>NC_142473.1:2632500-3882500 GCF_049115385.1 Moschus berezovskii
CTGTGTGATTGGAACATCCGGATTCCATTCCAGAGAAAGCAGAGGAATCGACTGTCATCTGGAAAAGAGGACTGGAAAACGGGGCAAGTTGTCAGTGTGGCAGGAAACTTGGCGTTACTCTGGATTGGGGCTGTGTATGTCGGTTTAGTTTTTGAGTCACATAAAGAATATTAAGTATCCTGTCTAGTTTCAAGCCGGAATGTGGAATTTCTTTTGCGAATCTTCAACAGAAATGTTCCTCATCTCGCATTCAGGGCAGAATCTTGTAGTTTTCCTCGAGTTGCGGCGGGAATCTTGGGCTCTCTCTCTAGTTGCCATGTGGACAATTGTTCGTGTTGCTTCAGGGTAGTCAGGTCCCCTTTTGTATTGGAAGGGGAATTTGGGGATTAATCTCGAGCCGTTAAATTGAATAGGGCCTCGTCTCGTGTTGAGTCCATAAATTGTGTGCTCCTCTCCAATTGGGACGGATATGTTAAGGAACTTTTTGAGGCGCATGAAGGGTGTCAAGTAACCGTTCGATTTTCAAGCGTGAATGTGGGATTTCTCTGGAGATTCTGCAGCAGAAAAGTTCCTCATCTCGCATTGATGGAGGAACGTTGTCATTTGTCTCGAGTTGCGGCTGAAAACTTGGGGTTCCTCTCAAGTTGCGATGGGGACCTCAGGAACTTGCTCTCGTTGTCCTAGGCACATTAAGTCTCCTTTCCTGTTAGAAGGGCAACCTCTGGTTTCCTCTCCATGCGCGGGAGAGGAATAGGGCCTCATCTAGTGTTGTCTACCTAAATTGTGTGCTCCCCTAAGATGTGCATGGCTACGTTGGGGAAGTTTTTGGTTCTCAAAAATGGAGTCAAGTACCCGTTCTAGTTTCAATCGTGAATGTGGGATTTCTCTTGAGACTCTGCAGTGGAAAATTCCTCATCTCGCATTGAGGAGATAATTTTGCCGTGTTTCTCGAGTTGCGGCCGGAAGCTGTGGGTTCTTCTCGAGTTGCGACGGGAATCTCAGGAACTCGCTTATGTTGCCCCAGGGAAGTCAGGTCTCCTATCGTGTTGGAAGGGGAACTTCAGGATAACTCTCGAGCCGTTAAATGGGAATAGGGCCTCATCTTGAGTTGAGTCCCTAAATATTATGCTCCTCTCCAGTGGGGATGGCTTTGTTAGGGAACTTTTTGAGTCACATAAAGGGTGTCATGTACCCGTTCGAGTTTCAAGCGGGAATGTGGTATTTCTCTTGAGATTCTGCAGCAGAAATGTTCCTCATCTCGCATTAATGGGGAACATTTTCGTTTTTCTTGAGTTGCAGCAGAAAGTTATGGGATCCCCTCGAGTTGCGACAGAGACCTCAGGAACTCCCTCGTGTTGCCCCAGATAAGTCATGTCTCCTATCATGTTGGAAGGGGAACCTCAGGATTCCTCTCGAGGTGCAGCAGAGGAATAGGGCCGCATCTAGCGTTAAGTTGGTCAACTGTGTGTTCCTTATCAGTGACGACAGGGTTTTCAGGTTTGGTCTCAAAATTCACCTGGGGTGTCAGGCCTCGTCTCATGTTAAGATACGGAACTGCACTTTCTTCTCGAGTAGTCAAACGGGTGTTAGGTCACATTAGATTTGCATTTGTACCTGGAGATTGTATCGTGTATGCTCCTTGAGTCAGGTGTCCACTCGTCTTGTGAGTTGATACTCGAGGATACATTTGAATCTGTGCAGTAGAAACAGATAATATCTCGAATGGGTGGTGACATCCATACCTTTTCCATTTGTGTTTTGAAAACCTGGGGATCCTCCTGAGTTTCAACGTGATACATACCTCCTCGTACTCTGCGACTGGAACGTCTGGATTCCATTCCAGAGAAAGCGGAGGAATTGACTCTCATCTGGAAATGAGGACTGTAAAACGGGACAATTTGTCAGTGTGTCAGGTAACTCGATGTTCCTCTCGATTGAGCTGTGCATGTTGGTTTAATTTTTGAGTCGCATAAAGGATGTTAAGTAGTAACCTGTCGAGTTTCAAGCGGGAATGTGGAGTTTCTCTTGCGAATCTGCAACGGAAATGTTCCTCATCTCGCCTTGAGGGCAGAATCTTGTGGTTTTTCTCGAGTTGCCGCGGGAAGCTTGGGTTCCAACTCACGTTGGGCCGTGGACGTCTGGAACTCGCTCATGTTCCTTCAGTGATGAGAGGTCTCCTTTGTGTTGGAAGGGGAACTTCAGGATTACTCTCGAGCCCTTAAATGGGAATAGGGCCTCATCTCGAGTTGAATCCATAAACTGTGTGCTACTCTCCAGTGGGGACGGCTATGTTAGGGAACTTTTTGAGTCGCATAAAGGGTGTCAAGTACCCGTTCGAGTTTCAAGCGGGAATTTGTAATTTCTCTTGAGATTTTGCAGCAGAAATATTCCTCATCTCCAATTGATGGGGTATTGTTCTCGTTTTCCTAAAGTTGCAGTGGAAAGCTTGGGGTTCCTCTCAAGTTGCGACAGGGACCTCAGTATTCACTCGCGTTGAGCCAGGGAAGTTAGCTGTCCTTTGCTGTTGGAAGGGGAACATCAGGATTCATCTCGAGGCACCGGAGTGGAATAGGGCAGCATTTAGTGATGTGCATGTAAATTGTGTGCTCCACTTCAATGTGGACAGCTATGTCGGGGAAGTTTCTGGGTCGCATAAATCGTGTCTAGTACCCGTTCAAGTTTCAAGCGGGAATGTGGGATTTCTCTTGAGACTCTGCAGCGGAAAAGATCTTCATCTTGCATTGAGGGGAAATTTTGTGGTGTTTCTCGATTTGTGGCGGGAAGCTTGGGGTTCTTTTAGAGTTGCGACCTCAGGAACTCACTCCTGTCAGAAGGGGAACCTCAGGATTCCTCTTGAGGTGCAGCAGAGGAATAGGGCTGCATCTAGCTTTAGGTCGGACAACTGTGTGTTCCTTGACAGAGGTGACAGGGACCTCTCGGTTGCTTTCAAAATTCACCTGGGGACTCAGGCGTCGTCTTTTTTTCATACATGTGACTGCACTTTGTTTCGAGTTGTAAAACGGGTGTTAGGCGACATTAGAGTTGAATGTGTACCTGGAAATTGTATCGAGTATGCTCGGTGAGACAGGTCTCCACTCGTCTTGTGAGTTAATACTCGAGGATACATGTGAAACTGTTCAGGAGAGTCAGACAATATCTTGAGTGGGTGGTGACATCCGTACCTTTGCCATTTGTGTTTTGAAATCCTGGGGATTCTCCCGAGTTTCAGCGTGGTACACACTTCCTCGTACTTTGTGACTGGATCGTCCGGATTCCATTCCAGAGAAAGAACAGGAATTGATTCTCATCTGGAAAAGAGGACTGGAAAACGGGGCAATTTGTCAGTGTGGCAGGAAATTCGGGGTTCCTCTCAATTGGTACTGTGTATATCGGTTTAATTTCTGAGTCGCATAAAGGATGTTAAGTAACCTGTTGAGATTCAAGCGGTAATGTGGAATTTCTCTTGCGAATCTCAACGGAAATGTTCCTCATCTCGCCTTGAGGGCAGAATGCTGTGGTTTTTCTTGAGATGCGGCGAGAAGCTTGGGCTCCCTCTCGAGTCGAGCCAGGGACGTCAGGAACTCGCTCGTGTTGCTTCAGGGATGACAGGTCCCCTTTGTGTTAGAAGGGGAACTTCGGGATTACTCTCTCCATCCGTTAAACGGGAATAGGATCTCATCTCAAGTTGAATCCATAAATTGTGTGCTCCTCTCCAGTGGGGACGGCTATGTTAGCAAACTTTTAAAGGCTCATAAAGGGTGCCAAGTACCCGTTCAAGTTTCAAGCGGGAATGTGGGATTTCTCTTGAGATTCTGCAGCAGAAAATTTCCTCATCTCTCATTGATGGGGGAACGTTGTCATTTTTCTCGAATTGCGGCAGAAAGTTTGGGGTTCCTCTCGAGTTGCGTCGGGGATCTCAGGAACTCGTTCGCGTTGTGCCAGGGAAGTTAGGTCTACTTTCGTGTTAGAATGGGAACCTCGGGATTCTTCCTGAGGCACGTTAGAGGAATAGGGCCTCATCTAGTGTTGTGTACATAAATTGTGTGCTCCTCTTCAACGTGGACGGCTATGTCTGGGAAGTTTTTGGGTCGCATAATGGGTGTCAAGTACCCGTTCGAGTTTCAATCGGGAATGTGGGATTTCTCTTGAGACTCTGTAGCGGAAATATTCCTCATCTCACATTGAGGGGATAATTTTGTGGTGTTTCTCGAGTTGCGACGGGAACCTCAGGAACTCTCTCGTGTTCCCCCAAGGAAGTCATGTCTCCTATCGTGTTGGAAGGGGACCCTCGGGATTCCTCTATAAGGAGCAGCAGAGGAATAGGGCCACATCTAGCGCTGAGTCTGTCAACTGTTTTTTATTCTCCAGTTGAGCCAGGGATCTTGCTGTTGTTGCGGGCGAAATGACACAAAGACAAGACACACAAAAGACAGACAAAGACACAACTCTGGCCGGAGGAATATTTCTTCTCAAAACCCCTTGTGGTTTATTTTTATACCCCGGTAGCTGGACACATACCAAAATCTAAGCAATGCATTCTTCTACCAAATGAGGACAAAAAGCCAAGCACATTTCAAGGACGGGAGGAAGAAAGGGAGGAAGTGACAACATCATGTTTATTATGAAGCCTGCCCAGAACTCCAGCCTCTTCCTTATTTTTAAGGAGCTCATGTCCCCTCGTATGCAAGCGGACCATTAACCTTGGATATTGTGTGCAGGCTTCCTGGCAGAACATCCTGTTTGCAAGCATGCTCTGCCCAAGCAGAGAGTCTTGTTTGCAGGCACATCTCTGTTTCCTTAACCATTCTTTCTCGTGGTCACTGTCGGGCTCATATATTTCCCCCTTCTTTCTGAGAAGCAATAGCAAGCTGTAAGGCAGCAATAATGTGTTGTCTATCCTTTTTTAGTTGTTGCCTTCTCCACCAGCACCAGAAGACTAGAATAACAACAGCATAATAGTATTGTGAACAAAGTATTCCCAAAAGCAGTTCCAATTAGATTAGATACAAGCCCAAAATGATTCAAATTTTTCATCCCTTCCTGCAAATCCTTTAACAGATCAGACACAGTAATGTCAGGTAGCGTTTTGCTAAATGTAGACAAAATTTGTTGCTCTAATTCCATAATTTCCCTGGTTAGGTTTTGATGCCCTGTTAAAGACCGTTTCACCTTTTCCCAACCCTCACTCATGTTGAAAGGCACAGGTGTTATACATAAATGAGAGGAATTCCAATCACATTTCAACACATTTCTTGTGGATAAGACAGCTAATTGATCCCCAAGCCAAGAAACAGTATGTTGAAGATTGTGCACATCAGTTGCAAGTTGGGTATCCAAATCTCGTTGTTGTTGCCATAATAAATGAGAGTCTTTATGTCATTCCCGCACAAATTCTGCTATTTGGATTCCTTGATGCAAAGCAAGTCCAGCCACAGCAGCGGTTGTAGTAATTGAAGCCACTGCAAGAACTGAAGCTATGATTACTCCAAGCATGCGTCAGGATCGACAAAGCAAAGTCTGCACAGCGGTCACAAAATGAGATACAGCAAAAGAGTCTGACCAAGGTCTTGTCAAATTTACAGGTAGCCATACGTCGGTTCGAGTTTTAACAACCACCATAGAAAACTTAGAATTGCGAGTTTGTATTTCAAAATTTTTCCACCATGACTGATTTACACATTGTGTTAAATTTCAATGATTACATGATATAGATTCCTCAGTTGCATTCCAAGTCCAATTCCCATACAACAATGCAAACGGGTATTTTAAACAAGCCGTAGCAGATTAATATTTAATATGCAAGTTAACATGTAAGGGAAATGAACTGTCACTCATATCCAAAGTATAGTTTTCCGACCATATAGTGAGATTTCCAGAAACTGCCCACAATTTCCAAATATTCCTTTGGAAGTGGGGATACCCTAACAATTGCAACTGAGGGGGAACGAGTGCAAACTGCTTCAATTTTACGGTTTCATTACCGTTACCCATTAAAGTACCATTAATTTGATGCCATTTGAGAGTTTTGTTAGACCATTTTTCCAAAATTTGGCTATGATCAGGGCTCTTATCTACAATAACAAATACAGAATAGTTCATGACCTTAAAAGGCCAATGACCTCGGCAACTTTCCCATTCCAAAGATTCTAGAGAAGAAATAAAAAATTTAGAAGGGCATAATGATATAAAGGTACCAGAATGATGACTCATTGGTGTCTTAGAGGTGTTGAATACCCTGGTGGAAACAAGCACAGTAAAGACAGCAGGATGATAATTATTATATTGTACCCCCCAGGTATTATAAGAGTGACGATTGTGCTTTTTTGTAGAAAGGCAAAAGGAATGTCCTCTAATGCAGAAGGGGAGGCCCTCCACTGTAACAGTAACATTATTTATGTTATATTGATTATTATGATGATACAAATGCTCAATTCATCCACATGCCGGTGGTGGGAAGAATGCACTTTCATTGGTGCATACCTGTACTTCAAGTTCATCCCAAGAGACAGCTCTCACAAAAGGAGGATTAGGAACATCAGCCCAATAAGTATATTCTATCGCTTGCGCATACGTTACCTGACAGGTAACCACAGCCATCATAACCAACAGCAAATGAGTAGGATTGAGAGGTTGACCAGCATTAACGAGGGTTTTTTCAGCCTCCTGTGTAAGCTTCTTCAGTTGCCCCCATGTTGGAAGGGACGCATATCGGGTAGGGAAAGTTAAGCTCCACTGTGCAGAAAGCTCTTCAAATTTTCACACAAAGCGGTCATCCATGATGAATCTTGATCAACCGAGTTGGTGTCCAAAACCTAAAATTATCAACAGATATGAAAGCATAACCTCATCCTAAATATATCAGTGATGCTGGAACCCAACCTTTTTCTTTATCTTTATACCAAATGAGTGTATTCAAGATCTTCTTATCCTCATCTTTTCTTCGAAAATGCAATTCTGCTGCTGATAGATTTTCTTTGTGCCAAATAGTCAAAAAATTTAAAGTAAGTAAGGTTCCCTGGTGGCTCAGAGGTTAAAGCGTCTGCCTCAAATCCGGGAGACCCTGGTGCGATCCCTGGGTTGGGAAGATCCCCTGGAGAAGGAAATGGTAACCCACTCCAGTATTCTTGCCTGGAGAATCCCATGGACGGAGAAGCCGGGTAGGCTACAGTCCCTGGGGTTGCAGAGAGTCGGACAATACTGAGCGACGGAACGGAACGGAACAGAACGGAAGGTTCGGAAGGTTTTATTCAAGATATCTTTTGGTTTCATAAATCTCTCCTGTTCACCCTTTTTTATTTTTTCAATATATTTATGAAAAGTACGATTAGCTCCTTCAGTAGTAGCTTGTCCTTGACTATTATCAGTTCAGTTCAGTTCAGTCGCTCAGTCGTGTCCGACTCTCCGCGACCCCATGAATCACAGCACGCCAGGCCTCCCTGTCCATCACCAACTCCCAGAGTACACTCAAACTCATGTCCACAGAGTCGGTGATGCCATCCAGCCATCTCATTCTCCGTCGTCCCCTTCTCCTCCCACCCCCAACCTTTCCCAGCATCAGAGTCTTTTCCAGTGAGTCAACTCGTCCCATGAGATGGCCAAAGTATTGCAGTTTCAGCTTTAGCATCAGTCCCTCCAATGAACACCCAGGATTGATCTCCTTTAGAATGGACTGGATGGATCTCCTTGCAGTATAAGGGACTCTCAAGAGTCTTCTCCAACACCACAGTTCAAAAGCATCGATTCTTTGGCGACGAGCCTTCTTCACAGTCCAACTCTCACATCCATATATGACCACGGGAAAAACCATTGCCTTGACTAGACGGACCTTGGTTGGCAAAGTAATGTGTCTGCTTTTTAATATACTATCAAGGTTGGTCATAACTTTCCTTCCAAGGAACAAGAGTCTTTTAATTTCATGGCTGCAATCAGCATCTGCAGTGATTTTGGAGCCCAAAAAAACAATGTCTGACACTGTTTCCACTGTTTTTCCATCTATTTCCCATGAAGTGATGGGACCAGATGCCATATTGCATAGGAACCTGGAATGTTAGGTCCATGAATCAAGGCAAATTGGAAGTGGTCAAACAGGAGATGGCAAGAGTGAACGTCGACATTCTAGGAATCAGTGAATTAAAATGGACTGGAATGGGTGAATTTAACTCAGACGACCATTATATCTACTACTGTGGGCAGGAATCCCTTAGAAGAAATGGAGTAGCCATCATGGTCAACAAAAGAGTCCGAAATGCAGTACTTGGATGCAATCTTAAAAATGACAGGATGATTTCTGTTCGTTTCCAAGGCAAACCATTCAATATTACAGTTATCCAGGCCTATGCCCCAACCAGTAATGCTGAAGAAGCCGAAGTTAATCGGTTCTATGAAGACCTACAAGACCTTTTAGAACTAACACCCAAAAAAGATGTCCTTTTCATTATAGGACATCTTTTGTCCTATAAAAGGACAAAAGTAGGAAGTCAAGAAACACCTGGAGTAACTGGCAAATTTGGCCTTGGAGCACGGAATGAAGCAGGGCAAAGGCTAATAGAGTTTTGTCAAGAGAATGCACTGGTCATAGCAAACACCCTCTTCCAACAACACAAGAGAAGACTCTACACATGGACATCACCAGATGGTCAACACCGAAATCAGATTGATTATATTCTTTGCAACCAAAGATGGAGAAGCTGTATACAGTTAGCGAAAACAAGACCAGGAGCTGACTGTGGCTCAGATCATGAACTCCTTATTGCGAAGTTCAGACTTGACTATTATAAGGGATGCCAAAAGTATGAGTTATATGATATTGGGGTAAAAAATGAGCTAATTTAGCCGATTGGTAAGCAGGTGCGTTATCAGTTTTTAATTCAATTGGTATTCCCATAATTTCAAAACAAGATAATAAATGAGTAATAGCAGTGTCATCTTTTTCAGAATGTAATCAGTAGCCCATTGGAAATGTGTGCATGTATCTATAGTATGATGGACGCATTTTTGTTGCCCAAAATATGAAATAAAAATTGCATCCATTTGCCATATCTGATTTTCTTGTAGTCTTCTTATGTTGACACCTGGTGGGGTAAATGGTAAAGTAAAAGGCGCACATATGGGACATGAGCGAACAATATTTTCAACTTGTTTTTGAGTAATATCATAAGATATTTTTAATCCTTTAGAGTTAGAATGTTGCGGATGATGCTCTTGCTTTGCTGCTTTTATATGATAAAGTAATGCATGAATTGCCGCATTTCCGAAGGACAAGGGTCCAGGAAGGGTGGAATGAGCACGGATATGAGTAAAGAAAATTGATTTTGAATGTCGTAGAAGCAATTGCTGCACCTGATAAAATAATTTATCAATATCTGTCTTAAGAGTTATAGGCAGGGAAACTTGAGGAAGTTGAAGGCAAGAGAGAACAGCATATTGAGAATTTGAAACAATGTTAACAGGAAGTTAAGGAAAATCTTTCAAAACTAAATAAATAGTCCACAACTCAGCAGGCTGTACAGAGGAGAATGAATGGGGAAGAACTTTAGAACTTTCAAAAGTCCAATGTCCAGCGGTGTTTTTATTTGCATCATTAAAAACATTGGGTCTTTTAACTGGAACATCTGAAATCGGAGATTTCATGGCGTTGGCTCGAAGAAAATCAATCAATTTAGATGATGGATAATGATTTGCAAATGAACCAGGAAATGAAGCAAGGGAGATTTGCCAATTTTTATTAAATTGTAAACATAAAGATATCTGAGCATTTGTTAACTGAGTAACAATTTGGTGTGGTTTTTTTTCTGATAATTGTAAAATATGATTGTGACCCTTTTGTATAAGAAAGGCTAATTTATCCATATATATAGTTATTTTTTTAGAGAAACTATTAGGTAAAAAAACCTCATTTTATTAATCCTTTCCTTGAGCAATCGCACCAGATGGAGAATGAGGGGTATTAAATATTATGAATGCAGTATGTTGAGATGCAGAAATATATGTTAAAAAAATCATCATTTAATCTTTGTTCAGCAAACTGAAGCTCTTGCAAAGCAAAGGGGGTTAGGATTCGGGGACTACATAAAGCTGTGTCTCCTTTTAAAGTAGAAAATAAGTGTCGTAATTGATAAGTAGGAATCCCAAGTACCAAGCGAAGCCAATTAATATCTCCTCATAATTTCTGGAAGTCATTTAAAGTTTTTAAATGGTATCTTTTAATTTGCAATTTTTGAGGCCGAATTTGGTGTTGTTCTAATATGGTCCTTAAATAAGAAATGGGAAAAATCCTTTTGAATTTTCTCTGGCGCAATAAGCAAGTTATATTATTTCAAAGCATCCTGTACTTTTCAGAAGAATTTATCACGTTCAGCGATACAGGGAGCTGCCAATAAGAGATCATCCATATTATGATCAGTTCAGTTCAGTTCAGTCGCTCAGTCGTGTCCGACTCTCCGCGACCCCATGAATCACAGCACGCCAGGCCTCCCTGTCCATCACCAACTCCCGGAGTACACTCAAACTCATGTCCACAGAGTCGGTGATGCCATCCAGCCATCTCATTCTCCGTCGTCCCCTTCTCCTCCCGCCCCCAACCTTTCCCAGCATCAGAGTCTTTTCCAGTGAGTCAACTCGTCCCATGAGGTGGCCAAAGTATTGCAGTTTCAGCTTTAGCATCAGTCCCTCCAATGAACACCCAGGATTGATCTCCTTTAGAATGGACTGGTTGGATCTCCTTGCAGTATAAGGGACTCTCAAGAGTCTTCTCCAGCACCACAGTTCAAAAGCATCGATTCTTCAGCGATCAGCTTTCTTCACAGTCCAAGTCTCACATCCATACATGACCACGGGAAAAACCATTGCCTTGACTAGACGGACCTTGGTTGGCAAAGTAATGTGTCTGCTTTTTAATATACTATCAAGGTTGGTCATAACTTTCCTTCCAAGGAGCAAGCGTCTTTTAATTTCATGGCTGCAATCAGCATCTGCAGTGATTTTGGAGCCCAAAAAAATAAAGTCTGATACTGTTTCCACTGTTTTTCCATCTATTTCCCATGAAGTGATGGGACCAGATGTCATGATCTTTGTTTTCTGAATGTTGAGCTTCAAGCCAACATTTTCACTCTCCTCTTTCACTCTCATCAAGAGGCTTTTGAGTTCCTCTTCACTTTCTGCCATAAGGGTAGTGTTATCTGCATATCTGAGGTTATTGATATTTCTCCCAGCAAACTAGATTCCAGCTTGTACTTCTTCCAGCCCAGCATTCCTCATGATGTACTCTGCATATAAGTTAAATAAGCAAGGTGACAATACACAACCTTGACGTACACCTTTTCCTACTTGGAACCAGTCTGTTGTTCCATGTCCAGTTCTAACTGTTGCTTCCTGACCTGCATACAGGTTTCTCAAGAGGCAGGTCAGGTGGTCTGGGATTCCCATCTCTTTCAGAATGTTCCACAGTTTATTGTGATCCACACAGTCAAAGGCTTTGGCATAGTCAATGAAGCAGAAATAGATGTTTTTCTGGAACTCTCTTGCTTTCTCCATGATCCAGCGGATGTTGGCAATTTGATCTCTGGTGCCTCTGCCTTTTCTAAAACCTGCTTGAACATCTGGGAGTTCACGGTTTACATACTGCTGAAGCCTGGCTTGGAGAATTTTGAGCATGACTTTACTAGCGTGTGAGATGAGTGCAATTGTGCGGTAGTTTGAGCATTCTTTGGCATTGCCTTTCTTTGGGATTGGAATGAAGACTGACCTCTTCCAGTCCTGTGGCCACTGCTGAGTTTTCCAAATCTGCTGGCATATTGAGTGCAGCACTTTCACAGCATCATCTTTCAAGACTTGAAATAGCTCAACTGGAATTCCATCACCTCCACTAGCTTTGCTAGTAGTGATGCTTTCTAAGGCCCACTTGACTTCACATTCCAAGATGTCTGGCTCTAGGTCAGTGATCACGTTATCGTGACTATCTTGGTCGTGAAGATCTTTTTTGTACAGTTCTTCTGTGTATTCCTGCCACCTCTTCTTAATATCTTCTGCTTCTGTTAGGTCCATACCATTTCTGTACTTTATCGAGCCCATCTTTGCATGAAATGTTCCCTTGGAATCTCTAATTTTCTTGAAGAAATCTCTTGTTTTTCCTATTCTGTTGTTTTCCTCTATTTATTTGCATTGATCACTAAGGATGACTTTCTTATCTCTCCTTGCTATTCTTTGGAACTCTGCATTCAGATGCTTATATCTTTCCTTTTCTCTTTTGCTTTTCGCCTCCCTTCTTTTCACAGCTATTTGTAAGGCCTCCTCAGACAGCCATTTCGCTCTTCTGCATTTCTTTTCCATGGGGATGGTCTTGGTCCCTGTCTCCTGTACAATGTCACAAACCTCCGTCCAGAGTTCATCAGGCACTGTATCAATCAGATCTAGTCCCTTAAATCTATTTCTCACTTCCACTGTATAATCATCAGGGATTTGATTGAGGTCATATCTGAATGGTCTAGTGGTTTTCCCTACTTTCTTCAATTTAAGTCTGAATTTGGCAATAAGGAGTTCATGATCTGAGCCACAGTCAGCTCCTGGTCTTGTTTTTGCTAACTGTATACAGCTTCTCCATCTTTGGTTGCAAAGAATATAATCAATCTGATTTCGGTGTTGACCATCTGGTGATGTCCATGTGTAGAGTCTTCTCTTGTGTTGTTGGAAGAGGGTGTTTGCTATGACCAGTGCATTCTCTTGACAAAACTCTATTAGCCTTTGCCCTGCTTCATTCCGTGCTCCAAGGCCAAATTTGCCAGTTACTCCAGGTGTTTCTTGACTTCCTACTTTTGCATTCCAGTCCCCTATAATGGAAAGGACATCTTTTTTGGGTGTTAGTTCTAAAAGGTCTTGTATGTCTTCATAGAGCCGATTAATTTCAGCTTCTTCAGCATTACTGGTTGGGGCATAGGCTTGGATTACTGTAATATTGAATGGTTTGCCTTGGAAATGAACAGAAATCATTCTGTCATTTTTAAGATTGCATCCAAGTACTGCATTTCGGACTCTTTTGTTGACCACGATGGCTACTCCATTTCTTCTAAGGGTTTCCTGCCCACAGTAGTAGATATAATGGTCATCCGAGTTAAATTCACCCATTCCAGTCCATTTTAATTCACTGATTCCTAAAATGTCGACTTTCACTCTTGCCATCTCCCGTTTGACCACTTCCAATTTGCCTTGATTCATGGACCTAACATTCCAGGTTCCTATGCAATATTGCTCGTTACAGCACCGGAACTTGCTTCTATCACTGGTCACATCCACAGCTGGGTATTGGTTTTTCTTTTGCTCCTGCTCCATCCCTCTATTTCTTCTATAGTTATTTCTCCACTGAACTCCAGTAGCATACTGGGCACCTACCGACCTGGGGAATTCCTCATTCAGTATCCTATCATTTTGCCCTTTGTTACTGTTCATGGGGTTCTCAAGGCAAGTATACTGAAGTGGTTTGCCATTCCCTTCTCCAGTGGACCACATTCGGCTGTGGTCCATGTGATCAGATTGACTAGTTTCCCGTGATTATGATTTCAGTGTGTCTGCCCTCTGACGCCCCCTAGCAATACCTACCGTCTTGTTTGGGTTTCTCTTACCTTGTTCGTGGAAAATCTCTTCACAGCCGCTCCAGCAAAGTGCAGCCGCTGTACCTTACCTTGGAAGAGGGTATCTCCTCAAGGCCGCCCCCCCGACCTTGAACGCAGAGTAGCTCCTCTCGGCCCTCCTGTGCCCTCGCAGCCACCGCCTGTTGGAAGTGGGGTAGCTCCTCTCGGCTGCCGGCCCTGGCCTCAGGCGTGGGTTAGCTCCTCACGGCCGCACCTCTTTGCGTGGTTTGTTGCTCCGGGGCCGGCGTCTCTCGCGTCGCGTCTGCGCTGCCGGGGCCGGCGTCTCTTAGCCGTCCATATTGAAGCGGAGACCACAATTTACTTTCACAACACTAGATGAGGCCCTATTCCTCTCCCAATCCTGGAGAGGAATCCTGAGGTTCCCCTTCCAAAAGTAAAGGAGAGCTATCTTCCCTGGGACAATGCAAGCAAGTTCCTGAGGTCCCCATCGCCACTCGAGAGGAAGCCCAAGCTTTCCGCCGCTACTCGAGGAAAACGACAACATTCCCCCATCAATGCGAGATGAGGAACATTTCTGCTGCAGAATCTCAAGAGAAATCCCACATTATCACTTGAAACTCGAACGGATACTTGCCACCCTTTTCGTGACTCAAAAAGTTCCCGAGCATAGCGGTCGCAACTGGAGAGGAGCACACAGTTTGTGGACTCAACTGGAGATGAGGCCCTATTCCCATTTAACGGCTGCAGAGTAATCCCAAAGTTCCCCATCCTACAAAAATGGGGAAATGACTTCCCTGATGCAACAGGAGCGAATTCCTGAGGTCCCTAGCCTAACTATCCAGGGAGCCGAAGCTTCCCGCCGCTATTCGAGAGAAAACAAAGATTCTCCCCTCAAGGCGAGATGAGGAACAGTTCCAGTGCAGATTCGCAAGAGAAATTCCACATTCCCATTTGAAACAAGACAGGTTACTTAACATCCTTTAAGCGACTCACAAATTTAACTGACATACACAGCCCCCTTCGAGAGGAATACCGAGTTATCTGCCACACTGACAAACTGCCCGATTTCCATTCCTCTTTTCCAGATGAGAGACGATTCCTCTGCTTTCCCTGGAATGGAATCCCGACGTTCAGGTTGCACAGTACGAGGAGGTTGGTACCAATTTGAAACTCGGAAGGATCCCCAGGTTTTCAAAACACAAATGGAAATGGTACAGATGTCACCACCTACTCGAGATATTGTGTGACTCTACTGCACATATTCAAATGTATCCTCGAGTATCAGCTGAGAAGACGAGTGGAGATCTGACTCCCCGAGCATATTCGATACAATCTCCAGGTACAAATTCAACTCTACAGTGGCCTAACAGCCGTTTAACAACTCGAGAGGAAAGTTCAGTTCCATGTCTGAAGAAGAGAAGAGGCCTGACTCCCCAGGTGAATTTTGAGAGCAACCCCCAGTTCCTTGTCGCCCCTGGCAAGGAACACAAACTTGACCGACTCAACGCTAGATGCGGCCCTATTCCTCTGCTGCACCTCGAGTAAAATCCGAGATTCCCATTCCAACACTATTGGAGACCTGACTTCCGTGGGGCCCAACACGAGCAAGTTCCTGAGGTCCCTGTTGCAACTCGAGACAAACCCCAAGGTTCCCGCTGCAACTCGAGAAACACCAGATAATTATCCCCCAAAGAGAGATGAAGAAATTTTCTGCTGCAGTGTCTCAAGAGAAATCCCAAATTAACTCTGGAAACTCGAACGTGTACTTGACAACTTTTTGCGACCCAAAAACTTCCCCGAAATAGTCCTTCACATTGAAGAGGAGCACACAATTTACTAACAAAAAACTACATGCGGCCCTATTTCTCTCCCAATCCTGGATGGAAATCTGAGGTCCCCTTTCCAAAATCAAAGGTGATCTCACTTCACTGGGACAATGCGAGTGAGTTCCTGAGGTCCCCGTCGCAACTCGAGAGGAACCCCAAGCTCGCCGCCCCAACTCGAGGAAAACGACAACATTCCCACATCAATGTGAGATGAGGAACAATTCTGTTGCAGAATCTCAATAAAAATTCCAAATTCCCACTTGAAACTCGTACGGATACATTACACCCTTTATGCGACTCACAAAGTTCCCTAACATAACCGTCGCCACTGGAGAGGAGCACACAATTTACGGACTCAACTCGAGATGAGGCCCTATTCCCATTAACAGCTCGAGAGTAATCCCGAAGTTTCCCTTCCAACACAAAAAGGGAAATAACTTCCCTGAAGCAACACGAGCGCGTTCCTGAGGTCCCCATTGCAACTCGAGAGGGAACTGAAGCTTCCTACCGTAACTCGAGAAAAACCAAAGATTCTACCTTCAAGACGAGATGAGGAACACATCTGTTGCAGATTTGCAAGAGAAATTTCGCATCACGCTTGAAACTCGACAGATTATGTAACATCCTTATGCAACTCAGAAATTAAACCGACATATGCAACCCCAGTCGAGAGGAACACCGAGTTATCTGCCACACTGACAAATTACCCCGATTTCCAGTCCTATTTTCCAGATGAGAGTCGATTCCTCTGCTTTCTATGGAATGGAATCTGGACCTTCTGGTCGCAGAGTACTAGGAGGAGGGTACCACGTTGAAACTCGGGAGGATCCCTAGGTTTTCAAAACACAAATGGAAAAGGTACGGATGTCACCACCCACTCGAAATATTCTCTGATTCTACTGCACAGATTCAACTGTCCTCGAGTATCAACTCAAAAGACGAGTGGACACCTGACTCCCCGAACATACTCGATAAAATGTCCAGGTACAAATTCAACTCTAATGTGGCCTACACCCGTTTTACAACTCAAGGAGAAATCACAGTTCCATGTTTGAACAAGAGACTAGGCCTGACTCCACTGGTGAGTATTTAGAGTAACACCGAGATGCCTGTCTCCACTGGCAAAGACCATACAGTTCACCGACTCAACGCTAGATGCGGTACTCTTCCTCTGGTGCACCTCAAGAGGAATCCTGAAGTTCCCCTTCCAACAGGAAATTCCATTTCCAACCTGATTTCCCTGACACAACACGAGCGAGTTCCTGTGGTTCCCGTCACAGCTTGAGAAGAACACCAAGCTTCACGCCGCAACTCGAGAAACACCACAAAATTATTCCCTCAATGCTAGATGAGGAATATTTCCGGTGCAGAGTCTCAAGAGAAATCCTATATTCCCGCTTGAAACTCGAAGGGGTAGTTTAAACACTTTATGCGACTCAAAAACTTCCATGACATAGCCCACCACTTTGAAGAGGAGCACACAATTTATGTACACAACACTACATGCGGCCATATACCTCTATCGCTCATCGAGAGGAATCCCGCGGTTCCCCTTCCAACACGAAAGGAGTCCTAATTTCCGAGGAATAACGTGAGCGAGTTCTTGAGTTCCCCGTTGTAACTCGAGAGGAACCCCAAGCTCCCCGCCCACTAGAGAAAAACGACAACATTCCTCATTCAATGCGAGATGAGGAACATTTCTGCTGCAGAATCGCAAGAGAAATCCCACATTCCTGCTTGAAGCCCGAACGGGTACTTGACACCCTTTATGCGACTCATAAAGTTCACTAACATAGCCGTCCCCACTGGAGAGGAGCACACAGTTTACAGACTCAACTCGAGATGAGGCCCTATTCCCATTTAACTGCTCGAGAGAAATCCCGAAGTTCCCCTTTCAACACAAAAAGGTACCTGACTTCAAAGAAGCAACAGGATCAAGTTCCTGAGGTCCCCGGCACAACTCCAGAGGGAGCCCAAGCTTCCCTCTGCAACTCGAGAAAAACCACAAGATTCTGCCCTCAAGGGGAGATGAGGAACATTTCCATTGCAGATTCTCGAGAGAAATTCCACATTCCCTCTTGAATCTCGAAAGGTTAATTAACATCCTTTTTTGTGACTGAAAAATTAAACCGACATACACACCCCCAATCGAGAGGAACACCGAGTTTCCTTTCCCACTGACCAATTGCATGTTGTCCAGTCCTCTTTTCCAGAAGAGAGTCGATTCCTCTGCTTTCTCTGGAATGGAATTCGGACTTTCTGGTCGCAAAGTCCTAGGAGGCTTGTGCCACTTTGAAACTCGGGAGGATCCCCAGTTGTTCAAAACACAAATGGAAAAGGTACAGAGGTCACCACCCACTCGAGATATTGTCTGATTCTAATGCACAGATTCAAATGAATCCTCGAGTATCAACTCACAAGACAAATGGAGACCTGACTCCTAGAGCATACTGGATAAATCTACAGGTATAAATTCAACTCTAAAGTGGCCTAACATCCGTTTTACAACTCGAGAAGAAAGCGCAGTTCCATGTCTGAACAAGAAACGAGGCCTGACTGCGCAGGTGAATTTTTAGAACAACACTGAGATCCCTGGCGCCCCGGGAAAGGAACACACAGTTGACAGCCTCAACACTAGATGCGGCCCTATTCTTCTGCTGCACCTCGAGAGGAATGCCGAGGTTCCCCTTCAACAGGATAGGAGACCTGGCTTTCTTGGGGCAACACGAGCAAGTTCCTGAGGTCCCCATTGCAACTGGAGAAGAACACCAAACTTCCCGCCGCATCTCGAGAAACACCAAAAATCATCCCCTCAATGCGAGATGAGGAACTTTGCGCTGCAGAGTCTCAAGAGAAATCCCACATTCCCGCTTGAAACTCGTAGGGGTACTTGACACCCTTTATGTGACTCAAAAATGCTCTGACATAGCAGTCCCCACAGAAGAGGAGAACACAATATAAAGACTCATTCTTCGATGAGGCCCTATTCACATTTCATGCCTCGAGGGTAATCCGGAAGCTTTCCTTGCAACACGTAAGGAGACCTGACTTCCAAGAAGTAACACGAGCGAGTCTGGAGGTCCCCGTCGTAACTCGAAAGAGACCACAAGCTACCCGCTGCTCTGAGTTCGCCCTCCAATCGAGCTAAGTCCTGAGGATCTAGCAAAGCTCCAAGGTAAAACCGACTATGACATCACAACTGGACGGATACCTGACACCAATGCTGAGGCTATCGAAAAAGCCCTAATGTACCGCCTGATCACGACACGAGGACAGATTCTCCTTTTACAACTCGAACGGAAAGCAGAATTCCAGGCCTCAAATCGAGACAAAACCTGACCTCCCAGTAGAACCTTAATAGCATCACTGAGTTCCCCGTCACCACTGGAGAGGAACACACAGTTGACCAATTCAACGCTAGATGCGGCCCTATTCCTCTGCTGTGCCTAGAGAGGAATCCCGAGTTTTCCCTTCCAACACTATAGGAGATGAAATTTCCATGGGGCAACACGAGAGAGTTCCTGAGGTCCCCAACTCAACTCAAGAAGAACCCCAAATTTCCAGCCGCAACTTGAGAAAAACCACAAGATTATCCCTTCAATGCCAGATGAGGAAATTTTTCGTTGCAGAGTCTCAAGAGAAATCCTACATTCCCGCTTGAAATTCGAATGGGTACTTGACACTATTTATGCGACTCAAAAACTACCCGACATAGCTGACCCACTGGAGAGGAGCACACAATTTTCTGACTCAACAGCAGAGGAGGCCCTATTCCCATTCCACGTCTGGAGAGTAATTCCAAAGTACCCCTTTCAACATGAAAGGAGACCTGAATTCCCTGAAGCAACACGAGCGAGTTCCTAGGTCCCCTTCGCAACTGGAGAGAGACACCAAGCATCCATCCGGAAATCGAGTAAAACAAGATTCTGCCCTAAAGGCGAGATGAGGAGCATTTCCATTGCAGATTCTCAGGGGAAGTCCCACATTCCCGCTGCAAACACGAGAAGTTTCTTAACATCCTTTATGTGTTTCAAAAATTACACTGACATACCCAGCCCCAATCGAGAATAACACCGAGTTTCCCGCCACAACTGACAAAGTGCCCCATTTTCCAGTCCTTTTTTTCCAGATAACAGAAGAATCCAAAGCTTTGTCTGGAATGGAAACCGGACATTCCCGTCGCACAGTATGAGGAGGCTGGTACCATCATGAAACTCAGCAGAATCCCCGTGTTTTCAAAACACACTTGGAAAAGGGACCGATTTCCCCACCCACTCGAGATATTTTCTAAATCACCTGCACAGATTCAAATGTATCCTCGAGGATCAACTCAATAGACGAGAGGAGACCAGACTCCCTGAGCATTCTCTCTACAATCTCTAGGTACAAATTCAACTCGACTGTGACCTAACACCCCTTTTACAAGTCGAGAAGGAAGGGGAGTTCCATATCTGAACACAAGACGAGACCTGACTCCCAGGTGAATTTTGAGAGCAAACCCGAGAACCCTGTTGCTACTGGAGAGAAATTCTGAGTGAAATGGACTAGAATCTAGATGCAGACCTATTTCTCTGCAATGACTCCAAAGGTATCTCGAGGTTCCCCTTGCACGTGGAACGGCATTCTGACTTCCCAGAGACAACACGGGAGGCTCCCTGATATTCCCGTTGCTACTCCAGAGGATCAGCACACTTCCAGCAGCAACTTGAGAAATACCTCGAGGTTCCTCTTTCAAAGCAAGATAAGGCCATTTTTGTCCCTGCAGCGCACAGACAGAAGTCCAGAGTTCCTTCCCCAAATTTGATATGAGTTTTGAATTCCTTGAAGCAACTTAAGGGTCGCCCAGAGATACCCGTCCCGATGAGAGAAGAAAAACGAATTTCCTGCCATAATTTAAGAGGAGCCCCGTGGTCACACCTCAGCTGAAGAAAATGGGCCATTCCACTTTCAACTGAAGAGAAATCCCAACATTCCCTCGCACCACGTGTCGAGTCTTGTCACATCAATCGACACTAGAGGGCAACCCCGTGGATCCTGCAGGAAAGTCAAAGGACTCCAAGTTCACACGCAACTAGAGATGAGTCATGTGTGCTTAAACCAGCTCCGTGGATCACTGAGTGTCACCTCTCAACATGATCTGAGGCATGAATCCGCTGCTGAGACTTTCGAAAATTTCAGAATATCCCACTTGAAAAGACAGCAGACCTGAAAATCCTTTTAAACTCACGCGGAAAGCAGAGTACCATTCGCAAGGAAGACTAGGCCTGACTCCTCAGTGGCAACTTCGTAGCAAACACATGATCCTTGTGGCCACTGGAGAAAAACGCTGAGTTTACCCACTCCAGTCTAAATGAGACCCTCATGCACTGCAGGGACTCAAAAAAATTGCCGAGTTTCAACTTTCAACAGGATAGCAGACCGGAATTCTCAGAAGCAAAACTAGAGAGTCCCAGTGGTTTTGTCGTAACTCCAGAAGACCTCCAAGCTTCAAGACCCAACTCGCGAAAAACAATTAAATGCTACACTCCACGTGACAGGACGCCCCTTTCCTGTGCAGCGTCTTTAGAAAAATCCCACATTCATTCTTCAAACTCGAAAGAATACTCGGCACCACCCTATACACAACTAAAGAAGTTAACTGAGATACCCAGCCCAACTCGAGAGAAGCAGCGAGGTTCCTCTCACAGCTCAAGAAGAGAACCGTTTTCCACTTGTCATCTGCAGGTGAGGATCAATTCCCCTGCTTAGTCTGGAAATGAATCCCGATGTTCCCATCGAATTTGAAGAGGAGGCCCATCCCCCTTGAAACTCTAGTGGACCCCGGGGAGTCGTGCCAAAATTCAAATAGACACGGACATTCCGATCCACTCGACATAAGGACTGATTCCACTGTACCGATTCAAAGAGAATCCCCGGTATTAACTAACACCACAGAAAGAGCCCTGACTTCCCAGGTACATTATGGAGAAAAAGCCCCAGGACAGAAATGCAAATCGACTAAGGCCTCCCACTTCTTTTATAACTCGAAAAGATAGTGGATTTCCATGCCTCGTCAAGAGACATGGCATGACTTCCCTGTTGAAAATTCATAGGATCACTGAGATCTTTGTCGGAACTGAGAGGCACCCTGAGGATAGCACCTCAACCCCACATGAGACCCTATTCCCCTGCATTGCCTCGAAAGCAATCCCAAAGTCTCCTCACAACTCAAAGGATTCCGGTCTTCCCAGAGTCAACTTGAGAGGATCCGTGAGGCCCTGTTACCACGCATGGGTTTCGAAAGTTTCCTGCCCCATCTCGAGAAACTCTTTTTGATTACACCTTTCAATGTGAATTGAAGCCCGATTCCTCTGCATTGACTGGAGAGCAATAACGACCTTCCCCTCGCAACTTGACTTCGCTGAGGCAACAGAGTGTCAACCTGATTTCCCCGTTGTAAGTCGAAAGGAAAGCCAAACGTCACCCCGCAACTCCCAAAAACCACAAGATGCCCCCAAGAACGTCACATGAGGCCCTTCACTTCCTGCAGCGCCTGAAGAGCAATGCCGAGTCGACTTCTCACTTGACATACGATAGGAGGAATGAATTCCTATTTGCAATTCAAGGGGCTCCAGAATACCCGTCTTCAATTGAGAGAAAATTTTAGTTTCTTTCCACACCTCAAGAAGGTCTCCATATTCCCAAACTCCTCACGATAGGAGCATTCAAACCCTGCTTCAACTCAAGAAGAATCCTTTTCTTTTCTCCCACACAAGAGGAGGCCGCTTTATCCTAGGAATCTCGAATGCACTCCCGTGATCCTGCTGCAAGTATAAAGGACTCTGAGTTCCTCCTCCAATCGAGGTAGGTCTTGATGATCTAGCAAAGCTCCAAGGGAACACCGACTATGAAATCACAACATGACGGGATACATGAAAACCATGCTGTGCCTGTAGAAAAAACCTTATGAACCACCTTATCAGTACAGCAGGACTGTTTCCCCTTTTACAACTCGATAGGAAAGCAGAATTTCATGCCTCAAATCGAGACGAAACCTGACTCCCCAGTAGAACCTTCATAGCAACCCCGAGATCCCTTTCGCCACTGGAGAGGAACACAGTGGACCGACTCAAAACTGGATGAGGCCGTATTCCTCTGTTGTGCCTCGAGAGGAATCCCGAGGTTGCCCTTCCAACACGATAGGAGACCTGACTTCCCTCGTCAACACCAGTGAGTTCCTGAGATCCGCATCGCAACTCGAGAAGTACCCCAAGTTTCCAGCCCCAACTCTAGAAAAACTGCAAGATTCTCCCCTCAAATGAGATGAGAAAATTTTTCGCTGCAGAGTCTCAAGAGAAATCCCATATTCCCGCTTCAACCTCAAATGGGTACTTGACACCATTCATGCGACACAAAAACCGCCCGACATAGCCGTCCCCACTAGAGAGTAGGACACCATTTTCGAACTCAACACTAGATGAGGCTCTATTTTTATTCCACGTCTCAAGATTAATCCCGAAGTATCCCTTCCAACACGAAAGGAGACCTGACTTCCCTGAAGCAAACACGAGCGAGTTCCTATGTCCCCGGCTCAATTCGAGAGAGACCCCAAGGTTCCCTCTGCAACTCGAGAAAAACCACAAGATTGTGCCCTCACGGCGAGATGAGGAACAATTCCTTTGCAGATTCTCAAGAGAAGTCCCCCATTCCCGCATGAAACAGGACATGTTACTTAACATCCTTTATGTGACTCACAAATTACAGCGACCTACCCCGCCCCAATCGAGAGGAAGAGTGAGTTTCCCACAACAACTGACTAAGTGCCCCGTTTTCCAGTCCTCTTTTCCACATGGCAGCAGAATCCAATGCTTTGTCTGGAATGGAAACTGGACATTACCGTCGCACAGTATGAGGAGGCTGGTACCATTTTGAAACACAGCAGAATCCCCGGGATTTCAAAACACACTTGGAAAAGGGATCGATTTCCCCACCCACTCGAGATATTGTCTAATTCCCCTGCACAGATTCAAATGTATCCTCGAGTATTAACTCACTAGATGAGAGGAGACCTGACTCACCGAGCATTCTCAATACCATCTCCAGGTACAAATCCAACTCGACTGTGGCTTAACACCCCTTTTACAAATTGAGAAGAAAGCGGAGTTCCATGTCTGAACACGAGAAGAGGCCTGACTCCCAGGTGAATTTGGAGAGCAAACCCGAGAACCCTGTTGATGCTGGAGAGGAATCCTGAGTGAAACGGACTCGAATCTAGATGCAGACCTATTTCTGTGCAGAGACTTCAAAGGAATCTCGAGGTTCCCCTTGCAAATGGAAAGGCGTTCTGACTTCCCAGGGACAACTCGGGGGGCTCCCTGATATTCCCGTTGTTACTCGAGAGGATCGGCACACTTCCAGCAGCAACTGGAGAAAAACCTCGAGGATCCTCTTTCAAAGCAGAATGAGGCCCTTTATTTTCTGCAGCAGATAGACAGAAGTCCAGAGTTCCTTCTCCAAATTGGATATGAGTTTTGAATTCCGTGAAGCAACATAAGGTCGCCGACAGAAACCCGTCCCAATGAGAGAAGAAAACCGAATTTCCTGCCACAATTTAAGAGAAGCCCCATGGTCACACCTCAGCTGAAGATAATGGGCCATTCCACTTTCAACTGAAGTGGAATTCCAACTTGTCCTCGCACCACGTGTCAAGTCTCTCACATCAATTGACACTCAATGTCAACTCCATGGATCCTGCAGCAAGGTCAAAGGACTCCGAGTTAACACTCAACTAGAGATGAGTCATGTTTCACTTAAAGCTGCTCCTGTGGAACACCGAGTTTGACCTCCCAATGTGATTTGAGGCATGAATACCCCGCTGCGACTCTCGGAAAAAGCCCAAGTTTCCCACTTCAAAAGACAGCAGACCTGACAATCCTCTTAAACCAGGCGGAAAGCAGAGTTGCATCCTCAACAAAGACTAGGCCTGACTCTTCAGTGGCAACTTCATAGCAACCCCCAGATCCCTGTGGCCACTGGAGAGGAACGCTGAGTTTACCCACTCCAGTGTAAATGAGGCCCTCATGCACTGCAGCGACTCGAAAGGAATCCGGAGGTTCCACTTTCCACAGGATAGCCGACCTGACTTCTCTGAAGCAAAACTAGTGAGTTCCAGTGGTTCCTGTCGTCTCAAGAAGACCTCCAAGCTTCAAGACGCAACTCGCGAAAAACTTTTAAATGCTCCACTCGACGAGACACGACACCCCTTTCCAGTGCAGCGTCTTCAGAGAAATCCCACATTTGCTCTTCAAACTCGAAAGGATACTTGGCACCCTATACCGTACTCAAGAAGTTAACCGAGATACCCGGACCAACTCGAGAGGAGCATCGAGGTTCCTGCCACAGCTCAAGAAGTGACCCGAATTCCACTTGTCATCTCCAGGTGTGAATTGATTCCCCTGCTTCGTCTGGAAATTAATCCAGATGTTCCCTTCGAATCTGAAGAGGAGGCCGATCTCCCCTTGAAATACAAGAGGACCCCGGGGAGTTGTGCCACAATTCAAAAAGACACGGACATCCCCATCCGCTCGACATAAAGACTGATTCCACTGCACCGATTCAAAGAGAACCCCCGGGATCAACTAACACCACAGAGGTAGGCCTGACTTCCCAGGTACATCATGGAGAAAAAGCCCCAGGACAGAAATGCAACTCGACATGAGGCCTCCCACCTCTTTTATAACTCGAAAATATAGCGGTGTTCCATGTCTCAAATAGAGACGTGGCATGACTGCCCTTAGGAAATTTCATAGGATTACTGAGATCTTTGTCGGAACTGGAGAGGCACCCTGAGGATGGCGCCTCAAATCCACAAGAGACCCTATTCCCCTGCATTGCCTCGAAAGGCATCCCAAAGCCTCCTCACAACTCAAAGGATTCTGGTCTTCGCAAAGACAACTTGAGAAGATCCGTGAGGCCCTTTTGCCACACATGGGTTCCGAAAGTTTCCTGCCCCATGTCAAGAAAATCTATGGGATTACCCCTTTCAATGAGAATTGAATCCCGATTCCTCTGTATTGACTGGAGAGCGATGACGACCATCCCCTCGCAACTTGACTTCCCTGAAGCAACAGAGTGTCAACCTGAGTTGCCCATCGTAAGTCGAAAGGAAAGACAAACATCACTCAGCAACTCTCCAGAACCCACGAGATGCCCCCAAGAACGTCACATGAGGCCCTTCACTTCCTGAAGCGCCTAAAGAGCAATTCTGACTGAAGTTCACTCTTGACATACGATAGGTGGTTTGAATTCCTATGTACAATTCAAGGGACTCACAGAAAACCTGTCTTCAATTGAGAGAAAACTTTAGTTTCTTTCCACACCTCAAGAAGGGCTCCTTATTCCCAACCTCCTCATGATATGAGCATTCAAACCATGCTTAAACTCAAGAGGAATCCTTCCCTCTTCTCCCAAAAAAGAGGAGGCCTCTTTCTCCTATGAATCTAGAATGCACACCCGTGGATCCTGCTGCAAGTATAAAGGACAATGTGTTCCTCCTCCAATCCAGGTAGCTACTGTGATCTAGCAAAGCTCCAAGGGAACACCGACTATGACATCACAACATGACGGGACACATGACAGTCATGCTGAGCCTGTACAAAAAGCCTTTTGAACCACCTTATCACGACAGGAGGATTGATTCCACTTTTACAACTGTATAGGAAAGCAGAATTCCATGCCTCAAATCAAGACGAAACCTGACTCCCTAGTAGAACCTTCATAGCAACCCTGAGATCCCTTTCCCAACTGGAGAGCAACACACAGTGGATCGACTCAAACTTGGATGAGTCCGTATTTATCTGTTGTGCCTCGAGAGGAATCCCGAGGTTGCCCTTCCAACACGATAGGAGACCTGACTTCCCTCATCAACACGAGTGAGTTTCTGAGATCCCCATCACAACTCGAGAAGTACCCCAAGCTTCCAGCCCCAACACGAGAAAAACCACAAGATTCTCCCCTCAAAGCTTATAGAGAAAATTTCCGCTGCATAGTCTCAAGAGAAATCCCACATTCCCGCTTCAACCTCGAATGGGTACTTGACACCCTTCATGTGACTCAAAAACCACCCGACATATCCACCCCACTAGAGAGTAGGACACCATTTTCATGCTCAACACTAGATGAGGCTCTATTTTTATTCCACGTCTCAAGAGTAATCCCGAAGTACCCCTTCCAACATGAAAGGAGACCTGACTTCCCTGAAGCAACACGAGCGAGTTCCTATGTCTCCGTCGCAATTCCAGAGAGACCCCAAGGTTCCCGCCGCAACTCGAGAAAAACCACAATATTCTGCTCTCAAGGCGAAATGAGGAACATTTCCGTTGCGGATTCTCAAGAATAGGCCCATATCACCGCATGAAACAGGAAGCGTTACTTAACATCCTTTATGTGACTCAAAAATTACACCAACCTATTCCACTCCAATAGAGAAGAACAGCGAATTTCCCGCCAGAAATGACAAAGTGCCCTGATTTCCAGTCCTCTTTTCCAGATGACAGCCGAATTCACTGCTTTGTCTGCAATGGAAACCAGACTTTCCTGTCGCACACTATGAGGAGGTTGCTACCATCGTGAAACTCAGCAGAATCCCCGGGATTTCAAGACACACTTGGAAAAGGGACCGATTTCCCCACCCACTCAAGATATTGTCTACTTCCACTGCACAGATTCAAATGTATCCTCGGGTATCAACTCACTAGACGAGAGGAGACCTGACTACCCGAACATTCTCAATACAAACTCCAGGTACAAATCCAACTCGACTGTGGCCTAACACCCCTTTTAGAAATTGAGATGAAAGCAGAGTTCCATGTCTGAACACGAGACGAGGCCTGACTCCCAGGGGAATTTGGAGAGCAACACGGAGGACCCTGTTGCTTCAGGAGAGGAATCCATAGGGAAATGGACTCGAATCTAGATGCAGACCTATTTCTCTGCAGCGACTCAAATGGAATCCCGAGGTATCCCTTGCACATGGAAAGGCGTTCTGACTTCCCGGAGACAACACTGGAGGCTCCCTGATATTCCCGTTGTTACTCAAGAATATCAGCGCACTTCTAGCAGCAACTCGAGAAAAACCTCGAGGTTCCTCTTTCAAAGAAGGTTGAGCTCCTTTTGTTCCTGCAGTGCACAGACAGAAGTCCAGATTTCTTTCTCCAAATTCTATATGAGTTTTGAATTCCCTGAAGCAACTGAAGGGTCACCTAGAGATACCCATCCCGATGAGAGAAGAAAACCGTATTTCCTGCCACAATTTAAGAGAAGCCCAGTTCTCACACCTCAGCTGAATATACCGGGCCATTCAACTTTCAGCTGAAGAGGAATCCCAAATTCCCCTCGCACCCGGTGTGGAGTCCTGTCATATCAATTGACACTCGACAGCAACCCCATGGATACAGCACCAAGGTCAAAGGACTCCGAGTTCACCCTCAACTGGAAATGAGTCATGTTGCTCTCTAAAGCAGCTCCTGTGAAACACCAAGTATCCCCTCCCAACATGACCTGAGGCATAAATCCCCCGCTGAGACTCAAAAAAACCCAACTTTCCCGCTTGAAAAGGCAGCAGACCTGACAATCCTTTAAAACTCGGGCGGAAAGCATTGTTCCATCCTCAACAATGACTAGGCCTGACTCCTCAGTGGCAACTTCATAGCAACCCCGAGTCCCTGGCCAATGGAGAGGAATGCAGAGTTTACCCACTCCAGTCTAAATGAGGCCCTCATGCCCTGCAGCGACTCGAAAGGAATCCCGATGTTCCACTTTCAACAGGAAAGCAGACCTGACACCTCTGAATCAAAACTAGGGAGTCCCAATGGTTCCTGCGGTAACTCGAGAAGACCTACAAACTTCAAGACGCAACTCGCCTAAAAACATTAAATGCTCCACTCCACATGACACCACGCCCCTTTCCAGTGCAGCGTCTTAAGAGAATTCACACATTCGCTCTTCAAACTCGAAAGGATACCCGACACCCTATATACAACTCACGAAGTTAACCGAGATACCCGGCCCAACCCGAGAGGAGCTGTGAGGTTACTGCCACAGCTCAAGAAGAGACACGTTTTCCACTTGGCATCTCCAGGTGAGGATCAATTCCCCTGTTTCATCTGGAAATTAATCCTGATGTTCCGGTCGAATCTGAAGAGGAAGCCCATCTCCCCTTGAAACTCAAGAGGACCCCGTGTAATCGTGCCACAATTCAAAAAGACACCGATCTCCCCATCCGCTCGACATAAGAACTGATTCCATTGTACTGATTCAAAGAGAACCAGCGGGATCAACTAACACCACAGAAGGAGGCCTGATTTCCCAGGTGCATCATGGATATAAAGGCCCAGGGCAGAAATGCAACTCGACATGAAGCCTCCCACGACTTTTATAACTCGAAAAGATAGCGGAATTCCATCCATCAACAAGAGACGTGGCATGACTCCCCTGTTGAAATTTCATAGGATCACTGAGATCCTTGTCAGACCTGGAGAGGCACCCTGCGGATAGTGCCTGTACTCCAGATGAGACCCTACTCCCCTGCACTGGCTCGAAAGTCATCCCAAACTCTCCTCACACCTCAAATGATTCCGTTCATCCCAGAGACAATCTGAGAGGCTCTGGGAGGCCCCTGTTGCCAAGCGAGGGATACGAAAGTTTCCTGCCCCATTTCGAGAAACTCTTTGGGATTGCCCCTTTCAATGCGAATTAAAGCACGATTCCTCTGCATTGACTCGAGAGCGATCACGACCATCCCCTCGCAAATTGACTTCCCTGAGGCAACAGAGTGTCAACCTGAATTCCCCATCCTAAGTCGAAAGGAAAGCCAATCGTCCTCCCAAAACTCGCCAAAAATCAAGAGATGCCCCAGGAACCTCACAGGAGGCCGTTCTCTTCCCGCAGTGCCTGAAGAGCAATCCCGAGTTGAGCTCTGTTTTGATATAAGACAGGAGGCTTGAATTCCTATGTACAATTCAAGGGGCTCCCAGAATACACGTCTTCAATTGAGAGAAAACTTGAGTTTCTTTCCACACCTCAAGAAGGGCTCCGTATTCCCAACCTCCTCACGATATGAGCATTCAAACCCTGCTTCAACTCAAGAGGAATCCTTTCCTATTCTCCCACCACAAGAGGAGGCTGATTTCTCCTACGAATCTCGAATATACTCCCGTGGATCCTGCTGCAAGTATAAAGGAATCTGAGTTCCTCCTCCAACCGAGGTAGTCCTGATGATCTAGCAAATCTCCAAGGGAACACCGACTATGACATCACAACATGACGGGATACATGACAACCATGCTGAGCCTGTAAAAACTCTTATGAACCGCCTTATCACGACAGGAGGACTGATTCCCTTTTACACCTCGACAGGAAAGCAGAATTCCATGCCTCAATTCAAGACAAAACCTGACTCCCCAGTAGAACCTTCATAGCAACCCCGAGATCCCTTTCGCCACTGGAGAGGAACACACAGTGGATCGACTCAAACTTGGATGAGACCCTATTCCTCTGTTGCGCCTCGAGAGGAATCCCGAGGTTGCCCTTCCAACACGATAGGAGACCTGACTTCCCTCGTCAACACGAGTGAGTTCCTGAGTTCCCCGTCGCAACTCGAGAAATACCCCAAGCTGCCAGCCCCAACTCGAGAAAAACCGGAAGATTCTCCCCTCAAATGAGATGAGAAAATTTTCCACTGCAGGGTCTCAAGAGAAATCCACATTCCCGCTTCATCCTCGAATGGGTACTTGACACCCTTCATGCGACTCAAAAACCACCTGACATAGCCATCCCCACTAGAGAGTAGGACACCATTTTCGGACTCAACATTAGATGAGGCTCTATTTCTATTCCACGTCTCAAGAGTAATCCCAAAGTACCCCTTCCAACACGAAAGGAGACCTGACTTCCCTGATGCAACATGAGCGAGTTCATATGGCCCCGTTGCAATGCGAGAGAGACCCCAAGTTTGCCGCCGCAACTCGAGAAAAACCACAAGATTCTGCCTTAAAGGCGAGATTAGGAACAATTCTGTTGCAGATTCCCAAGAGAATTCCCACGTTCCCGCATGAAACAGGACACGTTACTTAATATCCTTTGCGTGACTCACAAATTACAGCGACCTACCTCGCCCCAATCGAGAGGAAGAGCGAGTTTCCCACCACAACTGACAAAGTGCCCCGTTTACCAGTCCTCTCTTCCACATGACAGCCGAATCCACTGCTTTGTCTGAAATGGAAACCGGACATTGCCGTCGCACAGTATGAGGAGGCTGGTACCATCTTGAAACGCAGCAGAATCCCCGTGTTTTCAAAACACACTTGGAAAAGGGACCGATTTTCCCATCCACTCGAGATATTGTCTAATTCCACTGCATAGATTCAAATGTATCCTCGAGTATCAACTCACTAGACGATAGGAGACCTGACTCACCGAGCATTCTCAATACCATCTCCAGGTACAAATCCAACTCGACTCTGCCTCAACAACACTTTTACAAATCAAGAAGAAAGCGGAATTCCGTGTCTGGACAGGAGACGAGGCCTGACTCACAGGTGAATTTGGAGAGCAACCGCAAGAAACCTGTTGCTACTGGAGAGGAATCCCGAGTGAAACGCACTCGAATCTAGATGCAGACCTATTTCTGTGCAGCGACTTCAAAGGAATATCGAGGTTCCCCTTGCAAATGGAAAGGCGTTCTGACTTCCCAGGGACAAAACGGGAGGCTCCCTGATATTCCCGTTTTTACTCGAGAGGATCGGCACACTTTCAGCAGGTTTTTTTTCGAGAAAAACCTCGAGGTTCCTCTTTCAAAGCAGAATGAGGCCCTTTTTTTCCTGCAGCCCATAGACAGAAGTCCAGAGTTCCTTCTCCAAATTGGATATGAGTTTTGAATTCCTTGAAGCAACTTAAGGGTCGCCCAGAGAAACCCGTCACGATGAGAGAAGAAAAATGAATTTCCTGCCACAATTTAAGAGAAGCCCCGTGGTCACACCTCAGCTGAAGATAATGGGCCATTCTACTTTCAACTGAAGAGGAATTTCAACTGCCCCTCACACCACGTGTCGAGTCTTGTCACATCAATTGACACTGGATGGCAACCCCGTGGTACCTGCAGCAAGGTCAAAGGACTCCGAGTTAACACTCAACTAGAGATGAGTCATGTTGCGCTTAATGCAGCTCCTGTGGAACACCGAGTTTCACTGCCCAATGTGATCTGAGGCATGAATCCCCCGCTGAGACTCTCGAAAAAGCCCTCACTTCAAAATAACTGACAATCCTTTTAAACTCGGGCAGAAAGCAGAGTTGCATCCTCAACAAAGACTAGGCATGACTCTTCAGTGGCAACTTCATAGCAACCCCCAGATCCCTGTGGCCACTGGAGAGGAATGCTGAGCTTACCCACTCCAGTTTAAATGAGGCCCTCATGCCCTGCAGCGATTCGAAAGGAATCCCGAGGTGCCACTTTCCACAGGAACGCCGACCTAACTTCTCTGAAGCAAAACTAGCGAGTTCCAGTGGTTCCTGTTGTAACTCGAGAAGACCTCCAAGCTTCAAGACTCAACTCGTGAAAAACCTTTAAATGCTCCACTCCACGAGACACGACGCCCCTTTCCAGTGCAGCGTCTTCAGAGAAATCCCACATTCGCTCTTCCAACTGGAAAGGATACTCGGCACCCTATACGCAATTCAAGAAGTTAACCGAGATACCAGGCCCAACTCGAGAGGAGCATCGAGGTTCCTACCACCACTCAAGAAGAGACCCGTTTTCCACTTGTCATCTCCAGGTGTGGATCGATTCCCCTGCTTCATGTGGAAGTTAATCCCGATGGTCCCGATGAATCTGAAGAGGAGGCCGATCTCCCCTTGAAACTCGAGAGGACCCCGGGGAGTCCTGCCACAATTCAAAAAGACACGGACATCCCCATCCACTCGACATAAGGACTGATTCCACTGTACCGATTCAAAGAGAACCCCCGGGATCAACTAACATCACAGAGGGAGGCCTGATTTCCCAGGTACATCATGGAGAAAAAGACTCAGGACAAAAAGGCAAATTGATATGAGGACTCACATCTCTTTTATAACTCGAAAAGACAGCAGATTTCCATGCCTCATCAAGAGACGTGGCAAGACATCCCTGTTGAAACTTCATAGGATCACTGAGATCCTTGTCAGACCTGGAGAGGCACCCTGAGGATAGCGCCGCAACTCCACATGAGACCCTATTCCGCTGCACTGGCTTGAAAGTCATCCCAAAGTCTCCTCACACCTCAAATGATTCCGTTCACCCCAGAGACAATCTGAGAGGCTCCGGGAGGCCGCTGTTGCCACACGAGGGATACGAAAGTTTCCTGCCCCATCTCGAGAAACTCTTTGGGATTACCCCTTTCATTGCAAATTGAAGCCCGATTCCTCTGCGTTGACTCGAGAACAATCACGACCTTCCCATCGCAACCTGACCTCCCTGAGGGAACAGAGTGTAAACTTGAGTTCTCAGTCCTAAGTAAAAAGGAAAGCCAATCGTCCTCCCAAAACTCGCCAAAATCCAAGAGATGCCCCAGGAACATCACAGGAGGCCCTTCTCTTCCCGCAGTGCCTGAAGAGTAATCCCGAGTCGAGTTCTGTCTTGACAGACTATAGCAGGCTTCAATTCCTAGGTACAATTCAAGGGGCTCCCAGAATACACGTCTTCAATTGAGAGAAAACTTGAGTTCCTTTCCACACCTCAAGAAGGGCTCCGTATTCCCAACCTCCTCACGATATGAGCATTCAAACCCTGCTTCAACTCAAGAGGAATCCTTTCCTCTTCTCCCACCACAAGAGGAGGCCGCTTTCTCCTACGAATCTCGAATGCACTCCCGTGGATCCTGCTGCATGTAAAGGAATCTGAGTTCCTCCTCCAATCGAAGTAGTCCAATGATCTACCAAAACTCCAAGGGAACACCGACTATGACATCACAACATGACGGGATAGATGACAACCATGCTGAGCCTGTAGAAAAAGCCTTATGAACCGCCTTATCATGACAGGAGGACTGATTCCCATTTACAACTCGATAGGAAAGTAGAATTTCAGGCCTCAAACCGAGACGAAACCTGACTTCCCAGTAGAAACTTCATAGCAACCCCAAGATCCCTTTCGCCACTGGAGAGGAACACACAGTGGATCGACTCAAACTTGGATGAGATCCTATTCCTCTGTTGCGCCTCGAGAGGAATCCCGAGGTTGCCCTTCCAACACGATAGGAGACCTGACTTCCCTCGTCAGGTGAGTGAGTTCCTGAGTTCCCCGTCGCAACTCGAGAAGTACCCCAAGCTGCCAGCCCCAACTCGAGAAAAACCGGAAGATTCTCCCCTCAAATGAGATGAGAAAATTTTCCACTGCAGGGTCTCAAGAGAAATCCACATTCCCGCTTCATCCTCGAATGGGTAATTAACACCCTTCATGCGACTCAAAACCGCCTGACATAGCCGTCCCCACTAGAGAGTAGGACACCATTTTCAGACTCAACATTAGATGAGGCTCTATTTTTTCCACGTCTCAAGAGTAATCACCAAGTACCCCTTCCAACACGAAAGGAGACCTGACTTCCGTGAAGCAACATGAGTGCGTTCCTATGTTCCCGTCGCAACTCGAGAATGATCCCATGGTTCCCGCCGCAACTTGAGAAAAAACACAAGATTCTACACTCATGGCGAGATGAGGAACAATTCCGTTGCAGATTCTCAAGAGAAGTCCCACATTCCCGTATGAAACAGGACACGTTACTTAACATCCTTTATGTGACTCACAAATTACAGTGACCTAAACCGCCCCAACCGAGAGGAACAGCGAGTTTCCAGCCACAACTGTCAAAGTGCCCCGTTTTCCAGTCCTCTCTTCCACATGACAGCCGAATCCACCGCTTTGTCTGGAATGGCAACCAGATGTTGCCATCGCACAGTATGAGCAGGCTTGAAATTGAAACTCAGCAGAATCCCCGGGATCTCAAAATACACTTGGAAAGGGACCGATTTCCCCACCCACTCGAGATATTGTCTAATTCCACTGCACAGATTCAAATGTATCATCGAGTATCAACTCACTAGACGAGAGGAGACCTGAATCCCCTAGCATTCTCAACACCATCTCCAGGTACAAATTCAACTCGACTCTGCCTTAACACCCCTTTTTAAATCGATAAGAGAGCGGAGTTCCATGTGTGAACATGAGATGAGGCCTGACTCCCAGGTGAATTTTGAGAGCAACTGCGAGAACCCTGTTGCTGCTGGAGAGGAATCCTGAGTGAAACGGACGCGAATCTAGATGCAGACCTATTTCTGTGCAGCGATTTCAAAGGAATCTAGAGGTTCCCCTTGCATATGGAAAGGTGTTCTATCTTCCCAGAGACAACATTTTAGGCTCCCCGATATTCCGTTTTTTACTCGAGAGGATCAGCACATTTCCAGCAGCAACTTGAGAAAAACCTCAAGGTTCCTCGTTCAAAGCAGAATGAGGCCCTTTTTTTCCTGCAGCCCATAGACAGAAGTCCAGAGTTCCTTCTCCAAATTGGATATGAGTCTTGAATTCCTTGAAGCAACTTAAGGGTCTCCCAGAGAAACCCGTCACGATGAGAGAAGTAAAACGAATTTCCTGCCACAATTTAAGAGAAGCCCCATGGTCACACCTCAGCTGAAGATAATGGGCCATTCTACTTTCAACTGAAGAGGAATTTCAACTTCCTCTCGCACCACGTGTCGAGTCTTGTCACATCAATTGACACTCGATGGCAACACCGTGGATCCTGCAGCAAGGTCAAAGGACTCCGAGTTCACACTCAACTAGAGATGAGTCTTGTTGCGCTTAAAGCAGCTTCTGTGGAACACCGAGTTTGACCTCCCAACGTGATCTGAGGCATGAATCCCCCGCTGAGACTCTCGAAAAAGCCCAAGTTTCCCACTTCAAAAGACCTGACAATCCTTTTAAACTCGGGCGGAAAGCAGAGTTGCATCCTCAACAAAGACTAGGCCTGACTCCTCAGTGGCAACTTCATAGCAACCCCCAGATCCCTGTGGCCACTGGAGAGGAACTCTGAGTTTACCCACTCCAGTATAAATGAGGCCCTCATGCCCTGCAGCTACTCAAAAGGTATCCTGAGGTGCCACTTTCCACAGGAACGCCGACCTGACTTCTCTGAAGCAAAACTAGCGAGTTCCAGTGGTTCTTGTCGTAACTCGAGAAGACCTCCAAGCTTCAAGACGCAATTCGTGAAAAACATTTAAATGCTCCACTCCACGAAACACGGCGCCCCTTTCCAGTGCAGCGTCTTCAGAGAAATCCCACATTCGCTCTTCCAACTGGAAAGGATACTCGGCTCCCTATACGCAACTCAAGAAGTTAGCCTAGATACCAGACCCAGCTTGAGAGGAGCATCGAGGTTCTTGCCACCGCTCAAGAAGCGACCCGTTTTCCACTTGTCATCTCCAGGTGTGGATCGATTCCCCTGCATCATCTGGAAATGAATCCCGATGTTCCCGACGAATCTGAAGAAGAGGCCTATCTCCCCTTGAAACTCGAGAGGACACCGGGGAGTCGTGCCACAATTCAAAAAGAAACGGACATCCCCATCCACTCGACATAAGGACTGATTCCACTGTACCGATTCAAAGAGAACCCCCGGGATCAACTAACACCACAGAGGGAGGCCTGACTTCCCAGGTACATCATGGAGAAAAAGCCCCAGGAGAGAAAGCAAATCGATATGAGGATTCACACTTCTTTTATAACTCGAAAATTGGCTGATTTCCATGCCTCATCAAGAGCCGTGGCAAGACTCCCCTGTTGAAACTTCATAGGATCACTGAGATCCTTGTCAGACCTGGAGAGGCACACTGAGGATGGTGCCTCAACTCCACATGAGACCCTATTCCCCTGCACTGGCTCGAAAGTCATCCCAAAGTCTCCTCACACCTCAAATGATTCCGTTCATTCCAGAAACAATCTGACAGGCTCCGGGAGGCCCCTCTTGCCATGTGACGGATATGAAAGTTTCCTGCCCCATCTCGAGAAACTCTTTGGGATTACCCCTTTCAATGCGAATTGAAGCCCGATTCCTCTGCATTAACTCGAGAGCAATCACGACCTTCCCCTCACAACTTGACTTCCCTGAGGCAACAATGTCAACCTGAGTTCCCCTTCCTAAGTCCAAAGGAAAGCCAATCGTCCCCCAAAACTCGCCAAAAACCAAGAGATGCCCCAGGAACATCACAGGAGGCCCTTCTCTTCCCACAGTGCCTGAAGAGCAATCCCGAGTCGAGTTCTGTCTTGACATACCATAGGAGGCTTCAATTCCTACTTACAATTCCAGGGGCTCCCAGAATACCCGTCTTCAATTGAGAGAAAACTTGAGTTTCTTTCCACACCTCAAGAAGGGCTCCGTATTCCCAACCTCCTCACGATATGAGCGTTCAAACCCTGCTTCAACTCAAGAGGAATCCTTCCCTCTTCTCCCACCACAAAAGGAGGCCGATTTCTCCTATGAATATCGAATGCACTCCCGTGGATCCTGCTGCAAGTATAAAGGACTCTGACATCCTCCTTCAATTGAGTTAAGTCCTGATGATCTAGCAAATAACAAGGGAACACCGTCTATGACATCACCACATGACGGGATACATGACAACCATGCTGAGCCTGTAGAAAAAGCCTTATGAACCACCTTATCACGACAGGAGGACTGATTCCCTTTTACACCTCGATAGGAAAGCAGAATTCCATGCCTAAAACCGAAATGAAACCTGACTTTCCAGTAGAGCCTTCATAGAAACCCCGAGATCCCTTTCGCCACTGGAGACAAACACACAGTAGATTGACTCAACATTGGATGAGGCCGTATTACTCTGTTGCGCCTCGAAAGGAATCCCAAGGTTGCCCTTCCAACGCGATAGGAGACCTGACTTCCCTCGTCAACACCAGTGAGTACCTGAGTTCCCCGTCGCAACTCGAGAAGTACCCCAAGCTGCCAGCCCCAACTCGAGAAAAACCGCAAGATTCTCCCCTCAAAGTGAGATGAGAGAATTTTCCGCTGCAGAGTCTCACGAGAAATCCCACATTTCCACTTCCACCTCGAATGGGTACTTGACACCCTTCATGTGACTCAAAAACCGCCTGACATAGCCGTCCCCACTAGAGAGTAGGACACCATTTTCGAACTCAACACTAGATGAGGCTCTATTTTTATTCCACGTCTCAAGAGTAATCACGAAGTACCCCTTCCAACACGAAAGGAGACCTGACTTCCCTGAAGCAACACGAGCGAGTTCCTATGTCCCTGTTGCAACTCCAGAGAGACCCCAAGGTTCCCGCCGCAACTCGAGAAAAACCACAAGATTCTGCCTTCACGGCGAGATGAGAAACAATTCCATTGCAGATTCTCAAGAGAAGTCCCACATTCCCACATGAAACAGGACATGTTACGTAACATCCTTTATGTGACTCACAAATTACAGCGACCTACCCTGCCCCAATTGAGAGGAAGAGCGAGTTTCCCGACACAACTGTCAAAGTGCCCCGTTTTCCAGTCCTCTCTTCCACATGACAGCCGAATCCACTGCTTTGTCTGAATGGAAACCGGACATTCCGGTCGCACAGTATGAGGAGGCTGGTACCATTTTGAAACACAGCAGAATCCCCGGGATTTCAAAACACACTTGGAAAGGGATCGATTTCCCCATCCACTCAAGATATTGTCTAATTCCACTGCACAGATTCAAATGTATCCTCGATTATCAACTCACTAGACGAGAGGAGACCTGACTCCACGAGCAATCTCAATACCATCTCCAGGTAAAAATCCAAGTCGATTCTGGCTTAACACCCCTTTTACAAATCGAGAAGAAAGCGGAGTTCCATGTCTGAACACGAAAAGAAGCCTGACTCCCAGGTGAATTTGGAGAGAAATTCCGAGAACTCTGTTGCTACTGGAGAGGAATATTGAGTGAAACGGAATCAAATCAAGATGAAGACCTATTTCTGTGCAGCGACTTTCAAGGTATCTCGAGGTTCCCCTTGAAAACGGAAAGGCATTCTGACTTCCCAGAGACAACACGGGAGGCTCCCTGATATTCCCGTTGTTACTCGAGAGGATAAGCACACTTCCAGCCGCAACTCAAGAAAAACCTCGAGGCTCCTCTTTCAAAGAAGAACGAGGCCCCCTTTTTTTTTGTAGCCCATAGATAGAAGTCCAGAGTTCCTTCTCCAAGTTGGATATGAGTCTTGAATTCCTTGATGCAACTTAACAGTCGCCCAGAGAAACCCGTCCCGATGAGAGAAGAAAACCGAATTTCCTGCCACAATTTAAGAGAAGCCCCGTGGTCACAACTCAGCTGAAGATAATGGGCCATTCTACTTTCAACTGAAGAGGAATTTCAACCTCCCCTCGCACCGCGTGTCGAGTCCTGTCACATCAATTGACACTCGATGGCAACCCCGTGGATCCTGCAGCAAGGTCAAAGGACTCCGAGTTCACACTCAACTAGAGATGAGTCATGTTGCGCTTAAAGCAGCTCCTGTGGAACACCGAGTTTCACCTCCCAACGAGATCTGAGGCATGAATCCCCCGCTGAGACTCTCGAAAAAGCCCAAGTTTCCCACTTCAAAAGAACTTACAATGGTTTTAAACTCGGGCGGAAAGCAGAGTTGCATCCTCAACAAAGACTAGCCTGACTCCTCAGTGGCAACTTCATAGCAACCCCCAGATCCCTGTGGCCACTGGAGAGGAACGCTGAGCTTACCCACGCCAGTTTAAATGAGGCCCTCATGCCCTGCAGCGACTCGAAAGGAATCCCGAGGTGCCACTTTCCACAGGAACGCCGACCTAACTTCTCTGAAGCAAAACTAGAGAGTTCCAGTGGTTCCTGTTGTAACTCTAGAAGACCTCCAAGCTTCAAGACACAACTCACGAAAAACCATTAAATGCTCCACTCCACGAGACACGACGCCCCTTTCCAGTGCAGCGTCTTCAGAGAAATCCCACATTCGCTCTTCCAACTCGAAAGGATACCCGGCTCCCTATACGCAACTCAAGATGTTAACCGAAATACCAGGCCCAACCCGAGAGGAGCATTGAGGTTCCTGCCACCGCTCAAGAAGAGACCTGTTTTCCACTTGTCATCTCCAGGTGTGGATCGATTCCCCTGCTTCATCTGGAAATTAATCCCGATGGTCCCGACGAATCTGAAGAGGAGGCCGATCTCCCCTTGAAACTCGAGAGGACCCCAGGGAGTCGTGCCACAATTCAAAAAGACACAGACATCCCCATCCACTCGACATAAGGACTGATTCCACTGTACCGATTCAAAGAGAACCCCCGGGATCAACTAACACCACAGAGGGAGGCCTGACTTCCCAGGTACATCATGGAGAAAAAGCCCCAGGAGAGAAAGCAAATCGATATGAGGATTCACACTTCTTTTATAACTCGAAAATTGGCTGATTTCCATGCCTCATCAAGAGACGTGGCAAGACTCCCCTGTTGAAAATTCACAGGATCACTGAGATCCTTGTCAGACCTGGAGAGGCACGCTGAGGATGGTGCCTCAACTCCACATGAGACCCTATTCCCCTGCACCGGCTCGAAAGTCATCCCAAAGTCTCCTCACGCCTCAAATGATTCCGTTCATCCCAGAGACAATCTAAGAGGCTCCGGGAGGCCCCTGTTGCCAAGCGAGGGATACGAAAGTTTCCTGCCCAATCTCGATAATCTCTTTGGGATTACCCCTTTCAATGCGAATTGAAGCCCGATTCCTCTGCATTGACTCGAGAGCAATCACCACCTTCCCCTCGCAACTTGACTTCCCTGAGGCAACAGAATGTCAACCTGATTTCCCCGTCCTAAGTCCAAAGGAAAGCCAATCATCCCCCCGAAACTTGCCAAAAACCACGAGATGCCTCGGGAACATCACAGGAGTCCCTTCTCTTCCCGCAGTGCCTGAAGAGCAATCCCGAGTCGAGTTCTGTCTTGACATACGGTAGGAGGCTTCAATTCCTATGTACAATTCAAGGGGCTCCCAGAATACCCGTCTTCAATTGAGAGAAAACTTGAGTTTCTTTCCACACCTCAAGAAGGGCTCCGTATTCCCAACCTCCTCACGATATGAGCGTTCAAACCCTGCTTCAACTCAAGAGGAATCCTTCCCTCTTCTCCCACCACAAAAGGAGGCCGATTTCTCCTATGAATCTCGAATGCACTCCCGTGGATCCTGGTGCAAGTACAATGGACGCTGAGTTCCTCCTCCAGTCGAGGTTGTCCTGATGATCTAGCAAAGCTCCAAGGAAACACCGACTAGGACACCACAACATGACAGGATACATGACAACCATGCTGAGCCTGTAGAAAAAGCCTTATGAACCGCCTTATCACGACAGGAGGACTGATTCCCCTTTTACAACTCGAAACTCGAAAAATACCTCAAACTTCCAGCCGCAAATCAAGAGAAAACACAAGATTCTCCCCTCAAAGTGAGATGAGAAAATATTCCGCTGCAGACTCACAAGAGAATTCACACATTCCCGCTTGAAACCCTAACGGGTACTTGAAACCCTTTTTGCGACTCAAAATCTACCCGACATAGCCATCCCTACTGGAGAGGAGCACACCAATTTCGGACTCAACACTCATGAGGTTCTATTCCTATTACAAGTCTCAAGAATAATCCCGAAGAACCCCTTCCAACTCAAAAGGGGACTGACTACCCTGAAGCAACCCAAGCGAGTTCCTATGTCCCCATCGCAACTCAAGGGAGACCCCATGTTTCCCACCGCAACTCGAGAAAAACCACAAGATTCTGCCCTCAAGGCGAGATGAGGAGCATTTCCGTTGCAGTTTCTTAAGAGATGTCCCACATTCCCGCATGAAATAGGACATGTTACTTAACATCCTTTATGTGAATCAAAACTTACCCCGAACTACCCTTCACCAATCAGAAATACAGCTGGATTCCCGCCACAAGTGACAAATTGCCCTGTTTTCCGGTCCTTTTTTCCATATGACAGCCGAATCAACTGCTTTGTCTGGAATGGAAATCAGATGTACCCGTCGCACACTATGAGGAAGCTGGTACCATTTTGAAACAAAGCAGAATTCCCAGGATTTCAAAACACACTTGGAAAAGGGACCAATTTCCCACTCACTTGAGATATTGTCTAATTCCACTGCACAGATTCAAATGTATCCTCGAGTATCAACTCACTAGACGAGAAGAGACCTGACACTCCGAGCATTCTCAATACAGTCTCCAGGTACAAATCAAACTCGACTGTGGCCTAACACCCCTTTTACAATTCGAGAAGAAAGTGGAGTTCAATGTCTGAACACGAGATGAGGCCTGACTCCCATGTGAATTTGGGGAGCAACCCTGAGAACCCTGTTGCTTCTGGAGAGGAAACCTCAGTGAAACAGACTCGAATCTAGATGCAGAACTATTTATCTGCAGCGACTTCAAGGAATCCCGAGGTTCCCCTTGAAAATGGAAAGGAGTTCTGTCTTCCCAGAGACTACATGGGAGGCTCCCTGTTATTCCCGTTGTTACTTGAGAGGATCAGCACACTTCCAGCAGCAACTCGAGTAAAACCTCGAGGTGCCTCTTTCAAAGAAATATAGACACTTTTTTTTTTACTATAGCAAATACACAAAAGTCCAGAGTTCCTTCTGCAATTTGGATATGAGTTTTGAATTCCCTGAAGCAACTTAAGGGTCGCCCAGAGATACCCGTCCCGATGAGAGAAGAAAACCGAATGTCCTGCCACAATTTAAGAGAAGCCCCGTGGTCACACCTCAGCTGAAGAAAATGGAACATTCCACTTTCAACTGAAGAGGAATCCCAACTTCCCCTCGCACCACGTGTCGAATCCTGTCACATCAATTGACACTTGATGGCAACCCCGTGGATCCTGCAGCACGGTCAAAGGACTTCGAGTTCACACTCAACTAGAGATGAGTCATGTTGCACTTAAAGCAGCTCCCATGGAACACCGAGTATCTCCTCCCAACATGATCTGAGGCATGAATCCTGCGCTGAGACTCTTAAAAAAGCCCAACTTTCCAGCTTGAAAAGACAGAAGACCTAACAATCCTTTAAAACTCGGGCGGAAATCAGAGTTCCATCCTCAACAAAGACTAGGCCTGACTCCTCATTGTCAAATTCATAGCAAGCCAAGATCCTTGTGGCCACTTGAGAGGAACGCTGAGTTTACCCACTCCATTCTAAATGAGGCCCTCATGCCCTGGAATGACTCGTAAAGAATCCAGAAGTAACACTTTCAACAGGAAAGAAGACCTGACTTCTCTGAAGCAAAACTAGCTAGTCCCAGTGGTTCCTGTCCTAACTCGAAAAGACCTCCAAGCTCAAGAGGCAACATGCGAAAAACCATTAAATGCTCCACTCCACCAGACATGACGCCCCTTTCCAGTACAGTGTCTTAAGAGAAATCCCACGTTCGCTTGTCAAACTCGAAAGGATACCCGACATCCTATATGCCACTCAAGAAGTTAACCGAGATACCCTACCCAACTCGAGAAGAGCAGCGAGGTTCCTGCCACAGCTGAAGAAGAGACCCGTTTTACACTCGTCATCTCCAGGGGAGGATCGATTCCCCTGCTTCGTCTGTAAATTAATCCCGATGTTCCCGTGGAATCTGAAGAGGAGGCCCATCTCCCCGTGAAACTCGAGAAGACCCCAGGGAGTCGTGCCATAATTCAAAATGACACGGATATCCCCATCCCCTCGACATAAGGACTGATTCCACTGTACTGATTCAAAGAGAACCCCCGGGATCAACCAACACCACAGAGGGAGGCCTGACTTCCCAGGTACATCATGGAGAAAAAGTCCCAGGACAGAAATGAAACTCGACATGAGGCCTCGCACCTCTTTAATACCTCGAAAAGATAGCAGAGTTCCATGCCTCAAGAAGAGACGTGGCATGACTCCTCTGTTGAAACCTCATAGGATTACTGAAACCTTTATCGGAACTGGAGAGGCACCCTGAGGATAGTGCCTCAACTCCAGATGAGACCCTAGTCCACTGCACTGCCTCGAAAGGCATCCCAAAGTCTCCTCACACCTCAAAGCATTCCAGTCTTCTCAGAGACAACTTGAGAGGTTCCAGGAGGCCCCTGTTGCCACGCGAGGGATACGAAAGTTTCCTGCCCCATCTCGAGAAACTCTTCGCGATTACCCCTTTCAATGTGAATTGAAGCCCGATTCCCTTGCATTGAGTCGAGTGCAATCACGACATTCCACTCACAACTTGACTTCCCTGAGGCAACAGAGTGTCAAAATGTGTTCCCCGTCGTAATTCGAAAAGAAAGCCAAACGTCCCCCCGTAACTCGCCAAAACCACGAGATGTCCCAAAAACGTTACATGAGGCCCTTCTCTTCCTGCAGTGCCTGAAGAGCAATCCCGAGTCGAGTTCTCTCTTGACATAGGACATGAGGCTTGAATTCCTATTTACAATTCAAGGTGCTCCCAGAATACCCGTCTTCAATTGAGAGAAAACATGAGTTTCTTTCCACACCTCAAGAAGGGCTCCATATTCCCAACGTCCTCACGATATGAGCTTTCAAACCCTGATTCAACTCAAGAGGAATTCTTTCCACTTCTCCCACCACAAGAAGAGGCCGCTTTCTCCTATGAATCTTGAATGCACTTCTGTGGATCCTGCTGCAAGTATAAAGGATGCTGAGTTCCTCCTCCAATCGAGGTAGGTCCTGATGATCTAGCAAATAACAAGGGAACACCGACTATGACATCACCACATGACGGGATACATGACAACCATGCTGAACCTTTAGAAAAAGCCTTATGAACCGCCTCATCAAGACAGGAGGACGGATTCCCCTTTTACAACTCGATAGGAAAGCAGAATTCCATGCCTCAAATTGAGACGAAACTTGACTCCCCAGTAGAACCTTCATAGCAACAGCAAGATCCCTTTCACCACTGGACACGAACACACAGTTGACCGACTCAAAGCTGGATGAGGCCGGATTCCTCTGCTGTGCCTCGAGAGGAATCCCGAGGTTGCCCTTCTAAAACGATAGGAGACCTGATTTTCCTGGGTCAACACGAGTGACTTGCTGAGTTCCCCGTCGCAACTCGAGAAGCACCCCAAGCTTCCAGCCCCAAATCGAGAAAAACCACAAGATTCTCGGGTTAAAGTGAGATTAGAAAATTGTCCGCTGCAGAGTCTCAAGAGAAATACAACATTACTGCTTGAAACTCGAAAGGGTACTTGACACCCTTTATTCAACTCAAAAACTATCCGACTTAGCCGTCCCCACTGGGGAGGAGCACACAATTTCCGGACTCAACACTAGACGAGGCTCTATATTTATTCCACGTCTCAAGAATAATTCCGAAGGACCCCTTCCAAAAGGCAAGGAGACCTGACTTCCTTGAAGCAACATGAGCGAGTTTCTTTATCCCTGTCACAACTCGAGAGAGAAGCCAAGTTTCAGGCCATGACTTTAGAAAAACCACAAGACTCTACCCTCAAGGCGAGATGAGGAACATTTCCGTTACAGATTCTCAAGAGAAGTGACACATTCCCGCATGAAACAGGACACGTTATTTAACATCCTTTTTCTGATTCAAAATTACAGCGACTTACCCGGTTCCAATTGAGAGGAAAAGCGAATTTCCCGCCAAAACTGACAAAGCCTTCACCACTGGAGAGGAGAACACACTTTATGGATTCAATTCGAGATGAGCCCCTGTTCACATTTAAGGGCTAGAGAGTAAACCGGAAGTACCCTTCCAACAACAAAGGGGAACTGACTTCCCTGAAGCAACCCGAGCGAGTTCCTGAGGTCCCCGTTGCAACTCGAGAAGTACCCCCAGCTTCCCGCCGCAACTCGAGAAACACCTCAAAATTATCCCCTCAATGCGAGATGAGGAAATTTTGCGATGAAGAATCTCAAGAGAAATATCACATTCCCTCTTGAAAGGATAAAGGGTACTTGACACCCTTTATGCGACTCAGAAACTTCACTACCATTAGTCCCCATTGGAGAGGAGAACACACTTTGTGGACTCAATTCGAGATGAGCCCCTACTGCAATTTAACGGCTCGAAAGTAAACCGGAAGTTCCCTTCCAACACTAAAGGGGAACTGACTTCCCTGAAGCACCCCAAGCGAGTTCCTGAGGTCCCTGTCGCAACTCGAGAAGTACCCCCAGCTTCCCGCCCCAAATCGTGAAACACCACATAATTATCCCCTCAATGCAAGGTGAGGAAATTTTTGGCAGCAGAATCTCAAGAGTAATACCACATTCCCTCTTGAAAGGCAAAAGGGTACTTAACATCCATTATGCGACTCAGAAAGTTCCCTCAAACAGCCGTCCCCATTGGACAGCAGAACTCAATTTATGGACTCAAATCGAGATGAGCCCCTTTTCCCATTTAAGGGCTCGAGAGTCAACCGGAAGTTCCTCTTCCAACACCAAAGGGGACCTGGCTTCCCTGAAGCAACCCGAGAGAGTTCCTGAGGTCTCCGTCGCAACTCGAGAAATACACGCAGCATCCATCCGCAACGAAAGAAACACGAAAAAATTATCCCCTCAATGCGAGATGAGGACGTTTTGCGCTGCAGAATCTCAGGAGAAATACCACATTCCCTCTTGAAAGGCAAAAGGGTACTTGACACCCTTAATGCGACTTAGAATGTTCCCTCATACAGCCGTCCCCATTGGACAGGAGAACACACATTATGGACTCAATTCGACATGAGCCCATATTCCCATTTAACGGCTGGAGAGAAAACCCGAAGTTGCCCTTCCAACACCAAAGGGGACCTGACTTCCCTGAAGCAACCCGAGCAAGTTCCTGAGGTCCCCTTCGCAACTCGAGAAGTACCCCCAGCTTCCCGCCGCAACTCGAGAAACACCACAAAATTATCCCCTCAATGCAAGATGAGGAAATTTTGTGCTGCAAAATCTCAAGAGAAACACCACATTCCCTTTTGAAAGGCAAAAGGTTTCTTGACACCATTAATGCCACTCAGAAATTTCATTAACATCAGTTCCCATTGGAGAGGAGAACACACTTTATGGACTCAATTCGAGATGAGCCCATATTTCCATTTAACGGCTCGAGAGTAAACCGGAAGTTCCCCTTCCAACACCAAAGGGAACCTGACTTCCCTGAAGCAACCGGAGCAAGCCCTGAGGTCCCCGTTGCAACTCCAGAAGTACCCACATCTTCCGGCAGCAACTCGAGAAAAACCATAAAATTATCCCCTCAATGCGAGATGAGGAAATTTTGCGCTGTAGAAACTCATGAGAAATACCACATTCCCTGTAGAAAGTCAAAAGCCTACTTGACACGGTTTATGAGAATGAGAAATTTCACTAACATCAGTCGCCATTGGAGAGGAGAACACAATTTATGTACTCAATTCGAGATGAGCCCCTATTGCCATTTAACGGCTCAAGAGTAAACCGGAAGTTCCTTTCCAACACCAAAGGGGAACTGACTTCCCTGAAGCAACCCGAGCGAGTTCCTGAGGTCCCCGACGTAACTCAAGAAGTACCCCCAGATTCCCGCCGCAACTCGAGATAGATCACAAAATTTTCCCCTCAATGCAAGATGATTAAATTTTGTGCTGCAGAATTTCAAGAGAAAAATCACATTCCCTCTTGAAAGGAAAAAAATGGTACTTGAATCCCTTTATGCGACTAAGACTTTTCACTAACATTAGTCCCCATTGGAGAGGAGAACACACTTTATGGACTCAATTCGAGATGAGCACCTATTCCCATTTATCGGCTCGAGAGTAAACCGGAGGTTCCTCTTCCAACAACAAAGGGGAACTGACTCCCCTGAAGCAAACCGAGCGACTTCCTGAAGTCCCCGTTGCAACTCGAGAAGTACCCCCAGTTTCCCGCCGCATTCGAGCAACAACACAAAATTATCCCCTGATTGCGAGATGAGGAAATTTTGCGAGGCAAAATCTCAAGAGAAATATCACATTCCCTCTTGAAAGGATAAAGGGTACTTGACACCCTTTATGCGACTCAGAAACTTCACTACCATTAGTCCCCATTGGAGAGGAGAACACACTTTGTGGACTCAATTCGAGATGAGCCCCTACTGCAATTTAACGGCTCGAAAGTAAACCGGAAGTTCCCTTCCAACACTAAAGGGGAACTGACTTCCCTGAAGCACCCCGAGCGAGTTCCTGAGGTCCCCGTCGCAACTCGAGAAGTACCCCCAGCTTCCCGCCCCAAATCGTGAAACACCACATAATTATCCCCTCAATGCGAGATGAGGAAATTTTGCGCTGCAGAATCTCAACATTAATACCACATTCCCTCTTGAAAGGCAAAATGGTACTTGACACCCTTTATGCGACTCAGAAAGTTCCCTCACACAGCCGTCCCCATTGGAGAGGAGAACACACTTTATGGACTCAATTCGAGATGAGCCCCTCTTCCCATATAACGGCTTGAGAGTAAACCGGAGGTTCCTCTTCCAACAACAAAGGGGAACTGACTTCCCTGAAGCAAACCGAGCGACTTCCTGAGGTCCCCGTTGCAACTCGAGAAGTACCCCCAGTTTCCCACCGCATTCGAGCAACAACACAAAATTATCCCCTGATTGCGAGATGAGGAAATTTTACGAGGCAAAATCTCAAGAGAAATATCACATTCCCTCTTGAAAGGATAAAGGGTACTTGACACCCTTTATGCGACTCAGAAACTTCACTACCATTAGTCCCCATTGGAGAGGAGAACACACTTTATGGACTCAATTCGAGATGAGTCCCTATTCCCATTTAACGGCTCGAGAGTAAACTGGAAGTTCCCCTTCCAACACCAAAGGGGAGCTGACTTGCTTGAAGCAACCCGAGCGAGTACCTGAGGTCCCCGCTGACCCTCGAGAAGTACCCCCAGCTTCCCGCCGCAACTCGAGAAACACCACAAAATTATCCACTCAATGCGAGATGAGGAAATATTGTGATGCAGAATCTCAAGAGAAATACTACATTCCCTCTTGAAATGCAAAAGGGTACTTGACACCCATAATGCGACTCAGAAAATTCACTAACATCAGTCCCCATTAAAGAGGAGAACACACTTTAATGATTCAATTCGAGATGAGCCCATATTCCCATTTAACGGCTCGAGAGTAAACCGGAAATTCCCCTTCCAACACCAAAGGAGACCTGACTTCCCTGAAGCAACCCAAGCGAGTTCCTGAGGTCACCGTCGCAACTCGAGTAGTACTCCCAGCTTCACGCCGCAACTCGAGGGACACCACAAAATTATCCCCTCAATTCGAGATGAGGAAATTTTGCGCTGCAGAAGCTCATGAGAAATACCACATTCCCTGTAGAAAGTCAAAAGCCTACTTGACACGATTTATGCGAATGAGAAATTTCACTAACATCAGTCGCCATTGGAGAGGAGAACACATTTTATGTACTCAATTCGAGATGAGCCGCTATTGCCATTTAACGGCTCAAGAGTAAACAGGAAGTTCCCCTTCCAACACCAAAGGGGACCTGACTTCCCTGAAGCAACCCGAGCGAGTTCCTGAGGTACCCTTCGCAACTCGAGAAGTAACTCCAGATTCCCGCCGCAACTCAAGAAACACCACAAAATTACCCCTCAATGCGAGATGAAGAAATTTTGCGTTGCAGAATCTCAAGAGAAATACCACATTCCCTATTGCAAATCAAGAGGGTACTTGAAACCCTTTATGCGACTCAGAAATTTCACTAACATTAGTCCACATTGGAGACAAGAACACACCTTATGGACTCAATTCGAGATGCGTACCTATTCCCATTTAACGGCTAAAGAGTAAACCGGAAGTTCCCCTTCCAACACCAAAGGGGACCTGACTTCCCTGAAGCAACCCGAGCGAGTTCCTGAGGTCCCCTTCGCAACTCGAGAAGTACCCCCAGCTTCCTGCATCAACTCGAGAAACACCACAAAATTTTCCCCTCAATGCGAGATGAGGAAATTTTGCGCTGCAGAATCTCAAGAGAAATACCACATTCCCTCTGGAAATGCAAAAGGGTACTTGACACCCTTTATGCAACTCAGAAAGTTCCCTCACACAGACGTCCCCATTGAATAGGAGAACACACTTTATGGACTCAATTCGAGATGAGCCCCTCTTCCCATATAACGGCTCGAGAGTAAACTGGAAGTTCCCCTTCAAACACCAAAGGGGATCTGACTTCCCTGATGCAACCCGAGCGAGTTTCTGAAGTCCCCGTCGCAACTCCAGAAGTAACCCCAGCTTCCAGCCGCAACTCGACAAACACCACAAAATTATCCCCTCAATGCGAGATGAGGAAATTTTGCAATGCAGAATCTCAAGAGATATACCACATTCCCTCCTGAAAGGCAAAAGGGTACTTGACAACCTTTATGCGACTCAGAAATTTCACTAACAACAGTCCCCATTGGAGAGGAGAAGACACTTTATGGACTCAATTCCAGATGAGGCCCTATTCCCCTTTAAGGGCTCGAGAGTAACCCGGAATTTCCCCTTCCAACATCAAAGGGGACCTGACTTCCTTGAAGAAATGCGAGCGACATCCGGAGGTCCCCGTCGCAACTTGAGAAGTACCCCCAGCTTCCAGCCACAACTCGAGAAACACCACACAATCATTCCCTCAATGCGAGATGAGGAAATTTTCGTTATACAATCTCAAGAGAAATACCACATTCCCTCTTGAAAGGCAAAAGGGTACTTGATACCCTTTATGCGATTCAGACATTTCACTAATATCAGGTGCCATTGGAGAAGAAAACACCCTTTATGGATTCAATTCGAGATGAGCCCCTACTCCCATTTATCGACTCGAGAGTAAACCGGAGGTTCCTCTTCCAACACCAAAGAGGAACTGACTTCCCTGAAGCAACCCGAGCGACTTCCTGATGTCCCCGTTGCAACTCGAGAAGTACCCCCAGTTTCCCACCGCAATTCGAGCAACACCACAAAATTATCCCCTGAATGCGAGATGGGGAAATTTTGCGCTGCAGAATCTCAAGAGAAATACCACATTTCCTCTTGAAAGGGAAAAGGGTACTTGAGACCCTTTATTCGACTCAGAAAGTTCCCTCACACAGTCGTCCCCATTGGACAGGAGAAGTCACTTTATGGACTCAATTCGAGATGAGCACCTATTCCCATTTAAAGGCTCGAGATTACACCGGAAGTTCCCCTTCCAACAACAAAGGAGACCTGACTTACCTGAAACAACCCGAGTGAGTTCCTGAGGTCCCCATCACAACTCGAGAAGTACCCCCAGCTTCCCGCTGCAACTCGAGAAACACCACAGTATTATCCTGTCAATGCGAGATGAGGATATTTTTCGATGCAGAATCTCAAGAGAAATATCACATTCCCTCTTGAAAGGCAAAAGGGTACTTGACACTCTTTATGCGACTGAGAAATTTCACTAACATCAGTCTCAATTGGAGACCAGAACACAACTTATGGACTCAATACGAGATGAGACCCTATTCCCATGTAACGGCTCGAGAGTAAACCGGAAGTTCCCCTTCCAACACCAAATGGGACCTGACTTCCGTGAAGCAACCCTAGCGAGTTCCTGAGGTCCCCTTCGCAACTCGAGAAGTACCCCAAGCTCCCTGCCGCAACTCTAGAAACACCACAAAATTATCCCCAAATGCGAGATGAGGAAATTTTGCGATACAGAATCTCAAGAGAAATACCACATTCCCTCTTGAAAGGCAAAAGGGTACTTGACACTCTTTATGCGACTGAGAAATTTCACTAACATCAGTCTCAATTGGAGACCAGAACACAACTTATGGACTCAATACGAGATGAGACCCTATTCCCATGTAACGGCTCGAGAGTAAACCGGAAGTTCCCCTTCCAACACCAAATGGGACCTGACTTCCGTGAAGCAACCCTAGCGAGTTCCTGAGGTCCCCTTCGCAACTCGAGAAGTACCCCAAGCTCCCTGCCGCAACTCTAGAAACACCACAAAATTATCCCCAAATGCGAGATGAGGAAATTTTGCGATACAGAATCTCAAGAGAAATACCACATTCCCTCTTGAAAGGCAAAAGGGTACTTGACACCCTTAATGCGACTCAGAAAGTTCCCTCACACAATCGTCCCCATTGGACAGGAGAACACAATTTATGGACTCTATTCGAGATGAGCCCCTCTTCCCATTTAACGGCTCGAGAGTAAACGGGAAGTTCCCCTTCCAACACAATAGGTGACCTGACTTCCCTGAAGCAACCCGAGCGAGTTCCTGACGTCCCTGTCGCAACTCGAGAAGTAACCCCAGCTTCCTGCCGCAACTTGAGAAACACCGCAAAATTATCCCCTCAATGAGAGATGAGGAAATTTTGCGTGCAGAATCTCAAGAGAAATACCACAATTCGCTCTCGAAAGGCAAAACGGTACTTGACACCCTTACCGCCACTCAGAAATTTCACTAACATCAGTTTTCATTGGAGAGGAAAACACACTTTATGGACTCTATTCGAGATGAGACCCTATTCCCATTTAACGGCTCGAGAGTAAACGGGAAGTTCCCCTTCCAACACCAAAGGGGAGCTGACTTCACTGTAGCAATCCGAGCGAGTACCTGAGGTGCCCGTCGAAACTCAAGAAGCACCCCCAGCTTCCCGCCGCAACTCGAGAAATACCACATTATTATCCCCTCAATGCGAGATGAGGAAATTTTGCGTGCAGAATCTCAAGAGAAATACCACATTCCCTCTTGAAAGGCAAAAGGGTACTTGACACCCTTTATGTGACTCAGAAAGTTCCCTCACACAGCCGCCCCCATTGGACAGGAGATCACAGTATAGGTACTCAATTCGAGATGAGCCCCTATTCCGATTTAACGGCTCGAGAGTAAACCGGAAGTTCCCTTTCCAACACCTAAGGGGACCTGACATCCCAGAAGCAACCCGAGCGAGTTCCTGAGGTCACCATCGCAACTCGAGAAGTACCCTCATCTTCCGCCGCAAATCGAGAAACCACAAAATTATCCCGTCAATGCGAGATGAGTGATTTTGCGCTGCAGAATCTCAAGAGAAATACCACATTCCCTCTTGAAAGGCAAAAGGGTACTTGATACCCTTAATGCGACTCAGAAATTTCACTAATATCAGTTCCCATTGAAGAGGAGAACACACTTTAAGGACTCAATTCGAGATGAGCCCATATTCCCATTTAATGGCTCGGGAGTAAACCGGAAGTTCCCCTTCCAACACTAAAGTGGACCTGACTTCCCTGAAGCAACCCGAGCGAGTTCCTGAGGTCCTCGTCGCAGCTCGAGTAGTACACCCAGCTTCCCGCCGCAACTCAAGAAACACCACACTATTATCCCCTCAATGTGAGATGAGGAAATTTTGCGCCGCAGAATCTCAAGAGAAATCCCACATTCCCGCTAGAAAGGCAAAAGGGTACCTGAGTCCCTTTATGCGACTCAGAATATTCCCTAACATCCATCCTCAGTGGAGAGGAGAACATATTTTATGGACTCAAATGGAGAAGAGGCAATATTCCCTTTAAACGGCTCGAGAGTAATCGGAATGTTCGCCTTCCAACACAAAAGGGGACTTGACTTCCCTGACGCAACCCAAGCGAGTTCCTGAGGGTCCCCTATCAAGTCCAGAAGTACCCCTTGCTTCCCTCCACAACTCGAGAAACAAAAAATATTATCCCCTCACTGCGAGATGAGGAAATTTTGCACTGCAGAATCTCAAGAGAAATCCTACATTCCCGATTGAAAGGCAAAATGGTACTTGACTCCCTTTATGCGACTCAGATTGTTCCCTAACATCCGTCCTCAGTGGAATGGAGAACACACTCTATGGACTCAACTCGAGAAGAGGCAATGTTCCCATTTAATGTCTAGAGAGTATTCCGGAAGTTCCCCTTCCAGCACAAAAGGGGACCTGACTTCCCTGAAGTAACACGTGTGAGTTCCTGAGGTCCCCTTCGCAACTCCAGAAGTACCCCCAGCTTCCCGCTGCAATTCGAGAAACACCACAAAGTTATCCCCTCAATGCGAGATGAGGAAATTTTGGGATGCAGAATTCCTGTAGAATTCCCACATTCCCGCTTGAAAGGAAAAGGGTACTTGACTCCCTTTAGGCGACTCAGAATGTTCCCTAACATCCTTCCTCAGTGGAAACGAAAACACACTTTATGGACTCAAATCAAGAAGAGGCATTATACCCATTTAACAGCTCGAGAGTAATCCGGAATTTCCCCTTCCAACACAAAAGGGGACTTGACTTACCTGAAGCAAACCGAACGAGTTCCTGAGGTCCCAGTCACAACTCCAGAAGTACCCCATGCTTCCCGCCGAAACTCAAGAAACACCACAAATTTATCCCTCAATGCGAGATGAGGAAAATTTTCGCTGCAAAATCTGAAGAGAAATCCCACATTCCCGCTTAAAAGGCAACAGGGTACTTGACACACTTTATGCCACTCAGAAAGTTCCCTAACATCCGTCCCCATTGGAGAGGAGAACACATTTCATGGACTCAACTCAAGAAGAGGCAATTACACCATTTAATGTCTAGAGAGTAATCCGGAAGTTCCCCTTCCAGCACAAAAGGGGACCTGACTTCCCTGAAGTAACTCCAGTGAGTTGCTGAGGTCCGCATCACAACTCGAGAAGTACCCCAAGCTTCCCGCCACAATTCGAGAAACACCACAAATTATCACCTCAATGCGAGATAAGGAAATTTTGCGCTGCAGAATCTCAAGAGAACTCCCACATTCACGTTTGATAGGCAAAAGGGTACTTGACACACTTTATGCCACTCAGAAAGTTCCCTAACATCCGTCCCCATTGGAGAGGAGAACACACTTTATGGATTTAACACGTGAAGACCCCCTATTTCAATCAAAGGGCTAGAGAAGCAATCCGGAAGTTCCCTATCCAGCACAAAAGGAGACCTGACTTCTCTGAAATAACTCAAGTGAGTTCCTGAGGTCCCCATCGCAACTCCAGTAGTACCCCCAGCTTCCCGCCAAAATTCGAGAAATACCACGAAATTATGCCCTCAATGTGAGATGAGGAAATTTGGAGCTGCAGGATCTCAAGAGAAATCCCACATTCCCGATTGAAAGGCGAAAGGGTACTTGACTCCCTTTATGCGAATCACAATGTTCCCTTACATCCGTCCTCAGTGGAGAGGAGAACACACTTTATGGTCTCAAATGGAGAAGAGGCAATATACCCATTTATTGACAAGAGAGTAATATGAAAGTTCCCTTTCCAACACAAAAGGGGACCTGACATTCCTGAAGTAACTCTAGTGAGTACCTGAGGTCCCATTGGTAACTCGAGATATACCCACAGCTTCCCGCCGCAATTTGAGAAACACCACAAAATTATCCCCTCAATGCGAGATGAGGAAACTTAGCGCTGCAGAATCTCAAGAGAAATCCCACATTCCCGCTTCAAATGCAAAAGGGTACTTGACTCCCTTTATGCGACTCAGAATGTTCCCTAACATCTGTCCCCATGGGAGAGGAGAACACACTTTATGGACTCAACTCGAGAAGAGGCCCTATTCCCTTTAAAGGGCTTAAAAGTAATCCGGACATTCCCTTTCCAGCTCAAAAGGCGACTTGACTTCCCTGCAGCAACTTGAGCGAGTTCCTGAGGTCCCCGTCGCAACTCGAGAAGTACCCCCTGCTTCCCGCCGAAACTCACGAATCATTACAAAATTGTCCCCTCAATGCGAGATGCGGAAATTTCACGCTGCAGAATCTCAAGAGAACTCCCACATTCACGTTTGATAGGCAAAAGGGTACTTGACACACTTTATGCCACTCAGAAAGTTCCCTAACATCCGTCCCCATTGGAGAGGAGAACACACTTTATGGATTTAACACGTGAAGACCCCCTATTTCAATCAAAGGGCTAGAGAAGCAATCCGGAAGTTCCCCATCCAGCACAAAAGGAGACCTGACTTCTCTGAAATAACTCAAGTGAGTTCCTGAGGTCCCCATCGCAACTCCAGTAGTACCCCCAGCTTCCCGCCAAAATTCGAGAAATACCACGAAATTATGCCCTCAATGTGAGATGAGGAAATTTGGAGCTGCAGGATCTCAAGAGAAATCCCACATTCCCGATTGAAAGGCAAAAGGGTACTTAACTCCCTTTATGTCACTCAGAAAGTTCCCTAAAATCTATCCCCATTGGAGAGGGGAACACATTTTATGGACTCAACACACGAAGAGGTCCCATTCCATTTAAAGGGCTCGAGAGTAATCCGGAAGTTCCACTTCCAGCACAAAAGGAGACCTGACTTCCCTGAAGTAACTTGAGTGAGTACCTGAGGTCCCCGTCGCAACTCCAGAAGTACCCCCAGCTTCCTGCCGCAATTCGAAAAACACCACAAAATTATCCCCTCAATGCAAGATGAGGAAATTTTGCACTTCAGAATCTCAAGAGGAATTCCACATTCCCGCTAAAAGGAAAAGGTTATTTGACGCCCTTCAGGCGACTCAGAATGTTCCCTAACATCCTTCCTCATTGGAGAGGAAAACACACTTTATGGATTCAAATAGAGAAGAGGCATGATTCCCATTTAACAGCTTGAGAGAAATCCGGAAGTTCCCCTTCCAACACAAAACGGGACTTCAATTCCCTGAAGTAACCTGAGCGACTTCCTGAGGTCCCCACCGCAACTCGAGAATTACGCCCTGCTTCCCGCTGCAACTCGAGAAACACCACAAAACTATCTGCTCAATGTGAGATGAGGAAAATTTTCGCTGCAGAATCTCAGGAGAAATCCCACATTCACGCTTCAAAGGCAAAAGGGTACCTGACTCCCTTTATGTGACTCAGAATGTTCCCTAACAACCATCCTCAGTGGAGAGGAGAACACACTTCCTGGACTCAAATCGAGAAGAGGCAATATTCCCATTTAAAGGCTCGAGAGTAACCCGGAAGTTCCCCTTCCAACTCAAAAGAGGACTGGACTTCCCTGATGCAACCCGAGCGAGTTCCTGAGGGTCCCGTCTCAACTCCAGTAGTACCCCCTGCTACCCTCCACAACTCCAGAAACAACACAATATTTTCCCCTTAGTGGGAGATGACGCTATTTTTCGCTGCAGAATCTCAAGAGAAATCCCACATTCCCGCTTGAAATCAAAAGGAAACTTGACACACTTTACGCCACTCAGAAATTTCCCTAACATCCGTCCCTATTGGAGAGGCGTACACAGTTTATGGACTCAACTCCAGAAGAGGCCCTATCCCCCTTCAAGTGCTTGAGAGTAATCCAGAAGCTACCCTTCTAGTACAAGAGAGGACCTGACTTCCCTGATATAACTCGAGTGAGCTCCTGAGGTCCCCGTCGAAACCTGAGAAGCACCCCTAGCGTCCCAACGCAATTCGAGAAACACCACAAAATTATCCCCTCAATGCGAGATGAGGAAATTTTGCTTTGCAGTATCTCAAGAGAAATCCCACATTCCCGCTTGAAGGCTAATTGGTACTTGACTCTATTTATGCGACTGAGAATGCTACCTAACATCCATCCTCAATGGAGAGGAGATCATATTTTATGGACTCAAATGGAGAAGAGGCAATATTCCATTTTAATGGCTCGGGAGTAATCCGGAAGTTCCCCTTCCAACACAAAAGGTGACTTGACTTCCCTGAAGCAACCCGAGCGAGTTACTGAGAGTTCCGTTTCAACTCCAAAAGAACCCCCTGTTTCCCGCCACAACTCGAGGAACAACACAATATTATCCCCTCAATGCCAGATGAGGTAATTTTGCGCTGCAGAATCTCAAGAGAAATGCCACATTCCCGTTTGAAAGGCAAAAGGGAACTTGACACACATTATGACCCTCAGAAAGTTCCCTAATATTCATCCCAATTGGAGAGGCATACACACTTAATGGACTCAACTCCAGAAGAGCCCCTATTCCCATTAAAGAGCAAGAGAGTAATCCGGAAGTTCCCCTTCCAGCACAAAACGGGACCTGTCTTCCCTGAAGTTACTCCAGTGAGTTCCTGAGATCCCCGTCGCAACTTCAGAAGTACCCCCAGCTTCCCGCCCCAATTCGAGAAACACCACAAAATTATCCCTTCAATGCGAGATGAGGAAATTTTGCGCTGCAGAATCTCAAGAGAAATCCCACATTCCCGCTTGAAAGGCAAAAGGGAACTAGACACACTTTATGCCCCTCATAAAGTTCCCTAATATCCGTCCCCATTGGAGAGGCATAAACGCTTTATGGACTCAAATCCAGAAGAGCCCATATTCCCATTAAAGGGCTCGAGAGTAATCCGGAAGTTCCCCTTCCAGCACAAAAGGTAACCTGACTTCCTTGAAGTAACTCGAGTGAGTTCCTGAGGTCCCCATCGCAACTCCAGAAGTACCCCCAGCTTTCCGCCCCAAGACGAGAAACACCACAAAATTATCCCCTCAATGCGAGATGAGGAAATTTTGGGCTGCAGAATCCCTGGAGTATTCCCACATTCCCACTTGAAAGGCAAAAGGGAACTAGACACACTTTATGCCCCGCAGAAAGTTCCCTAATATCCGTCCCCATTGGAGAGGCATACACACTTTATGGACTCAACTCCAGAAGAGCCCCTATTCCCATTAAAGGGCTCGAGAGTAATCCGGAAGTTCCCCTTCCAGCACAAAATGGGACCTGTCTTCCCTGAAGTAACTCCAGTGAGTTCCTGAGATCCCCATCGCAACCTCAGAAGTACTCCCAGCTTCCCGCTCCAATTTGAGAAACACCACAAAATTATCCCCTCAATGCGAGATGAGGAAATTTTGCGCTGCAGGATCTCAAGAGAAATCCCACATTCCCGCTTGAAAGGCAAAAGGGTACTTGACTCCCTTTATGCGACTCAGAATGTTCCCTAACATCAATCCTCAGTGGAGAGGACAGCACACTTCATGGACTCAAATCGAGAGGAGACAATATTCCCATTTAAAGGTTCGAAAGTAATCAAGAAGTTCCCCTTCCAACTCTAAAGAGGACTTGACTTCCCTGAAGCAACCCGAGTGAGTTACTGAGAGTTCCGTTTCAAATCCAGAATTACCCCCTGCTTCCCGCTACAACTCGAGACACAACACAATATCATCCCCTCAATGTGAGATGAGGTAATTTTGCGCTGCAGAACCTCAAGAGAAAACCCATATTCCCGCTTGAAAGGCAAAAGGGAACTTGACACACTTTATGCCCCTCAGAAAGTTTCCTAATATCAGTCCCCATTGGAGAGGCATACACACTTTATGGACTCAACTTCAGATGAGCCCCTATTCCCATTAAAGGGCTCGAGAGTAATCCGGAAGTTCCCCTTCCAGCACAAAAGGTGACCTGACTTCCCTGAAGTAACTCGAGTGAGTTCCTGATGTCCCCGTCGAAACTCCAGAAGTACCGCCAGCTTCCCGCCGCAATTCGAGAAACACCACAAAATTATCACTTCAATGCGAGATGAGGAAATTTTGGGCTGCAGAATCCCTGGAGTATTCCCACATTCCCGCTTGAAAGCAAAAGGGAACTTGACACACTTTACGCCACTCAGAAAGATCCCTAGCATCCGTCCCTATTGGAGAGGCTTACACTCTTTATGGACTCAACACCAGAAGAGGCCCTATTCCCATGAAAGAGTTCGAGAGTAATCCGGAAATTCCCCTTCCAGCACAAAGGGGGACCTGACTTCCCTGAAGTAACTCGAGTGAGTTCCTGAGGTCCCCGTCGCAACTTGAGAAGTACCCCCAACTTCTCGCTGCAATTCGAGAAACACCACAAAATTTTCCCCTGAATGCGAAATGAAGAAATTTTGCACTATAAAATCTCAAGAGAAATTCCACATTACCACTTAAAAGGAAAACAGTACTTGACTCCCTTTAGGCGACTCAGAATGTTCCCTAACATCCTTCCTCAGTGGAGAGGAAAACACACTTTATGGACTCAAATCAGGAAGAGGCATTATTCCCATTTAACAGCTCGAGAGAAATCCAGAAGTCCCCCTTCCAACACAAAAGGGGACTTCACATCCCTGAAGCAACCTGAGTGACTTCCTGAGGTCTCTGCTGCAACTCGAGAATTACGCCCTGCTTCCCGCTGCAACTCGAGAGAAACACCACAAAATTATCCGCTCAATGAGAGATGAGGAAAATTTTCGCTGCAGAATCTCAGGAGAAATCCCAATTCAAGCTTGAAAGGAAAAAGGGTACCTGACACCCTCTATGTGACTCAGAATGTTCCCTAATATCCATCCTCAGTGGAGAGGAGACAAAACTTCCTGGACTCAAATCGAGAAGAGGCAATATTCCCATTTAAAGGCTCGAGAGTAACCTGGAAGTTCCCCTTCAAACTCAAAAGCGAACTTGAATTCCCTGACGCAACCCGAGCGAGTTCCTGAGGGTCCCGTCTCAACTCCAGTAGTACACCCTGCTACCTTCCACAACTCGAGAAACAACACTATATTATTCCCTTAGTGCGAGATGAGGTTATTTTTCGCTGCAGAATCTCAAGAGAAATCCCACATTCCCGCTTGAAAGCAAAAGAAACTTGACACACTTTAAGCCACAGAAATTTCCCTAACATCCGTCCCTATTGGAGAGGCGTATAAAATTTATGGACTCAAATCCAGAAGAGGCCCTATTCCCCTTCAATGTCTCGAGAGTAATCCAGAAGCTCCACTTCCATTACAAAAGAGGACCTGACTTCCCTGAAGTAACTCGAGTGAGCTTCTGAGGTCCCCGTCGAAACTCGAGAAGTACCCCTAGTTCCCACCACAACTCGAGAAACAACACAAAATTATCCCCTCAATGCGAGATGAGGAAATTTTGTGCTGCAGAATCGCATGAGAAATCCCATATTCTCAATTGAAAGGCAAATGCGAACTTGACACACTTTATGCCACTCAGAAAATTCCCTCACATCCGTCCCCATTGGAGAGGAGAACACACTTTATGGACTCAACCCCAGAAGAGGCCCTATTCCCATGAAAGGGCAAGAGAGTAATCCGGAAGTTCCCCTTCCAGCACAAAAGGGGACCTGACTTCCCTCAAGTAACTCAAGTGAGTTCCTGAAGTCCCCGTCGCAACTCCAGAAGTACTCCCAGCTTCCCCCTGCAATTCGAGAAACACCACAAATTTATCCCCTCAATGCGAGATGAGGAAATTTTGCGCTGCAAAATCTCATGAGAAATCCCACATTCCAGCTTGAAGGCAAAAGGGTACTTGACTCCATTAATGCGACTTAGAATGCTCCCTAACATCCATACTCAGTGGAGAGGAGAACATATTTTATGGACTCAAATTGAGAAGAGGCAATATTCCCTTTTAAGGGCTAGGGAGTAATCCGAAAGTTCCCCTTCCAACACAAAAGGTGACTTGACATCCCTGAAGCAACCAAAGCGAGTTACTGAGAGTTCCATTTCAACTCCAGAAGTACCCCCTGCGTCCCGCCACAACTCGAAAAACAACACAATATTATCCCCTCAATACGAGATGTGGTAATTTTGCGCTGCAGAATCTCAAGAGAAATCCCACATTCCCGCTTGAAAGGCAAAAGGGTACTTGACTCCCTTTATAAGACTCAGAATGTTCCCTAAATCCATCCTCAGTGGAGAGGAGAACACACTTCATGGACTCAAATTGAGAATAGGCAATATTCCCATTTAAAAGCTCGAGAGTAAACAAGAACTTCCCCTTCCAACTCTAAAGAGAATTTGACTTCCCTGACGCAAACCGAGCGAGTTCCTGAGGATCCCCTCTCAAGTCCTGAAGTACCCCCTGCTTCCCGTCACACAAAATAATATTATCCCCTCAGTGCGACATGTGTTTATTTTTCGCTGCAGAATCTCAAGATAAATCCCACATTCCCGCTTGAAAGCAGAAGGGAACTTGACAATTTTACGCCACTCAGAAAGTTCCCTAACATTCGTCACTATGGGAGAGGCGTACACACTTTATGGACTCAACTCCAGAGAGGTCCTATTCCCATTAAAGGGCTCGAGTGTAATCCAGAAGTTCCCCATCCAGTACAAAAGAGGACCTGACTTCCCTGACGTAACTCGAGTGAGCTCCTGAGGTCCCCGTCGAAATTCGAGAAATATCCCCAGCTTACCGCCGCAATTTGAAAAACACCAGAAAATTAACCCTCAATGAGAGATGAGGAAATTTTGTGCTACAGAATATCAAGAGAAATCCAACATCTCGCTTGAAAGGCAAAAGGGTACTTGACTCCCTTTATGCGACTCAGAATGTTCCCTAACATCCTTCCTCAGAGGAGAGGAAAATACACTTCATGGACTCAAATGGAGAAGAGGCATTATTTCCATTTAACAGCTCGATAGTAATCCAGAAGTTCCCCTTCCAACATAAAAGGGGACTTGACTTCCCTGAAGCAACCCGAGCGAGTTCGTGAGAGTTCCGTTTCAACTCCAGATGTACCCAATCCTTCTCGCCACAACAAAAGAAACAACACAATATTATCCCCTCAATGCGAGATGAGGTAATTTTGCGCTGCAGAATCTCAAGAGAAATCCCACATTCCCGATTGAAAGGCAAAAGGGTACTTTACTCACTTTGTCCCATTCAGAAAATTCCTTATCATCTGTCCCCATTGGAGAGGAGAACATATTTTATGCACTCAAATCGAGAAGAGGCCTATTCCCTTTAAAGGGCTCGAGAGTAATCCGGAAGTTTCCCTTCCAGCACAAACGGGGAACTGACTTCCCTGAAGTAACTCGAGTGAGTTCCTGAGATTCCCGTCGCACCTCAAAAAGTACCCCCAGCTTCAGCCGCATTTTGAGAAACACCACAAAAATATTCCCTCAATGCGAGATGAAGTAACTTTGCGCTGCGGAATCTCAAGAGAAATCCCACATGCCCGCTTGAAAGGCAAAAGGGTACTTTACTCACTTTATCCCATTTATAAAGTTCCTTATCATCTGTCCCCATTGGAGAGGAGAACACATTTTATGCACTCAAATCGAGAAGAGGCCTATTCCCTTTAAAGGGCTCGAGAGTAATCCGGAAGTTCCCCTTCCAGCACAAAAGGGGACCTGACTTCCCTGAAGTAACTCCAGTGAGTTGCTGAGGTTCGCTTCGCAACTCGAGAATTACCCCCAGCTTCCTGCCACAATTCGAGAAACACCGCAAAATTATTCCCTCAATGAGAGATGAAAAAATTTTGTGCTGCAGAATCTCAAGAGAAATCTCAAATGCCCGCTTGAAAAGCAGAAGTGTACTTGACACACTTTATGCCACTCAGAAATTTCCCTAACATCCGTCCTCAGTGGGTGGAGAACACACTTTATGGACTCAAATTCAGAAGAGGCAATATTCCCATTTAACATCTCCAGCGTAACCCGGAAGTTCCCCTTCCAACACAAAGGGGGCCTTGACTTCCTGAACCAACCCTAGCGAGTTCCGGAACTTCCCGTCGCAAACCAAAAATACCCACTGCTTCCCTCTGCAACTCGAGAATCACCACAAAATTATCGCCTCCATGCGAGATGTCGTAATTTTGCGCTGCACAATGTCAAGAGAAATCCCACATTTCCGCTTGAAAGGCAAAAATGTATTTGACACACTTTATGCCACTCAGAAATTTCCCTAACATCGGTCCCCATTGGAAAGGAGAACACACTTTATGGACTCAACTCGAGAAGAGGCCCTATTCCATTTAAAGGGCTCAAAAGTAATACGGACTTTCCCTTTACCAGCATAAAAGGGGAACTGATTTCCTTGAAGTAACTTTAGTGAGTTCCTACGGTCTGCGTAGCACCTCGAGATGTACCAGCCCATTCGCGTCGCAATTCGTAAAACACCACAATAATATCCCCTCAATGCGAGATGTGGAAATTTTGCGCTGCAGAATCTCAAGTGAAATCCCTCATGCCCGCTTGAAAGGCAAAAGGGTACTTGACTCCCTTTATGCGACTCAGAATGTTCCCTAACATCCGTCCTCAGTGGGGGGAGAACACACTTTATGGACTCAAATCGAGAAGAGGCAATATTCCCATTTAACATCTCCAGAGGAACCCGGAAGTTCCCCTTCCAACACAAAAGGGGCCTTTACATCCCTGAAGCAACACGAGAGAGTTCCTGAGGTTCCCGTCGCAAATCGAAAAGTACCCACTGCTTTCCTCTGCAACTCGAAAATCAACACAAAACTATCCCCTCAATGCGAGATGAGGAAATTTTGCGCTGCAGAATCTGAAGAGAAATCCCACATTCCCACTTGAAAGGCAAAAGGGTACTTTACTCTCTTTATCCCATTCAGAAAGTTGCTTATCATCTGTCCCCATTGGAGAGGAGAACACATTTTATGGACTCAAATGGAGAGGAGGCTTATTCCCTTTAAAGCGCTCGAGAAGATCCGGAAGTTCCCCTTCCAACACAAAAGGTGACTTGACTTCCCTGAAGCAACCCGAGCGAGGTACTGAGAGTTCCGTTTCAACTCCAGAAGTACCCCCTGCTTCCCGCCACAACTGGAGAAACAACACAATATTATCCCCTCAATGCGAGATGAGGGAAATTTGCACTGCAAAATCTCAAGAGAAATCCCATATTCCCGCTTGAAAGGCAAAAGAGTACTTTACTCACTTTATCCCATTCAGAAAGTTGCTTATCATCTGTGCCCATTGGAGAGGAGAACACATTTTATGGACCCAAATGGAGAGGAGGAATATTCCCTTTAAAGCGCTCGAGAGTAAACCAGTAGTTCCCCTTCCAACACAAAAGGTGACTTGACTTCCCTGAAGCAACCCGAACGAGATACAGAGAGTTCCCTTTCAACTCCAGAAGTACCCCTAGCTTCCCGGCCCAATTCGAGAAACACCACAAAATTGTTCCCTCAATGCGAGATGAGGAAATTTTGCGCTGAAGAATCTCAAGAGAAATCCCACATTTCCGCTTGAAAGGCAAAAGGGTACTAGACTCCCTTTATGCGACTCAGAATGTTCCCTAACATCCGTCCTCAGTGGTTGGAGAACACACTTTATGGACCTAAATCGAGAAAAGGCAATATTCCCATTTAACGGCTCCACAGTAACCCGGAAGTTACCCTTCCAACACAAAAGGGGAATTGACTTCGCTGAAGCAACCCCAGAAAGTCCCTAAGGTCCCCACGGATCTCGAGAAGTATCCCCTACTTCTCGCCTCAAGCTGAGATACACGGCAAAATTATTCCCTCAATGCGAGATGAGAAACTTTGCCCTGCAGAATCTCAAGAGTAATCCCACATTCCCTCCTGAAAGGCAAAAGTGTACTTGACACACTTTATGCCACTCAGAAAGTTCCTGAACATCCGTCCCCATTGGAGAAGGGAACATTCTTTATGGATTCAACACGTGGAGACTCCCTTTTCCAATTAAAGGGCTAGAGAGTAATCCGCAAGTTCCCCTTCCAGCGCTAAAGGGGACCTGACTTCCCTGAAGTAACTCGAGTGAGTTCCTGAGGTCCCAGTCGCACCTCGAGAAATACCCCCAGCTTCCCGCCGCAATTCGAGAAATACCACAAAATTATCCCCTCAATGCGAGAAGAGGAAATTTTGCGCTGCAGTATCTTAAGAGAAATCCCTCATTTCCGCTTGAAAACACAAGGGTACTTGACTACCTTTATGCGACTCAGAATGTTCCCTAACATCCGTCCTCAGTGGAGAGGAGAACACACTTTATGGACTCAAATCCAGAAGAGGCAATATTCCCATTTAATGACTCAAGAGTAACCCGTAAGTACACTTCCAACACAAAGGGGAATTGAATTCCCTAAAGCAACCCTAGAGAGTTCCTGACGTTCCCTTCGTAAATTCAGAAGTACTCCCGGCATCAAGCCACAAGTAAAGAAACATCACAAAATTATCCCCTCAATGCGAGATGAGGAATTTTTGCGCTGCAGAATCTCAAGAGAAATCCCACATTCCCACTTGAAAGGCAAAGAGTACTTGACTCCGTTTAAAAGACTCAGAATATTCCCTAACATCCATCCTCATAGGAGAGGAGAACATAATTTATGGACTCAAATCGAGAAGAGGCCATATTCACATTTAATGGCTCGAGAGGTATCCGGAAGTTCCCTTCCAACACGAAAGGGGACTTGACTTCCCTGAAGCAACTGGAGCGAGTTCCTGAGGTCCCCATCGCAACTCAAGATGTACAACCTGCTTCCCGCCGAAACTCAGGAATCATCACAAGATTGTCCCCTCAATGCGAGATAAAGTAATTTTGCGCTGCAGAATCTCAAGAGCAATCCCACATTTCAGCTTGAAAGGCGAAAGGGTACTTGACACACTTTATGCCACTCAGAAAGTTCCCTAACATCTGTCCCAATTGGAGAGGAGAACACACTTTATGGATTCAACACCAGAAGGGGCCCTATTCCAATTAAAGGGCTAGAGAGTAATCCGGAAGTTCCCCTTGAAGCACAAAAGACGACCTGACTTCTCTGAAATAACTCAAGTGACTTCCTGAGGTCCCCATCGCAACTCCAGTAGTACCCCCAGCTTCCCGCCACAATTCGAGAAATACCACGAAATTATGCCTTCAATGCGAGATCTGGAATTTTTGCGCTACAGGATCTCAAGAGAAATCCCACGTTCCCGCTTGAAAGGCAAAAGGGTACTTGATACCCTTTATGCGACTCAGAATGTTCCCTAACATCCGTCCTCAGTGGGTGGAGAACACACTTTATGGACTCAAATCGAGAAGAGGCAATATTCCCATTTAACGTCTGGAGAGTAACCCGGAAGTTCCCCTCCCAATACAAAAGGGGATTTGACTTTCCTGAAGCAACTTGAGCGAGTTCCTGAGGTCCTCGCGCAACTCAAGAAGTACCCCCAGCTTCTCGCCACAACTCGAGATACATCACAAAATTATTCCCTCAATGCGAGAAGAGGAAATTTTGCGCTGCAGAATCTCAAGAGAAACCCCACATTCCTGCTTGATAGGCAAACACATTTCAGCTTGAAAGGAGAAAGGGTACTTGACACGCTTTATGCCACTCAGAAAGTTCCCTAACATCCGTCCCCATTGGAGAGGAGAACACACTTTATGGATTTAACACTTGAAGACGCCCTATTCCAATTAAAGGGCTAGAGAGTAATCCGGAAGTTCCCCTTCCAGCACAAAAGGGGGCCTGACTTCCCTGAAGTAACTCGAGTGAGTTCCTGAGGTCCCCGTCGCACCTCGAGAAATACCCCCAGCTTCCCGCCGCAATCCGAGAAATACCACAAAATTATCCCCTCAATGCCAGATGAGGAAATTTTGCGCTGCAGAATCTCAAGAAAAATGCCACATTCCCGCTTCAAAGGCAAAAGGGTACTACATCCCTTTATACGATTCCGAATGTTCCCTAACATCCTTTCTCATGGGAGAGGGGAACACATTTTATGGCCTCAAATGGAGAAGAGGCAATATTCCCATTTAACGGCTCAACAGAAACCCGGAAGTTCCCCTTCCAACACAAAAGGGGACTTGATTCCCTGAAGCAAGTCGAGCGAGTTTCTGAGGTCCCCGGCGCAACTCGAGAAGTATCCCCTGTTTCCCGCCGAACTCAAGAATCATCACAAAATTGTCCCCTCAATGTGAGAAGAGGTAATTTTGCGCTGCAGAATCTCAAGAGAAATCCCGCATTCACGCTTGAAAGGTAAAAGAGTACTTGACTCCCTTTATGCCAATCAGAATGTTCCCTAACATCCGTCCTCAGTGGAGAGGAGAACACACTTTATGGTCTCAAATGGATAAGAGGCAATATATCCATTTATCGACTGGAGAGTAAACTGGAAGTTCCATTTCCAAAACAAAAGGGGACCTGATATCTCTGAAGTAACTCTAGTGAGTACCTGAGGTCCCATTGGCACCTTGAGGTGTCCCCACAGCTTCCCGCCGCAATTTGAGAAACACCAAAAAAATTATCAACTCAATTCGAGATGAGGAAATTTTGCGCTGCAGAATCTCAAGAGAAATCCCACATTCCCGCTTCAAAGGCAAAAGGGTACTTGACTCCTTTTATGCGACTCAGAATGTTCCCTAACATCAGTCCCCATTGGAGAGGAGAACACACTTTATGGACTCAACTCGAGAAGAGGCCTATTCGGTTTAAAGGGCTGTAGAGTAATCTGGAAGTTCCCCTTCCAGCAAAAAAGGGTAGCTGACATACCTTAAGTAACTCGAGTGAGTTCCTGAGGTTTTCATCGCACCTCAAAAAATACCCCCAGCTTCCCGCCGCAATTCGAGAAACACCACAGTATTATCCCCTCAATGCGAGATGAGGAAATTTCGCTCTGCAGAATCGCAAGAGAAATCCCACATTTCCGCTTGAAAGGCAAAAGGGTACTTGACACCCTTTATGCGACTCAGAATGTTCCCTAACATCCGTCCTCAGTGGGTGGAGAACACACTTTATGGACTCAAATCGAGAAGAGGCAATATTCCCATTTAACGTCTGGAGAGTAACCCGGAAGTTCCCCTTCCAGCACAAAAGAGGACTTGACTTCCCTGAAGCAACCCGATCGAGATCTTGAGGTCCCCGTGCAACTCAAGTAGTACCCTCTGCTTCCCACCACAACTAGAGAAACAACACAGAATTATCCCCTCAATGCGAGATAAGGAAATTTTGTGCTGCAGAATTGCAAGAGAAATTCCACATTCCCGATTGAAAGGCAAATGCCTACTTGACACACTTTATGCCACTCAGAAAATACCTAACATGCATTCCCATTAGAGAGGAGAACACACTTATGAGCTCAACTCCAGAAGAGGCCCTATTCCCATTAAAGGGCTCTAGAGTAATCCGGAAGTTTTCCTTCCAGCACAAAATGGGACCTGACTTCCCTGAATAACTCGAGAGCGTTCCTGAAGTCCCCGTCGCAACTGAAGAAGTACTCCCAGCTTACCCTGCAATTCGAGAAACAAAACAAAATTATCCCCTCAATGCGAGATGAGGAAATTTTGAGCTGCAGAATCTCAAGAGAAATCCCACATTCCCGCTTCAAAGGCAAAATGGTACTTGACACCCTTTATGCGAATCAGAATGTTCCCTAACATCCGTCCTCAGTGGGTGGAGAACACACTTTATGGACCTAAATCGAGAAGAGGCAATATTCCCATTTAACGGCTCCACAGTAACCCGGAAGTTCCCCTTCCAACACAAAAGGGGAATTGACTTCCCTGAAGCAACCCCAGAAAGTCCCTAAGGTCCCCACGGATCTCGAGAAGTATCCCCTGCTTCTTGCCTCAACTTGAGATACACCGCAAAATTATGCCCTCAATGCAAGATGAGGTAATTTTGCGCTGCAGAATCTCAAGAGAAATCCCACATTCCGGCTTCAAAGGCAAAAGGGTACTTGATTCCCTTTATATGACTCAGAATATTCCCTGACATCCGTCCCAAGTGGAGAGGAGAACACACTTTATGGAGTCAACTCGAGAAGAGGCCCTATTCCCTTTAAAGGCCTCAAAAGCAATATGGACGTTCCCTTTCCAGCAAAAAAGGGGACCTGAATTTCCTGAAGTAACTCCAGTGAGTTCCTGAGGTCCGCGTCTCAATTAGAGAATAACCCCCAGCTTCCCGCCACATTTCGAGAAACACCACAAAATTATCTCCTCAATGCGAGATGAGGAAATTTTGCGCTGAAGAATCTCAAGAGAAATCCCATATTCCCTCTTCAAATGCAAAACTGTTCTTGACTCCCTTTATGCGACTGAGAATGTTAACTAACATCCGTCCCCATTGGAGAGGAGAACACATTTTATGGACTTAAATCCAGAAGAGGCCCTATTCCCTTTAAAGGGCTCAAAAGTAATACGGACTTTCCCTTTCCAGCAGAAAAGGGGACCTGACTTCCCTGAAATAACTCGAGTCAGTTCCTGAGATCTGCATAACACCTCGAGAAGTACCCCCAGCTTCCCGCCGCAATTCGAGAAACACCACAGTATGAGATGGGAGATGAGGAAATTTTGCGCTGCAGAATCTCAAGAGAAATCCCACATGCCCGCTTCAAAGGCAAAAGGGTACTTGTCTACCTTTATGCGACTCAGAATATTCCCTAACATGGGTCCTCAGTGGGTGGAGAACACACTTTATGGACTCAAATAGAGAAGAGGCAATATTCCCATTTAACGGCTGGAGAGTAATCCAGAAGTTCCCCTTCCAAAACAAAAGGGAACTTGACTTCCCTGAAGCAACCGGAGTGAGTTCCTGAGGTTTCCGTCGCAAATCAAAAAGTACCGCTACTTCCTGCCCCAACTCAAGAAACACCACAAAATTATCCCCTCAATGCGAGATGAGGTAATTTTGCGCTGCAGAATCTCAAGAGAAATCCCACATTCCCGCTTGAAAGGCAAAAGAGTACTTCACACACTTTATCCCATTAAGAAAGTTCCCTATCATCTGTCCCCATTGGAGAGGACAACTCATTTTATGGACTCTAATCGAGAAGAGGCCTATTCCCATTAAAGGGCTGGAGAGTAATCCGGAAGTTCCCCTTCCAACACAAAAGGAGACCTGACTTCTCTGAAGTAACTCGAGTCATTTTCTGAGGTCCCCGTCGCACCTCAAAAAGTACCCCCAGCTTCCCGCCGCCATTCGAGAAACACCACAAAATTATTCCCTCAATGCGAGACGAGGAAGTTTTGCGCTGCAGAATCTCAAGAGAAATCCCACATTCCCGCTAGAAAGACATAAGGGTACTTGACTCCCTTTATGCGACTCAAAATGTTTCCTAACATCCGTCCTCATAGGAGAGGAGAACATATTTTTGGAGTCAAATCGAGAAGAGGCAATATTCCCATTTAACGGCTAGAGAGTAATCCTGAAGTTCCCTTCCAGCACAAAAGGGGACCTGACTTCCCTGAAGTAACTTGAGTGAGTTCCTTAAGTCCCCGTTGTAACTCGAAAAGTGCTCCCTGCTTACCGACTAAACTCCAGAAACACATCAAAATTATCCCGTCAATGCGAGATGTGTTAATTTTGTGCTGCACCATCTCCAGAGAAATCCCACTTTTCCACATGAAAAACAAAGGGGTACTTGAAACACTTTATGCCACTCAGAAATTTCCCTAACATCCGTTCCCATTGGAGAGGAGAACACACATTATGGACTCAACTCGAGAAGAGGCCCTATTCCCTTTAAAGGGCTCAAAAGTAATATGGACTTTCCCTTTCCAGCACAAAACGGGACCTGGCTTCCCTGAAGTAATTCGAGTGAGTTCCTGAGGTCTACGTAGCACCCCTAGAAGTTGCACCAGCTTCCCGCCGCAATTCGAGAAACACCACCATACGAGATGGGAGATGAGGAAATTTTGCCCTGCAGAATCTCAAGAGAAATCCCACATTCACGCTTGAAAGACATAAGGGTACTTGACTCCCTTTATGCGACTCAAAATGTTTCCTAACATCCGTCCTCATAGGAGAGGAGAACATATTTTTGGAGTCAAATCGAGAAGAGGCAATATTCACATTTAACGGCTAGAGAGTAATCATGAAGTTCCCTTCCAGCACAAAAGGGGACCTGACTTCCCTGAAGTAACTCGAGTGAATTCCTGAAATCCCCGTTCTAACTCGAGAAGTAACCCCTGGTTCCCGCCTCAACTCCAGAAACACAACAAAATGTTTCCCTCCATGCGAAACGTGGAAATTTTACGCTGCACAATCTCCAGAAAATTCCCAAATTCCAGCTGGAAAGGCAAAAGGGCACTTGACACACTTTATGCCACTCAGAAATTTCCCTAACATCAGTTCCCATTGGAGAGGAGAACACATTTTATGGACTCAACTCGAGAAGAGGCCCTATTCCCTTTAAAGGGCTCAAAAGTAATATGGACGTTCCCTTTCCAGCACAAAAGGGGACCTGACTTCCCTGAAGGAACTGGAGTGAATTCCTGAAATCCCCGTTGTAACTGGAGAAGTAAACCCTGGTTCCCGCCTCAATTCCAGAAACACCACAAAATTTTCCCCTCCCTGCGATATGTGGTAATTTTGCGATGCAGAATCTCAAGAGAATTCCCACATTCCCTCTTCAAAGGCAAAAGGGTAATTGACACACTTTATGCCACTCAGAAATTTCCCTAACATCCATTCCCATTGGAGAGGAGAACACACTTTATGGACTCAACTCGAGAAGAGGCCCTATTCCCTTTAAAGCGCTCAAAAGTAATACGGACTTTCCCTTTCCAGCAGAAAAGGGGACCTGACTTCCCTGAAGTAAATCGAGTGAGTTCCTGACGTCTGCGTAGCACCTCGAGAAGTACCCCCAGCTTCCCACCACAATTCGAGAAACACCACAATATTATCCATTCAATGCGAGATGAGGAAATTTTGCCCTGCAGAATCTCAAGAGAAATCCCACATGCCCACTTCAAAGGCAAAAGGGTACTTGACTCCCTTTATGCGACTCAGAATGTTCCCTAACAACCGTCCTCAGTGGGTGGAGAACACACTTTATGGACTCAAATCTAGAAGAGGCAATATTCACATTTAACATCTCCAGAGGAACCCTGAAGTTTCCCTTCCAACACAAAAGGGTCCTTGACTTCCCTGAAGCAACCAGACCGAGTTCCTGAGGTTCCCGTCGCAAATCGAAAAGTACCCACTGCTTCCCTCTGCAACTCGAGAATCACCACAAAATTATCCCCTCAATGCGAGATGAGGAAATTTGGCGCTGCACAATCTCAAGAGAAATCCCACATTACCGCTTGAAAGGCAAAAGGGTACTTTACTCACTTTATCCCATTCAGAAAGATTTTTATCATCTTTCCCCATTGGAGAGGAGAACACATTTTATGGACTCAAATGGAAAAGAGGCCTATTCCCTTTAAAGGCCTGGAGAGTAATGCGGAAGTTGCCCTTCCAGCACAAAAGGGGACCTGACTTCCCTAAGTAACTCGAGTGAGTTACTGAGGTCCCCGTCGCACCTCAAAAATTACCCCCAGCATCACGCCGCAATTTGAAAACACCACAATATTATCCCCTCAATGCGAGATGAGGAAATTTTGCGCTGCACAATCTCCAGAGAAATCCCACATTTCCACATGAAAAGCAAAAGGGTACTTGACACATTTTATGCCACTCAGAAGTTTCCCTAACATCCGTACCCATTGGAGAGGAGAACACACTTTATGGACTCAAATCTAGAAGAGGGCATATTCCTTTTAAAGGGCTCAAAAGTAATATGGACTTTCCCTTTCCAGCACAAAATGGGACCTGGCTTCCCTGAAGTAATTCGAGTAAGTTCCTGAGGTCTACGTAGCACCTCGAGAAGTACCACCAGCTTCCCGGGGCAATTCGAGAAACACCACCATACGAGATGGAAGATGAGGAAATTTTGTGCTGCAGAATCTCAAGAGAAATCCCACATTCCCGATTCAAAGGCAAAAAAGTACTTAACACACTTTATGCCACTCAGAAATTTCACTAAAATCCGGCACGATTGGAGAGGAGAACACATTTTATGGACTCAACTCGAGAAGAGGCAATATTCCCACTTAATGTCTAGAGAGTAATCCGGAAGTTCCCCTTCCAGCACAGAAGGGGACCTGACTTCCCTGAAGTAACTCCAGTGAGTTGCTGAGGTCCCTGACGCAACTCGAGAATTACCCCCAGCGTCCCGCCACAATTCGAGAAACCCCACAAAATTGTCCCCTCAATGCGAGATGAGGAAATTTTGCGCTGCAGAATCTCAAGAGAAATCCCACGTTCCCGCTTGAAAGGCAAAAGGGTACTTGATACCCTTTATGCGACTCAGAATGTTCCCTAACATCCGTCCTCAGTGGGTGGAGAACACACTTTATGGACTCAAATCGAGAAGAGGCAATATTCCCATTTAACATTTCCAGAGGAACCCGGAAGTTCCCCTTCCAAAACAAAAGGGGACTTGACTTCCCTGAAGCGACCCGAGCGATTTCCTGAGGTTACCGTCGCAACTCGAGAAGTACCCCCATTTTAACGCCGCAACTCGAGAATCACCACAAAATTATGGGCTCAATGCGAGATGAGGAAATTTTGCGCTGCAGAATCGTAAGAGAAACCCCACATTCCCGCTTGAAAGGAAAAAGGGTACTCGACTCCCTTAAGCGACTCAGAATGTTTCTTAATATCCCTCCTCAGTGGAGAGGAGAACACATTTTATGGTCTCAAATAGAGATGAGACAATATTCCCATTTAATGGCTGGAGAGTAATCCAGAAGTTCCCCTTCCAAATCAAAAGGGAACTTGACTTCCCTATAGCAACCTGAGTGAGTTCCTGAGGTTCCCGTAGCAAATTGAAAAGTACCGCTTCTTCCCGCCCCAACTCAAGAAACACCACAAAATTATAAACCTCAATGCGAGATGAGGTAATTTTGCGCTGCAGAGTCGGAAGATAATTCCCATATTCCCGCTTGAAAGGCAAAAGGGTACTTTACACACTTTATCCCATTAAGAAAGTTCCCTATCATCTGTCCCCATTGGAGAGGACAACTCATTTTATGGACTCAAATCGAGAAGAGGCCTATTCCCATTAAAGGGATGGAGAGTAATCCGGAAGTTCCCCTTTCAACACAAAGGAGACCTGACTTCTTTGAAGTAACTCGAGTTAGTTTCTGAGGTCCCCGTCGCACCTGAAAAAGTACCCCCAGCTTCCCGCCGCAATTCGAGAATCCCCACAAAATTATTCCCTCAATGCGAGATGAGGAAGTTTTGCGCTGCAGAATCTCAAGAGAAATCCCACATTCCCGCTTGAAAGACATAAGGGTACTTGACTCCCTTTTTGCGACTCAAAATGTTCCCTAACATCCGTCCTCATAGGAGAGGAGAACATATTTTTGGAGTCAAATCGAGAAGAGGCAATATTCCCATTTAACGGCTAGAGAGTAATCCTGAAGTTCCCTTCCAGCACAAAAGGGGACCTGAATTCCCTGAAGTAACTCTAGTGAGTTCCTTAAGTCCCCGTTGTAACTCGAGAAGTACTCCCTGCTTACCGACTAAACTCCAGAAACACCACAAAATTATCCCCTCAATGCGAGATGTGGTAATTTTGCGCTGCACAATCTCCAGAGAAATCCCACTTTTCCACATGAAAAGCAAAAGGGTACTTGACACACTTTATGCCACTCAGAAATTTCCCTAACATCCGTCCCCATTGGAGAGGAGAACACACTTTATGGACTCAGATCGAGAAGAGGCAATATTCCCATTTAACATCTCCAGAGGAACCCGGAAGTTCCCCTTCCAACACAAAAGGGGCCTTGACTTCCCTGAAGCAACCCGATCGAGTTCCTGAGGTTCCAATCGCAAATCGAAAAGTACCCACTGTTTCCCTCTCCAACTCGAGAATCACCACAAAATTATCCCCTCAATGCGAGATGAGGAAATTTGGCGCTGCACAATCTCAAGAGAAATCCCACATTCCCGCTTGAAAGGCAAAAGGGTACTTTACTCACTTTATCCCATTCAGAAAGTTCCTTATCATCTGTCCCCATTGGAAAGGAGAACACATTTTATCGACTCAAATGGAGAAGAGGCCTATTCCCTTTAAAGGCCTGGAGAGTAATGCGGAAGTTGCCCTTCCAGCACAAAAGGGGACCTGACTTCCCTGAAGTAAATCGAGTTAGTTCCTGAGGTCCCCGTCGCACATAAAATGTATCCCCAGCTTTCCCCCGCAATTTGAAAACACAAGAATATTATCCCCTCAATGCGAGATGAGGAAATTTTGCGCTACAGAATCTCAAGAGAAATCCCACATTCCCGCTTCAAATGCAATAGGGTACTTGACTCCCTTTATGCCACTCAGAATGTTCCCTAACTTCCGTCCCCATTGGAGAGGAGAACACACTTTATGGACTCAACTCGAGAAGAGGCCCTATTCCCTTTAAAGGGCTCAAAAGTAATATGGACGTTCCCTTTCCAGCACAAAAGGGGACCTGACTTCCCTGAAGGAACTGGAGTGAATTCCTGAAATCCCCGTTGTAACTGGAGAAGTAAACCCTGGTTCCCGCCTCAATTCCAGAAACACCACAAAATTTTCCCCTCCCTGCGATATGTGGTAATTTTGCGATGCAGAATCTCAAGAGAATTCCCACATTCCCTCTTCAAAGGCAAAAGGGTAATTGACACACTTTATGCCACTCAGAAATTTCCCTAACATCCATTCCCATTGGAGAGGAGAACACACTTTATGGACTCAACTCGAGAAGAGGCCCTATTCCCTTTAAAGCGCTCAAAAGTAATACGGACTTTCCCTTTCCAGCAGAAAAGGGGACCTGACTTCCCTGAAGTAAATCGAGTGAGTTCCTGACGTCTGCGTAGCACCTCGAGAAGTACCCCCAGCTTCCCACCACAATTCGAGAAACACCACAATATTATCCATTCAATGCGAGATGAGGAAATTTTGCCCTGCAGAATCTCAAGAGAAATCCCACATGCCCACTTCAAAGGCAAAAGGGTACTTGACTCCCTTTATGCGACTCAGAATGTTCCCTAACAACCGTCCTCAGTGGGTGGAGAACACACTTTATGGACTCAAATCTAGAAGAGGCAATATTCACATTTAACATCTCCAGAGGAACCCTGAAGTTTCCCTTCCAACACAAAAGGGTCCTTGACTTCCCTGAAGCAACCAGACCGAGTTCCTGAGGTTCCCGTCGCAAATCGAAAAGTACCCACTGCTTCCCTCTGCAACTCGAGAATCACCACAAAATTATCCCCTCAATGCGAGATGAGGAAATTTGGCGCTGCACAATCTCAAGAGAAATCCCACATTACCGCTTGAAAGGCAAAAGGGTACTTTACTCACTTTATCCCATTCAGAAAGATTTTTATCATCTTTCCCCATTGGAGAGGAGAACACATTTTATGGACTCAAATGGAAAAGAGGCCTATTCCCTTTAAAGGCCTGGAGAGTAATGCGGAAGTTGCCCTTCCAGCACAAAAGGGGACCTGACTTCCCTAAGTAACTCGAGTGAGTTACTGAGGTCCCCGTCGCACCTCAAAAATTACCCCCAGCATCACGCCGCAATTTGAAAACACCACAATATTATCCCCTCAATGCGAGATGAGGAAATTTTGCGCTGCACAATCTCCAGAGAAATCCCACATTTCCACATGAAAAGCAAAAGGGTACTTGACACATTTTATGCCACTCAGAAGTTTCCCTAACATCCGTACCCATTGGAGAGGAGAACACACTTTATGGACTCAAATCTAGAAGAGGGCATATTCCTTTTAAAGGGCTCAAAAGTAATATGGACTTTCCCTTTCCAGCACAAAATGGGACCTGGCTTCCCTGAAGTAATTCGAGTAAGTTCCTGAGGTCTACGTAGCACCTCGAGAAGTACCACCAGCTTCCCGGGGCAATTCGAGAAACACCACCATACGAGATGGAAGATGAGGAAATTTTGTGCTGCAGAATCTCAAGAGAAATCCCACATTCCCGATTCAAAGGCAAAAAAGTACTTAACACACTTTATGCCACTCAGAAATTTCACTAAAATCCGGCACGATTGGAGAGGAGAACACATTTTATGGACTCAACTCGAGAAGAGGCAATATTCCCACTTAATGTCTAGAGAGTAATCCGGAAGTTCCCCTTCCAGCACAGAAGGGGACCTGACTTCCCTGAAGTAACTCCAGTGAGTTGCTGAGGTCCCTGACGCAACTCGAGAATTACCCCCAGCGTCCCGCCACAATTCGAGAAACCCCACAAAATTGTCCCCTCAATGCGAGATGAGGAAATTTTGCGCTGCAGAATCTCAAGAGAAATCCCACGTTCCCGCTTGAAAGGCAAAAGGGTACTTGATACCCTTTATGCGACTCAGAATGTTCCCTAACATCCGTCCTCAGTGGGTGGAGAACACACTTTATGGACTCAAATCGAGAAGAGGCAATATTCCCATTTAACATTTCCAGAGGAACCCGGAAGTTCCCCTTCCAAAACAAAAGGGGACTTGACTTCCCTGAAGCGACCCGAGCGATTTCCTGAGGTTACCGTCGCAACTCGAGAAGTACCCCCATTTTAACGCCGCAACTCGAGAATCACCACAAAATTATGGGCTCAATGCGAGATGAGGAAATTTTGCGCTGCAGAATCGTAAGAGAAACCCCACATTCCCGCTTGAAAGGAAAAAGGGTACTCGACTCCCTTAAGCGACTCAGAATGTTTCTTAATATCCCTCCTCAGTGGAGAGGAGAACACATTTTATGGTCTCAAATAGAGATGAGACAATATTCCCATTTAATGGCTGGAGAGTAATCCAGAAGTTCCCCTTCCAAATCAAAAGGGAACTTGACTTCCCTATAGCAACCTGAGTGAGTTCCTGAGGTTCCCGTAGCAAATTGAAAAGTACCGCTTCTTCCCGCCCCAACTCAAGAAACACCACAAAATTATAAACCTCAATGCGAGATGAGGTAATTTTGCGCTGCAGAGTCGGAAGATAATTCCCATATTCCCGCTTGAAAGGCAAAAGGGTACTTTACACACTTTATCCCATTAAGAAAGTTCCCTATCATCTGTCCCCATTGGAGAGGACAACTCATTTTATGGACTCAAATCGAGAAGAGGCCTATTCCCATTAAAGGGATGGAGAGTAATCCGGAAGTTCCCCTTTCAACACAAAGGAGACCTGACTTCTTTGAAGTAACTCGAGTTAGTTTCTGAGGTCCCCGTCGCACCTGAAAAAGTACCCCCAGCTTCCCGCCGCAATTCGAGAATCCCCACAAAATTATTCCCTCAATGCGAGATGAGGAAGTTTTGCGCTGCAGAATCTCAAGAGAAATCCCACATTCCCGCTTGAAAGACATAAGGGTACTTGACTCCCTTTTTGCGACTCAAAATGTTCCCTAACATCCGTCCTCATAGGAGAGGAGAACATATTTTTGGAGTCAAATCGAGAAGAGGCAATATTCCCATTTAACGGCTAGAGAGTAATCCTGAAGTTCCCTTCCAGCACAAAAGGGGACCTGAATTCCCTGAAGTAACTCTAGTGAGTTCCTTAAGTCCCCGTTGTAACTCGAGAAGTACTCCCTGCTTACCGACTAAACTCCAGAAACACCACAAAATTATCCCCTCAATGCGAGATGTGGTAATTTTGCGCTGCACAATCTCCAGAGAAATCCCACTTTTCCACATGAAAAGCAAAAGGGTACTTGACACACTTTATGCCACTCAGAAATTTCCCTAACATCCGTCCCCATTGGAGAGGAGAACACACTTTATGGACTCAGATCGAGAAGAGGCAATATTCCCATTTAACATCTCCAGAGGAACCCGGAAGTTCCCCTTCCAACACAAAAGGGGCCTTGACTTCCCTGAAGCAACCCGATCGAGTTCCTGAGGTTCCAATCGCAAATCGAAAAGTACCCACTGTTTCCCTCTCCAACTCGAGAATCACCACAAAATTATCCCCTCAATGCGAGATGAGGAAATTTGGCGCTGCACAATCTCAAGAGAAATCCCACATTCCCGCTTGAAAGGCAAAAGGGTACTTTACTCACTTTATCCCATTCAGAAAGTTCCTTATCATCTGTCCCCATTGGAAAGGAGAACACATTTTATCGACTCAAATGGAGAAGAGGCCTATTCCCTTTAAAGGCCTGGAGAGTAATGCGGAAGTTGCCCTTCCAGCACAAAAGGGGACCTGACTTCCCTGAAGTAAATCGAGTTAGTTCCTGAGGTCCCCGTCGCACATAAAATGTATCCCCAGCTTTCCCCCGCAATTTGAAAACACAAGAATATTATCCCCTCAATGCGAGATGAGGAAATTTTGCGCTACAGAATCTCAAGAGAAATCCCACATTCCCGCTTCAAATGCAATAGGGTACTTGACTCCCTTTATGCCACTCAGAATGTTCCCTAACTTCCGTCCCCATTGGAGAGGAGAACACACTTTATGGACTCAACTCGAGAAGAGGCCCTATTCCCTTTAAAGGGCTCAAAAGTAATATGGACGTTCCCTTTCCAGCACAAAAGGGGACCTGACTTCCCTGAAGGAACTGGAGTGAATTCCTGAAATCCCCGTTGTAACTGGAGAAGTAAACCCTGGTTCCCGCCTCAATTCCAGAAACACCACAAAATTTTCCCCTCCCTGCGATATGTGGTAATTTTGCGATGCAGAATCTCAAGAGAATTCCCACATTCCCTCTTCAAAGGCAAAAGGGTAATTGACACACTTTATGCCACTCAGAAATTTCCCTAACATCCATTCCCATTGGAGAGGAGAACACACTTTATGGACTCAACTCGAGAAGAGGCCCTATTCCCTTTAAAGCGCTCAAAAGTAATACGGACTTTCCCTTTCCAGCAGAAAAGGGGACCTGACTTCCCTGAAGTAAATCGAGTGAGTTCCTGACGTCTGCGTAGCACCTCGAGAAGTACCCCCAGCTTCCCACCACAATTCGAGAAACACCACAATATTATCCATTCAATGCGAGATGAGGAAATTTTGCGCTGCAGAATCTCAAGAGAAATCCCACATGCCCACTTCAAAGGCAAAAGGGTACTTGACTCCCTTTATGTGACTCAGAATGTTCCCTAACTTCCGTCCTCAGTGGGTGGAGAACACACTTTATGGAATCAGATCGAGAAGAGGCAATATTCCCATTTAACATCTCCAGAGAAACCCGGAAGTTCCCCTTCCAACACAAAAGGGGCCTTGACATCCCTGAAACAACCCGACCGAATTCCTGAGGTTTACGTCGCAAATCGAAAAGTACCCACTGCTCCCCTCTGCAACTCGAGAATCACCACATAATTATCCCCTCAATGCGAGATGAGGAAATTTGGCGCTGCACAATCTCAAGAGAAATCCCACATTCCCGCTTGAAAGGCAAAAGGGTACTTTACTCACTTTATCCCATTCAGAAAGTTCCTTATCATCTTTCCCCATTGGAAAGGAGAACACATTTTATGGACTCAAATGGAAAAGAGACCTATTCCCTTTAAAAGGCTCGACAGTAATCTGGAAGTTCCCCCTTCCAGCACAAAAGGGGACCTGAACTCCCTGAAGTAACTCCAGTGAGTTCCTGAGGTGCCCGTCGCACCTCAAAAAGTACCCCCAGTTTTCCGCCTCAGTTCGAAAACACCACAATATTATCCCCTCAATGGGAGATGAGGAAATTTTGCGCTGCAGAATCTCAAGAGAAATCCCACATTCCCGCTTCAAAGGCAAAAAAGTACTTGACACACTTTATGCCACTCAGAACGTTCCCTAAAAACCGGCACGATTGGAGAGGAGAACACATTTTATGGACTCAACTCGAGAAGAGGCAATATTCCCATTTAATGTCTAGAGAGTAATCCGGAAGTTCCCCTTCCAGCACGAAAGGGGACCTGACTTCCCTTAAGTAACTCCAGTGAGTTCCTGAGGTCCGTGTCGCAACTCAAGAATTACCCCCAGCTTCCAGCCTCAATTCTAGAAACACCACAAAATTTTCCCCCCAGTGCGAGATGAGGAAATTTTGTGCTGCAGAATCTCAAGAGAAATCCCACATGCCCGCTTCAAAGGCAAAAGGGTACTTGACTCCCTTTATGCGACTCAGAATGTTCCCTAACATCCGTCCCCATTGGAGAGGAGAACACACTTTATGGAATCAACTGGAGAAGAGGCCCTATTCCCATTAAAGGGCTCAAAAGTAATATGGATGTTCCCTTTCCAGAACAAAAGGGGACCTGACTTCCCTGAAGTAACTCCAGTGAGTTCCTCAGGTCCCCATTGTAACTCGAGAAGTACACCCTGCTTCCCGCTGAAACTCAAGAATCATCAGAAAATTTTCCCCTCAGTGCGAGATGAGGTAATTTTGCGCTGCAGAATCTCAAGAGAAATCCCACATTCCCAGTTTGAAAGGCAAAAAAGTACTTGACACACTTTATGCCACTCAGAAATTTCCCTAAAACCCCGCACGATTGGAGAGGAGAACACATTTTATGGACTCAAATAGAGAAGAGGCAATATTCCTATTTAACGGCTGGAGAGTAATCCAGAAGTTCCCCTTTCAAAACAAAAGGGAACTTGACTTCCCTGAAGCAACCGGAGTGAGTTCCAGGGGTTCCCATCGCAAATCGAAAAGTACCGCTGCTTCCCTCTGCAACTCGAGAATCACCACAAAATTATCCCCTCAATGGGAGATGAGGTAATTTTGCGCTGCAGAATCTCAAGAGAAATCCCTCATGCCCCCTTCAAAGGCAGAAGGGTAGTTTACACACTTTATCCCAATCAGAAAGTTCCCTATTATCTGTCCCCATTGGAGACGACAACTCATTTTATGGACTCAAATCGAGAAGAGGCCTATTCCTATTAAAGGGCTGGAGAGTAATCCGGAAGTTCCCCTTCCAACACAAAAGGAGACCTGACTTCCTGAAGTAACTCGAGTGAATTTCTGAGGTCCCCGTCGCACCTCAAAAAGTACCCCCAGCTTCCCGCCGCAATTCGAGAATCCCCACAAAATTATTCCCTCAATGAGAGATGAGGAAGTTTTGCGCTGCAGTATCTCAAGAGAAATCCCTTATTCCCGCTTGAAAGACATAAGGGTACTTGACTCCCTTTATGCGACTCAAAACGTTCCCTAACATACGTCCTCATAGGAGAGGAGAACATATTTTATGGAGTCAAATCTAGAAGAGGCAATATTCCCATTTAACGGCTAGAGTAATCCTGAAGTTTCCTTCCAGCAGAAAAGGGGACCTGACTTCCCTGAAGGAACTCGAGTGAGTTCCTGAGGTCCCCATCACTCCTCAAAAAGTACCCCCAGCTTCCCTCCGCAATTCGAAAACACAACAATATTATCCCCTCAATGCGAGATGAGGAAATTTTGCGCTGCAGAATATCAAGAGAAATGCCATAATCCTGCTTCAAAGGCAAAAGGGTACTTGACTCCCTTTATGCGACTCAGAATGTTCCCTAACATCCGTCCCCATTGGAGAGGAGAACACACTTTATGGACTCAACTCGAGAAGAGGCCCTATTCCCTTTAAAGGGCTCAAAAGTAATATGGACGTTCCCTTTCCAGCACAAAAGGGGACCGGACTTCCCTGAAGGAACTGGAGTGAGTTCCTGAAATCCCCGTTGTAACTCGAGAAGTACCCCCTGGTTCCCGCCTCAACTCCAGAAACACCACAAAACTTTCCCCTCCATGGGAGATGTGGTAATTTTGCACTGCAGAATCTCCAGGGAATTCCCACATTGCCGCTTGAGAGGCAAAAGGGTACTTGACACACTTTATGCCACTCAGAAATTTCCCTAACGTCCGTCCTCATTGGAGAGGAGAACACATTTTATTGACTCAACTCAAGAAGAGGCCAAATTCCCTTTAAAGCGCTCAAAAGTAATAGGGACGTTCCCTTTCCAGCAGAAAAGGGGACCTGACTTCCCTGAAGTAACTCGAGTGAGTTCCTGAAGTCTGCGTAGCACCTCGAGAAGTACCCCCAGCTTCCCACTGCAATTCGAGATACACCACAATATTATTCCCTCAATGCGAGATGAGGAAATTTTGCCTTGCAGAATCTCAAGAGAAAACTCACATGCCCGCTTCAAAGGCAAAAGGGTACTTGACTTCCTTTGTGCGACTCAGAATGTTCCCTAATATCCGTCCTCAGTGGGTGGAAAACACACTAGATGGACTCAAATCGAATAGAGGCAATATTCCCATTTAACATCTCCAGAGAAACCCGGAAGTACCCCTTCCAACACAAAAGGGGCCTTGATTTCCCTGAAGCAACCCGAGTGAGTTCCTTGTCGCAAATCGAAAAGTACCCAATGCTTCCCTCTGCAACTCGAGAATCACCACAAATTATCCCCTCAATGCGAGATGAGGAAATTTGGCGCTGCAGAATCTCAAGAGAAATCCCACATTCCCGCTTGAAAGGCAAAAGGGTACTTTACTCACTTTATCCCATTCAGAAAGTTCCTTATCATCTGTCCCCACTGGAGAGGAGAACATATCTTATGGACTCAAAAGGAGAAGAAGCCTATTCACTTTAAAGGGCTCGAGAGTAATCCGGAAGTTCCCCTTCCAGCACAAAAGGGGACCTGACTTCCCTGAAGTAACACGAGTGAGTTCCAGAGATCCCCGTCGCTCCTCAAAAATTACCCCCAGCTTCCCGCCGCAATTTGAAAACACCACAATATTATCCCCTCAATGCAAGATGAGTATATTTTGCACTGCAGAATCTCAAGAGAAATCCCACATTCCCGCTTCAAAGGCAAAAGTGTACTTAACTCCCTTTATGCGACTCAGACTGTTCCCTAACACCCATCCCCTTTGGAGAGGAGAACACACTTTATGGACTCTAATCGAGAAGAGGCCCTATTCCCTTTAAAGGGCTCAAAAGTAATATGGACGTTCCCTTTCCAGCACAAAAGGGTACCGGACTTCCCTGAAGGAACTGGAGTGAGTTCCTGAAATCCCCGTTGTAACTCGAGAAGTACCCCCTGGTTCCCGCCTCAACTCCAGAAACACCACAAAATTTTCCCGTCCATGCGAGATGTGGTAATTTTGCGCTGCAGAATCTCCAGAGAATTCCCACATTCCCGCTTGAATGGCAAAAGGGTACTGGATAAACTTTATGCCTCTCTGAAATTTCCCTAAAATCCGCCCCCATTGGAGAGGAGAACACACTTTATGGACTCAACTCAAGAAGACGCCCCATTCCCTGTAAAGGGCTCAAAAGTAATATGGACTTTCCTTTTCCAGCACAAAAGGGGACCTGACTTCCCTGAGGTAACTCCAGTGAATTCCTCAGGTCCCCGTTGTAACTCAAGAATTACACCCTGCTTCCTGCCACAATTCGAGAAACACCACAAAATTGTCACCTCAATTCGAGATGAGGAAATGTTGCGCTGCAGAATCTCAAGAGAAATCCCACATTCCCGCTTGAAAGGCAAAAGGGTACTTGACTCCCTTTATGCGAATCAGAATGTTCCCTAACATCCGTCCTCAGCGGGGAGGAGAAACCACTTTATGGTCTCAAATGGAGAAGAGGCAATATACCCATTTATTGACTCGAGAGTAATCCGGAAGTTCCCTCTCCAACACAAAAGGGGACCTGACATCCCTGAAGTAACTCTAGTGAGTAGCAGAGGTCCCATTGGCAACTCGAGATGTACCCACAGCTTCCTGCTGCAATTCGAGAAACACCACAAAATTATCCCCTCAATGCGAGATGAGGAATTTTTGCGCTGCAGAATCTCAAGAGAAATCCCACATTCCCGCTTCAAAGGCAAAAGAGTACTTGACTCCTTTTATGCGACTCAGAATGTTCCCTAACATCCGTCCCCATTGGAGAGGAGAACACACTTTATGGACTCAACTCGAGAAGAGGCCCTATTCCCTTTAAAGGGCTCAAAAGTAATATGGACTTTCCCTTTCCAGCACAAAATGGGACCTGACTTCCCTGAAGTAACTCGAGTGAGTTCCTAAAGTCTGCGTAGCAACTCGAGAACTAACCCCAGCTTCCCACCGCAATTCGTGAATCACAATATTATCCCCTCAATGCGAGATGAGAAAATTTTGCGCTGCAGAATCTCAAGAGAAATCCCACATGACCGCTTCAAAGGCATAAGGGTACTTGACTCCCTTTGTGCGACTCAGAATGTTCCCTAACATCCGTCCTCAGTGGGTGGAGAACACAGTATATGGACTCAAATCGAGAAGACGCAATATTCCCATTTAACATCTCCAGAGAAACCCGGAAGTTCCCCTTCCAACACAAAAGGGGCCTTGACTTCCCTGAAGCAACCCGAGCGAGTTCCTGAGGTTCCCGTCGCAAATGGAAAAGTACCCACTGCTTCCCTCTGAAACTCGAAAATCACCACAAAATTATCCCCTCAATGCGAGATGAGGAAATTTTGCGCTGCAGAATCTCAAGAGAAATCCCACATTCCCGCTTGAAAGGCAAAAGGGAATTTGACTCCCTTTATGGCAATCAGAATGTTCCCTAACATCCATCCTCAGTGGAGAGGAGAACATATCTTATGGACTCAAATGGAGAAGAGGCAATATTCCGCTTTAAAGGCTCGAGAGTAATCCGGAAGTTTCCCTTCCAACACAAAAGGGACTTGACTTCCCTGAAGCACCAGGAGCGAGTTCCTGAGGTCCCCGCTGCAACTCGAGAAGTACCCCAGCTTCCCGCCGCAACTGGAGAAACACCACAAAATTATCCCCTCAATGCGAAATGACGAAAATTTTCGCTGCAGAATCTCAAGAGAAATCCCACATTTCCACTTGACTGGCAAAAGGGTACTTGACTCCCATTAAGAGACTCAGAATGTTCCCTAACTACCATCCTCAGTGGAGATGAGAACACACTTCATGGACTCAAATCGAGAAGAGGCAATATTCCCATTTAAAGGCTCGAGAGTAATCAAGAAGTTCCCCTTCCAACAAAAAAGAGGACTTGACTTCCCTGAAGAAACCTGAGCCAGTTCCTAAGGGTCCCATCTCAACTCGAGAAGTACCCCCTGCTTCCCACTACAACTCGAGAAACAGCAGAATATTATCCCCTCAGTGCGAGATGAGGATATTTTTCGCTGCAGAATCTCAAGAGAAAGCCCACATTCCCGCTTGAAAGCAAAAGGGAACTTGACACACTTTACCCCACTCAGAAAGTTCCCTAACATCCGTCCCTATTGGAGAGGCTTACACTCTTTATGGACTCAAAACCAGAAGAGGCCCTATTCCCATGAAAGAGCTTGAGAGCAATCCAGAAGTTCCCCTTCCAGCATAAGAGGGGACCTGACTTCCCTGAAGTAACTTGAGTGAGTTAGTGAGGTCCCCGTCGTAACTTGTGAAGTACCCCCAGCTTCCCGCTGCAATTCGAGAAACATCACAAAATTATCCCCTCAATGCGAGATGAGGAATTTTTGCACTTCACAATCTCAAGAGAAATCCCACATTCCCTCTTAAAAGGAAAAGTGTACTTGAATCCCTTTAGGCGACTCAGAATGTTCCCTAACACCATTCCTCATTGGAGAGGAAAACACACATTATCGACTCAAATCGAGAAGAGGCATTATTCCCATTTAACAGCTCGAGAGTATCCGGAAGTCCCCTTCCAACACAAGAGGGAACTTCACTTCCCTGAAGCAACCTGTGCGACTTCCTGAGGTCCCCTCCGCAACTCGAGAATTACCCCCTGCTTCCCACTGCAACTCAATAAACACCAAAAATTTATCCACTCAATGCGAGATGAGGAAAATTTTTGCTGCAGAATCTCAGGAGAAATCCCACATTCCCACTTGAAAGGCAGAAGGATACATCACTCCCTTTATGTGACTCACAAAGTTCCCTAACATACGTCCTCAGTGGAGAGGAGAGCACACTTCATGGACTGAAATCGAGAAGAGGCAATATTCCCATTTAAAAACTGGAGAGTAATCAAGAAATTCTCCTTCCAACTCAAAAGAGGACTTGACTTCCCTGACGCAACCAGAGCGAGTTCCTGAGGGTCCCGTCTCAACTCCAGAAGTACCCCCTGCTTCCCTCCACAAATCGAGAAACAAAACAATATTATCCCCTCAATGCGACATGAGGTTATGTTTCGCAGCAGAATCTCAAGAGAAGTCCAACATTCCCGCTTGAAAGCAAAAGGAAACTTGACACACTGTACGCCACTCAGAAAGTTCCCTAACATCCGTCCCTATTGGAGAGGCATACACACTTTATGGACTCAACTCCAGAAGAGGCCCTATTCCCATTAAAGGGCTCGAAAGTAATCCATAAGCTCCCCTTCCATTACAAAAGAGGATCTTACTTCGCTGAAGTATCTCGAGTGAGCTCCTGAGGTCCCCATCGAAACTCAAGAAGTACCCCTAGCTTCCTGCTGTAATTCGAGAAACACGACAAAATTATCCCCTCAATGTGAGATGAGGAAATTTTGCGCTAGAGAATCTCAAGAGAAATCCTACATTTCCGCTTGAAAGGCAAAAGGGTACTTGACTCCCTTTATGCGACTCAGAATGTTCCCTAACATCCTTCCTCAGTGAAGAGGAAAACACACTTTATGGACTCAAATTGAGAAGCGGCATTATTCCCATTTAATGGTTCGAGAGTTATCCGGAAGTTCCCCTTCCAACACAAAAGGGGACTTGACTTCCCTGAAGCAACCAGAGAGAGTTCCTGAGGTCCCCGCAGCAACTAGGAAGTGCCCCCTGCTTTCCACCACAACACGAGAAACAACACAAAATTATCCCCTCAATGCGAGATGAGGAAGTTTTGCGCTGCAGAATCTCAAGAGAAATCCCACATTCCCACTTCAAAGGCAAAAGGGTACTTGACTCCCTTTATGCGACTCAGAATGTTCCCTAACATTGGTCCCCATTGGAGAGGAGAACACACTTTATGGACTCAACTCAAGAAGAGGCCTTATTCCCTTTAAAGTCCACAAAAGTAATACGGACATTCCCTTTCCAGCACAAAAGTGTACCTGACATCCCTGAAGTAACTTGAGTGAGTTCCTGAGGTCCCCGTTGTAACTTGAGAAGTACCCCCTGCTTCCCGCTGAAACTCAAGAACCATCAGAAAATTTCCCCTCAATGCGAGATGAGGTAATTTTGCGCTGCAGAATCACAAGAGAAATGCCACATTCTCACTTGAAAGGGAAAAGGTTACTTGACACACTTTATGCCACTCAGAATGTTCCCTAACATACTTCCTCAATGGAGAGGAGAACACATTTTATGGATTCAACACCAGAAGAGGCCCTATTCCAATTAAAGGGCTAAAGAGCAATCAGGAAGTTCCCCATCTAGCACAAAAGGGGACCTTACTTCCCTGAAGCAACCCGAGTGAGTTCCTGAGGTTCCTGTGGCAAATAGAAAATTAACCGCTCCTTCTCACCGAAACTCGAGAAACATAACAAAATTATCCCCTCAATACGAGATGAGGTAATTTTGCGCTGCAGAATCTCAAGAGAAATCCCACATGCCCGCTTGAAAGGCAAAAGTGTACTTTACACACTTTATCCCAATCAGAAAGTTCCCTCTCATCTGTCCCCATTGGAGAGGACAACTCATTTATTGGACTCAAATCGAGAAGAGACCTATTCCCATTAAAGGGCTGGAGAGTAATCCGGAAGTTCCCCTTCCAGCAAAAAAGGAGACCTAACTTCTCTGAAGTAACTCGAGTGAGTTTCTGAGGTACCTGTCACACCTCAAATAGTACCACCAGCTTACCGCCGCAATTCGAGGAACACCACAAATTAATCCCCTCAATGCGAGATGAGGAAGTTTTGTGCTGCCGAATCTCAAGAGAAATCCCACATTCCCGCTTGAAAGGCAAAAGGGTACTTGACTCCCTTTAGGCGATTCAGAATGTTCCCTAACATCAGTCCTCAGTGGAGAGGAGAACAGATTTTATGGACTCAAATCGAGAAGAGGCAATATTCCAATTTAACGGCTAGAGAGTAACCCGGAAGTTCCCCTTCCAACACAAAAGGGGACTTGACTTCCCTGAAGGAACCCTAGAGAGTTCCTGACCTTCCCTTCTCAAATCCAGAAATACACCCGTCTTCTGGCCACAACTAAAGAAACAACACGAAATTATCCCCTCAATGAGAGATGAGGTAATTTTGTGCTGCACAATCTCAAGAGAAATACCACATATCCGCTTGAAAGGCAAAAGGGTACTTGACTCCCTTTATGTCACTCAGAATGTTCCCTAACATCCGTCCTCATTGGGTAAGAGAACACACTTTATGGACTCAAATCGAGAAGAAGCAATATTCTCATTTAACGGCTCCAGAGTAAACTGGAAGTTCCCCTTCCAACACAAAAGGGGACTTGACTTCCCTGAAACAACCCTAGAGAGTTCCTGACGATCCCTTCGTAAATCCAGAAGTACCCCCGGCTTCTGGCCACAACTAAAGAAACACCACAAAAGTATCCCCTCAAAGCGAGATGAGGTAATTTTTCGCTGCAGAATCTCAAGAGAAATCGCACATTCCCGCTTGAGAGGCAAAAGGGTACTTGACTCCCTTTATGCCACTCAGAATGTTCCCTAACATCCATCCTCAGTGGAGAGGAGAACACACTTTATGGTCTCAAATTGAGAGGAGGCAATATACCCATTTATAGGCTCCAGAGTAATCGGGAAGTTCCCCTTCCAAAACAAAAGGGGACTTGATTTCGCTGAAGGAACCCGAGCGAGTTCCGGAGGTTCCCGTCGCAACTCGAGTAGTATCCCCTTTTTCCCGCTGCAACACGAGAAACCCACAAAATTATCCCCTCAATGCGTGATGAGGTAATTTTGCGCTGGAGAATCCCAAGACAAATCCCACATTCCTGCTTGAAAGGGAAAAGGGTACTTGACACACTTTATGCCACTCAGAAAGTTCCATAACATCTGTCCCCATTGGAGAGGAGAACGCACTTTATGGATTCAACACGTGAAGACGCCCTATTCCAATTAAGGGGCTAGAGAGTAATCCGGAAGTTCCTCATCCAATACAAAAGGGGACCTGACTTCCCTGAAGTAACTCGAGTGAGTTCCTGAGGTCCCCGTCGCACCTAGAGAAGTACAGCCAACTTCCCACCGCAATTCGAGAAATACCACAAAATTATCCCCTCAATGCGAGATGAGGTAATTTTGCGCTGCAGAATCTCAAGAGAAATCCCACATTCCCGCTTGAAAGGAAAAAGGGTACTTGACTCCCTTTATGCAATTCAGAATGTTTCCTAACGTCACTCCTCAGTGGAGAGGAGAACACACTTTAAGGACTCAACTGGAGAAGAGGCCCTATTCCCTTTAAAGGGCTGAAAAGTAATACGGACATTCCCTTTCCAGCAAAAAAGGGGACCTGACTTCCCTGAAGCAACATAAGTGTGTTACTGAGGTCCCCGTGCCAACTCCAGTAATACCCCAGCTTCCCGCTGCAATTCGAGAAATACCACAAAATTATCCCCTCTATACAAGATGAGGAAATTTTGAGCTGCAGAATCTCAAGAGAAAGCCCACATTCCCGCTGGAAAGGAAAAAGAGTACTTAAATCCCTTTGTACGACACAGAATGTTCCTTAACATCAGTCCTCAGTGGAGAGGGGAACACACTTTATGGACTCAAATCGAGAAGAGGCTATATTCACATTTAACGGCTTGAGATTAATCAAGAAGTTCCCCTTCCAACACAAAAGGGAACTTGACTTCCCTGAAGCAACCCGAGGGATTTTCTGGGGTCCCCGTCGCAACTCGAGAAGTACTCCCTGTTTCCCACCGCAACTGGAGAAACACCACAAAATTAACACCTCAATGCGAGATGAGGTAAATTTGTGCTGCAGAATCTCAAGAGAAATCCCACATTCCCACTTGAAAGGGAAAAGGGTACTTGACACACTATATGCCACTCAGAATGTTCCCTAACATCCGTCCTCAGTGGAGAAGAAAACACATTTTATGGATTCAACACCAGAAGAGGCCCTATTCCAATTAAAGAGATAGAGAGTAATCCGGAAGTTCCCCATCCAGCACAAAAGGTGACATTACTTTCTCTGAAGTAACCCGAGTGTGTTCCTGAGGTCCCCGTAGCACCTCGAGAAGTATCGCCAGCTTCCCACCACAATTCGAGAAATAGCACAAAATTATCCCCTCAAAGCGAGATGAGGAAATTTTCCGCTGCAGAATCAAAGGAGAAATCCCACATTCCCGCTTGAAAGGCAAAAGGTTACTTTACTGCGTTTATGCGACTCAAAATGTTCCCTAACATCCATCCTCAGTAGAGAGGGGAAAACACTTCATGGACTCAAATCGAGAGAGGCAATATTCCCATTAAACGGCTCGAAAGTAATCCGAAAGTTCCCCTTCCAACACAAAAGGGGACTTGAGATCCCTGAAGCAAATCGAGCAAGTTCCTGAGGTCCCCATCGCAACTTGAGAAGTATCCCCTGCTCCCCGCCGAAACTCGAGAATCATCACAAAATTGTCCCCTCAATGCGAGATGAGGTAATTTTGCACTGTAGAATCTCAAGAGAAATCCCACATTCCCGCTTGAAAGGTAAAAGTGCACGTGACACACTTTATGCCACTCAGAAAGTTCCCTAACATCCGTCCCGATTGGAGAGGAGAACACACTTTATGGACTCAACTCGTGAAGACTACCTTTTCCCATTAAAGGGCTCGAGAGTAATCCGGAAGTTCCCCTTCCAGTAAAAAAGGGCAACTGACTTCCCTAAGTAACTCGGGTGAGTTCCTGATGTCCCCGTCGTCACTCGAGAAGTACCCACAGCTTCCCGCCGAATTCGAGAAACAACACAAAATTAACCCCTCAATGCGAGATGAGGAAATTTTGCGCTGCAGACTCTTAAGAGAAATCCCACATTCCCGCTTGAAAGGAAAAAGGGTACTTGAGTCCCTTAAGCGACTCAGAATGTTTCTTAACATCCGTGCTCAGTGGAGAGGAGAACACATTTTATGGACTCAAATAGAAAAGAGGCAATATTCCCATTTAACGGGTGGAGAGTAATCCAGAAGTTCCCCTTCCAACACAAAAGGGGACTTGACTTCCCCGAGGCAACCCGAGTGAGTTCCTGAGGTTCCCGTGGCAAATCGAAAAGTAACCGCTGCTTCCCGCCGAAACTCGAGAAACACAACAAAATTATCTTCTCAATGCGAGATGAGGTAATTTTGCACTGCAGAATCTCAAGAGAAATCCCACATTCCCACTTGAAAGGCAAAAGGGTTCTTTACACACTTTATCCCATTCAGAAAGTTCCCTATCATCTGTCCCCATTGGAGAGGAAAACTCATTTTATGGACTCAAATCGAGAAGAGGCCTATTCCCTTTAAAGGGTTGGAGAGTAATCCGGATGTTCCCCTTCCAGCAAAAAAGGAGACCTGACTACACTGAAGTAACTCAAATGAGTTTCTGAGGTCCCCGTCTCACCTAAAAAAGTACCCCCAGCTTACCGCCGCAATTCGAGAAACACCACAAAATTATCCCCTCAATGCGAGATGAGGAAGTTTTCCGCTGCAGAATCTCAAGAGAAATCCCATATTCCCGCTTGAATGCAAAAGGAAACTTGACACACTTTATGCCACTCAGAAATTTCCCTAATATCCGTCCCTTTGGAGAGGCGTATACACTTTATAGACTCAACTCCAGAAGAGGCCCTATTCCCATTAAAGGGCTTGAGAGTAATCCAGAAGCTCCCCTTCCAGTACAAAAGAGGACGTGACTTCCCTGAAGTAACTGGAGTGAGCTCCTGAGGTACCCGTCGAAACTCGAGAAGTACCCCTAGCTTCCCGCCGCAATTCGAGAAACACGAAAAAATTATCCCCTCAATGCGAGATGAGGAAATTTTGCGCTAGAGAATCTCAAGAGAAATCCCACATTTCCGCTTGAAAGGCAAAAGGGTACTTGACTCCCTTTATGCGCCTCAGAATGTTCCTTAACATCCGTCCTCATAGGAGAGGAGAACTTATTTTATGGAATCAAAACGAGAAGAGGCAATATGCCCATTTAACGGCTAGAGAGTAATCCTGAAGTTCCCTTCCAGCACAAAGGGGAACCTGACTTCCCTGAAGTAACTCGAGTGAGTTCCTGAGGTCCCGGTTGTAACTCAAGAAGTACTGCCTGATTCCGGCCTCAACTCCAGAAACACCACAAAATTATCCCCTCCATGCGAGATGTGGTAATTTTGCGCTGCACAATCTCAAGAGAAATCCCACATTTCCGCTTGAAAGGCAAAAGGGTACTTGACACACTTTATGCCACTCAGAAATTTCCCTAACATCCGTCCCCATTGGAGAGGAGAACACACTTTATCGACTCAACTTCAGAAGAGGCCCTATTCCCATGAAAGAGCTCGAGAGTAATCGGGAAGTGCCCCTTCCAGCACAAGAGGGGACCTGACTTCCCTGAAGGAACTCCAGTGAGTTCCTGAGGTACCCGTCGCAACTTGAGAAGTACCCCCAGCTTCCTGCTGCAATTCGAGAAACACCACAAAATTATCCCCTCAATGCGTGATGAGGAAATTTTGCGCCGCAGAATCTCAAGAGAATTCCCACATTTCCGCTTGAAGGAAAAAGGGTACTTGACTGCATTTATGCGACTGAGAATGCTCCCTAACATCCATCCTTAGTGGAGAGGAAATCATATTTTATGGACTCAAATTGAGAAGAGGCAATATTCCTTTTTAACGGTTCGGGAGTAATCCGGAAGTTCCCCTTCCAACACAAAAGGGGACCTGACTTCACTGAAGCAACCCAAGCGAGTTACAGACAGTTGCGTTTCAACTCCAGAAGTACCCCCTGCTTCTCGCCACAACTCGAGAAACAACACAATATTATCCCCTCAATGCGAGATGAGGTAATTTTGCGCTGCAGAATCTCAAGAGAAATCCCACATTCCCGCTTGAAAGGCAAAAGGGAACTTGACACACTTTATGCCCCTCAGAAAGTTCCCTAATATCCGTCCCCGTTGGAGAGGCATACACACTTTATGGACTCAACTCCAGAAGAGTCCCTATTCCCATTAAAGGGCTCGAGAGTAATCCGGAAGTTCCCCTTCCAGCACAAAAGGTGACCTGACTTCCCTGAAGTAACTCGAGTGAGTTCCTGAGGTCCCCGTGGCAACTTGAGATGTACCCCCAGCTTACCGCTGCAATTCGAGAAACACCACATAATTATCCCCTTAATGCGAGATGAGGAAATTTTGTGCTGCAGAATCTCAAGAGAATTCCAACATTCACGCTTGAAAGGAAAAGGGTACTTGACTCCCTTTAGGCAACTCAGACTGTTCCCTAACATCCTTCCTCATTGGAGAGGAAAACACACTTTATGGACTCAAAACGAGAAGAGGCAATATTCCCATTTAAAGGCTCGAGAGTAATCCAGATGTTCATCTTCCAACACAAAAGGCAAGTTGACTTACCTGAAGCACCCCGATTGAGTTCCTGAGGTCGCCGCCACAATTCGAGAAGTAAGCTCTGCTTCCCGCTGCAACTCTAGAAAACCACAAAATTATACGCTCAATGCGAGATGAGGAAAATTTTGGCTGCAGAATCTCAAAAGAAATCCCACATCCCCTCTTGAAATGCAAAAGGGTGCTTAATTCCGTTTATGCGACTCAGAATGTTCCCTAACATTAGTCCTCAGTGAAGAGGAGAACACATTTCATGGACTCAAATCGAGAAGAGGCAATATTCCCAATTAAAGGCTCGAGAGTAATCAAGAAGTTCCCCTTCCAACTCAAAAGAGGACTTGACTTCCCTGATGCAAACCGAGCGAGTTCCTGAGGGTCCCGTCACAACTCAAGTAGTACCCCCTGCTACCCTCCACAACTCGAGAAACAACACAATATTATCCCCTTAGTGCGAGATGAGGATATTTTTCGCTGTAGAATCTCAAGAGAAATCCCACATTCCCGCTTGAAAGCAAAAGGAAACTTGACACACTTTACCCCACTCAGAAAGTTCCCTAACATCCGTCCCTATTGGAGAGGCGTACACACTTTTTGGACTCAACTCCAGAAGAGGCCCTATTCCCATTAAAGGGCTGGAGAGTAATCCAGAAGCTCCCTTTCCAGTACAAAAGAGGACCTGACTTCCCTGAAGTAACTCGAGTGAGCTCCTGAGGTCCCCGTCGAAACTCGAGAAGTACCCTTAGCTTCCCGCCGCAATTTGAGAAACACGACAAAATTATCCCCTCAATGTGAGATGAGGAAATTTGGCGCTAGAGAATCGCAAGAGAAATCCCACATTCCCGAGTGAAAGGCAAATACGTACTTGACACGCTTTATGCTACTCAGAAAATTCCCTAACATGCGTCCCCATTGGAGAGGAGTACACACTTTATGAACTCAACTCGCGAAGAGGCCCCATTCCATTTAAAGGGCTCGAGAATAATCCGGAAGTTACCCCTTCCACCACAAAAGATGACCTGACTTCCCTGAAGTAACTCGAGTGAGTTCCTGAGGTCCCCGACGCAACTACAGAAGCACCCCCAGCTTCCCTCTGCAATTCGAGAAACAACACAATATTATCCCCTCAATGTGAGATGAGGAAATTTTGTGCTGCACAATCCCTGGAGAATTCCCACATTCCCTGTTGAAAGGAAAAGTGTACTTGACTCCCATTATGCGACTCAGAATGTTCCCTAACATCCTTCCTCAGTGGAGAGGAAAACACACTTTATGGACTCAAATCCAGAAGAGGCATTATTCCCATTTAACAGCTCGAGAGTAATTCGGAAGTTCCCCTTCCAACACCAAAGGGAACTTGACTTCCCTGAAGCAACCCGAGCGAGTTCCTGAGGTCATCGCCGCAACTAGAGAAGTACCTCCCGCTCTCCACCGCAACTCGAGAAACACCACAAAATTATCCCCTCAATGCGAGATAAGGAAATTTTGTGGAGCAGAATCTCAAGGGAAATCCCACATTCCCGAATGAAAGGCAAAAGGGTACTTGACTCCCTTTATGCGACTCAGAATGTTCCCTAAAATCCAACCTCAGTGGAGAGGAGAATATATCTTATGGACTCAAAAGGAGAAGAGGCAATATTCCCCTTTGAAGGCTCGAGAGTAATCCGGAAGTTTCCCTTCCAACACAAAAGGGAAGTTGACTTACCTGAAGCACCACGAGTGAGTTCCTGAGGCCGCCACCGCAAATCGAGAAGTAACCCCTGCTTCCCGCCGCAACTCGAGAAACACCACAAAATTATCCACTCAATGCGAGATAAGGAAATTTTGCGCAGCAGAATCTCAAGGGAAACCCCACATTCCCGCTTCAAAGGCAAAAGGGTACTTGACTCCCTTATTGCGACTCAGAATGTTCCCTAACATCCATCCTCAGTGGAGAGGAGAACTCACTTCTTGAACTCAAATTGAGAAGAGGCAATATTCCCATTTAAAAGCTCGAGAGTAATCAAGAAGTTCCCCTTCCAACTCAAAAGAGGACTTGACTTCCCTGAGGCAACCCGAGCGAGTTCCTGAGGGTGCCCTCTCATTTCCAGAAGAACCCTCTGCTTCCCGCCACTTCAAAACAATATTATTCCCTCAATGCGACATGAGTTTATTTTTCGCTGCAGAATCTCAAGAGAAATCCCACATTGCCGCTTGAAAGCAAAAGGGAACTTGACAACTTTACGCCACTCACAAAGTTCCCTAACATCCGTCCCTATTGGAGAGGCGTACACACTTTATGGACTCAACTCCAGAAGAGGCCCTATTCCCATTAAAGGGTTCGAGAGTAATCCAGAAGTTCCCCTTCCAGTACAAAAGAGGAACTGACTTCCCTGAGGTAACTCGAGTGAGCTCCTGAGGTCCCCGTCCAAATTCGAGAAGTACCCCCAGCTTCCCGCTGCAATTTGAGAAACACCACAAAATTATCCCCTCAATGCATGATGAGGAAATTTTGTGCTACAGAATCTCAAGAGAAATCCAACATCCCACTTGAAAGGCAAAAGGTACTTGACTCCCTTTAAGCGACTCAGAATGTTCCCTAACATCTTTCCTCAGTGGAGAGGAAAACACACTTCATGGACTCAAATAGAGAAGAGGCCTTATTCCCATTTTACAGCTCGGGAGTAATCGGGAAGTTGCCCTTCCAACACAAAAGGGGACTTGACTTCCCTGAAGCAACCGGAGCGAGTTCCTGAGAGTTCCGTTTCAACTCCAGAAGTACACCTGCTTCCCGCCACAACTCGAGAAACAGCACAATATTATCTCCTCAATGGGAGATGAGGTAATTTTGCGCTGAAGAATCTCAAGAGAAATCCCAAATTCCTGCTTGAAAGGCAAAAAGGAACTTGACACACTTTATGCCACTCAGAAAGTTCCCTAACATCCGTCCCCATTGGAGAGGCATACACACTTTATGGACTCAACTCCAGAAGAGTCCCTATTCCCATTAAAGGGCTCCAGAGAAATCCGAAGTTCCCCTTCCAGCACAAAAGGGGACCTGACTTCCCGGAAGTAACTCCAGTGAGTTCCTGAGGTCCCCGTCGCAACTACAGAAGTAGCCCCAGCTTCCCGCCCCAATTCGAGAAACATCACAAAATTATCCCCTCAATGCGAGATGAGGAAAATTTTCGCTGCAGAATCTCAAGAGAAATTCCACATTCTCGCTTGAAAAGCAAAAGGGTACCTAACACCCTTTATGCGACTCAGAATGTTCCCTAACATCCATCCTCATTGGAGAGGAGAACATATTTTATGGACTCAAATGGAGGAGAGGCAATATTCCCTTTTAAAGTCTCTAGAGTAATCCGGAAGTTCCCCTTCCAACACAAAAGGGGACATGACTTCCCTGAAGCAACCGGAGCGAGTTCCTGAGGTCACCGCCGCAACTCTAGAAGTACCCACAGCTTCCCGCCGAAATTCGAGAAACATCACAAAATTATGCCCTCAATGTGAAATGAGGAAATTTTGTGCTGCAGAATCTCAAGAGAAATCCCACATTCCCGCTTGAAAGGAAAAGTGTACTTGACTCCCATTATGCGACTCAGAATGGTCCCTAACATCCTTCCTCAGAGGAGAGGAAAACAGACTTTATGGACTCAAATCGAGAAGAGGCATTATTCCCATTTAACAGCTCGAGAGTAATCCAGAAGTTCCCCTTCCAACACAAAAGGGGACTTCACTTCCCTGAAGCAACCTGAGCGAATTCCTGAGGTCCCCGCCGCAACTCGAGAATTACCCCCTGCTTCCCGCTGCAACAAATCCCTTATGATTATGCAGTGGAAGTGAGAAATAGATTTAAGGGACTAGATCTGATAGATAGAGTGCCTGATGAACTCTGGACGGAGGTTCGTGACATTGTACAGGAGACAGGGACCAAGACCATCCCCATGGAAAAGAAATGCAAAAGAGCGAAATGGCTGTCTGAGGAGGCCTTACAAATAGCTGTAAAAAGAAGAGAGGCGAAAAGCAAAGGAGAAAAGGAAAGATATAAGCATCTGAATGCAGAGTTCCAAAGAATAGCAAGGAGAGATAAGAAAGCCTTCCTCAGTGATCAATGCAAAGAAATAGAGGAAAACAACAGAATAGGAAAAACAAGAGACCTCTTCAAGAAAATTAGAGATTCCAAGGGAACGTTTCACGCAAAGATGGGCTCGATAAAGGACAGAAATTGTATGGACCTAACAGAAGCAGAAGATATTAAGAAGAGGTGGCAGGAATACACAGAAGAGCTGTACAAAAAAGATCTTCACGACCAAGATAGTCACGATAATGTGATCACTGACCTAGAGCCAGACATCTTGGAATGTGAAGTCAAGTGGGCCTTAGAAAGCATCACTACGAACAAAGCTAGTGGAGGTGATGGAATTCCAGTTGAGCTATTTCAAGTCTTGAAAGATGATGCTGTGAAAGTGCTGCACTCAATATGCCAGCAGATTTGGAAAACTCAGCAGTGGCCACAGGACTGGAAGAGGTCAGTCTTCATTCCAATCCCAAAGAAAGGCAATGCCAAAGAATGCTCCAACTACCGCACAATTGCACTCATCTCACACGCTAGTAAAGTCATGCTCAAAATTCTCCAAGCCAGGCTTCAGCAGTATGTAAACCGTGAACTCCCAGATGTTCAAGCAGGTTTTAGAAAAGGCAGAGGCACCAGAGATCAAATTTCCAACATCCGCTGGATCATGGAGAAAGCAAGAGAGTTTCAGAAAAACATCTATTTCTGCTTCATTGACTATGCCAAAGCCTTTGACTGTGTGGATCACAATAAACTGTGGAACATTCTGAAAGAGATGGGAATCCCAGACCACCTGACCTGCCTCTTGAGAAACCTGTATGCAGGTCAGGAAGCAACAGTTAGAACCGGTCATGGAACAACAGACTGGTTCCAAATAGGAAAAGGAGTGCGTCAAGGTTGTATATTGTCACCTTGCTTATTTAACTTATATGCAGAGTACATCATGAGGAACGCTGGGCTGGAAGAAGCACAAGCTGGAATCAAGATTGCTGGGAGAAATATCAATAACCTCAGATATGCAGATGACACTACCCTTATGGCAGAAAGTGAAGAGGAACTCAAAAGCCTCTTGATGAAAGTGAAAGAGGAGAGTGAAAAGGTTGGCTTGAAGCTCAACATTCAGAAAACAAAGATCATGGCATCTGGTCCCATCACTTCATGGGAAATAGATGGAAAAACAGTGGAAACAGTGTCAGACTTTGTTTTTTTGGGCTCCAAAATCACTGCAGATGCTGATTGCAGCCATGAAATTAAAAGACGCTTGCTCCTTGGAAGGAAAGTTATGACCAACCTTGATAGTATATTAAAAAGCAGAGACATTACTTTGCCGACCAAGGTCCGTCTAGTCAAGGCAATGGTTTTTCCCGTGGTCATGTATGGATGTGAGAGTTGGACTGTGAAGAAAGCTGATCGCCGAAGAATCGATGCTTTTGAACTGTGGTGTTGGAGAAGACTCTTGAGAGTCCCTTATACTGCAAGGAGATCCAATCAGTCCATTCTAAAGGAGATCAATCCTGGATGTTCATTGGAGGGACTGATGCTAAAGCTGAAACTCCAATACTTTGGCCACCTCATGAGACGAGTTGACTCACTGGAAAAGACTCTGATGCTGGGAAAGGTTGGGGGCGGGAGGAGAAGGGGACGACGGAGAATGAGATGGATGGATGGCATCACCGACTCTGTGGACATGAGTTTGAGTGTACTCCGGGAGTTGGTGATGGACAGGGAGGCCTGGCGTGCTGTGATTCATGGGGTCGCGGAGAGTTGGACACGACTGAGCGACCGAACTGAACTGAACTGAACTGAACTCCCGCTGCAACTCGAGAAACAACACAAAATTATCTGCTCAATGCGAGATGAGGAAAATTTTCGCTGCAGAATCTCGGGAGAAATCCCACATTCCCGCTTGAAAGGCAAAAGGGTACTTGATACCCTTAATGCGACTCAGAATGTTCCCTAATATCCATCCTCAGTGGAGAGGAGAGCACATTTCATGGAGTCAAATCGAGAAGAGGCAATATTCCGATTTAAAGGCTCGAGTGTAATCAAGAAGTTCCCATTCCAACTCAAAAGAGCACTTGACTTCCCTGACGCAACCCTAGCGAGTTCCGGAGGGTCCCGTCTCAACTGCAGAAGTACCCCCTGCTTCCCTCCACAATTCCAGAAAAAATACAATATTATCCCCTCAATGCGACATGAGGTTATTTTTCGCTGCAGAATCTCAAGAGAAATCCCACATTCCCGCTTGAAAGAAAAAGGAAACTTGACACACGTTACGCCACTCAGAAAGTTCCCTAACATCCGTCCCTACTGGAGAGGCTTGTACACTTTATAGACTCAACTCCAGAAGAGGCCCTATTCCCATTAAAGGGCTTGAGAGTAGTCCAGAAGCTCCCCTTCCAGTACAAAAGAGGACCTGACTTCCCTGAAGTAACTCGAGTGAGCTCCTGAGGTACCCGTCGAAATTCGAGAAGTACCCTTAGCTTCCCGCCGCAATTTGAGAAACACGACAAAATTATCCCCTCAATGCGAGATGAGGAAATTTTGTGCTAGAGAATCTCAAGAGAAATCCCACATTTCCGCTTGAAAGGCAAAAGGGTACTTGACTCCCTTTATGCGCCTCAGAATGTTCCTTAACATCCGTCCTCATAGGAGAGGAGAACTTATTTTATGGATTCAAAACGAGAAGAGGCAATATTCCCATTTAACAGCTGGAGAGTAATCCTGAAGTTCCCTTCCAGCACAAAGGGGAACCTGACTTCCCTGAAGTAACTCAAGTGAGTTCCTGAGGTCCCCGTTGTAACTCGAGAAGTACTGCCTGATTCCGGCCTCAATTCCAGAAACACCACAAAATTATCCCCTCCATGCGAGATGTGGTAATTTTGCGCTGCACAATCTCAAGAGAAATCCCACATTTCCGCTTGAAAGGCAAAAGGGTACTTGACACACTTTATGCCACTCAGAAATTTCCCTAACATCCGTCCCCATTGGAGAGGAGAACACACTTTATCGACTCAACTTCAGAAGAGGCCCTATTCCCATGAAAGAGCTCGAGAGTAATCCGGAAGTGCCCCTTCCAGCACAAGAGGGGACCTGACTTCCCTGAAGGAACTCCAGTGAGTTCCTGAGGTACCCGTCGCAACTTGAGAAGTACCCCCAGCTTCCTGCTGCAATTCGAGAAACACCACAAAATTATCCCCTCAATGCGTGGTGAGGAAATTTTGCGCTGCAGAATCTCAAGAGAATTCCCACATTCCCGCTTGAAGGAAAAAGGGTACTTGACTGCATTTATGCGACTGAGAATGCTCCCTAACATCCATCCTTAGTGGAGAGGAAATCATATTTTATTGACTCAAATTGAGAAGAGGCAATATTCTTTTTTAACGGTTCGGGAGTAATCCGGAAGTTCCCCTTCCAACACAAAAGGGGACCTGACTTCACTGAAGCAACCCAAGCGAGTTACAGACAGTTGTGTTTTAACTCCAGAAGTACCCCCTGCTTCCCGCCACAACTCGAGAAACAACACAATATTATCCCCTCAATGCGAGATGAGGAAAATTTTGGCTGCAGATTCTCAAAAGAAATCCCACATTCCCGCTTGAAATGCAAAAGGGTACTTAATTCCTTTATGCGACTCAGAATGTTCCCTAACATCAGTCCTCAGTGAAGAGGAGAACACATTTCATGGACTCAAATCGAGAAGAGGCAATATTCCCATTTAAAGGCTCGAGAGTAATCAAGAAGTTCCCCTTCCAACTCAAAAGAGGACTTGACTTCCCTGATGCAACCCGAGCGAGTTCCTGAGGGTCCCGTCTCAACTCCAGTAGTACCCCCTGCTACCCTCCACAACTCGAGAAACAACACAATATTATCCCCTTAGTGAGAGATGAGGTTATTTTTCGCTGCAGAATCTCAAGAGAAATCCCACATTCCCGCTTGAAAGCAAAAGGAAACTTGACACACTTTACGCCACTCAGAAAGTTCCCTAACATCCGTCCCTATTGGAGAGGCGTACACACTTTTTGGACTCAACTCCAGAAGAGGCCCTATTCCCATTAAAGGACTAGAGAGTAATCCAGAAGCTCCCTTTCCAGTACAAAAGAGGACCTGACTTCCCTGAAGTAACTCGAGTGATCTCCTGAGGTCCCCGTCAAAACTCCAGAAGTACCCTTAGCTTCCTGCCGCAATTTGAGAAACACGACAAAATTATCCCCTCAATGTGAGATGAGGAAATTTGGCGCTAGAGTATCTCAAGAGAAATCCCACATTCCCGCTGGAAAGGCAAAAGGGTACTTGACTCACATTATGCGGCTCAGAATGTTTCCTAACATCCTTCTTCAGTGGAGAGGAAAACACGCTTTATGGACTCAAATCGAGAAGCGGCATTATTCCCATTTAACGGTTCCAGAGTATCCGGAAGTTCTACTTCCAAAACGAGAGGGGACTAGACTTCCCTGAAGCAACCCGAGCAAGTTTCTGAGGTCTCCGCTGCAACTAGGAAGTGCCCCCTGCTTCCCTCCACAACTCGAGAAACAACACAAAATTATCCCCTCAATGCGAGATGCGGAAATTTTGTGCTGCAGAATCGCAAGAAAATTCCCACATTCCCGATTGAAAGGCAAATGCGTACTTGACACACTTTATCCCACTCAGAAAATTCCCTAACATGCGTCCCCATTGGAGAGGAGAACACACTTTATGGACTCAACTCGCGAAGAGACCCCATTTCATTTAAAGGGCTCGAGAGTAATCCGGAAGTTCCCCTTCCACCAAAAAAGATGACCTGACTTCCCTGAAGTAACTCGAGTGAGTTCCTGAGGTCTCCGTCGCAACTCCAGAAGTACCCCCAGGTTCCCGCCGCAATTTGAGAAACACCACAATATTATCCCCTCAATGCGAGATGAGGAAATTTTGGGCTGCAGAATCTCTGGAGTATTCCCACATTCCCACTTGAAAGGAAAAGGGTACTTGACTTCCATTATGCGACTCAGAATGTTCCCTAACATCCTTCCTCAGTGGAGAGGAAAACACACTTTATGGACTCAAATCCAGAACAGGCATTATATCCATTTAACAGCTCGAAAGTAATCCGGATATTCCCCTTCCAACACAAAAGGGGACTTGACTTCCCTGAAGCAACCCGAGCGAGTTCCTGAGGTCATCGCCGCAACTAGAGAAGTACCCCCCGCTCTCCGCCGCAACTCGAGAAACACCACAAAATTATCCCCTCAATGCGAGATAAGGAAATTTTGTGGAGCAGAATCTCAAGGGAAATCCCACAATCCCTAATGAAAGGCAAAAGGGTACTTGACTCCCTTTATGCGACTCAGAATGTTCCCTAAAATCCAACCTCAGTGGAGAGGAGAATATATCTTATGGACTCAAAAGGAGAAGAGGCAATATTCCCCTTTAAAGGCTCGAGTGTAATCCGGAATTTTCCCTTCCAACACAAAAGGGAAGTAGACTTCCCTGAAGCACCTCGAGTGAGTTCCTAAGGTCGCAGCCGCAATTCGAGAAGTAACCCCTGCTTCCCCCCGCAACTCGAGAAACACCACAAAATTATCCCCTCAATGCGAGATAAGGAAATTTTGCGCAGCAGAATCTCAAGGGAAATCCCACATTCCCGCTTGAAAGGCAAAGGGTACTTGACTCCCTTTGTGCGACTCAGAATGTTCCCTAACATCCATCCTTAGTGGAGAGGAAAACACATTTTATGGACTCAAATCGAGGAGAGGCATTATTCCCATTTAACTGCTCGAGAGTAATCCGGAAGTTCCCCTTCCAACAAAAAAGGGGACTTGACTTCCCTGAAGCAACCCGAGCGAGTAACTGAGGTCCCAGCCGCAACTCGAGAAGTACTCTCTGCTTCCCCCTGCAACTCGAGAAACACCACAAAATTATCTGCTCAATTCGAGATGAGGAAAATTTTGGCTGAAGAAACTCAAGAGAAATCCCACATTCCCACGTGAAAGGCAAAAGGGTACTTGACTCCTTTTTGCGACTCAGAAGGTTCCCTAAAATCCATAATCAGTGGAGAGAACGCACTTCATGGACTCAAATTGAGAAGAGGCAATATTCCCATTTAAAAGCTCGAGAGTAATCTAGAAGTTCCCCTTCCAACTCAAAAGAGGACTTGAGTTCCCTGACGCAACCCGAGCGAGTTCCTGAGGGTCCCCTCTCAATTCCAGAAGTACCCTCTGCTTCCCGCCACAGCAAAACAATATTATTCCCTCAATGCGACATGAGTTTATTTTTTGCTGCAGAATCTCAAGAGAAATCCCACATTGCCGCTTGAAAGCAAAAGGGAACTTGACAACTTTACGCCACTCACAAAGTTCCCTAACATCCGTCCCTATTGGAGAGGCGTACACATTTTATGGACTCAACTCCAGAAGAGGCCCTATTCCCATTAAAGGGTTCGAGAGTAATCCAGAAGTTCCCCTTCCAGTACAAAAGAGGAACTGACTTCCCTGATGTAACTCGAGTGAGCTCCTGAGGTCCCCGTCGAAATTCGAGATGTACCCGTAGCTTACCGCAGCAATTTGAGAAACACCACAAAATTATCCCCTCAATGCGTGATGAGGAAATTTTGTACTACAGAATCTCAAGAGAAATCCAACATCCCGCTTGAAAGGCAAAAGGTACTTGACTCCCTTTAAGCGACTCAGAATGTTCCCTAACATCTTTCCTCAGTGGAGAGGAAAACACACTACATGGACTCAAATGGAGAAGAGGCATTTTTCCCATTTAACAGCTCGGGAGTAATCCGGAAGTTCCGCTTCCTACACAAAAGGGGATTTGACTTCCCTGAATCAACCCAAGCGAGTTACAGACAGTTGCGTTTCAACTCCAGAAGTACCCCCTGCTTCCCGCCACAACTCGAGAAATAACACAATATTATCCCCTCAATGCGAGATGAGGTAATTTTGCGCTGAAGAATCTCAAGAGAAATCCCAAATTCCTGCTTGAAAGGCAAAAGGGAACTTGACACCCTTTATGCCACTCAGAAAGTTCCCTAACATCCGTCCCCATTGGAGAGGCATACACACTTTATGGACTGAACTCCAGAAGAGTCCCTATTCCCATTAAAGGGCTCCAGAGAAATCCGGAAGTTCCCCTTCCAGCACAAAAGGGGACCTGACTTCCCTGTAGTAACTCCAGTGAGTTCCTGAAGTCCCCGTCGCGACTCCTGAAGTAGCCCCAGCTTCCCGCCCCAATTCGAGAAATACCACAAAATTATCCCCTCAATGCGAGATGAGGAAAATTTTCGCTGCAGAATCTCAAGAGAAATTCCACATTCCAGATTGAAAGGCAAAAGGGTACCTAACTCCCTTTGTGCGACTCAGAATGTTCCCTAACATCCATCCTCATTGAGAGGAGAACATATTTTATGGACTCAAATGGAGAAGAGGCAATATTCCCTTTTAAAGTCTCTAGAGTAATCCGGAAGTTCCCCTTCCAACACAAAAGGGGACATGACTTCCCTGAAGCAACCGGAGCGAGTTCCTGAGGTCACTGCCGCAACTCTAGAAGTACCCCCAGCTTCCCGCCGAAATTCGAGAAACATCACAAAATTATCCCCTCAATGCGAGATGAGGTTATTTTGTGCTGCAGAATCTCAAGGGAAATCCCACATTCCCATTGGAAGGAAAAGTTATCTTGACTCCCTTTAGGTGACTCAGAATGTTCCCTAACATCCTTCCTCAGAGGAGAGGAAAGCACACTTTATGGACTCAAATCGAGAAGAGGCATTATTCCCATTTAACAGCTCGAGAGTAATCTGGAAGTTCCCCTTGCAACACAAAAGAGGACTTCACTTCTCTGAAGCAACCTGAGCGACTTCCTGAGGTCCCCGCCGCAACTCGAGAATTATCCCCTGCTTCCCACTGCAACTGGAGAAACAACACAAAATTATCTGCTCAATGCGAGATGAGGAAAATTTTCGCTGCAGAATCTCGGGAGAAATCCCACATTCCCGCTTGAAAGGCAAAAGGGTACTTGATACCCTTAATGCGACTCAGAATGTTCCCTAATATCCATCCTCAGTGGAGAGGAGAGCACATTTCATGGAGTCAAATCGAGAAGAGGCAATATTCCCATTTAAAGGGTCGAGTGTAATCAAGAAGTTCCCATTCCAACTCAAAAGAGCACTTGACTTCCCTGATGCAACCCTAGCGAGTTCCGGAGGGTCCCGTCTCAACTGCAGAAGTACCCCCTGCTTCCCTCCACAACTCCAGAAAAAATACAATATTATCCCCTCAATGCGACATGAGGTTATTTTTCGCTGCAGAATCTCAAGAGAAATCCCACATTCCTGCTTCAAAGCAAAAGGAAACGACACACGTTACGCCAATCAGAAAGTTCCCTAACATCCGTCCGTATTCGAGAGGCATATACACTTTATAGACTCAACTCCAGAAGAGGCCCTATTCCCATTAAAGGGCTTGAGAGTAATCCAGAAGCTACCCTTCCAGTACAAAAGAGGACCTGACTTCCCTGAAGTAACTCGAGTGAGCTCCTGAGGTACCCGTTGAAACTCGGGAAGTACCCCCAGCTTCCCGCCACAATTCGACAAAACACGACAAAATTATCCCCTCAATGCAAGACGAGGAAATTTTGTGCTAGAGAATCTCAAGAGAAATCCCACATTCCCGCTTGAATTGCAAAAGGGTACCAGACTCCATTTATGCGACTCAGAAGGTTCCCTAACATCCTTCCTCAGTGAAGAGGAAAACACACTTTATGGACTCAAATCAGGAAGAGGCAATATTCCCATTTAAAGGCTCGAGAGTAAACCGGAAGTTCCCTTTCCAACACAAAAGTTGACTTGACTTCCCTGAAGCAACCTGAGCGAGTGCCTGATGTCCCCATCGCAACTCAAGAAATACCCCGTGCTTCCAGCCGCAACACGAGAAACACCACAATATTATCCCCTCAATGGTGGATGAGGTAATATTCCCTGCAGAATCTCAAGAGAAATCCCACATTCGCGCTTGAAAGGCAAAAGGGTACTTGACACACTTTATGCCACTAAGAAAGTTCCCTAAAACACGTCCCCATTGTAGAGGAGAACACACTTTATGGATTCAACGCTAGAAGAGGCCCTATTCCAATTAAAGGGCTTTAGAGTAATCCGGAAGTTCTCCTTCCAGCCCAAAAGGTGACCTGACTTCACTGAAGCAACATGAGTGAGTTCCTGAGGTCCCCGTAGCAACTCCAGTAATACCCCAATCTTCCCGCCGCAATTCGAGAAATAACACAAAATTATCCCCTCAATGCGAGATGAGGAAATTTTAAGCTGCAGAATCTCAAGAGAAATCCCACATTTTCGATTGAAAGGAAAAAGGGTACTTGCCTCCCTTTATTTGAATCAGAATGTTCCCTAACATCCGTACTCAGTGGAGAGGGGAACACACTTTATGGACTCAAATCGAAAAGAGGCTATATTCCCATTTAACGGCTTGAGATTAATCCAGAAGTTCCCCTTCCAACACAAAAGGGGACTTGACTTCCCTGAAGCAACCCGAGCGAGTTCCTGAGGTCCCTGTCGCAACCCCAGTAGTACACCAAGCTTCCCGCCGCAATTTGAGAAATACCACAAAATTATCCCCTCAATGCGAGATGAGGAAAATTTTGAGCTGCAGAATCTCAAGAGAAATCCCACATTTTCGACTGAAAGGAAAAATGGTACTTTCCTCCCTTTATGCGAAACAGAATGTTCCCTAACATCAGTCCTCAGCGGAGAGGAGAACAGACTTTAGGGACTCAAATCGAGAAGAGGCAATATTCCAATTTAACGGCTAGAGAGTAAGCCGGAAGTTCCCCTTCCAACAAAAAAGGGAACTTGACTTCCGTGAAGCAACCCTAGAGAGTTCCTGAGGTCCTCGCGCAACTCGAGAAGTACCCCTTGCTTCTCGCCTCAATCCAGATACACCACAAAATCATTCCGTAAATGTGAGATGAGGAAATGTTGCACTGCAGAATCTCAAGAGAAATCCCACATTCAAGCTTGAAATGCAAAAGCGTACTTGACACACTTTATGCCACTCAGAAAGTTCCCTAACATCCTTCTCCATTGGAGAGGAGAACACACTTTATGGATTCAACACGTGAAGACGCCCTATTCCCATTAAAGGACTCCAGAGTAATTCTGAAGAACCCCTTCCAGGACAAAAGGGGACCTGACTTCCCTGAAGTAACTCGAGTGAGTTCCTGAGGTCCCCGTTGCAACTCCAGAAGTAGCCCCAGCTTCCCGCCCCAATTCGAGAAACACCACAAAATTATCCCCTCAATGCGAGATGAGGAAAATTTTCGCTGCAGAATCTCAAGAGAAATTCCACATTCCAGATTGAAAGGCAAAAGGGTACCTAACTCCCTTTGTGCGACTCAGAATGTTCCCTAACATCCATCCTCATTGGAGAGGAGAACATATTTTATGGACTCAAATGGAGAACAGGCAATATTCACTTTTAAAGGCTTGAGAGTAACTCAGAAGTTCCCCTTCCAACACAAAAGGGGACATGACTTCCCTGAAGCAACCCGAGCGAGTTGCTGAGGTCACCGCCGCAACTCTAAGTACCCCCAGCTTCCCGCCGAAATTCGAGAAACATCACAAAATTATCCCCTCAATGCGAGATGAGGAAATTTTGCGCTGCAGAATCTCAAGGGAAATCCCTCATTCTCGCTTGAAAGGAAAAGTATACTTGACTCCCTTTAGGTGACTCAGAATGTTCCCTAACATCCTTCCTCAGTGAAGAGGAAAACACACTTTATGGAATCAAATTGAGAAGCAGCATTATTCCCATTTAACGGTTCCAGAGTAATCCGGAAGTTCCCCTTCCAACACAAAAGGGGACTTGACTTCCCTGAAGCAACCCGAGCGAGTTCCTGAGTTCTCCACCGGAACTAGGAAGTGCCCCCTGCTTCCCACCACAACTCGAGAAACAACACAAAATTATCCCCTCAATGCGAGATGAGGAAATTTTGTGCTGCAGATTCGCAAGAGAAATCCGACATTCCCGATTGAAAGGCAAATGCGTACTTGACACACTTTATGCCACTCAGAAAATTCCCTAACATGCGTCCCCATTGGAGAGGAGAACACACTTTATGGAATCAACTCCAGAAGAGGCCCTATCCCATTAAAGGGCTCGAGAGTAATCCGGAAGTTCCCCTTCCAACACAAAAGGGGATTTGCCTTCCCTTAAGCAACACCAGCGAGTTCCTGAGGGTCCCGTGTCAACTCCAGAAGTACACCCTGCTTTCTGGCACAACTCGAGAAACAACACAATATTATCCCCTCAATGCGAGATGAGGTAATTTTGCGCTGCAGCGTCTCAATAGAAATCCCACATTCCCGATTGAAAGCAAAAGGGAACTTGCCACACTTTATGCCACTCAGAATGTTCCCTAACATCCGTCCCCATTGGAGAGGCATACACACTTTATGAACTCAAATCCAGAAGAGGCTCTATTCCCAATAAAGTGCTCGAGAGTAATCCGGACGTTCCCCTTCCAGCACAAAAGGGGACGGGACTTTCCTGAAGTAACTTGAGTTAGTTCCTGAGTTCCCCGTGGCAACTTGAGATGTACCCCCAGCTTACCGCTGCAATTCGAGAAACACCACAAAATTATCCCCACAATGCGAGATGAGGAAATTTTGCACTTCAGAATTTCAAGAGAATTCCCACATTCACGCTTGAAAGGAAAAGGGTACTTGCCACACTTTATGCCACTCAGAATGTTCCCTAACATCCATCCCTATTGGAGAGGAGAACAAACTTTATGGATTTAACACGTGAAGACGCCCTATTCCAATTAAAGGGCTAGAGAGTAATCCGGAAGTTCCCCTTCCAGCACAAAGGGGGACCTGACTTCCCTGAAGTAACCTGAGTGATTTCCTGAAGTCCCTGTCGCACCTCGAGAAATACCCCCAGCTTCCCGCCGCAATTCGAGAAATACCACAAAATTATCCCCTCATTGCGAGATGAGGAAATCTTGCGCTGCAAAATCTCAAGAGAAATCCCACATTCCCGCTTGAAAGGCAAAAGGGTACTTGACTCCCTTTATGCGATTGAGAATGTTCCCTAACATCCATCCTCATGGGAGAGGGGAACACACTTTATGAACTCAAAACTAGAAGAGGAAATATTCCCATTTAACGGCTCGAGAGTAACCCGGAAGTACGCCTTCCAACACAAAAGGGGACTTGACTTCCCTGAAGCAGCCCTAGCGAGTTTCTGTGGTCCCCGTCGCAACTCAAAAAGTACACCCTGCTTCCCGCCCCAACTGAGACACAGCACAAAATTATCCCCTCCATGCGAGAAGAGGTAATTTTGCGCTGCAGAATCTCAAGAGACATCCCACATTCCCCCTTGATAAGAAAAGCGTACTTGATACACTTTATTCCACTAAGAAAGTTCTCTATCATCCGTCCCCATTGGAGAGGAGAACATACTTTATGGACTCAACTCGAGAAGAGGCAATATTCCCCTTTAACGGCTTGAGAGTATTCCGGAAGTTCCCCTTCCAACACAAAAGGGGACTTGATTTCCTTGAAGCAACCCGAGCGAGTTCCTGAGGTCGCCGTATCAACTCCTTTAGTACCCCTTGCTTCCCGCCGCAATTTGTGAAACACCACAAAATTAATCCCTCAATGCGAGATGAGGAAATTTTGTGCTGCAGAATATCAAAAGAAATCCCACTTTCAAGCTTGAAAGGCAAAAGGGTATTTGACACATTTTATGCCACTCAGAAAGTTCCCTAACATCCGTCCCAATTGGAGAAGAGAACACACTTTATGGACTAAAATCGAAAAGACGCCCTATTTCCATTAAAGGGCTGGAGAGTAATCCGGAAGTTCCTCTTCCAGCACAAAAGGGGACCTGACTTCCGTGAAGTAACTCGAGTGAGTTCCTGATGTCCCCGTCGCAACTCGAGAAGTACCCCCAGCTTCCTGGCGCAATTCGAGAAACACCACAAAATTATCCCCTCAATGCCAGATGAGGAAATTTTGCGCTGCACAATCTCAAGAGAAATCCCACATTCCCGCTAGAAATGGAAAAGGGTAATTGAATCCCCTTAGGTGACTTAGACTGTTCCCTAACATCCGTCCTAAGTGGAGAGGAGAACTCACTCTATGGACTCAACTGGAGAAGAGGCCCTATTCCCATTAAAGGGCTGGAGAGTAATCCGGAAGTTCCCCTTCAGAAGGAGACCTGACTTCCCTGAAGCAACCCGAGCGAGTTCCTGAGGTCCCCGTAGGAACTCCTTTAGTACCCCTTGCTTCCCGCTGCAATTCGAGAAACACCTCAAAATTAACACCTTCATGGGAGATGAGGAAATTTTGTGCTTCAGAATCTCAAGAGAAATCCCACTTTCAAGCTTGAAACGCAAAAGGGTACTTGACACACTTTATGTCACTCAGAAAGATCCCTAACATCCATCCCCAGTGGAGAGGAGAACACACTCTATGGACTTAACTCGAGAAGAGGCCCTATTCCCATTAAAGGGCTCAAGAGTAATCCGGAAATTCCCCTTCAGCATATAAGGGGACTAGACTACCCTGAAGCAACCCGAGCGAGTTCCTGAGGTCCCCGACGCAACCCGAGAAGTACCCACTGCTTCCCACCACAACTCGAGAAGCATCACAAAATTATCCCTTCAGTGTGAGATGTGGTAATTTTGCGCTGCAGAATCTCAAGAGAAATCCCACTTTCAAGCTTGAAAGGCAAAATGGTACTTGACACACTTTATGCCACTCAGAAAGTTCCCTTAAATTCGTCCCCATTTGAGAGGAGAACACACTTTATGCACTCAAATCGAGAAGAGGCCCTATTCCCATTAAAGGGTTGGAGAGTAATCTGGAATTTCCCCTTCCAGCACTAAAGGGGACCTGACGTCCCTGAAGTAACTCGAGTGAGTTCCTGAGGTCCCCATTGCAACTCGAGAAGTACCCCCAGGTTCCCGCCACAATTCCAGAAAAACCCCACAAAATTATCCCCTCAATGCAAGATGAGGAAAATTTGCGCTGCAGAATCTCAAGAGAAATCCCACTTTCAAGCTTGAAACGCAAAAGGGTACTTGACACACTTTATGTCACTCAGAAAGTTCCCTAACATCCGTCCCCAGTGAAGAGGAGAACACACTTTATGGACTCAACTCGAGCAGAGGCCCTATCCCCATTAAAGGCCTCGAGAGTAATCCGGAAGTTCCCCTTCCAGCAACAAAGGGGACTTGAGTTCCCTGAAGCAACCCGAGCGAGTTCCTGAGGTCCCCATCGCATCTCGAGAAGTAACCCCTGCTTACCGCCGCAAATCGAGAAACACCACAAAATAATCTCAATGCGAGATGACGTAAATTTGCACTGCAGAATCTCCAGAGAAATCACACATTCCCGCTTGAAAGACAAAAGGTTACTTGACTCACTTTAGGCGACTCAATATGTTCCCTAACATCCGTCCTCAGTGGAGAGGAGAACACACTCTATGGACTCAACTCGAGAAGAGGCAATATTCCCCTTTAACGGCTTGAGAGTATTCCGGAAGTTCCCCTTCCAACACAAAAGGGGATTTGACGTCCTTGAAGCAACCCGAGCGAGTTCCTGAGGTCCTCGTAGCAACTCCTTTAATACCCCTTGCTTCCCGCCGCAATTCGTGAAACACCACAAAATTAATCCCTCAATGAGAGATGAGGAAATTTTGTGCTGCAGAATATCAAGAGAAATCCCACTTTCATGCTTGAGAGGCAAAAGGGTATTTGACACATTTTATGCCACTCAGAAAGTTCCCTAACATCCGTCCCCATTGGAGAGGAGAACAAACTTTATGGACTCAAATTGAGAAGACGCCCTATTCCCATTAAAGGGCTGGAGAGTAATCCGGAAGTTCCCCTTCCAGCACAAAAGGGGACCTGACTTCCGTGAAGTAACTCGAGTGAGTTCCTGATGTCCCTGTCGCAGCTCAAGAACTACCCCCAGCTTCCTGGCGCAATTCGAGAAACAGCACAAAATTATCCCCTCAATGCCAGATGAGGAAATTTTGCGCTGCAGAATCTCAAGAGAAATCCCACATTCCCGCTTGAAATGGAAAAGGGTACTCAAATACCCTTAGGTGACTCAGACTGTTCCCTAACATCCTTCCTAAGTGGAGAGGAGAACACACTCTATGGACTCAACTGGAGAAAAGGCCCTTTTCCCATTAAAGGGCTGGAGAGTAATCTGGAAGTTCCCCTTCAGCACAAAAGGGGACTTGACTTCCCTGAAGCAACCCACGCGAGCACCTGAGGTCCCCGTGGCAACTCGTTTACTACCTTTTGCTTCCTGCCGCAACTCGAGAAACACCACAAAATTATCCCCTCAATGCGAGGTGAGGTAATTCTGCGCTGTAGAATCTCAAGAGAAGTCCCACTTTCATGCTTGAAAGGCAAAAGTCTACTTGCTTCCCTTTAGGCGACTCAGAATGTTCCATAACATCCGTCCTCAGTGGAGAGGAGAACACCCTTTATTGACTCAACTCGAGAAGAGGCCCTATCCCCATTAAAGGCCTCTAGAGTAATCCGGAAGTTCCCCTTCCAGCACAAAAGGGGACTTGAATTCCCTGAATCAACCCGAGCGAGTTTCTGAAGTCCCCATTGCATCTCGAGAAGTAACCCCTGCTTACCACCTCAAATAGAGAAACACCACAAAATTATCTCCTCAATGCGAGATGACGTAAATTTGTGCTGCAGAATCTCCAGAGAAATCCCACATTCCCACTTGAAAGGCAAAAGGTTACTAGAATCACTATAGGCGACTCAGTATGTTCCCTAACATCAGTCCTCAGTGGAGAGGAGAACACACTCTATGGACTCAACTCGAGAAGAGGCAATATTCCCCTTTAACGGGTCAAGTGTAATCCGGAACTTCCCCTTCCAACACAAAAGGGGACTTGACTCCCTTGAAGTAACCCAAGCGAGTTCCTGAGGTCCCCATTGCAACTCGAGAAGTAAACCCAGCTTCCCGCCCCAACTGAGACAGGGCACGAAATTATCCCCTCCATGCGAGATGAGGTAATTTTGCGCTGCAGAATCTCAAGAGATATCCCACATTCCCCCTTGAAAAGAAAAGCGTACTTAACACACTTTATTCCACTAAGAAAGTTCTCTATCATCTGTCCCCATTGGAGAGGAGAACACACTTTATGGACTCAACTCGAGAAGAGGCCTTATTTCCACTAAAGGACTAGAGAGTAATCCGGAAGTTCCCCTTCAGCAAAAAGGGGGACCTGCCTTCCCTGAAGCAACCCGAGCGAGTTCCTGAGGTCCCCGTAGCAACTCCTTTAGTACCCCTTGCTTCCCGCCGCAATTCAAGAAACACCATAAAATTAACCCCTTCATGCGAGATGAGGAAATTTTGTTCTGCAGAATCTCAAGAGAAATCCCACTTTCAAGCTTGAAAGGCAAAAGGGTACTTGACACACTTTATGTCACTCAGAAAGATCCCTAACATCTGTCCCCAGTGGAGAGGAGAACACACTCTATGGACTTAACTCGAGAAGAGGCCCTATTCCGATTAAAGGGCTCAAGAGTAATCCAGAAGTTCCCCTTCAGCACATAAGAGGACTTGACTACCCTGAAGCAACCCGATCGAGTTCCTGAGGTCCCCGTCGCAACTCGAGAAGTATGCCCTGCTTCCCACCACAACTCGAGAAACATCACAGAATTATCCCTTCAGTGCGAGATGAGGTAATTTTGCGCTGCAGAATCTCAAGAGAAATCCCACTTTCAAGCTTGAAAGGCAAAGTGGTACTTGACACACTTTATGCCACTCAGAAATTTCCCTAAAATCCGTCCCCATTTGAGAGGAGAACACACTTTATGCACTCAAATAGAGAAGAGGTCCTATTCCCATTAAAGGGCTCGAGAGCAATCCGGAAGTTCCCCTATCAGCACAAAAGGGGACTTGACTTCCCTGAAGTAACTCGACTGAGTACCTGAGGTCCCCGTTGCAACTCGAAAAGTACCCCCAGATTCCCACCACAATTCGAAAAACACCACAAAATTTTCCCCTCAATTCAAAATGGGGAAAATTTGCGCTGCAGAATCTCAAGAGAAATCCCACATTCTCGCTTGAAAGGAAAAAGGGTATTTGACTCCCTTTAGGCGACTCAGAATGTTCCCTAATATCCGTCCTCAGTGGAGAGGCGAACACACTTTATGGACTCAAATCGAGAAGAGGCAATATTCCCATTTAACGGCTCGAGATTAATCCGGAAGTTCCCCTTCCAACACAAAAGGCGACTTGACTTCCCTGAGCAACTCAAGCTAGTTCCTGAGGTCCCCATTGCAACTCGAGAAGAACCCCCTGTTTCCCTCCGTAACTCGAGTAACACCACAAAATTATCCCCTCAATGCGAGATGAGGTGATTTTGCGCTGCAGTGTCATAACTGAAATCCAACATTCCCGTTTGAAAGGCAAAAGGGTACTTGACATACTTTATGCCACTCAGAAAGTTCCCTAACGTCCGTCTACATTGGAGAGGAGAACACACTTTATGAAGTCAAATCGAGAAGAGGCCCTATTCCCATTAAAGGGCTCGAGAGTAATCCGGAAGTTTCCTTTCCAGCACAAAAGTTGACCTAACTTCCCTGAATTAACTCAAGTGAGTTTCTGAGGTCCCCGTCGCAACTTGACGAACACCACAAAATTATCCCCTCAATGGGAGATGAGGAAATTTTGTGCTGCAGGATCTCAAGAGAAATCCCACATTCCCGCTTGAAAGGCAAAATGGTACTTGACACCCTTTATGCGACTCAGAAAGTTCCTTGACACAGCTGACCCCATTAGAGACGAGAACACAGTTTATGGACTCATCTCAAGAAGAGGCCAATTTCCATTTAACGGCTCGAGAGTAATACTGAAGTTCCCCTTCCTACAAAAAAGGTGAACTGACCTCCCTGAAACAACCCTAGCTGGTTCCTGAGCTCCCCGTCGTAACTCGAGAAGTACCCCCAGCTTCCCGCCACAACTCGAGATTCCCCACAAAATTATCCCATCAATGTGAGATTAGAAAATTTTGTGCTGCAAAATGTCAAGAAAAATCCCAGCTTTCCGCTTGAAAAGCAAAAGGGTACTTGACACCCTTTATGCGACTAAGAATGTACCCTCAAACAGCCATCCCCATTGGAGCGGAGAACACACTTTATGGACTCAACTCGAGAAGAGGGCCTCCTCTCATTTAATGGCTCGAGAGTAATAATAAATTCCCCTTGAAAACAAAAAGGGACCTCACTTCCTTGAAGCAACCCGAGTGAGTTCCTGATGCCCCCGCTGCAACTCGAGTCGTACCCCCAGCTTCCCGCCGCAACTTGAGAATCACCACAAAATTATTCCCTCAATGCAAGATGAGGAAATTTGGCGCTGCAGTGTCTAAAGAGAAACCTCACATTCCCACTTGAAATGCAAAATAGTACTTAACACCCTTTATGTGACTCAGAAAGTTCCCTCACACAGCCATTCCCATTGGAGAGGAGAACACACTTTATGGACTCAACTCGAGAAGAGGCCCTATTCCCTTTTAACAGCTTGAGAGTCATCCCGAAGTTCCGTTTCAATCAGAAAATGGAACCTGAGTTCCCTGAAGCCCCCCGAGAGAATTCCTAAAGTACCCCCAACTTCCCGCCACAAATCAAGAAACACCACAAAATTATCCCCTAAATGCGAGATGAGGAAATATTGCACTGCAGAATCTCAAAAGTAAACCCACATTCACGCTTGAAAGGCAAAAGTGTACCTGACACCCTTTATGCGACTCACAATTTTCCCTCACACAGCCATCCCCATTGAAGAGGAGAATACAGTTTATGGACTCAAACCGAGAAGAAGCCCTATTCCCATTTAATGTCTCGAGAGTAATCCCGAAGTTCCCCTTCCAACACCAAATGTGACCTGACTTCCCTGAAGCAACCCGAGAGAGTTCCTGAGGTCCCCGTCGCAACTCGAGAAGTACCCCCGCTTCTTGTCTCAAATCGGGAAACAGCACAGAATTATCCCCTCAATGAGAATGAGGAAATTTTGCGCTGCAGAATCTCATGAGAAATCCCACATTCCCGCTAGAAAGGCAAAAGGGTACTTGACACACTTTATGCAACTCAGAATGTTCCCTCACACAGCCGTCCCCATTGGAGAGGACAACACACTTTATGGACTCAACTTGAGAAGAGGCCCTATTCGAATTTAACGGCTCGACAGTTATCCCAAATTTCCCCTTCTAACACCAAAGAGAACCTGACTTCCCTGAAGCAACCTGAGCGAGTTCCTCAGGTCACTGTCGTAACTCAAAAGTACCCCCAGCTTCCCACCACAACTCAATAAACACCACAATATTATCTCCTCAATTCGAAATGAGGAAATTTTGCGCTGCAGAATCTCAAGAGTAGACCCACATTCCCGCTTGAATTGCAAAAGGGTACTTGACACACTTGATGCGAATCAGAATGTTCCCTAACACAGCCATCCCCTTTGGAGAAGAGAACACACTTTATGGACTCAAACTTAGAAGAGAGCCTCTTCCCATTTAATGGTTCGAGAGTAATCCCGACGTTCTCCTTGCAAACAAAAAGGGACCTGACTTCCCTGAAGCAACCCGAGCGAGTTCCTGAGGTCCCCGTCGGAACTGGAGAAGTACCCCCAGCATCGCGCCGCAACACGATAAACACCACAAAATTATCCCCTCAATGTGAGATGAGGAAATTTTGCACTGCAGAATCTCAAGAGAAGCCCCACATTCCCGCTTGGAAGGCAAAAGGGTACTTAACACCCTTTATGGGACTCAGAATGTTCCCTCACACAGCCATCCATATTGGAGAGGAGAACAAACTTTACGGACTCAACTCGAGAATAGGCCTTATTCCCATTCCACTCCTCGAGATTAATCCCGATGTATCCCTACCAAGACGAAAGGAGAACTGACTTCCTATGGACTACACGAGCGATTTCCTGAGGTCCCTGCCACAACTCGAGAAGGACCTCTAGCTTCTCGCTGAAACTCGAGAAAAACCACAATATTCTGCACTCAAGGTGAGATGAGGAATATTTCCCCTGTACAGACTCAAGAGAAATTAATCCCACATTCCCGCTTGAAACGTGAATGGGTACTTGACACCCTTGAGACGACTCTAGATATTCCCTGACATACCTGTCCCCACTTGAGAGGAGAACACAATTAATGGATTCAACTTTAGATGAGGCCCTATTTCCATTCCACAACTCGAGAGTAGTCCCGATGTTCCCCTACAAAAACGAAAGGAGATCTGACTTCCCAGGGACTAGCCGAGCGAGTTCCTGGGGTCTCTCTCTTTAACTCGAAATGGACCCCAAGCTTCCCACCCCAATTCGAGAAAAACCACAAGATTCTGCACTCAAGGTGAGATGAGGAAATTTTACCCTTCAGAGTCTCAGGAGTAATCTCAAATTCACACTTGAATCACGAAGGGGTACTTGACACCCTTAATGTAACTCAAGACATTCCCTGACACAGCTGTCCCCACTTTAGAGGAGAACACAATTTATGGACTCAACTTTAGATGAGGCCCTATTCCCATTCCACACGTCGAGAGTAACACCAATGTTCTTCTAGCAAAACGAAAGGACAACTGATATCCCAGAAACTACACTAGCGAGTTCCTGAAGTCCCTGTCGCAAATCGAGAAAGACCCCAAGCTTCCCACCGCAACTAGAGAAAAACCAGAAGGTTTTGCACTCAAGGTGAGATGAGCAAAATTTCCCCTGCAGAGTCTCAAGATAAATCCCAACTTCCCGCTTGAAACACGAATGGGTACTTGACACCCTTGATGCGACTCAAGGCCTAACCTGACATAACTGTCCCCACTTGAGAGGAGAACACAATTTATTGACTCAGCTTAAGATGAGGCCTTATTCCCATTCCACACATTGAGAGTAATCCTGATGTTCCCCTACCAAGACGAAAGGAGACCTGACTTCCCACGGACTACAACGAGCGAGTTACTGAGGTCCCTGCCACAACTCGAGAAGGACCCCTAGCTTCTCGCCGAAACTCGAGAAAAACCACAATATTCTGCACTCAAGGTGAGATGAGGAATATTTCCCCTGTACAGACTCAAGAGAAATCCCACATTCCTGCTTGAAACGTGAATGGGTACTTGACAGCCTTGAGATGATTCTAGATATTCCCTGACATACCTGTCCCCACTTGAGAGGAGAACACATGTAATGGACTCAACTTTAGATGAGGCCCTATTTCCATTCCACAACTCGAGAGTAATCCTGATGTTCCCCTACCAAAATGAAAGGTGAACTAACATCCCTCGGACTACATGAGAAAGTTCCTGAGGTCCCTGTTGCAATTCGAGAAGGAACCGAAACTTCCCGCCTCAACTCGAGAAAAACCACAAGATTCTGCACTCAAGGTGAGATGAGGAAATTTTACCCTTAAGAGTCTCAAGAGAAATCCCACATTCACACTTGAATCACGAATGGGTACTTGACACCCTTAATGTGACTCAAGATATTCCCTGACACAGCTGTCCCCCTTGAGAGGAGAACACAATTTATGGACTCAACAATACATGAGGCCCTATTCCCATTCCAGGCCTGGAGAGTAATCCCAATGTTCCCCTACCAAACAAAAGGACACCTGACTTCCCAGAAACTACACGAGCGAGTTCGTGAGGTTCCTGTCGCAATGCAAGAAGGACCCCAAACTTCCCGCCGGAACTTGAGATAAACCACAAGATTCTGCACTCAAGGTGAGATGAGGAAAACTTCCCCAGCAGAGTCTCAGGGAAATACCACATTCCTGCTTGAAACGCGAACGGCTACTTGACACCCTTCATGCGACTCAAGACATTCCCTAACATAGCTGTCCCCACTTCAGAGGAGTATACAATTTATGGACTCAACTTTAGATAAGGCCCTATTCCCATTCCACGACTCGAGAGTAATCCCGATGTTCCCCTACCAAAAGGAAAGGAGATCTGAAATCAGAGAGACTGCACGAGCGACTCCCTGAGGTCCCTGTCCCAAATAGAGAAGGACCCCAAGCTTCCCGCTGAAACTCGAAAAAAACCACAAGATTCTGCACTCAAGGTGAGATGAGGAAAATTTCCCCTGCAGAGTCTCGAGAAAATTCCCACATTACTGCTTGAAATGCGAACGGGAGTTGACACCCTTGATGTGACTCAAGAAATTCCCTGATATAGCAGTTCCCACTTGATAGGAGAACACAATTTATAACCTCAACTTAAGATGATGCCCTATTCCCATTCCATGCCTCGAGAGTAATCACGATGTTCCCCTACCAAAATGAAAGGTGACCTGACTTCCCAGGGACTACACGAGCGAGATCCTGAGGTCCCTGTCGCAACTCGAGAAGGACCCCAAGCGTCCCACCGCAACTCGAGAAAAACCTAAACATTCTGAAATCAAGGTGAGATGAGGAAATTTTACTCTGCAGAGTCGCAAGAGAAATCCCACATTCCAGCTTGAAACTCGAACGGGAACTTTACACCATTTTTGAGACTCAAGGCATTCCCTGACATAGCTGTCCGCACTTGAGAGGAGAACACAAATTATGGACTCAACTTTAGATGAGGCCCTATTCACTTTCCACGCCTCGAGAGTAATCCCCATGGTCCCTTACCAATGCGAAAGGAGAACTGACTTCTCAGGGACTACAGGAGTGAGTTCCTCAGGTCCCTATCATAACTCGAGATGGACACCAAGCTTCCCGCCGCACCTCGAGAAAAACCACAAGATTCTGCACTCAAAATGATATGATGAAAATTTCCCCTGATTAGTTTCAGGAGAAATCCCAAATTACCGCTTGAAACGCGTACTGGAACTTGACACTATTATGCGACTCAAGACATTCCCTGACATAGCTGTCCCCACTTGAGAGGAGAACACAATCTATGGACTCGATTTGAGATGAGGCCCTATTCCTATTCCACGCCTCAAGAGTAATCCCGATTTTCCCCCACAAAAGCGAAAGTAGACCTGACTTCCCAGGGACTACACGAGCGAATTCCTGAGGTCCCTGTGGCAACTCGAGAAAGACCCCAAGCTTCCCGCCTCAACTCAAGAAAAACCACAAGATTCTGCACTCAATTTGAGATGAGGAAAATTTCCCCTGCAGAGTCTCAAGAGTAATCCCACATTCCTGTTGGAAACACGAACGTGGACTTGACACAATTTATGTGACTCAAAGCATTCCCTGACATAGCTGTCCCCAGTTGAGAACACAAACTATGAACTCAACTTTAGAAGAGGCCCTATTCCCATTAAACGGCTCAAGAGTCATGCTGAAGTTTCCCTTCCAACACAAAAGGGGACCTGACTTCCCTGAAGAAACACAAGCGAGTTCCTGAGGTCCCCTTTGCAAATTGAGAGGGAGCGCACACTTCCTGCCGCACCTTGAGAAAAACTACAAGATTCTGCCCTCAAGGCGAGATGCAGAATATTTCGGTTTCAGAATCGCAAGAGAAATTCCACTTTCCCGCTTGAAACTAGACAGGTTAGTCAACATCCTTTTGCGACCAAAAACTCACCGAAATACACTGCTCCAATCCAGGGGAACACCGAGTTTCTTGCCACTTTGACAAAATGCCCCGTTCTCCACTCCTCTTTTCCAGATGAGAGTTGATTCCTCTGCTTTCGCTGGAATGGAATCCAGACGTTGCGGTCGCACTGGACAAACAGGCAGGTACCACCTTGAAACTCTGGAGGATAACCGGTTTTCAAAACACAAATGGAAAAGGTACGGATGTCAACACCCACTCGAGATATTGTCTGATTCTACTGCACAGGTTCAAATGTTTCCTCGAATATCAAATCACAGGACGAATGGGGTCCTGACTCCACAAGCATACTCTATACAATCTCCACGTACAAATGCAAACTTAAAGTGGCCTATCACCCGTATTACAACTCGAAAAGAAAGCACAGTTCCAGGTCTGAACAAGAGACGAGGCCTGAATCGCCTGGAGAATTTTGAGAGCAACCCCAAGATCCCTGTCTCCACTGAAGAAGAACAAACAGTTGAACGACTCAACAATAGATGCGGCCCTACTCATCTGCTGCTCCTTATAGAGAAATCTTGAGGTTGCCCTTCCAAAATGATAGGAGACCTGACCTCCTAGGGTCAACACGAGCGAGTTCCTGGTGTCCCCGTTGCAACTCGAGAGTAACCTCGAGCTTCCCGCCGCAAGTCGATAAACACAAGAAATTATCCCCTCAATGCGAGATGAGGAAGTTTTCAGCTGCATAATCTCAAGAGAAATCCCACATTCCCAATTGAAAGGCGAACGGACACTTGACACCCTTTATGCGAATCAGAAAGTTCCCTAACACAGCCGTTCCCATTGGAGAGGAGAACACAATTGACGGACTCAACCCTTGAAGAGGCCCTATTCCCACATAATGGCTCGAAAGTAATCCCAAAGTTCCCCTTCCAACACAAAAGGGGACCTGACTTCCCTGAAGTAAAAAGAGCGAGTACCTGAGGTCCCCATCGCAAGTCGAGATAAACCCCAAGCTTCCCGCCGCAACTCGAGAAACACCACAAAATTATCCCCTCAATGCGAGATGAGGAAATTTTCCACTGCAGAATATCAAGAGAAATCCCACATTCCCGCTTGAAAAGCGAACGGGAACTTGACACCCTTTATGCGAAACAGAAAGTTCCCTAACACAGCCGTTCCCATGGGAGAGGAGAACACAATTTATGGACTCAAATCTTGCAAAGGCCCTATTCCCATTTAACGGCTCGAGAGTAATCCCGAAATTTCCCTTCCAACACAAATGGGGACCTGACTTCTCTGAAGCAACACGGGGGATTTCCTGAAGTCTCTTTCGCAAATCGAGAGGGAACGCACGGTTCCCGCCGCAACTCGAAAAACCACAAGATTCTGCCCTCAAGGCGAATGAAGAATATTTCAGTTTCAGATTCGCAAGAGAAATTTCACTTTCCCGCTTGAAACTAGACAGGTTACTTAACATCCTTTATGTGACTAAAAACTAAAACAACATACACAGCCCCAATCCAGAGGAACACCGTGTTTCTTGCCACACTGACGAAATGCCCCATTTTCCACTCCACTTTTCCAGATGAGAGTTGATGCCTCTGCTTTCTCTGGAATGGAATCCAGACGTTGCGGTCGCACTGGACGAACAGGTAGGTACCACATGAAACTCGGGAGGATAACCGGTTTTCAAAACACAAATGGAAAAGGTACGGATGTCAACACCCACTCGAGATATTGTCTGATTCTATTGCACTGGTTCAAATGTTTCCTCGAATATCAAATCACAGGGCGAATGGAGTCCTGACTCCACGAGCATACTCTATACAATCTCCAGGTACAAGTGCAACTCTAAAGTGGCCTATCACCCGTATTACAACTCTAAAAGAAAGCACAGTTCCAGGTCTGAACAAGAGATGAGGCCTGAATCGCCTGGAGAATTTTGAGAACAACCCCAAGATCCCTATCTCCACTGGAGAAGAACAAACAGTTGACCGACTCAATGCTAGATGAGGCCCTATTTCACTGCTGCTCCTTATCGAGAAATCTCGAGGTTGCCCTTCCAAAATGATAGGAGACCTGACTTCCTTGGGTCAACACAAGCGAGTTCATGGGTCCCCGTCGCAACTCGAGAGGAACTCCGAGCTTCCAACCACAAGTCTATCAACACCACAAAATTATCCCCTCAATGCGAGATGAGGAAGTTTTCCGCTGCATAATCTCAAGAGAAATCCCACATTCCCACTTGAAACGCGAATGGGAACGTGACATCCTTTGTGCGACTCAGAAAGTTGCCTAACACAGCCTTCCCCATTGGAGAGGAGAACACAATTTACGGACTCAACTTGAGAAGAGGCCCTATTCCCATTTAACGCCTCAAGAGTAATCCCGAAGTTCCCCTTTAAAAATAAAGGGGACCTACTTCTCTGAAGCAACATGGGGGATTTCCTGAGGTCCCCTTCGCAAATAGAGAGGGAGCCCAAGCTTCCCGTCGCAACTCGAGAAACACCACGAAATTTTCGCCTCAATGAGAAATGAGGATATTTTCCACTTCAGAGTCTCAGGAGAAATCGCACATTACCGCTTGAAACTCGAACGAGAACTTGACACCCTTTATGCGACCCAAAAATTTCCCGGAGATAGCCATCAACAAAAATTTCCCGGAGAAGCGGAGAACACAATTTATTTACACAGCACTAGATCCGACCCTATTACTACAGCATGCCTCGAGAGGAATCCCGATTTTCCCCTTCCAAAACGCAAGGAGACCTAACTTCAGTGGGTCATCGCGATCGAGGTCCTGAGGCCCCCCATTGCAACTCTAGAGGAACCTCAATCTTACCGCCACAAGTCTAGAAACAGCACAAAATTATCCCCTCAATGCGAGATGAGGAAATTTTCCGCTGCAGAATCTCAAGAGAAATCCCATATTCCCACTTGAAAAGCAATCAGGAACTAGACACCTTTTATGCGAATCAGAAAGTTCCCTAACACAGCAGTCCCCATGGGAGAGGAGAACACAATTTATAGACTCAATGCGAGAAGAGGCCCTATTCCCATTTAACGGCTCGAAAGTAATCTCGAAGTTCCCCTTCCAACACAAAAGGGACCGGACTTCTCTGAAGCAACACGGGGGATTTCCTGAGGTCCCCTTCACAAATCGAGAGGGAGGGCATGCTTCCCGCCACAACACGAGAAAAACTACAAGATTTTGCCCTCAAGGAGAGATGAAGAATATTTTGGTTTCATATTCGCAAGAGAAATTCCACTTTCCCACTTGAAACTAGACAGGTTACTTAACATCCTTTATGCGACTAAAAACTAAAGCGACATACACAGCCCCAATCCAGAGGAACACCGAGTTTCTTGCCACACTGAGAAAATGCCCCGTTTTCCACTCCTCTTTTCCAGATGAGAGTTGATGCCTCTGCTTTCGCTGGAATGGAATCCAGACGTTGTGGTCGCACTGGACGAACAGGCAGGTACCACCTTGAAACTCGGGAGGATAACCGGTTTTCAAAACACAAATGGAAAAGGTACGGATGTCAACACCCACTCGAGATATTGTCTGATTCTACTGCACAGGTTCAAATGTTTCTTCGAATATCAAATCACAGGGCGAATGGAGTCCTGACTCCACGAGCATTCTCTATACAATCTCCAGGTACAAATGCAACTCTAGAGTGGCCTATCACCCTTATTACAACTCTAAAAGAAAGTGCAGTTCCAAGTCTGAACAAGAGACGAGGCCTGAATCGTCTGGAGAATTTTGAGAGCAACCCCGAGATCCCTGTCTCCACTGGAGAAGAACAAACAGTTGACCGACTCAACGATAGATGCAGCCCTATTCCTGTGCTGCTCCTTATCGAGAAATCTCGAGGTTGCCCTTATAAATTGATAGGAGACCTGACTTCCTTGGGTCAATACGAGCGAGTTCCTGTGGTCCCCATCGCAACTCGAGAGGAACCCCGAGCTTCCCGCCGCAACTTGAGAAACACCACAAAATTCTCCCCTCAATGCGAGATGAGGAAATTTTCCGCTGCAGAATCTCAAGAGAAATCCCACATTCCCTCTTGAAACGTGAACGGGAACTTGACACCCTTTGTGCGACTCAGAAAGTTGCCTAACACAGCCTTCCACATTGGAGAGGAGAACACAATTTACGGACTCAACTGGAGAAGAGGCCCTATTCCCATTTAATGGCTCGAGAGGAATCCAGAAGTTCCACTTCCTACACAAAAGGGGACCTGACAACTCTGAAGCAGCACGGGGGATTTCTTTAGGAGACAAACGCAAATCGAGAGCGTGCCCAAGCTTCCTGCTGCAAGTCGAGAAACACCACAAAATTTTCCCCTCAATGCGAGATGAGGATATTTTCTGCTGCAGAGTCTCAAGAGAAATCGCACATTACCGCTTGAAAATAAAACGGGTAGTTGACACTCTTTATGTGACCCAAAAATTTCCCCAAGATAGCAGTCCACGTTGTAGCGGGGAACACAATTTATCTACACAGCACTAGATGCAACCCTATTACTCCAGCTTGCCTCAAGAGTAATCCCAATGTTACCCTTCCAACAGGCAAGGAGACCTAAATTCCCTGGGACATCGCATTTGATGTCCTGAGGTCCCCTTCGCAACTCGAGAGGAACATCAAGCTTCCTGACGCAAGTCGAGAAACACCACAAAATGATACCCTCAGTGCGAGATGAGGACATTTTCTGCTTCAGAATCTCAAGAGAAATCCCACATTCCCGCTTGAAAGGCGAACGGTTACTTGACAACCTGTATTCGACTCAGAAAGTTCCCTAACACAGCCGTCCCTATTCGAGAGGAGAACACAATTTACAGACTCAGGGCGAGAAGAGGCCCTATTCACCTTTAACGGCTCAAGAGTAATCCCGAATTTCCCCTTACAACACAACAGGGCACCTGACTTCACTGAAGCAACATGAGCGAGATCCTGTGGTCCCCGTCGCAAGTCGAGAAGAACCCCAAGCTTCCCGCCACAACTTGAGAAACACCACAAAATTTTCCCCTCAATGTGAGATGAGGATATTTTCTGCTGCAGAGTCTCAAGAGAAATCACACATTACCGCTTGAAACTCGAACTGGTACTTAACACCCTTTATGCGGCACAAATCTTTCCCTGAGATAACGTCCACATTGAAGCGGAGAACACAATTTATGTACACAGCACTAGATGCGACCCTATTACTCCAGCGTGTCTTGAGAGAAATCCCAATGTTCCCCTTCCAACACGCAAGAAGACCTTACATTCCTGGGACATCGTGAACGAGGTCCTGAGGTCTTCGTCGCAACCCTAGAGGAACCCAGTCTTACCGCCGCAACTCGGGAAACACCACAAAATGATCACTCAATGGGAGATGAGGAAGTTTTCCGCTGCAGAATCTATAGAGAAATCCCACATTCCCACTTGAACCTCGGTCGGCAACTTGACACCCTTTATGTGCCTCAGAATGTTCGCTAACACAGCTGTCCCCATTGGAGAGGAGAACACAATTTATGGCCTGAAATCAAGAAGAGGCCCTATTCCCATTAAATGGCTCGAGAGTCATGCTGAAGTTCCCCTTCCAACACAAAAGGGGACCTGACTTCCCTGAAGAAACACGAGCGAGTTCCTGAGATCCCCTTCGCAAATTGAGAGGGAGCCCAAGCGTCCCGCCGCAACTCGAGAAAAACCAAAAGAGTCTGCCCTCAAAGCGAGATGAAGAACATTTCCATTTCAGATTCGCAAGAGAAGTTCCACATTCCTGCTTGAAACTCGAAAGGTTCCTTAACATCCTTTATGTGACTACAAACTAAACCGACAACACAGCCCCAATTCCGAGAAACACCGAGTTTCTTGCCACACTGAAAAAATGCCTCATTCTCCACTTTTTTCCAGATGAGAGTTGATTCTTCTGATTTCTCTGGAATGGAATCCAGACGTTCCGGTCGCACAGGACGAACAGGCTGGTACCAACTTGAAACTCGGGAGGATAACCGCTTTTCAAAACACAAATGGAAAAGATACGGATGTCACCACCCACTCGAGATATTGTCTGATTCTACTGCACAGTTTCAAATGTATCCTTGAGTATCAACCACAGGACGAATGGAGTCTTGACTCCCCGAGCATACTCTATACAATCTCCAGGTACAAATGCAACTCTAAAGTGGCCTATCACCGTATTACACCACGAGAAGAAAGGGCAGTTCCAGTTCTGAACAAGAGATGAGGCCTGAATCCCCTCGAGAATATTCAGAGCAACCGTGAGATCCCTGACTCCACTGGAGAAGAAAAAACAGTTGACCGACTCAACGCTAGATGCTGCCCTATTCCTCTGCTGCTCCTTATTGAGGAATCTCTAGGTTCCCCTTCCAAAACGATAGGAGACCTGACTTCCCTGGGGCAACATGAGCGAGTTCCAAGGATCCCAGTCGCAACTCGAGAGGAACCCCGAGATTCCCGCTACAGGTCGAGAAACACCACAAAATTATCCCCTCAATGCGAGATGAGGAAATTTTCCGCTGCAGAATCTCAAGAGAAATCCCACATTCCCACTTGAAAAGCGATCAGGAACTAGACACGCTTTATGCGAATCAGAAAGTTCCCTAACACAGCTGTCCCCATGGGAGAGGAGAACACAATTTATGGACTCAACTCGAGAAGAGGCCCTGTTTCCATTTAACGGCTTGAGAGTAATCCCGAAGTTCCCCTTCCAACACAAAATTGGTCCTGACTTCCCTGAAGCAACAAAAGCCAGTTCCTGAAGTCCCCGTCGCAAGTCGAGAAAAACCCCAAGCTTCCCGCTGCAACTCGAGAAACACCAAAAATTTTCCCCTCAATGCGAGATGAGGATATTTTCCACTGCAGAGTCTCAAGAGAAATCGCAAATTGCCGCTTGAACTCGAACCGGTACTTGACAGCCTTTATGAGACCCAAAAACTACCCTGAGATAGCCGTCCACTTTGAAGTGGAGAAAACAATTTATCTACACAGGACTAGATGCGACCCTATTACTCCAGCGTGCCTACAGAGCTATCCCAATATTCCATTTCCAACACGCAAGGAGACCTAACTTACTTGGAACATGGCAATATAGGTCCTGGGGTCCCAATTGCAACTCGAGAGGAACCCCGAGCTTCCAGCCACATTCCCGCTTGAAAGGCGAACGGGTACTTGACACCCTTTATGCGACTCAGAGTGTTCCCTAACACAGCCGTCCCTGTTGGAGAGGAGAACACAATTTACGGACTCAATTCGAGAAGAGGCCCTATTCCCATTTAACGTCTCGAGAGGAATCCCGAAGTTCCCCTTGCAACACAAAAGGGGACCTGACTTCTCTGAAACAACACGTTGAATGTCCTGATGTACCCTTCGCAAATCGAGAGGGAGCTCAAGCTTCCCGCCGCAACTTGAGAAAAAAACAAGATTCTGCCCTCAAGGCGACATGAAGAACATTTCCATTTCAGATTCGCAAGAAAAATTCCACATTCCAGCTGGAAACTCGACAGGTTACTTAACATCCTTTATGCCACTAAAAACTAAACCAACATACACAGCCCCAATCCAGAGGAACACCGAGTTTCTTGCCACACTGACGAAATGCCCAGTTTTCCTCTCCTCTTTTCCAGTTCAGAGTGGATTCCTCAGCTTTATCTGGAGTGGAACCAGACGTTCCGGTTGCACAGGACGAGCAGGCAGATACCACCTCGAAACTCGGGAGGATAACAGGTTTTCAAAACACAAATGGAAAATATATGGATGTCACCACCCACTCGAGATATTGTTTGATTCTACTGCACATATTCAAATGTATCCTCGAGTATCAACTCACAAGACGCATGGAGACCTGACTCACCGAGCATCCTCAATACAATCTCCATATACAAATTCAAATCTAATGGGATCTAACACCCATTTTACTACTTCAGAAGAAAGCACAGTTCCATGTCTGAACAAGAGATGAGGCCTGAATCCCCTGGAGAATTTTGAGAGCAAAAACGAGATCCCTGTCTCCACTGGAGAAGAACACCAATTGACAAACTCAATGCTAGATGCGGCCCTATTCCTCTGCTGCCAAAACGATAGAAGACCTGACTTCCCTGGGGCAACACGAGCGAGTTTCAGGGATCCCCATGGCAACTCGAGAGGAACACCGAGCTTCCCGCTGCAGGTCGAGAAACACCACAAAATTGTCCCTTCAATGCGAGATGAGACAGTTTTCCGCTACAGAATCTCAAGAGAAATCCCACATTCCTGCTTGAAAGGCGAATGGGTCCTTGACACCCTTTATGCGAATCAGAGTGTTCCCTAACACAGCCGACCCCATTGGAGAGGAGAACACAATTTACGGACTCAACTCGAGAAGAGGCCCTATTTCCATTTAATGGCTCGAGAGTAATCCCGAAGTTTCCCTTCCAACACAAAATTGGTCCTGACTTCCATGAAGCAACACAAGCCAGTTCCTGAAGTCCCCGTCACAAGTCGAGAAAAACCCCATGTTTCCCGCCGCAACTCGAGAAACACCAAAAATTTTCCCCTCAATGCGAGATGAGGATATTTTCAACTGCAGAGTCTCAAGAGAAATCGCACATTATCGCTTGAAAGTAGAAAGGATACTTGACACCCTTTTTGTGACAAAAAAACTTTGCTGACAATAGCAGTCCACATTGAAGCGGAGAACACAATTTATCTACAAAGCACTAGTTGTGACCCTATTACTCCAGCGTGCTTCGAGAGGAATCCCAATGTTCCCCTTCCAACATGCAAGGAGACCTAACTTCCCTGGGACATCGCGATCGAGGTCCTGAGGTCCCCATCGCAAATAGAGTGGAACACAAATCTTACCACCGCAAGTCGAGAAACAACACAAAATTATCCCCTCAATGCGAGATGAGGAAATTTTCCGCTACAGAATCTCAAGAGAAATCCCACATTCCCTCCTGAAACGCGATCGGCAACTTGACACCCTTTATGTGACTCAGAAATTTCCCTATCACAGACGTCCCCATTGGAGAGGAGAACACAATTTATGGACTCAACTCGAGAAGAGGCCCTATTCCCATTTAATGGCTCGAGAGTAATCCCGAAGTTTCCCTTCCGACAAAAAAGGGGACCTGACTTCTCCGAAGCAACACGTGGGATTTCCTGATGTACCCATCACAAATCGAGAGGGAGCCCAAGCTTCCCCCCGCAACTCTAGAAAAACCACAAGATTCTGCCCTCAAGGCGAGATGAGGAACATTTCCATTTCAGACTCTCAAGAGTAATTCCACATTACTGCTTGAACCCCGACAGCTTACTTAACATCCTTTATGCAACTAAAAACTAAACCGACATACACAGCCCCAATCCAGAGGAACACCGAGTTTCTTGCCACACTGTCAAAATGCCCCGTTTTCCACTTCTCTTTTCCTGATGAGAGTTCATTTTTCTGATTTCTCTGGAATGGAATCCAGACGTTCCGGTCGCACAGGATGAGCAGGCAGGTGCCACTTTGAAACTCTGGTGGATAACTGGTTTTCAAAACACAAATGGAAAATGTACAGATGTCACCACCAACTCGGGATACTGTCTGATTCTACTGAACAGTTTCAAATGTATCCTCGAGTATCAACTCACAAGACAAATGGAGACCTGAATCTACGCGCATACTCTATACAATCTCCATTTACAAAAGCAACGCTAAAGTGGCCTATCACCCATATTACAACACAGGAATAAAGTTCAGTTCCAGGACTGAACAAGAGACGAGGCCTGAATCCCCTGGAGAATTTTGAGAGCAACCCCGAGATCCCTGTGTCAACTGGAGAAGAACAAACAGTTGACCAACTCAACATTAGAAGCAGCCCTATTCCTCTGCTGCTCGTTATAGGGGAATCTCTTTGTTCCCCTTCCAAAACGATAGGAGACCTGACTTCCCTGGGGCAACAGGGTCGAGTTCCTGTGGTCCCCATCGCAACTCGTGAGGAACCCCAAGCTTCCCGCCGCAAGTCGAGAAACACCACAAAATTATCCCCTCAATGCGAGATGAGACAGATTTCCTCTACAGAATTTCAAGAGAAATCCTACATTCCCGCTTGAAAGTCAGTCGTTAAATTGACACCCTTACGCCACTCAGAAATTTCCCTAACACAACCGTTCATATTGCAGAGGAGAACACAATTTACGGACTCAACTCGAGAAGAGGCACTATTCCCATTTAACGGCTCGAGAATAATCCCGAAGTTCCCTTCCAAAACAAAATTGGTCCTGACTTCCCTGAAGCAACACAAGTGAGTTCCTGAGGTCCCCGTCGCACATCGAGAATATCCCCAAGCTTCCCGCCGCAACTCGCGAAACACCACAAAATTACCCCTCAATGCGAGATGAGGAAATTTTCCACCCCAGAATCAGAAGAGAAATCCCACATTCTCGCCTGAAACGCAATCGGCAACTTGACACCGTTTATGTGAATCAGAAAGTTCCCTAACACAGCCGTTCCCCTTGGAGAGGAGAACACAATTTACGGACTCAACTCGAGAAGAGGCACTATTCCCATTTACGGCTTGAGAGTAATCCCGAATTTCCCCTTCCAACACAAAATTGGTCCTGACTTCCCTTTAGCAACACAAGCGAATTCTTGAGGTCCCCGTCGCAAGTCGAGAAAAACCCCACGATTCCCGCCGCAAGTAGAGAAACACCACAAAAATTTCCCCTAATTGCGAGATGAGGATATTTTCTGCTGCAGAGCCTCAAGAGAAATCCCACATTCCTGCTTGAAACGAGACTTGACACCCTTTATGCGACTAAAGACATTCCCTGACATAGCTGTCCCCACTTGAGAGGAGAACACAATTTATCGACTCAACTTTAGATGAGGCCCTATTCCCATTCCATGCCTCGAGAGTAATCCTGATGTTCTCCTACCAAAACGAAGGAAGACCCTACTTCTCAGGGACTACAGGAACGAATTCCAGAGGTCCCTGTAAAAACTCGAGAAGGACCGCAATCTTCCTGCCGCAACTCGAAAAAAACTCAAGATTCTGCACTCAAGGTGAGATGAGGAAAATTTCCCCTACAGAGTCTCAAGAGAAATCCCACATTCCGCTTGAAACGCGAACGGGTATTCGACACCCTTTATGCGACTCAAGACATTCCCTGACATAGTTGTCCCAACTTGAGCAGAGAACACAATTTATGCACTCAAATATAGATGAGGCTCTATTCCCATTCCACGCCTCGAGTGTAATCCCGATGTTTCCCCACCAAAACGAAAGGAGACCTGACTTACCAGGGACTACACGAGCGAGTTCCTGAGGTCCCTCTCGCAACTCGAGAAGGAAACCAAGCGTCCCACCACAACTGGAGAAAAACCACAAGATTCTTCACTCAAGGTGAGATGACGAAAATTTCCCCTGGAGAGTCTGAACAGAAAGCCCACATTTCTGCTTGACAAGCGAAAGGGTACTTTACACCCTTTATGGGACTGAAGACTTTCCCTGACATAGCTGTCCCCACTTGAGAGGAGAACACAATTTATGGACTCAACTTTGATGAGGCCCTATTCGCATTCCATGCCTCGAGAGTAATCCCGATGTTCCCCTGCCAAAATGAAAGGAGACCTGATTTCCCAGGGACTACAAGAGCGAGTTCCTGATGTCCCTGTTGCAACTTGAGAAGGACCCCAAGCTTCCCGCCGCAACTGGAGAAACACCACAAAAATTTCCCCTCAATGCGAGATGAGGATATTTTCGCTGCAGAGTCTCAAGAGAAATCTCACATTTCCACTTGAAACTCGAAAGGGTACTTGACACCCTTTATGCGATACCAAAACTTCCCTGAGATAGCCGTCCACACTGAAGCGGAGAACACAATATATCTACACAGCATTAAATGCGACCCTATTACTCTCCCGTGCTTCGAGAGGAATCCCGATGTTCCCCTTCCAACAAGCAAGGAGACCAAACTGAACTGGGACATCGCGATCGAGGTCCTGACATCTCTGCCATAACTCGATAGGAACCCCAATCTTCCCGCCGCAAGTCGAGAAACACCACAAAATTATCCCCTCAATGCGAGATGAGGAAATATTCCGCTGCAGAATCACAAGAGAAATCCCACAATACCGATTGAAAGGTGAACGGGTACATGACACCCTTTATGCGACTCAGAAAGTTCCCTAACACAGCCGTCCCCTTTGCAGAGGAGAACACAATTTACGGACTCAACTTGAGAAGAGCCCCTATTCACATTTAATGGCTCGAGAGGAATCCTGCAGTTTCCCTTCCAACATAAAAGGGGACCTGAATACTCTGAAGCAACACGGGTGATTTCCAGGGGTCCCGATCACAAATCGAGAGGGAGACCAAACTTCCCGCCGCAACTGGAGAAAAACCACAAGATTCTGCCCTCAAGGCGAGATGAAGAACATTTCCGTTTCAGATTCCGAAGAGAAATTCCACAATCCGGCTTGAAACACCACAGGTTACTTAACATCATTTATGCAACTAAAAACTAAAGCGACATACACAGCCCCAATCCCGAGGAACACCGAGTTTCTTGCCACACTGACAAAATGCCCCGTTTTCCACTCCTCTTTTCCAGATGAGAGTTGATTCCTCTGCTTTCTCTGGAATGGATTCCATATGTTCTGGTCGCACAGGACGAGCAGGCAGGTACCACCTTGAAACTTGGGAGGATAACCGCTTTTCAAAACACAAATGATAAAGATACCGATGTCACCACCCACTCGAGATATTGTCTGATTCTACTGCACAGTTTCAAATGTATCCACGTTTATCAACTCACAGGACGAATGGAGTCCTGACACCACGAACATACTCTGTACAATCTCCAGGTACAAATGCAACTCTAAAGTGGCCTATCACCGTATTACACCTCGAGAAGAAAAGGGCAGTTCCCGGTCTGAATAAGAGAGAAGGCATGAATCCCCTGGAGAATTTTGAGAGCAACCGCGCGATCCCTGTCTCCACTGGAGAATAAACAGTTGACCGACTCAGTGCTAGATGTGGCCCTATTTCTCTTCTTCTCCTTATAGAGGAATCTCGAGGTTCCCCTTCCAAAACGATAGGAGACCTGACTTCCCTGGGGCAACACGAGCGAGTTCCTGTGGTCCCCGTCACAACTCGAGAGGAACACCGAGCTTCCCACCGCAAGTCGAGAACCTCCACAAAATTAACCCCTCAATGCGAGATGAGGAAGATTTCCGCTGCAGAATCTCAAGAGAAATCCCACATTCACGGTTGAAATCAAACGGGTACTTGACACCCTTTATGAGACTCAGAGTGTTCCCTAACACAGCCGTGCCCATTGGAGAGAAGAACACAATGCATGGACTCAACTCGAGAAGAAGCCCTGTTCCATTTAACGGCTCGAGAGTACTCCAGAAGTTCCCCTTCCAACACAAAATTGGTTCTGACTTCCCTGAAGCAACACAAGCGAATTCCTGACTTCCCCGTAGCAACTCAAGAAAAACCCCAAGCGTCCCGCTGCAACTCGAAAAACACCAATAATATTCCCCTCAATGCGAGATGAGGATATTTTCAGCTGCAGGGTCTCAAGAGAAATCGCACATTACTGCTTGAAACTCGAACGGGTACTTGACATGCTTTATGTGACCCAAAAACTTCCACAAGATAGCCGTCCACATTGCAGCGGAGAACACAATTTATCTACACAGCACTAGATGCGACCCTATTACTCCAGCATGCCTCGAGAAGAATCCCAATGTCCCCCTTCCAACAAGCCAGGAGACCTAATTTGCCTGGGACATCGCGATCCAGGTCCTGAGGTCCCCGTCACAACTCGAGCAGAACACCAATCTTACCGCCGGAAGGCAAGAAACAGCACAAAATTATCCTCTCAATGCGGGATGAGGAAACTTTCCGCTGCAGAATCTCAAGAGAAATCCCACATTCCCGCTTGAAATGCGATTGGCAACTTGACACCTTTTATGCGACTCAGAAAGTTCCCTAACACAGCCGTCCCCATTGGAGAGGAGAAAATAATTTATGGACTGAAATCGAGAAGAGGCCCTATTCCCATTTAACGGCTCGAGAGTAATCCCGAAGTTCCCCATGCAACGCAAAAGGGGACCTGACTTCGCTGAAGCAACACGGGTGATTTCCTGAGGTCCCCGTCGCAAATCGAGAGGGAGCCCAAGTTTCCCGCCGCAACTCGAGAAAAACCACAAGATTCTGCCCTCAAAGCGAGATGAAGAACATTTCCATTTCAGATTCGCAAGAGAAATTTCACATTCCAGCTGGAAACTCGACAGGCTACTTAACATCCTTTATGCGACTAAAAACTAAACTGACATACACAGCCCCAATCCAGAGGAACACCGAGTTTCTTGCCACACTGACGAAATGCCCAGTTTTCCTCTCCTATTTTCAGATGAGAATTGATTCCTCTGCTTTCTCTGGAATGGAATCCAGAGGTTCCAATTGCACAGGAAGAGCAGGCAGGTACCACCTCGAAACTCGAGAGGATAACCGGTTTTCAAAACACAAATGCAAAAAATACGGATGTCACCACCCACTCGAGATATTGTTTGATTCTACTGCACATATTCAAATGTATCCTCGAGTATCAACTCACAAGACGTGTGGAGACCTGACTCACCGAGCATACTCAATACAATCTCCATATGCAAATTCAAATCTAATGGTGCCTAACACCCATTTTACTACTCGAGAAGAAAGCGCAGTTCCACATCTGAACAAGAGATGAGGCCTGAATCCCCTGGAGAATTTTGAGAGCAAAAACGAGATCCTTGTCTCCACTGGAGAAGAACAAACAGTTGACCGACTCAATGCTAGATTCGGCCCTATTCCTCTGCTGCTCCTTATAGAGGAATCTCGAGGTTCCCCTTCCAAAATGATAGGAGAATTGACTTCCCTTGGGCAACACGAGCGAGTTCCAGGGATCCCCATGGCAAATCGAGTGAAATCCCGAGCTTCCCGCTGCAGGTCGAGAAACACCACAAAATTGTCCCCTCAAGGCGAGATGAGACCATTTTTAGCTACAGAATCCCAAGAGAAATCCCACATTCCCGCTTGAAAGGCGAACGGGTCCTTGACACCCTTTATGTGACTCAGAGTGTTCCCTAACACAGCCGACCCCATTGGAGAGGAGAACACAATTTACGGACTCAACTCGTGAAGAGGCCTTATTTCCATTTAACAGCTCGAGAGTAATCCCGAAGTTCCCCTTCCAACACAAAATGGGTCCTGACTTCCATGAAGCAACACAAGCCAGTTACTGAAGTCCCCGTCGCAAGTCGAGAAAATCCCCAAGCTTCCCGCCTCAACTCGAGAAACACCAAAAATTTTCCCCTCAATGCGAGATGAGGATTTTTTCAGCTGCAGAGTCCCAAGAGAAATCGCACATTACCGCTTGAACTCGAACGGGTACTTGACACCTTTATGCGACCCAAAAACTTTCCTGAGATAGCTATCCACTTTAAAGTGGAGGGCACAATTTCTCTACACAGCACTAGAGGCGACCCTATTACTCCAGCGTGCCTCGAGAGTTATCCCAATATTCCCCTTCCAACATGCAAGGAGACCTAACTTCCCATATAGGTCCTGGGGTCCCGGTCGCAACTCGAGAGGAACCCCGAGCTTCCAGCCACAAGTCGAGAAACACCACAAAATTATCCCCTCAATGCAAGATGAGGAAGTTTTCCGCTGCAGAATCTCAATAGAAATCCCACATTCCCGCTTGAAAGGCAAACGGGTACTTGACACCCTTTATGCAACTCAGAGTGTTCCGTAACACAGCTGTCCCTTTGGAGAGGAGAACACAATTTACAGACTCAACTCGAGAAGAGGCCCTATTCCCATTTAACGTCTCAAGAGTAATCCCGAAGTTCCTCTTCCAACACAAAATTGGTCCTGACTTCCCTGTAGCAACACAAGGGAATTGCTGAGGTCCCCGTCGCAAGTCGAGAAAAACCCCAAGCTTCCCGCCGCAACTCAAGAAACACCACAAAAATTTCCCCTCAATGCGAGATGAGGAAATTTTCCACTACAGAATCTCAAGAGAAATCCCACATTCCCTCCTGAAACACGATCGGCAACTTGACACCCTTTATGCGACTTAGAAAGTTCCCTATCACAGACGTCCCCATTGTAGAGGAGAACACAATTTAAGGACTCAACTAGAGAAGAGGCCCTATTCCCATTTAATGGCTCGAGATTAATCCCAAAGTTTCCCTTCCAACAAAAAAGGGGACCTGACTTCTCTGAAGCAACACTTGGGATTTCCTGATGTACCCGTCACAAATCGAGAGGGAGCCCAAGCTTCCCCCTGCAACTCTAGAAAAACCACAAGATTCTGCCCTCAAGGCGAGATGAAGAACATTTCCGTTTCAGACTCTCAAGAGTAATTCCACATTACTGCTTGAACCCCGACAGCTTACTTAACATCCTTTATGCGACTAAAAACTAAACTGACATACACAGCCCCAATCCAGAGGAACACCGAGTTTCTTGCCACACTGTCGAAATGCCCCGTTTTCCACTTCTCTTTTCCTGATGAGAGTTCATTTTTCTGATTTCTCTGGAATGGAATCCAGACGTTCCGGTCGCACAGGATGAGCAGGCAGGTGCCACTTTGAAACTCTGGTGGATAACTGGTTTTCAAAACACAAATGGAAAATGTACAGATGTCACCACCAACTCGGGATACTGTCTGATTCTACTGAACAGTTTCAAATGTATCCTCGAGTATCAACTCACAAGACAAATGGAGACCTGAATCTACGCGCATACTCTATACAATCTCCATTTACAAAAGCAACGCTAAAGTGGCCTATCACCCGTATTACAACACAGGAATAAAGTTCAGTTCCAGGACTGAACAAGAGACGAGGCCTGAATCCCCTGGAGAATTTTGAGAGCAACCCCGAGATCCTTGTCTCAACTGGAGAAGAACAAACAGTTGACCAACTCAACACTAGATGCGGCCCTATTCTGCTGCTGCTCCTTATAGAGGAATCTCTTTGTTCCCCTTCCAAAACGATAGGAGACCTGACTTCCCTGGGGCAACAGGGTCGAGTTCCTGTGTTTCCCGTCGCAACTCGAAAGGAACCCCAAGCTTCCCACCTCAAGTCAAGAAACACCACAGAATTATCCCCTAAATGTGAGATGAGACAGATTTCCTCTACAGAATGTCAAGAGAAATCCTACATTCCTGCTTGAAAGTCAGTCACAACTTGACACACTTTACGCCACTCAGAAATTTCCCTAACACAGCCGTTCACATTGGAGAGGAGAACACAATTTACGGACTCAACTCGAGAAGAGGCACTATTCCCATTTAATGGCTTGAGAATATTCCTGAAGTTCCCCTTCCAACACAAAATAGGTCCTGACTTACCTTTAACAACAAAAGCGAATTCCTGAGGTCGCCATCACAAGTCGAGAAAAACCCCAAGCTTCCCGCCACAAGTAGATAAAACACCACAAAAATTTCCCCTAAATGAGAGATGAGGATATTTTCCGCTGCAGAGTCTCAAGAGAAATCCCACATTCCCACTTGAAACGAGATTTGACACCTTTTATGTGGCTCAAGACATTCCCTGACATAGCTATCCCTACTTGAGAGGAGAACACAGTTTATGGACTCAAATTTAGATTAGGCCCTATTCCCATTCCACGCCTCGAGAGAAATCCTGATGTTCTCCTACCAAAACGAAGGAAGACCCTACTTCCCAGGGACTACAGGAGTGAATTCCAGAGGTCCCTGTGGCAACTCGAGAAGGACCGCAAGCTTCCTGCAGCAACTCCAGAAATACCTCAAGATTCTGCACTCAAGGTGAGATGAGGAAAATTTCCCCTACAGAGTCTCAAGAGAAATCCCATGTTCCCGCTTGAAACTTGAACGGATACTTGACACCCTTTATGCGACTCAAGACATTCCCTGACATAGCTGTCCCCACTAGAGAGGAGAACACAATTTCTCGACTCAAATTTAGATGAGGCCCTATTCCCATTCCACGCCTCAAGAGTAATCCCGAAGTTCCCCTACCAGATGAAAGGAGTCCTGACTTCCCAGGGACAACACGAGCGTGTCCCTGAGGTACCATTTGAAAGTAGAAATGGAACAGAAGCTTCTGCCACAACTCGAGATAAACCACAAGATTCTTCACTCAAGGTGAGATGAGGAAAATCTCCCCTACAGAGTCTCAAGAGAAATCCCACTTTCCCTTTTAAACTCAAACGGGCACTTGACACTATTTCTGCGACACAAAAAGAACCCTTACTAAGACGTCCCCACTGGAGAGGAGCACACAATTAATGGACTCATCCCTAGATGAGGCCCAATTCACATTCGATACCTCGAGAGAAATCCCAAAGTACCCTTTCCAACAGGAAAGGAGACATGACTTCCCTGGGGCAACACAAACGATTTCCTAAGATCCCCATCACAACCTGAAAGGGACCCCAAGCTTCCAGCCATAACTGGAGAAAAACCACAAGATTCTCCCCTCAATGCGAGATGAGGAATATTTCTGCTGCAGAGTCTCAAGTGAAATCACACATTCCCGCTTGAAACTCGAAAGGGTACTTTAAACCCTTTCTTTGACAAACAAAGATCCCTGACTAATCCGTCCCCACAGGAGAGAAACACACAATTAACGGACTCAACACAAGATGATGTGCAAATCACATTCCACGCCCCAATTGGAAACCCGAGGTTCCCCTTCCAACACGATTGGAGACCTGAGGTCCCTGAAGCAATACGAGCGAATTCCTGAGGTCCCCGTAGCAATCGAGAAGGAGCCAAAGTTTCTCGCCGCAACTTGAGAAAAACCGTAAGATTCTGCACTCAAGGTGAGATGAGGAAAATACCCCGTGCAGAGTCCCAAGAGAAATCCCACATTCCCGCTGGAAACTCGAAAGCTTACATGACACACTTTATGAGACTCAAGACATTCCATGACATAGCTGTCGCCACATGAGAGGAGAACACAATTTATGGATTCAAATTTAGATGAGGCCATATTCCCATCCCATGCCTCGAGAGTAATCCCGAAGATCTCCTACCAAAAGGAAACGAGACCTGACTTTCCAGGGCCTACACGAGCGAGTACCTGATATCACCGTCAGAAATGGAAAGGGACCCCAAGCTTCAAGCTGTAACTCGAGAAAAACCACAAGATTCTCTCCTCAATGCGAGTTGAGGAACATTTCCGCTGCAGAGTCTCAAGCGAAATCCCACATTCCTGCTTGAAACTCGAACGGATACTTGACACCTTTTATGCGACTCAAGACAAACCGTAACATAGCTGTCCCCACTTGAGAGGAGAACACAATTTATGAACTCAAATTTAGATGAGGCCCTATTCCCATTTCACGCCTCGAGAGTAATCCTGATGTCCAACAAACAAAATGAATGGACACCTGACTTACAAGGGACTACACGAGTGAGTTCCTGAGGTCCCTGTTGCAAATCGAGACGGAACCCAAGCTTCCTGCCGCAACTCGAGAAAACCCACACGATTCTGCACTCAAGGTGAGATGAGGAAAATTTCCCCTGTACAGTCTCAAGAGCAATCCCACATTCCCGCTTGAAACGCGAATGGGTACTTGACACCCTTTATGAGACAAAAGACATTCCCTGAAATAGCTGTCACCAATTGAGAGGAGAACCCAATTAATGGACCCAACTTTATGAGGCCCTATTCCCATTCCACGCCTCGAGAGTAATCCCGATGTTCCCTTACCAAAACGAAAGGAGACCTGAATGCCCAGGGACTACATGAGCGAGTTCCTGCTCGAGCAAAACCACAAGATTCTGCAGTCAATCTGAGATGAGGAAAATTTCCCCTACAGGGTCACAAGAATTATCCCACATTTCCGCTTGAAACTCGAACGGGTACTTGACACCCTTTTGTTAATCAAGACATTCCCTGACATAGCTGTCCCCACTTGAGAGGAGAACACAGTTATGGACTCAACTTGAGATGATGCCCTATTCCAATTCCACCCCTCGAGAGTAATCCTGATGTTCTCCTACCTAAACCAAAGCAGAACTGACTTTCCAGGGACTACACGCGCAAGTTCCTGAGGTCCCTGTCCCAACTCGAGAAAGACCCCAATCTTCCTGCCGCATCTCGAGAAAAACCACAAGATACTCGCCTCAAGGCGAGTTGAGGAACATTTCTGCTGCAGACTCTCAAGCGAAATCACACATTCCCACTTGAAACACGAACGGATACTTAACACTCTTTAAGACACTCAAGACATTCCCTGACATAGCTGTCCCCACTTGAGAGGAGAACACAATTTATGGACTCAACTTTAGATGAGGCCCTAATGCGATTCCACGCCTCAAGAGTAATCCAGACGTTCCCCTACCAGAGGCAAGGAGACCTGACTTCCCAGGGACAACATGAGCGTGTTACTGAGGTGCCCGTTGTAATTAGAAAAGTACCCCAAGCTTCCGCCGAAACTTGAGAAAAACCACAGGATTCGTCACTCATGGTGAGATGAGGAAAATTCCCACTACTGAGTCTAAAGAGATATCCCACATTCCCACTTAAACTCGAACGGGCACTTGACACTATTTCTGCGACACAAAAAGGACCCTTACTAAGCCGTCCCCACTGGAGAGGAGCACACAATTAACGGACTCATCTCTAGATGAGGCCCAATTCACATTCGACGCCTCGAGAGAAATCCCAAAGTACCCTTTCCAACATGAAAGGAGACCTGACTTCCCCGGGGCAACATGTGCGTTTTCCTGAGATCCCCGTCACAAACTGAAAGGGACCCCAAGCTTCCTGCCGCAACTGGAAAAAGCCACAAGATTCTCCCCTCAATGCGAGATGAGGAATATTTCTGCTGCAGAGTCTCAAGAGAAATCACACATTCCCGCTTGAAACTCGAAAGGGTACTTTAAACCCATTCTTTGACACACACCGATTCCTGACTAATCCGTCCCACTGGAGAGGAATACACAATTAACCGACTCAACACAAGATGAGGCCCAAATCACATTCCACCCCACAATTGGAATCCCGAGATTCCCCTCCAACACGATTGGAGACTTGACGTCCCTGGAGCAAAAGGAGGGAATTCCTGAGTTCCCCGTAGCAATCGAGAAAGAGCCAAAGTTTCCCACCACAACTCGAGAAAAACCATAAGATTCTGCACTCAAGGTGAGATGAGGAAAATATCCCATGCAGAATCGCAAGAGAAATCCCACATTCCCGCTTGAAACTCGAAAGGGTACAGGTCACCTTTTATGAGACTCAAGATATTCCATGACATATCTGTCGCCACATGAAAGGAGGACAAAATTTATGGACTCAACTTTAGATGAGACCGTATTCCCATTCCATGCCTTGAGAGTAATCCCGAAATCCCCTACCAAAACGAAAGGAGACCTGACTTCCCAGGGACTAGAGGAGCGAGTTCCTGATATCACCTCGCAACCCAAAAGGGATCCCAAGCTTCAAGCCGCAAAACGAGAAAAACCACAAGATTCTCCCCTCAGTGCGAGAGGAGGAATATTTCTGCCGCAAAGTTTCAAGGGAATTCACACATTCCTGCTTGAAACTCGATAGGTTATTTGAAACCCTTTCAGCAACAAAAAAAGATCCCTGACTAAGCAGTCCCCACTGGAGAGGAGCACACAATTATCGGATTCAACAAAAAATGAGAAGGAAATCAGATTCCATGCCACGATTGGAATCCCAAGGTTCCGCTTCCAAAATGACTGGAGACCTGCCATTCCTGGATAACACGAGCGAATTTCTGAGGTCCCCGTTGCAACTTGAGTAGGATTCCAAACTTCCCGCCACTTCTCGAGACAAACCACAAGATTCTGCACTCAAGGCAAGATGAGGAAAATTTCCCCTGCAGAGTCTCAAGAGATATCACACATTCCTGCTTGAAACTTGAACGGATATTTGACACCCTTTATGCGACACAAGACATTCCCTGACATAGCTAGCCCCACTAGAGAGGAGAACACAATTTCTGGACTCAACTTTCGATGAGGTCTTATTCCCATTCCACGCCTCAAGAATAATTCCGAAGTTCCCCTACCAGAGGAAAGGAGACCAGACTTCCCAGGGTCAACACGAGCGTGTCCCTGAGGTGCCCGTTGAAAGTAGAAATGGAACCGAAGTTTCCGCCACAACTCGAGAAAAACCACAAGATTCTTCACTCAAGGTGAGATGAGGAAATTTTCCCCTGCAGAGTCTCAAGAGAAATCCCACATTCCCTTTTAAACTTGAACGGGAACTTGACACTATTTCTGTGACACAAAAAGGACCCTTACTAAGCCGTCCCCACTGGCAATGAGCACACAATTAATAGACTCATCTCTAGATGAGGCCCAATTCACATTCGACGCCTTGAGAGAAATCCCAAAGTACCCTTTCCAACAGGAAAGGAGACGTGACTTCTCTGGGGCAACTCGAGCAGTTTTCTGAGATTCCCCGTCACAACCTGAAAGGGACCCCAAGCTTCCTGCCGCAACTGGAGAAAACCACAAGATTCTCGCCTCAATTCGAGATGAGGAATATTTTTGCTGCAGAGTCTGAAGAGAAATCACACATTCCTGCTTGAAACTCGAAAGGGTACTTTAAACCCTTTCTTTGACACGCAAAGATCCCTGACTAATCCGTCCCCACTGGAGAGGAACACACAGTTAACGGACTCAACACAAGATGATGCCCAAATCACATTCCATGCCACGATTGGAAACCCGAGGTTCCCCTTTCAACACGATTGGAGACCTGAGGTCCCTGAGGCAACATGAGTGAATTCCTGAGGTCCCCATAGCAATCGACAAGGAACCAAAGTTTCCCGCCGCAACTCGAGAAAAACCATTAGATTCTGCACTCAAGGTGAAATGAGGAAAATATCCCATGCAGAGTCCCAAGAGAAATCCCACATTCCCGCTTGAAACTCGAAAGGGTACATGGCACCCTTTATGACACTCAAGACATTCCGTGACATAGCTGTCGCCACATGAGAGGAAAACACAATTTATGGACTCAAATTTAGATGAGGCCATATTCCCTTTCCATGCCTCGAGAGTAATCCCGAAGATCCCATACCCAAATGAAAGGAGACCTGACTTCCCAGGGACTACGCAATCGATTTCATGATTTCCCTGTAACAACTCGAGAAGGACCGCAAGTTTCCCGATACAACTCGAGAATAACCACAAGATTCTTCACTCTAGGTGAGATGAGTAAAATTTCCCCTGCAGAGTCTCAAGAGAAATCCCACATTACCGCTAGAAACGCGAACGGGTACTTGACACCTTTTATGCGACTCAAGACATTCCCTGACATAACTGTTCCCACTTGAGAGGAGAACACAATTTATGGACTCGCTTTAGATGAGGTCCTATTCCCATTTCATCATTCGAGAGTAATCGTGATGTTCCCCTACCAAAACGAAAGGAGACCTGACTTCCCAGGTCCTACACGAGCGATTTCCTCAGGTCCTGTCCCAACTCCAGAAGGACCCTAGCTTCCTGCCGCAACTCGAGAAAAACCACAAGATTCTGCCCTCAAGGTAGGATGAGGAATATTTCCCCTGCACAGTATCAACAAAAATCCCACATTCCCGGTATAAACGCAAATGGGTACTTGACACACTTTATGCGACTCAAGACATTCCCTGACATAACTGTTCCCACTTGAGAAAGAACACAATTTATGGCCTCAACTTTAGATGAGGCCGTTTTCCCATTCCACGCCTCGAGAGTAATCCCGATGTTCCACTACCTAAACGAAAGGATACCTGACTTCCCAGAGACCACACAAGAGATTCCTGAATTCCCTGCGCCAACTCGACTAGGACCCCAAGTTTCCTGCGCAGCTCTAGATAAAGCACAAGATTCGGCACTCAAGGTGAAATGAGGAAAATTTCCCGTGCAGAGTATCAAGAGAAATCCCACATTCCCGATTCAAACGCGAACGGGTATTTGACACCCTTTATGCGATTCAAGACTTTCCCTGACAGCTGTCCCCACTTGAGAGGAGAACACAGTTTATGGACTCAACTTTAGATGAGGCCCTATTTCCATTCCACGCCTCGAGAGTAATCCTGATGTCCAACAAACAAAATGAATGGACACCTGACTTACAAGGGACTACACGAGTGAGTTCCTGAGGTCCCTCTTGTAACTCGAGAAGGACCCTAAGCTTCCCAACGGAACTCGAGAAATACACAAGATTCTGCACTCAAGGTGAGATGAGGAAAATTATCTCTTCAGAGTCTCAAGAGAAATCCCACATTCCCACTTAAAGCGAACGTGTAATTTACACCCTTTATGCGACTCAAGACATAACATGACATAGGTGCCCCACTTGAGAGGAGACCACAATGAATGCATTCATTTTAGAAGACTCACTATTCCCAATCTACGCTTCGAGAGTAATGCCGATGTTACCCTACCAAAACGAAAGGAAACGTGACTTCCCAGGGACTACACAAGCGAGTTCCTGAGTTCCCTGTCGCAATTCGAGAAGGACCCCAAGCTTGGCGCCGCAACTCGAGAAAAAACACAAGATTCTGCACTCAACGTGAGATGAGGAAATTTCCCCTCAGAGTCTCAAGAGAAATCCCACATTCCCGCTTGAAACGTGAAAGGGTACATGACACCCTTTCTGCGATTCAATACATTCCCTAACATAGCAGGCCCCACTTGAGAAAAGAACACAATTTATGGACTCACTTTAGATGAGGCCCTATTCCGATTCCATGCCTCGAGAGTAATCCCGATGTTCCCCTACCAGAGGCAACGAGACCTGACTTCCCAGGAAAAACACAAGCCTGTTCCTGAGGTGCCCGGTGTAATTCGAAAAGTACCCCAAGCTTCCGTCGCAACTCGAGAAAAAACCACAAGATTTTTCACTCATGGTGAGATGAGGAAAATTTCCCCTGCAGAGTGTCAAGAGAAATCCCACATTCTCGCTTGAAAAACGAACGGGTACTTGACACCTATTATGCGATTCAAGACATTCCCTGACATATCTGTCCCCTCTTGAGAGGAGAACAAATTTTTGGACTCACGTTAGATGAGGCCCTATTCCCATTCCACGCCTCAAGAGTACCCCGATGTTCCCCTACCAAAACGAAAGGAGACCTGACTTCCCAGGGACTACACAAGCGAGTTCCTGAAGTCCCTGTCATAACTAGAGAAGGACCACAAGCTTCCCGCCAAAACTCTTGAGAAAACACAAGATTCTGCACTCAAGGTGAGATGAGGAAAATTTCCCCTGCAGAGTCTCAAGAGAAATCACACATTCCCGCTTGAATAGCGAACGGGTAATTGGCACCCTTTAAGAGACTCAAAACATTCCCTGACATATCTGTCCCAACTTGAGAGGAGAACACAATTTATGGGCTCAACTTTAGATGAGGCTTTATTCCCATTCCAAGACTGGAGAGTAATCCCGATGTTCCCCTACCAAAACGAAAGGAGACCTGAATTCCCAGCGACTACACGATCGAATTCCTGAGGTCCCTGTAGCATCTGGAGAGGGAACCGAAGAATTCCGTTGCAGCTCTAGATAAATCGCAAGCTTCAGCACTCAAGGTCGGATGTGGAAAATTTCCACTGCAGAGTCTCAAGAGAAATCCACCATTCTCGCTTGAAATGCAAACGGGTACTTGACACACTTTATGCGACTCAAGACATTCCCTGACATAGCTGGCCCCACTTGAGAAAAGAAAACAATTTATGGACTCACTTTAGATGAGGCCCTATTCCCATTCCACGCCTCGAGAGTACCCCATGTTCCCCTACCAAAACGAAAGGAGACCTGACTTCCCCGGGACTACACGAACGAGTCCCAGAAGTCCCTGTCACAACTAGAGAACGACGACAAGCTTCCTGCCAATACTTGAGAGAAAAGACAAGATTCTGCACTCAAGGTGAGATGAGGAAAATTTCCCCTGCAGAGTCTCAAGAGAAATCCCACATTCCCGCTTGAAATGCAAACGGGTACTTGACACACTTTATGCGACTCAAGACATTCCCTGAAATAGCTGTCCCCACTTGAGAGAAGAACACAATTTATGGACTCAACTCTAGATGAGGCTCTATTCCCATTCCATGCCTCGAGAGTAACCCCGATGTTCCCCTACCGAAAGGAAAGGAGACCTGACTTCCCAGGTACTACATGATCGAATTCCTGACGTCCCTGTAGCATAACGAGAGGGACACGAACCATCCCGCTGCAGCTCTAGATAAACCACCAGATTCGGCACTCAAGGTGAGATGTGGAAAATTTCCCTTGCAGAGTCTCAATGGATATCCCACATTCGTGCTTGAAACGCGAATGGGTACTTGACATCCTTTATGCGACTCAAGACATTCCCTGACATAGCTGTCCCCACTTGAGAGGAGAACACATTTTATCATCAAATTTAGATGAGGCCCTATCCCAACTCCACACCTCGAGAGTAATACCGATGTTCCCCTACCAAAACAAAAGGAGACCTAGAATTACAGACTGGTTCCAAATAGGAAAAGGTGTACGTCAAGGTTGTATATTGTCACCTTGCTTATTTAACTTGTATGCAGAGTACATCATGAGGAACGCTGGGCTGGAAGAAGCACAAGCTGGAATCAAGATTGCTGGGAGAAATATCAAGAACCTCAGATATGCAGATGACACTACCCTTATGGCAGAAAGTGAAGAGGAACTCAAAAGCCTCTTGATGAAAGTGAAAGAGGAGAGTGAAAAGGTTGGCTTGAAGCTCAACATTCAGAAAACAAAGATCATGGCATCTGGTCCCATCACTTCATGGGAAATAGATGGAAAAGCAGTGGAAACAGTGTCAGACTTTGTTTTTTTGGGCTCCAAAATCACTGCAGATGCTGATTGCAGCCATGAAATTAAAAGACGCTTGCTCCTTGGAAGGAAAGTTATGACCAACCTTGATAGTATATTAAAAAGCAGAGACATTACTTTGCCAACCAAGGTCCATCTAGTCAAGGCAATGGTTTTCCCGTGGTCATGTATGGATGTGAGAGTTGGACTGTGAAGAAGGCTGATCGCCGAAGAATCGATGCTTTTGAACTGTGGTGTTGGAGAAGACTCTTGAGAGTCCCTTATACTGCAAGGAGATCCAATCAGTCCATTCTAAAGGAGATCAATCCTGGATGTTCATTGGAGGGACTGATGCTAAAGCTGAAACTCCAATACTTTGGCCACCTCATGAGACGAGTTGACTCACCGGAAAAGACTCTGATGCTGGGAAAGGTTGGGGGCGGGAGGAGAAGGGGACGACGGAGAATGAGATGGCTGGATGGCATCACCGACTCTGTGGACATGAGTTTGAGTGTACTCCGGGAGTTGGTGATGGACAGGGAGGCCTGGCGTGCTGTGATTCATGGGGTCGCGGAGAGTCGGACACGACTGAGCGACTGAACTGAACTGAACATCCCAGAGACTACACGAGCAGGTTCCTGAGTTCCCTGTCGCAACTCTAGGAGGCCGCCAGGTTTCTGGCCGCATCTCGAGAAAAACCACAAGATTCTGCACTCAAGGTGAGATGAGGAAAATTTCCCCTGCACAGTCTCAAGAGAAATCCCACATTTTTGCTTGAAACGCGAATGGGAACTTGACACCCTTTATGCGACTCAACACATTCCCTGATGTAGATGTCCGTACTTGAGAGGAGAACACAATTTATGGACTCACCTTTAGAAGCGGCCCTATTCCCATTCCACGCCTCAAGAGTAATCCCGTTGTTCCCCTACCAAAACGAAAGGAGACCTGACTTCCCAGGGACTACACGAGCGAATTCCTGAGGTCCCTGTCACAACTTGAGAAGGACCCCAACTTTCAGCCGCAACTCGAGAAAACCACAGGACTCTGCACTCCAGGTGAGATGAGGAAAATTTACCCTGCAGAGTCTCAAAAGAAATCCCACATTCCTGCTTGAAACGCAAACGTGTACTTGACACCCTTTATGCGACTCAAGACATTCCCTGACATAGCTGTCCCCAATTGAGAGGAGAACACAATTTATGGACTCACTTTAGATGAGGCCCTTTTACCATTCCACGCCTCGAGAGTAATCCCAATGTTCCCCTACCAAAACGAAATTATACCTGACAGCCCAGGTTGTACACACACGAGTTCCTGAGTTCTCTGTGGCAACTCGAGAAGGACACCAATCTTCCCACCTCAAATTGAGAAAAACCAATAGATTCTGCGCTCAAGGTGAGATGAGGAAAATTTCCTCTGCAGAGTTTCAAGGGATATCCCCCATTCCCGCTTGAATCTCGAATGGGTTCTTTACCCCCTTTATGTGACTCAAGACAATCCCTGACATAGATGTTTCCACTTGATAGGAGAACACAATTTATGGACTCAACTTTAGATGAGGCCCTATTCCAACTCCACGCCTTGAGAGTAATCCCGATATTCCCCTACCAAAACGAAAGGAGACCTAACTTCCCAGGGACTACATGAGTTGGTTAATGAGTCCTTGTCTCTACTCGAGAAGGACCCCAAGCTTCCTGCCGCAAATCGAGAAAAACCACAATATTCTGCACTCAAGGTGAGATGAGGGAAATTTCTCCTCAGAGTCTCAAGAGAAATCCCACATTTCCACTTGAAACGCTAACGGGAATTGACACCCTTTATGCGACCGAAGACATTACCTGACATAGCTGTCCCCATTTGAGAGGAGAACAAAATTTATGGACTCACCTTTAGATGAGGCCCTAATCCCATTCCATGTCTCGAGAGTAATCCCGATGTTCCCCTACCAAAACGAAAGGAAACCTGGCTTCCCAAGTATTACACGACCGAGTTCCTGATGTCCCTGTCACAAATCGAGAAGGACCCCAAGCTTCCCACCTCAACTCGAGAAAAACCACAAGATTCGGCACTCAAGGTGAGATGAGGAAAATTTCCCCAGCAGTGTCTCAAGAGATATCCCACATTCCCACTTGAAACGCGAACGGATACTTGACACCTTTTATGCGACTCAAGACATTCCCTGACATAGCTGTCCCCACTTGAGAAAAGAACACAATTTATGGACTCACTTTAGATGAGGCCCTATTCCCATTCCACGCCTCGAGAGTACCCCATGTTCCCCTACCAAAACGAAAGGAGACCTGACTTCCCATGGACTACACTAGCGAGTTCCTGAAGTCCCTGTCATAACTAGAGAAGGACCACAAGCTTCCCGCCAAAATTTGAGAGAAAAGACAAGATTCTTCACTCAAGGTGAGATGAGGAAAATTTCCCCTTCAGAGTCTCAAGAGAAATCCCACATTCCCGCTTGAAATGCGAACGGGTACTTGACACACTTTACGAAACACAAGACATTCCCTGACATAGCTGTCCCACTTGAGAGGAGAACACAATATACGGACTCAAATTTAGATGAGGTTCTATTCCCATTCCACGTTTTGAGAGTAACCCCAATGTTCCTCTACCAAAAGGAAAGGAGATCTGACTTTCCAGGGACTACCCGATCTAATTCCTGAGGTCCCTGTAGCATCACAGAGGGACCTGAATCATCCTGCCGCAGCTCGAGATAAACCAGAAGATTCGGCACTCAAGGTGAGATCTGGAAATTTTCCCCTGCAGAATCCTAAAAGAAATTCCAAATTCCCGCTTGAAACGCGAACGAGTACTTGACACCCTTTATGCGACTCAATACATTTCCTGACAGAGATTTTCCCACTTGAGAGGAGACCGCAATTTATGGACTCACTTTAGATGAGGCCTTATTCTCATTCCACGCCTCTAGAGTAATCCCGATATTCCCCTAACAAAAGGAAAGGAGACCTGACTTCCCAGTGACTACACGAGCGAGTTCCTGATGTCCCTGTCACAACTCGAGAGTTACCCCAAGCTTGCCGCCACAACTCGATAGGAACCACTAGATTCTGCACTCAAGGTGAGATGAGGAAAATTTCCCCTGCAGAGTCTCAAAAGAAATCCCACATTCCCGATTGAAACTCTAAAGGGGAATTGACACCCTTTATGCGACTCAAGACATTCCTTGACATAGCTGCCCCCACTTCAAAGGAGAACACAATTTATGGACTCAACTTTAGATGAGGCCCTTTTCAAATTCCACGCCTCGAGAGTAATCCCAATGTTCCCCTACCAAAACGAAAGGAGACCTTTCTTCCCAGGGAGTATAAGAGCGAGTTCCTGAGGCCCCTGTTGCAACTAGAGAAAGACCCCAAGTTTCCCGCCACAACTCGAGAAAACGACAAGATTCTTCACTCAATGTGAGAGAGCAAAATTTCCCCTGCAGAGTCTCAAGAGAAATCCCATATTCCTGCTTGAAACGAGAACGGGTATTTGACACCATTTATGCGACTCAAGACTTACCCCGAAAAACCTGTCCGCACTTGAGAGGGGAAAACAATTAATGAACTCAACTTGAGATGAGGCCCTATTGCCATTATATGCCTGGAAAGTAATCACGATATTCACCTACCAAAACGAAAGGAGACCTGACTTCCAAGGGACTACAGGAAGGAGATCCTGAGGTCCCTGTCGCAACTCGAGAAGGACCCAAAGCTTCCCGCCGCAAGTCAAGAAATACCACAGGATTCTGCACTCAAGGTGAGATGAGGAAAATTTCCCCAGCAGAGTCTCAAGAGAAATCCCACATTCTCGCTTGAAACGCGAACGGGTACTTGACACCGTTTATGCGACTCAAGACATTCCCTGACATAGCTGTTCCCACTTGAGAGGAGAATACAATTTATGGACTCAACTTTAAATGAGGCCCTATACAAATTCCATGCCTTGAGAGTAATCCGGAGGTTCCCCTATGAAAACGATAGGAGACCTGAATTCCCAGGGATACAAGAGAGAGTACCTGAGGTCGCTGTCGCAACTAGAGAAAAACCACAAGATTCTGCACTCAAGGTGAGATGAGGAAAATTTCCCCTCAGAGTCTCAAGAGAAATCCCACATTCCCGCTTGAAACGCGAATGGGAACTTGACACCCTATATGAGACTGAAGACATTACCTGATATTGCTGTCCCAACTTGGGAGGAGAACAAAATTTATGGACTCAACATTAGATGAGGTCCTATTCCCATTCCATGCCTCGAGAGTAATCCCAATGTTCCCCTCGCAAAACGAAAGGAGACATGACTTCCCAGGGACTACACGAACGTGTTCCTGATGTCCCTGTCCCAACTCGAGGAGGCCAGGCTTCTTGCCGCATCTCGAGAAAAACCACAATATTCTGCACTCAAGGTGAGATGAGGAAAATTTTCCCAGCAGAGTCTCAAGAGAAATCCCACATTCTCGCTTGAAACGCGAACTGGTACTTGACACCGTTTATGCGACTCAAACATTCCCAGACATAACTGTTCCCACTTGAGAGGAGAACACAATTTATGGACTCACTTTAGATGAGGCGCTATTCCCATTCCATGCCTCGAGAGTAATCCCGATGTTCCTCTACCAAAAGGAAAGGAAACCTGACTTCCCTAGGACTACACGATCAAGTTCCTGAGGTCCCTGTCACATCTCGAGAAGGACATTAAGATTCCCTCCACAGCTCGAAAAAAACAATATTATGTACTCAAGGTGAAATGAGGAAAATTTCCCCTCCAGAGTGTCAAGAGAAATCCCACATTCCCGCTTGAAACAGGAACCAGTACTTGACACCCTTTATGCGACTCAAGACATTCCCTGACATATCTGTCCCCTTTTGAGAGGGGAACAAAATTTATAGACTCACTTTAGATGAGGCCATATTCCCATTCCACACCTCGAGAGTAATCCAGATATTCCCCTATCAAAAAAAAAAAAAAATAGGAAACCTGACTCCCAGGGACTACACGAGTGAGTTCCTAAGGTCCCTGTCCCAAATCAAGAATGGGCCCAACCTTCCCGCCGCAACTCGAGAAAAACCACAAGATCTGGCACTCAAGGTGAGATGAGGAAAATTTCCCCAAGCAGATTCTCAAGAGAAATCCCACATTCCCACTTGAAAAGCGAACGGGTACATGACACCCTTTATGCGACTCAAGACATTCCCTAACATACCTGGCTCCACTTGAGAAAAGAACACAATTTATGGACTCAATTTAGATTAGGCCCTATTCCCATTCCAAGCCTCGAGAGTACCCCGATGTTCCCATACCAAAAGGAAAGGAGACCTGACTTCCCAGGGACTACATGACCGTGTTCCTGAAGTCCCTGTCATAACTAGAGAAGGACGCAAGCTTCCCGCCAAAACTCGAGAGAAAACACAAATGCTGCACTCAAGGTGAGATGAGGACAATTTCCCCTGCAGAGTCTCAAGAGAAATCCCACATTCCTGCTTGAAACGCGAACGGGTACTTGACACCCTTTACGAGACTCAAGACATTCCCTGACATAGCTGTCCCCACTTGAGAGGAGAACACAATTTATGGACTCAACTTTAGATGAGGCTCTATTCCCATTCCATGCCTCGAGAGTAAGCCCGATGTTCCCCTACAAAAACGAAAGGAGACCTGACTTCCCAGGGACTACATGAGTGAATTCCTGAGGTCCCTCTAGCATCTTGAGAGGGACCCGAAGCATCCCGCCGCAGCTCTAGATAAATCACAAGATTCTGCATCAAGGTGAGATGAGGAAAATTTCCCCTGCAGAGTCTCAAGAAAAATCCCACATTCCCACTTGAAATGCGAACGGGTACTTGACACCCTTTATGCGACTCAAGACATTCCCTGAAATAGCTGTCCACCCTCGAGAGGAGAACCCAATTAATGGACTCAACTTTATGAGGCCTTATTCCCATTCCACCCCTCGAGAGTAATCCCAATGTTCCCCTACCAAAACGAAATGAGACCTGACTTCCCAGGTACTATATGAGCGAGTTCCTGAGGCCCCTGTCCCAACTTGAGAAGGACCCCAAGCTTCCGCCACAACTCGAGCAAAACCACAAGAATCTGCAGTCAAGGTGAGATGAGTAAAATTTCCCCTACAGGGTCATAAGATTTATCCCACATTTCCCCTTGAAACTCGAAAGGGTACTTGACACACTTTTGTGAATCAAGACATTCCCTGGCATAGCTGTCTGCACTTGAGAGGAGAACACAGTTTATGGATTTAACTTGAGATGATGCCCTATTCCAATTACACCCTTGGAGAGTAATCCCGATGTCCTCCTACCAAAACCAAAGCAGAACTGACTTTCCAGGGTCTATAAGAGCGAGTTCCTGAGGTCCCTGTCCCAATTCGAGAATGACCCCTATCTACCTGCCGCATCTCAAGAAAAACCACAAGATTCTGCACTCAAATTGAGATGAGGAAAATTTCCCTTACAGAGTCTCAAGAGAAATCCCATATTCCCTTTTAAACTCGAATGGGCACTTGACACAATTTCTGCGACACAAAAAGGACTCTTACTAAGCTGTCCCCACTGGAGAGGAGCACACAATTAACGGACTCATCTCTAGATGAGGCCCAATTCACATTCGCCGCCTCAAGAGAAATCCCAAAGTAGCTTTTCCAACAGGAAAGGAGACCTGACTTTGCTGGGGCAACACGAGCGATTTCTTGAGATCCCCGTCACAACCTGAAAGGGACCCCAAACTTCCAGCCGCAACTCGAGAAAAACCAGAAGATTCTCACCTCAATGTGAGATAAGGAATATTTCTGCTGTAGATTCTCAAGAGAAATCACACTTTCCCGCTTGAAACTCGAAAGGGTACTTTAAACCCATTCTTTGACACACAAAGATCCCTGACTAATCCGTCCCACTGGAGAGGAACACACACTTAATGGACTCAAGAGAAGATGATGCCCAAATCACATTTCACACCACGATTGGAATCCCGAGATTCACCTCCAACACGATTGGCGAGCTGACCTCCCTGGGGCAAAAGGTGGGAATTCCTGATTTCCCCGTAGCAATTGAGAAGGAGCCAAAGTTTCCCACCGCAACTCGAGAAAAACTATAAGATTCTGTACTCAAGGTGAGATGAGGAAAATATCCCATGCAGAGTCCCAAGAGAAATCCCACATTCCAGCTTGAAACTGGAAAGGGTACATGACACCCTTTATGAGACTCAAGACATTCCGTGACATAGCTGTCGCCACATGAGAGGAGAACAAAATTTATGGACTCAACATTAGATGAGGCCGTATTCCCATTCCATGCCTCGAGAGTAATCCCAAAATACCCTACCAAAACGAAAGGAGACCTGACTTCCCAGGGACTACACGAGTGAGTTCCTGATATCACCTCACAATCCGAAAGGGACCCCAAGCTTCAAGCCGCAAAACGAGAAAAACCACAACATTCTCCCCTCAATGTGAGGGGAGGAATATTTCTGCTGCAAAGTCTCAAGAGAAATCACACATTCCTGTTTGAAACTCGACAGGGTACTTGAAACCCTTTCTGCAACACAAAAAGATCCCTGACTAAGCAGTCCCCACTGGAGAGGAGCACACAATTATCGGACTCAACACAAAATGAGAAGTAAAGCAGATTCCATGCCACGATTGGAATCCCGAGGTTCCCCTTCCACCACGATTGGAGACCTGCCATCGCTGAATAACACGAGCGAGTTTCTGAGGTCCCCGTCGCAACTCGAGAAGGACCCCAAGCTTCCCGCCGCAACTCGAGACAAACCACAAGAATGTGCACTCAAGGTGTGATGAGGAAAATTTTCCCATGCTAATTCTCAAGGGAAATCCCACATTTCCGCTTGAAACTTGAACCAGGACCTAGAACACTATATGCGACCCAAGACATTCCTTGACATAGCTCTCCCCACTGGAGAGAATAGCACAATTTATGGATTCAATTTTAGATGAGGCCGTATTCCCATTCTACACCCTGAGTGTAATCTCGAAGCTCTCCTGGCAAAAAGAAAAGTGACCTGACCTCCCTGAAGTAAAAAGAGCTAGGTTCTCACCTCACTTTCTCAACTCGAGAGGGATTACAAGCTTCTCCCCGCAACTCGATATAAACCACGAGATTCCCCGATCATTGCAAGATGAGGAATTTTCTGCTGCAGACTCTCAAGGGAAAACCCACATTACCGCTTGAAATTCGAAAGGGTATTTGACACCCTTTCTGCAACCATAAAAGTTCCCTGACTAAGCCGTCCCTACTGAAGAGGAGCACACAATTTAAGGACCCATCTCTAGATGACTCCCAATTGCCATTCCACGCCTGGAGAATAATCCCCAAGTTTTCCTTCCAAGACGCAAGGAGACCTGACTTCCCTGGGGCATGACCAGCGAGTAACTGCGCTCTCTGTCGCAACTCAAGAAAAACCACAAGATTCTGCACTCAAGGCAAGATGAGGACAATTTCCCCTGCAGAGTGTCAAGAGAAATCCCACATTCCCGCTTGAAACTCAAAAGGGTACAATTCACCCTTTATGAGACTCAACACATTCCGCGACATAGCTGACACCACATGAGAGGAGGACAAAATTTATGGACTCAACTTTAGAGGAGGCCGTATTCCCATTTCATGCCTTGAGAGTAATCTCGAAATCCCCTACCAAAACAAAAGGAGACCTGACTTCCCAGAGACTACACGAGCGAGTTCCTGATATCACCTCACAACCCGTAAGGGACCCCAAGCTTCAAGCCGTAAAACGAGAAAAACCACATGATTCTCGCCTCAATGAGAGTTGAGGAATATTTCCGCTGCAGAGTCTCAAACGAAATCACACATTCCCGCTTGAAACGCGAACAGAGAGTTGACATCCTTTATGCGACTCAAGACATTCCATGACATAGCTGTCCCCACTTGAGAGGAGAACACAATTTAAGAACTCAAATTTAGATGAGGCTGTATTCCCATTTCACTCCACGAGAGTAATCCCGATGATCCCCTACCAAAACGAAAGGAGACCTGACTTCCCAGGGACTACACGATCGATTTCCTGATCCCTGTAGCAACTCGAGAAGGAACCCAAGCTTCCCGCCGCAACTCAAGAAAACCCACTCGATTCTGCACTCAACGTGAGATGAGGAAAATTTCCCCTGCACAGTTTCAAGAGAAATCGAACATTCCCGCTTGAAAAGCGAACGGGTACTTGACACCCTTTATGAGACACAAGACATTCCCTGACATAGCTGTCCCCACTTGAGAGGAGAACACAATTTATGGACTCAACTTTAAATGAGTCCCTAATCTCATTCCACTCCTCAATAGTAATTTTGAATTTCCCCTACCAGAGGAAAGGAACCTGACTTCCCAGGGACAACACGAGCTTGTCCCTGGGATGCAGGTTGTAAGTCGAAAAGAACCCCAAATTTCCACTGCAACTGTAGAAAAACCACAAGACTCTGCACTCAAGGTGAGATGAGGAAAATTTCCCCTGCAGAGTCTCAAGAGAAAACCCACATTCCCTTTTAAACTCGAACGGGCACTTGACACTATTTCTGCGACACAAAAAGGACCCTTACTAAGCTGTCCCCAATGGAGAGGAGCAAACAATTAACAGACTCATCTCTAGATGAGGCCCAATTCACATTCGATGCCTTGAGTGAACTCCCGAAGTACCCTTTCGAACTGGAAAGGAGACCTGACTACCCTGGGGCAACACGAGCGAATTCCTGAGATCCCTGTCGCAACCCGAAAAGAACCCCACGCTTCCAGCTGCAACTCGAGAAAAACCAGAAGTTTCTCCCCTCAATGCAAGATGAGGAATATTTCTGCTGCAGAGTCTCAAAAGAAATCATACATTCCCAATTGAAACTTGAAAGTGTTCTTTCAACCCTTTCTTTGACACAAATATCCCTGATTAATCTGTCCCCACTGGAGAGGAACACACAATTAACGGACTCAACACAATATGATGCCCAAATCACATTCCACGCCACAAGCGAAATCCCGAGGTTCCACTTCCAACACGATTGGAGAACTGACGTCCCTGGGGCAACATGAGCGAATTCCTGAGGTAATGTCACAATCGAGAAGGAGCAAAAGCTCCCTCTGCAACTCGAGAAAAACCATAAGACTCTGCACTCAAGGTGAGCTTAGGAAAATTTCCCACGCAGAGTCAAAAGAGAAATCCCACATTCCGCTTGAAACGCGAACGGGTACTTAACAAACTTTATGCGACTCAAGACATTCCCTGACATAGCTGTCCCCACTTGAGAGGAGACCACAATTTATGGATTCACTTTAGATGAGGCCCTATTCCCATTCCACGCCTCGAGAAAATCCCGATGATCCCCTAACAAAACTAAAGGAGACCTGACTTCCCAGGAACTACACGAGCGAGTTCCTGAGGTTTCTGTGGCAACTCAAGAAGGACCCCAAGATTCCCACTTCAACACGAGAAAAAGCACAAGATTCTGCACTCGTGGTGAGATGAGGAAAATTTCCACTGCAGAGTATCTAGAGATTTTCCACTTTCCCGCTTGAAACGAGAACGGGTACTTGACACCCTTTATGTGACTAAAGACATTCCCTGATATAGCTGTCCCCACTTGAGAGGAACACACAATTTATGGAATCACTTGAGATGAGGCCCTATTCAGATTCCACGCCTCGAGAGTAATCCCGATGTTCCCCCTAACAAAATGAATGGAGACCAGACTTCCCAGGGACTACAGGAGCGAGTTCCTGTGGCCCCTGTCACAACTGGAGAAGGACCCCAATCTTCCCCAACAACTCGAGCAGAACCACAAGATTCTGCACTCAAGGTGAGATGAGGAAAATTTCCCCTGCAGAGTTTCAAGAAAAATCCCACATTCCCATCTGAAACTCGATCGGATACTTGACACCCTTTATGTGACATAAGACATTCCCTGACATAGCTGTGCACACTTGAGAGGAGAACACAGTTTATGAACTCAAATTTAGATTTGGCCCTATTCCCATTCACACCTCGAGAGTAATCCCGATGTTCCCCTACCAAAACGAAAGGAGACCTGACATCCCAGGGACTACAAGATCGAGGTCCTGAGGTCCCTGTAACAACTCGAGAAGGAACCCAAGCTTCCCGCCACAACACGAGAAAACCCACACGATTCTGCACTTTTGGTGAGATGAGGAAAATTTCCCCTGCACAGTCTCAAAAGAAATCGCACCTTGCTGCTTGAAACGCGAACAGTTACTTGACACCCTTTATGCGACACAAGACATTCCCTGACATAGCTGTCCCCACTTGAGAAGAGAACACGTTTTATGGACTCATCTTTAAAATAGGCCCTATTCCCATTCCACACCTCAAGAGTAATCCCGATGTTGCCCTACCAAAACGAAAGTAGACCTGACTTCCCAGGGACTACACGAGCGAATTCCTGAGGTCCCTGTCGCAACTCGAGAAGGACCCCAAGCTTTCCGCCGCAACTCGAGAAAAACCACAAGATTCTGCACTCAAGGTGAGATGAAAAATGTTTACCCTGCAGAGTCTCAAGAGAAATCCCACATTGCCGCCTGAAACGCAAACGGGTACTTGACACCCTTTATGTGACTCAAGACAATCCCTGACATAGCTGTCCCCACTAGAGAGGAGAACCCAATTAATGGATTCAACTTTATGAGGCCCTATTCCCATTCCACGCCTCGAGAGTAATCCCGATGTTCCCCTACCAAAACGAAAGGAGACCTGACTGTCCAGGGACTACAGGAGCGAATTCCTGAGGCCCCTGTCGCAACTCGAGAAGGACCCCAAGCTTCCGCCACAACTCGAGCAAAACCACAAGATTCTGCAGTCAAGGTGAGATGAGGACAATTTCCCCTACAGGGTCACAGGAGTTATCCCACATTTCCCCTTGAAACTCGAACGGGTACTTGACACCCTTTTGCCAATCAAGACATTCCTGGCATAGCTGTCTCCACTTGAGAGGAGATCACAGTTTATGGACTCAACTTGAGATGATGCCCTATTCCTATTCCACCCCTCGAGAGTAATTCCGATGTTCTCCTACCAAAACCAAAGCAGAACTGACTTTCCAGGGACTACACGAGCGAGTTCCTGAGGTACCTGTCTGAACTCGAGAAGGACCCCAATCTTCCTGCCGCATCTCGAGAAAAACCACAAGAATCTGCACTCAAAGTTAGATGAGGAAAATTTCCCCTACAGAGTCTCAAGAGAAACCCCACATTCCATTTTAAATTCGAATGGGCACTTGACACTCTTTCGGCGACACTAAAAGGACCCTTACTAAGCCGACACCACTGGAGAGGAGAATACAGTTAACGGACTTATCGCTAGATTAGGCCCAATACACATTCGAGCCTCGAGAGAAATGCCGAAGTACCCTTTCCAACAGGAAAGGAGACCTGACTTCCCAGGGACAAAACGATTGTGTCCCTGACATTGCTGTTGTAAGTAGAAATGGACCCCAAGCTTCTGCCGCAACTCGAAAAAAACCACAAAATTCTTCACTCATGGTGAAATGAGGAAAATTTCCTCTACAGAGTCACAAGAGAAATCCCACATTCCCTTTTAAACTCGAATGGGCACTTTACACTATTTCTGCGACACAAAAAGGACCCTTACTAAGCTGTCCCCACTGGAGAGGAGCACACAGTTAACGGACTCATCTCTAGATGAGGCCCAATTCACATTCACCGCCTTGACAGAAATCCCAAAGTAGCCTTTCCAACAGGAAAAAAGACCTGACTTCCCTGGAGCAACACGAGCGATTTCCTGAGATCCCCGTCGCAACCTGAAAGGGACCCCAAGCTTCCAACCACAACTGGAGAAAAACCAGAAGATTCTCCCCTCAATGCGAAATGAGGAATATTTCTGCTGCAGAGTCTCAAGAGAAATCACTCATTCCCGCTTGAAACTCGAAAGGGTACTTTAAACCCATTCTTTGACACACAAAGATCCGTGACTAATCCGTCCCCACTGGAGAAGAACACACAATTAACGGACTCAACATAAGATGATGCCCAAATCACATTCCACACAAAGACTGGAAACCCGTGGTTTCCCTTTCAACACGTTTGGAGACCTGAGGTACTTGAGGCAACACGAGCGAATTCCTGAGGTCCCCATAGCAATCGAGAAGGCGCCAAATTTTCCCGCCGCAACTCGAGAAAAACCATAAGATTCTGCACTCAAGGTGAGATGAGGAAAATATCCCATGCAGAATCCCAAGAGAAATCACACATTCCCGCTTGAAACTCGAAAGGGTACATGACACCCTTTATGAGACTCAAGACATTCCCTGACATAGATGTCCCCACTTGAGAGAACACAATTTATGGACTCACTTTAGATGAGGTCCTATTCCCATTTCACCACTCGAGACTAATCGTGATATTCCCCTACCAAAACGAAAGGAGATGTGATTTCCCAGGTACTACACGAGCGATTTCCTCAGGTCCCTGTCACAACTCCAGAAGGACCCTATCTTCCTGCCGCAACTCGAGAAAAACCACAAGATTCTGCACTCAAGGTGAGATGAGGAATATTTCCCCTGCACAGTATCAAGAGAAATCCCACATTCCCGGTATAAACAAGAACGGGTACTTGACACACTTTATGCGACTCAAGACATTCCCTGACATAGCTGTCCCCAGTTGAGAGAAGAATACAATTTATGGCCTCAACTTTACATGAGGCCCTGTTCCCATTCCACTCCTCGAGAGTAATCCTGATGTTCCCCTACCAAAACGAAAGGAGACCTGACTTCCCAGGGAAGTCGATTTCCTGATCCCTGTAGCAACTCGAGAAGGACACCAATCTTTCTGCCGCAACTCGAGAAAAACCACAAGATTCTGCTTTCAAGGTGAGATGAGGAAAATTTCCCCTGCAGAGTCTCATGAGATTTCCCAAGTTCCCACTTGAAACGCGAACGGGTACTTGACACCCTTTATGAGACAAAAGACATTCCCTGAAATAGCTGCCCGCACTTGAGAGGAGAACACACTTTATGGACTCAATTCGAGATGAGCGCCTGTTCACAATTAAGGGCTCGAGAGTAAACCGGAAGTTCCCTTTCCAACACCAAAGGGGACCTGAGTTCCCTGAAGCAACCAAAGCAGTTCCTGAGGTCCCCGTCGCAATTCGAGAAGTTTCCCCAGCTTACCGCCGCAACTCGAGAAACACCACAAAATTATCCCCTCAATGTGAGATGAGGAAATTTTGCACTGCAGAATCTGAAAAGAAATTCCACATTCCCTCTTGAAAGGCAAAAATGTACTTGACACCGTTTGTGCGACTCAGAAATTTCACTAACATCACTCCGAATTGGAGAGGAGAGCACATTTTATGGACTCAATTCGAGATGAGTCCCTGTTCCCAATTAACGGCTCGAGAGTAAACCGGAAGTTCCCCTTCCAACACCAAGGGGACCTGACTTCCCTGAAGCAACCCGAGAGAGTTCCTGTGGTCCCCGTTGCAACTCGAGAAGTTTCCCCAGCTTCCCGCCGCAACTCGAGAAACACCACAAAATTATGCCCTCAATGCGAGATGAGGAAATTTTGCACTGCAGAATCTGCAGAGAAATTCCACATTCACTCTTGAAAGGCAACATTGTACCTGACACCGTTTTTGCGCCTCAGAAATTCCACTAATATCAGTCCCCATTGGAGAGGAGAACACACTTTATGGACTCAATGCGAGATGAGTCCAGGTTCACATTTAACGGCTCGAGAGTAAACCGGAAGTTCCCCTTCCAACACCAAAGGGGACCTGACTTCCCTGAAGCAACCCGAGCAAGTTCTTGAGGTCCACGTCGCAAGTCGAGAAGTACCCCCAGTTTCCCACCGCAACTTGAGAAACACCACAAAATTAACCCCTCAATGCGAGATGAGGAAATTTTGCAATGCAGAATCTCAAGAGAAATACTAAATTCCCTCTTGAAAGGCAAAAAGTTACTTGACAACGTTTATTCGACTCAGAAAGTTCCCTCAAACAGCCATCCCCATTGGAGAGGAGAACATAATTTATGGACTCAATTCGAGATGAGCCCCTGTTCACAATTAAGTGCTCGAGAGTAAAGTGGAAGTTCCCATTCCAACACCAAAGGGGACTTGACTTCCCAGAAGAAACCCGAGCGAGTTCCTGAGGTCCCCGTTGCAAATCAAGAAGTACCTCCAGTTTCCCGCCGCAACTCGAGAAACACCACAAAATTATCACCTCAATGCGAGATGAGGAAATTTTGCACTGCAGAATCTGAAGAGAAATTCCATATTCCCTCTTGAAAGGCAAAAGTGTACGTGACACCGATTTTGCGACTCAGAAATTTCACTAACATCAGTCCGCATTGGAGAGGAGAGCACATTATATGGACTTAATTTGAGATGACACGCTGTTCCCAATTAACGTCTCGAGAGTAAACCGGAAGTTCCCCTTCCAACACCAAAGGGCACCTGACTTCCCTGAAGCAACCCGAGCGAGTTCCTGAGGTGCCCGTCGCAACTCAAGAAGTACCCCCAGCTTTCGGTCGCAACTCCAGAAACACCAAAAAATTATCCCCTCAATGGGAGATGAGTAAATTTTGCACTGCAGAATCTGAATAGAAATTCCACATTCCCTCTTGAAAGGCAAAAGTGTACTTGACACCGTTTTTGCGCCTCAGAAATTCCGCTAATATCAGTCCCCATTGGAGAGGAGAACACACTTTATGGACTCAATTCGAGATGAGTTCCTATTCCCATTAAACGACTCAAGAGTAAATCGGAAGTTCCCCTTCCAACAAAAAAGGGGACCTCACTTTCCTGAAGCAACTCGAGTGAGTTCCTTAGGTCCCCGTCGCAACGCGAGAAGTAGCCCTAGCTTCCTACCGCAAATCGAGAAACACCACAAAATTATCCCCTCAATGCGAGATGAGGAAATTTTGCGATGCAGAACCTCAAAAGAAATACCACATTCCCTCTTGAAACGCAATAGTGTACTTAACACCGTTTTTGCGACTCAGAATTTTACTAACATCTGTCCCCATTGGAGAGGAGAACACAATTTATGGACTCAAATCGAGATGAGTTCCTATTCTCATTAAATGGCTCGAGAGTAAATCGGAAGTTCCCTACCAGCATAAAAGGAGACCTGACTTCCCTGAAGCAACCCGAACGAGTTCCTGAGGTCCCCTTCGCAACTCGAGAATTACTCCCAGCTTCCCGACGCAACTCGAGAAACATCACAAAATTAACTACTCAATGGAGATAAGGAAATTTTCCCATGCAGAATCTCAAGACAAATACCACATGCCCTCTTGAAAGGCAAAAAGGTACTTGACACCCTTTATTCGACTCAGAAAGTTCCCTCACACAGCCATCCCCATTGGAGAGGAGAACACACTTTATGGACTCAATTCGAGATGAGCCCCTGTTCACAGTTAAGGGCTCGAGAGTAAACCGGAAGTTCCCCTTCCAACACCAAAGGGGACCTGACTTCCCTGAAGCAACCCGAGCGAGTTCCTGAGGTCCATGTCACAACTCGAGAAGTTTCCCCAGCTTCCCGCTGCAACTCGAGAAACACCACAAAATTACGCCCTCAATGCGAGATGAGGAAATTTTGCACTACAGAATCTGAAGAGAAATTCCACATTCCCTCTTGAAAGACAAAAGTGTACTTCACACCGTTTTTGCGACTCAGAAATTTCACTAACATCAGTCCGCATTGGAGAGGAGAGCACATTTTATGGACTTAATTTGAGATGACCCCCTGTTCTCAATAACGGCTGAGAGTAAACCGGAAGTTCCCCTTCCAACACCAAAGCAGACCTGACTTCTCTGAAGCAACCCGAACGAGTTCCTGAGGTTCCCTTCACAACTCGAGAAGTACCACCAGCTTCCCGCCGCAACTAGAGAAACACAACAAAATTATACCCTCAATGCGAGATGAGGAAATTTTCCAATGCAGAATCTCAAGAGAAATACCACATTCCCTCTTGAAAGGCAAAAAGGTAGTTGACACCCTTTATTCGACTCAGAAAGTTCCCTCACACAGCCGTCCACATTGGAGAGGAGAACACACTTTATTGACTCAATTCGAGATGAGGCCCTATTCCCATTTAATGGCTTGAGATTAAACCAGAAGATCCCCTTTCAACACAATAGGGGAACTGACTTCCCTGAAGCCAGCCGATCGAGTTTTTGAGGTACCCGTAGCAACTCGAGGAGTATCCTCATCTTACCGCCTCAACTCAATAAACACCACAAAATTATACCCTCAATGCGAGAGGAGGAAATTTTGCACTGCAGATTCTCAAGAGAAATACCACATTCCCTCTTGAAAGGCAAAAGGGTACTTGACACCCTTTATGCGACTCAGAAAGTTCCGTCACACAGCCGTCCCCATTGGACAGGAGAACACACTTTATTGACTCAATTCGAGATGAGACCCTATTCCCATTTAAAGGCTCAAGAGTAAACCGGAAGTTCCCCTTTCAACAAAAAAGGGGATCTGACTTCCCTGAAGCAACCCGAGCGAGTTCCTGAGGTCCCCATCGCAACTCGAGAAGTATCCCGAGCTTCCCGCCGCAACTCGAGAAACACCACAAAATTATCCCCCCAATGCGAAACGAGGAAATTTTGCGCTGCAGAATCTCAAGAGAAATACCACATTCCCTCTTGAAAGGCAAAAGGGTACTTGACACCCTTTATGCGACTCAGAAAGTTCCGTCACACAGCCGTTCCCATTGGACAGGAGAGCACACTTTATGGACTCATTTGGAGATGAGGCCCTAATCGCATTTAAAGGCTCGAGATTAAACCGGAATTTCCCCTCCCAACACAAAAGGGGACCTGACTTCCCTGAAGCAACCCAAGCTAGTTCCTGAGGTCCTCACTGCAACTCAAGAAATATCTCCAGCTTCCCGCCGCAACTCGAGAAACAACACAAAATTATCCCCTCAATGCGAGATGAGGAAATTTTGCGCTGCAGAATCTCAAGAGAAATACCACATTCCCTCTTGAAAGGAAAAGGGTACTTGACACCTTTTATGCGACACAGAAAGTTCCCTCACACAGCCGTCCCATTGGAGAGGAGAACACAATTTAAGGAGTCAATTCGAGATGAGGCCCTATTACCACTGAACCACTCAAGAGTAAACCGTAAGTTCTCCTTCCAACACAAAAGGGGACCTGACTTCCCTCAACAACCCGAGCGACTTCCTGAGGTCCCCGTCAGAACTCGAGAAGTACCTCCTGCTTTCCGCCGCATCTCGAGCAACAATCACAAAATTATCCCCTCAGAGATGAGGCAATTTTGCCCTGCAGAATCTCAAGAGAAATCCCACATTACCGCTAGAAAGGCACAAGGGTACTTGAAAGTCTTTATGCCACTGAGAATGTTCCCTAACATCCGTCCCTATTGGAGAGAAGAACTCACTTTATGGACTCAGCTCAAGAGGAGGCCCTCTTCCCATTAAAGGGCTCGAGAGTAATCCGGAAGTTCCCCTTCAGCACAAAAAGAGACCTGACTTCTCTCAGGTAACTCCAGTGAGTTCCTGAGGTCCCCGTCGCAACTGGAGATGTACCCCCAGCTTACCGCAGCAATTCGAGAAACACCACAAAATTATCCCCTCCATGCGAGATGAGGAAATTTTGTACTGCAGAATCTCAAGAGAAATTCCACATTCCCGCTTGAAAGGCAACAGTGTACTTGACTCCCTTTAGCCGACTAAGAATGGTTCCTAACATCCGTCCTCAGTGGAGAGGAGAACACACTCTACGGACTCAAATCGAGAAGAAGCAATGTTCCCATTTAACGGCTCGAGAGTAATCTGGAAGTTCCCCTTCCAACAGAAAAGGGGACTTGACTTCGCTGAAGCAACCCGAGCACATTCCTGAGGTCCCCGTTTCAACTCGAGAAGTACCCCCTACTTCCTGCTGCAACTGGAGAAATACCACAAAATTATCCCCTCAGCGTGAGATGAGGTAATTTTGTGCTGCAGAATCTCAAGAGAAATCTCACATTCCCGCTTGAAAGTAAAAGGGTGCTTGACACAGTTTATGACACTCAGAAACTTCCCTAACATCTGTCCCCGTTGGAGAGGAGAACACAATTTTTTGACTCAAATCGAGAGGAGGCCCTATTCACATTAAAGGGCTTGAGAATAATACGGAAATTCCCCTTCCAGCACAAAAGGGGACCTGACTTCCCTGAAGTAACTCGAGCGTGTTCCAGAGGTCCTCGTCGCAACTGGAGAATCACCCCCAGCTTCTAAACCCAATTGGTGTAACAGCACATAATTATCCCCTCCATGCGAGATGAGGAAATTTTGCACTGCAGAATCTCAAGAGAAATCCCACATTCCCGCTTGAAAGGCAAAAGGGTACTTGATTCCCTTTAGGCGAATCAGAATGGCCCCTAACATCCGTCCTCAGTGGAGAGGAGAACACACTTTATGGACTCAAATCGAGAAGAGGCAATATTCTCATTTAACGGCTTGAGAGTAATCCAGAAGTTCCCCTTCCAGCACAAAAGTGGACTTGACTTCCCTGAAGTTACTCGCATGAGTTCCTGAGGTCCCCTTCGCACCTCGAGGAATATCCCCAGCTTCTCGCCGCAATTTGAGAAACACCACAAAATAATCCCCTCAATGCGAGATGAGGAAATTTTGCGCTGCAGAATTTGAAGAGAAATCCCACATTCCCTCCTGAAAGGGAAAAGGGTATTTGACACACTTTATTCAGTTCATTTCAGTTCAGTAGCTCAGTCGTGTCCGACTCTCCGCGACCCCATGCCAGGCCTCCCTGTCCATCAACAACTCCCGGAGTTCACTCAAACTCATGGTCACAGAGTCGGTGATGCTATCCAGCCATCTCATTCTCTGTCATCCCCTTCTCCTCCAGCCCCCAACCTTTCCTAGCATCAGAATCTTTTCCAGTGAGTCAACTCATTGCATGAGGTGGCCGAAGTATTGCAGTTTCAGCTTTAGCATCAGTCCTTCCAATGAACACCCACGATTGATTTCCCTTAGAATGGACTGTTTGGATCTTCTTGCAGTCCAAGGGACTCTCAAGAGTCTTCTCCAATACCAAAGTTCAAAAGCATCAATTCTTCGGCGATCAGCTTTCTTCACAGTCCAACTCTCACATCCATACATGACCATGGGAAAAACCATTGCCTTGACTAGATGGAGCTTTTTTGGCAAAGTGATGTCTCTGCTTTTTAATATACTATCAAGGTTGGCCATAACTTTTCTTCCAAGGAGTAAGCCTTTTAATTTCATGGCTGCAATCAACATCTGCAGTGATTTTGGAGCCCAAAAAAATAAAGTGTGACTATGTTTACACTGTTTTTCCATCTATTTCCCATGAAGTGTTGGGACCAGATTCCATGACCTTTGTGTTCTGAATGTTGAGCTTCAAGCCAACCTTTTCACTCTCCTCTTTCACTTTCATCAAGAGGCTTTTGAGTTCCTCTTCACTTTCTGCCCTAAAGGTGGTGTCATCTGCATATCTGAGGTTATTGATATTTCTCCCAGCAATCTTGATTCCAGTTGTTCTTCTTCCAGCCCAGCATTTCTCATGATGCACTCTGCATATAAGTTAAATAAGTAAGAATACATTATACAGCCATGACGTACTCCTTTTGCTATTTGGAACCAGTCTGTTTTTCCATGCACAGTTCTGACTGTTGCTTCCTGACCTGCATACAGGTTTCTAAAGAGGCAGGTCAGGTGGTCTGGTATTCCCATCTCTTTCAGATTGTTCCACAGTTTCCTGTGATCCACACAGTCAAAGGCTTTGGCATAGTCAATGAAGCAGAAATAGATGTTTTTCTGGAACTGTCTCGCTTTCTCCATGATCCAGCGGATGTTGGCAATTTGATCTCTGGTGCCTCTGCCTTTTCTAAAACGTGCTTGAACATCTGGGAGTTCACGGATCACATATTGCTGAAGCCTGGCTTCGAGAATTTTGAGTATGACTGTACTAGCGTGTGAGATGAGTGCAATTTTGCGGTATTTTGAGCATTCTTTGGCATTGCCTCTCTTTGGGATTGGAATGAAGACTGACCTTTTCCAGTCCTGTGGCCACTGCTGAGTTTTCCAAATTTGTTGGCATATTGAATGCAGCACTTTTACAGCATCATCTTTCAAGATTTGAAATAGCTCAACTGGAATTCCATCACTTCCACTAGCTTTGTTCGTAGTGTTGCTTTCTAACGCCCACTTGACTTCACATTCCAAAATGTCTGACTCTAGGTCAGTGATCACATTTTCGTGACTATCCTGGTCGTGAAGATCTTTTTCCTACAGTTCTTCTGGGTATTCTTGCCACCTCTTCTTAATATCTTCTGCTTCTGTTAGGTCCATACCATTTCTGTCCTTTATCGAGCCCATCTTTGCATGAAATGTTCCCTTGGAATCTCTCATGTTCTTGAAGAGATCTCTTGTTTTTCCTATTCTGTTGTTTTCCTCTATTTCTTTGCATTGATCACTGAGGAAGGCTTTCTTTTCTCTCCTTGCTATTCTCTGGAACTCTGCATTCTAATGCTTATATCTTTCCCTTTCTCGTTTGCTTTTCACTTCTCTTCTTTTCACAGCAATTTGAAAGGCCACCTCAGACAGTCCTTTTGCTTTTTTTGCATTTCTTTTCCATGGCGATGCTCTTGGTCCCTGTCTTCTGTACAATGTGACGAACCTCCGTCCAGAGTTCATCAGGCACTCTATCTATCAGATCTATTCCCTTAAATCTATTTCTCACTTCCACTGTATAATCATAAGGGATTTGATTGAGGTCATATCTGAATGGTCTAGGGGTTTTCCCTACTTTCTTCAATTTAAGTCTGAATTTGGCAATAAGGAGTTCATGATCTGAGCCACAGTCAGCTCCTGGTCTTGTTTTTGCTAACTGTATACAGCTTCTTCATCTTTGGCTGCAAAGAATATAATCAGTCTGATTTCGGTGTTGACCATATGGTGATGTCCACGTGTAGAGTCTTCTCTTGTGTTGTTGGAAGAGGGAGTTTGCTATGACCAGTGCGTTCTCTTGACAAAACTCTATTAGACTTGGCCCTGCTTCATTCCGTGCTCCAAGCCCAAATTTGCCTGTTACTCCAAGTGTTTCTTGACTTCCTACTTTTGCATTCCAGTCCCCTAGAATGAAAAGGACATCTTTTTTGGGTGTGAGTTCCAAAAGGTCTTGTAGGTCTTCGGCTTCTTCAGTGTTAGTGGTTGGGGCATAGGCCTGGATTACTGTAATGTTGAATGGGTTGCCTTGGAAACGAACAGAAATCATTCTGTCGTTTTTCAGATTGCATCCAAGTACTGCATTTCGGAGTCTCTTGTTGACCATGATGGCTACTCCATTTCTTCTAAGGGATTTCTGCCCACAGTAGTATATATATAATGGTCATCTGAGTTAAATTCACACATTCCAGTCCATTTTAATTCACTGATTCCTGGAATGTCTATGTTCACTCTTGCCATCTCCTGTTTGACCACTTCCAATTTTCCTTGATTCCTGGACCTTACATTCCAGGTTGCTATGCAATATTGCTCTTTACAGCACCAGACCTTTCTTCTATCACCGGTCACATCCACAACTGGGTACTAGTTTTGCTTTTACTCCATCCCTTCATTCCTTCTAGAGTTATTTCTCCACTGATCTCCAGTAGCATACTGGGCACCTACAGACCTGGGGAATTCCTCATTCAGTATAATGTCATTTTGCCCTTTGATAGTGTTCATGGGGTTCTCAATGCAAATATACTGAAGTGGTTTGCCATTCCCTTCTCCAGTGGACCACATTCGGCTGTGGTCCATGTGATCAGATCGAGTAGATTCCTGTGAGTATGATTTGAGTGTGTCTGCCATGTGATGCCCCCTCGCAATACCTACCATCCGATTTGAGTTTCTCTTACCTTGGGTGTGGGATATCTCTTCACAGCTGCTCCAAGAAAGCACAGCTGCTGCACCTTACCTTAGATGAGGGGTATGTCCTCAAGGCCACCCCTCCTGACCTTGAACGTGAGTACCTCCTCTCGGCCCTCCCCCGCACAGCCACCGCCTATTGGAGGTGGGGACCTCCTCTCGGCCGCCTGCCCTAGTCTCAGGCGTGGGGTAGCTCCTCACAGCCACGCATCTTTGCAGGGTCCATTGCGCCATGGCCGGCTTCTCTCGAGTCTGCGCGGGAGGGGCCTGCGTATCCCGCGTCTGGTGGGCGGAGCTGGGGTCTCTCGCATCTGGGCGGGCGGGGCCGGGTTCTCTGGCGTCTGCGCTTGCGGGGCCTGTGCCTCTCGCCTATGCGCCGGCGGGGAAGGCCAATTCGCGTCTGCGCCTGCAAGGCCCGTGTCTCTGGCGTCTCAGCCGCCTGGGCCGGCATCTCTCGTTTCTGCGTGGGTGGGGCTGGTATTTCTCCCGTTTGCACAGCCGGGTGAGACTCAGAAAATTCCCTCAAACAGTCGTCCCCATTGGAGAGGAGAACACACTTTACGGACTTGACTCGAGAAGAGGCCCTATTCCCACTTAAAGGCTCAACAGTAATCCCGAAATTCCCCTTGCAACACAAAAGGGTTCCTAACTTCGCTGAAGCAGCCAGAGTGAATTCCTGAGGTCCTCTTCACTACCTGAGAAGTTCAACCAGCTTCCCACCGCAACTCTAGAAAAAACACAAAATTATCCCCTCAATGCGAGATCAGGAATATATTCCGCTGCACAATTCAAGAGAAATCCCACGTTCCGCTGGAAAGGCAAAACTGTATTTGACACCCTTTATGCGACTCAGAAAATTTCCTCAAACAACCGTCCCCATTGGAGAGGAGAACACAATTTATGGACTCAACTTGGGAAGAGGCCCTATTCCCATTTAACGGCTCGAGAGTAATCCCGAAATTCCCGTTCCAGCAGAAAAGGGTAACTAACTTCCCTGAAGTAACACAAGCGAGTTCCTGAGGTCCCTGTCGCAACTCGAGAAGTACCCCCAGCTTCCCGCCTCAAAAGGGGAAACACCAAAAAATTATCCGCTCAATGTGAGATGAGGAAATTTTGCACTGCACAATTATATAGAAATCCCACATTCCCGCTTGAAAGGCAAAAGGGTACTTGACACTCTTAATGCGACTCAGAAATTTCACTAACAACAGTCCCCATAGAAGAGGTGAACGGATTTTATGTACTTAATTCGAAATGAGGCCCTATTCCCATTTAACGGATCCAGACTAAACCGGAAGTTCCCCTTCCAATACAAAAGGGGACCCGACTTTCCAGAAACAACTCCAGCAAATTCCTGAGGTCCCCGTCACAACACGAGAAGCAATTCAAAATTCCCGCCGCAACTCGATATACACCACAAAATTATTTCCTCAATGAGAGATGAGGATAATTTGGGCTGCAGAATCACAAGAGAAACACCACATTCCCTCTTGAAATGCAAAAAGGTACTTGACACCCTTTATGCGACTCAGAAATTTCACTAACATCAGTCCCCATTGTAGAGGTGAACGAACTTTATGTACTCAATTCAAAATGAGGCACGATTGCCAATTAACTGCTGGAGAGTAAATTGGAAGTTCCCCTTCCAACAAAAAGGGGACCTGCTTTACCTGAAGAAACCCGACTGAGTTCCTGAGGTACCCATCGCAACTCGAGAAGTACCTCCAGCTTTCCGCCGCAACTCGAGAAACACCACAAAATTATCCCCTCAATGCGAGAATAGGAAATTTTGCGTTGCAGAATCTCAAGAGAAATCCCACATTCCCGCTTGAAAGGCAAAAGCGTACTTGACACACTTTATGCCACTCAGAAAGTTCCCTAACATCCGTCCCCATTGGAGAGAATAACACACATTATGGACTCAACTCCAGAAGAGGCCCTATTCCCATTAAAGGGCTCAAGAGTATTCCGGAAGTTCCCCTTCCAGCACAAATGGGACCTGATTCCCTGAAGTAACTCGAGTAAGTTTCTGAGGTCCCCATCGCAACTCGAGAAACACCACAAAATTATCCCCTCAATGAGAGATGAGGCAATTTTGTGCTGCAGAATCTCAAGAGAAATCCCACATTTCCGCTTGAAAGGCAAAAGGGTGCTTGACTCCCTTTAGGCGACTCAGAATGGTCCCTAACATTGGTCCTCAGTGGAGAGGATCACACACTTTATGGACTCAACTCCAGAAGAGGCCCGATTCCCATTAAAGGGCTCAAGAGTAATCCGGAAGTTCTCCTTCCAGCACAAAAGGGGCCTGATTCCCTAAAGTAACTCGAGTAAGTTCCTGAGGTCCCCATCGCAACTCGAGAAACACCACAAAATTATCCCCTCAATGAGAGATGAGGCAATTTTGTGCTGCAGAATCTCAAGAGAAATCCCGCATTCTCTCTTGAAAGGCAAAAGGGTACTTGACACACTTTATGCCACTCAGAAAGTTCCCTATCATCCTTCCCCATTGGAGAGGAGAACACATTTTATGGACTCCACTGGAGAAGGGGCCCTATTCCCATTAAAGGGCTGGAGAGTAAACTGGAAGTTCCCCTTCCAGCACAAAAGGGGACCTGACTTCCCTGAAGAAACCCGAGAGATTTCCTGAGGTCCCCATCGCAACTCAAGAAACACCACAAAATTATCCCCTCAGTGCAAGATGAGGAAATTTTACGTTGCCGAATCTCAAGAGAAATACCACATTACCTCTTGGAAGGCAAAAGGGTACTTAACACCCTTTCTACAACTCAGAAATTTCACTAACATCAGTCCCCATTGGGGAGGAGAACACACTTTCTGGACTCAATTCGAGATGAGACCCTATTCCCATTTAATGGCTTGAGAGTAAACCGGAAGTTCCTGTTCAAACACAAAACGGGACCTGCTTTACCTGAAGAAACCCGAGCGAGCTCCTGACGTCCCCATCGCAACTCGAGAAGTACCCCATCTTCCCGCCGCAACTCGACATACACCACAAAATTATCAACTCAATGCAAGATGACGAAATTTTGCTCTGCAGAATCTCAAGAGAAATATCACATTCATGCTTGAAAGGCAAAAGGGTACTTGACTCCCGTTAGGCGACTCAGAATGTTCCCTAAAATCCATCCTCAGTGGAGAGGAGAACACTCTTCATGCACTCAAATGGAGAAGAGGCAATATTCCCATTTAAAGCCTCAAGAGCAATCAAGAAGTTCCCCTTCCAAAACAAAAGGGGACTTGACTTCCCTGGAGCAACCCGAGAGAGTTCCTGAGGTTCCCGTTTCAACTCCAGAAGTATCCCCTACTTCCCACCACAACTCAAGAAACAACACAATATTATCCACTCAATGCGACACGAGGTAATTTTGCGCTGCAGAATCTCAAGCAAAATCCCACATTAATGCTTGAAAGGCAAAAGGAAACGTGGCATACTATATGCCCCTCAGAAAGTTCCCTAATATCCGTCCCCATTGCAGAGGCGTACACAATTTAAGGACTCAACTCCAGAAGAGCCCCTATTCCCTTAAAGGGCTTGAGAGTATTCCGGAAGTTCCCCATCCAGCGCAAAAGGGGACCTGACTTCAATAAAGTCACTCGAGTGCGTTCCTGAGGTCCCCGCTGCAACTCTAGAAGTACCCCCTGATGCATGCCGCAATTCAAGAAACACCACAAAATTATCCCCTCGATGCGAGATGAGGAAATATTGCGCTGCAGAATTTCAAGAGAAATCCCACATTACCATTGAAAGGCAAAAGCGTACTTGACACACTTTATGCCACTCAGAAAGTTCCCTAACATCCTTCCCCTTTGGAGAGAAGAATACACGTTATGGACTCAACTCGAGAAGAGGCCCTATTGCCGTTAAAGAGCTCGAGAGTAATCCGTAAGTTCCCCTTCCAACACAAAAGGGGACCTGACGTCCCTGAAGTAACCCGAGTGAGTCCCTGAGGTTCCCGTCGCAACTTCAGAAGTACCCCCAGCTATCCGCCAAATTCGAGAAACATCACAAAATTATCCCCTCGAAGCGAGGAGGAAATTTTGCGCTGCAAAATCTCAAGAGATATACCACATTCCCATTTGAAAAGCAAAAGGGTAATTGACTCCCTTTATGCGACTCAGAATGTTCCCTAACATCCATCCTCAGTGGAGAGGAAATCACACTTCATGGACTCAAATCAAAAAGAGGCAATATTCCCATTTCAAGGCTACAGAGTAATCAAGAAGTTCCCCTTCCAACACAAAAAGGACTTGACTTCCCTGAAGCAACCCGAACAATTTCCTGAGGTTCCCGGCTCAACTCGAGAAGTACCCCATGCTTCCCGCCGCAACTCGAGAAACAACACAATATTATCCCCTCAATGCGAGATGAGGAAATTTTACCCTGCAGAATCTCAAAAGAAATCCCACATTCCCGCTTGAAAGGCAAAAGGGTACTTGAGTCCCTTTAGGGGACTCAGAATGTTCCCTAACATCCTTCCTCAGTGGAGAGGAAAACACACTTTATGGACTCAAATCTAGAAGATGTATTATTCCCATTAAACAGCACGAGAGTAATCCGGAAGTTCCCCTTCAAACACAAAAGGGGACTTGACTTCCCTGAAGCAACCCGAGCGAGTTCCTGAGGTCCCCGTCGCAACTAGAGAAATACCCCCTGGTTCCCGCCACAACTCCAGAAACACCACAAAATTATCCCCTCAATGCGAGATGAGGAAATTTTGCGCTGCAGAATTTCAAGAGAAATCCCACATTCCCACTTGAAAGGCAAAAGTGTACTTGGCTCCCTTGAGGCGACTCCGAATGGTCCCTAACATCCCTCCTCAGTGGAGAGGAGAACACACTTTATGGACTCAAATCGAGAAGAGGCAATATTCCCACTTAACAGCTCGAGAGTAAACCGGAAGTTCCCCTTCCAACACAAAAGGGGACTTAACTTCCCTGAAGCAACCCGATCGAGTCCTGAGTTCCCCATTGAAACTGGAGACATACACCATGCTTCCTGCCTCAACTTGAGAAACACCACAAAATTATGCTCTCAATGTGAGAATAGGTAATTTTGCGCTGCAGAATCTCAAGAGAAATCCCACATTCCCGCATGAAAGGCAAAAGGGTACTTGACACACTTAATACCACTCAGAAAGTTCCCTAACATCCTCCCCATTGGAGAGAACAACAGACTTTATGGACTCAACTCGAGAAGAGGCCCTATTCCAATTAAAGGGCTCCAGATAATCCGGAAGTTCCCCTTCCAGCACAAAAGGGGACCTGACTTCCCTGAAGTAACTCGAGTGAGTTCCTTAGGTCCCCGTTGCAACTGGAAAAGTACCCCCAGCTTCCCGCCGCAATTCGAGAAACACCACAAAATTATCCCCTCAATGCGAGATGAGGAAATTTCGCACTGCAGAATCTCAAGAGAAATCCCACATTTACGTTTGAAAGGCAAAAGGGTACTTGACTCCCTTTAGGCGACTCAGAATGTTCCCTAACATCCGTCCTCAGTGGAGAGGAAAACACACTTCATCGACTCAAATCGAAAAGAGGCAATATTCCCATTTAAAGGCTCGAGAGTAATCAAGAAGTTCCCCTTCCAACACAAAAAAGGACTTGACTTCCCTGAAGCAACCTGAGCCAGTTCCTGAAGGTCCCGTCTCAACTGCAGACGTACCCCCTGCTTCCTGCCCCAACTCGAGAAACGACACAAAATTATCCCCACAATGAGAGATGAGGAAATTTTGCGCTGCAGAATCTCAAGAGAAACCCCACATTTCCGCTTCAAAGGCAAAAGGGTACTTGACTCTCTTTAGGCGACTCAGAATGATCCCTAACATCCGTCCTCAGAGGAGAGGATAACAAACTTTATGGACTCAACTCCAGAAGAGGCCCTATTCCCATTAAAGGGCTCAAGAGTAATCCTGAAGTTATCCTTCCAGCACAAAAGGGCCTGATTCCCTGATGTAACTCGAGGGAGTTACTGAGGTTCTGTCGCAACTGGAGAAGTACCCGCAGGTTAGCGCCGCAATTCCAGAAACACCACAAAATTATCCCCTCAATGCGAGATGAGGAAATTTCGTCCTGCAGAATCCCAAGAGAAATCCCACATTCCCGCTTGAAAGCAAAAGGGAACTTGACACACTTTATGCCACTCAGAAAGTTCCCTAACATCCGTCCCCATTGGAGAGGCATACACACTTTAGGGACTCAACTCCAGAAGAGGCCCTATTCCCATTAAAGGTCTCAAAACTAATCCGGAAGTTCCCCTTCCACCACAAATGGGACTTGATTCCCTGAAGTAACTTGAGTAAGTTTCTGTGGTCCCCATCGCAACTCGAGAAGCACCACAAAATTATCCCCACAATGTGAGATGAGGAAATTTTGCACTGCAGAATCTCAAGAGAAATACCACAAACCTGCTTGAAAGGCAAAAGGGTACTGAATCCGTTCATGCGACTCAGAATGTTCCCTAACATCCTTCCTCAGTGGAGAGGAAAGAACACTTTATGGACTCAAATCGAGAAGAGGCATTTTTCCCATTTAACAGCTCGAGAGTAATCCGGAAGTTCCCCTTCCAACACAAAAGTGGACTTGACTTCCCTGAAGCAACCCGAGAGAGTTCCTGAGGTCCCCGCCGCAACACGAGAAGTACCCCCAGTTTCCCGCCGCAACTCGAGAAACACCACAAAATTATCCCCTCAATGCGAGATGAGGAAATTTTGCGATCCAGAATGTCAAGAGAAATACCATATTCCCTCTTGAAAGGAAAAAAGCTACTTGACACCCTTTATTCGACTCAGAAAGTTCCCTAACATCCGTCCCCATTGGAGAGGAGAACACACTCTATGGACTCAATTCGAGATGAGCTCCTGTTCACATTTAAGGGCTCGAGAGTAAACCGGAACTTCCCCTTCCCATACCAAAGGGGACCTGACTTGCCTGAAGCAACCCGAGTGAGTTTTTGAGGTCCCCGCCGCAACTAGAGAAGTACTCCCTGCTTCCTGCCACAACTCGAGAAACACCACAAAATTATCCCCTCAATGCAAGATGAGGAAATTTTGCGCTGCAGAATCTCAAGAGAAAACCCACATTCCCGCTTGAAAGGCAAAAGGGTACTTGACTCCCTTTAGGCGACTCAGAATTTTCCCTAACATCCATCCTCAGTGGAGAGGAGAACATATTTTATGGACTCAAATGGAGAGGAGGCAATATTCCCTTTAACTTCTCGACAGTAATCCGGAGGATCCCCTTCCAAAAAAAAGGCGACTTGACTTCGCTGAAGCAACCGGAGCGAGTTCCTGAGGTCCCCAACATAGCTAGAGAAGTGCCCCCTGCTTTCCATCACAACTGGAGAAACACCACAAAATTATCCCCTCAATGCGAGATGAGGAAATTTTGAGCTGCAGAATCTCAAAAGAAAATCCACATTACCATTGAAAGGCAAAAGCTTACTTGACACACTTTATGCCACTCAGAAAGTTCCCTAACATCCGTCCCCATTGGAGAGAACAACAGATTTTATGGACTCAATTCGAGAAGAGGCCCTATTCCCATTCAAGGGCTTGAGAGTAATCCGGAAGTTCCGCTTCCGGCACAAAAGGGGACCTGACTTCCCTGATGTAACTCGAGTGAGATCCTGAGGTCGCCATCGCAACTCCTGAAGTAACCCAAGCTTCCCGCCGCGATTTGAGAAACACCACAAAATTATCCCCTCAATGGGAGATGAGGAAATTTTGTGCTGCTGAATCTCAAGAGAAATCCCACATTTGCGTTTGAAAGGCAAAAGGGTACTTGACTCCCTTTATAAGACTCAGAATATTCCCTAACATCCATCCTAAGTGGAGAGGAGAACATATTTTATCTACTCAAATGCAGAAGAGGCAATATTCCCTTTTAATGTCTCAAGAGTATTCCGGAAGTTCTCTTCCAACACAAAAGAGGACTTGACTTCCCTGAAGCAACCCGAGCGAGTTCCTGAGGTCCCCGCCACAACTCGAGAAATACCCCAGCTTCCCGCCGCAATTCCAGAAACACCACAAAATTATCCTCTAAATGCGAGCTGAGGTTATTCTGTGCTGCAGAATCTCAAGAGAAATCCCACATTCCCGCTTGAAAGGCAAAAGGGTACTTGACACACTTTATGCCACTCAGAAAGTTCAGTAATATCCGTCCCCATTGCAGAAGATAACACATTTTACTGACTCAACTACAGAACAGGCCCTATTCCCATTAAAGGGCTCAAGAGTATTCCGGAAGTTCCCCTTCCAGCACAAATGGGACCTGATTCCCTGAAGTAACTGGAGGAAGTTTCTGAGGTTCCCATAGTAACTCGAGAAACACCACAAAATTATCCCCACAATGTGAGATGACGAAATTTTGCGCTGCAGAATCACAAGTGAAATCCCACATTTCTACTTGAAAGGCAAAAGGGTACTTGACTCCCTTTAGGCGACTCAGAATGGTCCCTAACATTCGTCATCAGTGGAGAGGATAACACATTTTATGGACTCAACTCCAGAAGAGGCCCTATTCCCATTAAAGGGCTCAAGAGTAATCCGGAAGTTCTCCTTCCAGGAAAAAAAGGGGCCTGATTTCCTGAAGTAACTCTGGAAAGTTCCTGAGGTCCCCATTACAACTCAAGAAACACCACAAAATTATCCCCTCAATGCGAGATGAGGAAATTTTGCGCTGGAGAATCTCAAGAAAAATCCCACATTCCCGCTTGAAAGGCAAAAGGTACGTGATTCCCTTTAGGGGACTCAGAATGTTCCCTAACATCCATCCCCATTGGAGAGGAGAATACACTTTATGGACTCAAATGGAGAAGAGGCCCTATTCCCATTCAAGGGCTTGAGAGTAATCCGGAAGTTCCCCTTCCAGCACAAAAGGGAACCTGACTTCCCTGATGTAACTCCAGTGAGTTCCTGAGGTCCCGGTCGCAACTCCAGAGGTAACCCCAGCTTCCCACTGCAATTCGAGAAACACCACAAAATTATCCCCTCAATGCAAGATGAGGAAATGTTGCGATGAAGAATCTCAAGAGAAAATCCACATTAACCTTGAAAGGCAAAAGCGTAATTGACACACTTTATGCCACTCAGAAAGTTCCCTAACATCCGTCCCCATTGGAGAGGAGAAAACACTTTATGGACTCAACTATAGAGGAGGCCCTATTCCCATTAAAGAGCTCGAGAGTAATCTGGAAGTTCCCCTTCCAGCACAAAAGGGGATCTGACTTTTCTGAAGTTACTCGAGTGAGTCCCTGAGGTTCCCGTGGCAACTTCAGAAGTACGCCCATCTACCCGCCAAATTTGAGAAACATCACAAAATTATCCCCTCAATGTGAGGAGGAAATTTTGCCCTGCAGAATCTCAAGAGATATCGCACATTCTCGCTTGAAAGGCAAAAGGGTACTTGGCTTCCTTTATGCGACTCAGAATGTTCCCTAACATCCATCCTCAGTGGAGAGGAAAACACACTTCATGGACTCAAATGGAGAAGAGGCATTATTCCCATTTAACAGCTCGGGAGTAATCCGGAAGTTCCCCTTCCAACACAAAAGGGGACATGACTTCCCTGAAGCAACCCGAGCGAGTCCTGAGTTCCCCGTCGAAACTCAAGAAGTAAACCCTGCTTCTCGCAGCAACTCGAGAAACACAACAGAATTATGCTCTCAATGCGAGATGAGGTAAATTTTTGCTGCAGAATCTCAAGAGAAATCCCACATTTCCTCTTGAAAGAAACAAGGGTACTTGACTCCCTTTAGGTGACACAGAATGGCCCCTAAAACAGTCCTCATTGGAGAGGAGAACACACTTTATGGACTCAAGTCGAGAAGAGGCAATAATCCTATTTAACGGCCCAAGAGTAATCCGGAAGTTCCCCTTTCAACACAAAAGGGGACTTGACTTCCCTGAAGTAACCCCAACGAGTTCCTGATGTCCCCCCCGCAACTGGAGAAATACCCCCAGCTTCCCGCCGCAATTTGAGAAACACCACAAAATTATCCCCTCAATGCGAGATGAGGAAATTTTGCGCTGGAGAATCTCAAGAGAAATCCCACATTCCCGCTTGAAAGGCAAAAGGATACTTGACTCCCTTTAGGCGACTCAGAATGTTCCCTAACATCCTTCCTCAGTGGAGAGGAAAACACACTTTATGGACTCAAATGGAGAGGAGGCAATATTCCCTTTTAACGGCTCGAGAGTAATCCGGAAGTTCCCCTTCCAACAAAAAAAGGACTTGACTTCCCTGAAGCAACCCGAGCGAGTTCCTGAGTTCACCGCCGCAACTAGAGAAGTACCCCCTCTTCCAGACGCAACTGGAGAAACACCACAAAATTATAACCTCAATGCGAGATGAGGTAAATTTTCGCTGCAGAATCTCAAGAGAAATCCCACATTCCTGCTTGAAAGACAAAAGTGTACTTGGCTCCCTTGAGGCGACTCGGAATGGTCTCTAACATCCCTCCTCTGGGGAGAGGAGAACACATTTTATGGACTCAAATCGAGAAGAGGCAATATTCCCATTTAACAGCTCGAGAGTAATCCGGAAGTTCCCCTTCCAACACAAAAGGGGACTTGACTTCTCTGAAACAACCCGAGCGAGTCCTGAGTTCCCCTTCGAAACTCGAGATGTAAACCCTGCTTCCCGTAGCAACTCGAGAAACACAACAGAATTATGCTCTCAATGAGAGATGAGGTATTTTTTTGCTGCAGAATCTCAAGAGAAATCCCACATTCCCGCTTGAAAGGCAGAAGGGTACTTGACTCCCTTTAGGCGACTCAGAATGGCCCCTAAAACCGTCCTCATTGGAGAGGAGAACACACTTTATGGACTCAAGTCGAGAAGAGGCAATATTCCATTTAACAGGTCGAGAGTAATCCTGAAGTTCCCCTTCCAACACAAAAGGGGACATGACTTCCCTGAAGCAACCCGAGCGAGTCCTGAGTTCCCCGTCGAAACTCGAGATGTAAACCCTGTTTCCAGCCACAACTCGAGAAACACCACAAAATTATCCCGTCAATGCAAGATGAGGAAATTTTGCCCTGCAGAATCTCAAGAGAAATACCACATTCCCTCTTGAAAGGGAAAAGGGTACTTGACTCCCTTTAGGCGACTCAGAATGTTCCCTAACATCCTTCCTTAGTGGAGAGGAAAACACACTTTATGGACTCAAATCGAGAAGAGGCATTATTCCCATTTAACACCTGGAGAGTAATCCGGAAGTTCCCCTTCCAACTCAAAAGGGGACTTGACTTCCCTGAAGCAACCCGAGCAAGTTCCTGAGGTCCCCTCCCCAAAAAGAGAAGTACCCCCTGAATCCCGCCACAACTTGAGGAACACCACAAAATTATCCCCTTAATGTGATATGAGGAAATTTTGTGCTGAAGAATCTCAAGCGAAAATCCACATTAACCTTGAAAGGCAAAAGCGTACTTGACACACTTTATGCCACTCAGAATGTTCCCTAACATCCATCCCCATTGGAGAGGAGAACACACTTTATGGACTCAACTGGAGAAGAGGCCCTATTACCATTCAAGGGCTTGAAAGTAATCCGGAAGTTCCCCTTCCAGCACAAAAGGGGACCTGAGTTCCCTGATGTAACTCGAGTGAGTTCCTGAGGTCCCCGCCGCAACTGGAGAAGTACCCCCAGCTTCCGGCCGCATTTGAGAAACACCACAAAATTATTCCGTCAATGCAAGGTGAGGAAATTTTGCGCTGCAGAATCTCAAGAGAAATCCCACATTCCCTCTTGAAAGGCAAAAGGTTACTTGACTCCCTTTAGGCGACTCAGAATGTTCCCTAACATCCTTCCTCAGTGGAGAGGGAAACACACTTTATGGACTCAAATCGAGAAGAGGCATTATTCCCATTTAACAGCTCCAGAGTAATCCGGTAGTTGCCCTTCCAACACAAAAGGGGACTTGACTTCCCTGAAGCAACCCGAGCGAGTTCCTGAGGTCCTCATCGCAACTCGAGAAATACCCCCTGCTTCCCGCCACAACTTGAGAAACACGAAAAAATTATCCCCTCAATGCGAGATGAGGAAATTTTTCGCTGCAGAATCTCAAGAGAAATCCCACATTCCCGCTTGAAAGGCAAAAGGAAACTTGACACACTTTATGCCCCTCAGAAAGTTCTCTAACATCCGTCCCCATTGGAGAGACATACACACTTTATGGACTCAACTGGAGAAGAGCCCCTATTCCCATTAAAGGGATCGAGGGTAATTCGGAAGTTCCCCTTCCACCACAAAACGGGACCTGACTTCCCGGAAGTATCTCGAGTGAGTTCCTGAGGTCCCTGCCACAACTCTAGAAGTACCCCCTGCTTCCTGCAGCAATTTGAGAAACTCCGCAAAATTATACCCTCAATGTGAGATGAGGAAAATTTTCACTGCAGAATCTCAAGAGAAATCCCACATTCCTGTTTGAAATGCAAAAGGGTACTTGACTCCCTTTATGCGACTCAGAATGTTCCCTAAAATCCATCCTCAGTGGAGAGGAGATCACTCTTCATGGACTCAAATCGAGAAGAGGCAATATTCCCATTTAAAGCGTCAAGAGTAATCAAGAAGTTCCCCTTCCAACTCAAAAGGGGACTTGACTTCCCTGGAGCAACCGGAGAGAGTTCCTGAGGTTCCCAGCTCAACTTGAGAAGTACCCCATGCTTCCAGCCGCAACTCGAGAAACAACACAATTTTATCCCCTCAATGCGAGATTAGGAAATTTTACGCTGCAGAATCTCAAGAGAAATCCCACATTCCCACTTGAAAGGCAAAAGGGAACTTGGCATACTTTATGCCCCTCAGAAAGTTCCCTAAAATCCGTCCCCATTGCAGAGGCCTACACAATTTATGGACTCAACCCCAGAAGAGCCCCTATTCCCTTAAAGGGCTCGAGTGTAAACCGGAAGTTCCCCGTCCAGCACAAAAGGGGACCTGACTACCCTGAAGTAACTCCAGTGAGTTCCTGAGGTCCCCGTTGAAACTCGAGAAGTACCCCCAGCTTCCCGCCGAAATTCGGGAAACACCACAATATTATCCCCTCAATGCGAGATGAGGAAACTTAGCGCTGCAGAATCTGAAGAGAAATCTCACATTCCCAATTGAAAGGCAAAAGCATACTTGACTCCCTTTATGTCACTCAGAAAGTTCCCTAACATCCTTCCCCATTGGAGAGGAGAACACACTTTATGGACTCAACTCGCGAAGTGGCCCTATTCCATTTAAAGGGCTCGAGAGTAATGCGGAAGCTCCCCTTCAAAAACAAAAGGGGACCTGACTTCCCTGAAGCAAGCCGAGCTAGTTCCTGAAATCCCCGCCGCAACTCGAGAAGTACCCCCAGCTTCCCGCCACAATTCGTGAAACACCACAAGATTATCCCCTCAATGCGAGATGAGGAAATTTAGCGCTGCATAATTTAAAGAGTAATCCCACATTCCCTCTTGACAGGCAAAACGATACTTAAAACAATTTATATGACTCAGAAATTTCACTAACATCAGTCCATATTGGAGAGTAGAACACATTTTATGGACTCAATTCGAGGTGAGGCCCTATTCCCATTTAAAGGCTCCAGAGAAAACGGGAAGTTCCCCTTCCAACAGAAATGGGGACCTGACTTCACTGAAGCAACACCTGCGAAATACTGACGTCCCCGTCACAACTCAAGAATTACCACTAGCTTCCCGCCCGCAACTCGAGAAACACCACAAAATTATCCCCTCAATGAGAGATGAGGAAATTTTGCGATGCAGAATCTCAAGAGAAATACAACATTCCCTCCTAAAAGGCAAAAGGATACTTGACACCCTTTTTGAGACTCAGAATGTTCCCTCACACAGCAGTCACAATTGGAGATGAGAATACATTTTAAGGACTCAATTCGACATGAGGCCCTATTACTATTTAATGGCTTGAGAGTAAACCGGAAGTTCTCCTTCCAACACAAAAGGGGACCTGAATTCCCTGAAGCAACCCGAACGAGTTACTGATGTCCGCGTTGCAACTCGAGAAGTACCCCCAGGTTCCCTTTGCTACGCGAGCAACACGATAAAATTATCCCCTCATTGCGAGATGAAGAAATATTGTGCTTCAGAATCTCAAGAGAAATATCACATTCCCTCTTGAAACGCAAAAGCGTACTTGAAACCCTTTATGCGACTCAGAAATTTCACTAACATCAGTCCCCATTGGATAGGGGAACACACTTTAAGGACACAATTCGAGATGAGGCCCTATTTCCATTTAACGGCTCGAGAGTAAACCGGAAGTTCCTCTCCAACACAAAAGGGGACCTGAATTACCTGAAGCAACCCGGGCGAGTCCTGAGGTCCCCGTCACAACTCGAGAAGTACACGCAGCTTCCCGCCGCAATTCAAGAAACATCACAAAATTATCCGCTCAATGCGAGATGACGAAATTTTGCCCTGCAAATCTCAAGAGAAACAACACATTCCCTCTTGAAAGGCAAAAGGGTACTAGACACCCTTTATGCGAATCAGAAAGTTCCCTCACACAGCCGTCCCCATTGAAGTGGGGAACACACTTTATGGACTCATTTCGAGATGAGGCCCTATTCCCATTTAACGGCTCGAGAGTAAAACAGAAGTTCCCCTTCCAACACAAAAGGTGACCTGACTTCCCTGAAGCAACCCGAGCGAGTTCCTGAGGTCCCCGTCACAACTTGAGAAGTATCCCCAGCTTCCCGCTGCTACTCGATAAACACCACAAAATTATCCCCTCAATGCAAGATGAGGAAATTTTCGCTGTATAATCTCAAGAGAAATCCCACATTCCCTCGTGAATGCAAAATTGTACTTACACCCATTATGCGACTCAGAAAGTTCCCTCACACAGCCGTCCCCATTGCAGAGGAGAACACTCTTAAGGACGCAATTCGAGACGAGGCCCTATTCCCATTTAACGGCTCGAGATTAAACCGGAAGTTCCCCATCGAATACAAAAGGGGACCTGACTTCACTGAAGCAACCCGACCAATTTCCTAGTTCCCCGACGCAACTCAAGAAGTACCCCCAGCTTCCCGCAGGAACTCGAGAAACATCACAAAATTATCCCCTCAATGCGAGATGAGGAAATTTTGTGCTGCAGAATCTCAAAAGAAATCCCACATTCCCTCTTATAAGGCAAAAGGGTACTTGACACCATTTATGCGACTCAGAAATTTCACTAACATAAGTCCCCATTGGAGAGGAGAACACTATTTATGGACTCAATTCGAGATGAGGCCCTATTCCCATTTAAAGACTGGAAAGTAAATCAGAAGTTCCCCTTCCAACACAAATGGGGACTTGACATTCCTGAAGCAACCCGAGCGAGTGCCTGAGGTCCTCATCGCAACTCGAGAAGTACCTCCAGCTTCCTTCTTCAACTCGAGAAACACCACAAAATTATCCCCTCAATGCGAGATGAGGAAGTTTTGCAATGCAGAATCTCAGGAGAAATACCACATTAACTCTTGAAAGGCAAAAAGGTACTTTACGCCCTTTATTCGATTAAGAAAGTTTCCTCACACAGCCGTCCCCATTGGAGAGGAGAACACAATTTAGGGACTCAATTCGAGATGAACCCCTGTTCACATTTAAGGGCTCGAGAGGAAACCGGAAGTTCCCCTTCCAACACCAAAGGGGACCTAACTTCCTGAAGCAACGAGAGTGAGTTCCTAAGGTCCTTGTTGCAACACGAGAAGTACCCCCAGCTTTCCGATGCAACTCGAGAAATACAACAAAATTATCCCCTCAATGTGAGATGAGGAAATTTTGCGATGCAGAATCTCAAGAGAAATATCACATTCCCTCTTGATAGGCAAAAAGGTACTTGACACCCTTTATTCGACTCAGAAAGTTCCCTCACACAGCCGTCCCCATTGGAGAGGACAACACACTTTATGGACTCAATTCGAGATGAGTCCCTGTTCACATTTAAGAGCTCGAGTTTAAAGCGGAAGTTCCCTTTCCAACACCAAAGGGGACCTGACTTCCTGAAGCAACCAGAGCGAGTTCCTGAGGTCCCCATCGCAACTCGAGAAGTACCCCCAGCTTCTGGCCGTAACTCGAGAAACACCACAAAATTATCCCCTCAGTGCGAGATGAGGATATTTTGCGATGCAGAATCTCAAGAGAAATAAAACATTCCCTTTGGAAAGACAAAAAGGTACGTGACACCCTATATTCGACTAGAAAGTTCCCTCACACAGCCGTCCCCATTGGAGAGGAAAACACACTTTATGGACTCAATTCGAGATGAACCCCTGTTCACATTTAAGGGCTCGAGAGACAACCGGAAGTTCCCCTTCCAACAACAAAGGGGACCTGACTTCCCTGAAACACCCCGAGCGAGTTCCGGAGGTCCCCGTCTCAACTCGAGAAGTACCCCAGCTTCTCGAAGCAACTGGAGAAACATCACAAATTTATCTCCTGAATACGAGATGAGGAAATTGTGCCATGCAGAATCTCAAGAGAAATACGACATTCCCTCTTGAAAGGCAAAAAGGTACTTGACACCCTTTATTCAACTCAGAAATTTCCCTCACACAGCCGTCCCCATTGGAGAGGATAACACACTTTATGGACTCAATTCGAGATGAGACCCTGTTCACATTTAAGGGATCGAGGGTCAGCCGGATATTCCTCTTCCAACACCAAAGGGGACCTGACTTCACTGAAGAAACCCGAGCGAGTTTCTGAGGTCCCCGTCGCAACTCGAGAAGTACCCCCAGCTTCAGGCTGCAACTCGAGAAACAGCACAAAATTATCCCCTCAATGAGAGATGAGGAAATTTTGCGATACAGAATCTCAGGAGAAATACCACATTCCCTCTTGAAGGCAAAAATGTACTTGAACCCTTTATTCGTCTCAGAAAGTTCCCTCACACTGCCGTCCCCAATGGAGAGGAGAACACACTTTATGGACTCAATTCGAGATGAGCCCCTGTTCACATATAAGGGCTCGAGAAGAAAGGGGAAGTTCCCCTTTCAACACCAGAGGGGACCTGAATTCCCTAAAGCAAACCGAGCGAGTTCCTGAGGTCCCCGTCGCAACTCGAGAAGTACCATCAGCTACCCGCCGCAACTCGAGAAACACCACAAAACTATCCCCTCAATGCGACATGAGGAAATTTTGCGATGCAGAATCTCAAGAGAAATACCACATTCCCTCTTGAAAGGACAAAAGGTACTTGACACCCTTTATTCAACTCAGAAAGTTCCCTCACACAGCCATTCCCAATGGAGAGGAGAACACACTTTATGGACTCAATTCGAGAGGAGCGCTTGTTCACATTTAAGGGATTGAGAGTAAACCGGAAGTTCCCCTTCCAACACCAAAGTGGACCTGACTTCCCTGAAGCAACCCACGTGAGTTCCTGAGGTCCCGGTCGAAACTCGAAAAGTAACACCAGCTTCTCGCCGCAACTCAAGAAACACCACAAATTTATCCCCTACATGCGAGATGAGGAAATTTTGCGCTGCAGAATCTCAAGAGAAATACCACATTCCCTCTTGAAAGGCAAAAAGGTACTTGACACCCTTTATTCGACTCAGAAAGTTCCCTCACACAGCCGTCCCCATTGGAGAGGGGAACACACTTTATGGACTCAATTCGAGATGAGACCCTGTTCACATTTAAGGGCTCGAGGGTCAACCGGATGTTCCTCTTCAAACACCAAAGGCGACCTGACTTCACTGAAGAAACCCGAGCGAGTTCCTGAGGTCCCCATCGCAACTCGAGAAGTACCCCCAGCTTCCCGCCGCAACTCGAGAAACACCACAAAATTATCCCCTCAATGCGAGAGGAGGAAATTTTGTGATGCAGAATCTCAAGAGAAATACCATATTCCCTCTTGAAAGGCAAAAGTGTACTTGACACCGTTTTTGCCACTCAGAAATTTCACTAACATCAGTACGCATTGGAGAGTAGAGCCCATTTTATGGACTCGATTCGAGATGAGTCCCTGTTCACATTTAAGGGCTAGAGAGTAAACCGGAATTTCACCTTCCAACACCAAAGGGGACCTGACTGCCTTGAAGCAACCAGAGCGAGTTCCTGAGGTCCCCGTCTCAACTCGAGAAGTACCCCCAGCTTCCCGCTGCATTTCGAGAAAAACCACAAATTTATCCCCTAAATGTGAGAAGAGGAAATTTTTCGATGCAGAATCTCAAGAGAAATACCACATTCCCTCTTGAAAGGCAAAAAGATTCTTGACACTCTTTATTCGACTCATAAAGTTCTCTCACACAGCCGTCCCCATTGGAGAGGAGAACACATTTTACGGACTCAATTCGAGATGAACCCCTGTTCACATTTTAGGGCTCGAGAGTAAACCGGAAGTTCCCCTTCCAACACCAAAGGGGACCTGACTTCCCTGAAGTAACCCCAGCGAGATCCTGAGGTTCCCGTCGAAACTCAAGAAGTACCCTTGGGTTCCGGCCGATACTCGTGAAACACGACAAAATTATCCCCTCAAGGCGAGATGAGGAAATTTTGCGATGCAGAATCTCAAGAGAAATTCCACATTCCCTCAAGAAAGGCAAAAACATTCTTGACACCCTTTAATCGACTCAGAAAGTTCCCTCACACAGTCGTCCCCATTGGAGAGGGGAACACACCTTAAGGATTCATTTCGAGATGAGCCCCTGTTCACATTTAAGGGCTCGAGAGTAAACCAGAAGTTCCCCTTCCAAAATGAAAGTGGACCTGACTTCCATAAAGCAACCCGAGCGAGTTCCAGAGGTCCCCGTCGCAACTCGAGAATTACCCCCAGCTTCCCGTGGCAACACGTGAAACACCACAAAATTATCCCCTTTATGCGAGATGAGGAAATTTTGCACTACAGAATCTGAAGAGAAATTCCACATTTCCTCTTGAAAGGCAAAAGTGTACTCGAAACTGTTTTTGCGACTCAGAAATTTCACTATAATTAGTCCCAGTTGGAGAGGAGAACACACTTTATGGACTCAATTGGAGATGAGTCCCTGTTCACATTTATGGGCTCGAGAGTAAACCGGAAGTTCCCCTTCGAACACCAAAATGGACCTGACTTCTCTGAAGCAACCCGAGAGAGTTTTTGAGGTCCCCGTCGCAACTCGAGAAGTACCACCAGCTTCCCGAAAAAACCTGAGAAAAACCACAAAATTATCCCCTCAAAGCGAGATGAGGAAATTTTGCAATGCAGAATCTCAGGATAAATACCACATTCCCTCTTGAAAGGCAAAAAGTTACTTGACACCCTTTATTCGATTCAGAAAGTTTCCTCACACAGCCGTCCCCATTGGAGACGAAAACACACTTTATGGACTCAATTTGAGATGAGTTCACATTGAAGGGCTCGAGAGGAAACCGGAAGTTCTCCTTCCAACACCAAAGGGGACCTGACTTCCCTGAAGCAATCCGAGCGAGTTCCTGAGGTCTCCGTCGCAACTCGAGAAGCACCCCCAGCTTCCTGTTGCAACTCGTGAAACACCAAAACATTATCCTTTGAATGCGAGATGAGAAAATTGTGCTATGCAGTATCTCAAGAGAAATACCACATTTCCTCTTGAAAGGCAAAAAGTTACTTGACACCCTTTATTCGAGTCAGAAAGTTCCCTCACACAGCCGTCCCCATTGGAGAGGAGAACACACTTTATGGACTTAATGCGAGATGACACCCTGTTCACATTTAAGGGCTTGAGAGGAAACGGGAAGTTCCCCTTTCAACACCAAAAGGGACCTGACTTCCCTGAAGCAACCCGAGCGAGTTCCTGAGGTCCCCGTCGCAACTCGTGAAGCACCACAAAATTATCCCCTCAATGCGAGAGGAGGAAATTTTGCGATGCAGAATCTCAAGAGAAATACAACCTTCCCTCTTGAATGGCAAAAAGTACTTGACACACTTTTTCGACTCAGAAAGTTCCCTCACACAGCCGTCCCCATTGGAGACGAGAACACACTTTATGGATTCAATCCGAGATGAGCCCCTATTCCGATTTAATGTCTCGAGAGAAAACCTGAAGTTCCCCTTCCAACATCAAAGGGGACCTGACTTCCCTGAAGCAACCCGAGCGAGTTCCTAAGGTCCCCGTCCCAAGTCGAGAAGCACTCCCAGCTTACCGCCACAACTCCAGAAACACCACAAATTTATCAACTCAATGCAAGATGAGAAAATTTTTCGATGCAGAATCAAAAGAGAAATACAACCTTCCCTCTTGAAAGGCAAAAATACTAGACACCCTTTATTCGACTCAGAAAGTTCCCTCACAGAGCCGTCCCCTTTGGAGAGGAGAACACACTTTATGGACTCAATTCGAGATGAGCCCCTGTTCACATTGAAGGGATCGAGCAGAAATGGGAAATTCCCCTTCCTACACCAAAGGGGGACTGACTTCCCTGAAGCAACCCGAGCGAGTTCCTGTGGTCCCCGTCGCAAGTCGAGAAGCACACCCAGCTTCCTGCCACAACTCCAGAAACACCACAAAATTATCAACTAAATGCGAGAAGAGGAAATTTTGCAATGCAGAATCTCAACAGAAATACCACATTCCCTCCTGAAAGGCAAAAATGTACTTGACACCCTTTATTCAACTCAGAAAGTTCCCTTACACAGCCGTCCCCATTGGAGAGGAGAACACACTTTATGGACACAATTCGAGATGAGCCCCTGTTCACATTTAAGGGCTCGAGAGGAAACCGGAAGTTCCCCTTCCAACACCAAAGGGGACCTGACTTCCTGAAGCAACGAGAGTGAGTTCCTAAGGTCCTTGTTGCAACACGAGAAGTACCCCCAGCTTTCCGGTGCAACTCGACAAATACAACAAAATTATCCCCTCAATGCGAGATGAGGAAATTTTGAGATGCAGAATTTCAAGAGAAATACCACATTCCCTCTTGAAAGGCAAAAAGGTACTTGACACCCTTTATTCGACTCAGAAAGTTCCCTCACACAGCCGTCCCCATTGGAGAGGACAACACACTTTATGGACTCAATTCGAGATGAGTCCCTGTTCACAATTAAGGGCTCGAGTTTAAAGCGGAAGTTCCCTTTCCAACACCAAAGGGGACCTGAATTCCTGAAGCAACCAGAGCGAGTTCCTGAGGTCCCCATCACAACTCGAGAAGTACCCCCAGCTTCTGGCCGTAACACGAGAAACACCACAAAATTATCCCCTCAATTCAAGATGAGAAAATTTTGCGCTGCGGAATCTCAAGGGAAATCCCACATTTCCGATTGAAAGGCAAAGGGTATTTGACTGCATTTATGTGACTCAAAATGTTCCCTAACATCCGTCCTCAGTAGAGAGGAGAACACACTTTATGGACTCAAATCGAGAAGAGGCAATATTCGCATTTAACGGCTTGAGCGTAACCCGAAAGTTCCCCTTCCAACACAAATGGGGACTTGACTTCCCTGAATAACCTGAACTAGTTCCTGATGGCCCCATTGCAACTCGAGAAGTGCCCCCCAGCTTTCGACCGCAACTCGAGAAACACCACAAAATTATTCCGTGAATGCGAGACGAGGAAATTTTGCACCGCAGAATCTGAAGGGAAAATTCACATTCCCACTTGAAAGGCAAAAGGGTAATTGACTCCCTTCATGTGACCCAGAAACTTCCCTCAAACAGACGACCCATTGGAGAGGAGAACACATTTATGGACTCAACTCGAGAAGAGGCCCTATTCGCATTAACGGCTCGATAGTAATCCAGATTATCCCCTTCCAACCAAAAGAGGGACCTGACTTCCCTGAAGCAACCCGAGCCAGTTCCTGAGGTCCCCGTCGCAACAGGAGAAGAACCGCCAGGTTCCCACTGCAAGTCGTGAAATACCACAAAATAATCCCCTCAATGCGAGATGAGGAAATTTTGCGCTGTACAATTCAAGTGAAATCCCACATTTGCCCTTGAAAGGCAAGAGGTCACTTGACACCATTTATGCGCCTCAGAAAGTTCCCTTAAACAGCCGTCCCGATTGGAGAGGAGAACACACTTTACGGACTCAACTCGAGAAGAGGCCCTATTCCCTATAAAGGCTCGGTAGTAATCCCGAAGTTCCCCTTCCAACACGAAAGGGTTCCTGACTTCCCTGAAGCAACCCGAGCGAGTTCCTTAGATCCCCATGACAACTCGAGAAATAATCCCCAGTTTTCCGTTGCATCTCCAGAACACCACAAAATTAACCCCTCAATGCTAGATGAGGTAATTTTGCGCTGCAGAATCTCAAGAGAAATCCCACATTCCCGCTTGAAAGGCAAAAGGGTACTTTATACACTTTATCCCATTCAGAAAGTTCCATATCATCTGTCCCCATTGGAGAGGAGAACACATTTTATGGACTCAACTCGAGAAGAGGCCTATTCCCTTTAAAGGGCTCGAGATTAATCCGGAAGTTCCCCTTTCAGCACAAAAGGTGACCTGACTTCCCTGAAGCAACTCGAGTGAGTCCCTGAGGTCCCCATCGCACCTCGATTATTAACCCCAGCTTCCCTCCGCAATTCGAGAACAACCACAATATTATCCCCTCAATGCGAGATGAGGAAATTTTGTGCTTCAGAATCTCAAGAGAAATCCCAAATTCCCACTTGAAAGGAAAAAGGGTACTTGACACCCCTTATGCGACCCAAAATGTTCCCTAACATCCGTCCTCAGTGGAGAGGGGAACACAATTTATGGACTCAAATTGAGAAGAGACAATATTCCCATTAAACGACTAGAGATTAATCCAGAAGTTCCCCTTCCAACACAAAAGGGGACCTGACTTCCCTGAAGCAACCGGAGCGATTTCCAGACGTCCACGTCGCACCTCTAGAGGTACCCCCTGCTTCCGGTCGCAACTCGAGAAACACCACAAAATTATCTACTCAATGCGCGATGAGGAAATTTTGAGCTGCAGAATCTCAAGAGAAATCTCACATTCCCTCTTGAAAGGTAAAATGGTACTTGACACACTTTATGCCAGGCAGAAAGTTCCCTAACATCCCTCCCCATTGGAGAGGAGAACACACTTTATGGATTCAACAGGAGAAGAGGCCCTATTCCAATTAAAGGGCTAGAGAGTAATCCGGAAGTTCCCCTTCCAGCACAAAAGGGGAACTGACTTCCCTGAAGCAATCCGAGCAAATTCCTGAGGTCCCCGCCGCAACTCGAGAAACACCACATAATTATCCCCTCAATGCGAGATAAGAAAATTTTGCACTGCAGAATCTGAAGAGAGATTCCACATTCCTTCTTGAAAGGCAAAGGTGTACTTGACACTGTTTTTGCGACTCAGAAATTTCACGAACATCAATCCGCATTGGAGAGGAGAGCACATATTATGGACTCAATTCGAGATGAGCCCCTGTTCACATTTAAGGGCTCGAGAGTAAAGCGGAAGTTCCCCTTTCAACACAAAAGGGAACCTGACTTCCCTGAAGCAACCTGAGCGAGTTACTGAGGTCCCCGTCGCAACCAAGCTTCCCGTCGCACCTCGAGAAACACCACAAAATTATCCCCTCAATGCCAGATGAGGAAATTTTACGATACGGAATCTCAAGAGAAATACTACATTCCCTCTTGAAAAGCAAAAAGGTATTTGACACCCTTTATTCGACTGAGAAAATTCCCTCACACAGCCGTCCCTATTGGAGAGGAGAACACACTTTATGGACTCAATTCCAGATGAGCCCCTGTTCATATTTAAGGGCTCTAGAGTAAACCGGAAGTTCACCTTCCAACATCAAAGGGGACCTGACTTCCCTGAAGCAACCCGAGCGAGTTCCTGAGGTCCCCGTCACAACTCGAGAAGTACACACAGCTTCCCGGCGCAACTCGAGAAACACCAAAAAATTATCCCCTCTTTGCGAGATGAGGAAGTTTTGCACTGCAGAATCTCAAGAGAAATACCACATTCCCTCTGGAAAGGCAAAAAAGGCTCTTGACACCCATTATTCGAATCAGAAAGTTCCCTCACACAGCCGTCCCCAATGGAGAGGAGAACACATTTTATGGACTCAATTCGAGATGAGACCCTATTCACATTTAAGGGCTCGAGAGTAAACCGGAAGTTCCCCTTCCAACACCAAAGGGGACCTGACTTCCCTGAAGCAACCCGAGCGACTTCCTGAGGTCCCCGTCGCAACTCGAGAAGTACACCCAGCTTCCCGCCGCAACTCGAGAAACACAACAGAATTATCACCTCAATGCGAGATGAGGAAATTTTGCGATGCAGAATCTCAAGAGAAATACCACATTCCCTCTGGAAAGCCAAAAAGTTGCTTGACACCCTTTATTCGACTCAGAAAGTTCCCTCACACAGCCATCCCCATTTGAGAGGAGAACACACTTTAGGGACTCAATTGGAGATGAGTCCCTCTTCACATTTAAGGGCTTGAGAGCAAACTGGAAGTTCCCCTTCCAACAACAAAGGGGACCTGACTTCCCTGAAGAAACCCCAACGAGTTCATGAGGTGCCCAATGCAACTCGAGAAGTACCCCCAGCTTCCAGCCGCAACTTGAGAAACACCACAAAATTATCCTATCAATGCGAGATGAGAATATTTTGCGATGCAGAATCTCAAGAGAAATATCACATTCCCTCTTGAAAGGCAAAAAGTTACTTGACACCCTTTATTCGACTCAGAAAGTTCCCTCACACAGCCGTCCCCATTGGAGAGGAGAACACACTTTAGGGACTCAAATCTAGATGAGCCCCTGTTCACATTTAAGGGCTCGAGAGTATATAGGAAGTTACCCTCCAATACCAAAGGGGACCTGACTTCCCTGAAGCAACCTGAGCGTCTTCATGGGGTCCCTGATGCAACTCGAGAAGCACCACTAGTTTCCCGCCTCAACTCGAGAAACACCACAAAATTATCCCCTCAATGCGAGATGAGGAAATTGTACGCTACGGAATCTCAAGAGAAATACCACATTCCCTCTGGAAAGGCAAAAAGATATTTGACACCCTTTATTCGACTCAAGAAGTTCGCTCACACAGCCGTTCCCATTGTAGAGGAGAACACACTTTATGGACTCAATTCGAGATGAGTCCCTGTTCGCATTTAAGGACTCGAGAGTAACCCGCAAGTTCCCCTTCCAACGCCAAAGGGGACCTAATTTCCCTGAAGCACCCAGAGCGAGTTCCTGAGGTCCCCATCGCAACTCGAGAAGTACCCCCAGGTTCCCGCCGCAACTCGAGAACCACCACAGAATTATCCCCTCAATGCCAGATGAGGAAATTGTACGCTACGGAATCTCAAGAGAAATACCACATTCCCTCTTGAAAAGCAAAAAGGTACTTGACACCCTTTATTTGACTGAGAAAATTCCCTCACACAGCTGTCCGTATTGGAGAGGAGAACACACTTTATGGACTCAATTCGAGATGAGCCCCTGTTCACATTTAAGGGCTCCAGAGTAAATCGGAAGTTCCCCATGCAACACCAAAGGGGAACTTACTTCCCTGAAGCAACCCGAGCGAGTTCCTGAGGTCCCCATCGCAACTCGAGAAGTACCACCAGCTTACCGCTGCAACTCGAGATACACCACAAAATTATCCCCTCAATGCGAGATGAGGAAATTTTGCACAGCAGTATCTGAAGAGAGATTACACATTCCTTCTTGAAAGGCAAAGGTGTACTTGACACCGTTTTTGCGACTCAAAAATTTCACTAACAACAGTCCGCATTGGAGAGGAGAGCACATTTTATGGACTCAATTCGAGATGAGCTCCTGTTCGCATTTAAGGACTCGAGAGTAACCCGCAATTTCCCCTTCCAACACCAAAGGGGACCTGACTTCCCTGAAGCAACCCGAGCGAGTACTTTGGTCCCGGTCGAAACTCGAGAAGTACCCTCAGCTTCCCGCCACAACTCAAGAAAGAGCACAAAATTATCCCCTCAATGCGAGAAGAGGAAATTTTGCGATGCAGAATCTCAAGAGGAATACCACATTCCCTCTTGAAAGGCAAAAAGGTTCTTGCACCCTTTATTCGACTCAGAAAGTTCCCTCACACAGTTCAGTCGCTCAGTCGTGTCCAACTCTCCACGACCCCATGAATCACAGCACGCCAAGCCTCCCTGTCCATCACCAACTCCAGGGGTACACTCAAACTCATGTCCACAGAGTCGGTGATGCCATCCATCCATCTCATTCTCCGTCGTCCCCTTCTCTTTCCGCCCCCAACCTTTCCCAGCATCAGAGTCTTTTCCAGGGAGTCAACACGTCGCATGAGATGGCCAACGTATTGCAGTTTCAGCTTTAGCATCAGTCCTTCCAATGAACACCCAGGATCGATCTCCTTTAGAATGGACTGGTTGGATCTCCTTGCAGTATAAGGGACTCTCAAGAGTCTTCTCCAACACCACAGTTCAAAAGCATCGATTCTTCGGCGATCAGCTTTCTTCACAGTACAACTCTCACATCCATACATGACCACGGGAAAAACCATTGCCTTGACTATACGGACCTTGGTTGGCAAAGTAATGTCTCTGCTTTTTAATATACTATCAAGGTTGGTCATAACTTTCCCTCCAAGGAGCAAGCGTCTTTTAATTTCATGGCTGCAATCAGCATCTGCAGTGATTTTGGAGCCCAAAAAAACAAAGTCTGTCACTGTTTCCACTGTTTTTCCATCTATTTCCCATGAAGTGATGGGACCAGATGCCATGATCTTTGTTTTCTGAGTGTTGAGCTTCAAGCCAACATTTTCACTTTCCTCTTTCACTTTCATTAAGAGGTTTTTGAGTTCCTCTTCACATTCTGCCATAAGGGTAGTGTCATCTGCATATCTGAAATTATTGATATTTCTCCCAGCAATCTTGATTCCAGCTTGTGATTCTTCCAGCCCAGCGTTCCTCATGATGTACTCTGCATATAAGTTAAATAAGCAAGGTGACAATATACAACTTTGACGTACACCTTTTCCTATTTGGAACTCACACAGCCGTCCCCATTGGAGAGGAGAACACACTTTAGGGACGAAATTCGAGATGAGCCCCTGTTCGCATTTACGGGCTCGAGAATAACCCAGAATTTCCCCTTCCGACACCAAAGTGGACCTGACTTCCCTGAAGCAACCGGAGGGAGTTCCTGAGGTCCCCGTCGCAACTCGAGAAGGACCCCCAGCTTCCAGCCGCAACTCGAGAAACACCATAAAATTATCCCCGCAATGCGAGATGAGGAAATTTTGCGATGCAGAATCTCAAGAGAAGTACCACATTCTTCTGGAAAGGAAAAAAGGTACTTGACACCCTTTATTCGACTCAGAAAGTTCCCTCACACAGCCGTCTCCATTCGAGAGGAGAACACACTTTATGGATTCAATGCGAGATGAGCCCCTGTTCACATTTAAGGGCTTGAGACTAAACCCGAAGTTCACCTTCCAACACCAAAGGGGACCTGACTTCCCCTAAGTAACCTGAGGGAGTTCATGAGGTCCCCAATGCAACTCGAGAAGCACCCCTAGCTTCCCGGCCCAACTCGAGAAACACCACAAAATTATCCCCTCAATGCGAGATGAGGAAATTTTGCGATGCAGAATCGCAAGAGAAATACCACATTCCCTCTGGAAAGGCAAAAAAGATACTTGACACCCCTTATTCGACTCAGAAAGTTCCCTCACACAGCCTTCCCCATTGGAGAGGAGAACACACTTTAGGGACTCAATTCGAGATGAGCCCCTGTTCACATTTAAGGGCTCGAGAGAAAACCCGAAGTTCCTCTTCCAACACCAAAGGGGACCTGAAATCCCTGAAGCAACTCCAGGGAGTTCATGAGGTCCCCGACGCAACTCGAGAAGTACCCCCAGCTTCCCGCCGCAACTTGAGAAACACCACAAAATTATCCCCTCAATGCGAGATGAGGAAATTTTGCGATGCAGAATCTCACGAGAAATACCATTTTCCCTCTGGAAAGGCAAAAAGGTACTTGACACCCTTTATTTGACTCAGAAAATTCCCTCACACTGCCGTCCCCATTGGAGAGGACAACACACTTTATGGACTCAATTCGAGATGAGCCCCTGTTCGCATTTACGGGCTCGAGAGTAACCTTGAAGTTCCCCTTCCAACACCAAAGGGGACCTGACTTCCCTGAAGCAACCCGAGCGAGTTCACGAGGTCCCCGATGCAACTCGAGAGGTACCCCCAGCTTCCCGCCGCAAGTCGAAAAACACCACAAAATTATCCCCTCAATGCGAGATGAGGAAATTTTGCGATGCAGAATCTCAAGAGAAATACCACATTCCTCTTGAAAGGCAGAAAGGTAGATGACACCCTTTATTCGACTCAGAAAGTTTCCTGAAACAGCCGTCCCCATCGGAGAGGAAAACACAGTTTATGGACTAAATTCCAGATGAGCCCCTGTTCACATTTAAGGGTTCGAGAGGAAACCGGATGTTGCCCTTCCAACATCAAAGGGGACATGACTTCCCTGAAGCAACCCGAGCGAGGTCCTGAGGTCCCCATCGTAACTTGAGTAGTACCCCCATTTTTCCACCCCAACTCGAGAAACACCACAAAATTATTCCCTCAAGGCGAGATGAAGAAATTTTGCGTTGCAGAATTTCAAGAGAAATATCACATTCCTTCTTGCAAGGCAAAAGTTTACAGGACACCCTTTATGCGACTCAGAAAGTTCCCTCACACAGCCTTCCCCATTGGAGAGGAGAAGACACTTTATGGACTCAATTCGAGATGAGCCGCTACTCCCATTTAACAGCTCGAGTGTAAATCGGAAGTTCCCCTTCCAAAACCAAAGGGGACCTGACTTACCTGAATCAAACTGAACGAGTTCCTGAAGTCCCCGTCACACTTCGAGAAGTACCCCCAGGTTCTCGCCGCAACTATAGAAACACCACAATATTATCGCCTCAATGCGAGATGAGGAAATTTTGCACTGCAGAATCTCAAGAGAAATACCACATTCCCTCTTGAAAGGCAGTGGGTACTTGACACCCTTTAAGCGACTTAGAAATTTCACTAACATTGGAGAGGAGATCACACTTTATGGACTCAATTCGAGTTGAACCCCTATTCCCATTTAATGGCTCTAGAGTAAACATGAAGTCCCCCTTCCAACACAAAAGAGGTCCTGGCTTCCCTGAAGCAACCCGAGCGAGGTGTTGAGGTACCCGTCGCAACTCGAGAAGTACCCCCATCTTCCTGCCTCAACTCGTGAAACAACACAAAATTATTCCCTCAATGCGAGATGAAGAAATTTTGCGCTGCAGAATTTCAAGAGAAATACCACATTTCTTCTTGCAAGGCAAAGGGTACAGGACACCTTTTATGTGACTCAGAAAGTTCCCTCACACAGCCATCCCCATTGGAGAGGAGAACACAATTTATGGACTCAATACGAGATGAGACCCTATTCCTATGTAACAGCTTGAAAGTAAACCAGAAGTTCCTCTTCCAACTCCAAAGGGGACCTGACTTCCCTGAAGCAACCAGAGTGCATTCCTGAGGTCCCCGGAGCAACTTGAGCAGTAACCCCATCCTCCCGTCACAACTGGAGAAACACCACAAATTTTTTCCCGCAATGTGACAAGAGAAAATTTTGTACTTCATCTCAAGAGAAATACCACTTTCCCTCTTGAAAGGCAGAAGGGTAGTTGACACCCTTTATGCGACTCAGAAATTTCACTAACATCAGTCCCCAATGGAGAGGGGACCACACTTTATGGACTCTAATCGAGATGAGCCCCTATTGACATTTAACAGCTCGAGAGTAAACCGAAAGTTCCACTTCCAATACTAAAGGGGACCTGACTTCCCTGAAGCAACCCGAGCGAGTTCCTAAGGTCCCCGTCTCAATTCGAGAAGTACTCCCAGCTTCCCGTCGAAACTTGTTAAACACTCCAAAATTATCGCCTCAATGCGAGATGAAGAAATTTTGCGCTGCAGAATCTTAAGAGAAACACCACATTCCCTCTTGAAAGGCAAAACAGTACTTGACACCCTTTATGCGAATCAGAAAGTTCCTTCACACAGCACTCTCCATTGGACAGGAGAACAAATTTATGGACTTTATTCGAGATGAGGCCCTATTCCCATTTTACGGCTCGAGAGTAAACCGGAATTTCCCATATCTAACACCAAAGGGGACCTGACTTCCCTGAAGCAACCCGAGTGAGTTCCTGAGGTCCCCATCCCAACTTGAGAAGTACACCCAGCTTTCTGCCGCTACTCGAGAAACACCACAAAATTATCCCCTCAATGCGAGATGAGGAAATTTTGCGATGCAGAATCTCAAGAGAAATACCACATTCCTCTTGAAAGGCAAAAGGGTACTTGACAACCTTTATGCGACTCAGAAAGTTCACTAACACAGCCGTCCCCATTGGACAGGAGAACACAGTTTATGGACTCAATTCGAGATGAGCCCCTTTTCCCATTTATCCGCTCGAGAGTAAACCGGAAGTTTCCCTTCCAACACCAAAGGGGACCTGACTTCCCTGAAGCAACCCGAGCGAGTTCCTGAGGTCACCGTCGCAACTCGAGAGGTACCCCCAGCTTCCAGCCGCAATTCGAGAAACACCACAAAATTATCCGCTCAATGCGAGGTGAGGAAATTTTGCGCTGCAGAATCTCAAGAGAAATCCCACATTACCGCTTGAAAGGCAAAAGGGTACTTGACTCCCTTTATGCGACTCAGAATGTTCCCTAATATCTGTCCTCAGTGGAGAGGAGAACACACTTTATGGACTCAAATCGAGAAGAGGCATTATTCACATTGAAAGGCTCGAGAGTAATCTGAAAGTTTCCCTTCCAACACAAAAGGGGACTTGAATTCCCTGAAGCAACCTGAGGGAGTTCCTGAGTTCCCAGTCGCAACAGGAGAAGCACCCTCTGCTTCCTGACACAATTCGAGAAACACCACCAAATTATCCCCTCAATGCGAGATGAGGTAATTTTGCCCTGCACCATTCAAGAGAAATCCCACATTTCCTCTTGAAAGGGAAGAGGTTACTTGACACCATTTATGCGCCTCAGAATGTTCCCTCACACAGCAGTCCCCATTGGAGAGGAGAACACATTTTATGGACTCAAATCGAGAAGACGCCCTATTTCCTATAACGGCTCGGAAGTAATCCCGAAGTTCCCCTTCCAACACGAATGGGTTACTGACTTCCCGGAAGCAACCCGAGCGAGTTCCTTAGGTCCCCATGAAAACTGGAGAAGTAATCCCCAGTTTCCCGCTCAACTCGAGAAACACCAAAAATTATCCCCTCAAAGCGAGATGAGGAAATTTTGTGCTGCAGAATCTCAAGAGAATTCCCACATTCCCGCTTGAAAGGCAAAAGGGTGCTTGACACCCTTTATGAGACTCAGAAAGTTCCCTCACATTGCCGTCCCCATTGGAGAGGAAAACACGTTTTTTGGACTCACCTCGAGAAGAGGCCCTATTCCCTTTTAAAGGCTCGAGAGTAAACCGGAAATTCCCCTTCCAACACAAAAGGGGACCTGATTCCCTGAAGCAACCGGAGCGAATCCTGAGGTCCCCATAGCAACTGGACAAGTACGCCCAGTTTCCAGGCACAACTCGAGAAACACCACAAAATAATTTCCTCAATGCGAGATCAGGAATTTTTGCGCTGCAGAATTACAAGACAAATCCCACATTCCCACTTGAAAGATCAAACGGTACGTGACACCGTTTATGTGACTCAGAAATTTCCCTCACACAACAGTCCAGATTGGAGAGGAGAACACACTTTATGGACTCAACTCCAGAAGAGGCTAATTCCCATTTAAGAGTTCTAGAGTAATCCCAAAGTTCCCCTTCCAACAAAAAGGGGACCTGATTTCCCTGAAGCAACCCGAGCGAGTTCCTGTGGTCCCCGTTGCAACTCGAGAAGTAACCTTAGCTTACTGCCCAACCTCGAGAAACACCACAAAATTATCCACTAAATGCGAGATGAGGAAATTTTGCGCTGCAGAATCTCAAGAGAAATCACACATTCCCTCGTGAAAGTCATAACAGTACTTGACACCGTTTATGCAACAAAGAAAGTTCATTCAGACAGCCGTCCCCATTGGAGAGGAGAACACACTTCTCGGACTCAATTCGAGTAGAGTCCCTATTCCCATTTAAACACTCGATTGTAATCGGGAAGTTCCCCTTCCAACACAAAAGGGGACCTGACTTCTCTGAAGCAACACTAGCGAGTTCCTGAGGTCCCATTGCAACTAGAGAAGTTCCCTCAGGGTCCTGCTGCAACTCGAGAAACACCTCAAAATTATCCCCCCAATTCGAGATTAGGAAATTTTGCACTGCAGAATCTAAAGAGAAAACCCACATTGCCGCTTGAAAGGCAAAAGGGTACTTGACACCCTTTATGCGACTCAGAAAGTTCCTTCACACAACCGTCTCCATTGGAGAGGAGAACACACTTTATGGACTCAATTCAAGAAGAGGCCCTATTCCCATTTAACAGCTCAAGAGTATTCCGGATGTTCCCCTTCCAGCACCAAAGGGGACCTGACTTCCATGAAGCAACCGGAGTGAGTTCCTGAGGTCCCCTTCGCAACTCGAGACATACCCCCATCTTCCATCCACAACACCAGAAACACCACAAAATTATTCCCTCAATGCGAGATGGGGAAATTTTGCACTGCAGAATCTCAAGAGAAATACCACATTCCCTCTTGAAAGGCAAAGGGGTACTTGACACCCGTTATGCGACTCAGAAAGTTCCTCACACAGCCATCCTCATTGGAGAGGAGAACAGAGTTTATGGACTCAACTCGAGTTGAGGCCTTATTCCAATTTAAGGGCTCATGAGAGTAATCCAGAAGTTCCCCTACCAGCACAGAAGGGGACCTGACTTCCCTGAAGCAACCCGAGCGAGTTCCTAAGGTCCCCGTCACAACTCAAGAAGAACCCCCAGCTTCCCGCAGCATCTCGAGAAACACCACAAAATTATCCCCTCAAGGAGAGAAGAGGAAATTTTGCACTGCACAATCAAGAGAAATTCCACATTCCCTCCTGAAAGGCAAAAGGGTACTTGACACACTTTATTCAGTTCAGTTCAGTTCATTTCAGTCGCTCAGGCGTGTCCTACTCTGCGCGACCCCATGAATCACTGTTCGCCAAGCCTCCCTGTCCATCACCAACTCCCGGAGTTCACTCAAACTCATGCCACAGAGTCGGTGATTCTATCCAGCCATCTCATTCTCTGTCGTCCCCTTCTCCTCCCGCCCCCAACCTTTCCTAGCATCAGAATCTTTTCCGGTGAGTCAGCTCGTCGCCTAAGTTTGCCAAAGTTTTGCAGTTTCAGCTTTAGCATCAATCCTTCCAATGAACACCCAGGATTGATCTCCCTTAGAATGGACTGGTTGGATCTTCTTGCAGTACAAGGGACTCTCAAGAGTCTTCTCCAGCAACACAGTTCAAAAGCATCAATTCTTCGGCGATCAGATTTCCTCACAGTCCAAATCTCACATCCATACATGACCACGGGAAAAACCATAGCCTTGACTAGACGGACCTTGGTTGGCAAAGTAATGTCTCTGCTTTTTAATATACTCTCAAGGTTGGTCATAACTTTCCTTCCAAGGAGTAAGCGTCTTTTACTCTCATGGCTGCAATCAGCATCTGCAGTGATTTTGGAGCCCAAAAAAATAAAGTCTCACACTGTTTCCACTGTTTCCCCATCTATTTCCCAAGAAGTGATGGGACCAGATGCCATGATCTTTGTTTTCTGAATGTTGAGCTTCAAGCCAACCTTTTCACTCTCCTCTTTCACTTTCATCAAGAGGCTTTTGAGTTCCTCTTCACTTTCTGCCCTAACGGTGGTGTCATCTGCATATCTGAGGTTATTGATATTTCTCCCAGCAAACTTGATTCCAGCTTGTTCTTCTTCCAGCCCAGCATTTCTCATGATGTACTCTGCATATTAGTTAAATAAGCAAGGTGACAATATACAGCCTTGACGTAATCCTTTTCGTATTTGGAACCAGTCTTTTGTTCTATGTCCAGTTCTGACTGTTGCTTCCTGACCTGCATAGAGGTTTCTCAAGAGGCAGCTCAGGTGGTCTGGGATTCCCATCTCTTTCAGAATATTCTACAGTTTATTGTGATCCACACAGTCAAAGGCTTTGGCATAGTCAATGAAGCAGAAATAGATGCTTTTCTGGAACTCTCTCGCTTTCTCCATGATCCAGCGGATGTTGGCAATTTGATCTCTGGTGCCTCTGCCTTTTCTGAAACCTGCTTGAACATCTGGGAGTTCACGGATCACATATTGCTGAAGCCTGGCTTGGAGAATTTTGAGCATGACTTTACTAGCGTGTGAGATGAGTGCAATTGTGCGGTAGTTTGAGCATTCTTTGACATTGCCTTTCTTTGGGATTGGAATGAAGACTGACCTTTTCCAGTCCTGTGGCCACTGCTGAGTTTTCCAAATTTGTTGGCATATTGAGTCCAGCACTTTCACAGCATCATCTTTCAAGATTTGAAAGAGCTCAACTGGAATTCCATCACTTCCACTAGATTTGTGCATAGTGATGCTTTCTAAGGCCCACTCGACTTCACATTCCAAGATGTCTGGCTCTAGGTCAGTGATCACATTATCGTGAATATCCTCGTCATGAAGATCTTTTTTGTAGTGTTCTTCTGTGTATTCTTGCCACCTCTTCTTAATATCTTCTGCTTCTGTTAGGTCCATACCATTTCTGTCCTTTATCGAGCCCATCTTTGCATGAAATGTTCCCTTGGAATCTCTAATGTTCTTGAAGAGATCTCTTGTTTTTCCTATTCTGTTGTTTTCCTCTATTTCTTTGCATAGATCACTGAGGAAAGCTTTCTTATCTCTCCTTGCTATTCTTTGGAACTCTGCATTCTAATACTTATATCTTTCCCTTTCTCCTTTGCTTTTCTCTTCTCTTCTTTTCACAGCTATTTGTAAGTCCACCTCAGACAGCCATTTTGCTTTTTTTGCATTTCTTTTCCGTGGGGATGGTCTTGGTCCCTGTCTCCTGTACAATGTCACAAACCTCCGTCCAGAGGTCATCAGGCACTCTATCTATCAGATCTAGTTCCTTAAATCTATTTCTCAATTCCACTGTATAATCATAAGGGATTTGATTTAGGTCATATCTGAATGGTCTAGGGGTTTTCCCTACTTTCTTCAATTTAAGTCTGAATTTAGCAATAAGGAGTTCATGATCTGAGCCACAGTCAGCTCCTGATCTTGTTTTTGCTAACTGTATACAGCTTCTCTGTCTTTGGCTGCAAAGAATATAATCAATCTGATTTTGGTGTTGACCATCTGGTGATGTCCATGTGTAGAGTCTTCTCTTGTGTTGTTGGAAGAGGGTGTTTGCTATGACCAGTGCGTTCTCTTGACAAAACTCTATTATCCTTGGCCCTGCTTCATTCCGTGCTCCAAGGCCAAATATGCCTGTTACTCCAGGTGTTTCTTGACTTCCTACTTTTGCATTCCAGTCCCCTATAATGAAAAAGACATCTTTTTTGGGTGTTAGTTCTAAAAGGTCTTGTAGGTCTTCATAGAACCGATTAACTTCGGCTTCTTCAGCGTTACTGGTTGGGGCATAGTCTTGTACTTCTCTAATATTGAATGGTTTGCCTTGGAAACGAACAGAAATCATTCTGTCGTTTTTAAGATTGCATCCAAGGACTGCATTTCGGACTCTTTTGTTGACCATGATGGCTACTCCATTTCTTCTAAGGGATTCCTGCCCACAGTAGTAGATATAATTGTCATCTGAGTTAAATTCACACATTCCAGTCCATTTTAATTCACTGATTCCTAGAATATCTATGTTCACTCTTGCCATCTCCTGTTTGACCACTTCCAAGTTGCCTTGATTCATGGACCTAACATTCCAGGTTCCTATGCCATATTGCTCTTTACAGCACAGAACCTTGCTTCTATCACCAGTCACATCCACAACTGGGTATTGGTTTTGCTTTTGCTCCATCCCTTCATTCTTTCTAGAGTTATTTCTCCACTGATCTCCAGTAACATACTGGGCACCTACCAACCTGGGGAATTCCTCATTCAATATCCTGTCATTTTGCCCTTTGATACTGTTCATGGGGTTCTCAAGGCAAGTATACTGAAGTGGTTTGCCATTCCCTTCTCCAGTGGACCTTATTCGGCTGTGGTCCATGTGATCAGATCGACTAGATTCCTGTGATTATGATTTCAGTGTGTCTGCCCTCTGATGCCCCCTCGCAATACCTACCATCTTCTTTGACTTTCTCTTACCTTGGGTGTGGGATATCTTTTCACAGCTGCTCCAAGAAAGCGCAGCTGCTGCACCTTACCTTGGATGAGGGGTATGTCCTCAAGGCTGCCCCTCCTGACCTTGAACGTGAGTAGCTCCTGTCGGCCCTCCCCCGCACAGCCACCGCCTATTGTATGTGGGGTACCTCCTCTTGGCCGCCTGCCCTGGCCTCAGGCTTGGGGTAACTCCTCATGGCCACGCATCTTTGCATGGTCGGTTGCGCCAGGGCCTGTGTCTCTCATGTCTGTGCGGGCGGGGCCTGCGTCTCTCGCGACTCCGTGGGCGGGGATGGCGACTCTCGCTTCTGAGCAGGCGGGGCTGGTGATTCTCGCGTCTGCGCGGGTGGGGCCAGTGTCTCTTGCGTCTGCGCGGGAGGGGCCGGGGTCTCTTGGATCTGCGCGGGCGGGGCCGGGTTCTCTCGCGACTGCGCAGCCAGGGCCTGGGTCTCTCGCATCTGTGTGGGAGGGGCCCAGGACTCTAAGGTCTGAGCGTGCAGGGCCAGCGACTCCCGCGTCTGCCAGGGCGGGGCCCGTGTCACTCGCATCTGCGCAGAAGGGGCAGGGGTCTCGCGGGTCTGCGCAGGCGGGGCCGGTGCGGTGTCTCTCGGGTCTGCGTGGACGGGGCCGACGACTCTGGAGTCTGCGCGGTTGGGGCCGGGGTCTCTCATGTCTGCCCGGCAGGGGCCTGGGTCTCTCGCGTATGCGCAGGCAGGGAAGGCTTCTCTTGCGTCTGCACGGGAGGGGATGGCATCTCTCGTGTCTGCGCCGCCTGGTGAGACTCAGAAAATTCCCTCACACAGTCGTCCCCATTGGAGAGGAGAACACACTTTATGGACTTAACTCGAGAAGACGCCCTATTCCCATTTAACGGCCCGAGAGTAATCCCAAAATTCCCCTTCCAAGATAAAAGGGGACCTGACTTCCCTGAAGAAACCAGAGTGAATTCCTGAGGTCCTATTCACTACTCGAGAAGTTCCCCCAGCTTCCCGCCGCAACTCGAGAAACACCACAAAATTATCCTCTCAATGCGAGATCAGGAAATTTTGCGCTGCACTATTCAAGAGAAATCCCACGTTCCTGCTGGAAAGGCAAAAAGGTACTTGACAGCCTTTATGCGACTCAGAAAGTTCCTTCACGCAGGTGTCCCCATTGGAGAGGAGAACACAATTTATGGACTCAACTTGGGAAGAGGCCCTATTCCCATTTAACGGCTCGAGAGTAATCCCAAAATAACCCCTTCTAGCACTAAAGAGTACCTAACTTCCCTGAAGAAACACGAGCGAGTTCCTGAGGTCCCCGTCACAACTCTAGAGGTACGCCCAGCTTCTCGCCTCAAGAGGCGAAACACCACAAAATTATCCGCTCAGTGCAAGATGAGGAAATTTTGCACTGCACAATTCAAGAGAAATTCCACATTCCTGCTGGAAAATCAAAAGGGTACTTGACAACCTTTATGCGACTCATAAATTTCCCTGACGCAGTCGTCCCCATTGGAGAGGAGAACAGACGTTAAGGACTCAACTAGAGAAGAGACCCTATTCGCATTTAACGGCTCGAGAGTAATCCCGAAGTTCCCCATCCAACACAAAAGGGGACCTGACTTCCCTGAAGAAACCCAAGTGAGTTCCTGAGGTCCCCGTTGCGTCCCCAGAAGTTCCCCCAGCTTCCCGCCGAAACTCGAGAAACATGAAAAAATTATCCCTGCAATGGTAGATGAGGAAATTTTGCCCTGCCGAATCTCAAGAGAAATGCCATTTCACGCTTGAAAGGCAAAAGGGTACTTGACACCCTTTACTTGACTCAGAAAGTTCCCTCACACCGCTGTCCCCAATGCAGAGGAGAACACACTTTATGGACTCAACTCAAGAAGAGGCCCTATTCCCATTTAATGGCTCCAGAGTAATCCCGAATTTCCCCTTCCAACACAAAAGGGGACCTGACTTTCCTGAAGTAACACGAGGGAGTGAGTTCCTGAGGTCCCCGTGGCAACTCGAGAAGTACCCTCAAGCTGTACGCCGAAATCAAGAAACACCACAAAATTATCCGCTCAATGTGAGATGGGGAAATTTTGCGCTGCAGAATCTCAAGAGAATTCCCACATTCCCTCTTGAAAGGCAAAAGGGTACTTGACACCATTTATGGGACTCAGAAAGTTCCCTCACACAGCCGTCCCCATTGGAGAGGAGAACACAGTTTATGGACTCAACTCGAGTTGAGGCCCTATACCCATTTAACGGATCGAGAGTAATCCTGAAATTCCCTTTCCAACACAAAAGCGGACCTGACTTCCCTGAAGAAACCCGAGCGAGTTCCTGAGATTGCCATCACAACTCGAGAAGATCCCCCAACTTGCCGACGAAATTCGAGAAACACCACAAAATTATCCCCTCAATGTGAGATGAGGAAATTTTGCGCTGCAAAATCTCAAGAGAAATCCTACATTCCCGCTTGAAAGGCAAAGGGGTACTTGAAACCCTTTATGTGACTCAGAAATTTCCCTCACACAGGCGTCCCCATTGAAGAGGAGAACACATTTTTTGGACTCAACTCGAGAAGAGGTCCTATTCCCATTTAACGGCTCGAGAGTAAACCGGAAGTTCCCCTTCCACCGCAAAAGGGGACCTAACTTCCCTTAAGCAACACGAGAGAGTTCCTGAGGTTCATGTCGCAACTCGAGATGTACCCCCAGGTTCCCGCCTCAACAGGAGAAACACCACAAAATTATCCTCTCAATGCGAGATGAGGAAATTTTGCTCAGCACTATTCAACAGAATTCCCACATTCCCGCTTGAAAATAAAAAGTTTACTTGACAGCCATTATGCGACTCATATTGTCCCTCACACAGCCGTTCCCATTGGAGAGGAGAACACACTTTATGGACTCAATTCGAGATGAGACCCTATTCCCATTTAATTGCTCGAGAGTAAACCGGATTTTCCCCTCCAAAACGAAAGGGGACCTGACTTACCTGAAGCAACTCGAGCAAGGTCCTGAGGTCCCCGTTGCAACTCGAGCAGTACCTCAGCTTCCCGCCGCAACTCGAGAAACACCACAAAATTATCCCCTCAATGCAAGATGAGGAAATTTTGTTGTGCAGACTCTCAAGAGAAATAAAAATATTCCCTCTTGAAAGTCAAAAGGGTACTTGACACCCTTTTTGGGACTCAGAAAGTTCCCTCACGCGACCGTCCCCTTTTGACAGGAGAACACACTTTATGGACTCAATTCGAGATGACCCCAATTCCCATTTAACGGCTTAAGAGTAAAACAGAAGTTCCCCTTCAAACACAAAAGGGGACCTGACTTCCCTGAATCAACCCGAGCGAGTTCCTGAGTTCAACGTCGAAACTCGAGAAGTAACCCCAGCTTCCCGCCGCAACACGAGAAACACCACAAAATTATCCCCTCAATGGGAGATGAGGAAATTTTGCGCTGCAGAATCTCAAGAGAAATACCACATTCCCTCTTGAAAGGCAAAAGGGTACTTGACACCCTTTACGAGTTTCAGAAATTTCACTAACATCAGTCCCCATTGGAGAGGAGAACACACTTTATGGACTCAATTCGAGATGAGTCCCTATTCCCATTTAACGGCTCGAGAGTAAACCGGAAGTTCCCCTTCCAACACAAAAGGGGACTTGATTTACCTGAAGTAAACCGAGCGGGTTCCTGAAGTTCCCGTCGCAATTCGAGAAGTACCCCCTGCTTCCGCCGCAACACGTGAAATATCACAAAATTATCCCCTCAATGCAAGATGAGGAAATTTTGCGTTACAGATTCTCAAGAAAAATCCCACATTCCCGCTTGAAAGGAAAAAGTGTACTTGACACACTTTATGCCACTCAGAAAGTTCCCTAACATCCGTCCCCATTGGAGAGGAGAACACGCTTTATGGACTCAACTCGAGAAGAGGCAATATTCTGATTAAAGGGCTCGAGAGTAATCGGGAAGTTCCCCTTCCAGCACAAAAGGGGACCTGACTTCCCTGAAGTAACTCGAGTGAGTTCCTGAGGTCCCCGTTCCAACTCGTGAAATACCCCCAGCTTCCCGGCGCAATTCGAGAAACACCAGAAAATTATTCATTCAATGTGAGATGAGGAAAATTTGCGCTGCAGAATCTCAAGAGAAATCCCACATTCTTGCTGGCACGGCAAAAGGGTACTTGACTCCCTTTAGGCAACTCAGAATGGTCCCTAATATACGACCTCACTGGAGAGGAGAACACACTTTGGACTCAACTCAAGAAGAGGCCCTATTCCCATTAAAGGGTTCAAGAGCAATCCGGAATTTCCCTACCAGCACGAAAGGGGACCTGACTTCCATGAAGTACCTCGATTGAGATACTGAGGTCCCCGTCGCAACTCGAGAAGTACCCGCAACTTTGCAAAGATCACTGAGGAAGGCTTTCTTATCTCTCCTTGCTATTCTTTGGAACTCTGCATTCTAATACTTATATCTTTCCGTTTCTCCTTTGCTTTTCGCCTCTCTTCTTTTCACAGCTATTTGTAACGCCACCTCAGACAGCCATTTTGCTTTTTTTGCATTTATTTTCTATGGGGATGCTCTTGGTCCCTGTCTCCTGTACAATGTCACGAACCTCCGTCCAGAGGTCATCAGGCACTCTATCTATCAGATCTAGTCCCCTAAATCTATTTCTCCCTTCCACTGTATAATCATAAGGGATTTGACTTAGGTCATATCTGAATGGTCTAGGGGTTTTCCCTACTTTCTTCAATTTAAGTCTGAATTTGGCAATAAGGAGTTCATGATCTGAGCCACAGTCAGCTCCTGGTCTTGTTTTTGCTAACTGTTTACAGCTTCTCTGCCTTTGGCTGCAAAGAATAAAATCAATCTGATTTTGGTGTTGAGTATCTGGTGATGTCCACGTGTAGTCTTCTCTTGTGTTATTGGAAGAGGTTGTTTGCTATGACCAGTGCGTTCTCTAGACAAAACTCTATTAGCCTTGGCCCTGCTTCATTCTGTGCTCCAAGGCCAAATTTGCCTGTTACTCCAGGTGTTTCTTGACTTCCTACTTTTGCATTCCAGTCCCCTATAATGAAAAGGACATCTTTTTTGGGTGTTAGTACTAAAAGGTCTTGTAGGTCTTCATAGAACCGATTAACTTCGGCTTCTTCAGCGTTACTGGTTGGGGCATAGGCCTGGATTACTGTAATATTGAATGGGCGCAACGAACCTCGCAAAGAAGTGTGGCCATGAGGAGCTACCCCACGACTGAGGCCAGGGCCGGCGGCCGAGAGAAGCTACCCCACGTCCAACAGGCGGTGGCTGCGCGGGCACAGGAGGGCCGAAAGGAGCTACTCCGCGTTCAAAGTCACGAGGGGAGGCCTTGAGGAGATACCCCTCGTCCAAGGTAAGGTACATCGGCTGCACTTTGCTGGAGCGGCTGAGAAGAGATTTACCACGACCAAGGTAAGAGAAACCCAAATAAGACGGTAGTTATTGCTAGGGGGCATCAGAGGGCAGAAAAACTGAAATCATAATCACAGGAAACTAGCCGATCTGATCACATGGACCACAGCCGAATGTGGTCCACTGGAGAAGGGAATGGCAAACCACTTCAGTATACTTGCCTTGAGAACCCCATGAACAGTAACAAAGGGCAAAATGACAGGATACTGAATGAGGAATTCCCCAGGTCGGTAGGTGCCCAGTATGCTACTGGAGCTCAGTGGAGAAATAACTATAGAAGGAATAAAGGGATGGAGCAAAAGCAAAACCAATACCCAGCTGTGGATGTGACCGGTGATAGAAGAAAGGTCCGGTGCTGTAAAGAGCAGTATTGCATAGGAACCTGGAATGTTATGTCCATGAATCAAGGCAAATTGGGAGTGGTCAAACAGGAGATGGCAAGAGTGAACGTCGACATTCTAGGAATCAGTGAATTAAAATGGACTGGAATGGGTGAATTTAACTTGGATGACCATTATATCTACTACTGTGGGCAGGAATCCCTTAGAAGAAATGCAGTAGCCATCATGGTCAACAAAAGAGTCCGAAATGCAGTCCTTGGATGCAATTATAAATACTGCAGAATGATTTCTGTTCGTTTCCAAGGCAAACCATTCAACATTACAGTAATCCAGGCCTATGCCCCAACCAGTAGCACTGAAGAAGCCGAAGTTAATCGGTTCTATGAAGACCTACAAGACCTTTTAGAACTAACACCCAAAAAAGATGTCCTTTTCATTATAGGGGACTGGAATGTAAAAGTAGGAAGTCAAGAAACACCTGGAGTAACAGGCAAATTTAGCCTTGGAGCACGGACTCTACACGTGGACATCACCAGATGGTCAAACCAAAATCAGATTGATTATATTCTTTGCAGCCAAAGACAGAGAAGCTGTACACAGTTAGCAAAAACAAGACCAGGAGCTGACTGTGGCTCAGATCATGAACTCCTTATTGCCAAATTCAGACTTAAATTGAAGAAAGTAGGGAAAACCCCTAGACCATTCAGATATGACCTAAATCAAATTCCTTATGATTATACAGTGAAAGTGAGAAATAGATTTAAGGGACTAGATCTGATAGATAGATTGCCTGATAACCTCTGGACGGAGGTTCGTGACATTGTACAGGAGACAGGGACTAAGACCATCCCCATGGAAAATAAATGCAAAAAAAGCAAAATGGCTGTCTGAGGTGAACTTACAAATAGCTGTGAAAAGATGAGAAGCGAAAAGCAAAGGAGAAAAGGAAAGATATAAGCATCTGAATGCAAAGTTCCAAAGAAGAGCAAGGAGTGATAAGAAAGCCTTCCTCAGTGATCTTTGCAAAGAAATAGACGAAAACAACAGAATAGGGAAAACAAGAGATCTCTTCAAGAACATTAGAGATTCCAAGGGAACATTTCATGCAAAGATGGGCTGGATAAAGGACAGAAATGGTATGGACCTAACAGAAGCAGAAGATATTAAGAAGAGGTGGCAAGAATACACAGAAGAACTCAACAAAAAAGACCTTCACGACCAGGATAGTCACGAAAATGTGATCACTGACCTAGAGCCAGACATCTTGGAATGTGAAGTCAAGTGGGCCTTAGAAAGCATCACTACGAACAAAGCTGGTGGAGGTGATGGAATTCCAGTTGAGCTATTTCAAATCTCGGAAGATGATGCTGTGAAAGTGCTGCACTCAATATGCCAACAAATTTGGAAAACTCAGCAGTGGCCACAGGTCAGTCTTCATTACAATCCCAAAGAAAGGCAATGACAAAGAATGCTCAAACTTCCGCACAATTGCACTCATCTCACACGCTAATATAGTCTTGCTCAAAATTCTCCAAGCCAGGCTTCAGCAATATGTGAACCGTGAACTCCCAGATGTTCAAGCAGGTTTTAGAAAAGGCAGAGGCACCAGAGATCAAATTGCCAACATCCCCTGGATCATGGAGAAAGCAAGAGAGTTCCAGAAAAACATTTATTTCTGCCTCATTGACTATGCCAAAGCCTTTGACTGTGTCGATCACAATAAACTGTGGAACATTCTGAAAGAGATGGGAATCCCAGATCACCTGAGCTGCCTCTTGAGAAACCTGTATGCAGGTCAGGAAGCAACACTCAGAACTGTACATGGAACAACAGACTGGTTCCAAATAGGAAAAGGATTACGTCAAGGCTGTATATTGTCACCTTGCTTATTTAACTTATATGCAGAGTACATCATGAGAAATGCTGGGCTGGAAGAAGAACAAGCTGGAATCAAGATTGCTGGGAGAAATATCAATAACCTCAGATATGCAGATGACACCACCCTTAGGGCAGAAAGTGAAGAGGAACTCAAAAGCCTCTTGATGAAAGTGAAAGAGGAGAGTGAAAAGGTTGACTTGAAGCTCAACATTCAGAAAACAAAGATCATGGAATCTGGTCCCATTCTTTCACTGAAATAGATGGGGAAACAGCGGAAACAGTGTGAGACTTTATTTTTTTGGGCTCCAAAATCACTGCAGATGCTGATTGAAGCCATGAAATTAAAAGGCGCTTATTCTTAGGAAGGAAAGTTACGACCAACCTTGATAGTATATTAAAAAGCAGAGACATCACTTTGCCAACAAAGGTCCGTCTAGTCAAGGCTATGGTTTTTCCCGTGGTCATGTATGGATGTGAGAGTTGGACTGTGAAGAAAGCTGATCGCCGAAGAATTGACACTTTTGAACTGTGGTGTTGGAGAAAACCCTTGAGAGTCCCTTGTACTGCAAGGAGATCCAACCAGTCCATTCTAAGGGAGATCAATCCTGTGTGTTCATTGGAAGGATTGATGCTAAAGCTGCAACTGCAATACTTTGGTCACGTCAGGCGAGTTGACACACTGGAAAAGATTCTGATGCTAGGAATGTTTCGGGGCGGGAGGAGAAGGGGACGACACTGATTCCTGGAATGTCTATGTTCACTCTTGCCATCTCCTGTTTGACTACTTCCAATTTGCCTTGGTTCATGGAACTAACATTCCAGGTTCCTATGCAATATTGCTCTTTACAGCACCGGACATTACTTCTATCACCAGTCACATCCACAACTGGGTACTGGTTTTGCTTTTGCTCCATCCCTTCATTCCTTCTAGAGTTATTTCTCCACTGATCTTCAGTAGGATACTGGGCACCTTCCGACCTGGGGAATTCCTCTTTCAGTATCCTATCATTTTTCCCTTTGATACTGTTCATGGGGTTCTCAAGGCAAGTATAATGGAGTGGTTTGCCATTCCCTTCTCCAGTGGACCACATTCGGCTGTGGTCCATGTGATCAGATCGACTAGATTCCTGTGATTATGATTTCAGTGTTTCTGCCCTCTGATGGCCCCTCGCAATACCTACCATCTTCTTCGAGTTTCTCTTACCTTGGGTGTGGGATATCTCTTCACAGCTGCTCCAAGAAAGCACAGCTGCTGCACCTTACCTTGGATGAGCAGTATGTCCTCAAGGCTGCCCCTCCTGACCTTGAACGTGAGTAGCTCCTGTCGGCCCTCCCTCACACAGCCACCGCCTATTGGACATGGGGTACCTCCTCTTGGCCGCCTGCTCTGGCCTCAGGCGTGGCGTAACTCCTCATGCCCGTGCATCTTTGCATGGTCGGTTGCGACAAGGCCAGCATCTCTCGCGTCTGAGCGGGTGGGGCCGGCGATTCTTCCATCTGCTCGGGCGCGGCCGGTGTCTCTCGGGTCTGCACGGGCAGGGCCGGGTTCTCTCGGGTCTGCGCAGGTGAGTCCGGCTTCTCTCGAGACTGCGCGGGCGGGGCCTGGGTCTCTCGCGTCTTCGAGGGAGGGGCCCGGACTCTCATGTCTGTGCGGGCGGGGCCGGCGACTCTGGCGTCTGCGTGGGTGGGGCCGGGTCTCTCCCGTCTGCACGGGATGGGCCGGGGTCTCTCACGCCTTCACAGGCAGGGAAGGCTTCTCTCACGTCTGCGCCGTCGGGTGAGACTCAGAAAAATCCCTCACACAGTCGTACCCATTGGAGAGGAGAACACAATTTATGGACTTAACTCGAGAAGAGGCCCTATTCCCATTTAACGGCTCGAGAGTAATCACGAAATTCTCCTTCCAACAAAAAAGGGGACGTGACTTCCCTGAAACAACCTGAGAGAGTTCCTGAGGTCCCAGTCGCAACTCAAGAAGTACCCCCTGCTTCACGCTACAACTCGAGAAACACGGAAAAATTATCCCCTCAATGCGAGATGAGGAAATTTTGCACTGCAGAATCTCAAGAGAAATCCCACATTCCCGCTTAAAAGGCAATGGGTACTTGACTGCCTTTAGGCGACTCAGAATGGTCCCTAATATCCGTCCTCAGTGGAGAGGAGAACACATTTTATGAACTCAAATCGAGAAGAGGCCTTATTCCATTAAAGGGCTCCAGAGTAATCCGGAAGTTCCACTTCAAGCACAAAAGGGGACCTGACTTCCCTGAACTAACACGAGTGAGTTCCTGAGGTCAAAGTGGCAACTCGAGAAGTACCCAAAGTTTCCCGCCACAATTCGATAAATACCACAAAATTATCCCACCAATGCGAGATGAGGAAATGTTGCACGGCACAATCTCAAGAGAAATCCCACATTCCTGATTGAAAGGCAGAGGGGTACTTGAATCCCTTTAGGCCACTCAGAATGGTCGCTACATCCGTCCTCAGTGTAGAGGAGAACATACTTTATGGAGTCAAATAGAGAAGAGGCAATATTCCCATTTAACGGATCGAGAGTAATCCGGAAGTTCCCCTTCCAACACAAAAGGGGACCTGACTTCCCTAAGTAACTCAAGTGAGTTCCTGAGGGCCCCGTCGCAACACAAAAAGTACCCCCTGTTTCCCGCCGCAACTCGAGAAACACCACAAAATTCTCCACTCAATGCAAGATGAGGTAATTTTGCGCAGCAGAATCTCAAGAGAAATCCCACATACACGCTTGAATGGAAAAAGGGTACTTGCCACAATTTATGCCACGCAGAAAGTTCCCTAACATCAGTAGCCAGTGGAGAGGAGAACACAGTTTATGAACTCAACTCGAGAAGATTCCCTATTCCCATTAAGGACTCGAGAGTAAGCCGGAAGTACACCTTCAAGCACAAAAGGGGACCTGAATTCCCTGAAGTAACACGAGTGAGTTCCTGAGGTCCCCGTTGCACTTCGAGAAGAACCCTCAGCTTCCCGCCGCAATTCGAGAAACACCACAAAATTATCTCCTCAATGCCAGATGAGGAAATTTTGCGCTGCAGAATCTCAAGGCAAATCCCACATTCCCGCTTGAAAGGCAAAAGTGTACTTGACTTCCTTTGGACGACTCATAATGTTCCCTAACATCCGTACTCAGTGGAGAAGAGAACAAACTTTACGGACTCAAATCGAGAAGAGGCAATATTCCCATTTAACGGCTCGAGAGTAATCCGGAAGTTCCCCTTCCAACAAAAAAGGGGACTTGACTTCCCAGAAGGAACCCGAGCAAGTTGCTGACATCCCGTTGTACCTCGAGAAGTGCAACCAGCTATCCACCCCAACTCGAGAAACACCACAAAATTATCCCCTCAATGCGAGATGAGGTAAATTTGCAAGGCAGAATCTCAAGAGAAATCCCACATTTGCGCTTGAAAGGCAAAAGGGTACTTGACACACTTAATGCCACTCAGAAAGTTCCTAATATCCGTCCCCATTGATGAACAGAACACACTTTTTGTACTCAAGAAGAGGCTCTATTCCCATTAAAGGGCTCGAGAGTAAGCCAGAAGTTCCAATTCCAGCAAAATAAGTGGACCGGACTTCCCTGAAGTAACAAGAGTGAGTTCCTGAGGTCCCCGTCGCAACTCGAGAAGTACCCCCAGCTTCGCGCCACAATTTGAGAAACACCACAAAATTATCCCCTCAATGCGAGATGAGGAAATTTTGCGCTACAGAATCTCAAGAGAAATCCCACGTTCCCGCTTGAAAGGCAAAAGGGTACTTGAAACACTTTATACCACACAAAAAGTTCCCTAACATCCGTCACCATTGGAGAAGAGAACACAATTTTTGTACTAAAGAAGAGGCCCTATTCCCATTAAAGGGCTCGAGAGTAAGCTGGAAGTTCCTCTTCCAGCACAAAGGGGACCTGACTTCCCTGAAGTTACTTGAGTGAGTTCCTGAGGTCCCTGTCACAGCTCGAGAAGTACCCCAGCTTCCCGCCGCAATTTGAGAAATACCACAAAAATATCCCCTCAGTGCGAGATGAGGAAATTTTGTGCTGCAGAATCTCAAGAGAAATCCCACATTCCCACTTGAAAGGCAAAAGGGTACTTGACACAGGTTATGTAACACAGAAATTTCCCTAACGTCGGTCCCCATTGCAGAGGAGAACACATTGTATGGACTCCACTGGAGAAGAGGCCCTATTCCCATTAAAGGGCTCGAGAATAATCCGGAAGTTGCCCTTCAAGCACAAAAGGGAACCTGACTTCCCAGAACTAACAAGAGTGAGTTTCTGAGGTCCACGTCGCAATTCGAGAAGTACCCCCAGCTTCCCGCCACAATTAGAGAAACGCCACAAAATCATTTCCTCAATGCGAGATGAGGAAAATTTGCACTGCAGAATCTCAAGAGAAGTCCCACATTCCCGCCTAAAAGGCAATGGGTATTTGATTGGCTTTAGGCGACTCAGAATGTTCCTTAACATTCGTCCTCAGTGGAGAGGAGAACACATTTAATGGACTCAAATCGAGAAGAGACCCTATTCCCATTAAAGGGCTCCAGAGTAATACGGAAGTTCACCTTCAACCACACTAGGGGACCTGACTTTCCTGAAGTAACAAGAGTGAGTTTCTGGGGTCCACGTCGTAACTCGAGAAGTACCCCCAACTTCCCGCCACAATTTGAGAAACACCACAAAATTATCCCCTCAATGCGAGATGAGGAAATGTTGCTCGGCAGAATCTCAAGAGAAATCCCACTTTAACGCTTGAAAGGCAAAAGGGTACTTGACTCCCTTTATGTGATTCAGAATGCTCCCTAACATCCTTCCTCAGTGGAGAGGAGAACATAATTTTGGACTCAAATCGAGAAGAGGCAATATTCCCATTTAACAGCTCGAGAGTAATCCGGAAGTTCCCCTTCCAACATAAAAGGGGAATTGACTTCCCTGAAGGAACCCGAGCGAGTTCCAGAGATCCCCGTCGCAATTCAAGAAGTACCACCTGCTTTCCGCCGCAACACGAGAAACACCACGAATTTGTCCCCTCGAAGCAAGATGATGTAAATTTGCGCTGCAGAATCTCAAGAGAAATCCCACATTCGCGCATGAAAGGGAAAAGGGTACTTGACACAATTTATGCCACTCAAAATGCTCCCTAACTTCCGTCCCCATTGAGAGGAGAACACACATTTTAGGACTCAACTCGAGAAGAGGCCCTATTCCCATTAAAGGGCTCGAGAGTAATCTGGAAGTTCCCCTCCAAGCAAAAAAGGGGACCTGAGTTCCCTGAAGCAACTCGAGTGAGTTCCTGAGGTCCTCATCGCAACTCAAGAAGTACCCCAATCTTCCCGCCACATTTCGAGAAACAACACAAAATTATCCCCTCACTGCAAGATGAGGTAAATTTGCAGTGCAGAATCTCAAGAGAAATCCCACATTCCCGCTTAAAAGACAATGGGTACTTGACTGCCTTTAGGAGACTCAGAATGTTCCTTAACATTCGTCCTCAGTGGAGAGGAGAACACATTTAATGGACTCAAATCGAGAAGAGAACCTATTCCCATTAAAGGGCTCCAGAGTAATACGGAAGTTCACCTTCAAGCACCATAGGGGACCTGACTTCCCTGAAGTAACACGAGTGAGTTCCTGAGGTCCACGTCATAACTCGAGAAGTACCCCCAGCTTCCTGCCACAATTCGAGAAACACCACAAAATTATCCCCTCTATGCGAGATGAGGAAATGTTGCGCGGCAGAATCTCAAGAGAAATCCCACATTCACGCTTGAAAGGCAAAGGGTACTTGACTCCCTTTATGTGATTCAGAATGCTCCCTAACTTCCTTCCTCAGTGGAGAGGAAAACACAATTTTTGGACTCAAATCGAGAAGAGGCAATATTCCCATTTAACGGCTCGAGAGTAATCCGGAAGTTCCCCTTCCAAAATAAAAGGGGAATTGACTTCCCTGAAGGAACTCGAGCGAGTTCCTGAGATCCTCGTTGCAATTCAAGAAGTACCACCTGCTTTCCGCGAAACTCGAGAAACACCACGAATTTGTCCCCTCAAAGCAAGATGATGTAAATTTGCGCTGCAGAATCTCAAGAGAAATCCCACATTCGCGCTAGAAAGGGAAAAGGGTACTTGACACAATTTATGCCACACAAAATGCTCCCTAACATCCGTCCCCATTGGAGAGGAGAACACACATTTTAGGACTCAACTCGAGAAGAGGCCCTATTCCCATTAAAGGGCTCGAGAGTTATCCGGAAGTTCCCCTTCCAACACAAAAGGGTACTAGACTTCCCTGAAGCAACCCAAGCGATTTCCTGCGGTCCCCTTCACAACTCAAAAAGTACCCTATGCTTTCCTCCGCAACTTGAGAAACACCACAAAATTTTCCCCTCAATGCGAGATGAGGTAAATTTGCACTGCAGAATCTCAAGAGAAATCCCACATTCACGCTTGAAAGGCAAAAGGGTACTTGTAACACATGTTATGCCACTCAGCAAGTTCCCTAACATCAGTCCCCATTGGTGAAGAGAACACACTATTTGTACTCAAGAAGAGGCCCTAACCCATTAAAGGGCTCGAGAGTAAGCCGGAAGTTCCCCTCCAGCACAAAAGTGGACCTTCCCTCCCTGAAGTAACAAGAGTGAGTTCCTGAGGTCCCCGTCGCAACTCGAGAAGTACCCCCAGCTTCCCGCCGCAATTAGAGAAACACCACAAAAATATCCCCTCAATGCGAGATGAGGAAATGTTGTGCAGCAGAATCTCAAGAGAAATCCCACATTCCCGCTTGAAAGGCAAAAGGGTACTTGACACACGTTATGTCACACAGAAATTTCCCTAACATCCGTCCCCACTGGTGAAGAGAACACACTCTTTGTACTCAAGAAGAGGCCATAACCCATTAAAGGGCTCGAGAGTAAGCCGGAAGTTCCCCTCCAGCACAAAAGTGGACCTGACTTCCCTGAAGTAACAAGAGTGAGTTTCTGAGGTCCCCGTTGCAACTGGAGAAGTACCCCCAGCTTCCCGCCGCAATTTGAGAAACACCACAAAAATATCCCATCAATGCGAGATGAGGAAATTTTGTGCTGCAGAATCTCAAGAGAAATCCCACATTCCCGCTTGAAAGGCAAAGGGTACTTGACACACGTTATGCCACACAGAAATTTCCCTAACGTCGGTCCCCATTGCAGAGGAGAATACATTTTATGGACTCCACTGGAGAAGAGGCCCTATTCCTATTAAAGGGCTCGAGAGTAATCCGGAAGTTCCCCTTCAAGCACAAAAGGGGACCTGACTTCCCGGAAGTAACACGAGTGAGTTTCTGAGGTCCACGTCGCAATTCGAGAAGTACCCCCAGCTTCCCGCCACAATTAGAGAAACGCCACAAAATCATTCCCTCAATGCGAGATGAGGAAATTTTGCACTGCAGAATCTCAAGAGAAATCCCAAATTCGCGCTTAAAAGGCAATGGATATTTGATTGCCCTTATGCGATTCAGAATGCTCCCTAACATCCTTCCTCAGTGGAGAGGAGAACACACTTTATGGACTCAAATCGAGAAGAGGCAATATTCCCATTTAACGGCTCGAGAGTAATCCGGAAGTTTCCCTTCCAACATAAAAGGGGACCTTACTTCCCTGAAGGAACCCGAGCGAGTTCCTGAGATCCCCGTCGCATTTCAAGAAGTACCACCTGCTTTCTGCTGCAACTCTAGAAACACCACGAATTTGTCCCCTCAAAGCAAGATGATGTAAATTTGCGCTGCAGAATTTCAAGAGAATTCCCACATTCGTGCTTGAAAGGGAAAAGGGTACTTGACACAATTTATGCCGTGCAGAATGTTCCCTAAAATCAGTCCCCAGTGCAGAGAACACAGTTTATGAACTCAACTCGAGAAGATTCCCTATTCCCATTAAGTCCTCGAGAGTAAGACGGAAGTACCCCTTCCAGCAGAAAAGGGGACCTGAATTCCCTGAAGTAACATGAGTGAGTTCCTGAGGTCCCCGTCGCATCTCGAGGAGTACACCCAGCTTCCCGCCGCAATTCGAGAGACACCAAAAAATTATCTCCTCAATGCCAGATGAGGAAATTTTGCACTGCAGAATCTCAAGAGAAATCCCACATTCCCGCATGAAAGGCAAAAGGGTACTTGACTCTCTTTGGGCGACTCAGAATGTTCCCTACTATCCGTACTCAGTGGAGAGGAAAACAAACTTTATGGACTCAAATCGAGAAGAGGCAATATTCCCATTTAACGGCTCAAGACTAATCCGGAAGTTCCGCTTCCAACAAAAAAGGGGACTTGACTTCCCTGAAGGAATCCGAGCGAGTTCCTGAGATCCCCGTCGTACCTCGACAAGTACCACCTGCTTTCTTCCGTAACTCGAGAAACACCACAAAATTATCCCCTCAATGCGAGATGAGGAAAATATGCACTGCAGAATATCAAGAGAAATCCCACATTCGCGCTTGAAAGGCAAAAGTGTACTTGAAACACTTTATGCCACTCAGAAAGTTCCCTAAAATCCGTCCCAATTGGTGAAGAGAACACACTTTTTGTATTCAAGAAGAGGCCCTATTCATATTAAAGGGCTCGAGAGTAAGCTGGAAGTTCCCCTTCCAGCACAAAAGTGGACCTGACTTCCCTGAAGTAACAGGAGTGAGTTCCTGAGGTCCCCGTCGCAACTCGAGAAGCACCCACAGCTTCCGGCCAAAATTTGAGAAACACCACAAATTTATCCACTCAATGAGAGATGAGGAAATTTTGCGCTGCAGAATCTCAAGAGAAATTCCACATACCCCATTGAAAGGCAAAAGGGTACTTGAAAAACTTTATACCATACAGAAAGTTCCCTAACATCCGTCCCCACTGGAGAAGAGAACACACTATTTGTACTAAAAAGAGGCCCTATTCCCATTAAAGGGCTCGAGATTAAGCCAGAAGTTCCCCTTCCAGCACAAAAGTCGACCTGACTTCCCTGAAGTTGCTCGAGTGAGTTCCTGAGGTCCCCGTCACAACTCGAGAAGTACCCCCAGCTTCCCGCCGAATTCGAGAAACAGCAGAAAGTTATCCCCTCATTACGAGATACGGAAATTTTGCGCTGCAGAATCTCAAAAGAAATCGCACATTCCCGCTTGAAAGGCAAAAGGGTACTTGACACACTTTATGCCACACAGAAAGTTCCCTAACGTCGGTCCCCATTGGAGAGGAGAACACATTTTATGGACTCCACTCGAGAAGAGGCCCTATTCCCATTAAAGGGCTCGAGAGTAATCTGGAAGTTCCCCTTCAAGCACAAAAGGGGAACTGACTACCCTGAAATAACACGAGTGAGTTCCTGAGGTTCACGTTGCAATTCAAGAAGTACCCCCAGCTTCCCACCACAACTAGAGAAAAGTCACAAAATCATCCCCTCAATGCGAGATGAGGAAATTTAGCACTGGAGAATCTCAAGAGAAATCCCACATTCCCGCTTAAAAGACAATGGGTACTTGACTGCCTTTAGGCGACTCAGAATATTCCCTAACATCCGTCCTCAGTGGAGAGGAGATCACATTTAATGGACTCAAATCGAGAAGAGGCCCTATTCCCATTAAAGGGCTCCAAAGTAATATGGAAGTTCCACTTCAAGCACAAAAGGGGACCTGACTTCCCTGAAGTAACACGAGTGAGTTCCTGAGCTCCACGTCGCAACTTGAGAAGTACCCCAGGCTTCCCGCCACAATTCGATAAATATCACAAAATTATCCCACCAATGCTAGATGAGGAATTGTTGCATGGCACAATCACAAGAGAAATCCCACAATCCTGCTTGAAAGGCAAAAGTGTACTTGACTCCCTTTATGTGATTCAGAATGTTCCCTACCATCCGTACTCCGTGCAGAGGAGAACAATCTTTATGGACTCAAATAGAGAACAGGCAATATTCCAATTTAACGGCTCGAGAGTAATCCGGAAGTTCTCCTTCCAAAAAAAAAGTGGACTTGACTTCCCTGAAGGACCCTGAGCAAGTTGCTGAGATCCCCGTCGTAAGTCTAGAAGTACCAACTGCTTTCCGCCGCAACTCGAGAAACACCACAAAATTATCCCACCAATGCGAGATGAGGAAATGTTGCATGGCACAATCACAAGAGAAATCCCACATTCCTGCTTGAAAGGCAAAAGTGTACTTGACTCCGTTTATGCGATTCCGAAAGTTCCCTAACATCCGTCCTCAGTGGAGAGGAGAACACACTTTTTGGACACAAATCGAGAAGAGGCAATATTCCCATTTAACGGCTCGAGAGTAACCCGGAAGTTCCCCTTCCAACACAAAAGGGGACCTGACTGCTTAAGTAACCCGAGCGAGTTCCTGAGGTTCCTGTCGCAACTGGAAAAGTACCCCCTGCTTCCCGCCGCAACTCGAGAAACACCACAAAATTCTCCCCTCAATGCAAGATGAGGTAATTTTCCGTGGCAGAATCTCAAGAGAAATCCCACATTCCCGCTTGAATGGAAAAAGGGTACTTGCCACAATTTATGCCACGCAGAAAATTCCCTAACATCCGTCCCCAGTGGAGAGAACACACTTCATGAACTCAACTCGAGAAGATGCCCTATTCCCATTAAAGGACTCGAGAGTAAGCCGGAAGTGCCCGTTCCAGCAGAAAAGGGGACCTGAATTCCCTGAAGTAACACGAGTGAGTTCCTGATTTCCCAGTTGCACTTCGAGAAGTATCCTCAGCTTCACGCCGCAATTCGAGAAACACCACAAAATTATCTCCTCAATGCCAGATGAGGAAATTTTGCGCTGCAGAATCTCAAAGCAAATCCCATATTCCCGCTTGAAAGGCAAAAGTGTACTTGACTCCCTTTGGGCGACTCAGAATGTTCCCTAACATCCGTACTCAGTGGAGAAGAGAACAAATTTTACGGACTCAAATCGAGAAGAGGCAATATTCCCATTTAACGGCTCGAGAGTAATCCGGAAGTTCCCCTTCCAACAAAAAAGGGGACTTGACTTCCCAGAAGGAACCCGAGCAAGTTGTTGACATCCCGTTGTACCTCGAGAAGTGCAACCAGCTATCCACCCCAACTCGAGAAACACCACAAAATTATCCCCTCAATGCGAGATGAGGTAAATTTGCAAGGCAGAATCTCAAGAGAAATCCCACATTTGCGCTTCAAAGGCAAAAGGGTACTTCACACACTTAATGTCACCCAGAAAGATCCTAACATCCGTCCCCATTGGTGAACAGAACACACTTTTTGTACTCAAGAAGAGGCTCTATTCCCATTAAAAGGCTCGAGAGTAAGCCAGAAGTTCCAATTCCGGCAAAAAAAAGGTGGACCAGACTTCCCTGAAGTAACAAGAGTGAATTCCTGAGGTCCCCGTCACAGCTCGAGAAGTACCCCCAGCTTCCCGCCACAATTTGAGAAACACCACAAAATTATCAACTCAATGCGAGATGAGGAAATTTTGCGCTACAGAATCTCAAGAGAAATCCCACGTTCCCGCTTGAAAGGGAAAAGGGTACTTGAAACACTTTATACCACACAGAAAGTTCCCTAACATCCGTCACCATTGGAGAAGACAACACAATTTTTCGTACTGAAGAAGAGGCCCTATTCCCATTAAAGGGCTCGAGAGTAAGCTGGAAGTTCCTCTTCCAGCACAAAGGGGACCTGACTTCCCTGAAGTAACTTCAGTGAGTTCCTGAGGTCTCCGTCACAGCTCGAGAAGTACCCCAGCTTCCCGCCGCAATTTGAGAAATACCACAAAAATATCCCCTCAGTGCGAGATGAGGAAATTTTGTGCTGCAGAATCTCAAGAGAAATCCCACATTCCCACTTGAAAGGCAAAAGGGTACTTGACACAGGTTATGTAACACAGAAATTTCCCTAACGTCGGTCCCCATTGCAGAGGAGAACACATTTTATGGACTCCACTGGAGAAGAGGCCCTATTCCCATTAAAGGGCTCGAGAATAATCCGGAAGTTGCCCTTCAAGCACAAAAGGGGACCTTACATCCTGGAAGTAACACAATTGAGTTTCTGAGGTCCACGTCGCAATTCGAGATGTACCCCCAGGTTCCCGCCACAATTAGAGAAACACCACAAAATCATTCCCTCAATGCGACATGAGGAAATTTTGCACTGTAGAATCTCAAGAGAAATCCCACATTCCCGCTTAAAAGGCAAAGGGTATTTGATTGGCTTTAGGCGACTCAGAATGTTCCTTAACATTCGTCCTCAGTGGAGAGGAGAGCACATTTAATGGACTCAAATCGAGAAGAGACCCTATTCCCATTAAAGGGCTCCAGAGTAATACGGAAGTTCACCTTCAAGCACAATAGGGGACCTGACTTCCCTGAAGTAACACGAGTGACTTCCTGAGGTCCACGTCGCAACTCGAGAAGTACCCCCAGCTTCCGGCCACAATTCGAGAAACACCACAAAATTATCCCCTCAATGCGAGATGAGCAAATGTTGCTCGGCAGAATCTCAAGAGAAATCCCACATTCACACTTGAAAGGCAAAACGGTACTTGACTCCCTTTATGTGATTCAGAATGCTCCCTAACATCCTTCCACAGTGGAGAGGAGAACACACTTTTTGGACTCAAATCGAGAAGAGGCAATATTCCCATTTAATGGCTTGAGAGTAATCCGGAAGTTCCCCTTCCAACATAAAAGGGGAATTGACTTCCCTGAAGGAACCCAGGTGAGTTCCTGAGATCCCCATCGCAATTCAAGAAGTACCACCTGCTTTCCGTCGCAACTCGAGAAACAACACGAAATTGTCCCCTCAAAGCAAGATGATGTAAACTTGCGGTGCAGAATCTCAAGAGAAATCCCACATTCGCGCTTGAAAGGGAAAAGGGTACTTGACACACTTTATGCCACTCAAAATGCTCCCTAACATCCGTCCCCATTGGAGAGAACACACATTTTATGACTCAACTCGAGAAGAGGCCCTATTCCCTTTAAAGTGCTCGAGAGTAATCCGGAAGTTCCCCTCCCAGCACAAAAGGGGGCCTGACTTCCCTGAAGCAACTCGAGTGAGTTCCTGAGGTCCTCATCGCAACTCGAGATGTACCCCAAGCGTCCCGCCACATTTCGAGAAACACCACAAAAGTATCCCCTCAATGCGAGATGAGGATATTTTGCACTGCAGAATCTCAAGAGAAATCCCACATTCCCGCTTAAAAGGCAATGGGTACTTGACTGCCTTTAGGCGAATCAGAATGGTCCCTAACATCCTTCCTCGGTGGAGAGGAGAACACACTTTTGGGACACAAACCGAGAAGAGGCAATATTCCCATTTAACGGCTCGAGAGAATTCCGCAAGTTCCCCTTCCAACACAAAAGGGGACCGGACTTCCCTAAGCAACCCGAGCGAGTTCCTGAGGTCCCCGTCACAACTCGAAAAGTACCCCCTGCTTCCCGCCGCAACTCGAGAAACACCACAAAATTCGCCCCTCAATGCGAGATGAGGTAATTTTCCGCTGCAGAATCTCAAGAGAAATCCCACATTCCCACTAGAATGGAAAAAGGGTACTTGACACAATTTATGCCACGCAGAAAGTTTCCTAACATCCGTCCTCAGTGGAGAGGAGAACACACTTTATGAACTCAACTCGAGAAGATGCCCTATTCCCATTAAAGGACTCGAGAGTAAGTCGGAAGTGCCCCTTTCAGGAGAAAAGGGGACCTGAATTCCCTGAAGTAACACTAGTGAGTTCCTGAGGTCCCCGTCGCAACTCGAGAAGTACCCCCAGCTTCTCGCCGCAATTCGAGAAACACCACAAAATTATCGCCTCAAAGCGAGATGAGGAAATTTTGCGCTGCAGAATCTCAAGACAAATCCCTCATTTCCGGTTGAAAGGTAAAAGGGTAAATGACTCCCTTTGGGAGACTCAGAATGTTCCCTACCATCCGTACTCAGTGGAGAGGAGAACAATCTTTATGGATTCAAATCGAGAAGAGCGAATATTCCCATTTAACGGCTCGAGAGTAATCCGGAAGTTCTCCTTCCAAAAAAAAAAAGTGGACTTGACTTCCTTTAAGGAACCCGAACAAGTTGCTGAGATCCCTGTCGTAACTCGAGAAGTACCAACTGCTTTCCGCCGCAACTCGAGAAACACCACAAAATTATCCTCTCAAAGAGAGAAGAGATAAATTTGTGCTGCAGAATCTCAAGAGAAATCCCAAATTCGCGCTTGAAAGGGAATAGGGTACTTGACACAATTTATGTCACTCAAAATGCTCCCTAACATCCGTCCCAATTGAGAGGAGAACACACATTTTAGGACTCAACTCGAGAAGAGGCCCTATTCCCATTAAAGGGCTCGAGAGTAATCCGGAAGTTCCCCTCCCAGCACAAAAGGGGACCTAACTTCCCTGAAGCAACACGAGTGAATTCCTGAGGTCCTCTTCGCAACTCGAGAAGTACCCCAAGCTTCCCGCCACATTTCGAGAAACAACACAAAATTATCCCCTCACTGTGAGATGAGGTAAATTTGCAGTGCAGAATCTCAAGAGAAATCCCACATTCCCGCTTAAAAGACAATGGGTACTTGACTGCCTTTAGGCGACTCAGAATGTTCCTTTACATTCGTCCTCAGTGGAGAGGAGAACACATTTAATGGACTCAAATCGAGAAGAGACCGTATTCCCATTAAAGGGCTCCAGAGTAATACGGAAGTTCACCTTCAAGCACAATAGGGGACCTGACTTCCCTGAAGTAACACGAGTGAGTTCCTGAGGTCCCCGTCGCAACTCGAGAAGTACCCCCAGCTTCCCAGCGCAATTTAGAAACACCACAAAATTATCTCCTCAACGCGAGATGAGGAAATTTTGCACTGCAGAATCTCAAGACAAATCCCTCATTTCCGGTTGAAAGGTAAAAGGGTACTTGACTCCCTTTGGGCGACTCAGAATGTTCCCTACCTCCGTACTCAGTGGAGAGGAGAACAATCTTTATGGACTCAAATCGAGAAGAGGGAATATTCCCATTTAACGGCTCGAGAGTAATCCGGAAGTTCTCCTTGCAAAAAAAACGTGGACTTGACTTCCCTGAAGGAACCCGAGCAAGTTGCTGAGATCCCTGTCATAACTCGAGAAGGACCAACTGCTTTCCGCCGCAACTCGAAAAACACCACAAAATTATCCTCTCAAAGAGATATGAGGTAAATTTGTGCTGCAGAATCTCAAGAGAAATCCCGCATTCGCGCTTGAAAGGGAAAAGGGTACTTGACACACTTTATGCCACTCAAAATGCTCCCTAACATCCGTCTCCACTGGAGATGGGAACACACTTTATGTACTCAAGAAGAAGCCCTATTCCCATTAAAGGGCTCGAGAGTAATCCGGAAGTTCCCCTTCCAACACAAAAGGGCACTAGACTTCCCTGAAGCAACCCAAGCGATTTCCTGCGGTCCCCTTCGCAACTCGAAAAGTACCCCATGCTTTCCTCCGCAACATGAGAAACACCACAAAATTATCCCCTCAATGCGAGATGAGGTAAATTTGCACTGCAGAATCTCAAGAGAAATCCCACATTCGCGCTTGAATGGCAAAAGGGTACTTGTAACACATGTTATGCCACTCAGCAAGTTCCCTAACATCCGTCCCCATTGGTGAAGAGAACACACTGTTTGTACTCAAGAAGAGGCCCTAACCCATTAAAGGGTTCTAGAATAAGCCGGAAGTTCCCCTCCAGCACAAAAGTGGACCTGACTTCCCTGAAGTAACAAGAGTGAGTTCCTGAGATCCCCGTCGCAACTGGAGAAGTACCCCCAGCTTCCCGCCGCAATTTGAGAAACAACACAAAAATATCCCCTCAATGCGAGATGAGGAAATTTTGTGCTGCAGAATCTCAAGAGAAATCCCACATTCCCGCTTGAAAGGCAAAAGGGTACTTGACAAACTTTATGCCACACAGACATTTCCCTAACGTCGGTCCCCATTGCAGAGGAGAACACATTTTATGGACTCCACTGGAGAAGAGGCCCTATTCCCATTAAAGGGCTCGAGAGTAATCCGGAAGTTCCCCTTCAAGCACAAAAGGGGACCTGACTTCCCAGAAGTAACACGAGTGAGTTTCTGAGGTCCACGTTGCATCTCGAGGAGTACTCCCAGCTACCCACCGCAATTCGAGAGACACCAAAAAATTATCTCCTCAATGCCAGATGAGGAAATTTTGCGCTGCAGAATCTCAAGAGAAATCCCACATTCCCGCATGAAAGGCAAAATGGTACTTGACTCCCTTTGGGCGACTCAGAATGTTCCCTACTATCCGTACTCAGTGGAGAGGAAAACAAACTTTATGGACTCAAATCGAGAAGAGGCAATATTCCCATTTAACGGCTCAAGAGTAATCGGGGAAGTTCCGCTTCCAACAAAAAAGGGGACTTGACTTCCCTGAAGGAACCCGAGCGAGTTCCTGAGTTCCCCGTCGTACCTCGACAAGTACCACTTGCTTTCTGCCGCAACTCGAGAAACACCACAAAATTATCCCCTCAATGCGAGATGAGGAAATTATGCACTGCAGAATCTCAAGAGAAATCCCACATTCGCGCTTGAAAGGCAAAAGTGTACTTGAAACACTTTATGCCACTCAGAAAGTTCTCTAACATCTGTCCCCATTGGTGAAGAGAACACACTTTTTGTATTCAAGAAGAGGCCCTATTCACATTAAAGGGCTCGAGAGTAAGCTGGAAGTTCCCCTTCCAGCACAAAAGTGGACCTGACTTCCCTGAAGTAACAAGAGTGAGTTCCTGAGGTCCCCGTCGCAACTCGAGAAGCACCCCCAGCTTCCCGCCAAAATTTGAGAAACACCACAAATTTATCCACTCAATGAGAGATGAGGAAATTTTGCGCTGCAAAATCTCAAGAGAAATTCCACATACCCGCTTGAAAGGCAAAAGGGTACTTGAAAAACTTTATACCATACAGAAAGTTCCCTAATATCCGTCCCCACTGGAGAAGAGAACACAATATTTGTACTCAAGAAGAGGCCCTATTCCCATTAAAGGGCTCGAGATTAAGCCGGAAGTTCCCCTTCCAGCACAAAAGTCGACCTGACTTCCCTGAAGTTGCTCGAGTGAGTTCCTGAGGTCCCTGTCACAACTCGAGAAGTACCCCCAGCTTCCCGCCGAATTCGAGAAACAGCAGAAAGTTATCCCCTCATTACGAGATACGGAAATTTTGCGCTGCAGAATCTCAAGAGAAATCGCACATTCCCGCTTGAAAGGCAAAAGGGTACTTGACACACTTTATGCCACACAGAAAGTTCCCTAACGTCGGTCCCCATTGGAGAGGAGAACACATTTTATGGACTCCACTCGAGAAGAGGCCCTATTCCCATTAAAGGGCTCGAGAGTAATCTGGAAGTTCCCCTTCAAGCACAAAAGGGGAACTGACTACCCTGAAATAACACGAGTGAGTTCCTGAGGTTCACGTTGCAATTCAAGAAGTACCCCCAGCTTCCCGCCACAACTAGAGAAAAGCCACAAAATCATCCCCTCAATGCGAGATGAGGAAATTTAGCACTGGAGAATCTCAAGAGAAATCCCACATTCCCGCTTAAAAGACAATGGGTACTTGACTGCCTTTAGGCGACTCAGAATATTCCCTAACATCCGTCCTCAGTGGAGAGGAGATCACATTTAATGGACTCAAATCGAGAAGAGGCCCTATTCCCATTAAAGGGCTCCAAAGTAATATGGAAGTTCCACTTCAAGCACAAAAGGGGACCTGACTTCCCTGAAGTAACACGAGTGAGTTCCTGAGGTCCACGTCGCAACTCGAGAAGTACCCCAGGCTTCCCGCCACAATTCGATAAATACCACAAAATTATCCCACCAATGCGAGATGAGGAAATGTTGCATGGCACAATCACAAGAGAAATCCCACATTCCTGCTTGAAAGGCAAAAGTGTACTTGACTCCCTTTATGCGATTCAGAATGTTCCCTAACATCCGTCCTCAGTGGAGAGGAGAACACACTTTTTGGACACAAATCGAGAAGAGGCAATATTCCCATTTAACGGCTCGAGAGTAATCCGGAAGTTCCCCTTCCAACACAAAAGGGGACCTGACTCCCTAAGTAACCCGAGCGAGTTCCTGAGGTCCCCGTCGCAACTCGAAAAGTACCCCCTGCTTCCCGCCGCAACTCGAGAAACACCACAAAATTCTCCCCTCAAGGCGAGATGAGGTAATTTTCCGTGGCAGAATCTCAAGAGAAATCCCACATTCCCGCTTGAATGGAAAAAGGGTTCAGTTCAGTTCAGTTCAGTCGCTCAGTCGTGTCCGACTCTCCGCGACCCCATGAATCACAGCACGCCAGGCCTCCCTGTCCATCACCAACTCCCGGAGTTCACTCAAACTCATGTCCATCGAGTCGGTGATGCCATCCAGCCATCTCATTCTCCGTCGTCCCCTTCTCCTCCCGCCCCCAACCTTTCCCAGCATCAGAGTCTTTTCCAGTGAGTCAACTCGTCGCATGAGGTGGCCAAGGTATTGCAGTTTCAGCTTTAGCATCAGTCCCTCCAATGAACATCCAGGATTGATCTCCTCTAGAATGGACTGGTTGGATCTCCTTGCAGTATAAGGGACTCTCAAGAGTCTTCTCCAACACCACAGTTCAAAAGCATCGATTCTTCGGCGATCAGCCTTCTTCACAGTCCAACTCTCACATCCATACATGACCACGGGAAAAACCATTGCCTTGACTAGACGGACCTTGGTTGGAAAAGTAATGTCTCTGCTTTTTAATATACTATCAAGGTTGGTCATAACTTTCCTTCCAAGGAGCAAGCGTCTTTTAATTTCATGGCTGCAATCAGCATCTGCAGTGATTTTGGAGCCCAAAAAAACGAAGTCTGACACTGTTTCCACTGTTTTTCCATCTATTTCCCATGAAGTGACGGGACCAGATGCCATGATCTTTGTTTTCTGAATGTTGAGCTTCAAGCCAACCTTTTCACTCTCCTCTTTCACTTTCATCAAGAGGCTTTTGAGTTCCTCTTCACTTTCTGCCATAAGGGTAGTGTCATCTGCATATCTGAGGTTATTGATATTTCTCCCGGCAATCTTGATTCCAGCTTGTGCTTCTTCCAGCCCAGCATTCCTCATGATGTACTCTGCATATAAGTTAAATAAGCAAGGTGACAATATACAACCTTGACGTACACCTTTTCCTATTTGGAACCAGTCTGTTGTTCCATGTCCAGTTCTAACAGTTGCTTCCTGACCTGCATACAGGTTTCTCAAGAGGCAGGTCAGGTGGTCTGGGATTACCATCTCTTTCAGAATGTTCCACAGTTTATTGTGATCGACACAGTCAAAGGCTTTGGCATAGTCAATAAAGCAGAAATATATGTTTTTCTGAAACTCTCTTGCTTTCTCCATGATCCAGCGGATGTTGGCAATTTGATCTCTGGTGCCTCTGCCTTTTCTAAAACCTGCTTGAACATCTGGGAGTTCACGGTTTATATACTGCTGAAGCCTGGCTTGGAAAAAGGGTACTTGACACAATTTATGCCATGCAGAAAATTCCCTAACATCCGTCCCCAGTGGAGAGGAGAACACACTTCATGAACTCAACTCGAGAAGATGCCCTATTCCCATTAAAGGACTCGAGAGTAAGCCGGATGTGCCCCTTCCAGCAGAAAAGGGGACCTGAATTCCCTGAAGTAACACTAGTGAGGTCCTGAGGTCCCCGTTGCACTTCGAGAAATACCCTCAGCTTCATGCCGCAATTCGAGAAACAACACAAAATTATCTCCTCAATGCCAGATGAGGAAATTTTGCGCTGCAGAATCTCAAGGCAAATCCCACATTCCCGCTTGAAAGGCAAAAGTTTACTTGACTTCCTTTGGGCGACTCAGAATGTTCCCTAACATCCGTACTCAGTGGAAAAGAGAACAAACTTTACGGACTCAAATCGAGAAGAGGCAATATTCCCTTTTAACGGCTCGAGAGTAATCCGGAAGTTCCCCTTCCAACAAAAAAGGGGACTTGACTTCCCAGAAGGAACCCGAGCAAGTTGCTGACATCCCGTCGTACCTCGAGAAGTGCAACCAGCTATCCACCCCAACTCGAGAAACACCACAAAATTATCCCCTCAATGCGAGATGAGGTAAATTTGCAAGGCAGAATCTCAAGAGAAATCCCACATTTGCGCTTGAAAGGCAAAAGGGTACTTGACACACTTAATGCCACTCAGAAAGTTCCTAATATCCGTCCCCATTGGTGAGCAGAACACACTTTTTGTACACAAGAAGAGGCTCTATATCCATTAAACGGCTCGAGAGTAAGCCAGAAGTTCCAATTCCAGCAAAAAAGTGGACCGGACTTCCCTGAAGTAACAAAAGTGAGTTCCTGAGGTCCCCGTCGCAACTCGAAAAGTACCCCCAGCTTCCCGCCACAATTTGAGAAACACCACAAAATTATCCCCTCAATGCGAGATGAGGAAATTTTGCACTACAGAATCTCAAGAGAAATCCCACGTTCCCGCTTGAATGGCAAAAGGGTACTTGAAACACTTTATACCACACAGAAAGTTCCCTAACATCCGTCACCATTGGAGAAGACAACACAATTTTTGTACTAAAGAAGAGGCCCTATTCCCATTAAAGGGCTCGAGAGTAAGCTGGAAGTTCCTCTTCCAGCACAAAGGGGACCTGCCTTCCCTGAAATAACTTGAGTGAGTTCCTGAGGTCCCCGTCACAGCTCGAGAAGTACCCCAGCTTCCCGCCGCAATTTGAGAAATACCACAAAAATATCCCCTCAGTGCGAGATGAGGAAATTTTGTGCTGCAGAATCTCAAGAGAAATCCCACATTCCCACTTGAAAGGCAAAAGGGTACTTGACACACGTTATGTCACACAGAAATTTCCCTAACGTCGGTCCCCATTGCAGAGGAGAACACATTTTACGGACTCCACTGGAGAAGAGGCCCTATGCCCATTAAAGGGCTCGAGAATAATCCGGAAGTTGCCCTTCAAGCACAATAGGGGACCTGACTTCCCGGAAGTAACACGATTGAGTTTCTGAGGTCCACGTCGCAATTCGAGAAGTACCCCCAGCTTCCCGCCACAATTATAGAAACGCCACAAAATCATTCCCTCAATGCGAGATGAGGAAATTTTGCACTGCCGAATCTCAAGAGAAATCCCACATTCCCGCTTAAAAGGCAATGGGTATTTGATTGGCTTTAGGCGACTCAGAATGTTCCTTAACATTCGTCCTCAGTGGAGAGGAGAACACATTTAATGGACTCAAATCGAGAAGAGACCCTTTTCCCATTAAAGGGCTCCAGAGTAATACGGAAGTTCACCTTCAAGCACAATAGGGGACCTGACTTCCCTGAAGTAACACGAGTGATTTCCTGAGGTCCACGTCGCAACTCGAGAAGTACACCCAGCTTCCCGCCACAATTCGAGAAACACCACAAAATTATCCCCTCAATGCGAGATGAGGAAATGTTGCGCGGCAGAATCTCAAGAGAAATCCCACATTAACGCTTGAAAGGCAAGAGGGTACTTTACTCCCTTTATACGATTCAGAATGCTCCCTAACATCCTTCCTCAGTGGAGAGGAGAACACACTTTATGGACTCAAATCGAGAAGAGGCAATATTCGAATTTAACGGCTCGAGAGTAATCCGGAAGTTCCCCTTCCAACATAAAAGGGGAATTGACTTCCCTGAAGGAACCCGAGCGAGTTCCTGAGATCCCCGTCGCAATTCAAGAAGTACCACCTGCTTTCCGCCGCAACTCGAGAAACACCACGAATTTATCCCCTCAAAGCAAGATGATGTAAATTTGCACAGCATAATCTCAAGAGAATTCCCACATTCGCGCTTGAAAGGGAAAAGGGTACTTGGAACAATCTATGCCACGCAGAATGTTCCCTAACATCAGTCCCCAGTGGAGAGGAGAACACAGTTTATGAACTCAACTCGAGAAGATTCCCTATTCCCATTAAGGAATCGAGAGTAAGACGGAAGTACCCCTTCCAGCAGAAAAGGGGACCTGAATTCCCTGAATTAACAGGAGTGAGTTCCTGAGGTCCCCGTCGCATCTCGAGGAGTACCACCAGCTTCCCGCCGCAATTCGAGAGACACCAAAAAATTATCTCCTCAACGCCAGATGAGGAAATTTTGCGCTGCAGAATCTCAAGAGAAATCCCACATTCCCGCATGAAAGGCAAAAGGGTACTTGACTCCCTGTGGGCGACTCAGAATGTTCCCTAATATCCCTACTCAGTGGAGAAGAAAACAAACTTTATGGACTCAAATCGAGAAGAGGCAATATTTTCATTTAACAGCTCAAGAGTAATCCGGAAGTTCCGCTTCCAACAAAAAAGGGGACTTGACTTCCCTGAAGGAACCCGAGCGAGTTCCTGAGATCCCCGTCGTACCTCGACAAGTACCACCTGCTTTCTGCCGCAACTCGAGAAACACCACAAAATTATCCCCTCAATGAGAGATGAGGAAAATATGCACTGCAGAATCTCAAAAGAAATCCCACATTCGCGCTTGAAAGGCAAAAGTGTACTTGAAACACTTTATGCCACTCAGAAAGTTCCCTAACATCTGTCCCCATTGGTGAAGAGAACACACTTTTGTATTCAAGAAGAGGCCCTATTCACATTAAAGGGCTCGAGAGTATGCTGGAAGTTCCCCTTCCAGCACAAAAGTGGACCTGACTTCCCTGAAGTAACAAGAGAGAGTTCCTGAGATCCCCGTCGCAACTCGAGAAGCACCACCAGCTTCCCGCCAAAATTTGAGAAACACCACAAATTTATCCACTCAATGAGAGATGAGGAAATTTTGCGCTGCAGAATCTCAAGAGAAATTCCACATACCCCCTTGAAAGGCAAAAGGGTACTTGAAAAACTTTATACCATATAGAAAGTTACCTAACATCCGTCCCCACTGGAGAAGAGAACAAACTATTTGTACTCAAGAAGAGGCCCTATTCCCATTAAAGGCTCGAGATTAAGCCGGAAATTCCCCTTCCAGACAAAAGTGGACTTGACTTCCCTGAAGTTGCTCGAGTGAGTTCCTGAGGTCCCCGTCACAACTCGAGAAGTACCCCCAGCTTCCCGCCGAATTCGAGAAACACCAGAAAGTTATCCCCTCATTACGAGATACGGAAATTTTGCGCTGCAGAATCTCAAGAGAAATCGCACATTCCCGCTTGAAAGGCAAAAGGGTACTTGACACACTTTATGCCACACAGAAAGTTCCCTAACGTCGGTCCCCATTGGAGAGGAGAACACATTTTATGGACTCCACTCGAGAAGAGGCCCTATTCCCATTAAAGGGCTCGAGAGTAATCTGGAAGTTCCCCTTCAAGCACAAAAGGGGAACTGACTACCCTGAAATAACACGAGTGAGTTCCTGAGGTTCACGTTGCAATTCAAGAAGTACCCCCAGCTTCCCGCCACAACTAGAGAAAAGCCACAAAATCATCCCCTCAATGCGAGATGAGGAAATTTAGCACTGGAGAATCTCAAGAGAAATCCCACATTCCCGCTTAAAAGACAATGGGTACTTGACTGCCTTTAGGCGACTCAGAGTATTCCCTAACATCCGTCGTCAGTGGAGAGGAGATCACATTTAATGGACTCAAATCGAGAAGAGGCCCTATTCCCATTAAAGGGCTCCAAAGTAATATGGAAGTTCCACTTCAAGCACAAAAGGGGACCTGACTTCCCTGAAGTAACACGAGTGAGTTCCTGAGGTCCACGTCGCAACTCGAGAAGTACCCCAGGCTTCCCGCCACAATTCGATAAATACCACAAAATTATCCCACCAATGCGAGATGAGGAAATGTTGCACGTCACAATCACAAGAGAAATCCCGCATTCCTGCTTGAAAGGCAAAAGTGTACTTGACTCCCTTTATGCGATTCAGAATGTTCCCTAACATCCGATCTCAGTGGAGAGGAGAACACACTTTTTGGACACAAATCGAGAAGAGGCCCTTTTCCCACTAAAGGCTCGAGAGTAATCCGGAAGTTTCCTTCCAGCACAAAAGGGGACCTGAATTCCCTGAAGAAACTCGAGTGAGTTCCTGAGTTTCCCGTCGCAACCAGAGAAGTACCCCCCTGTTTCCCGCCACAACTCGAGAAACACCAAAAAATTATCCCTTCAATGTGAGATGAGGTAAATTTCCGCTACAGAATCTCAAGGGAAATCCCACATTCCAGCTTTAAAAGCAAAAGGATACTTGACACACTTTATGCCACTCAGAAAGTTCGCTAAAATCCATCCCCATTGGAGAGGACAACAAACTTTTTGGACTCAAATCGAGAAGAGGCAATATTCCCATTTAATGGCTCGCGAGTGATCTGGAAGTTCCCCTTCCAACACAAAAGGGGACTTGACTTCCCTGTAGCAACCCGAGCGAGTTTCTGAAGTCCCCTTCGCAACTCGAGAAGTACCCCCTTCTTCCCGCCACAAATAAAGAAACACCACAACATTATCCCCTCAATGTGAGATGAGGTAATTTTGCGCTGCATCATCTCAAGAGAAATCCCACATTCACACTTGAAAGGCAAAAGGTTACTTGACTCCCTTTAGGCGACTCAGAATGTTCCCTAACATCCGTCCTCAGTGGAGAAGAGAACACACTTTATGGACTCAGTTCGAGAAGAGGCAATATTCCCGTTTAACGGATCGAGAGTAATCCAGAAGTTCCCCTTCCAAAACAAAAGTGACTTCACTTCCTTGAAGAAACCCGAGCGAGTTCTTGAGGTCCCCTTCGCACCTCGAGAAGTACCCCTTTCTTCCCGGCGAAACTCGAGAAACACCACAAAATTATCCCATCAATTTTATGACGTAATTTTGCACTGTAGAATCTTAAGAGAAATCCCACATTCCCGCTGAAAGGCAAAAGGGTACTTGACATACTTAATGCCACTCAGAAAGTTCCCTAACATCCGTCCTCTTTGGAGAGGAGAACACAATTTATGGACGACACTCAAGAAGAGGCCTTATTCCCACTAAAGGGTTCGAGAGTAATCCGCATGTTCCCCTTCCAGCACAAAAGGGGACCCAACATCCCTGAAGTATCTCGAGTGTGTTCCTGAGGTCCCCATCACATCTCGAGAAGTACCCGTTTCTTCCCGCCGCAACTCGAGAAACACCACAAAATTATCCCGTCAATGCGAGATGAGGAAATTTTGGGCTGTAGAATCTCAAGAGAAATTCCACATTCCCACTTGAAAGACAAAACGGTGCTTGACACCCTTTATGCGACTCAGAAAGTTCCCTCAAACAGCCGACCCCATTGTAGAGGAGAACACACTTCATGGACTCAACTCGAGAAGAGGCCCTATTCCCATTTAACGGCTCAAGAGTAATCCCGAAGTTCCCCTTCCAACACAAAAAGGGGACCTGAATTCCCTGAAGCAACCCGAGAAAGTTCCTGTAGTCCCAGTTGCAACTCGAGATGTACCCCCAGCTTCCCGCCGCAACTCGAGAAACACCGCAAAATTATACCCTCAATGCTAGATGAGGAAATTTTGTGCTGCAGAATCTCAAGAGAAATTCCACATTCCCATGTGAAAGGCAAAAGGGTACTTGCCACCGTTTATGTGTCTCAGAAAGTTCCCTCACGGAGCCACCCCCTTTGGAGAGGAGAACACACGTTATGGACTCAACTCGAGAAGAGGGCCTATTCCCATTTAACGGCTGGAGAGTAAACCAGAAGTTCCCCTTCCAACAATACAGGGGACATGACTTCCCTGAAGCAACCCGAGTGAGTTCCTGAGGTCAGCGTCGCAACTAGAGAAGCACCCCCAGCTTTCTGCCGCAACTCATGAAACACAACAAAATTATCCCCTCAATGCGAGATGAGGAAATTTTGCGCTGCTGAATCTCAAGAGAAATGCGACATTCCAGCTTGAAAGGCAAGAGGGTACTTGACACACTTTATGTGACTAAGAAAGTTCCCTAACAGCCGTCCCCATTGGAGAGGAGAACTCACTTTATGGACTGTAATATAGAAGAGGCCTTATTCCATTTAACGGCTGGAGAGTAATCCGGAAGTTTGCCTTAAAAAAAAAATGGGAAGTGACTTCCCTGAATCAACCCCAGCGAATACCTGAGGTCCCCGTCGCAACTCGAGAATTACCCCCACGTTCCCACCGCAACTCGTCAAACACCACAAAATTATCCCCTCAACATGAGATGAGGTAATTTTGCCCTTCTGAATCTCAAGAGAAATCCCACGATCCCTCTTGAAAGGCAAAAGGGTACTTGACACCCTTTATGCGACTCAGAAAATTCCTTCATACAGCCGTCCTAACTGGAGAGGAAAACACACTTTTTGGACTCAACTCGAGAAGAGGCCCTATTCCCATTAAACGGCTCGAGAGTAAACCGGAAGTTCCCCTTCCAAAACAAAAGGGGACCTGACTTCCCTGAAACAACCCTAGTGATTTCCTGAGGTCCCCATCGGAACTCGAGAAGTACCCCCAGCTTCCTGGCACAACTCGAGAAACACCCCAAAATTACCCCCTCAATGCGAGATAAGGAAATTTTGCGCTCCAGAATCTCAAGAGAAATCCCACATTCCCCCTTGAAAGGCAAAAGTGTACTTGACACCCTTTATGCTCCTCAGAAAGTACCCTCACGCCACTGTCCCCTTTGGAGTGGGGAACACACTTTATGGACTCAACTCAAGAAGAGGCCCTATTCCCATTTAACACCTGGAGAGTAATCCAGAAGTTCCCCTTCCAACACCACAGGGGACCTGACTTCCCTCAAGCACCCTGAGCCAATTCCTGTGTTCCCCGTCTCAACACGAGAAGTAACCCCAGCTTCCCACCGCAACTCAGGAAACACCACAAAAATATCCCGTTAATGCGAGATGAGGAAATTTTGCACTGCAGTATCTCAAGAGAAATCCAACATTCCCGCTTGAAAGGGAAGAGGGTACTTGACACCCTTTATGGGACTCAGAAACTTCCCTCACAAACCAGGCCCCATTGGAGAGGAGAACACACTTTATGGACTCAACTCGAGAAGAGTCCCTACACCCATTTAACATCTGGAGAGTAATCAGGATTTTCCCTTTCCAACAAAAAAGGGGACCTGTCTTACCTCAAGAAACCCGACCGAGTTCCTGACGTCTCCGTCGCAATTCGAGTAGTATCCACAGCTTCACGCCGCAACTCACGAAACAACACAAAATTATCCCGTCAATGTGAGATGAGGAAATTTTGGGCTGTAGAATCTCAAGAGAAATCCCACATTCCCGCTTGAAAGACAAAACGGTACTTGACACCCTTCATGCGAATCAGAAAGTTATGTCAAACAGCCGTCCCCATTGGAGAGGAGAACACACTTTATGGACTCAACTCGAGAAGAGGCCCTATTCCCATTTAACGGCTCAAGAGTAATCCCGTAGTTCCCCTTCCAACACATAAAGGAGACCTGACTTACCTAAAGCAACCCGTGGAAGTTCCTGAATTCCCTATCGAAACTTGAGAAGTACCCCCAGCTTCCCGCTGAAACTCGAGATACACAACAAAATTATCCCCTCAATGCGAGATGAGGAAATTTTGCGCTGCAAAATCTCAGAAATCCCACATTCCCGATTGAAAGAAAAAACGGTACTTGACACCCTTTATGTGACTCAGAAAGTTCCCTCACGCCGCCGTCCCCTTTGGACCACAAAATTATCCCGTCAATGCGAGATGAGGAAATTTTGCGCTGTAGAATCTCAAGAGAAATCCGACATTCCCGCTTGAAAGGCAAGAGGGTACTTGAAACCCTTTATGGGATTCAGAAACTTCCCTCACAGAGCCGACCCCATTGGAGAGGAGAACACACTATCTGGACTCAACTCGAGAAGAGGCCCTATTCCCCTTTAACCGCTCCAGAGTAATCCCGAAGTTCCCCTTCCAATACAAAAAGGGGACCTGAATAGCCTGAAGTAACCCTAGCGAGTTCCTGACGTCCCCGTCGCAACTCGAGAAGTACCCCCAGCTTCCCGCCTCAACTAGAGAAACACTACAAAATTCTTCCCTCATTGCGAGGTGAGGAAATTTTGCGCTGCAGAATGTCAAGAGAAATCCCACATTCCCGCTTGAAAGGCAAAAGGGTACATAACACCCTTTATGCGACTCAGAAAGTTCCCTCACACAGCCGTCCCCATTGGAGAGGAGAACACACTTTATGGACTCAACTCGAGAAGAGGCCCTATTCCCATTTAACGGCTCGAGAGTAATCCCGAGGTTCCCCTTCCAACGAAAAGGGGGACCTGACTTCCATGAAGCAACCCGAGCGAGTTCCTGAGGTCCCCGTCGCACCTCGAGAAGTAGCCCCAGCTTCCCGCTGCAACTCGAGAAACACCACAAAATTATCCCCTCAATGCAATATGAGTATATATTGCGCTGAAGTATTTCACGAGAAATCCCACATTACCGCCTGAAAGGAAAGAGGGGTCTTGACACCCTTTATTCGTTTAATAAAGTTCCCTCCCATAGCAGTACCCACTGGAGAGGAGAACACACTTTTTGAACTCATCTCGAGAAGAGGTCCTATTTCCATTTATCAGCTCGAGAGAAATCCGAAGTTCCCCTTCCAACACCAAAGGGGACATGACTTCTCTGAAGCAACCCGAGCGAGTTCCTGAGGTTCCCGTCGCAACTCGAGAACTACCCCCAGCTTCCCGCCGCAACTCGAGAAACACCACAAAATTATCCCCCCAATGAGAGATGAGGAAATTTTGTGCTGCAGACTCTCAAGAGAAATCCCACATTCCCGCTTGAAAGGCAAAAGGGTATTTCACACTCTTTATGCGACTCAGAAAGCCCCCTCACACAGCCAACTCCATTGGAGAGGAGAACACACTTTATGGACTCAACTCGAGAAGAGGCCCTACTTCCATTTAACGTCTCGAGAGTAATCTGAAATTCCCCTTCCAACACAAAAGAGGACCTTACTTCCATGAAGCAACCCGAGCGAGTTCCTGAGGTCCCCGTCGCTCCTCGAGATGTACCAGCAGCTTCCCGCAGCAACTGGAGAAACACCACAAAAATGTCCCCTCAATGAGAGATGAGCAAAATTTGCGCTTCAGTATTTCAAGAGAAATCACACATTCCCGCTTGAAAGGCAAAAGTATACTTGACACCCTTAATGCGATTCAAAATATCCCTCACACAGCCGTCCCCATTGGAGAGGAGAACACACTTTATGGACTCAAGAAGAGGCCCTATTCCCATTTAATGGCTGGAGAGTAATCCGGAAGTTCCCTTTCCAAGACAAAGGGGACCTCACTTCCCTGGAGTAACCGATGAGTTCCTGAGGTTCCCATGACAACTCGAGAAGTATCCCGAGCTTCCCGACGCAACTCGAGAAACACCACAAAATTATCTCCTCAATGCTAAATGAGAAAATTTTGCATTGCAGAATCTCAAGAGAAATCCCACATTTCCACTTGAAAGGCAAAAGGCTACTTGACACCCTTTATGCGACTCAGAAAATTCCCTCACACAGCCGTCCCAATGGAGAGGAGAACACATTTTATGGACTCAAATGGAGAAGAGGACCTATTCCCATTTAACGGCTCTACAGTAATTCTGAAGTTCCCCTTCCAACAAAAAAGGGGACCTGACTTCCCTGAAGCAACCCGAGCAATTTTCTGAAGTACCCGTCGCAACTCGAGAAGTACCCCCAGCTTCCCGCCGCAACTCGATGAACACCACAAAATTATCCCCTCAATGCGAGATGAGGAAATTTTGCGCTGCAGAATCTCAAGAGAAATCCGACATTCCCGCTTGAAAGGCAAAGGGCTACTTGACACACTTATTGCGAATCAGAAAGTACCCTAACAGCCGGCCCATTGGAGAAGAGAACACACTTTATGGACTCAACACGAAAAGAGGCCCTATTCCTGTTTAACAGCTCGAATGTAATACGGAAATTCCCTTTCCAGCACAAAAGGGGACTTGATTTCACTGAAGCAACCCAAGCGAGTTCCTGAGGTCCCAGTCACAACTCGAGAAGAACCTCAAGCTTCCCTCCGCTTCTTGAGAAACACCACAAAATTTTCCCCTCAGTGAGAGATGAGGTAATTTTGCCCTGCACAATCTCAAGAGAATACGCACATTCCCGCTTGAAAGGCAAAAGGGTACAGAACACCATTTATGCAAATCAGGAAGTTCCCTCAGACAGCCATCCCCATTGGAGAGGAAAACAAACTTTTGGACTCAACTTTAGAAGAGGACCTATACCGATTTAATGGCTCGACAGTAATCCGGAAATTCCCCTACCAAAACAAAAGGGGACCTGACTTCCCTGAAGCAACCCAAGCGAGTTCCTGAGGTCACCATCGCAACTTGGAAAGTACCCCCAGCTTCCCGCTGAAACTTGAGAAACACCACAAAATGATCCCCTCAATGGGAGATGAGTAAATTTTGCCCTGCAGAATATCAAGAGAAATCCCACATTACCGCTTGAAAAGCAAAAGGGAACTTGACACCCTTTATGCGAATCAGAAAGTTCCCTAACAGCCGTCCCTAATGGAGAGGAGAACACACTATATGGCCTCAACTCGAGAAGAGGCCCTATTCCCATTTAAAGGCTCGAAAGTAATCTGGAAGTTCCCCTTCCAGCACACAAGGGGATCTTACTTCTTTGAAGCAAAGCGATCGAGTTCCTGAGGTCACCGTCGCAACTCAAGAAGTACCCCCAGGTTCCCGTCAAACCTCAAGAAACAACACAAAATTATCCCCTCAATGCAAGATGAGGAATTTTGCGCTGCAGAATTTCAAGTGGAATCGCACATTCCCGCTTTAAAGGCAAAACGGTACTGACACCTTTTATGCGATTCAGAAAGTTCCCTCCCACACCCATCCCCATTGGAGAGGAGAACACACTTTATGGACTCAACTCGAGAAGAGGCCCTATTCCCATTTAACAGCTCAAGAGTAATCCTGAAGTTCCCCTTCCAATACAAAAGGGGACCTGACTTCCCTGAAGCAACCTGAGTAGGTTCCTGAGGTCCCCGTCGCAACTGGAGAAGTACCCCCAGCTTCCTGCCGCAACTCGAAATACAGCACAAAAATGAACCCTCAATGAGAGATGAGCAAAATTGACGCGGCAGAATCCCAAAAGAAATCCCAAATTCCCGCTTGAAAGGCAAAAGTGTACTTGACACATTTTATGCGACTCAGAAAGTTCCCTAACAGCCGTCCCCATTGGAGAGGAAAACACACTCTATTGCCTCAACTCGAGAAGAGGCCCTATTCCCATTTAAAGGCTCAAGAGTAATCCAGAAGTTCCCCTTCCAGCAAAAAATGCGAACTGTCTTCCCTGAAGCAACCCGATCGAGTTCCTCAGGTCCCCGTCGCAACTCGAGATGTACCCCCAGCTTCCCTCCGCAACTCGAGAAACACCACAAAATTATCCGCTCAATGACATATGGGGAAATTTTGCTCTGCATACTCTCAAGAGGAATACCACATTATGGCTTGAAAGGCAAAAGGGTACTTGACACACTTTATGCGACTCAGAAAGTTCCCTAATTTCTGTCCCCATTGGAGAGGAAAACACACATTATGGACTCAACTCTAGAAGAAGCCCTATTGCCATTTAACGTCTTGAGAGTAATCCGGAAGGTCCCATTCCAACACAAAAGGGGACCTGACTTCCCTGAAGCAAGCCGACTAGGTTCCTGAGGTCCCTGTCGCAACTTGAGAAGTACTGCCAGCTTCCCGCCAAAACTGGAGAAACACAACAAAATTATCCCCTCAATGCGAGTTGAGGAAATTTTGTGCTGCAGAATCTCAAGAGAATTCCCACATTCCCGTTTGAAAGGCAAAAGGATACTTGACACCCTTTATGTGACTGAAAATTCCCTCATAAAGCCGTCCCCATTGGAGAGGAGAACACACTTTATGGACTCAACTGGAGAAGAGGACCTATTCCCAGTAAACGGCTCGAGAGTAATCCGGAATTTCCCATTTCAGGACAAAAGGGGATCTGACTTCCTTGAAGCAACCCGAGCGAGTTCCTGAGGTCCCCGTCACAACTCGAGATGTACCCCCAGCTTCCCGCCGCAACACGAGAAACACCAAAATATTATCTCCTCAATGCGAGATGAGGAAATTTTGGGCTGCAGAATCTCAAGAAAAATCCCACATTCCCGCTTCAAAGGCAAAATGGTACTGGACACCATTTATGCGACTCAGAAAGTTCCCTCATACAGCCGTCCTCATTAGAGGGGAAAACACACTTTTTGGACTCAACTCAAGAAGAGGCCCTATTCCCGCTTAACGGCTCGAGAATAAACCGGAAGTTCCCCTTACAACACTACAGGGGACCTGACTTCCCTGAAGCAACCCGAGCGAATTCCTGAGGTCACCGTCTCAACAAGAGAAGTACCCCCAGCTTCTCGCCGCAACTCAGGAAACACCACAAAATTATCCCATCAATGTGAGATGATGAAATTTTGCGCTGCAGAATCTCAAGAGTAATCCGACATTCCCACTTGAAAGGCAAGAGGGTACTTGACAGCATTTATGGGACTCAGAAACTTCCCTCACAGAGCCAGCGCCATTGGAGAGGAGAACACAATTTATGGACTCAACTCGAGAAGAGTCCCTATACCCATTTAACATATGAAGAGTAATCCCGAAGTTCCCCTTCCAAGAAAAAAGGGGACCTGTCTTCCCTCAGACAACCCGACCGAGTTCCTGAAGTCCCCGTCGCAATTCGAGTAGTACCCCCAGCTTCCCGCCGCAACTCACGAAACACAAAAAAATTATCCCGTCAATGTGAGATGAGGAAATTTTGGGCTGCAGAATCTCAAGAGAAATCCCACATTCCCAGTTGAAAGGCAAAAGAGTACCTGACACCATTTTTGCGACTCAGAAAGTTCCCTCACACAGTGTCCCCATTGGGGAGGAGAACACACTTTATGGACTCACCTCGAGAAGAGGCCAATTCCCATTTAAGGGCTCGAGAGTAATCCCAAATTTCCTCTTCCAACAAAAAAGGAGACCTGACTTCCCTGAAGCAACCCGAGCGAATTCCTGAGGTCCCCGTCGGAACTCTAAATATACTCCCAGCTTCCCGCCGCAACACAAGAAAAACCACAGAATTATCCCCTCAATGCGAGATGAGGAAATTTTGCACTGCACAATCTCAAGAGAAATGCCACATTCCCTCTTGAAAGGTAGAAGGGTTCTTGACACCCTTTATGCGACACAGAAAGTTCTCTCACACATCTGTCCCCATTGGAGAGGAGAACACACTATATGGATTCAACCGGAGAAGAGTCCCTATTCCCATTTAACAGCTCCAGAGTAATCCCGAAGTTCCCCTTCCAACACCAAAAGGGACCTGACTTCCCTAAAGCAACCAGAGCGATTTCCTGAAATCCACGTTGCAACTTGAGAATTACCACCAGCTTCCCGCCGCAACTCGAGAAACACCACAAAATTATCCCCTCAATGTGGGATGAGGAAATTATGCGTTGCAGAATCTCAAGAGAAATCCCACATTCCCGCTTGAAAGGCAAAAGGGTACTTGACACCCTTTATGCTACTCAGAAAGTTCCCTCACACATCCCTCCCCATTGGAGAGGAGAACACACTATATGGACTCAACCCGAGAAGAGTCCCTATCCCATTTAACAGCTGCAGAGTAATCCCGAAATTCCCCTTTCAACACAAAAAGGGACCTGACTTCACTAACAACCTGAGTGAGTTGCTGAGGTCCACGTCGCAACTAGAGAAGGACCCCAGCTTCCCGCCACAACTCAAATAACACCGCAAAATTATGCTATCAATGCTAGATGAGGAAATTTTGCACTTCAGATTCTGAAGAGAAATCCCACATTCCCGGTTGAAAGACAAAAGGGTACCTGACACTCTTTATGCAACTCAGAAAGTTCCCTCACACAGCCGTCCCCATTGTAGAGAACACACTTTATGGACTCAACTCGAGAAAAGGTCCTATTCCCTATAAACGGCTCGAGAGTAATCAAGAATTTCCCCTTCCAACAAAAAAGGTGACCTGATTTCCCTGAAGCAACCTGAGCGAGTTCCTGAGGTCCCCGTCGGAACTCGACAAGTACCTCAGCTTCCCGCTGCAAATCGAGAAACACCACAAAATTATCCCCTCAATGCGAGATGAGGAAATTGTGCACTGCATATTCTCAAGAGAACTCCCACATTCCCGGTGAAAGGCAAAAAGTACTTGACACCATTTATGCGACTCAGAAAGTTCCCAACAGCCGTCCCCATTGGAGAGGAGAACACACTTTATGGACTCAACTGGAGAAGAGGGCCTATTCCCTTTTAATGGCTCGAGACTAATCCGGAATTTCCCCTTTCAACACAAAAGGGGACCTAACTACCCTGAAGCAACCCGAGCGAGTTCCTGAGGTCTCTGCTGCAACTCGGGAAGTACCCCCAGCTTCTTGCCAGAACTAGAGAAACACCACAAAATTATCCCCTCAATGCGAGATGAGGAAATTGTGTGCTGCAGAATCACAAGAGAAATCCCACATTCTAGCTTGAAAGCAAAAGCTCACTTGACACCATTTATGCTACTCAGAAACTTCCCAACAGCCGTCCAGTTTGGAGAGGAGAACACACTTTATGGACTTACTTTGAGAAGAGGCCAATTCCCATTTAATGGCTCAGGAATAATCCCGAAGTTCCCCTTCCAACACAAAAGGGGACCTGACTCCCTGAAGCAACCCGAGCGAGTTCCTGAGGTTCCCATCGCAACTCGAGAAATACCCCAGCTTCCCGCCACAACTCGAATAACACAGCCAAAGTATCCTCTCAATGTGAGATGAGGAAATTTTGCGTTTCAGATTGTGAAGAGAAATCCCACATTCCCGGTTGAAAGGCAAAAGTGTACCTGACACCATTTGTGCAACTCAGAAAGTTCCCTCACACAGTGTCCCCAATGGAGAGGAGAACATACTTTATGGACTCACCTCGAGAAGAGGCCAATTCCCAATTGACGGCTCGAAAGTAATCCCAAATTTCCCCTTCCAACAAAAAAGGAGACCTGACTTTCCTGAAGCAACCTGAGCGAATTCTTGAGGTCCCCATCGGAACTCTAGATGTTCTCCCAGCAACCCACCGCAACAAGAGAAAAACCACAGAACTATCCCCTCAATGCGAGATGAGGAAATTTTGCACTTCAGAATCTCAAGAGAAATGCCACATTCCCACTTGAAAGTTAGAAGGGTACTTGACACCCTTTATGCGACACAGAAAGTTCCCTCACACAACCATCCCCATTGGAGAGGAGAACTCACTTTACGGTACTTGAAACCCTTTGTGCGATTTAGAAAGTTCCTAACACAGCCTTCCCAATGCAGAGAAGAAAAGAATTTATGGACACAATTTGAGAAGAGGCCCGATTCCCATTTAATGGCTTGAGAGAAATCCCGACGTTCCCCTTCCAACAGAGAAGGGGAACTGACTTACCTGAAGAAACCCAAACAACTTCATGAGCTCCCCAACGCAGCTGGAGAAGTACCCTTATCTTCCCGCCGCAACTCGAGAAACACCACAAAATTATCCCTTCAATGCGAGATGAGGAAATTTTACACTGCAGAATATCAAGAGAAATCCCACATTCCCGCTTGAAAGGCAAAAGGGTACTTGACACCCTTAATGCGACTCTGTAAGTTCCCTCACACAGCCGTCCCCATTGGAGAGGAGAACACACATTAGGACTAAACCCAAGAAGAAGCCCTATTCCCATTTAATGGCTCAAGAGTAATCCCGAAGTTCCCCTTCCAACAACAAAGCGGACCTGACTTCCCTGAAGCAACCCAAGCGAGTACCTGAGGTCCCTGTCCCAACTCGAGAATTACCCCCAGCTTCCCATCACAACTCGAGAAACACACAAAATTATCCACTCAATGGCAGATGAGGAAATTTTGCGCTGCAGAATCTCATGAGAAATCCCACATTCCCGCTTGAAAGGGAAAAGGGTACTTGACACCTTTTATGCAACTCAGAAAGTTCCCTCACATAGCCATCCCCATTGGACAGGAGAACACACTTAATGTACTCAACTCGAGAAGAGGCCCTATTCCCATTTAACTGCTCTAGAATAATCCGGAAGGACCCCAAGCATCCTGCTCAACTCGAGAAAAACCACAAGTTTCTTCACTCAATGTGTGATGAGGAAAATTTCCGCCGCAGAGTCAAGAGAAATCCCACATTCCTGCTTGAAACTCGAATGGGTACTTGGCACTCTTTATGAGACTTAAGACATTACCTGACATAGCTGGCCCCACTTGAGAGGAGAATACAATTTATGGCCTCAACTTTTGCTGAGGCCGTATTCCAATTCCACGCCTCGTGTGTATTCCAATGTTCCCCTACCAAAACGAAAGGAGACCTGACTACCCAGACACTACACGAACGAGTTCCTTAGGTCCCAGACACAACTCGAGAAGGACACCAAGTTTCCTGCTACAACTCGACAAAAATCACAAGATTCTGCACTCAAGGTGAGATTAGGCAAATGTCCCCTGCAGAGACTCAAGACAAATCCCACATTCCCGCTGGAATCGCGAACGCATACTTGATATACTTTATGCGACTCAAGACATTCCCTGACATAGCAGAACCCACTTGTGAGGAGAACACAAATTATGGACTCAACTTTAGATGAGGCCCTATTGCCTTTCCACGCCACTAGAATAATCCCGATGTTCCCTTACCAAAATGAAAGGAGAACTGACTTCTCAGGGACTACACGAGTTAGATCCTGTGGTCCCTGTCGCAACTCGAGAAGGACCTCAAGATTCCCGCTGCAACTCGAGAAAAACCACAAGATTCTGTACTCAAGGTGAGATGAGGAAAATTTCCCCTGCTGAGTTTTAAGATAAATCCCAAATTCCCATTTGAAATGCGAAGGGATACTTGACACCCTTTATTCGACTCAAGACATTCCCTGACATAGCTGTCCCCACTTGAGTGGAGAACACAATTTATGTACTCAACTTTAGATGAGGCCCTATTCCCATTCCATGCATCTAGAGTAACCCTGATGTTCCCCTACCAAAGCGAAAGGAGACTGGAATTCTCAGTGACTACACGAGCAAGTTCCTGAGGTGCATGTCGCAACTCGAGAAAAACCACAAGATTCTGCACTCAAGTTGAGATGAGAAAAATTTCCCCTACAGAGTCTCAAGAGAAATCCAACATTCACGCTTGAAATGCGAACGGGTACTTGACACACTTTTTGCGACTCAAGACATCCAGATATCGCTGTCCCCATTTGAGAGAAGAACACAATTTATGGACTCAACTTTAGATGAGACCCTATTCCCATGCCACGCCTCAAGAGTAATGCCAATGTTCCCCTACCAAAACGAAAGGAGACTGATTTTGCAGGGACTACATGAGCGAGTTCCTGAGGTCCCTGTCGCAACTCGAGAAGGACACCAAGCTTCCCACCGCAACTCGAGAAAAACCACAAGATTCTGCACTCAAGGTGAGATGAGGAATATTTCCCCTACAGAATCTCAAGAGAAATCCAACATTCCCACTGGAAACGCGAACAGGTACTTGACACTCTTTATGCGACGCAAGACATACCATGACATAGCTGTCCCCACTTGAGAGGAGAACACAATTTATAGACTCTACTTTAGATGAGGTCCTATTCCCATTCCATGCCTCGAGAGTAATCCTAATGTTCCCCTATGAAAACGAAAGGAAAAACTGACTTCCCAGGCACTACACGAGCGAGTTCCTGAGGTCCCTGTGGGAATTCGAGAAAGACCTCAAGCTACCCACTGCAACTGGAGAAATAACACAAGATTTTGCACTCAGGGTGAGATGAGGAATATTTTCCCTGCAGAGTCTCAAGAGCAATCTCACATTCTCACTTGAAAAGCAAACGGGCACTTGACACGCTTTATGCGACTCAACCCTGACATAGCTGTCCCCACTTGAGAGGAGAACACAATTAACGGACTCAAATTAAGATGAGGCCATATTCCCATTCCTCGCCTCATGAGTAATCGCTATGTTCCCCTATGAAAACTAAAGGAGACCTGACTTCCCAGGTACTATACGAGATAGTTTCTGATATCCCAGCGCAACTCGAGAAGGATCCCAAGCTTCCCACGGCAAATCGAGAAAAACCACAAGATTCTGCACTCAAGGTAATTTGAGGAAAATTTCCCCTGCAGAGTCCCAAAAGAAATCCCACCTTCCCGCTTGAAATGCGAACGGGGACTTGACATCCTTTATGGGACTCAAGACATTCCCTGACATAGCTGTCCCCACTTGAGAAGAGAACACAGTTTATGAACTCAACTTTAGATGAGGCCCTATTCCCATTCCATGCCTCGAGGGTAACCCCGATGTTCCCCTAACAGAACGAAAGGAGAAATTACTTCCCAGGGACTATTCGAGCGAGTTCCTGAGGTACCTGTCGTCACTCGAGAAGGACCCCAATCTTCCTGCCACAACTCGAGAAAAACCACAACATTCTGCACTCAAGGTGAGATGAGGAAAATTTCCCCTGCAGAGTCTCAAGAGATTTCCCACATTCCAGCTTGAACCACGAACGGGTACTTGACACTCTTTATGCGAATCACGACATTCCCTGACATAGCTGTCCCAAAGTGAGAGGAGAACACAATTTATGGACTCAATATAAATGAGGCCCTATTCCATTTCCTCGCCTCGAGAGTAATCCCAATGTTCCCCTACCAAAAGGAAAGGAGACCTGACTTCCCAGGGACTACACGAGCGAGTTTTGAACTCCCTTTCTCAACTCGAGTAGGACCCAAAGCTTCCCGCCGAAACTCGAGAAAAACCACAAGATTCTGCACTCAAGGTGAGATGAGGAATACTTCCCCTGCAGAGTCTCAAGAGAAATCCCACATTCCCGCTTGAAACGCGAAGGGATGCTTGACACCCTTTATGCGACTAAACGCATTCCCTGACATAGCTGTCCCCACTTGAGAGGAGAACACAATTTATGGACTCAATTTTAGATGAGGTCTTATTCCCATTCCACCCCTCGAGAGTAATCCCGTTGTTCCCCTGCCAAAACGAGGTTAGACCTGACTTCCCAGGCATTACACGAACGAGTTCCTGAGGTCCCTGTTGCAACTCGAGAAGGACCCCAAGCATCCCGCCGCAACTCAGGAAAAACCACAAGATTCTTCACTCAAGGTGAGATGAGGAATATTTCCCCTGCACAGTCTCAAGAGAAATCCCACATTACCGCTTGAAACGCGAATGGGTACTTGACACACTTTATGCGACTCAAGAAATTCCCTACATAGCTGTCCCAACTTGAGCGAAGAACACAATTTATGGACTCAAATTTAGATGAGGCCCTATTCCCATTCCACGTCTCGAGAGATATCCGGATGTTCCCCTACCAAAACGAAAGGAGACCTGACATCCCAGGGACTGCACGAAGTTTACCTCACGTCCCTGTCACAACACGAGAAGGACCCCAAGCTTCCCGCCGCAACTCAAAAGAAACCACCAGATTCTGAACTCAAGGTGAGATGAGGAAAATTTCCCCTGCAGAGTCCCAGAGAAATCCCACATTCCTGCTTAAAACGCGAACAGGTACTTGACAACCTTTCTGCGACTCAAGACATTCCCTGACATAGCTGTCCCTACTTGAGAGAAGAACACAATTTATGGACGCAACTTTAGATGAGCCCCTATTCCCATTCCACGCCTCCAGAGTAATCCCGATGTTCCCCTACCAAAACGAAAGAAGACATGCATTCACAGAGACTACACGAGCGAGTTCCTGAGGTCCCTGTCGCAACTCGAGAAGGACCCCAAGCTTTCTGCCGCAACTCGAGAAAAACCAAAAGATTCTGCACTCAAGGTGAGATGAGGAAAATTCCCCCAGCAGAGTCTCAAGAGAAATCTGACATTCCCACTTGAAACGCGAACGGGTACTTGACACCCTTTATGCAACTCAAGACATTCCCTGACATAGCTGTCCCCACTTGAGAGGAGAACACAATTTATGGACTCATCTCCAGATGAGGTACTTGACACCATTTCTGTGACACAAAAAGAACACTTACTAAGGCGTCCCCACTGGAGATAGCACACAATTAACGGACTCATCTCTAGATGAAGCCAAATTCACATTCCGTGCCTCGAGAGAAATCCCAAAGTACCCTTTCCAACAGGAAAGGAGACCTGACTTTCCTGGGGCAACACGAGTGAGTTCCTGAGATCCCCGTTGCAGTCCGAAAGGGACCCCAAGCTTCCAGCCGCATTTCGAGAAAACCCACATGATTCTCCCCTCAATGAGAGATAATGAACATTTCTGCTGCAGAGTCTCAAGTGAAATCACACCTTCCCGCTTGAAACTCGAAAAGGTACTTGAAATCCTTTCTGCAACACAAAAAGATCCCTGATTAAGCCGTCCCCACTGGAGAGGAGCACACAACTAACGGACTCAACACAATATGAGACCCAAATCACATTCCACGCCACAAGCGGAATCCCGAGGTTCCCCTTCCAACATGATTGGAGACCTGACGTCCCTGGGACAACACGAGTGAGTCCCTTAAGTCCCATCGCAACTCGAGAAGGAGCCCAAGCTTCCCGCCGCAACTCGAGAAAAACCACAAGATTCTGCATTCAAGCTGAGATGAGGAAATATTCCCATGCAGAGTCTCAAGAGAAATCCCACATTCCCGCTTGAAACTCGAACCGTGACTTTACACACTATATGCGACCCAAGACATTACTTGACCTAGATGTCCCCACTGGAGAGGAGAACACAATTTATGGACTCAATTTTAGATGAGGCCCTATTCCCACTCTACTACTCAAGTGTAATCCCGAAGCTGTCCTTGCAACAAGAAAGGTGACCTGACCTCCCTGAAGTAAAAAGAGGTGGGTTCTGAGGTCACTGTCCCAACTCGAGAAGGACTACAAGTTTCCGGCTGCCACTCATTAAAAACCATGAGATTCTCCCAACAATGTAAGATGAGGAATTTGCTGCTGCAGAGTCTCAATTGAAATCCCACATTCCCGCTTGAAATTCGAACGGGTACTTGACACCCTTTCTGCAAAACAAAAAGTTTCCTGACTAAGCTGTCCCTACTGGAGAGGAGCACACAATTTACGGACTCATCTCTACATGACTTCCAATTTCCATTCCACGCCTCTAGAATAATCCCAAAGTTTCCCTTCCAACACGAAAGAAGACCTGACTTCCCTGGGACAACACGAGTGAGTTCCTGAGGTCCCCGTCGCAAGTCGAGAAGGACCCCAAGCTTCCCGCTGCAACTCGAATAAAATCACAAGATTCTTCACTCAAGGTGAGATGAGGAAAATTTCCCCTGCAGAGTCTCAAGAGAAATCCCACATTCCCACTTGAAACTCGAACGGGTAATTGACACCCTTTATTTGACCCAAAATGTTCCCCGTCATAACCTTCCACATTGAAGCGGAGCACACAATATACGCACACAACACTAGATGCGGACCTATTCCTCCCCCGTGCCTCAAGAGGATTCCTGAGGTTCCTCTTCCAGCAGCAAAGAGGACCTAAGTTCCATGGGACAACACGAGCCAGTTTCTGAATTCCCTGTTGCAATTCGAGAGGAACCCCAAGCTTTCCAACTGCAACTCGAGTAAAACGACAAGGTTCTGCCATCAATGCGAGATGAGGAACATTTCTGCTCCAGAATCTCAAGAGAAATCCCACATTCATGCTTGAAACTCGAACAGGTACTTGACACTCTTTATGCGACTCAAAAATTTCCCTAACATAGCCATCCCCACTGGAGAGGAGCACACAATTTTCGAACTCAACTCGAGATGAGGCCCTAATCCCATTTGTCGGCTCGAGAGTAAACCCGAAATTCCCATTCCAACACAAAAATTGACCTGATTACCCTGAAGCAACACTAGCGAGTTCCTGAGGTCCCCGTCGCATCTCAAGAGGGACCCCATTCTTCCCACCGCAACTCAAGAAAAACCACAAGATTCTGCCCTCAAGGCCAGATGAGGAAATTTTCTGTTGCAGATTCTCAAGAGAAATCCCACATTCCCGTTTGAAACTCGACAAGTTATTTTACATCCTTTATGCGACTCAGAAATTACACCGACATAGCCAGCCCCAATCGTGAGGAACACCGAGTTTCCTGCCACAACTGACCAAGTGCCCCATTTTCCAGTCCTCTTTTCTGGAAGGGAGTAGATTCCTCTGCTTTCTTTGGAATGGAGTACGGACGTCCCGGGCACACAGTACGAGGAGGCCGGTACCACCTTGAAACTCAGGAGAATCCCCGGGTTTTCAAAGCCCAAATGGAAAAGGTACAGATGTCCCAACCCACTCGAGATATTGTCTGATTCCACTGCACCAATCCAAATGTATCCTCGAGTATCAACTCAGAAGACGAGTGGAGACCTGACTCCCCGAGCATCCTCGATACAATCTCCAGGTACAAATTCAAGTCAACTGTGGGCTAAAACAGCTTTTAAACCTCGAGAAGACAGCGGAGTTCCATGTCTGAATAATAGACGAGGCCTGACTCCCCAGGTGAATTTTGAGGGCTACCACGAGTTCCCTGACTCGACTGGAGAAGAACAAACAGTTGACCGACTCAACGCTAGATGAGGCCCTATGACTCTGCTACTCCTTATAGAGGAATCCTGAGGGTCCCCTTCCAACAATATAGGAGACCTGACTTCCCTGAGGCAACAAGAGCGAGTTCCTGAGGTCCCCTTCACAACTCGAGAAGAACCTTAAGCTTCCCGCCGAAAATTGAGAAACTACACAATATTATCCCCTAAATGCTAGATGAGGAAATTTTCCGCGGCACTGTCACAAGAGAAATCCGACATTCCCGCTTGAAAATCGAACGGGTACTTGACACCCTTTATGCGACCCAAAATCTTCACTGACATAGCCATTCACATTGAAGAGGAGCACACAATTTACATACACAACACTAGATGCGGACCCATTCCTCTCCCGCACCTCGAGAGGAAACCTGAGGTTCCCCGTCCAACAAGAAAGGAGACCTAACATCCCTGGGACAACACGAGCAAGTTCCTGAGGTCCCTGTCACAACTCAAGAGGAACCCCAAGCTTTCTGCCACAAATCGAGAAAAACGACAACATTCCCCATCAATGCGAGATGAGGAACTTTTCTGCTGCAGAATCTCAAGAGAAATCCCACATTCCCGCTGAAACTCGAACGGGTACTTGACACTCTTAATGCAACTCAAAAAGTTCCCTAACATAGACGTCCCCACTGGAGAGGAGCACACAATTTACGGACTCAACTCGAGATGAATCCCTATTCCCATTTAAAAGCTCGAGAATAAACCCGAAGTTCCCCTTCCAACACAAAAGGGGACCTGACTTCCCTGGAGCAACACGAGCGATTTCTTGAGGTCCGCGTAGCAACTCGAGAGAGAACCGAAGGTTCCCACTGCAACACGAGAAAAACCACAAGATTCTGCCCTCAAGGCGAGATGAGGAACATTTCCGTTGCAGATTCGCAAGAGAAGTTCCACATTCCCACTTGAAACTCGACAGGTTATTTAACATCCTTTATGCGACTCCAAAATTAAACCGACATACACAGCCCCAATCTAGAGGAACACCGAGTTTCCTACCACACTGACAAATTGCCCCGTTTTCCAGTCCTCTTTTCCAGATGAGAGTATTTCCTCTGCTTTCTCTGGAACGTAATCCGGAAGTTCCAGTCGCACAGAATGAGGAGGCGGGTACCACCTTGAAACTCGGCAGGATACACAGGTTTTCAAAACACAAATGGAAAAGGTACAGATGTCACCACCCACTCGAGATATTGTCTGATTCTACTACACAGATTCAAATCTATCCTCGAGTATCAACTCACAAGACTAGTGCAGACCTGACTCCTCGAGCATACTGGATACATAGCATCTAGGTACAAACTGAAATCTAATGTGGCCTAACACACGTTTTACAACTCGAGAAGAAAATGCTTTCCATGTCTGATCATGAGACGAGACCTGATTCCCCCGGTGAATTTTGAAACCAACCCCGAGATCACTGACGCCACTGGCAAGGAATAAACTGTTGACCGACTCTTCGCTAGATGCTACCGTATTCCCCTGCTGCACTTCGGGAGGTTCCCCTTCCAACACGAATGGAGACCTTACTTCCCTGGGGCAACCCGAGTGAGTTCCTGAGGTCCTCGAGAAAAAACATAAGATTTTGCACTCAAGGTGAAATGAGGAAAATTTACCCTGCAGAGTCTCAAGAGAAATCCCACATTCACGCTTGAAACTCGAACGGGTAATTGACACTCTTTATGCGACACAAAATGTTCCCCGTCATAACCTTCCACATTGAAGTGGAGCACACAATTTACGTTCACAACACTAGATGCGGACATATTTTTCTCCCGCACCTCCAGAGGTATCCTGAGGTTCCCCTTCCAACATCAAAGAGTACATAAATTCCATGGGAAAACGCGAGCCAGTTCCTGAATTCCCTGTCACAACTTGAGAGGAACCCCAAGCTTTCCAACTGCAACTCGAGTAAAATGACAAAGTTCTGCCATCAATACGAGATGAGGAACATTTCTGCTGCAGAATCTCAAGAGAAATCCCACATTCCCGCTTGAAACTCGAATGGGTACATGACACCCTTTATACGACCCAAAATGTTCCCCATCATAGCCGTCCACATTGAAGCAGAGCACACAGTTTATGTACACAACACTAGATGCGAACCTATTCCTCCCCCGCGCCTCGAGAGGAATCCTGAGGTTCCCCTTCCAACAGCAGAGAGGACCTAAATTCCATAGGACAACGCGAGCCAGTTCCTGAATTCCCTGTTGCAACTCGAGAGGAACCCCAAGCTTTCCAACCACAACTCGAGTAAAACGACAAGGTTCTGCCATCAATGCGAAATGAGGAATATTTCTGCTCTAGAATCTCAAGAGAAATCCCACATTCACGCTTGAAACTCCAACGGGTACATGACACCCTTTATGCAACTCAAAAATTTCCCTAACATAGCCATCCCCACTGGAGAGGAGCACACAATTTTCGGACTCAAATCGAGATGATGCCCTATTCCCATTTAACGGCTTGAGAGTAATCCCGAAATTCCCATTCCAACACAAAAGTTGACCTGATTTCCCTGAAGCAACACGAGCGAGTTCCTGAGGTCCCCATCACAACTCGAGAGGAACCCCAAGCTTACTGCCACAAATCGAGAAAAACGACAACACTCCCCCATCAATACGAGATGAGGAACATTTCTGCTGCAGAATCTCAAGAGGAATCCCACATTCCCGCTGAAACTCGAATGGGTACTTGACACCCTTAATGCAACTCAAAAAGTTCCCTAACATAGAAGTCCCCACTAGAAAGGAACACACAATTTACGGACTCAACTCGAGATGAATCCCTATTCCCATTTAAAGGCTCGAGAATAATCCCGAAGTTCCCCTTCAAACACAAAAGGGGACCTGACTTCCCTGAAGCAACACAAGTGAATTTTTTAGGTCAGCGTCACAACTCGAGACCCAAAGGTTTCCGCTGCAACACAGGAAAAACCACAAGATTCTGCCCTCAAGGCGAGATGAGGAACATTTCCGTTGCAGATTCGCAAGAGAAATTCCACATTCCCACTTGAAACTCGACAGCTTATTTAACATCCTTTATGTGACTCCAAAATTAAACTGACATACACAGCCCCAATCTAGAGGAACACCGAGTTTCTTACCACACTGACAAATTGCCCCGTTTTCCAGTCCTCTTTTCCAGATGAAAATATTTCCTCTGCTTTCTCTAGAATGTAATCCGGATGTTCCGGTCCCACAGAACGAGGAAGCGGGTACAACCTTGAAACTCGGGAGGATACACAGGTTGTCAAAACACAAATGGAAAAGGTACGGATGTCACCACCCACTCGAGATATTGTCTGATTCTACTACACAGATTCAAATCTATCCTCGAGTATCAACTCACAAGACTAGTGGAGACCTGACTCCTCGAGCATACTGGATACAATCTCTAGGTACAAATTCAAATCTAATGTGGCCTATCACCCGTTTTACAACTCGAGAAGAAAGTGCATTGCATGTCTGATCATGAGACGAGACCTGATTCCCCCGGTGAATTTTGAAAGCAACCCCGAGATCCCTGATGCCACTGGCAAGGAACATACAATTGACTGATTCTTCGCTAGATGCCACCGTATTCCTCTGCTGCACCTCGAGAGGAATCCAGAGGTTCCCCTTCCAACACGATAGGAGCCCTGACTTCCCTGGGGCAACACAAGCGAGTTCCTGAGTTCCCCGTCGCAACTCTAGAAAAACCCCAAGAACATGCCCTCAATCCTAGATGAGAAAATTTTCCCCAGCAGTGTCTCAAAAGAAATCCAACATTCTCGCTTAAAGCTCAAAAAGGTATTTGACACCCTTTATGCTACTCAGAAAATTCCCTGAAATAGCCATCCCCAGTCGAGAGGCGCACACAATTTACGGACTCGACCCCAGATGAGGCCCTATTCCCATTTATTGTCTCGAGAGTAATCCTGAATTTCCCCTTCCAACACAAAAGAGGACCGGACTTCCCTGAAGCAACAAGAGCAAGTTTCTAATTTTCCCGTCGCAACTCGAGAGAGACCCCAAGCTTCCCATTGCAACTCGAGAAAAAACACAAGATTCTGCTCTCAAGGTGAGATGAGGACCATGTCTGTCGCAGTTTCCCAAGAGAAGTCCCACATTACCACTTGAAACACGACAGGTTACTTAACATCCCTTATGCGACTACAAAATTTCACTGACATACCCAGCCCCAATCGACAGGAACACCGAGTTTCTTGACAATTGCCCCGTTTTCCAGACCTCTTTTCCAGATGACAGTCGATTCCCCTGCTTTATCTGGAATGAAATCCGGACGTTCCTTCAAAAGATAGGAGGAGGCCGGTACCATCTTGAATCTTGGGAGGTTCCCTGTGGTTTCAAAACACAATTGGTAAAGGTACAGATGTCCCCACCCACTCGAGTTATTGTCTGATTCCACTGCAGCGATCCAAATGTATCCTTGAGGATCAACTCACAAAACGACTGATGTCCAGACTCCCAGAGCATTTTCGATACAATTTCCAGGTACACATTCAATTCAACTGTGGAATAAACAAAATCTACAACTCGAGAAGAAAGCGGAGTTCCGTGTCTGAACACGAGACGAGGCCTGACTCCCCAAGTGTATTTCGAGGGCAACCCCAAGATCCATGTCGCCACTGGCAAGGAATACACAGTTGATCGACCCAAAGCTAATGCGGCCCTATTCGTATGCTGAGCCTCGAGAGGAATCCCGAGGTTCCCCTTCCAACACGACAGGAAACCTGACTTCCCTGCGGCAACACGAGCGAGTTCCTGAGGTCCCTGTCACAACTCAGGAAGAACCCCAAGCTTCCCACGGAAACTCGAGAAGCACCACAAAAGTGTCCACTCAATGCGAGATGAGGAACTTTTCTGCTGCAGAGTCTTAAGAGAAATCACACATTCCTCCTTGAAATTCGAACGGGTTCTTGACACACTTTATGTCACCCAAAAACTTCCCCAACATAGCTGTCCACATGGAAGAGGAGCACACAATTTACGTACACAACACTAGAGTCAGCCCTATTCCTCTCCCGTGCCTCGAGAAGAATACTGAGGTTCCCCATCAAACACGATTGGAGACCTGACTTCCCAGGGATTACACGAGCGAGTTCCTGAGGTCCCCATCGCAATTCGAGAAGGACCCCAAGCTTCCCGCCGCAACTCGAGGAAAAAAAAAAAAAAAAAACAAGATTCTGCACGCAAGGTGAGATGAGGAAAACTTCCCATGCAGAGTCTCAAGAGAAATCCCACATTCCCGCTTGTCTTGACACACTATATGCGACCCAAGACATTCCTTGAAAGAGCTGTCCCCACTGGAGAGGAGAACACAATTTATGGACTCAATTTTAGATGAGGCCCTATTCCCATTTTACGCCTCGAGTGTAATCCCGAAGCTCTCCTTGCAACAAGAAAGGTGATCTGACCTCCCTAAAGTAAAAAGAGCTAGGATCTGAGGTCACTGTCCCAACTCAATAGAAACTACAAGCTTCCCGCCGCAACTCGAGAAAAACCACAAGATTTTTCCTCAATGAGAGATGAGAAACATTTCTGTGCAGTATCAAGAGAGATAACACATTCCCGCTTGAAACTCGAAAGGGTACTTGAAACGCTTTCTGCGACACAAAAAGATCCCTGACTAAGCCGTCTTCCCACTGGAGAGGAGCACACAATTAACGGACTCAACACAAGATGAGATCCAAATCACATTCAACGCCACAAGCGGAATCCCGAGGTTCCCCTTCCAAAACGATTTGAGACATGATGTCACTGGGACAACACGAGTGAGTTCCTGAGATTCCAGTTGCAACTCAAGAAGGAGCCCAAGCTTCCAGCGGAAACTCGAGAACAACCGCAAGATTCTGCACTCAAGGTGAGATGAGGAAAATTTCTCATGCAGAGTCTCAAGAGAAATCCCACATTCCCGCTTGAAACTCGAACCGGGCCTTGACACACTATATGCGACCCAAGACATTCCTTAACATAGCTGTCCCCACTGGAGAGGAGAACACAATTTATGGACTCAATTTAGATGAGGCCCTATTCACATTCTACGCCTCGAGTGTAACAAGGTGCTTGGAACAAGAAAGATGACCTGACCTGCCTGAAGCAAAAAGAGCTAGGTTCGGAAGTCACTGTCGCAACTTGAGAGAGACTACAAGCTTCCCGCTGCAACTCGATAAAAACCACGAGATTCCCCCATTAATGCGAGATGACGAATTTTCTGCTGCAGAGTCTAAAGGGAAATCCCACATTCTCCCATAAAATTCGAACGGGTACTTGACACGCTTTCTGCACCAAAAAATTTCCCTGACTAAGCCGTCCCTACTGGAGAGGAGCACACAATTTATGGACTCATATCTAGATGACTTCCAATTCCCATTCCACGCCTCGAGAATAATCCCGAAGTTTCCCTTTCAACAAGAAAGGAGACCTGAGTTCCCTGGGGCAACAGGAGCGAGTTACTGAGGTCCCCATCGCAACTCGAGAAGGACCCCAAGTTTCCTGCTGCAACTCGAGAAAAACCACAAGATTCTGCACTCAATGTGAGATGAGGAAAATTTCCCCTGTAGAGTCTCAAGAGAAATCCCACATTACCCCTTGAAACTCGAATGGGTACTTGACACCCTTTATGCCACTCTAGACATTCCCTGACATAGCTGTCCCCACTTGAGAGGAGACCGAATTTATGGACTCAAATTTAGATGAGACCCTATTCCCATTCTACACCTCGAGAGAAATCCCGAAGTTCCCCTACCAAAACGAAAGGAGATCTGACTTCCCAGGGAGTACAGGAGCGAGTTCCTGAGGTCCCTGTCGCACCTCTAGAAGGACCCCAAGCTGCCCGCCGCAACTCGAGAAAAAAAACAAGATTCTGCACTCAAGGCGAGATGAGGAAAATTTCCCCGGCAGAGGCTCAAGAGAAATCCCACATTCCTGCTTAAACTCGAACGGGTACTGGACACCATTTCTACGACACAAAATGGACCCTTACAAGCCATCTCCACTGAAGAGGAGCACACAATTAACGGACTCATCTCGAAATGAGGCCCAATTCACATTCCACGCCTCGAGAGAAATCCCAAGGTACCCTTTTCAACAGGAAAGGAGACATGACTTCCGTGAGGTAACATGAGCGAGTTCCTGTGATCCCTGTCACAACCTGAAAGGGAACCAAGCTTCCAGCCTCAACTCGAGAAAAACCACAAGATTCTCCCCTCAATCAGAGCTGAGGAACGTTTCTGCTGCAGACTCTCAAGAGAAATCACACATTCCCGCTTGAAACTTGAAAGGGTACTTGAAACCCTTTCTGAGACACAAAAAGATCCCTGACTAAGCCGTCCCCACTGGAAAGAACTACACAATTAATGGACTCAACACAAGATGAGACCCAAATCACATTCCACGCCATGAGAGGAATGCCGAGGTTCCCCTTCCAACACGATTGGAGACCTGAAGTCCCTGGGACAACACGAGCGAGTCCCTGAGGTCCCCTTCGCAACTGGAGAAGGAACCCAAGCTTCCCGCCACAACTCGAGAAAAACCTCAAGATTCTGCACTCAAGGTGAGATGAGGAAATTTTTCCATGCAGAGTCTCAAGAGAAATCCCACATTCCCGCTTGAAACTCGAACCGGGACTTGACACACTATATGCAACCCAAGACATTCCTTGACATATCTGTCCCCACTGGAGAGGAGAACACAATTTATGGACTCAGCTTTAGATGAGGCCCTATTCCTATTCCACGCCTCGAGAGTAATCCCGAAGTTCCCCTACCAAAAGGAAAGGAGACCTGACTTCCCAGGTTTAACCGAGTTACCTGGCCCAACTCAAGAGGAATAGCGAGGTTCCTGCCACAGTTCAAGAAGAGACCCGTTTTCTACTTGGCATCCCCAGGTGAGGATCGATTCCCCTGCTTCGTCTGGAAATTAATCCCTATGTTCCCGTCGAATCTGAAGAGGAGGCGGATCTCCCCTTGAAACTCGAGAGGACACCGAGTAGTCGTGCCAAAATTCAAACAGACACCGATATCCCCATCCGCTCGACATAAGGACTGATTGCACTGTACCGATTCAAAGAGAAGCCTCAGGATCAACTAACACCACAGAGGGAGACCTGACTTCCTAGGTGCCTCATGGAGAAAAAGCCCCAGGACAGGAATGCAACTCGACATGAGGCCTCCCACCTATTTTATAACTCGGAAAGATAGCGGAGTTCCATGACTCAACAAAAGACGTGGCATGACTCCCTTGTTGAAACTTCATAGGATCACTGAGATCCATTTCGGAACTGGAGAGGCACCCTGAGGATAGCCCCTCAACTCTAGATGAGACCCTATTCCCCTGCACTGCCTCAAAAGGCATCCCAAAGTCTCCTCACACCTCAAAGGATTCCAATCTTCCCAGAGACAACTTGAGAGTGTCCGTGAGGCCCCTGTTGCCACGCGAGGGATCCGAAAGTTTCCTGCCCCATCTCGAGAAACTCTGTGGGATTACTGATTTCAATGCAAATTGAGCCCGATTCCTCTGTATTGACACGAGAGCAATCATGACCTTCCCCTCGCAACTTGACTTCCCTGAGGCAACAGAGTGTCAACCTGAGTTCAGTGTTGTAAGTCAAAACGAAAGCCAAACGTCCCCTCACAACTCGCCAAAAAACACGAGATGCCCCAGGAATCTCATATGAGGCCCTTCTCTTCCTGCAGCGCCTGAAGAGCAATCCCGATTCGAGTTCTCTCTTGACATACGATAGGAGGCTTGAATCCCTATTTACAAATCAAGGGGCTCCTAGAATCCCCTTCTTCAATCGAGAGAAAACCCGAGTTTCTGTCCACACCTCTAGAAGAGCTCCTTATTCCCAGACTCTTCATGATATGAGGGTTCAAACCATGCTTCAACTGAACAGGAGTCCTATCTTCTTCTTCCACCACAAGAGGAGGCCTCTCTCTCCTATTGAAACTCGAGTGAACTCCCGCGGATCCTGCTGCAAGGATAAAGAACTGTGAGGTCCCCTTCCAATCGAGGTAGGTACTGATGATCTAGTTAAGCTTCAAGGGAACACAGACTACACATCACAACATGACCGGATACCTGACACCCATGCTGATCCGATAGAAAAATCCCTAATGAAACCCCTGATCACGACACCAGGACAGATTCCCCTTTTACAGCTCGAAAGGAAAGCAGAATTCCATGCTGCAAATCGAGACGAAACCTAACTCCCCAGTAGAACATTCATAGCAACCCCGAGATCCCTGTCGCCACTGGAGAGGAGCACACAGTTGACCAAATCAATGGTGGATGAGGCCCTATTCCTCTGCTTCCCCTCGAGAGGAATCCCGAGGTTTCCCTTCCAACACGATAGGAGATCTGACTTCCCTGTTGAAACACCATCGAGTTACTGAGGTCCCCGTCGCACCTCGAGAAGAACCCCAAACTTCCGCCTCAACTTGAGAAAAACCACAAGATAATCCCCTAAATCCCAGATGAGGAAATTTTCCGCTGCAGAGTCTCAAGAGAAATCCCACATTTCCGCATGAAACTCGAACTGGTACTTGACACCCTTTATGCGACTCAAATACTACCCGACATAGGCGTCCCCACTGGAGAGGAGCACATAATTTTCAGACTCAACACTAGATGAAGCCCTATTCCCATTCCACGTCTTAAGGGTAATCCCGAGTACCCCTTCCAACACGAAAGGAGACCTGAATTCCCTGAAGCAACATGAGCAAGTTCCTAGGTCCCCGTAGCAATTCGAGAGAGACCCGAATCTGTCCGACGCAACTCGAGAAAAACCACAAGATCCTACCCTCAAGGCGAGATGAGGAATATTTCCATTGCAGATTTTCGAGAGAAGTCACACATTCCCACTGGAAACTCAATGTTACTTCACATCCTGTATGTGACTCAAAAATTACACCAACATACCCAGGTCCAGTCGAGAGGAACACCGAGATTCCCAACACAACTGACAAAGTGCCGCATTTCCCAGTCCTCTTTTCCAGATGACAGTCGATTCCCCTGCTTTGTCTGGAATGGAATCCAGACGTTCCCATCACACAGTATGAGGAGGCCGATACCACGTTGAAACTCAGCAGAATCCCCAGGATATCAAAACACACTTGGAAAATGTACCATTGTCCCCATGCACTGGAGATAATGTCTGATTCCACTGCACAGATTCATAATGTATCCTCGAGTATCAACTCACAAGACGAGTGGAGACCTGACTCCCCGAGCATTCTCAATACCATCTCCAGGTACAAATTCAACTCTAATGTGGCCTAACACTTCTTTTACAACTCGAGAAAAAGTGGAGTTCCAATTCTGAACACGAGACGAGGCCTGTCTAGGCAGGTTAATTTTGAGAGCAACCCGAGAACCCTGTTGCTGCCAGAGAGGAATCCTGAGTTAAACGGACTCGAATCTAGATGCAGACCTATGTCTCTGCAGTGGCTCCAAAGGAAACCCGAGGTTCCTCTTGCAAAGTGAAAGGCGTTCTGACTTCCCAGAGAGAACACGGGAGGCTCCCTGATATTCCCATCATTACTTGAGAGGATCACCGCATTTCCCTGCAGCAACCTACGAAAAACTTCGAGATTCCTCTTTCCAAGCAAGAAGAGGGCCATTTTTCCTGCAGCACATAGACAGATCTCGAGTTCCTTCTCCAATTTCGATATGAGGCTTGAATTCCTTGAGGCAACTTAAGGGTCGCCCAGAGATAACCGTCCCCATGAGAGATCAAAAACGAATTTCCCACCACAATTTAAGAGAAACCCCGTGGTCACACCTCAGCTGAAAATAATGAGCCATTCCACTTTCAACTGAAGAGGAATCCCAACTTCCCCTCGCACAACCTGTCGAGACCTGTCACATCTATTGACACTCGAGGGCAACTCCGTGCATCCTGCAGCAAGTTCAAAGGACTCCCAGTTCACACTCACCTAGAGATGAGTCATGTTGCGCTTCAAGCAGCTCCAGTGGACACGGAGTATCACCGTCCAACATGATCTGAGGCATGAATCCCCCGCTGAGCCTCTTGAAGAAGCCCAAGTTTCCGCTTGAACAGAAAGCAGACCTGACAATCCTTTTAAACTCAGCGGGAAAGCAGAGTTCCGAACCTAACAAAGACTAGGCTTGACTCCCCAGTGGAACCTGTGTTGCAACCCCAAGATCCCTGTGGCAACTGGAGAAGAACACTGAGTTTACCCACTTAAGTCTAAATTTGGCCCTCATGCCTTGCAGCGATGTGAAAGGAATCCCGAGGTTCCAATTTCAACATAAAATCAGACCGAACTTCTTGAAGCAAAACTAGCGAGTCCCAGTGGTTCCTGTCGGTACTCGAGAAGAACTCCAAGATTCAAGAAGCAACTGGAGGAAAACAATGAAATTCTCCACACCACGTGACAGGACGCGCATTTCCGCTGCAGAATCTTAAGATAAATCCCACATCCCCTCTTCAAACTCGAAAGGATACTCGGCACCCTATACGCAACTCAGGAAATTACACGAGATACCCGGCCAAACTTGAGAGGGGCAGTGAGGTTCCTGCCACAGCTCAAGAAGAGACCCGTTATCCACTTGTCGTCTCCAGGTGAGGATCGATTCCTCTGCTACGTCTGGAAATTAATCCCGATTATCCCGTCGAATCTGAAGAGGAGGCCGATTTTCTCTTAACAATGGAGAGGACCCCAGGGAGTCGTGCAACAATTCAAAAAGAAACAGATTTCCCCATCCGTCAGACATAAGGACTGATTCCACTATACCGATTCAAAGAGAACTGTGGGATCAACTAACACCACAGAGGGAAGCCTGACTTCCCAGTTACAACATGGAGAAAAAGACCCAGGACAGAAATTCAGCTATACAGGAGGCCTCCCACCCCTTTTACAACTCGGAAAGATAGCGGAGTTCCATGCCTCAACAAGAGACGTGGCTGACTGACCTGTTGAACCTTCATGGGAAAACTGAGAACCTTGTAGGAAATGGAGAGGCACCCAGAGGTGTGTGCCTCAATTCCAGATGAGACCCTATTCCCCTGCCTCAAAAGGCATCCCAAAGGCTCCTCACACCTCAAAAGGATTCCGCACTTCCTAGAGACAACTTGAGATGCTCTCTGAGGCCCCTGTTGCAACACAAGGGATCCGAAAGTTTCATGCCCAACTCGAGAAACACATTGGGATTACCCCTTTCAATGCGAATTGAAGCCAGATTGCTATGCATTGACTTGAGAGCAATCACGACCTTCCCCTAAACACTTGACTTCCCGGAGGCAACAGAGTGTCATCCTGAGTTCCAAGTCGTAATTCGAAAGGAAATCCAAACTTTCCTTGCAAGCCGCAAAAAACCACGAGATGCCCCATGCAACGTCTCATGAGGACCCTTTTTTTCCTGCAGTGCCTGGAGAGCAATACCGAGTTCTCTCTCAAGATAAGATAGGAGGCTTGAATCCCTATTTACAATTCAAGGGGCTCACATAATACCCGTCCTCAACCGAGAGACACCCCGAGTTTCTGTCCCCACCTCTAGAAGAGTTCCGTATTCCCAACCTTCTCATGATACGAGCTTTTAAATCATGCTTCAAATCAAGTGGTGTCCTATCTTCTCCCACCACAAGAGGAGGCCTCTCTCTCCTATTGAAACTCGAGTGAACTCCCGCGGATCCTGCTGCAAGGATAAATGACTCTGAGTTCCCCCTCCAATCGAAGTAGGTCTTAATGATCTAGCAATGCTCCAAGGTAAAACCGACTATGACATCACAACATGACAGGATACTTAACACCCATGCTGAGCCAATAGAAAAACCCCTAATGAACCGCCTGATCAGGATACGAGGACAGATTCCCTTTAACAGCTCGAAAGGAAAGCAGAATTCCATGCCTCAAATCGAGGCGAAACCTGACTCCCCGGTAGAAACTTCATAGCAAACCCGAGATCCCTGTCGCCACTGGAGAGGAACACACAGTTGACCAAATCAACGCTGGATGCAACCCTTCTCCTCTGCTGCACCTCGAGAGGAATCCCGAGGTTTCCCTTTCAACACGATAGGAGATCTGTCTTCCCTGGGGCAAAACGAGTGAGTTCCTTAGGTCCCTATCGCAACTCGAGAAGAACCCCAAGCTCCCCACCGCAACTAGAGAAAAACCACAAGATACTCCCCTCAATGCCAGATGAGGAAATTTTCCACTGCAAAGTCTCAAGAGAAATCCCACATTCCCGCTTGAAACTCGAAAGAGTAATTGACCCCGTTCTGACTTCCCAGAGAAAACGCAGGAGGCTCCCTGATATTCCCGTCATTACTTGAGAGGATCACCACACTTCCCGCAGCAACCAACGAAAAACATCAAGATTCCTCTTTCCAAGCAAGATGAGGCCCTTTTTTTCTACAGCACATAGACAGAAGTCTCAAGATCCTTCTCCAAATTGGATATGAATATTGAATTCCTTGATGCAGTTTAAGGGTTCCCCAGAGATACCATCCCAATGAGGGCAGAAAACCGAATTTCCCACCACAATTTAAGAGAAGCCCCGTGGTCACACCTTAGCTGAAGATAAGGGGCCATTCCACTTTCAACAGAAGAGGAATCCCAACTTCCCCTCACACCACGTGTCGAGACCTGTCACATCTATTGACACTCGAGGGCAAACCCGTGCATCCTGCAACAAGGTCAAAAAACTCAGAGTTCACACGCAACTAGAGATGAGTCATGTTGTGCTTCAAGAAGCTCCAGTGGAACCTGGAGTATCACCTTCCAACATGATCTGAGGCATGAATCCCCCGCTGAGAATCTCGAAAAAGCTCAAGTTTCCCGATTGTACAAAGAGCAGACCTGACAATCCTTTTAAATTCAGCGGGAATACAGAGTTCCAAACTCAACTATGACTAGGCCTGACTCCCCAGTGGAAACTTCATTTCAACCCCAAGATCCCTGGGGCTGCTGGAGATTAACACTGAGTTTATCCACTCGAGTCTAAATTTGGCCCTCATGCCTTGCATCGATGTGAAAGGAATCCCTAGGTTCCACTTACAACAGGAAATCAGACCCGACTTTCCAGAAGCAAAACTAGCGAGTAACAGTGGTTCCTGTCGGTATTTGAGAAGACCTCCAAGCTTCAAGACGCAACTAGGGAAAAACCATGAAATTCTCCACACCACGCGACAGGACGCCCCTTTCAGCTGCAGCGTCTTAAGAGAAATCCCACATTCCGTCTTCAAACTCGAAAGGATACTCGGTCCCCTATACGCAACTCAAGAATTTAACCGAGATACCCGGCCAGACTCGAGAGGAGCAGTGAGGTTCCTGCCACAGCTCAGGAAGAGACCCGTTTTCCACTTGTCTTCTCCAGGTAAGGATCGATTCCTCTGCTTCGTCTGGTAATTAATTCCGATGTTACCGTCAAATCTGACGAGGGGGCCGATCTTCCCTTGACACTCGAGAGGACCCCGGGGAGTCATGGCACAATTCAAAAAGACACCGATTTGCCCATCCGCCCGACATAAGGACTGATTCCACTGTACCGATTCAAAGAGAACTGTGGGATCAACTAACACCACAGAGGGAGACCTGACACTCCAGTACTCTCTTGAGACTCGGCAGTGGAAAATTTCCTCACCTGACATTGAGGGGAGAATCTTGTGGTTTTTCTCGAGTTGTGGCGGGAAGCGTGGGGTTCTTCTCGAGTTGCGACGGGGACCTCAGGAACTCACTCATGTTGTCCCAGGGAAGTCAGATCTCCTATCATGTTGAAAGGGAAACCTCTGGGTTCCTCTCGAGGTGCAGCAGTGGAATAGGGCCGCATCCAGCGTTGAGTTGGTCAACTGTATGTTCCTCTCCAGTGGCGACAGGGATCTCGGGGTCGCTATGAAGGTTCTACCGGGGAGTCAGATTTCGTCTCGATTTGAGGCATGGAATTCTGCTTTCCTTTCGAGTTGTAAAAGGGGAATGTGTCCTCGTGTCATGATCAGGCGGATTATTAGGGGTTTTTCTATTGGCTCAGCATGGGTGTTAGGTATCCTGTCATGTTGTGATGTCATAGTCGGTTTTACCTTGGAGCATTGCTAGATCATCAGGACCCACCTCCATTGGACGGGGAACTCAGAGTCATTTATCCTTGCAGCAGGATCCGCGGGAGTTCACTCGAGTTTCAATGGGAGAGAGAGGCCTCCTCTTGTGGTGGGAGAACAAGATAGGACTCCTCTTGAGTTGAAGCAGGCTTTGAACATTCATATCGTGAGGAGGTTGGGAATACTGAGCTCTTCTAGAGGTGTGGACAAAAACTCGGGGTTTCTCTCGATTGAAGACGGGTATTCTTGGAGTCCCTTGAACTGTGAATAGGTAGTCAAGCCTCCTATCGTATCTTGAGAGAGAATTCGGGATTGCTATCCAGGCGCTGCAGGAAAAAAGGGGCCCCATGTGACGTTGCCTGAGGCATCTGGTGGTTTTTCGCGAGTTGCGGGGGGAAGTTTGGCTTTCCTTTTGAGTTACGACTTGGAACTCAGGATAACACTCTGTTGCCTCCGGGAAGTCAAGTGGCTAGGGGAAGGTGGTTATTACGCTCGAGTCAATGCAGAGGAATCGTGCTTCAATTCTCATTGAAAGGCGTAATCCCAAAGTGTTACTCTAATAAGTATATGTACCATTTTGACTAATTTTTCAGAGTTCTTTAAAAAAAAAAAAAAAGCAAAGATATTTTGTATACTTAATAAGATTACACATAATTTGTTTCAAAAAATAAAAAGAAAGAAAGTGGAACCTCGGGATTCCTTTCGAGTCACTGCCGGGCATGAGAGCCACATTTAGACTTGAGTGGGTAAACTCAGTGTTCCTCTCCAGTGGCCACAGGGATCCTGGGGTTGCAATGAAGGTTCCACTGGGGAGTCAAGCCTAGTCTTTGTTGAGGTTGGAACTCTGCTATCCCGCCGAGTTTAAAAAGAATGTCATGTCTGATGACTGTTCAAGTGGGAAACTTGGGCTTGTCTCGAGAGGCTCAAATCATGTTGGGCGGTGAACTCCGTGTTCCACTGGAACTGCTTGAAGCGCAATATGACTCATCTCTAGTTGAGTGTGAACTCGGAGTCCTTTGACTTTGCTGCATGAGGCACAGGGTTGCCCTCGAGTGTCAATAGATGTGACAGATCTCGACACGAGGTGCCAGGGGAAGTCGGGATTCCTCTTCAGTTGAAAGTGGAATGATCCATTATCTTCAGCTGAGGTGTCACCATGGGGCTTCTCTTAAATTGTGGATGGAAATTTGGTTTTCTTCTCTCATTGGGACGGGTATCTCTGGGGAAACCTTAAGTTGCCTCAAGGAATTCAAGCCTCATATCGAATTTGGAGAAGGAACTCGAGACCTACGTGCTGCAGGGGAAAAGGCCTCATCTTGCTTGGAAAGAGGAATCTCGAGGTTTCCCGTAGGTTGATGGGGGAAGTGTGTTGATCCTCTCAAGTAGCCATGGGAATATCAGGGAGCCTCCCATTTTGCCTCTGTGAACACCAAACGCCTTTCCTTTTGCAAGAGGAACCTCGGGTTTCCTTTGGAGCTGCTGCAGAGAAATAGATCTGCATCTAGATTCGAGTCCGTGTAAGTAAGCATTCCTCTCCAGCAGCACGTGGGTTCTCGGAGTAGCTCTCAAAATTCACCTGGGGAGACATGCCTCGTCTCCTGTTCAGAATTAGGACTCCGCTTTCTTCTCGAGTTGGCAAAGGGGTGTTAGGCCACAGTCGAGTTGAATATGTATTTGGAGGTTATTCGAGAATGCTTGGGGAGTCAGGTCTCCACTCATCTTGTGAGTTGATACTCGAGGATACATTATAAATCTGTGCAGTGGAATCAGCCATTATCTCCAGTGCATGGTGACATTGGTCCTTTTCCAAGTGTGTTTTGATATCCCGAGTATTCTGCTGAGTTTCAACGTGGTATCGGCTTCCTCATACTGTGCGATGGGAACGTCTGGATTCCATTCCAGACAAAGCAGGGGAATCGACTGTCATCTGGAAAATAGGATTGGGAAATGCAGCCATTTGTCAGTTGTTTCGGGAGTTTCCGTGTTCCTCTCGATTGGGGCTGGGTATGTCAGTGTAATTTTTGAGTCACATAAAGGATGTGAATTAACTTGTCGAGTTTCCAGCGAGAATGTGGGAATTCTCTTGAGAACCTGCAACAGAAATGTTCCTCATCTCACCTTGAGGACAGGATCTTGTGGTTTTTCTCGAGTTGCGTCCGGCTGCTTGTGATCTCTCGATTTGCAACAGGGACCTAGGAACTCGCTCATGTTGCTTCAGGGAAGTCAGGTCTCCTTTCGTGTTAGAACGGTACTCGGGATTGCTCTCGAGTGGTGGAATGGGAATAGGGCCTCATCTAATGGTGAATCCGAAAATTGTGTGCTCCTCTCCAGTGGGGACGACTATGTTGGGTAGTTGTTGAGTCGCAAGCTGCTACTGCTGCGGCTGCTAAGTCACTTCAGTCATGTCTGACTCTGTGCGACCCCATAGACGGCAGCCCACCATGCTCCCCGTCCCTAGAATTCTCCAGGCAGGAACAATGGCGTGGGTTGCCATTTCCTTCTTCAGTGTGTGAAAGTGAAAAGAGAAAGTGAAGTCGCTCAGTCGTGTCCGACCCTTAACGACCCCACAGACTGCAGCATACCAGGCTGCTCCATCCATGGGATTGTCCAGGCAAGAGTACTGGAGTGGGGTGCCTTCACCATAAAGGGTGTCAATTACTCATTCGAGTTTCAAGCTGGAATGTGGGATTTCTCTTGAGACTCGGCAGCGGAAAATTTCCTCACCTGGCATTGAGGGGAGAATCTTGTGGTCTTTCTTGAGTTGCGGCGGGAAGCTTGGGGTTCTTCTCGAGTTGTGAAGGGGACATCAGGAACTCGCTCAGGAAGTCAGATCTCCTATCATGTTGAAAGGGAAACCTCGGGGTTCCTCTTGAGGTGCAGCAGAGGAATAGGGATGCATGCAGCTTTTAGTTGGTCAACTGTGTGCTCCTCTCCAGTGGCGACAGGGATCTCGGGGTTGCTATGAAGGTTCTACCGGGGAGTTAGGTTTCGTCTCGATTTGAGGCATGGAATTCTGCTTTCCTTTCGAGTTGTTAAAGGGATATCTGTCCTCCTGTCTTGATCAGGCGGTTCATTAGGGCTTTTTCTATTGGCTCAGCAAGGGTGTTAGGTATCCCGTCATGTTGTGATGTCAGTGTCGGTTTTACCTTGGAGGATTGCTAGATCATCAGGATCCACCTGGATTGGAGGGGCAACTCAGAGTCCTTTATCTTGGCAGCAGGATCCACGGGAGTTCACTCGAATTTCAATAGGAGACAGAGGCCTCCTTTTGTGGTGGGAGAACAAGATAGGACTTCTCGTGAGTTGAAGCAGGCTTTGAACATTCATATCGTGAGGAGGTTGGGAATACTGAGCTCTTCTAGAGGTGTGGACAAAAACTCGGGGTTTCTCTCGATTGAAGACAGGTATTCTTGGAGTCCCTTGAGCTGAGAATAGGGAGTCACGCCTCCTATCGTATCTTGAGAGAGAATTCGGGATTGCTATCCAGGCGCTGCAGGAAAAAAGGGGCCCCATGTGACGTTGCCCGAGGCATCTGGTGGTTTTTCGCGAGTTGCGGGGGGAAGTTTGGCTTTCCTTTTGAGTTACGACTTGGAACTCAGGATGACACTCTGTTGCCTCCTGGAAGTCAAGTGGCTAGGGGAAGGTGGTTATTATGCTCGAGTCAATGCAGAGGAATCGGGCTTCAATTCTCATTGAAAGGCATAATCCCAAAGTGTTTCTCTAATAAGTTTATGTACCATTTTGACTAATTTTTTAGAGTTCTTTAAAAAAAAAGGCAAAGATATTTTGTATACTTAATAAAGATTACACATAATTTGTTTCAAAAAAAATTGAAGTTCAAATTCTGAAGAGGAGACGAGGCATGTCTCCCCAGGTGAATTTTGAGAGCTACCCCTAGAACCCTGGTACTGCTGGAGAAGAATGCTGACTTAAATGGACTCGAATCTCGATATAGATCTATTTCTCTGCAGCAGCTCCAAAGGAAACCCGAGGTTCCTCGTGCAAAAGGAAAGGCGTTCGATGTTCGCAGAGACAACACGGGAGGCTCCCTGATATTCCCGTGGTTACTTGAGAGGATCAACACACTTCCCCCATCAACCTAAGGAAAACCTCAAGATTCCTCTTTCCAAGCAAGATGAGGCCTTTTTTCCTGCAGCACATAGAAGTCTCGAGTTCCTTCTCCAAATTCGATATGAGGCTTGAATTCCTTGAGGCAACTTAAGGTTTCCCCAGAGATACCCGTCCCAATGAGTGAAGAAAACCAAATTTCCATCCACAATTTAAGAGAAGCCCCGTGGTCACACCTCAGCTGAAGATAATGGATCATTCCACTTTCAACTGAAGAGGAATCCCAACTTCCCCTGGCACCTCGTGTCGAGACCTGTCACATCTATTGACACTCGAGGGCAACCCTGTGCATCGTGCAGCAAAGTCAAAGGACTCCGAGTTCACACTCAACTAGAGATGAGTCATATTGCGCTTCAAGCAGCTCCAGGGGAACACGAAGTATTCCCGACATTGTCTGAGCCTCTCGAGACAAGCCCAAGTTTCCCACTTGAACAGTCATCCGACTTGACAATCCTTTTAAACTCGGCGGGATAGCAGAGTTCCAACCTCAACAAAGACTAGGCCTGACTCCCCAGTGGAACCTTCATTGCAACCCCAGGATCCCTGTGGCCACTGGAGAGGAACACTGAGTTTATCCACTCAAGTCTAAATGTGGCTCTTATGCCCGGCAGCAACTCAAAAGGAATCCCGAGGTTCCACTTTCAACAGGAAATCAGACCCGATTTTCGGAAGCAAAACTAGAGAGTCCCAGTGGTTCCTGTCGGTACTCGAGAAGACCTCCATGCTTTAAGACGCAACTCGAGAGAAACCCTGAAATTCTCCTCACCACGTGACAGGACGCCTCTGTCAGCTGCAGCGTCTTAAAAGAAATCTCACATTCCCTCTTCAAACTGGAAAGAATACTCAGCCCCCTATACGCAACTCAAGGATTTAACCGAAATACTCGGCCAAACTCGAGAGGAGCAGTGAGGTTCCTGCCACAGCTCAGGAAGAGTCCCGTTTTCCACTTGTCTTTTCCAGGTGAGCATCGATTCCCCTGCTTTGTCTGGAAATTAATTCCAACGTTACCGTCGAATCTGAAGAGGGGGCCGATCTTCCCTTAACACTCGAGAGGACCCCGGGGAGTCATGCCACAATTAAAAAAGACATTGATTTCCCCATCCGCCCGACATAAGGAATGATTCCACTGTACCGATTCAAAGAGAACCCCCGGGATCAACTAACACCACAGAGGGAGGCCTGACTTCCCAGGTGCATCATGGAGAAAAAGCCCCAGGACAGAAATTCAACTCGACAGGAGGCCTCCCACCTCTTTGACAACTCGAAAAGATAGCGCAGTTCCGTGCCTAATCAAGAGAGGTGGCTGACTGGCCTGTTGACACTTCATAGGAACACTGAGATCCTTGTCGCAAATGGAGAGGCACCCCGAGGTGTGTGCCTCAATTCCAGATGAGATCTTATTCCCCTGCCTCAACAGGCATCCCAAAGACTCCTCATACCTCAAAAGGATTCCGGACTTCCCAGAGGCACCTTGAGAGGATCCGTGAGGCCCCTGTTGCAACGCGAGGGATCCGAAAGTTAACTGTCCAACTCGCGAAACACTTTGGGATTACCCCTTTCAATGTGCATTGTAGCCCGATTCCTCCTCATTGACTCAAGAGTAATAACCACCTTTCCCTAGCCACTTGACTTCCAGGAGGCAACAGAGTGTCATCCTGAGTTCCAAGTCGTAACTCAAAAGGAAAGCCAAACTTCCCCCCGCAACTCGCGAAAAACCTCCAGATGCCTCAGGCAACGTCACATGGGGCCCCTTTTTTCCTGCAGCGCCTGGATAGCAATACCGAATTCTCTCTCAAGATACAATAGGAGGCATGAATCCCTATTCACATTTCAAGGGACTCCAAGAATACCCGTCTTCAATCAAGAGAAACCCCAAGTTTCTGTCTACACCTCTAGAAGAGCTCAGTATTCCCATCCTCCTCACTATATGAATGTTCAAAGCCTGCTTCAACTCAAGAGGAGTCCAATCTTGTTCTCCCACCACAAAAGGAGGCCTCTGTCTCCTATTGAAATTCGAGTGAACTCCCGTGGATCCTGCTGCCAAGATAAAGGACTCTGAGTTGCCCCTCCAATCCAGGTGGATCCTGATGATCTAGCAATCCTCCAAGGTAAAACCGACACTGACATCATAACATGACGGGATACCTAACACCCTTGCTGAGCCAATAGAAAAAGCCCTAATGAACCGCCTGATCAAGACAGGAGGACAGATTCCCCTTTAACAACTCGAAAGGAAAGCAGAATTCCATGCCTCAAATCGAGACGAAACCTGACTCCCCGGTAGAACCTTCAAAGCAACCCCGTGATCCCTGTCGCCACTGGAGAGGAGCACACAGTTGACCAACTAAAAGCTGCATGCATCCCTATTCCTCTGCTGCACCTCGAGAGGAACCCCGAGGTTTCCCTTTCAACATGATAGGAGATCTGACTTCCTGAGCGAGTTCCTGAGGTCCCCGTCGCAACTCGAGAAGAACCCCAAGCTTCCCGCCGCAACTCAAGAAAGACCACAAGATTCTCCCCTCAATGCCAGGTGAGGAAATTTTCCGCTGCCGAGTCTCAAGAGAAATCCCACATTCCCGCTTGAAACTCGAATGAGTAATTGACACCCTTTATGGAGAAGGCAATGTCACCCCACTCCAGTACTCTTGCCTGGACAATCCCATGGATGGAGCAGCCTGGTATGCTGCAGTCTGTGGGGTCGTTAAGGGTCGGACACGACTGAGCGACTTCACTTTCTCTTTTCACTTTCACACACTAAAGAAAGAAATGGCAACCCACTCCCCTGTTCCTGCCTGGAGAATTCTAGGGACGGGGGAGCCTGGTGGGCTGCCGTTTATGGGGTCGCACAGAGTCAGACATGACTGAAGTGACTTAGCAGCCGCAGTAGTAGCAGCTTGCGACTCAACAACTACCCGACATAACTGTCCCCACTGGAGAGGAGCACACAGTTTTCGGACTCAACATTAGATGAGGCCCTATTCCCATTCCACCACTCGAGAGTAATCGCAAGTACCCCTTCCTACACGAAAGGAGACCTGACTTCCCTGAAGAAACATGAGCGAGTTACTATGTCCCCGTCGCAACTCGATAGACCCCAAGCTTCCCGACGCAACTCGAGAAAAATCACAAGATCCTGTCCTCAAGGCGAGATGAGGATGATTTCTGTTGCAGTTTCTCAAGAGAAGTCCCACATTCCCGCTGGAAACTCGAATAGTTACTTCATATCCTTTATGTGACTCAAAAATTACACCGAAATACCCAGCCCCAATCGAGGGGAACACTGAGATTCCCGACAAAACTGACAAAGGGACGCGTTTCCCAGTCCTCTTTTCCAGATGACAGTCGATTCCCCTGCTTTGTCTGGAATGGAATTCGGACGTTCCCATCCCACAGTATGAGGAGGCCGATACCACGTTGAAACTCAGCAGTATCCCCGGGATATCAAAACACACTTGGAAAAGGTACCAAAGTCCCCATGCACTGGAGATAATGTCTGATTCCACTGCACAGATCATAATGTATCCTCGAGTATCAACTCACAAGACGAGTGGAGACCTGACTCCCCGAGCATTCCCGAACAATCTCCAAATACATATTCAACTCGACTGTGGCCTAACACCCCTTTGACAACTCGAGAAGAAAGCGGAGTTATAATTTTGAACAGGAGACGAGGCATGTCTCCCCAGGTTAATTTTGAGAGTTACCCCGAGAGGAATATCTCTGGAGAGGAATGCTGACTCAAACGGACTCGAATCTAGATGCAGATCTATTTCTCTGCAGCACCTCCAAAGGAAACCCAAGGTTCCTCTTGCAAAAGGAAAGGCGTTCGGTGTTCGCAGAGACAACATGGGAGGCTCCCTGATATTCCCGTGGTTACTTGAGAAGATCAACACACTTCCCCCATCAACCTACGGAAAACCTCGAGATTCCTCTTTCCAAGCAAGATGAGGCCTTTTTTCCTGCAGCACATAGAAGTCTCGAGTTCCTTCTCCAAATTCGAAATGAGGCTTGAATTCCTTGAGGCAACTTAAGGTTTCCCCAGAGATACCCGTCCCAATGAGAGAAGAAAACCAAATTTCCATCCACAATTTAAGAGAAGCCCCATGGTGACACCTCAGGTGAAGACAATGGATCATTCCACTTTCAACTGAAGAGGAATCCCAACTTCCCCTGGCACATCGTGTCGAGACCTGTCACATCTATTGACACTCGAGGGCAACCCTGTGCATCGTGCAGCAAGATCACAGGACTCCGAGTTCACACTCAAATAGAGATGATCATATTGCGCTTCAAGCAGTTCCAGAGGAACACGGAGTATAACCTCTGAACATGATCTGAGCCTCTCGAGACAAGCCCAAGTTTCCCGCTTAAACAGTCATCAGACATGACAATCCTTTTAAACTCGGCGGGATAGCAGAGTTCCAACCTCAACAAAGACTAGGCCTGACTCCCCAGTGGAACCTTCATTGCAACCCCAGAATTCTTGTGGCCACTGGAGAGGAAAACTGAGTTTACCCATTCAAGTCTAAATGTGACTCTCCTGCCCGGCAGCGACTCGAAAGGAATCCCGAGGTTCCACTATCAACAGGAAATCAGACCCGATTCTTGGAAGCAAAACTAGAGAGTCCCAGTGGTTCCTGTCGGTACTCTAGAAGACCTCCAAGCTTCAAGATGCAACTCGCGAAAAACCATGAATTTCTCCACACCACGTAACAGGACGCCCTTTTCTGCTGCAGCGTCTTAAGGAAATCCCACATTCCCTCTTCAAACTCGAAAGAATACTTAGCCCTCTATACCCAACTCAACAATTTAACCGAGATACCCGGCCATACTCGAGAGGAGCAGTGAGGTTCCTGCCACAGCTCAGGAAGAGTCCCGTTTTCCACTTGTCTTCTCCAGGTAAGGATGATTCCCCTGCTTCGTCTGGAAATTAATTCCAATGTTACCGTCGACTCTGAAGAGGGGGCCGATCTTCCCTTGACACTCGAGAGGACCGCGGGGAGTCGTGACACAATTCAAAAAGAGACCGATTTCCCCATCCGCCCGACATAAGGACTGATTCCACTGTACCAATTCAAAGAGAACCCCCGGGATCAACTAACACCATAGAGGGAGGCCTGACTTCCCAGGTGCATCATGGAGAAAAAGCCCCAGGACAGAAATTCAACTCGACAGGAGGCCTCCCACCTCTTTGACAACTGGAAAAGATAGCGGAGTTCCATGCCTCATCAAGAGAGGTGGCTGACTGGCCTGTTGACACTTCATAGGAACACTGAGATCCTTGTCGCAAATGGAGAGGCATCCCGAGGTGTGTGCCTCAATTCCAGATGGGACCTTACTCCCCTGCCTCAACAGGCATCCCAAAGACTCCTCACACCTCAAAAGGATTCCGGACTTCCCAGAAACACCTTGAGAGGCTCCGTGAGGCCCCTGTTGCAACGCGAGGGATCCAAAAGTTAACTGCCCAACTCGAGAAACACTTTGGGATTACCCCTTTCAATGCGAATTGTAGCCCGATTCCTCCTCATTGACCCGAGAGTAATAACCTCCATCCCCTAGCCACTTGACTTCCCGGAGGCAACAGAGTGTCATCCTGAGTTCCAAGTCGTAACTCAAAAGGAAAGCCAAACTTCCCCCTGCAACTCGCGAAAAACCACCAGATGCCTCAGGCAATGTCAAATGGCGACCCCTTTTCCTGCAGCGCCTGGATAGCAATCCCAAATTCTCTCTCAAGATATGATAGGAGGCATGAATCCCATTTCAAGGGAATCCAAGAATACCCGTCTTCAATCAATAGAAACCCCAAGTTTCTGTCCACACCTCTAAAAGTGGTCAGTATTTCCAACCCCCTCACAATATGAGCGTTCAAAGCCTGATTCAACTCAAGAGGAGTACTATCTTCTTCTCCGACCACAAGAGGAGGCCTCTCTCTCCTATTGAAACTCGAGTGAACTCCCGCGGATCGTGCTGTAAGGATAAAGGACTCTGAGTTCCCCTTCCAATCGAGGTGGGTCCTGATGATCTAGCAATGCTCCAATGTAAAACCGACTATGGCATCACAATATGACGGGATACCCAACACCCTTGCTGAGCCAATATAAAAAGCCCTAATGAACCGCCTGATCATGATATGAGGACAGATTCCCCTTTTACAACTCGAAAGGAAAGCAGAATTCGATGCCTCAAATCGAGACGAATACTGACTGCCCGATAGAACCTTCATAGCGACCCTGAGATCCCTGTCGCCACTGGAGAGGAACACTCAGTTGACCAGCTCAATGCTGGATGCGGCCTTATTGCTTTGCTGCGCCTCGAGAGGAACCCCAAGGTTTCCCTTTCAACATGATAGGAGATCTGACTTCCCTGGCACAACACTAGTGAGTTCCAGAGGTCCCCATCACAACTCGTGAAGAACCACAAGATTCTCCCCTCAATTTCAGATGAGCAAATTTTCCGCTGCCGAGTCTCAAGAGAAGTCCACATTCCCACTGGGAACTCGACAAGTTGCTTCACATCCTTTATGTGACTCAAAAATTCCACCAACATACCCAGCCCCAATCGAGAGGAACATCGAGTTTCCCGACACATCTGATAAATTGCCGCATTTCCCAGTCCTCTTTTCCAGATGACAGTCGATTCCCCTGCTTTGTCTGGAATGGAATCCGGACGTTCCCATCGCACAGTATGAGGAGGCCGATACCACCCTGAAACTCAGCAGAATCCCCAGGATATCAAAACACACTTGGAAAGGGTACCGATGTCCCAACCCACTGGAGATAATATCTGATTCCACTGCAGAGATTCAAATGTATCCTCGAGTTTCAACTCATAAGACGAGTGGAGACCTGACTCCCCGAGCATTCTCGATACAATATCCAGGTACAAACTCAACTCGAGTGTGGTCTAATAGCCCTTTTGCAACTCGAGTATTAAGCAGAGTTCCAATTCTGAACAGGAGAAGAGGCCTGACGGCCCAGGTGAATTTTGAGAGGAACTCCAAGATCCTAGTCCCCACTGGAGAGGAACCTACAGTTGATCAAACAACATTTGATACGGCCCTGTTAATCTTCTGCGCCTCTAGAGGAATCCCGAATTTCGCCTTCCAACACGGTAGGAGACCGGAATTCCCTGGGGCAACACGAGTGATTTCCTGAGGTCTCCATCACAACTTGAGACGAACCCCAAGAGGAACTTTTCTGCTGCAGAGTCTCATGAGAAATCCCACATTCCCACTTGAGACTCGAACGGGTACTTGACACCCTTTATGAGACTCAAAAACTTCCCAAACATATCAGTTCCCACTGAAGAGGAGCACACAATTTACTTACCCAAGGCTAGGCACAAGGTTATTCCTCTGCTGCAACTTGAGCGAATTCCCGAAGTGCCCGTTCCAACACTATAGGAGACCTGACGTCCCTGGGGCAACACGAACGAGTTCCTGAGGTCCCCGTCGCAACTAGAGAAGGTACCCAAGCTTCTCGCTGAAACTCGAGAAAAACCACTAGATTCTACACTCAAGGCGAGATGAGGAAAATTTCCTCTGCAGAGTCGCAAGAGAAATACTACACTCACGCGTGAAACTCGAACGGGCACTTGACGCCTTTTCTAAGACTGAAAAATTCTCTTACATAGCCGTCCACACTGGAGAGGAGCATACAATTAACAGATTCAAATATGGATGAGGCCCTATTCCCATTCCACGACTCGAGAAAAATCCTGAAGTTCCCCTTCCAAAACAAAAGGAGAACTGAGTTCCCTGAATGAACACGTGTGACTTCCTGAGGTCCCTGTCACAACTGGAGTAGGATCTCAAGATTCCCGCCACAACTCGAGAAAAACCACAAGATTCTGCACTCAAGGCGAGATGAGGAAGATTTCCCTGCCGAGTCTCAGAAAAATCCCACATTCCCGCTTGAAACTCGAATGGGTACTTGACACCCTTTATGAGACTCAATAACTCAAGAAAGAATAAAGGGATGGAGCAAAAGCAAAACCAATGCCCAGTTGTAGATGTGCCTGGTGATTGAAGCAAGATCCGGTGCTGTAAAGAGGCAATATTGCATAGGAACCTGGAATATTAGGTCCATGAATCAGGGCAATTTGGAAGTGGTCAAACAGGAGATGGCAAGAGTGAACATAGACATTCTAGGAATCAGTGAATTAAAATGGACTGGAATGGGTGAATTTAATTCAGATGACCATTATATCTACTACTGTGGGCAGGAATCCCTTAGAATAAATGGAGTAGCCATCGTGGTCAACAACAGAGTCCGAAATGCAGTCCTTGGATGCAATCGTAAAAACGACAGAATGATTTCTATTCGTTTCCAAGACAAACCATTCAATATTACAGTACTCCAGGCCTATGCCCCAACCAGTAACGCTGAAGCAGCCGAAGTTGAATAGTTCTATGAAGACCTACAAGACCTTTTAGAACTGAACTTAAAAAAGATGTCCTTTTCATTATAGGGGACTGGAATGCAAAAGTAGGAAGTCAAGAAACACCTGGAGTAACAGGCAAATTTGGCCTTGGAGCACGGAATGAAGCAGAACAAAGGCTAATAGAGTTTTGCCAAGAGAATGCACTGGTCATAGCAAACACCGTCTTCCAACAACACAAGAGAAGACTCTACACGTGGACATCACCAGACGGTCAAAACCTAAATCAGACTGATTATATTCTTTGCAACCAAAGATGGAGAAGCTGCATACAGTTAGCAAAAACAAGACCAGGAGCTGACTGTGGCGCAGATCATGAACTCCTTATTGCCAAATTCAGACTTAAATGGCAGAAAGTAGGGAAAACCACTAGATCATTCAGACATGACCTAAATCAAATCCCTTATGATTATACAGTGGAAGTGAGGAATAGATTTAAGGGACTAGATCTGATAGATAGAGTGCCTGATGACCTCTGGACGGAGGTTCGTGACATTGTACAGGAGACAGGGACCAAGACCATCCCCATGGAAAAGAAATGCAAAAAAGCGAAATGGCTGTCTGAGGAGGCCTTACAACTAGCTTTGAAAAGAAGAGAAGCGAAACGCAAAGGAGGAAAGGAAAGATATAAGCATCTGAATGCAGAGTTCCAAACAATAGCAAGGAGAGATAAGAAAGCCTTCCTCAGTGATCAGTGCAACGAAATAGAGGAAAACAACAGAATAGGAAAAACAAGAGAGCTTTTCAAGAAAATGAGAGATTCCAAGAGAACATTTCATGCAAAGATGGGCTGGATGAATGACAGAAATGGTTTAGACCTAACAAGCAGAAGATATTAAGAAGAGGTGGCAAGAATACACAGAAGAACTGTACAAAAAAGATCTTCACGACCAAGATAATCATGATAACGTGATCACTGACCTATCTCCAGACATCTTGGAATGTGAAGTCAAGTGGGCCTTAGAAAGCATCACTATGAACAAAGCAAGTGTAGGTGATGGAATTCCAGTTGAGCTGTTTCAAATCCTGAAAGATAATGCTGTCAAAGTGCTGCACTCAATATGCCACCAAATTTGGAAAACTCAGCAGTGGCCACAAGACTGGAAAAGGTCAGTCTTCATTCCAATCCTAAAGAAAGGCAATGCCAAAGAATGCTCAAACTTCCGCACAATTGCACTCACCTCACACGCTAGTAATGTCATGCTCAAAATTCCCCAAGCCAGGCTTCAGCAATATGTGAACCGAGAACTCCCCAATGTTCAGGCAGGTTTTAGAAAAGGCAGAGGCACCAGAGATCAAATAGCCAACATCCGCTGGATCATGGAAAAAGCAAGAGAGTTCCAGAAAAACATCTCTTTCTGCTTCATTGACTATGCCAAAGCGTTTGACTCTGTGGATCACAATAAATGGTGGAAAATTCTGAAAGAGATGGGAATTCTAGATCATCTGACCTGCCTCTTGAGAAACCTGTATGCAGGTCAGAAAGCAACAGTCAGAATTGCACATGGAACAACAGACTGGTTCCAAATAGGAAAAGGAGTACATCAAGGCTGTATATTGTCACCTTGTTTATTTAACTTATATGCAGTGTACATCATGAGGAATGCTGGGCTGGAAGAAGCACAAGCTGGAATCAAGATTGCTGGGAAAACTATCAATAACCTCAGATATGCAAATGACACCACCCTTATGGCAGAAAGTGAAGAGGAACTCAAAAGCCTATTGATGAAAATGAAAGAGGAGAGTGAAAAGGTTGGCTTGAAGCTCAACATTCAGAAAACAAATATGATAGAATCTGGTCCCATCACTTCATAGGAAATAGATGGAAAAACAGTGGAAACAGTATCAGACTTTATTTTTTGGGGCTCCAAAATCACTGCAGATGCTGATTGCATCCATGAAATTAAAAGACGCTTAAAGCACCTCCAGTAGAACAAGAAGTATCACCTCCCAACATGAACTGAGGCATGAATCCCTGGTTAACCTCCCGAGACAGCAGAAATTTCCCGCTTGAACAGACAGCAGACATGAAAATCCTTTTAAACTCCCGGGGAAAGCAGAGTTCCATCGTCAACAAAGAATAGGCCTGATTCCCTAGTGGAAACTTCATAGCAACCGCAAGATCCCTGTGGCTACTGGAGAGGAACACTGAATTTGCCCACTCAAGTATAAATGTGCCCCTTTGTGTTCCTGTCGCACAGTATGAGGAGGCTGGTACCATCTTAAAATTCAGCAGATTCAAAACACATTTGGGAAATGTACCGATGTCCCCACCCGCTCGAATTATTGTCTGATTCCACTACACAGATTCAAATGTATCCTCAAGTATCAACTCACAAGACGAATGGAGTCCTGATTCCCCGAGCAGGGGAGTCTCAATACAGCCTCCAGGTACCAATGAAATTCGACTGTGGCCTAACACCCCTTTCACATCTCGAGAAGAAAGTGGAGTAAACATGTCTGAACACGAGACGAGGCCTGACTCCCCAGGTGAATTTTGAGGGCAACCCCGAATACCCTGTTGCTACTGAAGAGGAATCCTGAGTTAAACGGACTCGAATCTAGATGCAGACTTATATCTCTGCAGCGACTCCAAAGGAATTCCGAGGTTCCCTGTGCAAAATGAAAGGCGTTCTGACTTCCAAGAGACAACATGGGAGGCTCCCTGATATTCCCTTCAACACTCGAGAGGATCACCACACTTCCTGCAGCAACTCACGAAAAACCTCGAGATTCCACTTTGAAAGCAACATGAGGCCCTATTTTTCCTGCAGCACATAGACAGAACTGCTGACTTCCTTGTCCAAATCGATGGGAGTTTTGAAATCATTGATGCAACTGGAAGGTCGTCCAGAAATACCCATCCCGATAAGAGAAGAAAACCGAATTTCCCGCCACAATTAAAGAGAAGCCCCGTGTTCACCCCTCAGCTGAAGTTAATGGGCCATTCCACTTTCAACTGAACAGGAATTCCAACTTCCCCTCGCAACACTTGTCGAGTCCTTTCACATCAGTTGACACTAGAGGGCAACCCCGAGTATTTTGCAGTAAGGTCAAAGGCTTCCGAATTCACACTTAACTAGAGATGAGTCCTGGTGCACTTAAAGCACCTCCAGTTAAACACGGAGAATCACCTCCAAACATGAACTGAGGCATGAATCCCCTGCTGAGCCTCTCGAGAGAGCCCAGATTTCCCGCTTGAACAAAGAGCAGACCTGACAATCCTTTTAAACTCGGGGGTAAAGCATAGTTCCATCCTCAACAAAGACTAGGCCTGACTCCCCAGTGGAAACTTCATAACAACCCCAAGATCCCTGTGGCCACTGGAGAGGAACACTGAGTTTACCCACTCAAGTCTAAATGTGGCCCTCAGGGCCTGCAGCGACTCAAAAGGAATCCCGAGGTTCCACTTTCAACAAGAAAGCAGACCTGACTTCTCTGAAACAAAACTAGCGGGTCCCAGTTGTTCCTATCGTAACTCGAGAAGGCCTCCAAGCTTCAAGACGTAACTCGCGAAAAACCGTGAAATTTTACACTCCACGCGACAGGACGCCCCTTTCCACTGCAGCGTCCTAAGGGAAATCCCACATTCGCTCTTCAAATACGAAAGGATACTCGGCACCCTATACTCAACTCAAGAAGTAAACCGAGATACCCAGCCAAACTCGAGAGGAGCAGCGAGGGTCCTGCCACAGCTCAAGAAGAGACCCGTTTTCCACTTGTCATTTCAAGGTGAGGATCGATTCCCCTGATTCATCTGGAAATTAATCCTGATGTTCCCGTCGAATTTGAAGAGGAGGCCGATCTCCCATTGAAACTCGAAAGGACCCCAGGTAGTCGTGCCACAATTCAAAAAGACACCGATTTCCCCATCTGCCCGACATAAGGACTGATTCCACTGAACCGATTCAAAGAGAACTCCCAGGATCAACTAAAACCACAGAGGGAGGCCTGACTTCCCAGGTGGATGATGGCTAAAAAGCCCCAGGACAGGAATTCAACTCACAGGAGGCCTCCCACCCCTTTGACAACTCGAAAAGATAGCGGAGTTCCATGCCTCAACAAGAGACGTGGCATGACTCTCCTGTTGAAACTTCATAGGATCACTGAGATCCTTGTCGGAACTGCAGAGGTACCCTAAGGAGAGTGCGTCAACTTCAGATGAGACCCTATTCCCCTGCACTGCCAGCAAAGGCATCCCAAACAATCCTCTCCTCAAAAGGATTCCGGATTTCCCAGAGACAACTTGAGAGGCTCCGTGAGGCCCCTGTTGCCAAGCGAGGAGTCCGAAAATTTCCTGCCCGAACTCGAGAAACATTTTGTGGTTACACCTTTCTATGCGAATTGAATCCCGATCCCTCTGCATTGACTCGAGAGCAATCACGACCTTCCACTCGCAACTTGACTTCCCTGAGGCAACATAGAGTCAACCTGAGGTCCCCGAGGTAACTTGAAAGGCAAGCCAAACCTCACCCCGCAACTCGCAAAAAACCAAGAGATGCCCCAGGCAATGTCACAAGAGGCCGTTCTTTTCTGCAGCGCCTGTAGAGCAATCCCGAGTTCTCCCTTAAGATATGATAGGAGGCTTCAATTCTTATTTAAAATTCAAGGGGCTCCCAGAAAACCCGTCTTCAATCGAGAGAAATCTTGAGTTTCTGTCCACACCTCTAGAAGAGCTCCGTATTCCCAACCTCCTCACGATATGAGCGTTCAAACCCTGCTTTAACTCAAGAGGAATTCTTTCCTATTCTGCCACTACAAAAGGAAGCCTCTGTCTCCTATTGAAACACGAGCGCACTCCCGCGGATCCTGCTGCAAGGATAAAGGACTCTGAGTTCCCCCTCCAATAGAGGTAGGTCCTGATGATCTAGCAAAGCTCCAAGGGAACACCAACTATCACATCACAACATGATGGAATACCGGACACCCATGCAGAGCCTGTAGAAAAAAGCCCTAATGAACCGTCTGATCACGACAGGAGGATTGACTACCCTTTTACAACTCAAAATAAAAGCAGAATTCCATGCCTCAAATCGAGACGAAACCTGACTCCCCAGTAGAACCTTCATAGCAACCCCGAGATTCCTGTCGTCACTGCAGAGGAACACACAGTTGACCGACTCAAAGCTGAATGAGGCCCTATTTCTCTGCTGTGCCTCGAGAGGAATACCAAGGTTTCCCTTCCAACACGATAGGAGACCTGATTCCCTGTAGTAAAACGAGCGAGTTCGTGAGGTCCCTGTCACAACGGGAGAAGAACCCCAAGCTTCCGGCAATCCCCTCAATGCGAGATGAGAAAATTTTCCACTGCAGAGTCTAAAGAGAAATCCCACATTCCAGCTTGAAACTCGAACGGGTACTTGACATCCTTTATTCGACTCAAAAGCTACCCGATATAGCCATTCCCACTGGAGAGGAGCACATAATTTTTGGACTCAACAGTTGATGAGGCCCTATTCCAATTCCACGTCTCGAGAGTAATCCCGAAGTACCCCTTCCAACATGAAAGGAGGCCTGACTTCCCTGAAGCAACACGAGCAAGATCCTGAGGTCCCAGTCACAACTCGAGAGAGACCCGAAGCTTCCTGCTGCAACTCGAGAAAAACCACAAGATTTTGCCCTCAAGGCAAGATGAGGAACATTTCCAGGGCAGATTCTCAAGAGAAATCCCAGATTCCCGCTTGAAATTGAACAGGTTACTTATCATCCTTTATAAGACTCAAAAATTACACCGGCATACCCAGTCCCAACCGAGAGGAACACCGAATTTCCTGCCACAACTGACAAAGTGCCCCGTTTTCCAGTCCTCTTTTCCAGATGACAATCGATTCCCCTGCTTGTCTGGAATGGAAGCCGGACGATCTCACCGCACAGTATGAGGAGACTGGTACCACCTTGAACCTCAGGAGGATCCCCGGGGTTTCAAAACACAATTGAAAAAAGTACCAAGGTCCCCACCCACTCGAGATATTCTCTGATTCCACTGCATAGATTCAAATGTTTCCTCAAGTAGCAACTCACAAGACGAGTGGAGACCTGACTCCCCGAGCATTCTCAGTACAATCTCCAGGTACAAATTCAACTCGACTTTCACCTAACACCCCTTTAAAACTCGAGAAGAAAGCGGAGTTCCATGTCTGAACACGAGACGAGGCCAGACTCCCCAGGTGAATTTTGAGAGCAACACCAAGGTATCTATTGCTCCTGGAGAGAAATCCTGAGTTCAACAGACTCGAATCTAGATGCAGACCAATTTTTCTACAGCGACTCCAAAGGAATCCCGAGGTTCCCCTTGCAGATGGAAAGGCGTTCTGACTCCCCAGAGACAACACGGGAGGCTCGTTGATATTTCCGTCGTTACTTGAGAGGATCACGACACTTCCCGCAGCAACCCTAGAAACACTTCAAGGTTCCTCTTTCGAAGCAACATGTGGCCCCCCCTTTTTTTTTCCTGCAGCACATAGACATAAGTCCCGAGTTCCTTCTCCAAATTCGATATGAGGCTTGAGTTCCTTGATGCAACTTAAGGTTCTCCCAGAGGTACCCATCCCAATGAGAGAAGCAAACAGAATTTCCCCACCACAATTTAAGAGAAGGCTCGTGTACAAACCTCAGCTGAAGATAATGGGCCATTCCTCTTTCAACGGAACAGGAATCCCAACTTCCCATCGCACAAATTGACGAGTCCAGTCATATCTATTGACACTCGAGGGCAACCCCGTAGATTCTGCAGCAAGGTCAACGGACTCCGAGTTCACACTCAACTAGAGATGAGTCATGTTTTGTTTGGAGCAGCTCCAGTGGAACACGGAGTATCACATCCCAACATGATCGGAGGCATGAATCTCCCACTGAGCCTCTCGAAAAAGCCCAAATTTCCCGCTCAAACAGATTGCAGACCTGACAAGCCTTTAACAACTCTGGGGGAAAGCAGAGTTCCCTCCTCAACAAAGAATAGGCCCGATACCCCAGTGGAACCTTCATAGCAACCCCAAGATCCTTGTGGCCACTGAGGAGGAACACTGAGTTTACCTACTCAAGTCTAAATGTGGCCCTCATGCCCTGCAGCTACTCGAAAGGAATCCCAGGTTCTACATTAAAAACAAAAGGAGACCTGACTTTCCTGAGGCAAAACTAGCAAGTCCCAGTGGTTCCCGTCATAACTCAAGAAGACCTAAAAGCTTCAAGCCGCAACTCGAGAGAAACCAGGAAATTCTCCAGTCCGCGCGACAGGCCGCACCTTTCCGCTCTAGCGTCTTAAGAGAAGTCCCACATTCGCTCTTCCAACTCGAAAGGATACTCGGCACCCTATACACAACTCAAGAAGTTCCCCGGGGTACCCGGCCAAACTCGAGAGGAGCAGCGAGGTTCATGCCACAGCTCAAGAAGAGACCCATTTTCCACTTGTCATCTCGAGGTGAGGATCGATTGCCCTGCTTCGTCTAGAAATTAATCCCGATGTTCCCGTCGAATCTGAAGAGGAGGCCAATGTCCCCTTGAAACTCGAGCGGACCCCGGGAAGTCGTGCCACAATTCAAAAAGACACCGATTTCCCCATCTGCTTGACAAAAGACTGATTCCACGGTCCCGATTCAAAGACAACTCCCGGGATCAACTAACACCACGAAGGGAGGCATGACTTCCCAGGTGCATCATGGAGAAAAGCACCAGGACAGATATTCAACGCAACTGGAGGCCTCCCACCCCTTTTACAACTCGGAAAGATAGCGGAGTTACATGCCTCAACAAGAGACGTGGCATGACTCCCCTGTTGAAACTTCACAGGAACACTGAGATCCATGTCAGAACTGGAGAGGCACCCTGAGGATAGCGCCTCAACTCACTCAGACCCTATTCCCCTGCACTGACTCGAAAGGCATCCCAAAGTCTCTTCGCACCTCAAAAGGGTTCCGGACTTCCAGAGACAACATGATACGCTCCGTGAGGCCACTTTTGCCACTCGAGGGATCCGAAAGATTCCTGCCCCAACTCGAGAAACACTTTGGGATAACCCCTTTAAAGGCGAATTGAAGCCCAATTCCTCTACATTGACTCGAGACCAAGCACGATCTTCCCCTCGCAACTTGTCTTCCCTGAGGCAACACGAGTATCTCCCTGAGTTCCCCGGCATAACTCTAAAGGAAAGCCGAACTTACCTCTGCAATGCTGCAAAACCCACAAGAAGCCCCAGGCAACGTCACTTGAGGCCCTTTTTTTTCCTGCAGCGCCTGGAGAGCAATCCTGAGTTCTCTCTCAAGATACCATAGGAGGCTTGAATCCCTATTTACAAATCAAGGGGATCCCAGAACACGCTTCTTCAATCAAAAGAAACCCTGAGTTTCGGTCCACAGCTCTAGAAGAGCTCCGTATTCCACACCTCCTCACGATACGAGCGTTCAAACCCTGCTTCAACTCTAGAGGAATGCTTTCTTCCTCTCGCACCACAAGAGGAGGCATCTGTCTCCTATTGAAACTCGACGGCATTCCCGTGGATCCTGCTGCAAGGATAAAGGGCTCTGAGTTCCCCCTCCAATCGAGGTAGGTCCTGATGATCTAGCAAAGCTCCAATGGAACACTGACTATCCCCTCACAACATGATGGGAAACATGACACCCATGCTGAACCTATAGAAAAAGTCCTAATGTACCGCCTGATCATGAAACGAGGACTGATTCCCTCTTTTACAACTCGAAAGGAAAGCAGATTTCCATGCCTGAAATCGAGACGAAGCCTGACTCCCTAGTAGAACTTTTCAAAGCAACCCCGAGATGCTTGTCGCTACTGGAGAGGAACACAGAGTTGACCGACTCAACGCTAGATGAGGCCCTATTCCTCTGCTGCGCCTCAAGAGAAATCCCAAGGTTCACCTTTCAACACGAGAAGAGACCTGACTGCCCTGGGGCAACACGAGCGAGTTTGTAAGGTCCCCATTGCAACTCGAGAAGGACCCCAAGCTTCCCACCGCCTCTCGAGAGAAACCGCAATATTCCCCCATCAATGCGAGATGAGGAATTTTCTGCTGCAGGGTCTCAAGAGAAATCCCACATTTCCGTTTGATACTCGTAGGGGTACTAGACACCCTTCATGCGACTCAAAAAGTTCCCTGAAATAGCTGTCCCCACTGGAGGGTAGAATACAATATACAGACTCATTCTTAAATGAGGCCCTATCCCTATTCCATGCCTCGAGAGTAATCCCAAAGCTCTCCTTGCAACATGAAAGGAGATCTGACTTCCCTGAAGCAACATGAGCCAGTTCCTGAGGTCCCCATCATAACTCAAGAGAGTCTACAAGCTTCCCGCCACAACTCGAGAAAATCCAAAAGATTCCCCCATAAATGCGAGGTGAGGAACTTTTCTGCTGCAGAATCTCAAGAGAAATCCCACTTCCCCACTTTAAACTCGAATGGGTACTTGACAACCTTTCTGCTACAACAAAGTCTGCCTGATTTAGCCATCCCCACAGGTGAGGAGCACACAATTAATGGGCTCATCACTAGATGAGGCCGAATTCCCATTGCACTCCTCGAGAGGAATAACGAAATTCCTCTTCCCACACGAAAGGAGACCTGACTTTCCTGGGGTAACACAAGCGAGTGCCTGAGGTCCCCATCTCAATTCGAGGGGGACCCCAAGCATCCCACCCAACTTGAGAAAAACCATAAAATAATGGTGAAAAACATTTCCATTGCAGATTCTCAAGAGAAATCACACATTCCAGCTTGAAACTCGACAGGTCACTTGACATCCTTTATGCAACTCAAAAATTACACCAACTTACCCAGCCCCAATCAAGTGGAACACCGAGCTTCTTGCAACAACTGACAAAGTGTCCCGTTATACATTCCTTTGTCCAGATGACAGTCGATTCCCCTGTTTGTCTGTAACTGAATCCGGACGATCCCGTCGAAGAGTAGGAGGAGGCTGGTACCACCTTGAACCTCGGGTGGATTCCCGGGTTTTCAAAACACAGTTGTAAAAGGAACTGATGTCTCCACCCACTCGAGATATTGTCTGATTCCACTGCACAGATTCAAATGTATCCTTGAGTATCACCTCACAAGACGAGTGGAGACCTTACTCCCCGAGCATTCTCCATACATTCTCCAGGTACAAACTGAACTTGATGGTGGTCTAACACCCCGTTTACAACTCGAGAAGAAAGCGGAGTTCCATCCCTGAACACGAGAAGAGGATTGACTCCCCAGGTGAATTTTGAGAGCAACTCCAAGATCCATGTCCCCACTGGAGAGGAACACACAGTTGACCAAATCAATAATATATATGGACCTATTCATCTGCTGTGCCTCGAGAGGAATCCCAAGGTTCCACTTCCAACACGAAAGGAGACCTGACTTCCCTGGTTCAAGAGGAGCGAGTACCTGAGATCCCTGCGGGAACTCGAGAAGGACCCCAAGCTACCCGCCGCAACTCGTGAAAAACCACAGGATTATGCACTCAAGGCGAGATGAGGAAAATTTTTGCTGCAGTGTCTCAAGAGAAATCCCACATTCCCGCTTGAGAGGCAAAAGGGTACTTGACACCCTTTCTGTGACACAAAAATCTCCCTGACACAGTTGTCCCCACTGGAGAGTAGCATACAATTTACAGACTCAAATATGGATGAGGCCCTATTCCCATTCCACGCCTGAGAGGAATCCTGAAATTCCTCTTCCAACACGAAAGGAGACATGACTTTACTGCTGCAACACGAGTGAGTTCCTCAGGTCCCCGTCTCAATTTGAGAGGCACCCAAAGCTTCCCGCTGCACCTGGAGAAAAAACAAAATATTCTGCCCTCAAGGCGTGATGTGGAACATTTCCACTGAAGATTCTCATAAGAAATCCCACATTGCAGCTTGAAACTCAACAGGTTACTTTACATCCTTTATGTGACTCAAAAATTGCACTGACATACCCAGCCCCAATCGAGAGGAACACCGAGATTCTTGCCACAGCTGACAAAGTGCCCCGTTATCCAGTTCTGTTTTCCCGAAAATATTCGATTCACCTGCTTTGTCTGGAATGGAATCCGGACGTTCCCGTCGCACTGTACGAGATGGCCAGTACCACCTTGATCCTCGGGAGGATCCCCAGGGTTCCAAAACACAATTGGAAAAGGAACCGGTATCCCCACCCACTAGAGATTTTGTCTGATTCCACCGCACAGATTCAAATGTAATCTCGAGTATCAACTCACAAGACAAATGGAGACTTGACTCCCCGAGCATTCTCAATAAAATCTCCAGTTACAAATTCAACTCGACTGAAGTCTAACACGCCTTTTACAACTCGAGAAGAAAGCAGAGTTCCATGCCTGAACAGGAGAAGAGGTCTGACTCCCCAGGTGAAAATTGAAAGCAACTCCAAGATACATGTCCCCGCTGGAAAGGAACACACAGTAGGCCAAATTAACACTAGATACGGCCCTATTCATCTGCTGCTCCTCGAGAGGAATCCCAAGGTTCCCCTTCCAACACGATAGGAGACCTGACGTTACTGGGACAACACGAACGAGTTCCTGAGTTCCCTGTGGGAACTCTAGAAGGACCCCAAGCTACCCGGCGCAACTCGTGAAAAACCACAAGATTCTGCACTCAAGGCGAGATGAGGAAAATTTCGCCTGCAGAGTCTCAAGAGAAATCCCACATTCCCGCTTGAAATTCGAACGGGCACTTGACACCGTTTATGCGACTCAAAAAGTTCCCTGAATAGCAGTCCCCATTGCTGAGGAGCACACAATTTATGGACTCAACCTTAGATGAGGCCCTATTCCCATTGCACGCCTCGAGAGTAATCCCAAAGCTCTTCTTGCAAAACGAAAGGAGACCTGACTTTGCTGAAGCAACACGAGCAAGTTCCTGAGGTCCCCGGTGCAACTCGAGAGGGACCTGAAGCTTCCCACCGCAACTCAAGAAAAACCACAAGATTCAGCTCTCAAGGTGAGATGAGTAACATTTCCTTTGCAGATTCTCATGTGAAATCCCTCATTCCAGCTTAAAACTCAACAGGTTACTTAACATCTTTATGCGACTCAAAAATTAAACCGACATACCGAGCTGCAATCGAGAGGAACGCCCAGTTTCCCAACACAACTGACTAAGTGCCCCATTATCCACTCCTCTTGTCCAGATGACAGTCGATTCCCGTGCTTTGTATGGAATGGAATCTGGATCTTCCCATCCCGTCGAACAGTACAAGGAGGTTGGTACCACCTTAAACCTCGGGAGGATTCCCGGGTTTTCAAAACACAGTTGTAAATGGAACCGATATCCCCACCCATTCGAGATACTGTCTGATTCCACTGCACAGATTCAAATGTATCCTCGAGTAGCAACTCACAAGACAAGTGGAGACCTGAATCCCCGAGCATTCTCCATACAATCTCCAGGTACAAACTGAACTCGACTGTGTTCTAACACCCCGTTTAAACTCGAGAAGAAAGCACGGTTCCATCCCTGAACAGGAGAAGAGGATTGACTCCCCATGTGAATTTTGAGAGCAACTCCAAGATCCATGTCCCCACTGGAGAGGAACATACAGTTGACCAAATCAATAATATATACGGACCTATTCATCTGCTGTGCCTCAAGAGGAATCCCGAGGTTCCCCTTCCAATAAGAAATGAGACCTGACTTCTCTGGGTCAACCCAAGTGACTTCTTGAGATCCCTGTGGGAACTCGAGAAGGACCCCAAGCTACCCTCCACAACTCGAGAAAAACAACAAGATTCTGCACTCAAGGCGAGATGCGGAAATTTTCCCCTGCAGAGTCTCAAGAGAAATCCCACATTCCCTCTTGAAACTCGAACGGGTAATTGACACCCTTTCTGCAACACAAAAATCTCCCTGACATAGCTGCCCCCACTGGAAAGGAGCATACACTTTACGGACTCAAATATGGATGAGGCCCTATTCCCATTCCACGCCTCGAGAGAAATCCAGAAATCCCTCTTCCAACAAGAAAGGAGACATGACTTTCCTGGGGCAACACGAGCGAGTTCCTCAGGTCCCCATCCCTATTCGAGAAGGTCTCCAAGCTTCCCACCACAGCTCGACAAAAACCACAAAATTCTGAACTCAAGGTGAGATGAGGAAATTTTCCCTTGCAGAGTCTCAAAAGAAATCCCACATTCATGCTTTAAACTCGAAAGGGTACTTGACACCCTTTATGCGACTCAAAAACTTCCCAGACATAGCCGTCCCCACTGAAGAGGGAAGCAAAATTTACTTAAACGAGGTTAGATGCAGGCCTATTCCTCTGCTGCGCCTTGAGCGGAAACTCAAGGTGCCCCTTCCAACACAATAGGAGACCTGACGTCCCTGGGAAAACACGAGCGAGTTCCTGAGGTCCAGGTCATTAACTCAAGAGAGACTACAAGCTTCCCGCCATAACACGAGAAAAACCAAAAGATTACCCCATTAAGGCGAGGTGAGGCACTTTTCTCCCGCAGAGTCTCAAGAGAAATCCCACATTCCCACATGAAACTCGAACGGGTATTTGACACCCTTTCTCCAACACCAAAAGCTCCCTGATTTTGAGTTTTGTAAAGAGAACGCACTGGTAATAGCAAACACCCTCTTCCAACAACACAAGAGAAGACTCTACACTTGGACATCACCAGATGGTCAACACCGAAATCAGATTGATTATATTCTTTTCAGCCAAAGATGGAGCAGCTCTATACAGTTAGCAAAAACAAGACCAGGAGCTGACTGTGGCGCAGATCATGAACTCCTTATTGCCAAATTCAGACTTAAATTGAAGAAAGTAGGGAAAACCACTAGACCATTCAGACATGACCTAAATCAAATCCCTTATGATTATATAGTGGAAGTCAGAAATAGATTTAAGGGACTATATCTGATAGATAGAGTGCCTGATGAACTCTGGACGGAGGTTCGTGACATTGTACAGGAGACAGGGACCAAGACCATCCCCATGGAAAAGAAATGCAGAAAAGCAAAATGGCTGTCTGAGGAGGCCTCAAAAATAGCTGTGAAAAGAAAAGAAGCAAAAACCAAAAGTGAAAAGGAAAGATATAAGCATCTGAATGCAGAGATCCAAAGAATAGCAAGGAGAGATAAGAAAGCCTTCCTCAGTGATCAGTGCAACGAAATAGAGGAAAACAACAGAATAGGAAAAACAAGAGAGCTCTTCAAGAAAATGAGAGATTCCAAGGGAACATTTCATGCAAAGATGGGCTCAATATAGGACAGAAATGGTATAGACAGAAGCAGAAGATATTAAGAAGAGGTGGCAAGAATACACAGAAGAACTGTACAAAAAAGATCTTCACGACCAAGATAGTCACGATAACGTGATCACTGACCTGGAGCCAGATATCTTGGAATGTGAAGTCAAGTGGGCGTTAGAAAGCATCACTATGAACAAAGCTAGTGTAGGTGATGGAATTCCAGTTGAGCTATTTCAAATCTTGAAAGATAATGCTGTGAAAGTGCTGCACTCAATATACATGCAAATTTGGAAAACTCAGCAGTGGCCACAGGACTGGAAAAGGTCAGTCTTCATTCCAATCCCAAAGAAAGACAATGCCAAAGAATGCTCAAAATACCGCACAATTGCACTCACCTCACACGCTAGTAATGTCATGCTCAAAATTCTCCAAGCCAGGCTTCAGCAATATGTGAACCGTGAACTCCCAGATGTTCAATCAGGTTTTAGAAAAGGTAGAGGCACGAGAGATCAAATTACCAACATCCGCTGGATCATGGAGAAAGGAAGAGAGTTCCAGAAAAACATCTCTTTCTGCTACATTGACTATGCCAAAGCCTTTGACTCTGTGGATCACAATAAACTGTGGAACATTCTGAAAGAGATGGGAATCCCAGAACACCTGACCTGCCTCTTGAGAAACCTGTATTCAGGTCAGGAAGCAACAGTCAGAAGTGCACATGGAATAACAGACTGGTTCCAAATAGGAAAAGGAGTACATCAAGGCTGTATATTGTCACCTTGCTTATTTAACTTATGTGCAGAATACATCATGAGGAACGCTGGGCTGGAAGAAGCACAAGCTGGAATTAAGATTGCTGGGAGAAATATCAATAACCTCAGATATGCAGATGACACCACCCTTATGGCAGAAAGTGAAGAGGAACTAAAAAGCCTCTTGATGAAAGTGAAAGAGGAGAGTGAAAATGTTGGCTTGAAGCTCAACATTCAGAAAACAAAGATCATGGCATCTGGTCCCATCACTTCATCGGAAATAGATGGAAAAACAGTGGAAGTAGTGTCACACTTTATTTTTTGGGCATCAAAATCACTGCAGATGCTGATTGCAGCCATGAAATTAAAAGTCGCTTAACGCACCTCCAGTGGAACACAGAGTATCACCTCGCAACATGAACTGAGGCATGAATCCCCTGCTGAGCCTCTCGAGAGAGCCCAAATTTCCCACTGAAACAGACAGCAGACCTGACAATCCTGCTAAACTCGAGGGGAAAGCAGAGTTCCATCGTCAACAAACAATAGGCCTGACTTCCCAGTGGAAATTTCATAGCAACCCCAAGATCCCTGTGGCTACTGGAGAGGAACACTGAGTTTACCCACTCAAGTCTAAATGTGGCACTCATGCCCTGTAGTGAATCGAAAGGAATTCCGAGGTTCGACTTTCAACAGGAAAGCAGATCTGACTTCTGTGAAACAAAACTAGCGAGTCCCAGTGGATCCTGTCGGAACTCGAGAAGTCCTCCAAGCTTCAAGACGCAACTCGGGAAAAACCGTGAAATTATACACTCCACGCGACAGGACGCCCCTTTCCACTGCTGCGTCCTAAGAGAAATCCCACATCTGCTCTTCAAACAAGAAAATGCTTTCTGAACCCTATATGCAACTTAAAAAGGTAACCGAGATACCCAGCCAAACTCGAGAGGAGCAGCGAGGGTCCTGCCACAGCTCAAGAAGAGACCTGTTTTCCACTTGTCATTTCAAGGTGAGGATCGATTCCCCTGATTCATCTGGAAATTAATCCCGATGTTCCCGTCGAATTTGAAGAGGAGGCCGATCTCCCATTGAAACTCGAAAGGACCCCAGGTAGTCGTGCCACAATTCAAAAAGACACCGATTTCCCCATCTGCCCGACATAAGGACTGATTCCACTGAACCGATTCAAAGAGAACCCCCAGGATCAACTAAAACCACAGAGGGAGGCCTGACTTCCCAGGTGGATGATGGCTAAAAAGCCCCAGGACAGGAATTCAACTCACAGGAGGCCTCCCACCCCTTTTACAACTCGAAAAGATAGCGGAGTTCCATGCCTCAACAAGAGACGTGGCATGACTCTCCTGTTGAAACGTCATAGGATCACTGACATCCTTGTTGGAACTGGAGAAGCACCCTGAGGAGAGCGCCTCAACTCCAGATGAGACCCTATTCCCTTGCACTGCCTCCAAAGGTATCCCAAACAATCCTCTCACCTCAAAAGGATTCCAGACTTCCCAGAGACAACTTGAGAGGTACCGTGAGGCCACTTTTGCCAAGCGAGGAGTCCGAAAGTTTCCTGCCCGAACTCGAGAAACACTTTTGGCTTACCCCTTTCATTGCAAATAGAAGCCCGATCCCTCTGCATTAACTCGAGAGCAATCACGACCTTCCCCTCGCAACTTGACTTCCCTGAGGCAGCAGATTGTCAACCTGAGTTCCCGTCTTACCTTGAAAGGAAAGCCAAACGTACCCCCACAACTCGCCAAAAATCAAGAGATGCCCCAGGCAACGTCACAAGAGGCCGTTCTTTTCTGCAGCGCCTGGAGAGCAATTCCGAGTCCTCTCTTAAGATATGATAGGAGGCTTCAATTCTTATTTACAATTCAAGCGGCTCCCAGAAAACCCCTCTTCAATCGAGAGAAAATTTGAGTTTCAGTCCACACCTCTAGAAGAGCTCCATATTCCCAACCTCCTCATGATATGAGCTTTCAGACCCTGCTTTAACTCAAGAGGAAATATTTCCTACTCTCCCACCACAAAAGGAGACCTCTGTCTCCTATTGAAACTAGAGTGCACTCACGCGGATCCTATCGCAAGGATAAAGGACTCTCAGTTCTCCCTCCAATCGATGTAGGTCCTGATAATCTAGCAAAGCTCCAAGGGAACACCGACTATCACATCACAACATGACGGGATACTGGACACCCATGCGTTGCCTATAGAAAAAGCCGTAATGAACCGCCTGATCACGACAGGAGGACTGAATCCCCTTTTACAACTCGAAAGGAAAGCAGAATTCCATGCCTCAAATCGAGACAAAGCCTGACTCCCCAGTAGACCTTCATAGAAACCCCGAGATTCCTGTCGTCACTGCAGAGGAACACACAGTTGACCGACTCAACGCTTGATGCGGTCCTGTTCCTCTGCTGTGCTTTGAGAGGAATACCGAGGTTTCCCTTCCAACACGATAAGAGACCTGACTTCCCTGGGGCAACATGAGCGAGTTCCTGAGGTCCCCATCGCAACTGGAAAAGAACCCCAATCTTCCCGCCGCAACACGAGAAAAACCGCAAGATTCTCCCCTCAATGCGAGATGAGAAAATTTTCTGCTGCAGAGTCTCAAGAGAAATCCCACTTTCCAGCTTGAAACTCGAACGGGTACTTGACACCCTCTATTCAACTCAAATACTACCCAATATAGCCGTCCCCACTGGAGAGGAACAAACAATTTTCGGACTCAACAGTAGATGAGGCCCTATTCCCATTCCACGTCTTGAGATTAATCCCAAAGTAACCCTTCCAACACGAAAGGAGACCTGACTTTCCTGAAGCAACACGAGCGAGTTCCTAGGTAGCTGTCACAACTCGAGAGAGACACCAAGCTTCCCACTGCACCTCAAGAAAAACCACAAGATTCTGCCCTCAAGGCGAGATGAGGAACATTTCCAGTGCAGATTCTCAAGAAAAGCCCCACATTCCCGCTTGAAACTCAACAAGATACTTAACATTCTTTATGACACTCAAAAATTACACTGACATACCTAGTCCCAAACAAGAGGAAAACCGAATTTCCTGCCACAATTGACAAAGTGTCCCGTTTTCCAGTCCTCTTTTCCAGATGACAATTGATTCCCCTGCTTTATCGGGAATGGAAGCCGGACGCTCCCATCGCACGGTATGAGGAGGCCGGTACCACCTTGAAACTCGGGAGGATCCCTGGAGTTTCAGAACACAATTGGAAAAAGTATTGATGTCCCCACCCACTCGAGATATTCTCTGATTCCACTGCATAGATTCAAATGTTTCCTTGAGTAGCAACTCCCAAGACTAGTGAAGACCTGACTCCCAGAGCATTCCCAATAAAATCTCCAGGTACAAATTCAACTCGACTGTGGCCGAACACTCCTTTTAAAACTCGAGAAGAAAGTGGAGTTCCATGTTTGAACACGAGATGAGGCCTGACTCCCCAGGTGAATTTTGAGAGCACCACCGAGGACTCTGTTGCTCCTGGAGAGGAATCCTGAATTCAACGAACTCGAATCTAGACGCAAACCTATTTCTCTGCAGAGACTCCAAAGGAATCCCAAGGTTCCCCCTGCAAATGGAAAGACGTTCTGACTTCCCAGAGACAACACGGGAGGCTCCCTGATATTCCCGTCGTTACTCGAGAGGATCACGACACTTCCCGCAGCAATTCGAGAAACACCTCGAGGTTCCTCTTTTGAAGCAAGATGTGGCTTTTTTTTTTCATGCAGCACATAGACAGAAGTCCCAAGTTCCTTCTCCAAATTCGATATGAGGCTTGATTTCCTTGATGCAACTTAAGGTTCTCCCAGAGATACCCGTCCCGATGAGAGAAGCAAACAGAATTTCCCCACCACAATTTAAGAGAAGGCTCGTGTACAAACCTCAGCTGAAGATAATGGGCCATTTTTCTTTCAACGGAACAGGAATCCCAACTTCCCCTCGCACAACTTGACGAGTCCTGTCACATCTATTGACACTCGAGGGCAACCCCATAGATTCTGCAGCAAGGTCAACGGACTCCGAGTTCACACTCAACTAGAGATGAGTCGTGTTGTGTTTACATCAGCTACAGTGGAACACAGAGTATCACCTCCCAACATGATTGGAGGTATGACTCTGTCACTGAGCCTCTCGAATAAGCCCAAATTTCCCACTAAAAGAGATAGCAGACCTGACAATCTTTACAAATCGGGGGAAAACCAGAGTTCCCTCCTCAACAAAGACTAGGCCTGACTCCCCAGTGGAACCTTCATCATAACCCCAAGATCCCTGTGGCCACTGGGGGGAACAATGAGTTTACCCACTCAAGTCTAAATGTGGCCCTCATGCCCTGCAGAGACTCGAAAGGAATCCCAGTTCCACTTTCAACACGAAAGGAGACCTGAATTCCCTGAGGCAAAACTAATGAGTCCCAGGGGTTCCTGTAGTAACTCGAGAAGACCTCCAAGCTTCAAGCCACAACTTGAGAGAAACCATGAAATTCTTCAATTCATGTGACAGGACGCACCTTTCCGCTCTAGCGGTTTAAGAGAAGTCCCACATTCCCTCGTCCAACTCGAAAGGATACTCGGCACCCTATACACAACTCAAGAATTTCCCCAGGATACCCGGCCAAACTCGAGAGGAGCAGCGAGGTTCCTGCCACAGCTCAAGAAGAGACCATTTTCCACTCGTCATCTCTTGGTGAGGATTGATTGCCCTGCTTCGTCTGGAAACTAATCCCGATGTTCCCGTCGAATCTGAAGAGGAGGCCGATGTCCCCTTGAAACTCGAGAGGACCCTGGGGAGTCATGCTACAATTCAAAAAGACACAGGTTTCCCCATCTGCTCGACATAAGGAGTGATTCCACTCTACCGATTCAAAAGACAACTCCCGGGATCAACTAATACCATGAAGGGAGGCCTGACTTCCCAGGTGCATCATGGAGAAAAAGCACCAGGACAAAATTCAATGCGACTGGAGGCCTCCCACCCCTTTTACAACTCGGAAAGATAGTGGACTTCATGCCTCAACAAGAGACGTGGCATGACTCCCCTGTTGAAACTGCACAGGAACACTGAGATCCATGTCAGAATTGGAGAGGCACCCTGAGGATATCTCCTCAACTCACTCAGACCCTATTTCCCTGCACTGACTCGAAAGGCATCCCAAAGTCTCCTCACACCTCAAAAGGATTCCGGCCTTCCCAAAGACAAATTGATAGGCTCCGTGAGGCCCCTTTTGCCATTCGAGGGATCCGAAAGTTTTCTGCCCCAACTTGAGAAACACTTTGGGATTGCCCCTTTCAATGTGAATTGAAGCCCAATTCCTTTGCATTGACTCGAGAGCAATCACGACCTTCCCCTCGCAACATGACTTCCCTGAGGCAACACGAGTATCTCCATGAGTTCCCCGGTGTAACTCTAAAGGAAAGCCAAACTTCCCTCCGCACCGCTCCAAAACCCACGAGAAGCCCCAGGCCACGTCACATGAGCCCCTTTTTTTCCTGCAGCACCTGGAAAGCAATCCCAAGTTCTCTCTCAAGATACCATAGGAGCCTTGAATCCCTATTTACAAATAATGGGGTTCCCAAAATACCCTTCTTTAATCAAGAGAATCCACGAGTTTCTGTCCACAGCTCTAAAAGAGCTGCGTATTCCACACCTCCTCACGATATGAGCATTCACACTCTCCTTCAACTCTAGAGGAATGCTTCCTCTCACACCACAAGAGGAGGCATCTGTCTCCTATTGAAACTCGAGGGCACTCCCGCGGATCCTGCTGCAAGAATAAAGGACTCTGAGTTCCCACTCCAATTGAGGTAGGTCCTGATGATCTAGCAAAGCTACAATGGAACACTGACTATCCCCTCACAACATGATGGGAAACATGACACCCATGCTGAGTCGATAGACAAACCCTAATGTACCGCCTAATCACGAGACGAGGAATGATTTCCCCTTTTACAATTCGAAAGGAAAGCAAATTTCCATGCCTGAAATCGAGACAAAACCTGACTCCTCAGTAGAACTTCCATAGCAGCCCCGAGATGCCTGTCACCACTGGAGAGGAACACACAGTTGACCAACTCAACGCTAGATGCGGCCCTAATACTCTGCTGTGCCTCGAGAGAAATCCCGAGGTTCCCCTTTCAACATGAGAAGAGACCTGACTTCCCTGGGGCAACATGAGCGAGTTCCTTAGGTCCCCATTGCAACTCGACAACACACCAAGCTTCCCGCCGCAACTCGAGAAAAACCACCGGATTCTCCCATCAATGCGAGAAGAGGAAATATTCCGCTGCAGAGTCACAAGAGAAATGCCACATTCACGCTTGAAATTTGAAAGGCTACTTGAAACCCTTTTTGTGCCTCAAAACTTCCCCAACATAGCCCTCCCCTCTGAAGAGGAGCACACAGTTTACGTACACATCGCTAGATGCGGCCTTATTCCTCTGCCACCACTCGAGAGGCATCCTGAGTTTCCCCTTCCAACAAGAAAGGAGACCTGACTTCCCTGTGACAGCAGAGCGAGTTCCTGTGTCCCCGTCACAACTCGAGATTGGAACCCCAAGCTTCCCGCCGCAACTCGAGAGAAAACGCTTGATTCCCGCATCAATGTGAGACCCTTCTGCTGTAGGGTCTCAGGAGAAATCCCACTTTCCCGCTTGAAACTCGAACGGGTACTTGACACACTGTTCGCGCCACAATACTTCCCCGAAATAGCCGCCCCCTCTGATGAGGAGCTCACAGTTTACCTACACAACCCTTGATGCAGCCCTGTTCCTCTGACGCGCCTCGAAAGGCATCCAGAGTTTTCCCTTCCAACACGAAAGGAGAACTGACTTCCCTGGGACAACATAGGCGAGTTCCTAAGGTCCCCGTCGCAACTTGAGAGGAACCCCAAGCTTCCCTCTGCAACTCGAAAAAAACCGCAATATTCTCCCATCAATGTGAGATGAGGAACTTTTCTGCTGCATGGTCTCAAGTGAAATCCCACATTCCCGCTTGAAACTCGATCGCGTAATTGACACCCTTTATAAGACTCAAAAAGTTCCCTGACATAGCCGTCCCCACTGGAGAGGAGCACACAATTTACGGACTCAAATCTAGATGAGGCCTTATTACAATTCCACACCTCAAGAGTGATGCCAAAGTTCCCATTCCAACACGAAAGGAGACCTGGCTTCCCATACGAAACAAGAGCGAGTTCCTAAGGTCCACGTCACAACTCGAGAGGGACTCGAAGCTTCCCCCCGTAACTCGAGAAAAACCACAAGATTCTGCCCTCAAGGGGAGATGAGGAACATTTCCAGGGCAGATTCTCAAGATAAAACCCAGATTCTCGCGTGAAACTAAACCGGTTACTTACCAGCCTTTATGCGACTCAAAAATTACACCGACATACCCAGTCCCAACCGAGAGGAACACCGAATTTCCTGCCACAACTGACAAAGTGCCCCGTTTTCCAGTCCTCTTTTCCAGATGACAATCGATTCTCTGGCTTTGTCTGGAATGGAAGCCAGACGTTCCCGTCGCACAGTACGAGGAGGCCGGTACCACCTTGAACCTCGGGAGGATCCCCAGGGTTTCAAATCACAAATGGAAAAGGTACCGATGTCCCCACCCACTCGAGATATTCTCTGATTCCACTGCACAGATTCAAATGTTTCCTCGAGTAGCAACTCACAAGACGAGTGGAGACCTGACTCCACGAGCATTCTCAATACAATCTCCAGGTACAAATTCAACTCGACTGTGGCCTAACACCCCTTTTAAAACTCGAGAAGAAAGCAGAGTTACATGTCTGAACACGGGAGAGGCCTGACCCCCCAGGTGAATTTTGAGAGCACCACCGAGGACTCTGTTGCTCCTGGAGAGGAATCCTGAGTTCAACGGACTCGAATATATATGCAGACCTATTACTCTGCAGCGACTCCAAAGGAATGCCGAGGTTCCCCTTGCAAATGGAAAGGTGTTCTGACTTCCCAGAGACAACACGGGAGGCTCCCTGATATTCCCGTCGTTACTCGAGAGGATCACCACACTTCCCGCAGCAACTCGAGAAACACCTTGAGGTTCCTCTTTCGAAGCAAGATGTGGCCCTTTTCTTTCCTGCAGCACATGGACTGAAGTCCCAGATTACTTTTCCAAATTCGATATGAGGCTTGATTTCCTTGATGCAACTTAAGGTTCTCCCAGAGATACCCGTCCCGATGAGAGAAGCAAACAGAATTTCCCCGCCAAAATTTAAGAGAAGGCTCCTGTATAAACCTCAGCTGAAGAAAATGGGCCATTCCTTTTTTAACGGAACAGGAATCCCAACTTGCCCTCACACAACTTGATGAATATTGTCACATCTATTGACACTCGTGGGCAACACCGTAGATTCTGCAGCAAGGTCAACAGACTCTGAGTTCAAACTCAACTAGAGATGAGCCGAGTTTTGTTTGCAGCAGCTCTAGTGGAACACGGAGTATCACCTCCTAACATGATCGGAGGCATGACTCCCCCACTGAGCCTCTCGAAAAAGCCCAAATTTCCCGCTCAATCAGATAGCAGACCTGACAATCCTTTTACAACTCAGGGGGAAAACAGAGTTCCCTCCTCAACAAAGAATAGGCCTGACACCCCAGTGGAACCTTCATAGCAACCTCAAGATCACTGTGGCCTCTGGAGAGGAACACTGATTATACCCACTCAAGTCTAAATGTGGCCCTCATGCCGTGCAGTGACTCGAAAGGAATCCCAGGTTCCACTTTCAACACGAAAGGAGACCTGACTTCCCTGAGGCAAAACCAGCGAGTCCCAGTCGTTCCTGTCGTAACTCGAGAAAACCTCCAAGCTTCTAGCCGCAACTTGAGAGAAACCATGAAATTCTCCAGTCCACGTGACAGAATGCACCTTTCCGCTCTAGCGTCTTAAGAGAAGTCCCACATTCGCTCTTCCAACTTGAAAGGATACTCGGCACCCTATATGCAACTCAAGAAGTTCCCCGGGTTACCCAGCCAAACTCGAGAGGAACAGCGAGGTTCCTGCTACACAACTCAAGAAGAGACCCGTTTTCCACTCGTCATCTCGAGGTGAGGATCGATTGCCTTTCTTCGTCTGGAAATTTATCCCGATGTTCCCGTCGAACCTGAAGAGGAGGCCGATGTCCCCTTGAAACTCAAGCGGATCCTGGGGAGTCATGCCACAATTCAAAAAGACACCGATTTCCTCATCTGATGGACAAACGTCTGATTCCACGGTCCCCATTCAAAAAGAACTCCCGGAATCAACTAACACGAAGATGAGAGGCGTGACTTCTCAGGTGCATCAAGGAGAAAAAGCACCAGGACAGAAATTCAATGCGATGGAGGCCTCCCACCCCTTTTACAACTCGGAAAAAAGGGAGTTCCATGCCTCAACAAGAGACGTGGCATGACTCCCTGTTGAAACTTCACAGGAACTCTGAGATCCATGTCAGAACTGGAGAGGCACCCTGAGGTTAGCGCCTAAAATCCAGATCTGACCATCTTCCCCTCCACTGACTCGAAAGGCAACCCAAAGGCTCCTCACACCTCAAAAGGATTCCGGACTTCCAGAGAAAACTTGATAGGCTCCGTGAGGCCCCTTTTGCCACTCGAGGGATCCGAAAGATTCCTGCACAAATGGGAGAAACACTTTGGGATTACCCCTTTCATTGCTAATTGAAGCACGATTCCTCTGCATTGACTCAAGAGCAATCACGATCTTCCCCTTGCAACGTGACTTCCCTGAGGCAACACAAGTTTTTCCATGAGTTCCCCAGCATAACTCTAAAGGAAAGCCAAACTTCCCTCCGCAACTCTCCAAAAACCTCAAGAAGCCCCAGGAAACGTCACATGAGGCCTTTTTTTTCCTGCAGCACCTGGAGAGCAATACCGAGTTCTCTCTCAAGATACCATCAGTTCAGTTCAGTCGCTCAGTCATGTCCGACTCTCCGCGACGCCATGAATCACAGCACGCCAGGCCTCCCTATCCATCACCAACTCCCGGAGTTCACTCAAACTCATGTCCACAGAGTTGGGGATGCCATCCAGCCATCTCATTCTCGGTCGTCCCCTTCTCCTCCCGCCCCCAACCTTTCCCAGCATCAGAGTCTTTTCCAGTGAGTCAACTCGTCACGTGAGGTGGACAAAGTATTGCAGTTTCAGCATCAGTACTTCCAATGAACACCCAGGATCGATTTCCCTTAGAATGGACTGGTTGGATCTCCTTGCGGTACAAGGGACTCTCAAGAGTCTTCTCCAACACCACAGTTCAAAAGCATCAATTCTTCGGAGATCAGCTTTCTTCACAGTCCAACTCTCACATCCATACATGACCACGGGAAAAACCATAGCCTTGACTAGACGGACCTTTGTTGGCAAAATAATGTCTCTGCTTTTTAATATATTATCAAGGTTGGTCATAACTTTCCTTCCAAGGAGCAAGCGTCTTTTAATTTCATGGCTGCAATCAGCATCTGCATGATTTTGGAGCCCAAAAAAATAAAGTCTGACATGGTTTCCACTGTTTTTCCATCTATTTCCCATTAAGTGATGGGGCCAGATGCCATGATCTTTGTTTTCTGAATGTTGAGCTTCCAGCCAACATTTTCACTCTCCTCTTTCACTTTCATCAAGAGGTTTTTAAGTTCCTCTTCACTTTCTGCCATAAGGGTAGTGTCATCTGCATATCTGAGATTATTGATATTTCTCCCAGCAATCTTGATTCCAGCTTGTGCTTCTTCCAGCCCAGCATTCCTCATGATGTAACCTGCATATAAGTTAAATAAGCAAGGTGACAATATGCAGCCTTAACGCACTCCTTTTCCTATTTGGAACCAGTCTGTTTTTCCATGTACAGTTCTGACTGTTGCTTCCTGACCTGCATACAGGTTTCTCCAGAGGCAGCTCAGGTGGTCTGGGATTCCCATCTCTTTCAGAATGTTCCACAGTTTATTGTGATCTACACAGTCAAAGATTTTGGCATAGTCAATGAAGCAGAAATAGATGTTTTTCTGGAACTCTCTTGCTTTCTCCATGATCCAGGGGATGTTGGCTATTTGATCTCTGGTGCCTCTGCCTTTTCTAAAACCTGCTTGAACATCGGGGAATTCACGGTTCACATATTGCTGAAGCCTGGCTTGGAGAATTTTGAGCATGACTTTACTAGCGTGTGAGATGAGTGCAATTGTGCGGAAGTTTGAGCATTCTTTGGCATTGCCTTTCTTTGAGATTGGAATGAAGACTGAACTTTTCCAGTGCTATGGCCACTGCTGAGTTTTCCAAATTTGCTGGCATATTGAGTGCAGCACTTTCACAGCATCATCTTTCAAGATTTGAAATAGCTCAACTGGAATTCCATCACCACCACTAGCTTTGTTCGTAGTGATGTTTCTAAGGCCCACTTGACTTCACATTCCAAGATGTCTGGCTCTAGGTCAGTGATCGCGTTATCGTGAATATCTTGGTCGTGAATATCTTTTTTGTACAGTTCTTCTGTGTATTCCTGCCACCTCTTCTTAATATCTCCTGCTTCTGTTAGGTCCATACCATTTCTGTCATTTATCGAGCACATCTTTGCATGAAATTTTCCCTTGGAATCTCTCATTTTCTTGAAGAGCTCTCTGGTTTTTTCTATTCTGTTGTTTTCCTCTATTTCTTTGCATTGATCACTGAGGAAGTCTTTCTTATCTCTCCTAGCTATTCTTTGAAACTCTGCATTCAGATGCTTATATCTTTCCTTTTCTCCTTTGCTTTTCACTTCTCTTCTTTTCACAGCTATTTGTAAGGCCTCCTCAGACAGACATTTCGCTTTTTTGCATTTCTTTTCCATGGGGATTGTCTTGGTCCCTGTCTCCTCTACAAAGTCACGAACCTCCATCCATAGTTCATCAGGCACTCTATCTATCAGATCTAGTCCCTTAAATCTATTCCTCACTTCCACTATATAATCATAAGGGATTTGATTTAGGTCATGTCTGAATGATCTAGTGGTTTTCCCTACTTTCTTCAATTTAAGTCTGAATTTGGCAATAAGGAGTTCATGATCTGCGCCACAGTCAGCTCCTCGTCTTGTTTTTGCAAACTGTATAGAGCTTCTCCATCTTTGGCTGCAAAGAATATAATCAATCTGATTTCGGTGTTGACCAACTGGTGATGTCCACGTGTAGAGTCTTCTCTTGTGTTGTTGGAAGAGGGTGTTTGCTATGACCAGTGCGTTCTCTTGACAAAACTCTATTAGCCTTGGCCCTGCTTCATTCCGTGCTCCAAGGCCAAATTTGCCTGTTACTCCAGGTGTTTCTTGACTTCCTACTTTTGCATTCCAGTCCCCTATAATGAAAAGGACATCTTTTTTGGGTGTTAGTTCTAAAAGGTCTTGTAGGTCTTCATAGAACCATTCAACTTCGGCTTCTTCAGCGTTACTGGTTGGGGAATAGGCCTTGATTACTGTAATGTTGAATGCTTTCCCTTGGAAATGAAGAGAAATCATTCTGTCGTTTTTACGATTGCATCCAAGGACTGCATTTCGGACTCTTTTGTTGACCATGATGTATACTCCATTTCTTCTAAGGGATTCCTGCCCACAGTAGTAGATATAATGGTCATCTGAGTTAAATTCACCCATTCCAGTCCATTTTAATTCACTGATTCCTAGAATGTCGATGTTCACTCTTGCCATCTCCTGTTTGACCACTTCCAATTTTGCCTTGATTCATGGACCTAACATTCCAGGTTCCTATGCAATATTGCTCTTTACAGCACCGGACTGTGCTTCTATCATCAGTCACATCCACAACTGTGTATTGCTTTTGCTTTTGCTCCATCCCTTTATTCCTTCTAGAGTTACTTCTCAACTGATCTCCAATAGCATCCTGGGAACCTACTGACCTGGCGAATTCCTCATTCAATATTCTATCATTTTGCCCTTTGATACTGTTCTTGGGGTTCTCAAGGCAAGTATACTGAAGTAGTTTGCCATTCCCTTCTCCAGTGGACCATATTCTGCTGTGGTCCATGTGATCAGATCAACTAGTTTCCTGTGATTATGATTTCAGTGTGTCTGCCCTCTGATGCCCCCTCGCAATACCTACCGTCTTATTTGGGTTTCTCTTACCTTGGTCATGGAAAATCTCTTCACAGCCGCTCCAGCAAAGTGCAGCCACAGTACCTTACCTTGGATGAGGGATATCTCCTCAAGGCCGCCCCTCCTGACCTTGAACGTGGAATAGCTCCTCTCGGCCCTCCTGCGCCCGTGCAGACACCCCCTTTTGGACGTGGGGCAGCTCCTCTCAGCCGCTGGCCCTAGACTCAGGCGTGGGGTAGCTCCTCTCTGCTGCGCCTCTTTGCCTGGTCAGTTGCGCCAGGGCCGGCGTCTCTCGCATCTGCGCCGCAGGGGCTGGTCTCTCTCGCATACCATAGGAGTCTTGAATCCCTATTTACAATTCAAGGGGATCCCTGAACACCTTTCTTCAATAGAGAAACCCCGAGTTTCGGTCCAAAGCTCTAGACGAGCTCCATATTCCACACCTCCTCACGATATGAGCGTTCACACCCTGCTTTAACTCTAGAGGAATGCTTTCTTCCTCTCGCACAACAAGAGGAGGCATCTGTCTCCTATTGATACTCGAGGGCACTCCTGCGGACCCTGCTGCAAAGATAAAGCACTCTGAGTTCCCCTCCAATCGAGGTAGGTCCTGATGATCTAAGAAAGCTACAATGGAACACTGACTATCCCCTCACAACATGATGGGAAACCTGACACCCATGAAAGCCGATAGAAAAAGCCCTAATATACCGCCTGATCACGACATGAGGTCTGATTCCCCCTTTTACAAGTCGAAAGGAAAGCAGATTTGCACGCCTGAAATCGTGATGAAGACTGACTCCTGAGTAGAACTTTCATAGAAACCCCGAGATTCCTGTCGCCAACATAGAGGAACACACAGTTGATTGACTCAACCCTAGATGCGACCCTATTTCTCTGCTGCAACTCGAGAGAAATCCCGAGGTTCCCCTTTCAACACGAGAGGAGACCTGACTTCCCTGGGGCAATACAAGTGATTTCCTAAAGTCCCTGTTTCAACTCAACAAGAACCCCAAGCTTCCCACCACAACATGAGAAAACCACAAGATTCTCCTGTCAATGCAAGATGAGGAAATTTTCCACTCCAGTCTCAAGAGAAATCCCATATTCCCGCTTGAAGTTCAAACGGCTATTAGACACCCTTTTTGCTCCTCAAAACTTCCCGACATAGCCGTCCCCTCTGAAGAGGAGCACACAGTTTACATACACAACGCTAGATGCGGCCTTATTTTTCTGCCGCGACTCGAGAGGCATCCCGAGGTTCCCCTTCCAACACGAAAGGAGAACTGACTTCCCTGGGACAACATGAGCGAGTTCCTTAGGTCCCCGTCACAACTCAAGAGGAAACCCAAGCTTCCCGCCGCAACTCGAGAAAAACAGCAAGATTCCCCTATCAATGCAAGATGAGGAAATTTTCTGCTGCAGAGTCTCGAGAGAAATCCCACATTCCCTCTTGAAACTTGAACGGGTACTTGACACCCTTTATGAGACTCAAAAAGTTCCCTGACATAGCGGTCCCCACTGGAGAGGAGCACACAATTTACGGACTCAAATCTAGATGAGCCCTTATTCCAATTCCACGCCTCGAGAGTAATCCCGAAGTTCCCCTTCCAACACGAAAGGAGACCTGGATTCCCTGAAGCAACACGAGCGAGTTCCTGTGGTCCCTGTCGCAACTCGAGAGGGCCGTGAAGCTTCCTGCTGCAACTCGAGAAAAACCACAAGATTCAGCCCTCAAGGCAAGATGAGGAACATTTCCAGTGCAGATTCTCAAGAGAAAGCCTAGATTCCCGCTTGAAATTCAACAGGTTACGTACCAGCCTTTATGTGACTCAAAAATTACACCGACATACCCAGTCCCAACCGAGAGGAACACCGAATTTCCTGCCACAACTGACAAAGTGCCCCGTTTTCCAGTCCTCTTTTCCAGATGACAATCGATTCTCTGGCTGTGTCTGGAATGGAAGCCAGACGTTCCCGTCGCACAGTACGAGGAGGCCGGTACCACCTTGAACCTCGGGAGGATCCCCAGGGTTTCAAATCACAAATGGAAAAGGTACCGATGTCCCCACCCACTCGAGATATTCTCTGATTCCACTGCACAGATTCAAATGTTTCCTCGAGTAGCAACTCACAAGACGAGTGGAGACCTGACTCCACGAGCATTCTCAATACAATCTCCAGGTACAAATTCAACTCGACTGTGGCCTAACACCCCTTTTAAAACTCGAGAAGAAAGCAGAGTTACATGACTGAACACGAGAGAGGCTTGACCCCCCAGGTGAATTTTGAGAGCACCACCGAGGACTCTGTTGCTCCTGGAGAGGAATCCTGAGTTCAACGGACTCGAATATATATGCAGGCCTATTACTCTGCAGCGACTCCAAAGGAATGCCGAGGTTCCCCTTGCAAATGGAAAGGTGTTCTGACTTCCCAGAGACAACACGGGAGGCTCCCTGATATTCCCGTCGTTACTCGAGAGGATCACCACACTTCCCGCAGCAACTCGAGAAACACCTCGAGGTTCCTCTTTTGAAGCAAGATGTGGACCTTTCCTTTCCTGCAGCACATAAACAAAAGTCCTGAATTCCTTCTCCAAATTCGATGAGGCTTGATTTCCTTGATGCAACTTAAGGTTCTCCCAGAGATACCCGTCCCGATGAGAGAAGCAAACAGAATTTCCCCACCACAATTTAAGAGAAAGCTCCTGTACAAACCTCAGCTGAAGATAATGGGCCATTCCTCTTTCAACGGAACAGGAATCCCAACTTCCCCAGATCAAAGTGACGAGTCCTGTCACATCTATTGACACTCGAGGGCAACCCCATAGATTCTGCAGCAAGGTCAACGGACTCCGAGTTCACACTCAACTAGAGATGAGTCGTGTTGTGTTTACATCAGCTCCAGTGGAACACGGAGTATCACCTCCCAACATGATCGGAGGCATGACTCCCCCACTGAGCCTCTCGAAAAAGCCCAAATTTCCCACTCAAACAAATTGCAGACCTGACAATCCTTTTACAACTCAGGGGGAAAGCAGAGTTCTCTTCTCAACAAAGACTATGTCTGACACCCCAGTGGAAACTTCATATCAACCCCAAGATCCCTGTCACCACTGGAGAGGAACACTGAGTTTACCCACTCAAGTCTAAATGTGGCCCTCATGCCCTGCAGTGACTCGAAAGGAATTCCAGTTTCCACTTTCAACACGAAAGGAGACCTGCCTTCCCTGAGGCAAAACTAGCGAGTCGCAGTGGTTCCCGTCGTAACTCGAGAAGACCTCCAAGCTTCAAGCCGCAACTCGAGAGAAACCATGAAATTCCCCAATCCACGCGACAGGAAGCACCTTTCCGCTCTAGCGTCTTAAGAGAATTCCCACATTATCTCTTCCAACTCGAAAGGATACTCGGCACCCTATACAAAACTCAAGAAGTTCCCTGAGATACCCGGGCACACTCGAGAGGAGCAGCGAGGTTCCTGCCACAGCTCAAGAAGAGACCCGTTTTCCACTCATTATCTCGAGGTGAAGATCGATTTCTCTGCTTCGTCTGGAAATTAATCCTGATGTTGCTGTCGAATCTGAAGAGGAGGTCAATGTCACCTAAACTCGAGCGGAACCTGGGGAGTCATGCCACCATCCAAAAAGACACCGGCTTCCCCATCCGCTTGACATAAGGAGTCATTCCACTCTACCGATTCAAAGAAAACTCCCGAGATCAACTAACACCACGAAGGGAGGCCTGACTTCCCAGGTGCATAATGGAGAAAAAGCACCAGGACAGAAATTCAACTCGACACGAGGCCTCCCACCCCTTTGCCAACTCGAAAAGATAGCGGAGTTCCATGCATCAACAAGAGACGTGTCATGACTCCCCTTTTGAAACTTCATAGGAACACTGAGATCCATGTCAGAACTGGAGAGGCACCCTGAGGTTAGCGCCTCAACTCCAGATCAGACCCTATTCCCTTGCACTGACCCGAAAGGCATCCCAAAGGCTCCTCACACCACAAAAGGATTCCGGACTTCCCAGAGACCACTTGATAGGATCTGGGAGGCCACTTTTGCCACTCGAGGGATCCGAAAGATTCCTGCCCCAACTCGAGATCACTTTGGGACTACCCCTATCAATGCGAATTGAAGCCCGATTCCTCTGCATTGACTTGAGAGCAATCACGACCTTCCCCCCACAACGTGACTTCCCTGAGGCAACACGAGTATCTCCCTGAGTTCCCCGGTGTAACTCTAATGGAAAGCCAAAGTTCCCTCTGCAACTCTCCAAAAACCATGAGAAGCCCCTGGCAACGTTACATGAGGTCCTTTTTTTCCTGCAGATTCTAGACAGCAATCCCGAATTCTCTCTCAAGTTACCATAGGAGGCTTGAATCCCTATTTACAAATCAAGGGGATCCAAGAATACCCTTCTACAATCAAGAGAAACCCCAAGTTTTGGTCCACAGCTCTAGAAGAACTCCGTATTCCACACCTCCTCACGATATGAGCGTTCACACTCTGCTTCAACTCTAGAGGAATTCTTTCTTCCTCTCGCACCACAAGAGGAGGCATCTGTCTCCTATTGAATCTCGAGGGCACTCCTGCGGATCCTGCTGCAAGGATAAAGGACTCTGAGTTCCCCCTCCAATCAAGGTAGGTCCTGATGATCTAGCAAAGCTCCAATGGAACACTGACTATCCCCTCAAACATGATGGGAAACCGGACACCCATGCTGAGCCGATAGACAAAGCCCTAATGTACCGCCTGATCACGACATGAGGACTGATTCCACCTTTTACAACTCAAAAGGAAAGCAGATTTCCATGCCTGAAATCGTGACGAAGCCTGACTTCCCAGTCAAACTTTCATAGCAACCCCGAGATGCCTGTCGCCACTGGAGAGGAACACACAGTTGATTGACTCAGTGCTAGATGCGACCCTGTTCCTCTGCTGTGCCTCTAGAGAAATCCTGGGGTTCCCCTTTCAACGCGAGAAGAGACCTGACTTCCCTGGGGCAACATGAGCGAGTTCCTAAGGTCCCAGTTGCAACTCGACAAGAATCCCAAGCTTCCCCCTGCAACTTGAGAAAAACCACCAGATTCTCCCCTCAATGCGAGATGAGGAAATATTCCACTACAGAGTCTCCAGAGAAACCCTATATTCCCTCTTGAAGTTCGAAAGGCTACTTGACACCCTTTTTCCGCCTCAAAACTTCCCTGACATAGCCATCCCCTCTGAAGAGGAGCACACAGTTTACGTACAAAATGTTAGAAGAGGCCCTATTCCTCTGCCGAGCCTCGAGAGGTATCCCGATGTTGCTCTTCCAACACGAAAGGAGATCTGATTTCCATGAAGCAACTCGAAAGGGAACCGAAGCTTCCCGCTGCAATCGAGAAAATCCACAAGATTCTGCCCTCAGGAGAGATGAGGAAAAGTTCCAGTGCAGATTCTCAAGAGAAAGCGCAAATTCCTGCTTGAAACTCAACAGGATACTTACCATCCTTTATGTGACTCAAAAATTACATGGACATACCCAGGCCCAACCGAGAGGAATACCGAATTTCCTGACACAACTGACAAAATGCCCCGTTTTCCAGTCCTCTTTTCCAGATGACAATCGATTCCCCTGCTTTGTCTGGAATGCAAGGTACGAGGAGGAAGGAACCACCTTGAAACTCTGGAGGATCCCCGGGGTTTCAAAACACAATTGGAAAAGGTAGCGATGTCCCCACGCACTCGAGATATTCTCTGATTCCACTGTACAGATTCAAATGTTTCCTCGAGAAGCAACTCACAAGATGAGTGGAGACCTGACTCCCCGAGCATTCTCAATACAACCTGAGGATAGCACCTCAACTCCAGATCAGACCCTATTCCCCTGCACTGACTGGAAATGCATCCCAAACTCTCCTCACACCTCACAAGGATTCCTGATTTACCAGAGACTACATGAGAGTCTCCGTGAGGCCCTTTATGCAACTCGATGGATCCAAAAGATTCCTGCCCCAACTCTTGAAACAATTTGGCATTACTCCTTTCAATGCGAATTGAAGCCTGATTCCTCTGCATTGACCCGAGAGCAATCAAGACCTTCCCCTCGCAACTTGACTTTCCTGAGGCAACATGAGTGTCTCCCTGAATTCCCCGAGGTTAACTTGAAAGGAAAGCCAAACTTCCCTCCGCAATTCGCCAAAAAACACGAGAAGCCCCAGACAACGTCACATGAGGTCCTTTTTTATCCTGCAGCACCTAGAGAGCAATCCGGAGTTCTCTCTCAAGATACCATAGGAGGCTTGAATCCCTTTTTACAATTCAAGGGGCTCCCAGCATACCCATCTTCAATCCAGAGAAACACGGAGTTTCCATCCAAAGCTCTAGAAGAGCTCCGTATTCCACACCTCCATACGATATGAGGCTTCAAACCCTGATTCAAATATTGAGGAAGCATTTCTTCCTCTCCCACCACAAAAGGAGGCCTCTGTCTTCAATTGAAACTCGAGTGCACTCCAGCGGATTCTGCTGCAAGGATATAGGACTCAGAGTTTCCCTCCAATCGAGGTAGGTCCTTCTGATCTAGCAAAGCTCCAATGGAACACCAAATATTCCCTCATAACATGATGGGAAAACTGACACCCATGTAGAGCCACAAGAAAAAGTCCAAACGTAACTTCTGATCAAGACATGAGAACTGATTCCCGTTTTAAAACACGAAAGTAAAGCATAATTCCAAGTCTCAAAATGAGACTGATTGAAACCTGATTCCCCAGTCGAACATTCATAACAACCCCGAGATCCCTGTCGCCACGGTAGAGGAACACACAGATGACTGACACAAAGCTAGATGCAGCCCTATTCCTCTGCCGCAATCGAGATGAAGCCCGAGGTTCCCCTTCCATGATGAAAGAGACCTGACTTCCCTGGTGCAACACGAGCGAGTTCCTAATGTCCCCGTCTCAAATCGAGAAGAACCCCAAGCGTCCTGCCGCATCTCGAGAAAAACGACAAAAGTCCCCCATGAATGCGAGATGTGGAACTTTTCTGCTGCAGAGTCTCAAGAGAAATCCCACATTCCCGGTAGAAACTCGAACGGGTACTTGACACCCTTTATGCGACTCAAAAAGTTCCCTGACACAGACGTCCCCACTGGAGAGGAGCACACAGTTATGTACACAAGGCTAGATGCGGCCCTATTCTTCTGAAGCGTCACGAGAGGAATCCTGAGGTTCCCTTTCCAACACGAAAGGAGACCTGACTTCCCTGGGACAACACGAGCGAGTTCCTGATGTCCCCATCACAACTCGAGAGGAACCCTAAGCTTCTCGCCGCAACTTGAGAAAAACCACCAGATTCTCCCCTAAATGGGAGATGAGGAATTTTCTGCTCCAGAGTCTCAAGAGAAATCCCATAATCCCACTTGAAACTTGAACGGGTACTTGACACACTTTATGTGACTCAAAAAGTTCCCTGATATAGCCTACCACGCTGGAGAGGAGCACACAATTTACAGACTCAATACTAGATGAGCCCTTATTCCAATTCCACGCTTTGATTGTAATCCCGAAGTTTCCCTTCCAACACGAAAAGAGCCCTGACTTCCTTGAAGCAACATGAGCCAGATCCTGAGGTCCTGGTCGCAACTCAAGAGGGACCGGAAACTTCCCCCCGCAACTCGAGAAAAAGAACAAGACTCTGCCCTCATGGCGAGATGAGGAACATTTCCGTTGCAGATTCTCAAGAGAAATCATGCATTCCCGCTTGAAACTCGACAGGTTACTTAACATCCTTTATGCGACTCTAAAATTTAACCAACATAACCAGTCCCTACCGAGAGGAACACCAAATTGCCTGCCACAAAGAAAAAGTGCCCCGTTTTCCAGTCCTCTTTTCCATGTGACAGTAGATCCCCCTGATTTGTCTGGAATGGAATCCGGACGTTCCCATGGCACAGTTCGAGGAGGCTGTTACCACCTTGAAACTCGGGAGGATCCCCGGGGTTTCAAAACACAGTTGGAAAAGGTACCGATGTCCCCACCCAGTCGAGATATTGTATGATTCCACAGCACAGCCTCAAATGTATCCTCGAGTATCAACTCACAAGATGGGTGGAAATGTAACTCCCTTAGCATTCTCAATAAACTCTCCAGGTACAAATTCAACTCGACTGTGGCCTAACACCCCTTTTACAACTCGAGAAGAAAGCAGAGTTTCATGTCTGAACATGAGATGAGGCCTGACTCCCCAGGTGAATTTTGAGAACAACCTCGACAACTCTGTTGCTAACGGAGAGGAATCCTGAGTTCAACGGAATCGAATCTAGATGCAGACCTATTTCTCTGCAGCGACTCCAAAGGAATCCTGAGGTTCCCCTTGCAAACAGAAAAGCGTTCTGACTTCCCAGAGACAAACGGGAGGCTCCCTGATATTCCCGTCGTTACTCGAAAGGATCACCACACTTCCCGCAGCAACTCGAAAAAACCTCGAGAAGCCTTTTCAAAGCAAGATGAGGCCTTTTGTTCCTGCAGCACATGGACAGAAGTCCTAGATTCCTTTTCCAAATTCGATAGGAGGCTTGACTTCCTTGATGCAACTTAAGGGTCGCCCAGAGATACCCGTCCCGATAAGAGAAGTAAACAAATTTCCCCGCCACAATTTAAGAGAAGGCCCGTGATCACACCTCTGTTGAAGATAATGGGCCATTCCACTTTCAACTGAAGAGGAATCCCAACTTCCCCTCGCACCACATAACGAGTCCTGTCACATCTATTGACACTCGAGGGCAACCCCGAAGGTACTGCAGCAAGGTCAACAGACTCTAAGTACACACTCAACTAGAGATGCGTCGTGCTGTGTTTGCAGCAGCTCCAGTGGAACACGGAGTATCACCTCCCAACATTATCTGAGGCTTAAAGCCCCCACTGAGCCTCTGGAAAAAGCCCACATTTCCTCTAAAACAGATAGCAGACCTGACAATCTTTTTATAACTCACGGGGAAAGCAGAGTTCCCTCCTCAAGAATAACAAGGCATGACTCCCCAGTGGAACCTTCCTAGCAACCCCATGATCTCAGTGGCCAGTGGGTAGGAACACTGCATTTATCCCCTCGGGTCCAAATGTGGCCCTCATGCCCTGAAGCGACTCGAAAGGAATCCCAGGTTCCACTTTCAACACGAAAGGAGACCTGACTTCCCTGAGGCAAAACTAGCGAGTCCCAGTGGTTCCCATAGTAATTCGAGAAGACATCCGAACTTCAAGCCGAAACTCGTGAAAAAAGTTGAACTTCTCCACTCCATGTACAGGACGCCCCTGTCCGCGGCAGCGTCTTAAGAGGAATCCCACATTCCCTCTTCAAACTCGAAAGGATACTCGGCACAATATATGCAACTCAAGAAGTTCCCCGAGATACGTGGCCAACCTCGAGAGGAGCAGTAAGGTTCCTGCCACAGCTCAGAAGAGACCCGTTTTCCACTCGTCATCTCAAGGTGAGGATCAATTCCCCTGATTCGTCTGGAAATTAATCCCGATGTTCCCGTCGAATCTGAAGAGGAGGCCAATATCACCTTGAAACTCGAGCAGACCCCTGGGAGTCGTGCCACTATTCAAAAAGACACCGATTTCCCCATCTGCTCGACAAAAGACTGATTCTACGGTCCCGATTCAAAGACAACTCCCCCAATTAAAAGACAACTCCCGGGATCAACTAACACCACGAAGTGAGGCATGACTTCCCAGGTGCATCATGGGGAAAAAGCCCCAGGACAGAAATTCAATGCGACACGAGGCCTCCCAGCCGTTTAACAACTCGAAAAGAAAGCGGAGTTCCATGCCTCAACAAGAGACGTGACATGACTCTCCTGTTGAAACTTCATAGGAACACTGAGATCCATGTCAAAACTGGAGAGGTAACCTGAGGATAGCGCCTCAACTCCAGATCAGACCCTATTTCCCTGCACTGACTGAAAATGCATCCCAAAGGCTCCTCACACCTCACAAGAGAGGCTCCATGAGGCCCTTTTTTGCAACTCGAGGGATCCGAAAGATTCCTGCCCCAACTCGAGAAAAAAAATTGGCATTACCCCTTTCAATGCAAATTGAAGCCCGAGACTTCTGCATTGACCCGAAAGCAATCAAGACCTTCCCCTCGCAACTTGACTTTCCTGAGGCAACACGAGTGTCTCCCTGAATTCCCCTAGGTAACTCGAAAGGAAAGCCAAACTTCCCTCCACAACTCGCCAAAAACCACGAGAAGCCCCAGACAACGTCACATGAGTTCCTTTTTCTTCCTGCAGCTCCTAGGGAGCAATCCCTAGTTCTCTCTCAAGATACCATAGGAGGCTTGAATCCCTTTTTACAATTCAAGGGGCTCCCAGAATACCCATCTTAAATCCAGAGAAACACCGAGTTTCCGTCCAAAGCTCTGGAAGAGCTCTGTATTCGCCACCTCCACACGACATGAGGCTTCAAACCGGCCTTCAACACTAGAGGAAGCCTTTCTTCCTCTCCCACCACAAGAGGAGGACTCTATCTCCTATTGAAACTCGAGTGCACTCCCGCGGATCCTGCTGCAAGGATAAAGGACTCTGAGTTCCCCCTCCAATCGAGGTAGGTCCTTCTGATCTAGCAAAGCTCCAATGGAACACCAAATATTCCCTCATAACATGATGGGAAACCTAAAACCCATCCAGGGCCAAAAGGAAAAGCCCGAATGAAACTCCTGATCACGACATGAGGACTGATTCCCTTTTACAACACGAAATTAAAGCAGAATTCAATGTCTCAAATCGAGACGAAGCCTGACTCCCCAGTCGAACATTCATAACAACCCCGAGATCCCTGTTGCCACGGTAGAGGAACACACAGTTGACAGACTCAAAGCAAGATGCGGCCCTAATCGTCTGCTGTGATCAAGACGAAGCCCGAAGTTCCCCTTCCAAGATGAAAGAGACCTGACTTCCCTGGTGCAACACGAGCGAGTTCCTAATGTCCCCGTCGCAACTCGAGAAGAACCCAAGCTTCCCTCTGCATCTCAATAAAAACCACAAGATTCCCCCATCAATGCGAGATGTGGAACTTTTCTGTTGCAGACTCTCAAGAGAAATCCTACATTCCCGCTTGAAACTCGAACGGGTACTTGACACACTTTATGCGACTCAAAAAGTACCTGACATAGATGTCGCCACTGGAGAGGAGCACAGTTATGTACACACGTGTAGATGAGGCCCTCGAGTATCAACTCACAAGACGGGTGGAGACCTGACTCACCTAGCATTCTCAATAAAATCTCCAGGTACATACTCAACTCGACTTTGGCTTAACACCCCTTTCATAACTCGAGAAGAAAGCGGAGTTTCATCTCTGAACACGAGATGAGGCCTGACACCCCAGGTGAATTTTGAGAACAACCCCGACAACTCTGTTGTTAATGGAGAGGAATCCTGAGTTCAACAGACTCGAATCTAGATGCAGACCTATTTCTCTGCAGCGACTCCAAAGGAATCCCGAGGTTCCCCTTGCAAATGGAAAGGCGTTCTGACTTCCCAGAGACAACACGGGAGGCTCCTTGATATTCCCGTCGTTACTCGAGAGGATCACCACAGTTCCCGCAGCAACTCGAAAAAACCTCGAGATGCCTTTTCAAAGCAAGATGAGGCCTTTTGTTCCTGCAGCACATGGACCGAAGTCCCAGATTCCTTTTCCAAATTCTATAGGAGACTTGATTTCCTTGATGCAACTTAATAGTCGCCCAGAGATACCCGTCCTGATAAGAGAAGAAAACCGAATTTCCCCGCCACAATTTAAGGGAAGGCCCGTGATCACACCTCAGCTGAAGATAAACGGCCATTCCACTTTCAACTGAAGAGGAATCCCAACTTCCCCTCGCACCACATAACGAGTCCTGTCACATCAATTGACACTCAAGGGCAACATCGAAGGTACTGCAGCAGTGTCAAAGGACTACCAATTCAAACACAACTAGAGATAAGTCGTGTTGTGCTTGCAGCAGTTCCAGTGGAACACGGAGTATCACCTCCCAACATGATCTGAGGCATGAAGCCCCCGCTGAGCCTCTCGAAAAAGCCCAAATTTCCCACTAAAACAGAGAGCAGATCTGACAATCCTCGAACAACTTGCGGTGAAAGCAGAGTTCTCTCCTCAAGAAACACTAAGCTTGACTCCCCAGTGGAACCTTCATAGCAACCCCACGACCCCTGTGGCCACTGGGGAGGAACACTGCCTTTACCCACTGAAGTCTAAATGTGGCCCTGATGCCCTGAAGCAACTCGAAAGGAATCCCGGGTTCCATTTTCAACATGACAGGAGACCTGACTTCCCTGAGGCAAAACTAGCAAGACCTAGTGGTTCCCGTTGTAATTCTAGAAGACCTCCAAACGTCAAGACGAAACTCGTGAAAAAACTTGAAATTCTCCACTCCATCCGACAGGACTGCCCTGTTCACTGCAGTGTCTTAAGAGAAATCCCACATGCTCTCTTCAAACTCGAAAGGATACTCGGCACAATATGTTCAATTCAAGAAGTTCCCCGAGATACTTGGCCAACCTCGAGAGGAGTAGCGAGGTTCCTGCCACAGCTCAAGAAGAAACCCATTATTCACTCGTCATCTCGAGGTGAGAATCGATTCCCCTGCTTCATCTGTAAATTAATCCCGATGTTCCCATCGAATCTGAAGTGGAGGCCGATATCCCCTTGAAACTCGTGAGGACCCCGGAGAGTCAGGCCACCATTCAAAAAGACACGGATTTCCCCATCTGCCCGACATAAGGACTGATTCCACTGTACCGATTCAAAGAGAACCCCCAGGATCAGCTAACAACAAGAACAGAGGCCTGACTTCACAGGTGCATCATGGAGAAAAAGCCCCAGGACAGAAATTCAACTCGACACGAGGCCTCCCAGCCTTTAAACAACTCGAAAAGATAGCGGAGTTCCATGCCTCAACAAGAGACGTGGAATGACTCCCCTGTTGAAACTTCATAGGAACACTGAGATACATGTCAGAACTGGAGAGGCAACCTGAGGATAGCGACGCAACACAAGATCAGCCCCTATTCCCCTGCACTGACTGGAAATGCATCCCAAAGTTTCCTCACACCGCAGAAGGATTCTGGACTTCCCAGAGACTACATGAGAGGCTCCATGAGGCCCTTTTAGCAACGCGAGTGATCAGAAAGATTCCCACCCCAACTCGAGGAACACTTTGGAGTTACCCCTTTCAATGCGAATTGAAACCTGATTCCTCTGCATTGACTCGAGAGCAGTCAAGACCTTCCCCTCGCAACTTGACATTCCTGAGGCAACACGAGTGTCTCCCTGAATAACCCGGCGTAACTAAAAAGGAAAGACAAACTTCCCTCCGCAATTCGCCAAAAACCACGAGAAGCCCCAGACAACGTCACTTGATGTCCTCTTTTCCTGAAGCTCCTAGAGAGCAATCCCAAGTTCTCTCTCAAGATATCATAGGAGGCTTGAACCCCTATTTACAATTCAAGGGGCTCCCAGAATACCCATTTTCAATCCAAAGAAACACCGAGTTTCCATCCAAAGCTCTAGAAGAGTTCGGTATTCCCCTCCTCCACACTATGTGAGGCTTCAAACCCTGCTTCAACTATTGAGGAAGCCTTTCTTCCTCACCCACCACAAGAGGAGGCCTCTGTCTCCTATTGAAACTCGAGTGCACTCCCGCAGATCCTGCTGCAAGGATAAAGGATTCTGAGTTCCCCGTCCAATCAAGGTAGGTCCTGATGATCTATTTAAGCTCCAATGGAACACCAACTATCACCTCACAACATGATGAGAACCCTGACACCCATGCAGAGCTGATAGAAAAAACCCGAATGAAACGCCTGATCATGACATGAGGACTGATTCCCCTTTCACAACACGAATGTAAAGCAAAATTCCATGTCTCAAATCGAGATGAAGCCTGACTCCCCAGTCGAACATTCATAACAACCCCGAGATCCCTGTCGCCACTGTAGAGGAACACACAGTTGACCAACTCAAAGCTAGATATGGCCCCATTCCTCTGCCACGATCAAGACGAAGCCCGAGGTTCCCCTTCCAACACGAAAGGAGACCTGACTTCCCTGGTGCAACATGAGTGAATTCCAAATGTCCCCGTCGCAACTCAAGAAGAACCCCAAGCTTCCTGCCGCATCTCGAGAAAAAAACCACAAGATTCCCCCATCAATGCGAGATGTGGAAATTTTCTTCTGCAGAGTCTCAAGAGAAATCCCATATTCCCGCTTGAAACTTGAACGGGTACTTGACACCCTTTATGGGACTCAAAAAGTTCTCTGACATAGACGTCCTCACTTGAGAGGAGCACACAGTTATGTAAACACGGTTAGATGTGGCCCCATTCCTCTGAAGCACCTCGAGTGGAATCCTGAGGTTCCCTTTCCAAAAGGAAAGGAGACCTGACTTCCCTGGGACAACATGAGCGAGTTCCTGATATCCCCGTTGCAACTCGAGAAGAACCCCAAGCTTCCCGCCGCATCTCTAGAAAAACCACCAGATTCTCCCCTCAGTGCGAGATGAGTAACTTTCCTGCTGCAGAGTCTCAAGAGAAATCCCACATTCCCGCTTGAAACTTGAACGGGTACTTGACACCCTTTATGCGACTCAAAAAGTTCCCTGACATACCCGCCCACGCTGGAGAGGAGCACACCATTTACGGACTCAACTCTAGATGAGCCCTTATTATAATTCCATGCTTCGAGAGTAATCCTGAAGTTTCCCTTCCAACAAGAAAGAAGCCCTGACTTACATGAAGCAACACCAGCCAGTTCCTGAGGTCCTGGTCGCAACTCAAGGAGGACCCGAAGCTTCCCGCCACAACTCGAGAAAAACCACAAGACTATGCCCTCAAGGCGAGATGAGGAAAATTTCCATGCAGATTCTCAAGGAAAACATACATTCCCACTTGAAACTCGACAGGTTACTTAACATCCTATATGCAACTCTAAAATTTAACCAACATAACCAGTCCCTACCGAGAGGAACACTGAATTTCCTGCCACAAAGAAAAAGTGCCCTGTTTTCCAGTCCTCTTTTCCATGTGACAGTAAATTCCCCTGATTTGTCTGGAATGGAATCCGGACGTCCCATTCGCACAGTTCGAGGAGGTCGGTACCACCTTGATACTCTGGAGGATCCCCGGGGTTTCAAAACACAATTGGAAAAGGCACCGATGTCCCCACCCAGTCGAGATATTGTCTGATTTCACTGCACAGCCTCAAATGTATCCTCGAGTATCAACTCACAAGATGGGGGGAGACATGACTCCCGGAGCATTCTCTATACAATCTCCAGGTACAAATTCAACTCGACTGTGGCCTAACACCCCTTTTACAACTCGAGAAGAAAGGGGAGTTTCATGTCTGAACACGAGACGAGGCCTGACACCACAGGTGAATTTTGAGAACAATCCTGAGAACTCTGTTGCTCCAGGAGAGGAATTCTGAGTTCAACGGACTCGAATCTAGATACAGACCTATTTCTCTGCAGCGACTCCAAAGGAATCCTGAGTTTCCCCTTACAAATGGAAAGGCGTTCTGACTTCCCAGAGACAACATGGGAGACTCCTTGATATTTCCATCGTTACTCGAGAGGATCACCACACTTCCCGCAGCAACTCGAGAAAAACCTCGAGATGCCTTTTCCAAGCAAGATGAGGCCTTTTGTTCCTGCAGCACATGGACCGAAGTCCCGGATTACTTTTCCAAATTCTACAGGAGGCTTGATTTCCTTTATGCAACTTAAGGGTCGCCCAGAGATACCCGTCCCGATGAGAGAAGAAAACCGAATTTCCCCACCACAATTTAAGAGAAGGCCCGTGATCACACCTCAGCTGAAGATAATGGGCCATTCGACTTTCAACTGAAGAGGAATCCCAACTTCCCCTCGCACCACATAACGAGTCCTGTCACAACTATTGACACATGAGGGCAACCACGAAGGTACTGCAGCGGTGTCAAAGGACTACCAGTTCAAACTCAACTAGATATGAGTCGTGTTGTGTTTGCAGTAGCTCCAGTGGAACACGGAGTATCACATCCCAACATGATCTGAGGAATGAAGCCCCCAGGTGAGCCTCTCAAAAAAGCCCAAATTTCCCACTAAAACAGATAGCAGACCTGACAATCCTTTTACAACTCACGGATAAAGCAGAGTTCCGTCCTTAAGAAAGACTAAGCCTGACTCCCCAGTGGAACCTTCATAGCAACCCCACGATCCCTGTGGCCACTGGGGAGGAACACTGCGTTTACCCACTCAAGTCTAAATGTGTCCCTCATGCCCTGAAGTGACTCGAAAGGAATCCCAGGTTCCACTTTCAACACGAAAGGAGACCTGACTTCCCTGAGGCAAAATTAGCGAGTCCCAGTGGTTCCCGTCGTAAATCGAGAAGACCTCCAAACTTCAAGTAGAATCTCGTGAAAAAACTTGAAATTCTCCACTCCATGTACAGGATACCGTCCGCTGCAGCATCTTAAGAGAAATCCTACTTTCCCTCTTCAAATTGGAAAGGACAGTCAGCATCCTATATGCAACTCAAAAAAGTTCCCCAAGATACGTGGCCAACCACTAGAGGAGCAGCGAGGTTCCTGCCAGGCTCAAGAAGAGACCCATTTTTCACTCGTCATCTCGAAGTGAGGATCTATTCCCATACATTTTCTGAAAATTAATCCCGATGTTCAGGTCGAATCTGAAGAAGAGGCCGATGTCTCCTTGAAACTCGAGAGGACCCCGGGAAGTCGTGCCACTATTCAAAAAACACCGATTTCCCATCAGCTCGAATAAGGACTGATTCCACTGTACCGATTCAAAGAGAACTCCAGGGATCAACTAACACCATGACGGGAGGCCTGACTTCCCAGGTATATCATGGAGAAAACGTCCCAGGACAGAAATTCAACTAGACCGGAGGCCTCCCACAACTTTGACAACTCGAAAAGATAGTGGAGTCCATGCCTCAACAAGAGACGTGGCATGACTCCCCTGTTGAAACTTCATAGGAACACTGAGATACATGTCAGGAATGGAGAGGCACCCTGAGGTTAGCGCCTCAACACCACATCAGACCCTATTCCGCTGCACTGACTCGAAAGGCATTCCAAAAGCTCCTCACAACTCAAAACGTTTCCGGACATCCCAGAGACAACTTGAGAGGCTCTGTGAGGCCCCTTTTGCAACTCAAGGGATCCGAAAGATTCCTGTGCCAACTCAAAAAACACTTTGGCATTACCCCTTTCAATGCGAATTGAAGCCCGATTCCTCTGCATTGACTCGAGAGCAATCACAACCTTTCCCTCACAACTTGACTTCCCTGAGTCAACACGAGTGTCTCCCTCAGTTCCCCATCATAACTTGAAAGGAAAGCCAAACTTCCCTCCGCATCTCGCCAAAAACCACGAGAAACCCCAGGCCATGCCACATGAGGCCTTTTTTTTCCTCAGCGCCTGGACAGCAATGCCGAGTTCTCTCTCAAGATACCATAGGAGGCTTGAATCCCTATTTACAATTCAAGGGGCTCACAGAATACCCATCTTCAATCCAGAGAAACCCCAAGTTTCCGTCCAAAGCTCTAGAAGAGCTCCGTATTCCCCACCTCCTCATGATATGTGCATTCAAACCCTTCTTCAACTCTAGAGGAATCCTTTCTTCTTCTAACACCACAAAAGGAGGCCTCTGTCTCTTATTGAAACTCGAGTGCACTCCCGCGGATCCTGCTGCAAAGATAAAGGACTACGAGTTCCCCATCCAATCGAGGTAGATCCTGATGATCTAGCAAAGCTCAAATCGAACACTGACTATCCCCTCATAACATGATGGGAAACCTGACACCCATGCTGTTCCAATAGAAAAAGCCCTAATGTACCGCCTGATAAGGACACTAGGACAGATTCCCTTTTTACAACTCGAGGGGAAAGCAGAATTCCATGTCTCAAATCGAGACGAAGCCTGACTCCCCAGTAGAACCTTCATAGCAACCCAGAGATCCCTGTCGCCACTGGAGAGGAAAACACAGTTGACAGATTCAATGCTTAATGCAGCCCTATTACTCTGCAGTGCCTCGACAGAAATCCCGAGGTTCCCCTTCCAACCCGAAAGGAGACCTGATTTCCCTGGGACAACATGAGCGAGTTCCTGAGGTCCCCATCGCAACTCGAGAATAACCCCAAGCGTAATGCCGGAACTCAAGAAAAAACACCAGATTCTGCCATTAATGAGAGATGAGGAAATTTTCTGCTGCAGAGTCTCAAGAGAAATCTCACATTCCCACTTGAAACTCGAACGGGTACTTGACACCCTTTATGCGATTCAAAAAGTTCCCTGACAGAGCCGACCCCACTGAAGAGGAGCACACAATTTATGGACTCAAATCTAGATGAGCCCTTGTTTCAATTCCACACCTCGAGAGTAATCCCGAAGTTCCCCTTGCAACATGAATGGAGACCTGACTTCCCTGAGCAACACGAGCTAGATCCTGAGGTCCCCGTCACAAATTGAGAGGGAGCCGAAGATTCCTGCCAAAACGAGAGAAAAACCACAAGATTCTAACCTCAAGGCGAGATGAGGAATATTTCCGTTGCAGAGTCTCAAGAGAAATCGCACATTCCCACTTGAAACTCGACAGGTTGCTTAACATCCTTTGTGCAACTCAAAAATTACACTGACATACCCAGTCCAAAGCGAGAGGAATACCGAGTTTCCTGCCACAACTGACAAAGTGCCCCTTTTTCCAATCCTCTTTTCCAGATGACAGTCTATTCCCCTGCTTTGTCTCGAATGGAATCCAGAAGTACCCATCGCACAGTAAGAGGAGGACGATACGACCGTGAAACTCGGGAGGATCCCCGGAGTTTCAACACAGAATTTGAAAAGGTAGCGATGTCCCCACCCAGTCAAGATATTGTCTGATTCCACTGCACAGATTCATATGTATCCTCGAGTGTCAACTCACAAGATGAGTGGACACTTGACTCCCTGAGCATTGTCAATATATTCTTCAGGTACATATTCAACTCTACTGTGGCTTTACACCCCTTTTACAACTCGAGATGAAAGCAGAGTTCCATGTCTGAACACGAGACGAGGCCTGATTCCCCAGGTGAATTGTGAGAGCAACCCCGAGAACTCTGTTGGTACTGAGTTAAAGGGACTCGAACCTAGATGCAGACCTATTTCTCTGCAGCGACTCCAAAGGAATCCCCAGGCTCCCCTAAAAATGTAAAGGTATTCTGACTTCCCAGAGACAACACGGGAGGCTCCCTGATATTCCTCTCGTTACTCGAGAGGATCATCACACTTCCCACAGCAAATCGAGAAAAACCTCGAGATTCCTCTTTCAAAGCAAGATGAGGCCCTCTTATATCCTTCAGCACATAGAGAGAAGTCCCGAGATCCTTCTCCAAATTCGACATGAGGCTTGAATTCCTTGATGCAACTTAATGGTCGCCCAGAGATACCCATCCCAATGAGAGAAGAAAACCGAATTTCCCTGCCATAGTTGAAGAGAAGGCCCATGATCACACCTCAGCTGAAGATAATGGGCCATTCAACTGTCAACTGACGAGGAATCCCACCTTCCCTTTGCAACACTTGAAGAGTCCTGTCACATCTATTGACACTCTAGGGCAACCCCATAGATGGTATAGCAAAGTCAAAAGACTCTGAGTTCACACTCAACTAAAGATGAGTCATGTTGTGTTTGCAGCAGCATCAGTGGAACACGGAGTTTCACCTCCAACATGATCGGAGGCATGAATACCCCACTGAGCCTCTCGAAAAAGCCGAAATTTCCCGCTCAAACAGATTGCAGACCTGACAATCCTTTTACAACTCAGGGGGAAAGAAGAGTTCCCTCCTCAACAAAAACTAGGCTTGACTCCGATTGGAACATTCATAGCAACCCCAAGATCCCTGTGGCCACTGGAGAGGAACACTGAGATTACCCACTCAATTCTAAATGTGGCCCTTATGCCCTGCAGCGACTCGAAAGGAATCCTGAGGTTCCACTTTCAACACGAAAGGAGACCTGACTTTCCAGAGACAAAACTAGCGAGTCCCAGTTGTTTCCATCATAACTCGAGAAGACCTCCAAGCTTCATGCCACAACACAAGAAAAAACATGAAATTCTCCAATCTACACGACTTGACGCCTCTTTCCACCGCAACATCTTAAGAGAAATCCCACATTTCCTCGTCAAACTCGAAAGGATACTCAGCACCCTATATGCAACCCAAGAAGTTCCCCGAGATACCCGGCCAGACTCAAGAGGAGCAGCGATGTTCCTGACACAGCTCAGGAAGAGACCCGTTTTCCACTTGTCTTTTCCAGGTGAGGATCGATTCCCCTGTGTCATCTGGAAATTAATACCGATGTTCCCGTCGAATATGAAGAGGAGGCCGATCTCCCATTGAAACTCTAGAGGACCCCGGGTAGTCGTGCCAAATTAAAAAAAGACACCGATTTCCCCATCCGCTCGACATAAGGACTGATTCCACACTACCAATTCAAAAAGAATCCTTGGATCAACTAACACCACGAAGGGAGGCCTGAATTTTCTGGGGGCAACACGAGCTAGTTCCTAAGGTCCCTGTCGCAACTAGAGAAGAACCCCATGCTCCCGCCGCAACTCAAGAAAAACCACAAGAATCTCCCCTCAATGCGAGATGAGGAAATTTTCCTCTGCAGTCTCAGGTGAAATCCCACATTATGGTTTTGAAACTCGATAGGTTACTTAACATCCTTTAGCAGCTCAAAAATTATACCGACATACCCAGTCCTACTGAGAGGAACACCGAGGTTCCTGCTACAACTGTCAAAGTACTCCATTTTCCATTCCTCTTTTTCATTGGACTGTCGATTCCCTGATCTTGTCTGGAATGGAATCCGTACATTCCTGTTGCACAGTACAAGGAGGCTGGTACCACTTTGAAACTCGGGATGATTCACGAGGTTTCAAAATACAATTGGGAAAGGTACCAATGGCACCACCCACTCGAGATATTGTGTGATTCCACTGCACGTATTGAAATGTATCATCGAGTATCAACTCACAAGACGAGTGGAGACATGACTCCCCTAGCATTCTGAATAAAATCTCCAGATACAAATTCAAGTCTACTGTGGCCTAACACCCCTTTTAAAACTCGAGAAGAAAGCGGAGTTCCATGTCTGAAAATGAAACGAGGCCAGACTCCGCAAGTGAATTTTGAAAGCAACCCTGAGAACCCTGTCGCCATTGAAGAGGAACAGACTGTTGACCGACACAACACTAGATGCTGCCCTATTCCTCTGCTGTGCCTTGAGAGGAATCCCAAGGTTCCCCTTCCAATATGATTCAGTTCAGTTCAGTTCATTCACTCAGTCGTATCCAACTTTCTGTGACCCCATGAATCACAGCCCACCAGGCCTCCCTGTCTATCACCAACTCCCGGAGTTCACTCAAACTCCTGTCCACAGAGTCGGTGATGCCATCCAACCATCTCATTCTCTTTCATCCCCTTCTCCTCCCACCACCAACCTTTCCCAGCATCAGAGTCTTTTCCAGTGAGTCAATTTGTCCCATGAGGTGGCCAAAGTATTGCAGTTTCAGCTTCAGCATCAGTCCTTCCAATGAACACCCAGGATTGATCTCCTTTAGAACAACACGATAGGAGACCTCAATTCCCTGGGGCAACAGGAGCGAGTTCCTGAGTTCCCCGTTGCAACTCGAGAAGAAACCCAATCTTCCCGCCACAACTCAAGAAACACGACATGATTCTACACTCAATGCGAGACAAGGAAATTTTCTGCTGCAGAGTTTCATGAGAAATCCCACATTCCCACCTGAAACTCGAACGTGTCCTTGACACCCTATATGCGACTCAAAATCTCCCCCGACATAGCGTCCCCACTGAAGAGGAGAACACATTTTATGTACACAATGCTAGATGCGGCCCTATTCCTCAGGCGCACCTCAGAGGAATCCCGAGGTTCTCCTTCCAACACGAATGGAACCTGACTTCCCTTGGACAACAGGAGCGAGTTCATGGGTTCCCCGTCGCAACTAGAGAGGAACACCTACCTTCCAGCTGCAACTTGAGAAAAACCACAAGATTCCCTTATCAATGCAAGATGAGGAAATTTTCTGCTGCAGACTCTCAAGAGAAATCCCACATTCTCGCTTGAAACTCGAACGGGTACTTGACCCCATTTATGTGATTCTAAAAGTCCCCTGACATAGCCGTCCCCGATGGAGAGGAGCACACAATTTACGAACTCAACACGAGATGAGGCCCTGTTCCCATTTAACGGCTCGAGAGTAATCTTGAAGATCCCCTTCCAAAACGAAAGGAGACCCCACTTACGTGAAGCAACACAAGCGAGGAGGCCGGTTTTGAAATTCGGGAGGATCCCAGGGGTATCAAAACACAATTGGAAAATGTACCAATATCCCCTTCCACTCGAGACTTTGTCTGATTTCACTGCACGGATTCAAATGTATCCTCGAGGAAAAACTGACAAGACGAGTGGAAACCTGACTCCCCGAGCATTCTCAGTACAATCTCCAGGTACAAATTAAACTCGACTGTGGACTAACACCCCATTTACAAGTCGAGAAAAAAAGCGGAGTTTCATGTCAGAACAAGAGACAAGACCTGACTCCCCAGGTGAGTTTTGAGAGCAACCCCAAGATCCCTGTCGCCACTGGAGAGGAACACACATTTGACCAACTCAAAGTTATATACATCCCTACTACTCTGGTGTGCCTCGAGAAGAATATCTTGATTCCCCTGCCAACACGATAAGAGACCTGACTTCCCTAGGCAACACGAGCGACTTACTGAGGTCCCCGTCGAAGCTGGAGATGTACCCCAAGCTTCCCACCACAACTCGTGAAAAATCACAAGATTCCCCCATCTATGCGAGATGAGGAAATTTTCTGCTGCAGAGTCTCAAGAGAAATCCCACATTCCCGCTTGAAACTCGAACGGGTACTTGACACTCTTTACACGACACAAAAAGTTCCCTGACATAGCTCTCCCCACTGGAGAGGAACACACAATTTACGGACTCAACACTAGATGAGGCCCTATTCCCATTGAAGGACTCGAGAGTAATCCCCGAAGTTCCCCTTCCAACACGAAAGGAGACCTGACTTCCCTGAAGCAACACGAGCGAGTTCCAGAGGTTCCTGTTACAACTCGAGAGGGACCCCAAACTTCCCACCGCAACTCGAGGAAAACCACAAGTTTCTGCTCTCAAGGCGAGATGAGGAATATTTCCGTTGCAGATTCTCAAGAGAAATCCCACATTCCCGCTTGAAACTCGACAGATTACTTAACATCTTTTATGCACCTCAAAAATTACACCGACGTACCCATCCCCAATCGAGAGGAACCCCAACTTTCCTGACACAACTGACAAAGTGCCCCGTTTTCAAGTCCTATATTCCAGATGACAGTCTATTCCCCTGCTTTGTCTGAAATGGAATCCGGACGTTCCATCGAAAGCTACGAGGAGGGAGGTACCACCTTGATTCCTGGGAGGGTCCCCGGGGTTTCAAAATGTAAATTGTGTACTCCTCTTCAATGTGGACAGATATGTCTGGGAAGTTTTTGGGTCGCATAAAGGGTGTAAAGTACCCGTTTGAGTTTCAAGGGGGAATGTGTTATTTCTCTTCACTCTGCAGCGAAAAAGTTCCTCATCTTGCCTTGAGGGCAGAAACTTGTGGTTTTCCATGAGTTGCTGTGGGAAGCTTGGGGTTCTTCTTGAGTTGCAACGAGGACCTTAGGAACTCTCTTGTGTTGTTCCAGGGAAGGCAGGTCTCCTATCCTATTGGAAGAGGAACCTCGGGATTCCTCTCGAGACGCAGCAGAGGAATAGGGCCGCATCTAGCGTTGAGTCGGTCAACTGTGTGTTCCATGACAGTGACGACAGGGATCTCAGGGTTGCTCTCAAAATACACCTGTGGAGTCAGGCCTTGTCTCGTGTTCAGACATGGAACTCCACTTTCTTCTCGAGTTGTAAAAGGGGTGTTAGGCCACAGTCGACTTGAATTTGTACCTTGAGATTGAATCGAGTATGCTAGTGGAGTCAGGTCTCCAATCGTCCTGTGATTGGATACTTGAGGATACATTTGAATCTGTGCAGTGGAATCAGACAATATCTCAAGTGGGTGGAGATATCCGTACCTTTTCCATTACTTTTTCAAAAACCCGGGATCCTCCCGAGTTTCAAGGTGGTACCGGCACCTTGTATTGTGCGACCGGAACGTCCGGATTCCATTCCAGAGAAAGCAGAAGAATCGACTCTCATCTGGAAAAGAGGACTGGAAAATGGGGCACTTTTTCAGTTGTGGCAAGAAGCTCGATGTTCCTCTCAATTGGGGCTGGGTATGGCAGTGTAATTTTTGAGTCGAATAAAACATGTTAAGTAATGTGTTGAGTTTCAAGCAGAAATGTGGGATTACTCTTGAGAATCTGCAGCAGAATATTTCCTCATCTCGCATTGATGGGGGAACCTTGTTGTTTTTCTCGAGTTGCGGCTGAAAGCTTGGGGTTCCTCTCGAGTTGTGACGGGGAACTCAGGAACTCGCTCGCATTGTCCTAGGGAAGTTATGTCTCCTTTTGTGTGGAAGGGGAACCTCGGGATTCTTGTCGAGGCGCGGTAGAGGAAAAGGGCCGCATCTAGTGTTGTGTACGTAAATTGTGCGCTCCACTTCAATGTGGATGTCTATGTCAGGGAAGATTTTGGGTCTCATAAAGGGTGTCAAATACCCGTTCGAGTTTCAAGCGGGAATGTGGGATTTCTCTTGAGACTCTGCAGCGGAAAATTTTCCCATCTCGGACTGAGGGCATGTTTTGGGGGTTTTTCTCGAGTTGAGGCAGGAAGATTGGGGTTCTTCTTGAGTTGTGAAGTGGAGGTCAGGAACTCGTTCGTGTTGCCGCAGGGAAGTCATGTCTCCTATAATGTTGGAAGGGGTACCTCGGGATTCCTCTGGAGGTGCAGCAGAGGCATAGGGCCCCATCTAGCGTTCAGTCAGTCAACTGTGTGTTCTACTCCAGTGGCAACAGCGATCTCGGGGTTGCTCTCAAAATTCTCCAGGGAAGTCAGGCCTCGTCTTGTGTTCAGACATGGAACTCCGCTTTATTCTCGAGTTGTAAAAGGGGTGTTAGGCCACATTAGTGTTGAATTTGTACCTGGAGATTGTATTGAGTATGCTCGGGTAGTCAGGTCTCCACTCATTTTGTGAGTTGATACTCGAGGTTACATTTGAATCTGTGCAGTGGAATCAGACAATATCTTGAGTGGGTGGGGACATCCATACCTTTTCCATTTGTTTTTTGAAAAACCAGGGATCCTCCCGAGTTTCAAGGTGGTACCTGCTTCCTCATCCTGTGCGACGGAACGTCCGGATTCCATTCCAGAGAAAGCAGAGGAATCGACCCTCATCTGGAAAAGAGGACTGTAAAACGGGGCACTTTGTCAGATATGGCAGGAAATTCGGTGTTCCTCCTGACTGGGGATGGGTATCACTATGTAATTATTGAGTCGCATAAATGATAACCTGTCGAGTTCCAAGCAGGATTGTGGGATTTCTCTTGAGAATCTGAAACGGAAATGTTCCTCATTTAGCCCTGAGGTCAGAATCTTGTGGTTTTTCTCAAGTTGTGGCGGGAAGCTTGTTGTCCCTCTCAAGTTGCGATGGGGACCTCAGGAACTCGCTCATGTTGTTTTAGGGATGTCAGGTCCCCTTTTGTGTTGGAAGGGGAACTTCGGGATTGCTCTCAAGTCGCTAAATGGGAATAGGTCCTCATCTCGTGCTGAGTCCGTAAATTCTGTGCTCCTCTCCAGTGGGGAAGGCTATGATGGGGAACTTTTGAGTCGCATAAATGGTGTCAAGTACCCGTTCGAGTTTCAAGCCGGAATTTGGGATTTCTCTTGAGATTCTGCAGCAGAAAAGCTCCTCATCTCGCATTGATGGGTGAATCTTGTCATTTATCTCAAGATGCCGTGGAGAGTTGCGATGGGGACCTCAAGAACTCGCTCGCGTTATCCCAGGGAAGTTTGGTCTCCTTTCCTGTTGGAAGGGGATCCTCGGGATTTCTCTCGAGCCGCAGTAGTGAAATAAGGCCGCATCTAGTGTTCTGTATGTACATTGTGTGCTCCTCCTCAATGTGGATGGTTATTTTGGGGAAGTTTTTGGGTCACAAAAAAGGTGTCAAATACCTATTTGAGCTTCAAGCGGGAATGTGATATTTATCTTGGGACTCTGCAACAGAAAATTTTCTCATCGCGGACTGAGAGCATGTTCTTGGGGTTTTTCTCAAGTTGCGGCGGGAAGTTTGGGTTCTTCTCGAGTTGCGACGGGTCCTCAGGAACTCGCTCCTGTTGCCCCAGGGAAGTCAGGTCTCCTGTCGTGTTTGAAGGGGAACCTCAGGATTCCTCTCGAGGCACAGCAGAGGTAAGGTCCGCATCTAGCATTGAGTCAGTCAATTGTGTGTTCTTCTCCAGTGGCGACAGGGATCTCGGGGTTGCTCTCAAATTTCTCCAGGGGAGTCAGCCCTCGTCTTGTGTTCAGACATGGAACTCTGCTTTCTTCTCGAGTTGTTAAAGGGGTGTTAGGCCACACTAGATTTTAATATGTACCTGGAGATTTTATCTAGTATGTTCGGGGAGTCAGGACTCCACTCATCCTCTGAGTTGATATTAGAGGATACATTTGAATCTGCGTGGTGGAATCAGACAGTATCTCGAGTGGGTGAGGACATCTGTACCTTTTGCATTTGTGTTTTGAAAACTGGGGATCCTCCTGAGTTTCAAGGTGGTACCCGCCTCTTCGTCCTGTGTGACCGGAATGTACGGATTCCATTCCAGAGAAAGCAGAGGAATTGACTCTCATCTGGAAAAGAGAACTTTAAATTGGGGAACTTTGTCAGCTGTGGCATTAAACTCAGAGATCCTCTCGATTGGGGCTGGGTATGTCGGTGTAATTTTTGAGTCACATAAAGGATGTTAAGTAACCTGTCGAGTTTCAAGCAGGAATGTGGGATTTCTCTTGAGAATCTGCAATGGAAATGTTCCTCATCTCTCCTTGAGGGCAGAATCTTGTGGTTTTTCTCGAGTTGCGGCGGGAAGCTTTGGGTCCCTCTCGAGTTGCGACAGGGAACTCAGGAACTCGTTCGTGTTGCTTCAGGGAATTCAGGTCCCCTTTGTGTTGGAAGGGGAACTTCGGGATTACTCTCGAGCCTTTAGATGGGAATAGGGCCTCATCTCGAGTTGAGTCCGTAAATTGTGTGCTCCTCTCCAGTGGGAAAGGCAATGTTATGCGACTTTTTGAGTCGCATAAAGGGTGTCAAGTACCCGTTCGAGTTTCAAGCAGGAATGTGGGATTTCTCTTGAGATTCTGTAGCAGAAAATGTCTTCATCTCGCATTGAGGGGCGAACCTTGTCGTTTTTATCGAGTTACCACGGAAAGATTGGGGTTCCTCTCGAGTTGCAACAGAGACTTCAGGAACTCGCTCGTGTTGTCCCATGGAAGTTAGGTCTCCTTTCGTGTTGGAAGGGTAACCTTGGGATTCTTCTCGAGACGCAGCAGAGGAATAGGGCCGCCTCTAGCGTTGAGTAGGTCAAATATGTGTTCTTCTCCAGTGGGGACAGGGATCTCGGGGTTGCACTCAGTATTCTCCAGGGGACTCAGGCCTCGTCTCGTGTTCAGACATGGAACTCGGCTTTCTCCTCAAGTTGTAAAAGAGGTGTTAGGCCATATTAGATTTGAATTTGTACATGGAGATTTTATCGAGTATGCTCGGGAAGTCAGACAGATCTTCGCTCGTCTTGTGAGTTGATACTCGAGGATACATTGGAATAGGTGCAGTGGAATCAGACAATATCTCGAGTGGGTGGGGACATCCGTACTTGTTCCATTTGTGTTTTGAAAACCTGGGGATGCTACCGAGTTTCAAGGTGGTACCGGCCTCCTCGTACTGTGCGATGGAACTTCTGGATTCCATTCCAGAGAAAGCAGAGGAATCGACTCTCATCTGGGAAAGAGGATTTTAAAACGGGGCACTTTGTGAGTTGTGGCAGGAAACTCGGGTTTCCTCTCTATTGGGGCGGGGTGTGTCGGTGTCATTTATTAGTGGGATAAAGGATGTTTAGTAACCTGTCGAGTTTCAAGTGGGAATGTGGGATTCCTCTTGACAATCTGCAATGGAAATGATCCTCATCTCTCCATGAAGGCAGAATCTTGTCGTTTTTCTCGAGTTGCAGCGGAAAGCTTGGGTTTCCTCTCGAGTTGCGACTGGGACCTCAGGAAATCGCTCGTGTTCTCCCAGGAAAGTTAGGTCTCCTTTCGTTTTGGAAGGGGAACCTCGGGATTCCTCATGAGGCGCGGTAGAGGAGTAGGACCGCATCTAGTGTTGTGTACATAAATTGTGTGCTGCTCTTCAATGTAGACGGCTATGTCGGGAAAGTTTTTGGGTCTCATAAAAGGTGTCAAGTACCCGTTCAAGTTGCAAGTGGAAATGTGGGATTTCTCTTGAGACCTTGCAGTGGAAAAGTTCCTCATCTCTCATTGAGGGGATAATTTTTAGTGTTTCTCGAGTTGCGAGGGGAAGCTTGGGGCTCTTTTCGAGTTCTGACAGGGACCTCAGGTACTAGCTAGTGTTGCACCAGGGAAGTCAGGTCTCTTATCGTGTTGGAAGGGGAGCCTCGGGATTCCTCTCGAGGCGCAGCACAGGAATAGGGCCGCATCTATCGTTCAGACGGTCAACTGTGTGTTCTTCTCCAGTGGTGACAGGGATCTCGGGGTTGTTCTCAAAATTCACCTGGGGAGTCAGCCTTGTCTCGTGTACAAACATGGAACTATGCTTTCTTCTCGAGTTGTTAAAGGGGTGTTAGGCCACCTTAGAGTTGAATTTGTACCTGGAGAATGTATCGAGTATGCTCGGGGAGTCAGGCCTCCACTGGTCTTGTGAGTTCATACTTGAGGATACACTGGAATCTTTGCAGTGGAATCAGACAATATCTCGAGTGGGTGGGGACATCGTACCTTTTCCAATTGTGTTTTGAAACTCTGGGGACGCTCCCAGGAATCAAGATGGTACTCGCCTTCTCCTACCTTGCGATACAACGTCCGGATTCCATTTCAGACAAAGCAGGGGATTAGACTGTCATCTGGAATATAGGACTGGAAAACGGGGCACTTTGTTAGCTGTGGCAGGAACCTCGGTGTTCCTCTCGATTGGGATTGGGTATGTCGGTGTAATTTTTGAGTCGCCTAAAGGATGTTAAATAACCTGTCGAGTTTTAAGCGGAAATGTCGGATTTCCCTTGAGAATCTGGAACGGAAATTTTCCTCATCTCGCTTTGAAGGCATAATCTTGTGATTTTTCTCAAGTTACGGCGGGAAGCTTGGCTTCCCTCTCGAGTTGCGACGGGGACCACAGGAACTCGCTCATGTTACCCCAGGGAAGTCAGGTTTCCTATCGTGTTGGAAGGGGAACCTCAGGATTCCTCTCGAGGTGCAGCAGAGGAATCGGGCTGCATCTAGCGTTGAGTCGGTCAACTGTGTGTTCTTCTCCAATGGCAACATGGATCTAGGTTTTGCCCTCAAAATACACCTGGGGAGTCAGGCCTTGTCTCATGTTCAAACATGGAACTCCGCTTTCTTCTCGAGTTGTAAAAGGGGTGTTAGGCCACAGTCGAGTTGAATTTGTACCTGGAGATTGTATCGAGTATGCTCGGGGAGTCAGATCTCCACTCATCTTGTGATTTGAAATTCGAAGATACATTTGAATCTGTGCAGTGGAATCAGACAATATCTCGAGTGGGTTGGGTCAACCCTACCTTTTCCATTTGTGTTTTGAAACCCCGGGTATCCTCCCAACTTTCAAGGTGGTACCGGCTTCCTCGTACAGTGTGACCAGATCATCCAGATTCCATTCCAGGGAAAGCAGGGCAGTCGACTGCCAACTTGAAAAGAGCACTTGAAAATGAGGCACTTTGTCAGTTGTGGCTGGAAACTCAGTGTTCCTCTCGACCTGGGCTTGGTATGTCGGTGGAATTTTTGAGTCCCATAAAGGAGGTTCAGTAACCTGTCGAGTTTCAAGCGGGAATGTGGGATTTCTCTTGAGAATATGCAACGGAAATGTTCCTCATCTAGCGTTGAGGGCAGAATCCTGTGGTTTTTCTCGAGTTCCTACAGGAAGATTGGGGTGCTTCTCAAGTTGCGACGGGGACCTCAAGAACTCGCTCGAGTTGCTTCACGGAATTCACGTCCCCTTTTGTGTTGGACGTGGTACCGCGTGATTCCTCTCGAGGTTCCGTAAAGGAATAGGGCTGCATCTAGTGCTGTGTACGTATATTGTGTGCTCCTCTTCTGTGTGGACGGCTATGTCAGGGAAGTTTTTGAGTCGCATAAAGGTTGTCAAGTCCCCTTTCGAGTTTCAAGCGGGATTATGGGATTTCTCTTGAGACTCTGCAGCGGAAATGTTCCTCATCTCACATTGAGGATAGAATCTTGTAGTTTTTCTCGAGTTGCGGTGGGAAACTTGAAGTTATTCTCGAGTTGCAACAGGGACCTAAGGAACTCTCTGGTGTTACCCCAGGCAAGTCAGGTCTCCGATCATGTTGGAAGGGGAACCTCGGGTTACCTCTCGAGTCGCAGCAAAGGAACAGGGCTGCATCTAGCGTTGAGTCAGTCTAAAGTTTGTTACTCTCCAGTTTCAACAAGGATCTCGGGGTTGCTCTCAATATTCAAATGGGGGGGTCAGGTCTCATATCTTGTGTTCAGACATGGAACTCTGCTTTCGTCTCGAGTTTAAAAGGGGTGTTAGGCCACAATCAAGTTGTATTTGTACCTGGAGATAATATCGAGAATGCTTGGGGAGTCAGGTCTCCACTCATCTTGTGAGTTGATACTCGAAGATACATTTGAATCTGTGCAGTGAAATCAGAAAATATCGCGATTGAGGTGGGACATTGATACCTTTTCCAACTGTGTTTTGAAACCCTGGGAACCCTCCCAATATTCAGTGTGGTACTAGCTTCCTCATACTGTGCAAACGGATCGTACAGATTCCATTTCAGACCAGCAAGGGAATCGACTGTCATCTTGAAAAGAGCACCGGAAAACGAGGCACTTTGTCAGTTGTGGCAGGAACTTCGGTGTTCCTCTCGATTAGGTCTGGGTACATCGGTGTAATTTTTCAGACACATCAGTTCAGTTCAGTCCCTCAGTCGTGTCCGACTCTCTGCGACCCCGTGAATCACAGCACACCAGGCCTTCCTGTCCATCACGAATTCCCGGAGATCACACAAACTCATGTATATAGAGTCGGTGATGCCATCCAGTTATCTCATTCTCTGTCGTCCCCTTTTCCTCCCGCCCCCAACCTTTCCCAGAATCAGAGTCTTCCAGTGAGTCAACTCGTCGCATGAGGTGGCCAAAGTATTGCAGTTTCAGCTTTAGCATCAGTCTTTCCAATGAAAACCCAGGACTGATCTCCTTTAGAATGGACTGGTTGGATCTCTTTGCAGTCCAAGGGACTCTCAAGAGTCTTTTCCAGCAACACAGTTCAAAAGCATCAATTCTTCGGAGATCAGCTTTCTTCACAGCCCAACTCTCACATCCATACATGACCACGGGAAAAACCATAGCCTTGACTAGACGGACCTTGGTTGGCAAAGTAATGTCTCTGCTTTTTAATATGCTATCTAGGTTGGTCATAACTTTCTTTCCAAGGAGTAAGCATCTTTTAATTTCATGGCTGCAATCAGCACCTGCAGTGATTTTGGATCCCGAAACAATAAAGTCTGACACTGTTTCCACTGTTTTTCCATCTGTTTCCCATGAAGTGATGGGACCAGTTGTCATGATCTTTATTTTCTGAATGTTGAGCTTCCAGCCAACCTTTGCACTCTCCTCTTTCACTTTCATCAAGAGGCTTTTTAGTTCCTCTTCACTTTCTGCCATAAGGGTGGTGTCATCTGCACATCTGAGGTTATTGATATTTCTCCCAGCAAACTTGATTTCAGCTTGTCCTTCTTCCAGCCCAGCATTCCTCATGATGTACTCTGCATATAAGTTAAATAAACAAGGTGACAATATACAGGCTTGACGTGCTCCTTTTCTATTTGGAACCAGTCTGTTGTTCCATGTACAGTTCTGACTGTTGCTTTCTGACCTGCATACAGGTTTCTCAAGAGGCAGATCAGGTCGTCTGGTACTCCCATCTCTTTCAGAATTTTCCACAGTTTATTATGATACACATAGTCAAAGCCTTTGGCATAGTCAATGAAACAGAAAGAGATGTTTTGCTGGAACTCTCTTGCTTTCGCCATGATCCAGCGGATGTTGGTAATTTGATCTCTGGTGCCTCTGCATTTTCTAAAACCTGCTTGAATATCTGGGGGTTCACGGATCACATATTGCTGAAGCCTGGCTTGGAGAATTTTGAGCATGGCTTTACTAGCGTGTGAGATGAGTGCAATTGTGTGGTAGTTTGAGCATTCTTTGACATTGTCTTTCTTTGGGATTGGAATGAAGACTGACCTTTTCCAGTGCTGTGGCCACTGCTGAGTTTTCCAATTTTGCTGGCATATTGAGTGCAGCACTTTCACAGCGTCATCCTTCAGGATTTGACATAGCTCAACTGGAATTCCATCACCTACACTAGCTTTGTCAGTCATGATGCTTTCTAAGGCCCAGTTGACTTCACATTCCAAGATTCCTGGCTCTAGGTCAGTGATCACATTATCGTGACTATCCTGGTCGTGAAGATCTTTTTTGTACAGTTCTTCTGTGTATTCTTGCCACCTCTTCTTAACATCTTCTGCTTCTGTTAGGCCAATACCATTTCTGTCCTTTATCGAGCCCATTTTTGCATGAAATGTTCCCTTGGAATCTCTAATTTTCTTGAAGAGCTCTCTTGTTTTTCCTATTCTGTTGTTTTCCTCTATTTCTTTGCATAGATCACTGAGGAAGACTTTCTTATCTCTCCTTGCTATTCTTTGGAACTCTGCATTCAGATGCTTATATCTTTCCTTTTCTCCTTTGCTTTTCACTTCTCTTCTTTTCACAGCTATTTTTAAGGCCTCCTCCGACAGCCATTTTGCTTTTTTGCATTTCTTTTCCATGGTGATGGTCTTGGTCCCTGTCTCCTGTACAATGTCGCAAACCTCCGTCCAGAGTTCATCAGGCACTCTATCAGATCTAGTCCCTTAAATCTATTTCTCACTTCCACTGTATAATCATAAGGGATTTGATTGAGGTCATATCTGAATGGTCTAGTGGTTTTCCCTGCTTTCTTCAATTTAAGTCTGAATTTGGCAATAAGGAGTTCATGATCTGAGCCACAGTCAGCTCCTGGTCTTGTTTTTGCTAACTGTATAGAGCTTCTCCATCTTTGGCTGCAAAGAGCATAATCAATCTGATTTCGGTGTTGACCATCTGGTGATGTCCATGTGTAGAGTCTTCTCTTGTGTTGTTGGAAGAGTGTGTTTGCTATAGCCACTGCATTCTCTTGACAAAACTCTTAACTTTTGCCCTGCTTCATTCCGTGCTCCAAGGCCAAATTTGTCTGTTACTCCAGGCGTTTCTTGATTTCCTACTTTTGCACTCCAGTCCCCTATAATGAAAAGGACATCTTTTTTAAGTTCAGTTCTAAAAGGTCTTGTAGGTCTTCATAGAACCATTCAACTTCGGCTTCTTCAACGTTACTGGTTGGGGCATAGGCCTGTATTACTGTAATATTGAATGGTTTGCCTTGGAAACGAACAGAAATCATTCTGTCGTTTTTAAAATTGCATCCAAGTACTGCATTTCGGACACTTTTGTAGACCATGATGGTTACTCCTTTTCTTCTAATTGATTCCTTCTCACAGTAGTAAATATGATAGTCATCTGAATTAAATTCACCCATTCCAGTCCATTTTAGTTCACTGATTCCTAGAATGTCTATGTTCACTCTTGCCATCTCCTGTTTGATCACTTCCAATTTGCCTTGATTCATGGACCTAACATTCCAGGTTCCTATGCAATATTGCTCTTTACAGCACAGACCTTGCTTCTATCACCAGTCATGTCCACAAGTGGGCATTGGTTTTGCTTTTGCTCCATCCCTTCATTCCTTCTAGAGTTATTTCTCCACTGATCTCCAGTAGCATACTGGACACCTACCGACCTGGGGAATTCCTTATTCAGTATCCTATCATTTTGCCCTTTGATACTGTTCATGGGGTTCTCAAAGCAAGTATACTGATGGTTTGTCATTCCCATCGCCAGTAGACCATGTGATCTCAATCGACTAGTTTCCTGTGATCATGATTTCAGTGTATCTGATCTCTGATGCCCCCTCACAATACCTACTGTCTTATTTGGGTTTCTCTTATCTTGGGCCTGGGACATCTCTTCACAGCTGCTCCAAGAAAGAGCAGCCACTGCACCTTACCTTGGACGAGGGGTGGGATGTAAATAACCTGTCGAGTTTCAAGCGGGAATGTGGGATTTCTCTTGAGAATCTGCAATGGAAAAGTTCCTCATCTCGGCTTGAGGGCAGAATCTTTTGGTTTTTCTCGAGTTGTGGTGGGAATTTTGGGGTCCCTCTCGAGTTTCGACGGGGACCTCAGGAATTCGCTTGAGTTGCTTCAGGGAAGTCAGGACCCCTTTTGTGCTGGAAGGGGAATGTCGGGATTACTCTCGAGCCCTTAAATGGAATAGGGCCTCATCTCGAGTTGAGTCCGTAAATTGTATGCTTCTTTCCACTGGGGCCAGCTATGTCAGGGAACTTTTTGAGTCGCATAAAGGGTGGAAACTACCCGTTCGAGTTTCAAGTGGGAATGTGGGGTTTCTCTTGAGACTCTGCAGCAGAAAAGTTCCTCATCTCACATTCATGGGGGAATCTTGTGGACTTTCTTGAATTGCAGCGGGAAACTTGGGGTTCCTCTCGAGTTGCGATGGGGACCTCAGGAACTCGCTCTTTTTGTCCCAGGGAAGTCACGTCTCCTACCGTGTTGGAAGGGGAACCTCGGGATTCCTCTCGAGGCACGGTAGAGGAATAAGGCCGCATCTAATGTTGTGTCCATAAACTGTGTGCAATTCTTCAGTGTGGACGGCTATGTCGGGGAAGTTTTTTGGTCGCATAAAGGGTGTCAAGTACCCGTTTGAGATTCAAGCGGGAATGTTAGATTTTTCTTGACACTCTGCAGCAGAAAATTTTCTCATCTCGAATTGAGGGCATGTTCTTGAGGTTTTTCTCAAGTTGCGGCGGGAAGATTTGGGTTCTTCTCAAGTTGTAAAGGGGACCTCAGGAACTAGCTCATGTTCCCCAGTGAAGTCAGGTCTCCTTTCATGTTGGAAGCGGAACCTCGGGATTGCTCTTGAGGCACAGCAGATGAATAGGGCCACATCTAACACTGAGTCGGTCAACAGTGTGTTCCTCTCCAGTGGCGTCAGGGATCTAGGCGTCGCTCTCAAAATTCACCAGGAGAATCATGCCTCGTCTCGTGTTCAGACATGGAACTCCGCTTTATTTCGAGTTGTAAAAGGGGTGTTAGGCCACAGTCGGGTTGAATTTGTACCTGGAGATTGTATCGAGTATGCTCGGGGATTCAGGACTCCACTCGTCTTGTGAGTTGATATTCGAGGTATATTTGAATCTATGCAGTGGCTTCAGACAATATATCTAGTGGGTGGGGACATCCGTACCTTTTGCATTTGTGTTTTGAAACCCCGGGGAATCCCCTGAGATCAACGTGATACCAGCCTCCTCCTACAGTGCGACAGAACGCCGGATTCCATTTCAGACAAAGAAGGGGAATAGACTGTCATCTGGAAAAGAGGATTGGAAAACGGGGTACTTTTTCATTTGTGGCAGGAAATCGATTTTCCTCTCGATTGGGGCTGGGTATGTAAGTTTAATTTTTTTGTCGCATAAAGGATGTTAAGTAACCTGTCGGGTTTCAAGCGGGAATGTGGGATTTCTCTTAAGAATCTGCAAAGGAAATGTTCCTCATCTCGGCTTGAGGTCAGAATATTGTGGTTTTTCTCGAGTTGTGGCGGGATAGGGGTCCCTTTCAAGTTGCGACGGTGACCTCAGGAACTCGCTCGTGTTGCTTCAGGGAAGTCAGGTCTCCTTTGGTGTTGGAAGGGGAACTTCGGGATTACTGTCGAGTCAGGGAATGGGAATAGGGCCTCATCTCGTGTTGAGTGTGTAAATTTGTGCTCCTCTCCAGCAGGGACGGCTATGTCAGGGAACTTTTTGATTCACATGAAGGGTGTCAAGTACCAGTTCCAGTTTCAAGCGGGAATGTGGGATTTCTCTGGAGACTCTTTAGTGGAATGTTTTCTCATCTCGGATTGAGGACATGTTCTTGTGGTTTTTCTCGCATTGCAGCCGGAAACTTGCGGTTCTTCTCGACTTGTGACAGGGACCTCAGGAAGTTGCTCATTTTGCCCCAGGGAAGTCAAGTCTCCTATCCTGTTGGAATTGGAACCTCGGGATGCATCTCGAGGTGCAGCAGAGGAACAGGACAAAATCTAGCGTTGAGTCGGTCAACTGTGTGTTCCTCGACAGTGGCAACAGGGGTCTTGGGGTTGCTGTCAAAATTCACCTGGGGATTCAGGCCTTGTCTCGTGTTCAGACATGGAACTCCACTATCTTCTCGAGTTGTAAATGGGGTGTTAGGCCACAGTCGAGTTGAATTTGTACCTGGATGTGTATCGATAATTCTCGGCAATAACGTCTCCACTCGTCTTGTGAGTTGATAATCGAGGATACATTTGAATCTGTGCAGTGGAATGAGACAATATCTCGAGTGGGTGGGGAGATCGGTACCTTTTCCAATTGTGTTTTGTAATCCTGGGGAACCTCCTACGATTCAAGGTGGTACAGGCCTCCTCCTACTGTGTGACGGATCGTCCAGATTCTATTTCAGACAAAGCAGGGGATTCGACTGTCATCTGGAAAAGAGGACTGAAATACAGAACACCTTGTCAATTGTGGCAGGAAACTCGGTGTTCCTCTCAATTTGGGCTGGGTATGTCTGTGTAATTTTTGAGTCTCATAAAGGATGTTAAGTAACCTGTCGAGTTTCAAGTGGGAATGTGGGATTTCTCTTGAGAATTTGCAACGGAAATGTTCCTCATCTAGCCTTGAGGGCAGAATCCTGTGGTTTTTCTCAAATTTCAGCAGGAAGCTAGAGGTCTCTTTCGAGTTGCGATGGGGACCTCAGGAACTCGCTCATGTTGCTTCAGGGAACTCTGGTCTCCTTTTGTGTTGGAAGAGGAAGTTCGGGATTACTCTCGAGGCCTGGTATGGGAATAGGGCCTCATCTCGAGTTTAGTCCATACATTTTGTGCTCCTCTCCACTGGCGACGGCTATGTTAGGAAACTTTTTGAGTCACATAAATGGGGTCAAGTACCCGTTCGGGTTTCAAGTGGGAATGTGGGATTTCTCTTGAGACTCTGCAGTGGAAATTTTTCTGATCTCAGATTTAGGGCCTGTTCTTGTGGTTTTCTCGAGTTGCCTCGGTAAGGTTGGGGTTCTTCTCGAGTTGCGACTGTGACCTCAGGAACTCGCTCTTGTTGCCCCAGGGAAGTCAGGTCTCCTATAGTCTTGGAAGGGGAACCTCGGGATTCCTCTCAAGGCGCTGCAGAGGAATAGGGCCACATCTAATGTTGAGTCATTCAACTGTGTGTTCCTCTCCAGTGGCGACAGCGATCTCAGGGTTACTCTCAAAATTCACCAGTGTGTCAGTCCTCATCTCATGTTCAGACATGGAACTCCGCTTTCTTCTCAAGTTGGAAAAGGTGTGTTAGGCCACAGTCCAGTTGAATTTGTACCTGGAGATAGTATCAATTATGCTCGCGGAGTCAAGTCTCCACTCATCTTGTGAGTTGATAATCGAGGATACATTGTAATCTGTTCAGTGGAATCAGACAATATCTCAAGTGGGTGAGGACATCCATTCCTTTTCCATTTGTGTTTTGAAAACCCCGGCATCCTCCCGAGCTTCAAGGTGGTACTGTCCTCCTCGTAATATGCGACTGGAACGTTCGGATTCCATTGTAGATAAAGCAGAGAAATCGACTCTCATCTGTAAAAAAGGACTGGAAAACGGGGCACTTTGTCTGTTGTCGCAGAAAACTCGGTGTTCCTCTTGCTTGAGACTGGGTATGTAGGTGTAATTTTTGAGTCGCATCAAGGATGTTAAGTAACCTGTCGATTTTCAAGCGGGAATGTGGGATTTCTCTTGAGAATCTGCAACCAAAATGTTCCTCATCTTGCCTTGAGGGCAGAATCTTGTGGTTTTTCTCGAGTTGTGCCAGGAAGCTTGAAGTCCCTCTCGAGTTGTGACGGGAAATTCAGGAACTCCCTCGTGTTGCTTCAGGGAAGTCAACTCCCCTTTTGTGTTGGAAGGGGAACTTTGGGATTACTCTCAAGTCATTAAGTGGGAATAGGGCACCATCTAGATTCGAGTCCGTGAATTGTGTGCTCCACTTCAATGTGGACGGCTATGTCGGGGAAGTATTTGGGTTGCATAAAGTTTGGCAAGTACCCGTTCCAGTTTCAAGTGGGGACGTGGGATTTCTCTTGAGACTCTGCAGCGGAATAGTTCCTCGTCTCGCACTGAGGGTATAATGTTGTTGTGTTTCTCGAGTTGTGGCAGGAAGCTTGGGGTTCGTCTTGAGTTGCGACGGGGACCTCAGGATCTCCCTCGTGTTGACCCAGCGAAGTCAGGTCTCCTATCGTTTTGGAAGGGGAACTTCGGGATTCCGCTCGAGACCCAGCAGAGGAATCGGGCCACATCTAGCTTTGAATCAATCAACTGTGTTTTTTCTCCAGTGGCAACATGGATCTCAGAGTTGCTCTGAAAATTCTCCAGGGGAGTCAGTCCTCGTCTCGTGTTCAGACATGGAACTCCGCTTTCTTCTCGAGTTGAAAAAGGGGTGTTAGGCCACATTAGAGTTGCATTTGTATCTGGAGATTGTATCGAGTATGTTCAGGGAGTCAGGTCTCCACTCGTCTTGTGAGTTGATACTCGAGGATACATTGTAATCTGTGCAGTGAAATCGGAGAACATCTCGAAGGAGTGGGGACATCCAATCATTTTTCCATTTGTGTTTTAAAACCCCGGGGTCCCTCCAGGGAATCAAGGTGGTACGGGCCTCCTCCCAACTTGCAATTGAACATCTGGATCCCATTTCAGACAAAGCAGCTGAATAGACTGTCATCTGGAAAACAGGACTGGAAAACAGGGCACTTTGTCAGTTGTCGCAGGAAACTCGGTGTTCCTCTCGATTTGGGCTGGGTATGTCTGTGTAATTTTTGAGTCGCATAAAGGATGATAAGTAACCTGTAGAGTTTCAAGCAGGAATGTGGGATTTCTCTTGAGAATCTGCAAAGAAAATGTTCCTCATCTCGCCTTTTGGTTTTTCTCGAGTTGCGGTGGGAATCTTGGGGTCCCTCTCGAGTTACGACGGGGACCTCAGAAACTCGCTCATGTTGCTTCTCGGAAGTCAGGTCCCCTTTACTGTTGGAAGGGGAACTTTCGGATTACTCTCAAGCCGTTAAATGGGAATAGGGCCTCATCTCGAGTGGAGTCCGTAAATTGTGTGCCCCTCTCCAGTTGGGACGGTTATGTCAGGAAACTTTTTGAGTTGCATAAAGAGTGTCAAGTACCCGTTCGAGTTTCAAGCAGGAATGTTGGATTTCTCTTGAGATTTTGCTGCAGAGAGGTTCCTTATCTAGCATTGAAGGGAAAACTTGGTCGTTTTTCTCGAGTTGTGACGGGGATGTCAGAACTCACTAACGTTGTCCCAGGGAACTTAGGTCTCCTTTTATGTTGGAAGGGGAACCTCGGGATTTCTCTCGAGGAGCTTCAGGGTAATGGGGCCGCATCTAGCTTTGAGTCGGTCAACTGTGTGTACCTCTGCAGTGGCGACAGGGATCTCGTGGTTACTATCAAGGTTCTACTGGGGATTCAGGCTTTGTCTAGACTGAAGCATGGAATTCTGCTTTTCTTTCGAGTTGTAAAAGGGGAATCAGTCCTCGTGTCATGATCAGGTGGTTCATTAGGGCTTTTTCTATTGGCTCAGCATGGGGGTCAGTGTTCCCATCATGTTGTGAGGGGTTAGTTGGTGTTCCATTGGAGCTTTACTCGATCATTTGGACCTACCTCGATTGGAGGGGGAACGCAGAGTCCTTTATCCTTGCAGCAGGATCCGCAGGAGTGCACTCGAGTTTCAGTAGGAGACAGAGACCTCCTCTTGTGGTGGGAGAAGAAGAAACGATTCCTGTAGAGTTGAAGCAGGGTTTGAACGCTCATATCGTGAGGAGGTTGGGAATATGGAGCTCTTCTAGAGCTGTGAATGGAAACTCGGGGTTTCTCTCAATTGAAGATGGGGATTCTGGGAGCCCCTTGAATTGTAAATAGGGATTCAAGCCTCTGATGGTATCTTGAGAGAGAACTCGGGATTGCTCTCCAGGCGCTGCAGGAAAAAAGGGGCCTCATTTGACATTGCCTGTGGCATCTCGTGGTTGTTGGCTAGTTGTGGAGGGAATTTTGGCTTTCCTTTCGAGTTACGATGGGGAACTCAGGGAGACACTCGTGTTGCCTCAGGGAAGTCAAATTGCGAGGGGAAGGTACTGAGTGCTCTCGAGTCAATGCAGAGGAAGCGGGCTCAATTCGAATTGAAAGGGGTAATCCCAAAGTGTTTCTCGAGTTGGGGCAGGAATATTTCGGATCCCTTGAGTTGCAAAAGAGGCCTCACGGAGCCTCTCAAGTTGTCTCTGGGAAGTCTGGAATCCTTTTGAGGTGTGAAGAGTCTTTGGGATGCCTTTTGAGGAAGTGCAGGGGAATAGGGTCTGATCTCTAGGTGAGGCATTGACTTCAGGGTTTCTCTCCAGGTCTGACATGGATCTCAGTGTTCCTATGAAATTTCAACAGGGGAGTCATGCCACGTCTCTTTTTCAGGCATGGAATTCCGCTATCTTTCGAGTTGTAAAAGGGGTGGGAGGCCGCTTGTCGAGGTGAATTTCTATCCTGTGGCTTTTTCTCCATGATGCACCTGGGAAGTCAGGCCTCCGTTCGTGGTGTTAGTTGATCCCGGGAGTTCTCTTTAAATCGGTACAGTGGAATCAGTCCTTATGTCGAGCAGATGGGGAAATCCGTGTCTTTTTGAATTGTGACCTGACTCCCCGGGGTTCTCTTGAGTTTTAAGGGGACATCGGCCTCCTCTTCAGATTCGACTGGAACATCGGTATTAATTTCCAGACAAAGCACAGGAATCGATCCTCACCTTGAGATGACGAGTGGAAAACGGATCCCTTCTTGAGCTAGGGCAGGAACCTCGCTGCTCCTCTGGAATTTGGCCTGGTATCTCGGGGAATTTCTTGAGTTGCCTATAGGGTGCCGAGTATCCTTTCGAGTTTGAAGAGGGATTGTGGGATTTCTCTTAAGAGGCAGCAGCAGAAAGGGGCATCCTGTTGCGTGTAGTGGAGAATTTCTTGGTTTTTCTCGAGTTGTGGCTTCCAGATTGGAGGTCATCTCGAGATACGAAGGGAAACACTGGGACTCGCTAGTTTTGCCTCAGGAAAGTCATGTCTCCTTTCGTGTTGAAAGTGTAACTTCATGATTCCGTTCGAGTCGCTTCAGGGCATGAGGGCAACATTGAGACGTGAGAGGGTAAACTCAGTGTTCCTCTCCAGTGACCACAGGGATCCACTGGGAGTCAGGCCTAGTCTTTGTTGAGGAGGGAACTCTGCTTTCCCCCCAAGTTGTAAAAGGATTGTCAGGTGTGCTATCTGTTTTAGCGGGAAATTTGTGCTTTTTCCAGAGGCTCAGTGGGGGATTCATGCCTCCGATCACGTTGGGGGGTGATACTCCGTGTTCCAGTGGAGCTGCTGCAAACACAACACGACTCATCTCTAGCTGAGTGTGAACTCGGAGTCCTTTGACTTGCTGCAGTATCTACGGGATTGCCCTCGAGTGTCAATAGCTGTAACAGGACTCGTCAAGTGATGCAAGGGGAAGTTGGGAATCCTTGTCAGCTGAAAATGGAATGGCCCATTATCTTCAGCTGAGGTGTGATTACGGGCCTTCTCTTCAACCGTGGCAGGGAAATTCGGTTTTCTTCTCTCATCGGGATGGGTATCTCTTGGCGACCCTTAAGTTGCATCAAGGAAATCAAGCCTCATATCGAATTTGGAGAAGAAATTCGGGAGTTCTGTCTATGTGATGCAGGAAAAAAAGCGACCTCATCTTGCTTTGAAAGAGGAATCTCGAGGTTTTTCTCGAGATGCTGCGGGAAGTGTGGTGATCTTCTCGAGTAACGACGGGAATATCAGGGAGCCTCCCGTGTTGTCTCTGGGTAGTCAGAACACCTTTCCATTTGCAAGGGTAACCTCAGGATTCCTTTGGAGTTGCTGCAGAGAAATAGGTGTGGGTCTAGAATCGTGTCCGTTAAATTCAGGATTCTTCTCCGGCAGCAACAGACTCAGGGATGCTCTCAAAATTCACCTGGGGAGTTAGGCCTCGTCTCGTGTTCAGACATGGAAGTCTGCTTTCTTATCGAGTTGAAAAAGTGGTGTTAGGCCACAGGCGAGTTGAATTTGTACGTGGAGATCGTATTGAGAATGCTTGGAAGTCTGGTCTCCACTCGTCTTGTGAGTTGATCCTCGAGGATACATTTGAATATGTGCAGTGGAATCAGACAATTTCTCAAGTGGGTGGGGACATCAGTACCTTCTCCAATTGTGTTTTGAAACCCCAGGGATCCTCCCGAGTTTCAAGGTGGTCCCGGACTCCCTGTACAGTGCGCTGGGAACGTTCGGATTCCATTCCAGGCAAACCAGGGGAATCAACTGTCATCTGAAGAGGACTTGAAAACAGGACACTTTGTCTGTTGTGGCAGGAAATTCGGTGTTCCTCTCGGTTGGGACTGGTCATGTCGTTGTAATTTTTGAGTCGCATAATCAACCTTAAGTAACATGTCGAGTTTCAAGCAGGATTGTGGGACTTCTCTTGAGAATCTGCAACGGAAATATTCCTCATCTCCCCTTGAGGGCAGAATCTTGTGGTTTTTCTTGAGTTGCGGCTGGAAGTTTCAGATCCCACTCTAGTTTCGACGGGGACCCCAGGAACTCACTCGTGTTGCTACAGGGAAGTCAGTTCTCCTTTCGTGTTGGAAGGGGAACTTCAGGATACTCTGGAGGCATATAATTGGAATAAGGGCTCATCTAGAGTTAAGTCCGTAAATTGTGTGCTCCTCTCCAGTGGGGACGGCGACGTCAGGGAACTATTTGAATCGAATAAAGGTTGTCAAGTACCCGTTCGAGTTTCAAGCGGGAATGTGGGATTTCTCTTGAGACTCTAGCAGAAAATTTCCTCGTCTCACATTGATGGGGGAATATTGTGGTTTTTCTCGAGTTGTGGCGGGAAGCTTAGAGTTCCTCACGAGTTGCGAAGGGGACCTCGGGAACTCGCTTGTGTTGTCCCAGGGAAGTCAGGTCTCCTCTTGTGGTGGAAGGGGAACCTCGGGATTCCTCTGGAGGCACCGCAGAGGAACAGGGCCGCATCTCGCGTTGTGTACATAAACTGTGTGCTCCTCTTTAGTGGGAACGGGTATGTCGGGGATGTTTTGATTTGCATAAAGTGTGTCAAGTACCCGTTCAAATTTCAAGCGGGAATGTGGGATTTCTCTTGAGACTCTGCAGCGGATAATATCCTCATCTCGCATTGAGGGGAGAATCTTGTGGTTTTTCGCTAGTTGCGGCGGGAAGCTTGGGATTGTTTTCAAGTTGTGTTGGGGACCGTAGGAACTCGCTTGTGTTGCCCCAGGGAGGTCAGGTCTCCTCTCGTGTTGAAAGGGGAACCTCGGGATTTCTCTCGAGGCACAGCAGGGGAATAGGGCCACATCTAGCGGTAAGTCAGTCAACTCCGTGTTCCTCTGCAGTGGCGACATGGATCTTGGGGTTGCTATGAAGGTTCTACTGGGGAGTCAGGCTTCGTCTCGATTTGAGGCATGGAAATCTGCTGTCCTTTCGAGTTGTAAAAGGGGAATCATTCCTCGTGTCGTGCTCATGCGGTTCATTAGGGCTTTTTCTTTCAGCTCAGCATGCGTGTCAGGTTTCCCATCATGTTGTGAGGGGAGAATCGGTGTTCCATTGGAGGATTGCTAGATCATCCGGACCTAGCTAGATTGGAGGGGGAACTCAGAGTCCTTTATGCTTGCAGCAGTATCCGCAGGAGTGCACTCGAGTTTCAATAGGAGACAGAGGCCTCCTCTTCGGGTGGGAGAGGAAGAAAGGATTTCTCTAGAGTTGAGGAAGGGTTTGATTGCTCATTTCGTGAGGAGGTAGGGAATACGGAGCTGTTCTAGACCTGTGGACAGAAACTCGGCGTTTCTCAACTGAAGATGGGGATTCTAGGAGCCCCTTGAATTATAAATAGGGATTCAAGCCTCCTATGGTATCTTGAAAGAGAACTCGGGATTGCTATCCCAGCGCTGGAGGAAAAAAATAAAAGGCCTCAGTTGACATTGCCTGTGGCAACAGTGTTTTTTGGCGAGTTGCAGAGGGAAGTTTGGCTTTCCTTTCGATTTAAGACGGGGAATTCAGGGAGACACTCTAGTTGCCTCAGGGAAGTCAAGTTGCGAGGGTCCGGTCGTGATTGCTCTCGAGTCAATGCAGAGGAATTGGGCTTCAATTCCCTTTGAAAGGGGGTAATCCCAAAGTGTTTCTCGAGTTGGGGCAGGAATCTTTCCGATCTGTTGAGTTTAAAAGAGGCCTCATGGAGTCTCTCAAGTTGACTCTGGGAAGCGGAAGTGGAGTGGAGAATTTCTTGGTTTTTCATGAGTTGCAGCTTCCAGACTGGAGGTCTTCTTGAGATAGGACGGGAAACACTGGGACTTGCTATTTTTGCCTCAGGAAAGTCAGGTCTCCTTTCATGTTGAAAGTGAAACTTCATGATTCCGTTCGAGTCGCTGCAAGGCATGAGGGCCACATTTAGACATGAGAGGGTAAACTCAGTGTTCCTCTCCAGTGGCCACAGAGATCTTGGGGTTGCTATGAAAGTTGCACTGGAGACTCAGGGCTAGTCTTTGTTGAGGACGGATCTCTGCTTTCCCCCCCAAATTGTAAAAGGATTGTCAGGTCTGCTATCTATTTTAGCTGGAAATTTGGGCTTTCTCGAGAGACTCAGCGGGGGACTCATGCCTCCGATCATGTTGGGGGGTGATACTCCATGTTCCACTGGAGCTGCTACAAACACAACACGACTCATCTCTAGTTGAGGGTGAATTCGGAGTCCGTTGGGAGTTTGTGATGGACAGGGAGGCCTGGCGTGCTGTGATTCATGGGGTTACAGAGAGTCGGACACGACTGAGAGACTGAACTGAACTGAACTGAACTGACCTTGCTGCAGAATCTACAGGTTTGCCCTCGAGTGTCAACAGATGTGACTGGACTCGTCAAGTTGTGGGAGGGGAAGTTGGGATTCCTGTTCCCTTGAAAGAGGAATTGGCCATTTTCTTCAGCTGAGGTTTGTACACGAGCCTTCTCTTCAATTGTGGTGGGGGAATTCGGTTTTCTTCTCTCATCGGGATGTGTATCTCTGGGCGACCCTTAAGTTGCATCAAGGAAATCAAGCCTCATATCGAATTTTGAGAAAGAATTCAGGACTTCTGTCTATGTGCTGCAGGAAAAAAGAGGCCTCATCTTGCTTTGAAAGAGGAGTCTCGAGGTTTATCTCGAGATGCTGCGGGAACTGTGATGATCTTCTCGAGTAACGACGGGAATATCAGGGAGCCTCCTGTGTTGTCTCTGGGAAGTCAGAACACCTTTCTATTTGCAAGGGGAACCTTGGGATTCCTTTGGAGTCACTGCAGAGAAATAGGTCTGCATCTAGATTCGTGTCCGTTAAACTCAGGCTTCTTCTCCGACAGAAACAGAGTTCTCGGGGTTGCTCTCAAAATTCACCTGGGGAGTCAGGCCTCATCTCGTGTTCAGACATGGAAGTCTGCTTTTTTCTCGAGTTGAAAAAGTGGTGTTAGGCCATATGAGAGTGGAATTTGTACCTGGAGATTGTATTGAGAGTCCTCGGGAGTCAGGTCTCCACTCATCTTGTAAGTTGATACTCTAGGATGCATTTGAATCTGTGCAGTGGAATCGGACAATATCTCTAGTGGGTGAGGACATCAGTACCTTTTCCAATTGTGTTTTGAAACCCCAGGGATCCTCCCAAGTTTCAAGGTGGTACTGGCCTTCTCATACTGTGCGACGGGAACGTCGCGATACCATTCCAGACAAAGCAGGGGAATCAATTGTCATCTGGAAAAGAGGACTGGAAAGCAGGGTACTTTTTCATTTGCGGCAGGAAATTCAGTGTTCCTCTCAGTTTGGATTGGGTATATCGTTGTAATTTTTGAGTCGCATAAAGGATGTTAAGAAACGTGTCGAATTTCAAGCGTGAATGTGGTACTTCTCTTGAAAATCTGCAACGGAAATGTTCTTCATCTCGCCTTGAGAGCCGAATCTTGTGGTTTTTCTTGAGTTGTGGTGGGAAGTTTCGGGTCCCTCTCTAGTTGCTCACGGACCTCAGGAACTCGCTCGTGTTGCTTCAGGGAAGGCAGGTCTCCTTTGGTGTGGAAGGGATTCTCTGGAGGCATCGAATTGGAATTAGGGCTCATATAGAGTTGAGTCCTTAAATTGTGTGCTCCTCTCCATTTAGGACGGCTATGTCAGGGAACTTTTTGAGTAGCATAAAGGGTGCCAAGTCCCCGTTCGAGTTTCAAGGGGGAATGTGGGTTTTCTCTTGAGACTCAGCTGCAGAAAAGTTCCTCATCTCGCATTGATGGGGGAATCTTGTGGTTTTCCTCGAGTTGCAGCGGAAAGCTTGGCGTTCTTCTCGAGTTGACATGGGAACCTTAGGAACTCGCTCGTGTTGCTCCAAGGAAGTCTGGTCTCCTCTCGTGTTGAAAGGGGAAACTCGGAATTTCTCTCAAGGCACAGCAGGGGAATATGGCCGCATCTAGCATTGAGTCGATAAACTCTGTGTTCCTCTCCACTGGCAACAGGGATCTCGGGGTTGCTATGAATGTTCAAGAAGCACAAGCTGGAATCAAGATTGCTGGGAGGAATATCAATAACCTCAGATATGCAGATGACACCACCCTTATGGCAGAAAGTGAAGAGGAACTCAAAAGCCTCTTGATGAAAGTGAAAGAGGAGAGTGAAAATGTTGGCTTGAAGCTCAACATTCAGAATATAAAGATCATGGAATCTGGTCCCATCACTTCATGGGAAATAGATGGAAAAACAGTGGAAACAGTGTCAGACTTTATTTTGGGGGGCTCCAAAATTACTGCAGCTGGTGATTGCAGCCATGAAATTAAAAGAACTTACTCCGTGGAAGGAAAGTTATGACCAACCTAGATAGTATATTAAAAAGCAGAGACATTACTTTGCCAAGAAAGGTCCGTCTAGTCAAGGCTATGGTTTTTTCCCGTGGTCATGTATGGATGTGAGAGTTGGATTGTGAAGAAAGCTGATCGCCAAAGAATTAATGCTTTTGAACTGTGTTGCTGGAGAAGACTCTTGAGAGTCCCTTGGACTGCAAGGAGATCCAACCAGTCCATTCTAAGGGAGATCAATCCTGGGTGTTCATTTAACGGACTGATGCTGAAGGTGAAACTGCAATACTTTGGCCACCTCATGTGGCGAGTTGACTCACTGCAAGAGACTCTGATGCTGGGAAAGGTTGGGGGCGGGAGGAGAAGGGGACGACGCAGAATGAGATGGCTGGATGGCATCACCGACTCTGTGGACATGAGTTTGAGTGGACTCCGGGAGTTGGTGATAGACAGGGAGGCCTGGAGTGCTGTCATTCATGAGGTCGCAGAGAGTCGGACACGACTGAGCAACTGAACTGAACTGATGAAGGTTCTACTGGGGATTCAGGCTTCGTCTCCATTTGAGGCATGGAATTCTGCTTTCCTTTCTATTTGTAAACAGAGAATCAGTCCTCGTGTAGTGTTCAGGCGGTTCATTAGGGCTTTTTCTATTGGCTCAGCATGGGTGTCAGGTTTCCCATCATGTTGTGAGGGGATAGTCGGTGTTCCATTGGAGCTTTCCTAGATCATTGGAGGGGGAAGTCGGAGTCCTTTACCTTGCAGCAGGATCCGCGGGAGTGCACTCAAGTTTCAGTAGTAGACAGAGGCCTCCTCTTGTAGTGGGAGAAGAAGAAAGAATTCCTCTAGTGTTGAAGCAGGGTTTTAACGCTCATATGGTGAGGAGGTGGTGAATACGGAGCTCTTCTAGAGCTATGGATGGAAACTTGAAGTTTCTCTCGATTGAAGATGGGTATATTGGGAGCCCCTTGAATTGTAAATAGGGATTCAAGCCTCCGACGGTATCTTGAGAGAGAACTCGAGATTGATCTCCAGGAGCTGCAGGAAAAAAAGGCCCTCATGTGACATTGCCTGGGGATTCTCATGGTTTTTAGCGAGTTGCGGAGCGAAGTTTGGCTTCTCTTTCGAGGTCCGATGGGGAACGTAGGGGGAAATTCGTTGCCTCAGGGAAGTCAAGTTGCGAGGGGAAGGCCGTGATTGCCCTAGAGTCAGTGCAGAGGAAGCAGGCTTCAATTAGTATTGAAAGGGGTAATGCCAAAGTGTTTCTTGAGTTCGGGCAGGAATCTTTCGGATCCCTCGAGTTGCAAAAGGGGTCTCACGAAGCCTCTCACGTTGTCTCTGGGAAGTCCGGAATCCTTTTGAGGTGTGAGGAGCCTTTGGGATGCCTTTCGTGTCAGTGCAGGGTAATAGGGTATGATCTGAAGTTGAGGAGCTGACCTCAGGGTGCCTCTCCAGGTCTGACATGGATATCAGTGTTCCTATGAAATTTCAACAGGGGAGTCATGCCACGTCTCTTGTTGAGGCATGGAACTCCGCTATCTTTTCGAGTTTGTAAAAGGGGTGGGTGGCCTCCTGTCAAGTTGAATTTCTGTCCTGGGGCTTTTTCTCAGTGATGTACCTGGGAAATTGGCCTCCGTTCGTGGTGTTCGTTGATCCCGGGAGTTCTCTTTGAATTGGTACAGTGAAATCAGCCCTTATGTCGAGCGGATGGGGAAATCGGTGTTTTTTTGAATTGTGGCATGACTCCCCGGGGTCCTTTCGAGTTTCAAGGGGACATCGGCCTCCTCTTCAGATTCGATGGGAACATCGGGATTAATTTCCAGACGAAGCAGGGGAATCGATCCTCACCTTGAGATGACGAGTGGAGAACGGGTCTCTTCTTGAGCAGTGGCAGGAACCTTGCTGCTCCTCTCGAGTTTGGCAGGGTATCTCGGGGAACTTCTAGAGTTGTGTATAGGTTGCCAAGTATCCTTTCATGTTTGAACTGGGAATGTGGGATTTCTCTTAAGACCTTGCAGCAGAAAGGGGCTTCCTGTCGCGTGGAGTGGAGAATTTCATGGTTTTTCTCGAGTTGCGGCTTGAAGCTTGGAGGTCTTCTCGAGATACGACGGGAAAACTGGGACATGCTAGTTTTGCCTCAGGGAAGTCAGGTCTACTTTCGTATTGAAAGTGGAACCTCGGGATCCCATTCAAGTCGCTGCAGGGCATGAGGGCCACATTTAGAGTTAGGAGGGTAAACTCAGTGTTCCCCTCCAGTGGCCACAGGGATCTTGGGGTTGCTGTGAAGGTTTCACTGGGGAGTCAGACCTAGTCTTTGTTGAGGAGGAAGCTCTGCTTTCCCCCCAAGTTGTAAAAGGATTCTCAGGTCTGCCATCTGTTTTAACTGGATATTTGTGCTTTTTCGAGAGGCTCAGTGGGGGATTCATGCCTCCATTCATATTGGGAGGTGATATTCCATTTTCCATTGAAGCTGCGGCAAACAAAACATGACTCATCTGTAGTTGAGTGTGAACTCGGAGTCCTTTGACCTTGCTGCAGTATCTACGGAGTTGCCCTCAAGTGTCAATAGATGTGACAGGACTCATCAAGTGGTGCAAGGGGAAGATGGGATTCCTCTTCACTTGAAAGTGGAAAGGCCCATTATCTTCAGCTGAGGGGTGATCACGGCCCTTCTCTTCAATTATGGTGGGGAAATTCGGTTTTCTTCTCTCTCGGTACGGTTATCTCTGGGCGAACCTTAAGTTGCATCAAGGAACTCAAGCCTCACGTCGAATTTGGAGAAGGAACTCGGGACTTCTGTCTATGTGCTGCTGGAAAAAAAGGGCCACATCTTGCTTTGAAAGAGGAATCTCAAGGTTTTTCTCGAGTTGCTGCAGGAATTGTGGTGATCCTGTCAAGAATGGAATATCAGGGAGCTTCCTGTGCTGTCTCTGGGAAGTAGGAACCCCTTTCTATTTGAAAGGGGAACCTCGGAATTTCTTTGGAGTCACTGCAGAGAAATAGGTCTGCATCTAGATTCGAGTCCATTTCACTCAGGATTCCTCTCCAGTAGCAACAGAGTTCTTGGGGTTGCTCTCAAAATTCACCTTGGGAGTCAGGCCTCGTCTCGTGTTCAGACGTGGACGTCCGCTTCCTCTCGAGTTGAAAATGGGGTGTTAGACCACAGTCGAGTGGAATTTGTACCTTGAGAATATACTGAGAATGCTCGGGGAGTCAGGTTTCCACTCGTCTTGTGAGTTGATAGTCAAGGATACATTTGAATCTGTGCAGTGGAATCAGACAATGTCTCGAATGGGTTGGGACATCAGTAACTTTTCCAACTGTGTTTTGAAACCCCTCGAATCTTCCCGAGTTTCAAGGTTGTACCGGCCTCCTCATACTGTCCGATGGGAACGTCTGGATTCCATTCCAGACAAAGCAGGGGAAATGAATGTCATCTGGAAAAGAGGACTGAAAAACGGGACTCTTTGTCAGTTGTGGCAGGAAATTCGGTGTTTCTCTCGGGTGGGACTGGGTATATCGTTGTAATTTTTGAGTCGCATAAAGGATGTTAAAAAACCTGTCGAGTTTCCAGCGGGAATGTGGGACTTCTCTTGAGAATCTGCAATGGAAATGTTCCACATTTCGCCTTGAGGGCAAAATCTTGTGGTTTTTCTCGAGTTGTAGAGGCAAGCTTCGGGTCCCTCTTGAGTTGTGACGGGGACCTCAGGAACTCACTCGTGTTCCTTCACGGAGGTCAGGTCTCCTTTCGAGTTGGAAGGGGACCTTCGGGATTACTCTCTCGGCGTGGAATTGGAATAAGGGCTCATCTAGAGTTGAGTCCGTAAATTGTGTGCTCCTCTAAGTGTTGACGGCTATGTAAGGGAACTTTTTGAGTCGCATTAAGGGTGTCAAGTACCCGTTCGAGTTTCAAGCGGGAATGTGAAATTTCTCTTGAGACTCTGAAGCAGCAAATTTCCTCATCTCACATTGATGGGGGAATCTTGTGGTTTTTCTCGAGTTACGGCTGGAAGCTTGGGGTTCCAGTTGAGACAGGGACCTCAGGAACTCGATCGTGTTATACCAGGGAAGTCAGGTCTCATCTCGTGTTGGAAGGGGAACCTCGGGATTTCTCTCGAGGCACAGCAGAGGAATAGGGCCGCATCTAGTGTCAAGTCGGTCAACTGTGTGTTCCTCTCCAATGGCGACAAGGATCTCTGGGTTGCTCTGAAGGTTTTACTGGGGTGTCAGGATTCGTCTCTATTTGAAGCATGGAATTCTGCTTTCCTTTCGAGTTGTAAAAGGGGAATTAGTCCTCGTGTCGTGATCAGGCGGTTCTTTGGGGCTTTTTCTATCGGCTCAGCATGGATGTCAAGTTTCCCATCATGTTGTGAGGGGATAGTCAGTGTTCCATTGGAGCTTTGCTAGATTATTGGAGGGGGAAGTCGGAGTCCTTTATCCTTGCAGCAGGATCCGCGGGAGTGCACTCGAGTTTCAATAGAGACAGAGGCCTCCTCTTGTGGTGGAAGAGGAAGAAAGGATTCCTCTAGAGTTGAAGCAGTGTGTGAACGCTCGTATCGTCAGGAGGTGGGGAATACGGAGCTCTTCCAGAGCTGTGGATGGAAACTTGAACTTTCTCTCGATTGAAGATGGGTAGTCTGGGAGCCCCTTGAATTGTAAATAGGGATTCAAGCCTCCGATGGTATCTTGAGAAGGAACTTGGGGTTGCTCTCCAGGAACTGCAGGGGAAAAAGGCCCTCATGTGACATTGCCTGGGGCTTCTCGTGGTTTTTGGCGAGTTGCGCAGTGAAGTTTGGCTTTTATTTCGAGGTATGATGGGGAGCTGAGGGAGAAATTCGTTGCCTCAGGGAAGTCAAGTTGCGAGGGGAAGGTCGTGATTGCTCTGGAGTCAGTGCAGAGGAATCGGGCTTCAATTCACATTGAAAGGGGGAACCCCAAAGTGTTTCTCTAGATGGGGGAGAAATCTTTCAGATCCCTCGAGTTGCAAAAGTGGTCTCACGGAGCCTCTCAAGTTGTCTCTGGGAAGTCTGGAATCCTTTTGAGGTGTGAGGAGCTTTTGGGATGCCTTTCGTGTCAGTGCAGGGTAATAGGGTCTGATCTGGAGTTGAGGCCCTAAGCTCAGGGTGTATCTAAAGTGCTGACATGGATCTCAGTTTTCCTATGAAGATTCAACAGGGGAGGCATGGCATGTCTCTTTTTGAGGCATGGAACCCCGCTTTTTTTGAGTTGCAAAATGGATGGGATGCCTCCTGTCGAGTTGAATTTCTGTCCTGGGGCTTTTTCTCAGTGATGCACCTGGGAAGTTGGCCTCAGTTCATTGTGTTAGTTGAACCCGAGTGTTCTCTTTGAATTGGTACAGTGGAATCAGTCCTTATGTCGAGCGGATGGGGAAATCAGTGTATTTTTGAATGGTGGCACAACTACCAGGGGTGCTCTCAAGTTTCAAGGGGACATCGGCTTCCTCTTCAGATTCGACGGGAACATCGGTATTAATTCCCAGACGAAGCAGGGGAATCGATCCTCACCTTGAGATGACGAGTGGAGAACGGTTCTCTTCTTGAGCTGTAGCAGGAACCTCGCTGCTCGTCTCGAGGTTGGCAGAGTATCTCGGGGAAATTCTTGAGTTGTGTATAGGGTGCCAAGTATCCCTTCGAGTTTGAAGAGTGAAAGTGGGATTTCTCTTAAGATGCTGCAGCAGAAAGGGGCGTCCTGTTGCGTGAAGTGGAGAATTTCATGCTTTTTCTTGAGTTGCGGCTTCAAGCTTGGAGGTCTTCTGGAGTTACGACGGGAACAACTGGGACTCGATCGTTTCACCTCAGGGAAGTCAGGTCTCTTTTAGTGTTGAATGTGGAATCTCAAGATTCCATTTGAGTCGCTGCAGGGCATGAGGGCCACATTTCAACTTGAGAGGGAAAATTCAGTGTTCCTCTCAAGTGGCCACAGGGATCATGGGGTTGCTGTGAAGGTTCCACTGGAGAGTCAGGCCTAGTCTTTGTTGAGGAGGAAGCTCTGCTTTCCCCCCAAGTTGTAAAAGAATTGTCAGGTCTGCTTTATATTTTCACAGGAAATTTGGGCTTTTTCGAGAGGCTCAGTGGGGGATTCATGCCTCCGATCATGTTGGGAGGTGATACTCCATGTTCCACTGGAGCTGCTGCAAACACAAGTATGATTCATCTCTATTTGAGTGTGAACTCGGACTCAGTTGACCTTTCTGCAGTATCTATGGGATTGCCCTCAAGTTTCAATAGATGTGACAGGACCCGTCAAGTGGTTCGAGGGGAAGTTGGGGTTCCTCTTCACTTGAAAGTGGAAAGGCCCATTATCTTCAGCTGAAGGGTGATCACGGGCCTTCTCTTCAATTGTGGTGGGGAAATTCGGTTTTCTTCTCTCTCGGTACGGGTATCTCTGGGCGACCCTTAAGCTGCATCAAGGAAATCAAACCTCATATTGAGTTTGGAGAAGGAACTCGGGACTTCTGTCTATGGGCTGCTGGAAAAAGGGGCCACATCTTGCTTTGAAAGAGGAATCTCGAGGTTTATCTCGAGTTGCTGCGGGAAATGTGGTGATCCTCTCGGGTAAGAATGGGAATATCAGAGAGCCTCCCGTGTTCTCTCTGGGAAGTAGGAATGCCTTTCCATTTGCAAGGGGAACCTCGGAATTACTTTGGAGTCACTGCAGAGAAATAGGTCTGCATCTAGATTCGAGTCCGTTTAACTCAGGATTCTTCTCCAGTAGCAACAGAGTTCTCGGGGTTGCTCTCAAAATTCACTTGGGGAGTCAGGCCTCGTCTCCTGTTCAGACATGGAACTCCGCTTTCTTCTCGAGTTGTAAAAGGGGTGATAGGTCACAGTCGAGTGGAATTTGTACCTGGAGATTATATTGAGAATGCTCGGGAGTCAGGTCTCCACTCGTCTTGTGAGTTGATCCTCGAGGATACATTTGAATCTGTGCAGTGGAATCCGACAATATCTCGAGTGGGTGGGGACATTGGAAACTTTTCCAATTGTGTTTTGAAACCCCGGGAATCCTCCCGAGTTTCAAGGTGGTTCCAGACTCCTCATGCTGTGTGACGGGAATGTCCGGATACCATTCCAGACAAAGCAGGGGAATCGACTGTCATCTGGAAAAGAGGACTGGAAAATGGGACACTTTGTCAGTTGTGGCAGGAAACTCGGTTTTCCTCTCCTTTGGGACTGGGTATGTCGTTGTAATGTTTGAGTCGCATAAAGGATGCTAAGTAACCTGTTGAGTTGCAAGCGGGAGTATGGGATTTCTCTTGAGAATCTTCAACGGAAATATCCCTCATCTCGCCTTGAGGGAAGAATCTTGTGTTTTTTCTTGAGTTGGGGCAGGAAGCTTCAGGTCCCACTTGAGTTGCAACGGGGACCTCAGGAACTCATTCGTGTTGCTTCAGGGAAGTCAGGTCTCCTTTCGTGTTGGAAGGGAAATTCGGGATTACTCTCGAGTCATAGAATTGGAATAAGGGCTCATCTAGAGTTGAATCCGTAAATTGTGTGCTGCTTTCCAGTGGGGACAGCTATGTCAGGGAAATTTTAAGTCGCATAAAGGCTGTCAAGTTCCTGTTCGAGTTTCAGCAAGAATGTGGGATTTCTCTTCAGACTCAGTGGCAGAAAATTTCCTCATGCACATTCATGGGGAATCTTGTGGTGTTTCTCGAGTTGTGGCGGGAAGCTTGGCTTTCCCCTCATGTTGCGAGGGGGACCTCAGGAACTCCCTCGTGTTATCCCAGGGAATTCAGGTTTCCTTTGTTGTTGGAAGGCAAACCTCGGGATTCCTCTCGAGGCGCGGCAGAGGAATAGGGCCGCATCTAGCATGTGTACTACTAAACTGTGTGCTCCTCTTCAGTGAGGACGACTATGTCGGGGAAGTTTTGAGTCGCAAATGGTTTCAAGTACCCGTTAGAAATTCAACCAGGAATGTGGGATTTCTCTTGAGACTGTGCAGCGGAAAATTTCCTCATCTCACATTGAGAGGAGAATCTGTTGGTTTTTCTCGAGTTGCGGCGGGAAGCTTGGGGTTCTTCTCGAGTTGCGATGTGGACCTTAGGAACTCGCTCCTGTTGCCCCAGGGAAATCAGGTCTCCTCTCGTGTTGAAAGTGGAGCCTCTGGATTTCTCTCGAGGCGCAGCAGGGGAATAGGGCCGCATCTAGCGTTGAATCGGTCAACTGTGTGTTCCTCTCCAGTGACAACAGGCATCTCGGGGTTGCTATGAAGGTTCTACTGGGGAGTGAGAGTTCGTCTCGATTTGAGGCATGGAATTCTGCTTTCCTTTCGAGTTGTAAAAGGGGAATCAGTCCTCGTGTCATGATCAGGTGGTTCATTAGGGTTTTTTCTTTCAGCTCAGCATGGGTGTCAGGTTTCCCGTCATGTTGTGAGGGGATACTCGGTGTTCCATTAGAGTTTTGCTAGATCATCCGAACCTACCTCGACTGGAGGGGGAACTCAGAGTCCTTTATCCTTGCAGCAGGATTCGTGGGAGTGCACTCGAGTTTCAGTAGGAGACAGAGGCCTCCTCTTCTGGTGGGAGAGGAAGAAATGATCCCTCTAAAGTTGAAGCAGGGTTTGAATGCTCATATCGTGAGGAGGTGGGGAATGCGGGGCTCTTCTAGAGCTGTGGATGGAACCTCAGGGTTTCTCTCAATTGAAGGTGGGTATTCTGAGAGCCCCTTGACCTGCGAATAGGGATTCAAGCCTCCTATGGTATCTTGAGAGAGAACTCATGATTGTTCTCCAGGCGCTGCAGGAAAAAAAGGGCCTCATGTAACTTTGCCTAAGGCTTCTCTTGGTTTTTGGTGAATTGCAGAGGGAATTTGGCTTTCCTTTCCAGTTACACTGGGGAACTCAGGGAGACACTGGTGTTGCCTCAGGGAAGTCAACTTGCTAGGGGACGGCCGTGATTGCTCTTGAGTCAATGCAGAGGAATTGGGATTCAATTCGCACCAAAAGGGGTAAGCCCAAAGTGTTTCTTGAGTTGGAGCAGGAATATTTCGGATCCCTCGATTTGCAAAAGGGGCCTCATGGAGCCTCTCAATTTGTCTCCGGGAAGTGGAATCCTTATGAGGTGTGAGGAGCCTTTGGGATGCCTTTCGAATCAGTGCAGGTGAATAGTGTGTGATCTGGAGTTGAGGCGCTAACCTCAGGGTGCTTCTCCACGTCTGACATGGATCTCAGTGTTCCTATGAAGATTCAAGAGGGGAGTCATGCCACGTCTCTTGTTGAGGAATGGAACTCCGCTATCTTTTCGAGTTGTAAAAGGGATGGGAGGCCTCCTGTTGAGTTGAATTTCTGTCCTGGGGATTTTCTCCATGATGCACGTAGGAAGTCAGGCCTCCGTTCGTGGTGTTAGTTGATCCTGGGAGTTATCTTTGAATCGGTACAGTGGAATCAGTCCTTATGTCAAGAGGATTGGGAAAATGGTGCCTTTTTTAATTGAGGCAGCACTCCCAGCTGTCCTCTTGAGTTTCGAGGGGACATCGGCCTCCTCTTCAGTTTCGATGGGAACATCGGAATTGATTGCCAGACGAAGCAGGGGAATCGATCCTTACCTCGACATGACGAGGGGAAAACGGGTCTCTTCTTGAGCTGAGGGTGGATCCTCGCTGCTCCTCTGGAGTTTGGCCGGGTATCTCAGGAACTTCTTGAGTTGCGTATAGGGTGCCGAGTATCCTTTCGAGTTTTAAGAGCAAATGTTGGATTTCTCTTAAAATGCTGCAGTGGAAAGGGGCGTCCTGTCGAGTGGAGAGGAGAATTTCATGGTGAATCTCGAGTAGCGGTTTGAAGATTGGAGGTCTTCTGGAGTTACGACGGGAACCACTGGGACTCGCTCCTTTTGCCTCAGGGACGTCAGGTCTCCTTTCTTGTTGAAAGTGGAACCTCGGGATAACGTTCGATTCGCTTCAGGGCATGATGGCCACTTTTTGACTTGAGAGGGTAAACTCAGTGCTCCTCTCCAGTGGCCACAAGGATCTTGGGGTTGTTGTGAAGGTTCCACGGGGGAGTCAGACCTAGTCTTTGTTGTGGAGGGAACTCTGCTTTCACCCTGGGTTGTAAAATGATTGTCAGATCGTCTATCTGTTTTAGTGGAAAATTTGAGCTTTTTTGAGAGGCTCAGTGGGGGATTCATGCCTCTGATCATGTTCGGAGGTGATTCTCCGTGTTCCAATGGAGCCGCTGCAACCAAACCAAGACTCATCTCTAGTTGAGTGTGAACTCGGAGTCTTTTGACTTTGTTGCAGTATTTACGGGGTTGCCCTCGAGTGTCAATAGATGTGACAGGACTTGTGATGTGGTGCGAGGGGAAGTTGGGATTCCTCTTCAGTTGAAAGTGGAATGGCTCATTATCTTCAGCTGAGGTGTGATCTCGGGGCCTTCTCTTCAGTTGTGACAGGGAAATTCGGTTTTCTTCTCTCATCGGGACGGGTATATCTTGGCCACCCTTAAGTTGCATCAAAGAACTCAAGCCTCATATTGAATTTGGAAAAGGACCTCGGGACTTCTATCTATGTGATGCAGGATAAATGGATGTCATCTTGCTTTGAAAGAGGAATCTCGAGGTTTTTCTCGAGTTGCTGTGAGAAGTGTGGTGATCCTCTTGAGTAAGGACGGGAATATCAGGGAGCCTCCCGTGTTCTCTCTGTGAAGTCAGAACACCTTTCCATTTGCAGGGGTAACCTCGGGATTTCTTTGGAGTCGCTGCAGAGAAATAGGTCTGCATCTAGTTTCGAGTCCGTTTAAATCAGGATTTTTCTCCAGTAGCAACAGAGTTTTTGGTTTTGCTCTCAAAATTCACCTGGAGTGTCAGGCCTCATCCCGTGTTCAGACATGGAACTCCGCTTTCCTCTCGAGTTGTAAAAAGGGTGTTAGGGCACAGTCGAGTTGAATTTGTACCTGGAGATTGTATTGAGAATGCTCGGGGAGTCAGGTCTCCACTCATCTTGTGAGTTGATACTCGAGGATACATTTGAATCTGTGCAGTGGAATCAGACAATATCTCGAGTGGGTGGTGACATCGGTATCTTTTCCAATTGTGTTTTGAAACCCCTGGGATCCTCCCGAGTTTCAAGGTGGTACCAGCCTCCTCATGCTGTGCGACAGTAACGTCCGGATTCTATTCCAGACAAAGCAGGGGAATTGACTGTCATCTGGAAAAGAGGACTGGAAAACGGGACACTTTGTCAGTTGTGGCTGGAAACTCGGTGTTCCTCTCCGTTGGGACTGGGTATGTCGTTGTAATGTTTGAGTCGCATAAAGGATGCTAAGTAACCTGTCGAGTTGCCACCGGGAATGTGGGATTTCTCTTGAGAATCTTCAATGAAAATATCCTACATCTCACCTTGAGGGCAGAATCTTGTGGTTTTTCTTGAGTTGCGGCGGGAAGCTTCGGATCCCACTTTAGTTGCGATGGGGACCTCAGAAACTCGCTCGTGTTGCTTCAGGGAAGTCAGGTCTCCTTTCGTGTTGGAAAGGGAACTTCGGGATTACTCTCGAGGCATGGAATTAGAATAAGGTCTCATCTAGAGTTGAGTCTGTAAATTGTGTGCTCCTCTCCAGTGGGAACAGCTATGTCAGGGAAATTTTGAGTCACATAAAGGGTGTCAAATCCCCATTCGAGTTTCAAGCACGAATGTGGGATTTCTCTTCAGACTCAGCAGCAGAAAATTTCCTCATCTCGCATTCATGGGGGAATATTGTGGTGTTTCTCGAGTTGTGGCTGGAAGCTTGGGGTTCCTCTCATGTTACAATGGGGACCTCAGGAACTCGCTCGTGTTGTCCCAAGAAATTCAGGTCTCCTTTGTTGTTGGAGGGGAATCTCGGGATTCATCTCGAGGTGCGGCAGAGGAATAGGGCAGCATCTAGCTTTGTGTACATAAGCTGTGTACTCCTCTTCAGAGGGAACGGCTATGTTGGGGAAGTTTTGAGTCTCAAAATGGTTTCAAGTACCCGTTCGAAATTCAACCGGGAATGTGGGATTTCTCTTGAGACTCTTCAGGGGAAAATAGCCTCATCTCGCATTGAGGGGAGAATCTGGGGGGTTTTCTCGAGTTGCGGTGAGAAGCTTGGGGTTCTTCTCGAGTTGCGATGGGGACCTTAGGAACTCTCTCATGTTGTCCCAGGGAAGTCAGGTCTCCTCTCGTGTCTAAAGTGGAACCTCTGGATTTCTCTCGAGGAGCAGCAGGGGAACAGGGCCGCATCTAGTGTTCAGTGTGTTGTGTGTTCCTCTGCAGAGGCAACATGGATCTCAGGGTTGCTATGAAGGTTCTACTGGGGAGTACGGCTTCATCTCGATTTGAGGCATGGAATTCTGCTTTCCCTTCGAGTTGTAAAAGGGGAATCAGTCCTAGTGTCGTGATCAGGCCGTTCATTAGGGCTTTTTCTATCGACTCATCATGGGTGTCAGGTTTCCCGTCATGTTGTGAGGGGATAGTCAGTGTTCCATTGGAGCTTTGCTAGATCATGCAGACCTATCGAATTTGGAGAAGGAACACGGGACTTTTGTCTATGTACTGCAGGGGAAAAAGAAAAAGTTCTCATCTTGCTTTGAAAGAGGAATCTCGAGGTTTTTCTCGAGTAGCTGCGGGAAGTGTGGTGATCCTCTTGAGTAAGGACGGGAATATCAGGGAGCCTCCCATGTTGTCTCTGGGCAGTCAGAACGCTTTTCCAAACGAAAGGGGAACCTCGGGATTCCTTTGGAGTCGCTGCAGAGAAATAGGTCTGCATCTAGATTCGAGTCCGTTTAAATCAGGATTCCTCTCCAGTAGCAACAGAGTAATCGGGGTTGCTCTCAAAATTCACCTGGGGAGTCAGGCCTCATCCAGTGTTCAGACATAGAACTCCGCTTTCTTCTCGAATTGGAAAAGGGGAGTTAGGCCACAGTCGAGATGAATTTGTACTTGGAGATTGTATTGAGAATGCTCGAGAGTCATTTCTCCTCTCGTCTTGTGAGTTGATACTCGAGAATATATTTGAATCTGTGCAGTGGAATCAGACAATATATCGAGGAGTGGAGACATAGGTACCTTTTCCAATTGTGTTTTGAAGCCCTGGGGATCCTCCTGAGTTTCAAGGTGGTACCGGCCTCCACATACTGTGCGACGGAAACGTCTGGATTCCACTCCAGACAAAGCAGGGGAATCGACTGTCATCTGGAAAAGAAGACTGGAAAACAGGATACTTTGTCAGTTGTGGTAGGAAGCTCGGTGTTCCCCTAGATTGAGGCTAGGTATTTCAGTGTAATTTTTGAGTCACATAAAAGATGTGAAGTAACCTGTCGAGTATGAACTGGGAATGTGGGATTTCTCTTGAGAAGTTGCAACGGAAATGTTCCTCATCTCGCCTTGAGGGGAGAAACTTGCGGTTTTTCTCGAGTTGCAGCGGGAAGCTTGGGGTCCCTCTCGAATTGCGACAGGGATCTCAGGAAGTCGTTCATGTTGCTTCAGGGAAGTCAGGTCCCCATTTGTGTTGGAAGGAGATCTTCGGGATTACTCTCGAGCCATTAAATGGGAATAGGGCCTCATCTCAAGTTGAGTCCGTAAAGTGTGTGCTCCTCTCCAGTGGGGACAGCTATGTTAGGGAACTTTTTGAGTCACATAAAGGGTGTAAAGTACCTGTTGGACTATCAAGCGTGAATGTGGGCTTTCTCTTGAGACTCTGCAGAGGAAAAGTTTCTCATCCCGGATTGAGAGCATGTTCTTGGGGTTTATCTCGAGATGCGGCGGGAAGCTTGTGGTTCTTCACGAGTTGCGACGGGGACCTCAGGAACTCTCTCATGTTGCCCCAGGGAAGTCAAGTCTCCTATCGTGTTGGAAGGGGAACCTCTGGATTCTTCTCGAGGAGCACAAGAGGAATAGGGCCGCATCTAGTGTTGAGTCATTCAACTGTGTGTTCCTTGAAAGTGGCAAAAGGGATCTCGGCATTTGTCTCAAAATTCACCTGGGGAGTCAGACCTCATCTGGTGTTCAGACATGGAACTCCGCTTTCTTCTCGAATTGGAAAAGGTGATTTAGGCCACAGTCGACTTGAATTTGTATCTGGAGATTGTATCGAGAATGCTCGGGGAGTCAGGTCTACACTCGTCTTGTGAGTTGATACTCGAGGATACATTTGGATCTGTGCAGTGGAATCAGACAATATCTCGAGTGGGTGGGGACACCAGTACCTTTTCCAATTATATTTTGAGACCCTGGGGACCCTCCCAGGAATCAAGGTGGTACTGGCCTCCTCCTACCTTCCCATGGAACGTCCAGATTCTATTTCAGACAAAGCAGGGGAATAGACTGTCATCTGGAATATAGGACTGGAAGAATGAGCACTTTGTCAGTTGGGGCAGGAATTTCGGTTGTCCTCTCGATTGGGGTTGGGTATGTCGGGGTAACTTTTGAGTCGCATAAAGCATGTTAAGTAACTGGTGGTGTTTCCAGTGGGAATGTGGGATTTATCTTGAGACTCTGCAGCGGAAAATTTTCCATCACAGATTGAGGTCATGTTCTTGGGGTTCTTCTCAAGTTACGACAGGGACCTCAGGAACTCGCTTGTGTCGCCCCAGGGAATTCAGGTCTCCTATTAGTGGAAGGGGAACTTCGGGATTCCTCTCGAGGCGCAGCAGAGGAATAGGGCCGCATCTAGCCTTGAGTCAGTCAACTGTGTGTTCTTCTCCAGTGGCGACAAGGATCTCCGGGTTGCTCTCAACATTCTCCAGGGGAGTCAGGCCTCATCTCGTGTTCAGACATAGAACTCTGCTTTCTTCTTGAGTTGTAAAAGGGGTGTTAGGCCACATTAGAGTTGAATTTGTACCTGGAAATTGTATCGAGTTTGCTCGGGGAGTCAGGTCTCCACTCATCTTGTGAATTGACACTCAAGGATACATTTGAATCTGTGCAGTGGAATCAGACAATATCTCGAGTGGGTGGGGACATCCGTACCTTTTCCATTTGTATTTTGAAAACCCGGGGATCCTCCCGAGTTTCAATGTGGTACCTGCCTCCTCATATTATGCGACCAGAATGTCCGGATTCCATTCCAGAGAAATCAGAGGACTCGGCTCTCATCTGGAAAAGAGGACTGGAAAACGGGACACATTGTCAGTTGTGGCTGGAAACTCGATGTTCCTCTAGATTGGGGCTGGGTATGTCAGTGTAATTTGTGAGTCGCATAAAGGATGGTAAGTAGCCCGTCGAGTTTGAAGCGGGAATATGTGATTTCTCTTGAGAATCTGCAACGGAAATGTTCCTCATCTCGCCTTGAGTGCAGAATCTTGTGGCTTTTCTCGAGTTACGCCGAGAAGCTTGGCGTGAGTCTCGAATTGCGACGGGGACATCTGGAACTCGCTCGTGTTGCTTCAGGAAAGTCAGGTTCCCTTTCGTGTTGAAAGGGGAACTTCGGAATTACACTCGAGCCGTTAAATGGGAATAGGGCCTCATCTCGATTTGAGTCCGTAAATTGTGTGCTCCTCTCCAGTGGAGACGGCTTGTTAGTGAACTCTTTGAGTCACATAGGGTGTCAATTACCCGTTCGAGTTGCAAACAGGAATTGGGATTTCTCTTGAGATTCTGCAGCAGAAAAGTTCCTCATCTCACATAGATGGGGGAACCTTGTCGTTTCTCTCGAGTTCAGGCGGAAAGCTTGGGGTTCCTATCGAGTTGCAACGGGGACCTCAGGAACTCGATCGCATTGTCCCAGCGAAGTTAGGGCTCCTTTCATGTTGGAAGGGGAATGTCGGGATACCTCTCGAGGCGCGGTAGAGGTATAGGGCCGCATCGGGTGTTGTGTGCATAAATTGTGTGCTCATCTTCAATGTGGACGGCTATGTCAAAAGGTTTTGGGGTCGCATAAAGGTTGTCAAGCACCCGTTGGAGTTTCAAGCGTTAATGTGGGATTTCTCGTGAAACTCTGCAGCGTTAAAGTTCCTCATCTCTCATTGAGGGGATAATTTTCTGGTGTTTCTCAAGTTGCGGCGGGAAGCTTGGGGTTCTTCTCGAGTTGCAACGGGGACCTCAGGAACTCGCTCGTGTTGCCCCAGGGAAGTCTGGTCTCCTATCGTGTTGAATGGGGAACCTCAGGATTCCTCTTGAGGCAGAGCAGAGGAATATGGCCACATCTAGTGTTGAGTCAGTCAACAATGTGTTCCTTTCCAGTGGTGAGAGGGATCTCGGGGTTGCTCTCAAAATTCACCTGTGCAGTCAGGCCACGTCTCGTGTTCAGACATGGAACTCCACTTTCTTCTCAAGTTGTAAAAGGTGTTTTAGGCCACAGTCGACTTGAATTTGTACCCAGATATTGTTTCGAGAATGCTTGGGGAGTCAGGTCTCCACTCATCTTGTGAGTTGATACAAGAGGATACATATGGATCGGCGCAGTGGAATCAGACAATATCTCGAGTGGGTGGGGACATCCGTACCGTTTCCAATTGTGTTCTGAAACCCCGGGGACCCTCCCAGGAATCAAGGTGGTACTGGCCTCCTCCTACATTGTGATGGAACGTCCGGATTCGATTTCAGACAAAGCAGGGGAATAGACTGGTATCTGAAATGGTGCACTGGAAAACGGGGTACTTTGTCAGTTGCAGAAAACTCGGTGTTCCTCTCAACTGGGGCTGTGTATGTCTGTGTAATTTTCGAGTCACATAAAGGATGTTAAGTAACCTGTCGAGTTTGAAGTGGGAATGTGAGACTTCTCTTGAGAATCTGCAATGGAAATGTTCCTCATCTCGCCTTGAGAGCAGAGTCTTGTGGTTTTTCTCCAGTTGCGGCAGGAAGATTGGGGTCCCACTTTAGATGCGACGGGGACCTCAGGAATTCGCACATGTTGCTTCAGGGAAGTCAGGTCCCCTTTTGTGTTGGAAGGGGAACTTCGGGATTACTATCGAGCCGTTAATGGGAATAGGGCTTCATCTCGAGTGAGTCCGTAAATTGTGTGCTCCTCTCCAGTGGGGACGGCTATGTTAGGAAACATTTTGAGTCGCATAAAGGATGTCAAGTACCCATTTGAGTATCAAGCTGGAATGTGGGATTGCTTTTGAGATTCTGCAGCAGAAAATTTCCTCATCTCGCATGGATGGGGGAACCTTGTTTTTCTCGAGTTACAGCGGAAAGTTTGGTGTTCCTCACGACTTGCGATGGGGAAATCAGGAACTCGCTCACATTGTCCCAGCGAAGTTAGGTCTCCTTTCATGTTGGAAGGGAAACCTCGGGATTCCTCTCGAGGCATGGTAGAGGAATAGGGCCGCATCTAGTGTTGTGTAAGTAAATTGTGTGCTCCTCTTCAATGTGGACGTCTATGTTGGGGAAGTTTTGGGTCGCAAAAATTGTGTCAACTACCCGTTCGTGTTTCAAGCGGGAATGTGGGATTTCTCTTGAGACTCTGCAGCAGAAAGTTTTCTCACCTCGGATTGAGGGCCTGTTCTTGGGGTTTTTCTCGAGTTGAGGCTGGAAGCTTGGGTTTCTTCTCGAGTTGCGACGGGGACTGCAGGAACTCTCTCGGGTTGCCCCAGGGAAGTCAGGTCTCCTATCGTGTTGGAAGGGGAACATCGGGATTCCTCTAGAGGTGCAGCAGAGGAATAGGGCCGCATCTAGCGTTGAATCGGTCAAGTGTGTGTTCCTTTCCAGTGGCGACAGGGATCTCGGGGTTGTTCTCAAAATTCACCTGGAGAGTCAGGCCTCGTCTCCTTTTCTGACATGGAACTCCACTTTCTTCTAGACTTTAAAAGGTGTTTCAGGACACAGTCGACTTGAATTTGTACCTGGAGATTTTATGGAGAATGCTCAGGGAGTCATGTCTCCACTCGTCTTGTGAGTTGATACTCAAGGATACATTTGGATCTGTTCAGTAATCAGACAATATCTCGAGTGGGTGGGGACATCTGTACCTTTAAAAAAAATGTTTTGAAACCCAGGGAACCCTCCCAGAAATCAACGTGGTACCGGCCTCCTAGTACTGTGCAACAGGAACTTCCGGATTCCATTCCAGAGAAAGCAGAGTATTCGACTCTCATCTGCAAAAGAGGACTGGAAAACGGGGCAGTTTGTCAGTTGTGGCACTAAAATCGGTGTTCCTCTCAACTGGGGCTGGGGATGTCGGTGTTATTTTTTAGTCACATGAAGGATGTTAAAAAACCTGTCGAGTTTCAAGCTGGAATGTGCGATTTCTCTTGAGAATCTGCAACGGAAATGTTCCTCATCTCCCCTGAGGGCAGAATCTTGTGGTTTTTCGCGAGTGGCTTCTGGAAGCTTGGGGACCTTCTCGAGTTGCGACGGGGACCTCAGGAACTCACTCATGTTGCTTCAGCGAAATCAGGTCCCCTTTTTTTGTTGGAAGGGGAACTTCGGGTTTACTCTCAAGTCGTTAAATGGGAATAGGGCCTCATCTCGAGTTGAGTCCATAAATTGTGTGCTCCTTTCCAGTGGCGACGGCTATGTTAGGGAACTTTTTGAGTCATATAAAGGGTGTAAGTAACCGTTCGAGTTTCAAGCAGGAATGTGGGATTTCTCTTGAGATTCTGCAGCAGAAGTGTTCCTCATCTCGCATTGATGGGGGAACCTTGTCGTTTTTCTCGAGTTGCAGCGGAAAGCTTGAGGTTCCTCTCGAGTTGCGACGGAATCCTCAGGGACTCGCCAACGTTGTCCCAGGGAAGTTAGGTCTCCTTTCCTGTTGGATGGGGATCCTCTGGATTCCTCTCGAGGCACGGTAGAGGAATAGGGCCGCATCTAGTGTTGTGTATGTAAATTGTGTCCTCCTCTTCAATGTGGACAGCTATGTCTGGGAAGTTTTTGGGTCACATAAAACAGTGTCAAGTACCCATTTAAGTTTCAAGCCAGAATGTGGGATTTTTCTTGAGACTCAGCAGCTGAAAAATTCCTAATCTCGCATTGAGGGGATAATTTTGTGTTTATCCAGTTGCAGTGGAAAGTTTGGGGTTTTTCTCGAGTTGCGATGGGGATCTTAGGAACTCCCTGTGTTGCCCCAGGTAACTTATGTCTCCTATCGTGTTGGATGGGGAACCTCAGGATTCCTCTCGAGGCGCAGCAGAGGAAGAGGACCGCATCTAGCATGGAGTCCGTCAACTGTGTGTTCCTTGACAGTGGCGACAGGGATCTCTGGGTTGCTCTCAGAATTCACCTGGGAAGTCAGGTCTCGTCTCGTATTCAGACATGGAGCTCCGCCTTCTTCTCGAGTTGTAAAAGGTGTTTTAGGCCACGGCTGACTTGAGTTTGTACCTGGAGATTGTATCGAGAATGCTTGGGGAGTCAAGTCTCCACTCGTCTTGTGAGTTGATACGCGAGGATACATTTGGATATGTGCATTGGAATCAGATTATGTCTAGAGTGGGTGGGGATATCCATACCATTTCCAATTGTTTTTTTGAAACCACAGGGACCCTCCCAGGAATGAAGGTGGTACTGGCCTCCTTCTACCTTGCGATGGATCGTCTGAATTCCATTTCAGACAAAGCAGGGGAATAGACTGCCATCTGGGATATAGGACTGGAAAACGGGGCACTTTGTCAGTTGCAGGAAACTCGGTGTTCCTCCAGATTGGGGCTGGGTATGTCGGTGTAATTTGTGAGTCCCTTAAAGGATGGTAAGTAACCTGTCGAGTTTGAAGTGGGAATGTGAGACTTCTCTTAAAAATCTGCAACGGAAATGTTCCTCATCTCGCCTTGAGGGCAGAGTCCTGTGGTTTTTCTCCAGTTGCAGCAGGAAGCTTTAGTCCCTCTCGAATTGCGACGGGGACCTCAGGAATTCGCACATGTTTGCTTCAGGGAACTCAGGTCCCTTTTTGTCTTGGAAGGGGAACTTTGGGTTTACTCTCGAGCTGTTAATGGGAATAGGGGCTCATCTCCAGTTGAGTCCGTAAATTGTGTGCTCCTCCCCAGTGGGGACGGCTATGTTAGGGAACTTTTTGTGTCGCATAAAGGGTGTCAAGTGCCCGTTCGAGTTTCAAGTGGGAATGTGGGATTTCTCTTGAGATTCTGCAGCAGAAAAGTTCCTCATCTCGCATTGAAGGGTTAATTTTGTGGTGTTTCTTGAGTTGTGGCGGAAAGCTTGGGGTTCTACTCGAGTTGCGATGGGGACCTCAGGAACTCGCTCTCGTTGTCCCAGGGAAGTTAGGTCTCCTTTCGTGTTAGAAGGGGAACTTCGGGATTCCTCTCCAGGCGTGATAGAAGTATAGGGCTGCATCTAGTGTTGTTTACATAAATTGTGTGCTCCTCTTCAATGTGGACGGCTATGTCGGGAAGTTTTTGGGTCGCATAAAGTGTGTCAAGTACCCGTTGGAGTTTCAAGCGTTAATGTGGGAGTTCTCTTGAGACTCTGCAGCGGAAAAGTTCCTCATTTCGCATTGAGGGGATAATTTTGTGGTGTTTCACAAGTTGCAGTGGGAAGCTTTGTGTTCTTCTCGAGATGGGATGGGGACCTCAGGAACTCGACCGTGTTGTCCCAGGGATGTCCGGTCTCCTATCGTGTTGGAAGAGGAACTTCGGAATTCCTCTCAAGGCGCAGCAGAGGAATAGGGCCGCATCTACCGTTGAGTCGGTCAACTGTGTGTTCCTTGCCAATGGCGACGGTGAGCTCCGGGTTGCTCTCAAAATTCACCTGGGAGTCAGTCTTCATCTCATGTTCAGACATGGATCTCCTCTTTCTTCTCGAGTTGTAAAACGGGTGGTAGGCCACATTATAGTTTAATGTGCACCTGGAGGTTGTATTGAGTATGCTCGGGTAATCAGGTCTCCACCCGTCTTGTGAGTTGATACCCGAGGATACATTGGAATCTGTGCAGTGGACTCAGACAATATCTCGAGTGGTTCGGGACATTAGTACTTTTTCCAATTGTGTTTTGAAACCCCGGGGACCTTCCCTAGTTTTAAGGTGGTACCAGCCTCCTTGTACTGTGCGACGGGATCGTCAGGATTCCATTCCAGACAAAGCGGCCGAATCGACTGTCATGTGGTAAAGAGGACTGGAAAACGGGCACTTTGTCACTTCTGGCAGGAAACTCGGTGTTCCTCTCGGTTGGGACTGGGTATGAATGTGTGTAATTTTTGTGTTGCATAAAGGATTTTAAGTAACCTGTCGAGTTTCAAGCGGGAATGTGGGATTACTCTTGAGAATCTGCAACGGAAATGTTTGTCATCTCGCGTTGAGGACAGAATCGTGTGGTTTCTCTTGAGGTGCGCAGGAATTTCAGGTCACTCAAGAGTTGCGACGGGGACCTCAGTAACTTGCGTTGCTTCAGGGAAGTCAGGTCTCCTTTGGTGTTGGAAGGGGAACTTCGGGATTACTCTTGCGCCGTGCAGTTGGAATAAGGGCTCATCTCGTTTTGAGTCCGTAAATTTTGTGCTCCTCTCCAGTGGGGAAAGATATGTCAGGGATCTTTTTGAGTTGCATAAAGGGTGTCAAGTACCTGTTCGAGTTTCAAGCGGGAATGTGGAATTTCTCTTGAGACGCTGCAGTAGAAAAATTTCTCATCTCCTATTGATGGGGGAATTTGTGGTGGGAAGGAAGTTCTCCTCTCGTGTTGAAAGGGGAACCTCGGGATTCCTTCGGAGTCGCTGCAGAGAAATAGGTCTGCATCTAGATTCGAGTCCGTTTAAATCAGGATTCCTCTCCAGTAGCAACAGAGTTCTCAGGGTTGCTCTGAAAATTCACCTGGGGAGTCAGGCCTCGTCTCGTGTTCAGACAGGGAACTCCGCTTTCTTCTCGAGTTGTAAAAATGGTGTTAGGCCACTGCTGCTGCTGCTGCTAAGTCACTTCAGTCGTGTCTGACTCTGTGTGACCCCATAGATGGAAGCCCACCAGCTCCCCCATCCCTGGGATTCTCCAGGCAAGAACACTGGAGTGGGTTACCATTTTCTTCTCCAATGTGTGAAAGTGAACAGTGAAACTGAAGTCACTCAGTCGTGTCCGACCCTTAGCACCCCACAGACTGCAGCCTACCAGGCTCCTCCATCCATGGGATTTTCTAGGCAAGAGTACTGGAGTGGCTTGCCATTGCCTTCTCCAGTTAGGCCACAGTCGAGTTGAATTTGTACCTGGAGATTGTATTGAGAATGCTAGGGAGTCAGTTCTCCACCCATCTTGTGAGTTGATACTCAAGGATACATTTGTCTGTGCAGTGGAATCAGACAATATTTCGAGTGGTTCAGGACATCCGTAACTTTTCCAAATGTGTTTTAAAACCCCAGGGACCCTCCCTAGTTTCAAGCTGGTACCGGCCTCCTTGTACTGTGTGACGGGATCATCAGTATTTCATTCCAGACAAAACAGGGGAATCGACTGTCATCTTTTAAAATGGACTGGAAAACGGGGCACTTTGTCACTTGTGGCAGGAAGCTGAGTGTTCCTCTCGGTTTGGACTGGGTTTGTATGTGTGTAATTTTTGTGTCCCATTAAAGACGTTAAGTAACCAGTAGAGTTTCAAGCGGGAATGTGGGATTTCTCTTGAGCATCTGCAATGGAAATGTTCGTCATCTCGCCTTGAGGGCAGAATCTTGTGGGTTTTCTCTAGTTGCGTGGGAAGCACAGGTCCCTCTTGAGTTGCGACAGGGACCTCAGGAACTCACTCGTGTTACTTAAGGGAAGTCAGGTCTCCTTTCGTGTTGGAAGGGGAACTTCGGGATTATTCTCCAGGCGTGTAGTTGGAATAAGGGCTCATCTCGTATTGAGTCCGAAAATTGTGTGCTCCTCTCCAGTGGGGACGGCTTTGTCAGTGAACTTTTCGAGGCGCATAAAGCGTGTCAAGTACCCGTTCGAGTTTCAAGCGGGAATGTGGGATTTCTCTTGAGACGCTTCAGTAGAAATGTTCTTCATCTCTCATTGATGGGGGAATTTTTGGTTTTTCTGGAGTTGCGGCGGGAAACTTGGGGTTCTTCTCGAGTTGGGACGGTACCTTACGAAATCACTCGTATTGTCCCAGGGAAGCAGGTCTCCTCTCGTGTTGAAAGAGGAACTTCGGGATTCCTTTGGAGTCACTGCAGAAAATAGGTCTGCATCTAGATTTGAGACCTTTTAACTCAGGATTCCTCTCCATTAGAAACAGAGTTCTCGGGTTGCTCTCAAAATTCACCTGGGGAGTCAGGCCTCGTCTCATGTTCAGACATGGAACTCCGCTTTCTTCTCGAGTTGTAAAAGGGGTGTTAGGCCACTGCTGCTGCTGCTGCTAAGTCACTTCAGTAGTATCGGACTTCGTATGACCCCATAGATGGAAGCCCACCAGGTTGCCCCTTCCATGAGATTCTTCAGGCAAGAACAATGGAGTGGGTTGCCATTTCCTTCTCCAATTGTGAAAGTGAAGTCACTCAGTCGTGTCCGACCCTTAGCGAACGCATGGACTGCAGCCTACCATGCTCCTCCATCCAAGTGGTTTTCTAGGCAAGAGTACTGAGTGACTAGCCATTGCCTTCTCCAGTTAGGCCACAGTCGAGTTGAATTTGTACCTGGAGATTGTATTGAGAATGCTGCTGCTGCTAAGTCACTTCAGTCGTGTCCGACTCTGTGTGACCCCATAGACGGCAGCCCACCAGGCTCCCCCTTCCCTGGGATTCTCCAGGCAAGAATACTGAAATGGGTTGCCATTTCCTTCTCCTGCTGCTGCTGCTGCTAAGTCGCTTCAGTCGTGTCCGACTCTGTGTGACCCCATAGACGGCAGCCCACCAGGCTCCCCCATCCCTGGGATTCTCCAGGCAAGAACACTGGAGTGGGTTGCCATTTCCTTCCTCAATGCGTGAAAGTGAAAGTGAGGTCGCTCATTCGTGTCCGACTCTTAGCGACCCCATGGACTGCAGCCTACCAGGCTCCTCCATCCATGGGATTTTCTAGGCAAGAGTACTGGAGTGGCTTGCCATTGCCTTCTCCTTCCTTAGGGAGTCAGTATTCCACAGTCTTGTGAGTTGATACTCAAGGATACATTTGAATCTGTGCAGTGGAATCAGACAAAATCTCGAGTGATTCGGGACTTCAGTTCCTTTTTCAATTGTGTTATGAAACCCCCGGGACCCTCCCTAGTTTCAAGCTGGTACCGGCCTCCTTGTACTGTGCAACGGGATCATCAGGATTCCATTCCAGACAAAGCAGCCAAATCGACTGTCATCTGGTAAAGAGGACTGGAAAACGGGGCACTTTGTCACTTCTGGCAGGAAACTCGGTGTTCCTCTCGGCTGGGACTGGGTATGGATGTGTGTAATTTTTGTGTTGCATAAAGGATGTTAAGTAACCTGTCGAGTTTCAAGTGGGAATGTGGGATTTCTCTTGAGCATCTGCAACGGAAATGTTTGTCATCTTGCCTTGGGGGCAGAATCTTGTGGTTTTTCTCGAGTTGCCTGGGAAGCTCAGGTCCCTCTCGAGTTGCGACGGGGACCTCAGGAAGTCGCTCTTGTTACTTCAGGGAAGTCAGGTCTCCTTTGCTGTTGGAAGGGGAACTTCGGGATTTCTCTTGAGGCATGTAGTTGGAATAAGGGCTTATCTCGTTTTGAGTCTGTAAATTGTGTGCTCCTCTCCAGTGGGGAAAGATATGTCAGGGAACTTTTTGAGGCGCATAAAGCATGTCAAGTACCCGTTCGAGTTTCAAGCAGAAATGAGGGATTTCTCTTGAGACACTTCAGTAGAAAAGTTCCTCATGTTGCATTGAGGGGGGAATTTTTGGTTTTTCTGGAGTTGCAATGGGAAGCTTGGGGTTCTTCTCGAGTTGCGACAGGGACTTTACGAACTCGCTCGTGTTGCCCCAGGGAAGGAAGTTCTCCTCTCGTGTTGAAAGGGGAACCTCGGGATTCCTTTGGAGTAGCTTCAGAGAAATAGGTCTGCATCTAGATTTGAGTCTGTTTAACTTAGTATTCCTGTCCAATAGAAACAGAGTTTTCAGAGTTGCTCTCAAAATTCACCTGGGCAGTCAGGCCTCATCTCGTGTTCAAACATGGAACTCCGCTTTTTTCTCGAGTTGTGAAAGGGGTGTTATGCCGCAGTTGAGTTGAATTTGTACCTGGTGGTTGTATTGAGAATGCTAGGGGGTCAGGTCTCCACCCGTCTTGTGAGTTGATACTCGAGGATACATTTGAATCTGTGCAGTGGAATCAGACAATATCTCAAGTGGGTCGGGACTTCAGTACCTTTTTGAAACACCGGCTACCCTCCCTAGTTTCAAAGTGATACTGGCCTCCACGTACTCTGCGACAGGATCGTCAGGATTCCATTCCAGACAAAGCAGGGGAATTGACTGTCATCTGGAAAAGAGGACTGGAAAATGGGTCACTTTGTCACTTTTGGCAGGAAACTCGGTGTTCCTCTCACTTGGGACTGGGTATGTATGTGTGTAATGATTGAGTCGCATAAAGGATGTTAGGTAACCTGTCGAGTTTCAAGCGAGAATGTGAGATTTCTCTTGAGAATCTGCAACGGAAATGTTCCACATCTCGCCTTGAGGACAGAAATTTGTGGTTTTTCTAGAGTTGCGTCGGGAAGCTTCCAGTCCCTCTCGAATTGAGATGGGTACCTCAGGAACTCGCTCCTGTTACTATAGGGAAGTCAGGTTTCCTTTGGTATTGGAAGGGGAACTTCGGGATTACTCTCGAGGCGTGGAATTGGAATAAGGGCTCATCTAGATTTGAGTCCGTAAATTGTGTGCTCCTCTCCAGTGGGGACGGCTATGTCAGAGAACTTTTTGAGTCGCATAAAGGGTGTCAAGTACCTGTTCGAATTTCAAGTGGGAATGTGGGATTTCTCTTGAGACTCAGCAGCGGAAAATGTCCTCATCTTGCATTGAGGGGAGAATATGGTGGTTTTTCTCGAGTTGCCACTGCCGGTCTCCTCTCCTGTTGAAAGGGGAACCTCGGGATTCATTTAGAGTCTCTGCAGAGAAATAGGTCTGCATCTAGATTCGGGCCCGTTTAACTCAGGATTCCTCTTGAGTAGCAACAGAGTTCTCGGGGTTGCTCTGAAAATTCACCTCGGGTGTCAGGCCTCATCTCGTGTTTAGACATGGAACTCCGCTTTCTTCTCGAGTTGTAAAAGGGGTGTTAGGCCATTGCTGCTGCTGCTGCTAAGTTACTTCAGTCGTGTCTGACTCTGTGTGACCCCATAGATGAAAGTCCACCAGGCTCCCCCTTCCCTGAAATTCTCCAGGCAAGAACACTGGAGCGGGTTGACATTTCCTTTTCCAATGTGTGAAAGTGAACAGTGAAAGTGAAGTCACTCAGTCATGTCTGACCCTTAGTGGCCCCACAGACTGCAGCCTACCAGGCTCCTCCATTCATGGGAATTTCTAGGCAAGAGTACTGGAGTGGCTTGCCATTGCCTTCTCCGGTTAGGCCACAGTTGAGATGGATTTGTACCTGCAGATTGTATTGAGAATGCTAGGGAGTCAGGTCTCCACCTGTCTTGTCAGTTGATACTCGAAGATACATTTGAATCTGTGCAGTGGTATCAGACAATATCTCGAGTGGTTCGGGACATTGGTACCTTTTCCAATTGTGTTTTGAAACCCCGGAAACCCTCGCTAGTTTCAAGCTGACACTGGCGTCCTTGTACTGTGCAACGAGATAGTCAAGATTCCATTCCAGACAAAGCAGGGGAATCGACTGTCTTCTGGTAAACAGGACTGGAAAACGGGGCAATTTGTCACTTGTCACAGGAAACTCGGTGTTCCTCTCGGGTGGGACTGGCTATGAATGTGTGTAATTTTTTTGTCGCATAAAGGATGTTAAGTAACCTGTCGAGTTTCAAGCGGGAATGTGCGATTTCTCTTGAGAATCTGCAACGGAAATGTTCGGCATCTCGACTTGAGGACAGAATCTTGTGGTTTTTCTCGAGTTGCGGCGGGAAGATTCGGGTCCCTGTTGAGGTGTGACGGGGAGCTCTGGAACTTGCTCGTGTTACTTCAGGGAAGTCTGGTCTCCTTTACTGTTGGAAGGGGAACTTCGGGATTACTTTTGAGGCTTGGTATTAGAATAAGGGCTCATCTAGAGTTGAGTCCATAAATTGTGTGCTCCTCTCCAGTGCGGATGGCTATGTCAGGGGACATTTTGAGTCGCATAAAGGGTGTCAAGTACCCGTTCGAGTTTCAGGCGGAAATGTGGGATTTCACTTGAGATGCTGCAGCAGAAAAATTCCTCATCTCACATTGATTGGGGAATCTTGTGGTTTTCTCGAGTTGCGGCGAGAAGCTTGGGGTTCCTCTCGAGTTGAGATGGGGACCTCAGGAACTCGCTTGTGCTGTCCCAGGGAAGTCAGGTCTCCTTTCGTGTTGGAAGGGGAAACTCGGGATTCCTCTCGAGGCGGGGCAGAGGATTAGGGCCGCATCTAGCGTTGTGTAGGCAAACTGTGTGCTCCGCTTCTTTGGGGATGGCTATGTCGGGGAAGTTTTGAGTCGCATAAAGTGTGTCAAGTACCCGTTCGAATTTCAAGCGGGCATGTGGGGTTTCTCTTGAGAGTCAGCAGCGGAAACTTTCCTCATCTCGAATTGAGGGTAGAATCTGGTGGTTTTTCTCGGGTTGCTAAGGGAAGCTTGGGGTTCTTCTCGAGTTGCGACGGGAACCTTTGGAACTCGCTCGTGTTGCCCCAAGGAAGGCAGCTCTCCTCTCTTGTTGAAAGGGGAACCTCGGGATTCCTTTGGAGTCGCTGCAGAGAAATCGGTCTGCATCTAGATTCGAGTCAGTTTAACTCAGGATTCCTCTCCAATAGCAACACAGTTCTAGGGGTTGCTCTCAATATTCACCTCGGGAGGCAGGCCTCCTCTCTTGTTTACAATTGGAACTCCGCTATCTTCTCGAGTTATAAAAGGGATGTTAGGCAACAGTCCAGTTGAATTTTTACCTGGAGATTGTATTGAGAATGCTCTGGAAGTCAGGTCTAACCCGTTTTGTGAGCTGATACTCGAGGATACATTTGAATCTGTGCAGTGGAATCAGACAATCTCTCGAATGGATGGGGACATCGGTATCTTTTCCAATTGTGTTTTGAAAGCCCGGATATCCTCCCGAGTTTCATGGTGGTACCGGCCTCCTGGTAATGTGTGACGGGAACGTCCGGATTCCATTCCAGACAAAACAGTAGAATCGACTGTCATCTGGAAAATAGGACTGGAAAATGGGGCACTTTGTCAGTTGTGATATGAAACTCGGTGTTCCTCTTGGCTGGGACTAGGTATGTATGTGTGTAATTTTTGTGTCGCATAAAGGAAGTTAAGTAACCAGTCGAGTTTCAAGCAGGAAAGTGGGATTTCTCTTGAGAATCTGCAACGGATCTGTTCCTCATCTCGCCTTGAGGGCAGAATCTTTTGGTTTTTCTCGAGTGGAGGTGGGAAGCTTGGGGTTCTTCTCGTGTTACGACAGGGACCTCAGGAGCTCGCTGGTGTTGCCCCAGGGAAGTCACGTCTCTTATTGTGTTGGAAGGGGATCCTTGGGATTCCACTCGAGGTGCAGCAGAGGAATAGCGCCGCATCTAGCCTTGAGTCGGTCAACTGTGTGTTCCTCTCCAGTGACAACAGGGATGTCGGGGTTGCTCTCAAAATTCCCCTGGCGATTCAAGCCTTGTCTAGTGTTCAGACACGGAACTCTGCTTTCTTCTCGAGTTGTAGAAAGGGTGTTGGGCCACAGTCGAGTTGAATTTGTACCTGGAGATTGTATCGAGAATGCTCGGGGGGCCAGGTCTCCCCTCGTCTTCTGAGTAGATACTTGAGGAAACATTTGAATCTGTGCAGTATGTTCAAACAATATCTCGAATGAGTGGGGACAATGGTACCTTTTCCAAATGTGTTTTGAAACCCCAGGGATCCTGCTGAGTTTCAACTTCGTACAGGCCTCCTCATACTTCGCGACGGGAAAGTCCGGATTCCATTCCAGACAAAGCAGGGGAATCTACTGTCATCTGGAAAAGAGGACAGGAATACAGGGCACTTTGTCAGTTGTGGCAGGAAGCTCGGTGTTCATCTCGATTTGGGCTCGGTTTTGTTGGTGTAATTTTTGAGACGCATAAAGAATCTTAAGTAACCTGTCGAGTTTTAAGCGGGAATGTGGGATTTCTCTTGCGAATATGCAACGGAAATGTTCCTCATCTTGCCTTGAGGGCAGAATACTGTGGGTTTTCTCAAGTTGCGGTGGGAAGCTTGGAGTCCCTCTCGAGTTGCGATGGGGACATCAGGATCTTCCTTGTGTTGCTTCAGGGAAGTCAGGTCTCCTATCATGTTGGAAGGAGAAATTCGGGATTCTTCTCAAGGGGCAGCAGAGGAATAGGTCCGCATCTAGCGTTGGGTATATAAATTGTGTGCTCCTCTTCAGTGGGGACAGATAGGTCGGGGAAGTTTTTGAGTCATATAAATGGTACAAGTACCCATTCAAGTTTCAAGCAGGAATGTGGGATTTCTCTTGGGACTCTGCAAAGGAAATGTTCCTCATCTCGCCTTGAGGACAAAATCTTTCGATTTTTCTCGAGTTGAGGTTGGAAGCTTGGAGTTCTTCTCGTGTTGCGACGGGGACCTCAGGAGTTCGCTCGTGTTGCCCAGGGGAAGTCAGGTCTCCTATCGTGTTGGAAGGGCATCCTCGGGATTCCGCTCGAGGTCCAGCAGAGGAATAGGGACGCATCTAGCCTTGAGTGGGCCAACTGTGTGTTCCTCTCCAGTGGCGACAGGGATGTCGGGGTTGCTCTCAAAATTCCCCTGGGGAGTTAGGCCTCGTCTCGTGTTCAGACATGGAACTCCGCTTTCTTCTTGAGTTGTAAAAAGGGTGTTGGACCACAGTTGAGTTGAATTTGTACCTGGAGATTGTATCAAGAATACTCAGGGAGTCAGGTCTCCACTCGTCTTGTGAGTTGATGCTTGAGGATAAATTTGAATCTGTGCAGTGGAATCAAACAATATCTCGCATGGGTGGGAACATCAGTATCTTTTCCAAACGTGTTTTTGAAACCTGGGGATACTGCTGAGTTTCAAGGTAGTACTGGCCTCCTCGTACTGTGCGACGGGAATGTCCGGGTTCCAATCCAGACAAAGCAGGGGAATAGATTGTCATCTGGAAAAGAGGACTGGAAAACGGGGCACATTGGCAGTTGTGGCAGTAAACTCTGTGTTACTCTCGATTGGGGCTGGGTTTGTCAGTGTAATTTTTGAGTCTCATAAAGGATGTTAAGTAACCTGTCGAGTTTCAAGCAGAATGTGAGATTTCTCTTGAGAATCAACAATGGAAATGTTCCTCATTTCGCCTTGAGGGCTGACTCTTGTGGGTTTTCTCGAGTTGTGGCGAGAAGCTTGGGTTCCCTCTCGAGTTGCCACGGGGACCTAAGGAACTCGCTTGTATTGCTTCAGGGAAGTCATTTCTCCTTTCGTGTTGGCAGGGAAACTTCGGGACTACTCTCGAGGCATGGAATGGGTATAGGGCCCCATCAAGAATTGAGTCTATAAATTGTGTGCTCCTCTTCAGTGGAGATGGCTCTGTCAGGGAATTTTTTGAGTCACATAAAGGGTGTCAAGTCCCCGTTCATGCTTCAAGTGGGAATGTGGTATTTCTCTTGAGACTTTGCAACAGAAATGTTCCTCATCTCGCCTTGAGGGCAGAATCTTGTGGTTTATCTGGACATGTGGTAGGAAGCTAGGGGTTCTACTCGAATTGTGAAGGGGACCTCAGGGAATCGCTCAGGTTGCACCAGGGAAATCAGGTCTCCTATCATGTTGGAAGGGGAACCTCGGGATTCCTCTCGAGGTGCAGCAGAGGTATAGGGCCACATCTAACCTTGAGTCGGTCAACTGTGTGTTCCTCTCCGGTGACAACAGGGATGTCGGGGTTGCTCTCAAAATTCCCCTGGCGATTCAAGCCTTGTATAGTGTTCAGACATGGAACTCCGCTTTCTTCTCGAGTTGTAAAAAGGGTGTTGGGCAACAGTCAAGTTGAATTTGTTCCTGGAGATTGTATCGAGAATGCTCGGGGAGCCAGGTCTCCACTCATCTTGTGAGTAGATACTCGAAGATACATTTGAATCTGTGCAGTGGAATCAAACAATATCTCGCGTGGGTGGGAACATCGGTATCTTTTCCAATTGTGTTTTTGAAACCCCAGGGATACTGCTGAGTTTCAAGGTAGTTCCGGCCTCCTCGTACTGTGTGACGGGAATGTCTGGATTCCATTCCAGACAAATCAGGGGAATCGACTGTCATCTGGAAAAGAGGTCTGGAAAACGGGACACTTTGGCAGTTGTGGCAGGAAACTAGGTTTTCATCTCGGTTTGGGCTGGGTATGTTGGTGTAATTTTTGAGTTGCATAAAGGATGTTAAGTAGCCTATCGAGTTTCAAGCGGAATGTGGGATTTATCTTGAGAATCAAAAACGGAAATGTTTCTCATCTTGTCTTGAGGGCTGACTCTTGTTGTTTTTCTAGTTGCAGCAGGAGGCTTGGGGTACTTCTCGAGTGGTGACTGGGACCTCAGGAACTCACTCGTGTTTTCCCAGGGAAGACAGATCTAATTTTGTGTTGAACAGGAACCTAGGGAATCCTTTTGAGGCACGACAGAGGAATAGGGTCACATCTAGTGTTGTGCAAGTAAATGGTGTGCTCTTCCTTGTGGATGGCTAAGTCTTGCAAATTTTACAGTCGCATAAAGGGTGTCAATTATACGTCTGAGTTTCAAGCAGAAATGTGGGATTTCTCTTGAGATCTGCAGAATAAATATTCCTCATCTCTCATTGAGGGGAAAATCTTGTGGTGTTTCTCGAGCTGTGGCAGGAAGTTTGGGGTTCTTCTCGAGTTGTGACTTGGACCTCAGGAACTCCCTTGTGTTGCCCCAAGGATGTCAGATCTCCTATCGTGTTGGAAGGAGAATATTGGGATTCCTCTCGAGGTGGGGCAGAGGAATAGGGCCACATCTAGCCTTGAGTCGGTCAACTGTGTTCCTCTCCAGTAGTGTCAGGGATCTCGGGGTTACTATGTAGGTTCTACTGGGGAGTCAGCCTCGTCTTGATTTGAGGTATGGAATTCTGCTTTCTTTTTGAGTTGTAAAAGAAGAGTCAGTCCTCAGTTCCTGCTCTGGCGGTACCATAGGGCATTTTCTATAGTATTAGCATGGCTGTCAGGTTTCCCATCATATGGAGGGATACTCGGTGTTCCATTGGAGCTGTGCAAGGACATCAGGACCTACCTCGGTTGGAGGAGGAACTCAGAGTCCTTTATCCTTGCATCAGGATCCACGGGATAGCACTTGAGTTTCAATAGGAGACAGAGGCCTCCTCTTGTGGTGGGAGAAGAAGGAAGGATTCCTCATGACATGAATCAGTGATTGATCGCACATATCGTGAGGATGTGGGGACTAAGGATCTCTTCTAGAGGTGTGCACAGAAACTCGGGGCTTCTCTCGATTGAATACGGGTATTCTGGGAGCACTTGATATGTAAATATGGATTCAAGCCTCCTATCGAATCTTGAGAGAGAACTCGGGATTGCTGTCCAGGCGCTGCAGGAAAAAAATGGCCTCATGTTTCGTTGCCTTCGGCATCTGGTGGCTTTTAGCGAGTTGTGGAAGGAAGTTTGGCTTTCGCTTCGAGTTATGATGGGGAACTCAGGGAGACTATCGTGTTGAATCAGGGAAGTAAGTAACGAGGGAAAGGTCATGATTGCTCAAGTCACTGCCTAAGAGTCAGGTTTCAATTCTCATTGAAAGGGGTAACCACAAAGTGTTTCTAGAGTTGGGGCAGGAATCTTTCGGATTCCTCCAGTTGCAACAGGTGCCTCACGGAGACTCTCAAGTTGTAGCTGGGAAGTCCAGAATCATTTTCAGGTGTGAGTAGCCTTTGGGATGCCTCTCGAGTGAGTGCAAAGGCCTAGGGTCTCATCTGGAGTTGAAGCGCTAACCTCAGGGTGCCTCTCCAGTTCTGATATGGATCTCAGTGTTCCTATGAAGTTTCAACAGGGGAGTCATGCCACGTCTCTTGGTGAGGCATGGAACTCCGCTATCTTTTCTTGTTGTTAAAGGGGTGTGAGATAACTGTCGAGTTGAATTTCTGTCCTGGGGCTTTTTCTCAGTGATGCCCCTGGGAAGTCAGGCCTCCCTTCATGGTGTTTGTTGATCCCGGGGGTTCTATTTGAATCAGTACAGTGGAATCAGGTCTTAAATCGAGTGGGAGGGGAAATCCTTGTCATTGTGAATTATGGCATGACCCACCTAGGTCCTCTCGAGTTTAAAGAAGAGAAGATCCGCCCCTTCAGATTCGACGGGAACATCGGGATTCCATCCCAGACGAATCAAGGGATTCGATCCTCATCTTGAGATGACGAGTGAAAACGGAGCTCTTCTTGAGCTGTGGCAGGAACCTCGCTGCTCCTCTCGAGTTTGGCCGGGTATCTCGGGGATCTTCTTGAGTTGTGTATAGTGTGCCAAGTATTCTTTCGAGTTTGAAGAGGGAATGTGGGATTTCTTTTGAGCCGCTGTAGCGGAAAGGGGCGTCCTGTAGCGTGGAGTAGAGAATTTCATGGTTTTTCTCGAGTTGCGGCTTGAAGCTTGGAGGTCTTCTCGAGTTACGATGTGGATATCTGGGTCTCACTCGTGTTGCCTCAGGTAAGTCAGGTCTCCTTTGGTGTTGAAAGTAGAAACTCGGGATTCCTTTTGAGGCGCTGCAGGGCATGAGGGCCGCATTTAGACTTGAGTCGGTAAACTCAGTGTTCCTCTCCAATGGCCACAGGGATCTTGGAGTTGTTATGGAGGTTCCACTGGGAAATAAGGCCTAGTCTTTGTTGAAGATGGAACTCGGCTTACCCCCTGAGTTGTAAAAGGGATGTCAGTTCTACTGACTGCTCAAGGGGGGAATTACGGCTTTCTCGAGAATCTCAGCGGGGGATTCATGCCTACGATCATTTTGGGAGGTGATACTCCGTATACCACTGGAGATGAGAGAAGTGCAACACGGCTCATCTGTAGCTGAGTGTGAATTCTGTGTCCTTGGACCTAGCTGCAGAATCCACGGGGATGCCCGCGAGTGTCAATAGAAGTGACAGGACTCGTCTAGTGTTGCTACGGGAAGTTGGGATTCCTCTTCAGTTGAAAGTGAAATGGCCCATTTTGATCAGGTGAGGTGTGATCACGGGTCTCCTCTTAAATTGTGGTGGGCATTCGGAGTTCTTCTCTCATCAGGTCGGGTATTTCTGAGCGACACTTGAGTTGAATTAAGGAATTCAAGCCTCATATTGAATTTTGAGAAGGATCTCGGGACTTCTGTCTAGGCGATGCAGGAACAAAAGGGCCTTTTCTTGCTTTGAAGGAGGAATTTCAATGTCTTTCTCCAGTTGTTGCGTCCTCTACAGTAACGACGGGAATATCATGGAGCCTTCCGTGTTGTCTCTGGGAAGAGAGAAAGCCTTTCTATTTGCAAGGGGAACCTCAGGATTCCTTTGGAGTCAGTACAGAGAAATAGGTCTGCATCTAGATTCAAGTCCATCAACTCATGATTCCTCTCCAGTGGAAACAGGGTTCTCGTGATTGCTCTCAAAATTCACCTGGGGAGTCAGGCCTCGTCTCGTCTTCAGACATGGAACTGTGCATTATTCTCAGGCTGTAAAAGGGGTGTTAGGCCACAGTCGAGTTGAATTTCTACTGGGAGATTGCATCGAGAATGCTCGGGCAGTCAGGAATCTACTCGCATGGTGAATTAATACTCTAGGATAGATTGGAATCGGTGCAGTGGAATCAGACAATATCATGAGTGGTTGGGGACATTGGTACCTTTTTGAATTGTGTTTTGAAACCCTGGGGATCCTCCGAAGTTTCAAGGTGATACCGGCCTCCTCAAAATGTGCCACGGGAAATTCCGGATTCCATTGCAGACAAAGAAGGGGAATCAACTCTCATCTGGAAAAGAGGACTGGAGAATGGGGCACTTTGTCAGTTGTGGCAGGAAACTGGGTGTTCCTCTCGAGTGCAGACGGGTATGACGGTGTAGTTTTGAGTCGCATAAAGGGTGGTAAGCAACCTTTCGAATTTCCAGAGGGAAATTGGCATTTCTCTTGAGAATAGGCATCGGTAATATTCCTCATCTCGCCTTGAGGGGAATATCTTGTGGTTTTTCTCGAATTGCTGCAGGAAGCTTGGGGTCCCTCTCGAGTAGCGATTGGGACCTCAGGAATTAGCTCGTGTTGTCCCAGAGAAGTCAGGTGTCCTCTCGTGTTGGAAGGGGAACGTCGGGATTCCTCTCGAGGTGTGGCAGAGGAATAGGGCCTCATCTAGAGTTGAGTCTTTATATTGGATGATCCACTCCAGTGGGGACGGCTATATCGGGAAACTTTTTGAGTTGCATAAACGGTGTCAAGCACCTGATCGAGTTTCAGGCGGGAATGTCTGATTTCTCTTCTGACTCTGCAGGAGAAAATTTCCTCATCTCACATCAAGTAGAGAACCTTGTGGTTTTTCTAGCGTTGTGGCAGGAATCTTGGGGTTTCTCTCGAGTTGCGACTTGGACCTCAGGAACTCGTTCGTGTTGCCCCAGGAATGTCAGGTCTCCTTTCCTGCTGGTAGGGGAACTTTGGGATTTCTCTCGAGGCGTGACAGAGGAATACGGCCACATCTAGCCTCGAGTCAATCAACTCTGTGTTCCTCTCCAGTGGCGACAGGGATCTCGAGGTTAATATGTAGATTCTACTGGGGAGTCAGCCTCGTCCAGATTTGAGGTACGGAATTCTGCTTTCTTATCGAGTTGTAAAAGAGGAGTCAGTCCTTGATTCCTGCTCTGGCGGTTCAATAGGACATTTTCTATAGTCTCAGCATGGGTTTCAGGTCACCCATCATGTTGTGAAGGGATACTCGGTGTTCCATTGAGGCTGTGCAAGGACATCAGGACCTACCTCGGTTGGAGGAGAAACTCAGAGTTCTTTATCCTTTTAGCAGGATACACGGGGGAGCACTTGAATTTCAATAGGAGACAGAGGCCTCCTCTTGTAGTGGGAGAAGAAGGAAGGATTCCTCCTGAGTTGAAGCAGGGATTGAAAGCACATTTCGTGGGGAGGTGGGGATACGGAGCTCTTCTAGAGGTGTGCACAGTAACTCAGGACTTCTCTCGATTGAAAACCGGTATTCTGGGAGCCCCTTGAGTTGTAAATATGGATTCTAGCCTCCTATCTAATCTTGAATGTGAACTCGGGATTGCTCTCCAGGTGCTGCAGGAAAATCAATGACCTCTTGTTTCATTGCCTTGGGAATCTCTTGGCTTTTGGTGAGTTGCGGAGGAAACTTTGGCTTTCCTTTCAAGTTATGATGGGGAACTCAGGGAGACTCTCGTGATGCGTCAGGGAAGTAAGTTACGAAGGTAAGTTCGAGATTACTCTAGTCACTGCAGAGGAGTCGGGCTTCAATTCGCATTGAAAGGGGTAACCCCAAAGTGTTTCTCGAGTTGGGGCAGGATGTTTCAGATTCCTCGAGTTTCAACAGGTGCATCACGGAACCTCTCAAGTGGTTGCTGAGAAGTCCGGAATCCTTTTGAGGTGAGAGTAGCCTTTGGGATGCCTCTCGAGTGAATGCAAAAGCCTAGGGTCTCATCTGGAGTTGAAGCGCTAACCTCAGGGTGCCTCTCCACTTCTGACATCAATCTCAGTGTTCCTATGAACTTTCAACAGGGGAGTCATGCCACGTCTCTTGTTGAGGCATGGAACTCCGCTATCTTTTAGAGTTGTTAAAAGGGTGTGAGATTCCTGTCGAGTTGAATTTCTGTCCTGGGGCTTTTTCTCAATGATGCACCTGGGAAGTCAGGCCTCCCTTCGTGGTGTTAGTTGATCCTGGGTGTTTTATTTGAATCGGTGCCGTGGAATCAGGTCTTAAGTTGAGCGGAGGGGAAATGGGTGTCATTTTGAATTGTGGCACGACCCACCTGGGTCCTCTCGAGTTTAAAGGGGAGAACGTCCTCCCCTTCAGATTCGATGGGAACATCGGGATTCCATCCCAGACGAATCAAGGGAATTGATCCTCATCTTGAGATGATGAGTGGAAAACGGGGCTCTTCTTGAGCTGTGGCAGGAACCTCGCTTCTCCTCTCGAGTTTGGCCGGGTATCTCGGGGAACTTCTGGAGTCGTGTATAGTGTACCCAGAATTCTTTACAGTTTGAAGAGGGAATGTGGGATTTCTTTTGAGCCGCTGCAGCGGAAAGGGGCGTCCTGTAGCGTGGAGTAGAGAATTTCATGGTTTTTCTCGAGTTGCGGCTTGAAGCTTTGAGGTCTTCTCGAGATAAGACGTGGACGTCTGGGACTCGCTAGTGTTGCTTCAGGTTAGTCAGGTCTCCTTTCGTGTTGAACATAGAACCTCGTGATTTCTTTCGAGGCACTGCAAGGCATGAGGGCCTCATTTACACTCGAGTCAGTAAACTCAGGGTTCTTCTCCAGTGGCCACAGGGATCTTGGGTTAACTAAAAAAGTTCCAATGGGAAGTCAGGCCTAATCATTCCTGAAGATGGAACTGTATCGGGGACCAGCCTCGATATGGCCCAGGGTATCCTCTGGATGAAGGGCGTCGGCGTCAGAGAGAGAGAAAGAGAGACAGGGGCTGATGATTTCTTGGTTTACGCTGGAAACCAATAAAACCCCAGCACGGGGTTTGCTCTGTTTACGTTGGCCGCAGGCGCCCTCTCGAATCACTGGAGGCACCCCACCAGGGCACCCCCTCAAGTGGGTCTTAGAAGCCCAGGCAGATAAGTAAACGCAGAGGGCCCAGCGCTCCAAGGATCTCAACCAGAAAAAGGAGAATAGAGAAAAGGATGGAAAAAGAGAAAGAACGACACGGGGAGACCAAGCTTCAGTGAGCAAGGCCCAAAACTTTATTTTCCAGTGCTGCTTTTATACCCTAAGTTATGCGCATAAGAAACAGAGAAAGGGAGGTATAGAGTCACGCCAAAATCAAGTGGGGTCAGCAGTCTTGACCCTTATCAGGATCAGGGCTTATTTTTGTGTGTCTCGTGATAAAAGTTTTAGGTGGTTTACATCATCTTCTGGCCAGGGGGCCTGCTAACAGTTTATGGCCCTCTCTCCTAACAATAGGATAGTTAACTAGTACATCATCTTCTGGCCAGGGGGCCTGCTAACAGTTTATGTCCCTCTCTCCTAAAAATAGGTTAGTTAGCAAGTAAAAGGCTTATATTCTTTTAAGGTGACTTTCCTAGAGTCAGGTGCTAGACACATAACAAAGTTACATTCCTATAAGGCACCGGTGTAGTGAGCTGCAAGAAAGGAATTTATTAACCTAAGATCTGCTGTGGTTAAATCAAAGGCCACTACTTATATTCTCTATATGTGATTAATATATTTCCAAGGATACAATAGATAGAGGAAACTACAGCAAGCATTGATTCAACAATGAAAACTTTTTTAGTACTACTCTAATGATTTTAACTTCTTCAACAGATTCCTGTATTTTAGAATATTAGGCTTTCTGTCCTTGCATGGTTGGGAGGGTATAAACAGTCACACTCATAGTTGTAAGAGCCCAGACAAATTGTCATGCAAGTTAGAAAGCTATCAGAGGGGCTTGGATTGGAACACTCCTATTAAGCCGAGGAGAACTTTTAAACTACAGCTCTGAATTAATGTTTTCAGAGAAAGGTGGTTGGGGGGAAGCCCCAGTAAGTATTAGAGGACTTGATAAGAGGCGTAAGATAGTAAAGCAGTCAGACTCCGGTTTTCTTTGGGGTAGATGCTCAGGTAAGTCCAGGGGGTTCCTCGAGTCCTGATTAACCTTTGCCCGTCAGGCCTCTTCCCCAGTTGACCTTTGCCACGGGTAGGATTTCCCTCGCTGGCTCCCGGCAGAACTGTGCTTTCCTTCAGAGTTGTAAAAGGCATGTCAGGCCTGCTGTCTGCTTAAGTGGGAAATTTCGGCTACTTCAAGATTCTCAGCGGGGAATTCATGCCTAGGATCATTTTGGGAGGTGATACTCCGTATTCCACTGGAGCTGGGTCAAGCGCAACACAACTCATGTCTAGTTGAGTGTGAACTCGGAGTCCTTGCACCTTGCTGCAGAATCCACGTGGTTGCCCGCGAGTGTCAATACAAGTGACAGGACTCGTCTAGTGTTGCTAAGGGAAGTTGGGATTCCTCTTCAGTTGAAAGTGGAATGGCCCATTATGATCAAGTGAGGTGTGATCACAGGGCTCCTCTTAAAATGTGGTGGGAAATTCGGAGTTCTTGTCTCATCGGGACGGGTATCTCTGGGCAACCCTTGAGTTGCATCAAGGAATTCAAGCCGTATAATGAGTTTTGAGAAGGAAATCGGGACTTCTGTCTAGGTGATGCAGGAAAAAAAAGGGCCTCTTCTTATTTGAAGAGGGAATCTCGATGTTTTTCTCGAGTTCCTGCGTCTGCTCGAATAAGGAAAGGAATATCAGGGAGCCTCCCGTGTTGTCTCTGGGAAGACAGAAAGCCTTTCCATTTGCAAGGGGAACCTCGGGATTCCTTTGGAGTCACTGCAGAGAAACAGGCCTGCATCTAGATTCGAGTCCATCAACTCATGATTCCTCTCCAGTGGAAACAGTGTTCTCTTGGTTGCTCTCATAATTCACCTGGGGATCAGGCCTCGTCTTGTGTTCTGACATGGAACTGCGCATTATTCTCTAGTTGTAAAAGGGGTCTTAGGCCACAGTCGAATTGAATTTGTACCTGGAGATTGTACGAAAATGCTCGGGGAGTCAGGTCTCCACTCGCCTTGTGAGTTGATACTCGAGGATGAGGATAGATTGGAATCGGTGCAGTGGAATCAGACAATATCACGAGTGCTTGGGGACATCAGTACCTTTTAGAATTGTGCTTTGAAACCCCAGGGATCCTCCAGAGTTTCAAGGTGATACCAGCCTCCTCATAATGTGCGACGGGAAAGTCCAGATTCCTTTGCACACAAAGCAAGGGAATCGACTCTCATCTATAAAAGAGGACCAGAAACGGGGCAATTTGTCAGTTGTGGCAGGAAACTGGGTGTTCCTCTCGAGTGGGGCCGGTTATGGTGGCGTGGTTTTGAGTCGCGTAAAGGATGTTAAGTAATCCTTCAAGTTTCCATAGGGAATGTGTGGATTCCCTTGAGAATCTGTAGCGGAAATGTTCCTCATCTCACGTTGAGGGGAGAATCTTGTGGTTTTTCTCGAATTGCAGCAGGAAGCTTGGGGTCCCTCTCGAGTAGCGATTGGGTCTTCAGGATCTTGCTCGTGTTGTCCCAGGGAAGTCAGGTCCCCTCTCGTGTTGGAGGGGGAACCTCGGGATTCCTCTCAAGATGCGGAAGAGGAATAAGGCCTCATCTAGTGGCAAGGCACTCCAGTACTCTTGCCTAGAAAATCCCATGGATGGAGGAGCCTGGTAGGCTGCAGTCCGTGGGTTCTCTAAGGGTAGGACACTACTGAGCGACTTCATTTTCACACATTGGAGAAGGAAATGGCAACCCACTTCAGTGTTCTTGCCTGGAGAATTCCAGGGACGGGGGACCCTGGTGGGCTTCTGTCTATGGGGTCACACAGACTTAGACACGACTGAAGTGATGCAGCAGCAGCAGCAGCAGCAGCAGAGTTGAGTCCATGTACTGGGTGCTCCTCCCCAGTGGGGACGGCTATATCACATTACTTTTTTGAGTCGCATAAAGGATGTCAAGTACCCGTTCCAGTTTCAAGTGGGAATGTGGGATTTCTCTTGAGACTCTGCAGCGGAAAAGTTCCTCATCTCGCATTGAAGGGAGAATCTTGTGGTTTTATTCGCGTTGTGGCGGGAAGCTTGGGGTTTCTCTCGAGTTGCGAATTGGACCTCAGGAACTTGCTCCTGTTGCCCCAGCGATATCAGGTCTCCTTTTCTGTTGGAAGGGGAATTTTGGTATTCCTCTCCAGGTGCAGCAGAGGAATAGGGCCACATCTAGCCTTGAGTCTGTCAACTGTGTGTTCCTCTCCAGCGGCAACAGAGATCTGGGGGTTACTATGTAGGTTCTACTGGGGAGTCAACCTCGTCCCGATTTGAGGTACGGGATTCTGTTTTCTTATCGAGTTGTAAAATAGGAGTCAGTCCTCGGTTCCTGTTCTGGTGGTTCAATAGGGCATTTTCTATACTCTCAGCATGGTTGTCAGGTCTCCCATCATATTGAGAAGGGATACTCGGTTTTCCATAGAGCTGTGCAAGGACATCAGGACCTACCTAGGATGGAGGAGGAACTCAGAGTCCTTTATCCTTTCAGCAGGATACACGGTAGAGCACTCGAGTTTCAATGGGAGACAGAGGCTTCCTCTTGTGGTGGGAGAAGAAGGAAGGATTCCTCATGAGTTGAAGCAGGGATTGAAAGCACATTTCGTGAGGAGGTGGGGAATACGGAGCTCATCTGGAGGTGTGCACAGAAACTCGGGGCTTCTCTCCATTGAAGACGGGTATTGTGGGAGCCCCTTGAGTAGTAAATATGGATTCTAGCGTCCTATTGAATCTTGAGCTTGAACTCGGGAATGCTCTTCAGGTGCTTCAGGAAAAAAAATGGCCTCTTGGTTCGTTGCCTTGGTCATCTCGTGGCTTTTGGCGAGTTGCAGAGGGAACTTTGGCTTTCCTTTCGAGTTACGATGGGGAACTCAGGGAAACTCGTGTTGCATCAGGCAAGTAAGTTACGAAGGAAAGCTCGAGATTGCTAGAGTCACTGCAGAGGAGTCGGGCTTCAATTCGCATTGAAGGGGATACCACATAGTGTTTCTCGAGTTGGGGCAGGAATATTTCGGGTTCCTCGAGTTGCAACAGGTGCCTCACGGAGCCTCTCAAGTGGTCTCTGGGAAGTCCGGAATCCTTTTGAAGTGTGAGTATCCTTTGGGATGCCTCTCAAGTGAGTGCAAAGGCCTAGGATCTCATCGGGAGTGGAAGCGCTAACCTCAGGGTGCCTCTCGAGATTTGACATCGATCTCAGTGTTCCTATGAAGTTTCAACAAGGAAGTCATGCCACGTCTCTTGTTGAGGCATGGAACTCCGCCATATTTTCAATTTGCTAAAGGGGTGCGAGATTCCTGTCGAGTTGAATTTCTGTCCTGAGGCTTTTTCTCAATGATGCACCTGGGAAGTCAGGCCTCCCTTCGTGGTGTTAGTTGATACCAGATGTTCACTCTGAATCGGTACAGTGGAATCTGGTCTTAAGTCGAGCAGAAGCGGAAATCGGTGTCATTTTGAATTGTGGCACGACCCACCGGGGTCCTCTAGAGTTCAAAGGGGAGAAGGTCCTCCACTTCAGATTCGAAGGGAACATGGGCATTCCATCTCAGACGAATCAAGGGAATCGATCCTCATCTTGAGATGACAAGTGGAAATCGGGGCTCTTCTTGTGCTGTGGCAGGAACCTCGCTTCTCCTTTCGAGTTTGGCCGGGTAACTCGGGGAACTTCTGGAGTTGCGTATAGGGTGCCGAGTATTCTTTCAAGTTTGAAGAGGGAATGTGGGATTTCTTTTGAGCTGCTGCAGCGCAAAGGGGCGTTCTGTGGGGGAGAATTTCATGGTTTTTCTCGAGATGCGGCTTGAAGGTTGGAGGTCTTCTCGAGTTACGACCTGAACCTCTGGGGCTCGCTAGTGTTGCCTCAGTGAAGTCAGGTCTCCATTGCTGTTGAAAGTAGAACCTCGGGATTCCTTTCTAGGCGCTGCAAGGCATGAGGGCCGCATTTAGACTTGAGTCAGTAAACTCAGTGTTCCTCTCCAGTGGCCACAGGGATCTTGGGGTTGCTACGGAGGTTCCACTGGGTAGTCAGGCCTAGTCTTGTTGAAGATGGAACTCTGCTTTTCCCCCGAGCTGTAAAATGGATGTCAGTCCTGCTAAGTGCTCAAGCGGGAAATTTCAGCCTTTTCGAGAGGCTCTGAGGGGGATTCATGCCTACCAACATTTTGGGAGGTGATACTCCGTATTCCATTGGAGTTGGGTTAAGCGCAACATGACTCATCTCTAGTTGAGTGTGAACTCGGAGTCCTTGCTGCAGAATCCACGGGGTTTCCTGCGAGTGTCAACAGAAGTGACAGGACTCATCTCGTGTTGCTAGGGGAAGTTGGGATTCCTCTTCAGTTGAAAGTGGAATGGCCAAATTATGATCAGGTGAGGTGTGATCACGGGGCTTCTCTTAAAATGTGGCGGGAAATTCGGAGTTTTCCCTCATCAGGATGGGTATCTCTGGGCGACCCTTGAGTTGCATCAAGGAATTCAATCCACATAATGAGTTTTGAGAAGGAACTCGGGTCTTCTGTCTAGGCGATGCAGGAAAACATGGGCCTCTTCTTGCTTTGAAGGAGGAATCTCGATGTTCTCTAGTTGCTGCGTTTTCTCGAATAAAAACGGGAATATCAGGGAGCCTCCTATGTTGTCTCTGGGAAGACAAAAAGCCTTTCCATTTTCAAGGGGAACCTCAGGATTCTTTTGGAGTCGCTGCAGAGAAACAGGTCTGCATCTAGATTTGAGACCGTCAACTCATGATTCCTCTCCAGTGGAAACAGGGTTCTCGTGGTTGCTGTCAAAATTCACCTATGGGTCAGGCCTCGACTCGTGTTCAGACGCGGAACTTCATATTATTCTCTAGTTTTAAAAGGAGTGATAGGCCACAGTCGAGTTGAATTTCTACCTGGAGATTGTATCGAGAATGCTTGGGCAGTCAGGTCTCCACTCGCCTTGTGAGTTGATACTCGAGGATAGATTGGAATCGGTGCAATGGAATAAGACAATATCACGAGTGGTTTGGGACACCTGTAACTTTTTGAATTGTGTTTTGAACGCCCGGGGATCCTCCCAAGTTTCAAGGTGATACCGGCCTCCTCATAATGTGCGACGGGAAAGTCTAGATTCCATTGCAGACAAAACAGGGGAATAGACTCTCATCTGGAAAAGAGGACTGGGAAACGGGGCACTTTGTCAGTTGTGGCAGGAAACTGGGTGTTCCTCTCGAGTGGGGCTGGGTATGGTGGTGAAGTTTTGAGTAGCATAAAGGATGGTAAGTAAACTTTCGAGCTTCCAGAGGGAAATTGGCATTTCTCTTGAGAATATGCATCGGTAATGTTCCTCATCTCGCCTTGAGGGGAATACCTTGTGGTTTTTCTCAAATTACAGCAGGAAGCTTGAGGTCCCTCTTGAGTAGCGATTCGGACCTCAGAAATTGGCTCGTGTTGTCCCAGGGAAGTCAGGTGTCCTCTTGTGTTGGAAAGGAAACGTCGGGATTCCTCTCGAGGTGTGGCAGAGGAATAGGGCCTCATCTAGATTTGAGTCCTTATATTGGGTGCTCCTCTCCAGTGGGGATGGCTATATTGGGGAACTTTTTGAGTCGCATAAAGGGTGTCAAGTACCCGATCGAGTTTCACGCAGGAATGTGGGATTTCTCTTAAGATTCTGCAGCGGAAAAGTTCCTCATCTCATATCGAGGGGAGAATCTTGTGGTTTTTCTCGCATTGCGGCGGGAAGCTTGTGGTTTCTCTCGAGATGTGACTTGGACCTCAGGAACTCGGTCGTGTTGCCCCAGGGATGTCAGGTCTCCTTTGCTGTTAGAGGAGGAATTTTGGGACTCCTCTCGAGGCGCGGTAGAGGAATAGGGCCACATCTAGCCTTGATTCTGTCAACTGTGTGTTAATCACCAGTGGCAACAGGGATCTCAGGGTTGCTATTAGGTTCTACTGGGGAGTCAGCCTCGTCCCGATTGAGGTACGGAATTCTGCTTTCTTATCAAGTTGTAAAAGAGGAGTCAGTCCTCTGTTCCTGCTCTGGGGGTTCAAAAGGGCATTTTCTATAGTCTCAGCATGGGTTTCAGGTCTCCCATCATGTTGTGAAGGGATACTCAGTGTTCCATTGGAGCTGTGCAAGGACATCAGGACCTACCTCGGTTGGAGGAGGAACTCAGAGTACTTTATCCTTGCAACAGGATACACGGGAGAGCACTCGAATTTCAACAGGAGACAGAGGCCTCCTCTTGTGGTGGGAGAAGAAGGATGGATTCCTCCTGAGTTGAAGCAGGGATTGAAAGCACATTTCGTGAGGAGTTGGGGAATACAGAGCTCTTCTAGAGGTGTGCACAGAAACTCGGGGCTTGTCTCGATTGAAGAAGGGTTTTCTGGGAGCCCTTGAGTTGCAAATATGGATTCTAGCCTCTATAGAATCTTGAGAGTGAACTCGGGTTTGCTCTTCAGGCGCTGGAGGAAAAAAAAATAACCTGTTGTTTCGTTGCCTTGGGCATCTCGTGGCTTTTGGCGAGTTGTGGAGGGAATTCGGGCTCCTTTCGAGTTACAATGGGGAATTCAGGGAGTCTAGTAAATTACTAGGGGAAGCTCGAGATTGCTCAAGTCACTGCAGAGGAGTCGGGCTTCAATTTGCATTGAAAGGGGTAACCGCAAAGTGTTTCTCGACTTGGGGCAGGAATCTTTCGGATTCCTCGAGTTTCAACAGGTGCCTCACAGCGATTATCAAGTTGTCTCTGGGAAGTCCGGAATAATTTTGAGGTGTGTGTAGACTTTGGGATGCCTCTTGAGTGAGTGAAAATGCCTAGGGTCTCATCTGGAGTTGAATCGCTAACCTCAGGGTGCCTCTCCAGTTCTGACATGGATCTCAGTGTTCCTATGAAGTTTCAACAGGGGAGTCATGCCAGGTCTCTTGTTGAGGCATGGAACTCCGCTATCTTTTCGAGGTGATAAAAGGGTGTGAGATTCTTGTCGAGTTGAATTTCTGTCCTGGGGCTTTTTCTCAATGATGCAACTGGGAATTCAGGACTCCCTTCGTGGTTTTACTTTATCCCTGGGTTTCTATTTGAATCGGTGCAGTGGAATCAGGTCTTTAGTCGGGCGGAAAGGGAAATCAGTGTCAATTTGAAATGTGCCTGACCCACCGGGGTCCGCTCGAGTTTAAAGGGGAGAAAGTCCTCCCCTTCAGATTGGACGGGAACATGGGGATTCCATCCCAGACGAATCAATGGAATGTATCCTCATCTTGAGATGAAGAGTGGAAAACGGGGTTCTTCTTGAGCTGTGGCAGGAATCTCGCTCCTCCTCATGAGTTTTGCCGGGTATCTCGGGGAACTTCTGGAGTTGTGTATAGGGTGCCGAGTATTCTTTCGAGTTTGAAGAGGGAATGTGGGATTTCTTTTGAGCCGCTGTAACAGAAAGGGGCGTCCTGTATCGTGGAGGGGAGAATTTCATGGTTTTTCTCGAGATGCGCCTTGAAGGTTGGAGGTCTTCTCCAGTTAGGACATGGACCTCTGAGACTCGCTAGTGTTGCCTCAGGGAAGTCAGGTCTCCATTCGAGTTGAAAGTAGTACCTCGGAATGCGTTTCGAGGGGTTCCTGGGCATGAGGTCCGCATTTAGACTTGAGTCAGTAAACTCAGTGCTCCTCTCCAGTGGCCACAGGGATCTTGGAGTTGCTATGGAGGTTCCACTGGGAAGTCAGGCGTAATCTTTGTTGAAGATGGAATTCTGCTTTCCACCTGAGTTGCAAAACGAATGTCAGGCCTGCTGACTGCCCAAGCAGGAAATTTCGGCCTTTTCGAGAGGATCAGCGGGGGATTCATGCCTATGATCACGTTGGGATGTGATACTCTGTATGCCACGACTCACCTATCAGTTCAGTTCAGTTAAGTCGCTCAGTCGTGTCTGAATCTCCGTGACCCCATGAATCATAGCACGCCATGCCTCCCTGTCTATTACCAACAGACAGAGTTCACTCAAACTCATGTCCACAGAGTCGGTGATGCCATCCAGCCATCTCATTCTCTGTCTTCCCCTTCTCTTCCCGCCCCCAATCCCTCACAGCATCAGAGTCTTTTCCAGTGAGCCAACCCGACGCATGAGGTGGCCAAAGTATTGCTGTTTCAGCTTTAGCATCAGTCCTTCCAATGAACACCTAGGATTGATCTCCTTTAGAATGGACTGGTTGGATCTCCTTGCAGTCCAAGGGACTCTCAAGGGACTCTCAAGTGTCTTCTCCAACACCACAGTTCAAAAGCATCAATTCTTCGACGATCAGCTTTCTTTACAGTCCAACTCTCACATCCATACATGGCGACGGGAAAAGCCATAGCCTTGACTAGATGGACCCTTGTTGGAAAAGTAATGTCTCTGCTTTTTAATATACTATCAAGGTTGGTCACAACTTTCCTTCCAAGGAGTAAGCGGCTTTTAATTTCATGGTTGTAATCAGCATCCGCAGTGATTTTGAAGCCCAAAAAAATAAAGTCTGACACTGTTTCCACTGTTTTTCCATCTATTTCCCGTCAAGTGACGGGACAAGATGACATTATCTTTGTTTTCTGAATGTTGAGCTTCAAGCCAACCTTTTCACTCTCCACTCTCCACTTTCACTTTCATCAAGAGGCTTTTGAGTTCCTCTTCACTTTTTGCCATAAGGGTAGTGTCGTCTGCATATCTGAGGTTATTGATATTTCTCCCAGCAATCTTGATTCCAGCTTGTGCTTCTTCCAGCCCAGCGATCCTCATGATGTACTCTGCATATAAGTTAAATAAACAAGGTGGCAATATACAGCCTTGACGTACTCCTTTTCCTATTTTGAACCAGTCTGTTGTTCCATGTACAGTTCTGACTGTTGCTTCCTGACCTGCATACAGGTTTCTCAAGAGGCAGGTCAGGTGGTTTGGGATTCCCATCTCTTTCAGAATTTTCCACAGTTTATTGTGATCCACACAGTCAAAGGCTTTGGCATAGTCAATGAAGCAGAAATAGATGTTTTTCTGGAACTCTCTTGCTTTCACCATGATCCAGCGGATGTTGGCAATTTGATCTCTGGTGCCTCTGCCTTTTCTAAAACGTGCTTGAAGATCTGGGAGTTCACGGTTCACATATTGCTGAAGCCTGGCTTGGAGAATTTTGAGCATGACTTTACTAGCGTGTGAGATGAGTGCAATTGTGCGGTAGTTTGAGCATTCTTTGGCATTCCCTTTCTTTGGGATTGGAATGAAGACTGACTTTTCCAGTCCTGTGGCCACTGCTGAGTTTTCCAAATTTGCTGGCATATTGAGTGCAGCACTTTCACAACGTCATCTTTCAAGATTTGAAATAGCTCAACTGGAATTCCATCACCTCCACCAGCTTTGTTCGTAGTGATGCTTTCTAAGACCCACTTGACTTCACATTCCAAGATGTCTGGCTCTAGGTCAGTGATCACATTATCGTGACTATCTTGGTCGTGAAGATATTTTTTGTACAGTTCTTCTGTGTATTCTTGCCACCTCTTCTTAATATCTTTTGCTTCTGTTAGGTCCATACCATTTCTGTCCTTAATCGAGCCCATCTTTGCATGAAATGTTCCCTTGGAATCTCTAATTTTCTTGAAGAGATCTCTTGTTTTTCCTATTCTGTTTTTTTTCTCTATTTCTTTGCATTGATCCCTGAGGAAGGCTTTCTTTTCTCTCCTTGCTATTCTTTGGAACTCTGCATTCAGATGCTTATATCTTTCCTTTTCTCCTTTGCTTTTCGCTTCTCTTCTTTTCACAGCTATTTTTAAGGCCTCCTCCAACAGCCATTTTGCTTTTTTGCATTTCTTTTCCATGGGGATGGTCTTGGTCCCTGTCTCCTGTACAATGTCACGAACCTCCGTCCAGAGTTCATCAGGCAATCTATCTATCAGATCTAGTCCCTTAAATCTATTTCTCACTTCCACTGTATAATCACAAGGGGTTTGAGGCGGCGCAGACGTGAGAGACGCCGGCCCCGGCACAACCAACCATGCAAAGAGGCGGGGCCGTGAGGAGCTACCCCACTCCTGAGGCCAGGGCCGGAGGCCGAGAGGAGCTACCCTACGTCCAATAGGCGGTGGCTGCACGGGCGCAGGAGGGCCAAGAGGAGCTACTCCAAGTTCAAGGTCAGGTGGGGTGGCCTTGAAGAGATACCCCTCATCCAAGGTAAGGTGCAGTGGCTGCGCTTTCTTGTAGCAGCTGTGAAGAGATATCCCACGCCCAAGGTAAGAGAAACCCAAATACGACGGTAGGTATTGTGAGGGGGCGTCAGAGGGCAGACACATTAAAATCATAATCACAGGAATCTAGTCGATCTGATCACATGGACCACAGACGAATGTGGTCCACTGGAGAAGGGAATTGCAAACCACTTCAGTATACTATCCTTGAGAACCCCATGAACAGTAACTAAGGACAAAATAATCGGATACGGAATGAGGGATTCCCCAGGTCGGTAGGTGCCCAGTATGCTACTGGAGATCAGTGGAGAAATAACTGTAGAAGAAATGAAGGGATGGAGCAAAAGTAGATGTGACTGGTGATAGAAGCAAAGTCCTGTGCTGTAAAGAGCAATATTGCATAGGAACCTGGAATCTTAGGTCCATGAATCAAGGAAATTGGAAGTGGTCAAACAGGAGATGGCAAGAGTGAACATAGGCATTCTAGGAATCAGTGAACTAAAATGGACTGGAATGGGTGAATTTAACTCAGATGACCATTATATCTACTACTGTGGGAAGGAATCCCTTAGAAGAAATGGAGTAGCCATCATGGTCAAAAAAAGAGTCCGAAATGCAGTCCTTGGATGCAATCTTAAAAACGACAGAATGACCTCTGTTCATTTCCAAGGCAAACCATTCAATATTACAGTAATCCAGGCCTATGCCCCTACCTCAAACGCTGAAGAATCTGAAGTGGGATGGTTCTATGAAGACCTACAAGAACTTTTAGAACTAACACCCAAAAAAAGATATCCTTTTCATTATAGGGGACTGGAATGCAAAAGTAGGAAGTCAAGAAACACCTGGAGTAACAGGCAAATTTGGCCTTGGAGCACGGAATGAAGCAGGGCAAAGGCAAATAGCGTTTTGTCAAGAGAACGCACTGGTCATAGCAAACACCCTCTTCCAACAACACAAGAGAAGACTGTACACATGGACATCACAAAATGGTCAACATCGAAATCAGATTGATTATATTCTTTGCAGCCAAAGATGGAGAAGCTGTATACAGTTAGCGAAAACAAGACCAGAAGCTAACTGTGGCTCAGATCATGAACTCCTTATTGCCAAATTCAGACTTAAATTGAAGAAAGTAGGGAAAACAACTAGACCATACAGATATGACTCATCTATAGTTAAGTGTGATTTCGGATTCCTTCGACCTTGTTGCAGAATCCACGCAGTTGCCCGCAAGTGTCAATATAAGTGAGAGGACTCGTCTAGTCTTGCTAGGGGAAGTCGGGATTCCTCTTCAGTTGAAAGTAGAATGGTCCATTATGATCAGGTGAGGTGTGATCACGGGGCTCCTCTTAAATTGTGGTGGGAAATTCGGAGTTCTTCTCTCATTGGGACAGGCATCTCTGGGCGACCCTTGAGTTGCATCAAGGAATTTAAGCCGCATATTGAATTTTTAGAAGGAACTTGGGACTTGGGTCTAGGCGCTGCTGGAAAAAAAGGGCCTCTTCTGGCTTTGAAGGAGGAATCTCGATGTTTTTCTCGAGTTGCTGCATCCTCTCGAGTAACGTCGGTAACATCAGGGAGCCTTCCGTGTTGTCTCTGGGAAGACAGAAAGCCTTTCCATTTGCAAGGGGATCCTCGGAATTCCTTTGGAGTGACTGCAGAGAAACAGGTCTGCATCTAGATTCGAGTCCGTCAACTCATGATTCCTCTCCAGTGGAAACAGGTTTCTCGCAGTTGCTCTCAAAATTCACCTGGGGAGTCAGGCCTCGTCTCAGGTTCTGACATAAAACTCCGCATTATTCTCTAGTTGTAAAAGGGGTGTTAGGCCACAGTCGAGTTGAATCTCTACCTGGAGATTGTATCGAGAATGCTCAGGCAGTCAGGTCTCCACTCGCCTTGTGAGTTCATACCAGAGGATAGATTGGAATCGGTGCAGTGGAATCAGACAATATCACAAGTGGTGGGGTTCATCAGTACCTTTTTGAATTGTGATTTGAAACCCCGGGGATCCTCCCGAGTTTCAAGGTGATACCAGCCTCCTCATAATGTGTGACGGGAAAGTCCGGATTCTATTGCAGACAAAGCAGGGGAATCAACTCTCATCTGGAAAAGAGGACTGGGAAACGGGGCACTTTGTCAGTTGTGGCAGGCAACTGGGTGTTCCTCTTGACTGGGGCCGGGAAATATGGTGTAGTTTTGAGTCTCATAAAGGATCATAAGTAACCTTTCAAGTTTCCAGAGGGAATGTGGGATTTCTCCTGAGAAACTGCAGCGGGAAAGTTCCTCATCTCGCCTTGAGGGGAGAATTTTGTTGTTTTTCTCGAATTGAAGCAGGAAGCTTGTGGACCCTCTCTATTAGCGATTGGGACATGAGGAACTCGCTCCTGTTGTCCCAGGGAAGTCAGGTCTCCTCTCGTGTTGAAAGGGGAACGTCGGGATTCCTCTCGAGGCACGGCAGCAGAATAGGGCCACATCTAGCCTTGAGTCGGTCAACTGTGTGTTCCTCTCCAGTGGCGAAAGGGATCTCGGGGTTACTATGTAGGTTCTACTGGGGAGTCAGCCTCGTCTCAATTTGAGGTACGGAATTCTGCTTTCTCATCGAGTTGTAAAAGAGGAGTCAGTCCTCGGTTCCTGCTCTGGCAGTTCAATAGGGCATTTTCTATAGTCTCAGCATGGGTGTCAGGTCTCCCTTCATGTTGTGAAGGGATCCTCGGTGTTCCATTGGAGCTGTGAAAGGACATCAGGAAATACTTCGTTTCGAGGAGGAATGCAGAGTCCTTTATCCTTTCAGCAGGATCCTCTGGAAAGCACTCATGTTTCAATAGGAGACAGAGGCCTCCTCTTGTGGTGGGAGAAGAAGGAAGGATTCCTCATCAGTTGAAGCAGGGATTGAACGCACAAATCGTGAGGAGGTGGGGAATATGGAACTCTTCTAGAGGTGTGCACAGAAACACGGGCCTTCTCTCTGTTGAAGACGGGTATTCTGGGAGCCCCTTGAGTTGTAAATATGGATTCATGCCTCCTATCGAATCTTGAGAGAGACTACGGGATTACTCTCCAGATGCTGCAGGAAATAAATGGCCTCAAGTTTCGTTGCCTTGGGCATCTCGTGGCTTTTGTCGAGTTGAGGAGAGAAGTGTGGCTCCTTCTGAGTAACGACTGGGAATTCAGGGAGACTCTTGTGTTGCATCAGGGAAGTAAGCTATGAGGGAAAGGTTGAGATTTCTTGAGTCACTGCAGAGGACTTGGGCATCAATTTGCATTGAAAGGGTTAACAACAAAGTGTTTCTCGAGTTGGGGCAGGAATATTTCAGATTCCTCGAGTTGCAACAGGTGCCTTACGGAGCCTCTCAACTGGTCTCGGGGAAGTCTGGAATCCTTTTGAGGTGTGATTTGACGTTGGGATGCCTCTCGAGTGAGTGCAAAGGCCTAGGGTCTCATATGGAGTGGAAGCGGTAACCTCAGGGTGCCTCTCCAGTTCTGACATGGATCTCAGTGTTATTATGAAGTTTCAACAGGGGAGTCATGCCAGATCACTTGTTGAGGCATGGAACTCCGATATCTTTTCGAGTTGTTAAAGGGGTGCGAGATTCCTGTTGAGTTGAATTTCTGTCCTGGGGCTCTTTCTCAATGATGCACCTGGGAAGTCAGGCCTCCCTTCGTGGTGTTAGTTGATCCCGGGGGTTCTCTTTGCATTGGTACATTGGAATCAGTTCTTAAGTCGAGCAGAAGGGGAAATGGTGTCATTTTGAATTGTGGCACGACCCACCGGGGTCCTCTCGAGTTTAAAGGGGAGAACGTCCTCCCCTTCAGATTTGACAGGAACATCGGGATTCCATCCCAGACAAATCAAGGGAATCGATCGTCATCTCGAGATGACGAGTGGAAAATGGGGATCTTCTTGAGCTGTGGCAGGAACCTCGCTGCTCCTCTCGAGTTTGGCCGGGTATCTCGGGGAACTTCTGGAGTTGTGTATAGGGTGTTGAGTATTCTTTCGAGTTTGAAGAGGGAATGTGGGATTTCTTTTGAGCTGCTGCAGCGCAAAGGGGCGTCCTGTAGCGGGGAGGGGAGAATTTCATGGTATTTCTCGAGTTGCAGCTTGAAGCTTGAAGGTCTTCTCGAGTTACGACGTGGACCTCTGGGACTCGCTAGTGTTGCCTCAGGGAAGTCATGTGTCCATTCGTGTTGAAATTAGAACCTCGGAATGCGTTTCGAGGTGCTGCTCGGCATGAGGGCCACATTTAGACTTGAGTCAGTAAACTCAGTGTTCCTCTCCAGTGGACACAGGGATCTTGGGGTTGCTATGGCGGTTCCAATGGGAAGTCAGGCCTAGTCTTTGTTGAAGATGGAACTCTCCAAACCACAATGAAACACCATTTCACACCAGTCAGAATGGCTGCTATCCAAAAGTTTACATGCAATAAATGCTGGAGAGGGTGTGGAGAGAAGGGAACCCTCTTACACTGTTGGTGGAAATGGAAACTAGTACATCCACAATGGAGAACAGTGTGGAGAATCCTCAAAAACCTGGAAATAGAACTGTCATATGATCCAGCAATCCCACTCCTGGGCATACACACCGAGGAAACCAGAATTGAAAGAGACACATGTACTCCAATGTTCATTGCAGCACTGTTTATAATAGCCAGGACATGGAAGCAACCTAGATGTCCATCTGCAGATGAATGGATAAGAAAGCTGTGGTACATATACACAATGGAATATTACTCAGCCATTAAAAAGAATGCATTTGAATCAGTTCTAATGAGGTGGATGAAACTGGAACCTATTATACAGAGTGAAGTAAGACAGAAAGAAAAACACCGATACAGTATACTAACGCATATATATGGACTTTAGAAAGATGCAAATGATAACCCTGTATAAGAGACAGCAAAAGAGACACAGATATATGCAACAGTCTTTGGGACTCTGTGGGAGAGGGTGAGGGTGGGATGATTTGGGAGAATGGCATTGAAACATGTATGTTGTCACATGTGAAACGAATCACCAGTTCAGGGTCCATGCATGTTACAGGATGCTGGGCCTGGTGTGGGGGATGACATAGAGGGAGGATAAAGGGATGAGGGACGGGGTACGGGGGTTCAGGAAAGGGAACTCATGTACACCGGATGCAGATTCATGTCAATGTGTGGCAAAACCAACCAATAAAATATTGTAAAATAATTAAACTCCAAAAAAAAGAGAGAAAAAAATAAAATAAAAATTAAAAAAGTAAAAAAATATGGAACTCTGCTTTCCCCCCAAGTTGTGAAAGGGATGTCAGACCTACTGTCTGCTCAAGCGGGAAATTTTGGCTTTTTCGAGAGTCTCAGTGGGGGATTAATGTCTACGATCATGTTGGGAGGTGATACTCCGTATTCCACTGGAGCTGGATTAAGCGCAACAGGAATCATCTGTAGTTGAGTGTGAACTTGGAGTCCTTGTATCTTGTTGCAAAATCCATGTGGTTGCCCACGAGTGTCAATACAAGTGACAGGACTCGTCTAGTGTTGCTAGGGGAAGTCGGGATTCCTCTTCAGTTGAAAGTAGAATGGTCCATTATGATCAGGTGAGGTGTGATCACCGGGCTCTTCTTAAATTGTGGTGGGAAATTCGGAGTTCTTCTCTCATTAGGACACGTATCTCTGGGCGACCCTTGAGTTGCATCAAGGAATTCAAGCTGCATATCGAATTTTTAGAAGGAACTCGGGACTTGGGTCTAGGCGATGCAGGAAAAAAAAGGGCCTCTTCTGGTTTGAAGGAGGAATCTCGATATTTTTCTCAAGTTGCTGCATCCTCTCGAGTAACCACGGGAATATCAGGGAACCTCCCATGTTGTCTCTGGGAAGACAGAAAGCCTTTCCATTTGCAAGGGGAATATAGGGATTCCTTTGGAGTCACTGCAGAGAAACGGGTCTGCATCTAGATTCGAGTCCATCAACTCATGATTCCTCTCCAGTGGAAACAGGGTTCTCGTGGTTGCTCTCAAAATTCACCAGGGGAGACAGGCCTCCTCTTGGGTTCTGACATAAAACTCCGCATTATTCTCTAGTTGTAAAAGGGGTGTTAGGCCACAGTCGAGTTGAATTTCTACCTGGAGATTGTATCGAGAATGCTCGGGCAGTCAGGTCTCCACTCGCCTTGTGAGTTGATACTCGAGGATAGATTGGAATCGGTGCAGTGGAATCAGATAATATCACAAGCGGTTGGGGACATCGGTTCCTTTTTTAATTGTGTTTTGAAACCCCGAGGATCCTCCCGAGTTTCAAGGTGATACCGGCCTCCTCATAATGTGCAACGGGAAAGTCCGGATTCTATTGCAGACAAAGCAGGGGAATCGACTCTCATCTGGAAAAGAGAACTGGAAAACGGGGCACTTTTCACTTGTGGCAGGCAAATGGGTGTTCCTCTCCAGTGGGCCCAGGTATGATGGTGTAGTTTTGAATCGCATAAAGGATGGTAAGTCACCTTTCGAGTTTCCAGAGGGAATGTGGGATTTCTCCTGAAAATCAGCAGCGGAAATATTCCTCATCTCGCCTTGAGGGGAAAATCTTGTGGTTTTACTCGAATTGCAGCAGGAAGCTTGCGGTTCCTCTCGAGTAGCCATTGGGACCTCAGGAAAACGTTCGTGTTGTCCAAGGGAAATCAGGTCTCCTCTCGTGTTGGAAGGGGAACTTCGGGATTCCTCTCGAGGTGCCGTAGAGGAATAGGGCCTCATCTAGAGTTGAGTCCTTATATTGGGTGCTCCTCTCCAGTGGGGACGGCTATGTCAGGGAACTTTCTGTGTCGCATAAAGTGTGTCAAGGACCCATTCGAGTTTCAAACAGGAATGTGGGATTTCTCCTGAGACTCTGAAGCAGAAATGTTCCTCATCTCGCATCGAGAGGAGAATCTTGTGTTTTTTCTCGCGTTGTAGTGGGAAGCTTGGGGTTTCTCTCGAGTTGTGACTTGGACCTCAGGAACTCGCTTGTGTTCCCCAGGGATGTCAGGTCTCCTTTCCTGTTGGAAGGGGAACTTTGGGATTTCTCTCGAGGCACGGCAGAGGAATAGGGTCACATCTAGCCTTGAGTCAGTCAACTGTGTGTTCATCTCCAGTGGTGACAGTGATCTCGGGGTTACTATGTAGGTTCTACTGTGGAGTCAGCCTCGTCTCCATCTGAGGAATGGAATTCTGCTTTCTCATCGAGTTGTAAAAGAGGAGTCAGTCCCCGGTTCCTGCTCTGGCGGTTCAAAAAGGCATTTTCTATAGTCTCAGCGTGGGTGTCAGGTCTCCCATCATGTTGTGAAGGGATACTAGTGTTCCATTGGACCTGTACAAGGACATCAGGACATACCTCGGTTGAAGGAGGAACTCAGAGTCCTATATCCTTGCAGCAGGATGCTTGGGAGAGTTTCAGTAGGAGACAGAGGCCTCCTCTTGTGGTGGGAGAAGAAGGAAAGATTCCTCATCAGTTGAAACAGGGATTGAACATACATATCATGAGGAGCTGGGGAATACGGAACTTTTCTAGAGGTGTGCACAGAAACTCGGAGCTTCTCTCGATTTAGACGGGTATTCTGGGAGCCCACTGAGTTGTAAATATGGATACAAGCCTCCTATTGAATCTTGAGAGAGAACTCAAGATTGCTCTACAGATGCTCCAGGTAAAACATGGCCTCATGTTTCGTTGCCTTGGTCATCTCGTGGCTTTTGTCGAGTTTAGGAGGGAAGTCTGGCTCCTTTCCAGTTACGACGGAGAATTCAGGAAGACTCTTATGAGGGGAAGCTCGAGATTGATCGAGTCACTGCAGAGGAGTCGGGCTTCAATTCGAATTGAAAGGGGTAACCACAAAGTGTTTCTCGAGTTGGGGCAGGAATCTTTTGAATTCCTCGAGTTGCAACAGGTGCCTCACGGAGCCTCTCAAATTGTCTCTGGGATGTCTGGAATCATTTTCAGGTGTGAGTAGACTTTGGGCTGCCTCTCGAGTGAGTGCAAATGCCTCGGGTCTCATCTGGAGTTGAATCGCTAACCTCAGGGTGCCTCTCCAGTTCTGACATGGATCTCAGTGTTCCTATGCAGTTTCAACAGGGGAGTCATGCCAGGTCTCTTGTTGAGGCATGGAACTCTGCTAACTTTTTGAGGTGTTAAAGGGGTACGAGATTCCTGTGGAGTAGAATTTCTGTCCTGGGGCTTTTTCTCAGTGATGCACCTGGGGAGTCAGGCCTCCCTTCGTGGTGTTAGTTGATCCCGGGGGTTCTCTTTCAATCGATACAGTGGAATCAGGTCTCAAGTCGAGCGGAAGGGGAAAGCGCTGTCATTTTGAATTGTGGCACTACCCACCGAAGTCCTCTCGAGTTTAAAGGGGAGAACGGGGCGGGCATCTGAGCTACGCCATGCACTCGGCTCCAAGGCGTCACCGTCAATGGCTCTTTTGCGGGCCCCGCCGCAGCCGACCCGGCTCCTCGGTGGAGAGAAGATGGTGGGCCGGAACAGCGCCATCGCCGCCGGCATGTGCGGGGCCCTTTTCATCGGTTACTGCATTTACTTCGACCGAAAGAGACAGAGTGACCCCAACTTCAAGAACCGGCTGCGAGAACGAAGAAAGAAACAGAAGCTTGCAAAGGAGAGAGCTGGGCTTTCCAAGTTACCTGACCTTAAAGATGCTGAAGCCGTTCAGAAATTCTTTCTGGAAGAAATACAACTTGATGAAGAATTACTAGCTCAAGGTGAATATGAGAAGGGTGTGGACCATCTGACAAATGCAATTGCTGTGTGTGGACAGCCACAGCAGTTACTGCAAGTGTTGAAACAAATTCTTCCACCACCAGTGTTCCAGATGCTTCTGACTAAGCTCCCAACAATTAGTCAGAGAATTGTAAGTGCTCAGAGCTTGGCTGAAGATGATGTGGAATGAGAAACAAATGTCAACATAATGATCTCAATTAAAGCGTATTTTTAAAATCTTAACTCAGAAGATGACCGGCTCTGGGGGAGGAAGGGCAAATAAGCTTGTTATGGACTGTCCTCCACAGTGAAGTCTACCAAAGTTAATTTTTACTTTGTGTAGATCCATTTGTCTGTTTTATTTATTTTTCCCATTGAAAAGTGTATTTTGATAGAGAGCTTTTCATTTTATAAATATACTATGAATTACTGAAATATGCATTTGTTTATTCCTAAAATGTGTAATTAGAATGTACAAATAACATCCCATTACTTACATTAAAAATACCCAGTGCTCAGTTTTGGAAGAATAGGCCCAAAACAGTGTAGAAGAAAACTGAAGAATATACTTGTTTTGCTCTGCATCAGAAAGTTGGCTGGAAACTTGTGTTGATCAAAAATGAGCATTAAAATAAGAGATTATTTCTTTTATTTAATCTCTTAAATATGTGTAATGTGCTGCTATGCTATAATAACAACTTCACCCCCTCCCTTGAAATGTTTTCTTTAAATCAGTGGGTTTGATGTGTTCTGGATATTTATCTCCTTGTATTTTAGATACACGTAGTTGCAGATAGCACCAGGAATTAGATGTTTATACATTCTTAATCTGGCTGAGTAAGCTTTACCAGTTAATGCCTGCCCACTTGCCTCATATATAAACTGAGGAAATGGGTCTGCTAATTCAGCTTCTAATTCCTTTGGTTTTGTGCAGCATTTTCAAATCCCTCTTTCTGAGGGAAATACCTGTTGGGGCAGCCAGCCCTTGTGTTTTTTTATACTCTGAATTTTGCATGCTTGCCTGACTTAGTATTTTTGAGTTGGTTTTTTAAAAGATATAATGTGTTGATTTTCACTGAAATCATGGTTCTGGCACTACTTTTGTAAACTAACCTGAAACGTAACCTTCACGGTAACTGGGACGATATGCTTGTAAAAGTTTTGTTCCCATTTGCTTTTATCCTCAGTGTTCCTCCTCAATCCCCTGCCAACCCTTATCTTGTATGAGAACAAGGTGTGTCTTTGTGGCTGAAGACTTGAATGAAAGATAATGGAACCTTTTATTCTCTGAATAGTGACATGTTATCTGCAGCCACAGATTAAATATCAGACCTAAGAATAAAGATCCTTGTTACTTAAAAAAATAAATAAATAAAGGGGAGAACGTCCTCCCCTTCAGATTCAAATGAAACATTGGGATTCCATACCAGACGAATCAAGGGAACCGGTCCTCATCTTGAGATGACGAGTGGAAAACGGGGCTCTTCTTGAGCTGTGGCAGGCAGCTCGCTGCTCCTCTCGAGTTTGGCTGGGTATCTCGGGAACTTCTATCGTTTCCTTTAGGGTGCCGAGTATTCTTCCGAGTTTGAAGAGGGAATGTGGGAATTCTTTTGAGCCATTGCAGGGGAAAGGAGCGTGGAGGGGGTGATTTCTTGGTGTTTCTCGAGATGCGGCTTGAAGCTTGGAGGTCTTCTCGAGTTACGACGTGGACCTCTGGGACTCGCTAGTGTTGCTGCAGGGAAGTCAGGTCTCCATTCGTGTTGAAAGTAGAAACTCGGAATGCGTTTCGAGGCGCTGCTGGGCATGAGGGCCGCATTTAGACTTCAGTCGGTAAACTCAGTGTTCCTCTCCAGTGGCCACAAGGATCTTGGGTTTGCTATGGCGGTTCCACTGGGAAGTCAGGCCTAGTCTTTGTTGAAGATGGAAAACTGCTTTCCCCCCGAGTTGTAAAAGGGATGTCAGGCCTGCTGTCTGCTCAAGCGGGAAATATCGGCTTTTTCGAAAGTTTCAGAGGGAGATTCATGCTTACGATCATCTTGGGAGGTGTTACTCCGTATTTGACTGGAGTTGGATTAAGTGCAACACGACTCATCTATAGTTGAGTGTGAACTTGGAGTCCTTGGACCTTGTTGCAGAATCCACGTGGTTCCCCGCGAGTGTCAATACAAGTGACAGGACTCGTCTAGTGTTGCTAGGGGAAGTCGGGAATCCTCTTCAGTTGAAAGTAGAATGGTCCATTATGATCAGGTGAGGTGTGATCACGGGGCTCCTCTTAAATTGTGGTGGGAAATTCGGAGTTCTTCTCTCATTAGGACACGTATCTCTGGGCGACCCTTGAGTTGCATCAAGGAATTTAAGTCGCATATCGAATTTTGAGAAGGAACTTGGGACTTGGCTCTAAGCGATGCAGGAAAAAAGGGGCCTCTTCTGGCTTTGAAGGAGGAATCTCGATGTTTTTCTCGAGTTGCTGCATCCTCTCGAGTAACGTCGGGAATATCAGGGAGCCTCCCGTTTTGTCTCTGGGAAGACAGAAAGCCTTTCCATTTGCAAGGGGATCCTCGGGATTCCTTTGGAGTCACTGCAGAGAAACAGGTCTACCTCTAAATTCGAGTCCGTCAACTCATGATTCCTCTCCAGTGAAAAAAGGGTTCTCGTGGTTGTTCTCAAATTCACCTGAGGAGACAGGCCTCGTCTCGGGTTCTGACGTAAAACTCCGCATTATTCTCTAGTTGTAAAAGGGGTGTTAGGCCACAGTCGAGTTGAATCTCTACCTGGAGATTGTATCGAGAATGCTCGGGCAGTCAGGTCTCCACTAGCCTTGTGAGTTGATACTCGAGGATAGATTGGAATCGGTGCAGTGGAATCAGACAATATCACAAGCGGTTGGGGACATCGGTTCCTTTTTTAATTGTGTTTTGAAACCCCGAGGATCCTCCCGAGTTTCAAGGTGATACCGGCCTCCTCATAATGTGCGACGGGAAAGTCCGGATTCTATTGCAGACAAAGCAGGGGAATCGACTCTCATCTGGAAAAGAGGACAAGAAAACGGGGCACTTTGTCAGTTGTGGCAGGCAACTGTGTGTTCCTCTCGAGTGGGGCCGGGTATGATGGTGTAGTTTTGAGTCGCATAAAGGATCATAAGTAACCTTTCGAGTTTCCAGAGGGAATGTGGGATTTCTCCTGAGAATCAGCAGCAGAAATGTTCCTCATCTCACCGTAGGGGAGAACTTATGGCTTTTCTCGAATTGCAGCAGGAACCTTGCGGTCCCTCTCAAGTATCGATTGGGACCTCAGGAACTCGCTCGTGTTGTCTCAGGTAAGTCAGGTCTCCTCTCATGTTGGAAGGGGAAGGTCAGGATTCCTCTCGGGGCACGGGAGAGGAACAGGGCCTCATCTAGAGTTGAATCCTTATGTTGGTTGCTCCTCTCTAGTGGGGACGGCTATATCGGGGAACTTATTGAGTCACATAAAGGGTGTCAAGTACCTGTTCTAGTTTCAAGTGGGAATGTGGGATATCTGCTGAGACTCTGCAGCAGAATTGTTCCTCATATCACATTGAGAGGAGAATCTGGTTGTTTTTCTCCTGTTGCAGCGGGAAGCTTGGGGTTTCTCTCGAGTTGCGACTTGGACCTCAGGAACTCGCTAGTGTTGGCTCAGGTATGTCAGGTCAACTTTCGTGTTGGAAGGGGAAATTTGGGATTCCTCTCGAGGTGCGGCAGAAGGATAGGGCCACATCTAGCCTTGAGTCGGTTAACTGTGAGTTCCTCTCCAGTGGCAACAGGGATCTCAGCGTTATTAAGTAATTTCTACTGGGGAGTCAGCCTCATCTCCATTTGAGGTATGGAATTCCGCTTTCTCATTGAGATGGAAAAGAGGAGTCAGTCCTCGATTCCTGCTCTGGTCATTCAATAGGGCATTTTCTATAGTCTCAGCATGGGTGTCAGTTCTCCCATCATGTGAAGGGATACTCGGTGTTCCGTTGGAGCTGTGCAAGGACATCAGGACCTACCTCGGTTGGAGGAGGAACTCAGAGTCCTTTATCCTTGCAGCAGGATCCACAGGAGAGCACTCGACTTTCAATAGGAAACAGAGGCCTCCTCTTGTGGTGGGAGAAGAAGGAAGGATTCCTCATGAGTTGAAGGAGGGATTGAACACACATATGATGAGGAGGGGGGGAATACGGAGCTCTTCTAGAGGTGTGCACAATAACTCAGTACTTCTCTCGATTGAAGACGGGTATTCTGGGAGGCCCTTGAGTTGTATTTATGGATTCAAGGTTCCTATTGAATCTTTAGAGAGATCTCGGATTGCTCTCCAGGCGCTGCAGGAAAAAAATGGCCTCATGTTTCGTTACCTTGGGCATCTCATGGCTTTTGGCGAGCTGCGGTGGGAAGTTTAGCTTTCCTTTTGAATTACGACGGGGAACTCAGGGATGTAAGTTACGAGGGAATGCTCGAGATTACTCGAGTCACTGCAGAGGAGTCTGGCTTCAATTCGCATTGAAAGGGGAACCACAAAATCTTTCTCGAGATGGGGCAGGAATCTTTCGGATTACTCGAGTTGCAACAGGTGCCTAACGGAGGCTCTCAAGTGGTCTCTAGTAAGTCCGGAATCCTTTTGAGGTGTGAGTGACCTTTGGGATGCCTCTCGAGTGATTTCAAGGACTAGGGTCTCAATTATAGTTGAAGCGCTAAACTCAGGGTGCCTCTCCAGTTCTGACATCAATCTCAGTGTTCCTATGAAGTTTCAACAGGCGTGTCATGCCACGTCTCTTGTTGAGGCATGGAACTCCGCTATCTTGTCGAGTTGTTAAAGCGGTGCGAGATTCCTGTCGAGTAGAATTTCTGTCCTTGGGCTTTTACTCAATGATGTACCTGGGAAGTCAGGCCTCCCTCCATGGTTTTAGTTGATCCCGTGGGTTCTACTTGAATCGGTACTGTGGAATCAGGTCTTAAGTCGAGTGGAAGGGGAAAGCGGTGTCATTTTGAATTGTGGCACGACTCACCAGTGTCCTCTCGAGTTTAAAGGTGAGAACCTCCTCCCCTTCAGATTCGAAGGGAACATCGGGATTCCATCCCAGACGAATCAAGGGAATCGGTCCTCATCTTGACATGATGAGTGGAAAACTGGGCTCTTCTTGACCTGTGGCAGGAACCTCGCTCCTCCTCTCGAATTTGGCCAAGTATCCTGGAGAACTTCTGGAGTTGCGTATAGGATGCCGAGTATTCCTTCGAGTTTGAAGAAGGAATGTGGGGTTTCTTTTGAGCCACTGCAGTGGAAAAGGGCATCCTGTAGCGTGGAGAGGAGAATTTCATGGTTTTTCTCGTGTTGCGGCTTGAAGCTTGGAGGTCTTTTCGAGTTACGACTTGGACCTCTGGGACTCACTGGTGTTGCCTCAGGGAAGTCAGGTCTTCTTTGGTGTTGAAAGTAGAAACTCCGGATTCCTTTCGATGCGCTGCAGGGCATTTGGACCGCATTTAGACTTGAGTCGGTTAACTCAGTGTTCCTCTCCTGTGGCCACAGGGATCTTGGGGTTACTATGGAGGTTCCACTGGGAAGTCAGGCCTAGTCTTTGTTGAAGTTGGAACTCTGCTTTCCCCCCGAGTTATAAAAGGGATGTCATGTCTGCTGTCTGCTCTAGCTTAAAGTTTCGGCTTTTTCAAGAGGCTCAGCGGGAGATTCATGCCTGCGATCATATTGGGAGGTGATACTCCGTATTCCATTGGAGCTGGATTAAGCACAACACGACTCATCTATAGTTGAGTGTGAACTCGGCGTCCTTGGACCTTGCTGCAGAACCTGCAGGGTTGCTCATGAGTGTCAGTAGATGTGAGAGGACTCATCTAGTGTTCTAGGGTCAATGGGATTCCTCTTCAGTTGAAAGTGGAATGGCCCATTATGATCAGGTGAGGTGTGATCACGGGGCTCCTCTTAAATTGTGTCAGGAAATTCGGAGTTCTTCTCTCATCCAGACGGGTATCTCTGGACAACCCTTGAGTTGCATCATGGAATTCAAGCCGCATATCGAATTTAAGAAGGAACTCAGGACTTCTGTCTAGGCGATGCAGGAAAAAAGGGGCCTCTTCTGGCTTTGAAGGAGGAATCTCAATGTTTTTCTCAAGTTGCTGCGTCCTCTCTAGTAATGACGGGAATATCAGGAAGCCTCCCGTTTTGTCTCTGGGAAGAGAGAAAGCCTTTCATTTTGCAAGGGGAACCTCGGGATTCCTTTGGAGTCGCTGCAGAGAAACATGTTGGCATCTAGATTCGAGTCCGTCAATTAATGATTCTCGCAGTATAAACAGGGTTCTCGTGGTTGCTCTCAAAATTCACCTGGGGATTCAAGCCTCGTCTCCTGTTCAGACATGGAACTCTGCATTATTCTCTAGTTGTAAAAGGGGTGTTAGATCACAGTCGAGTTTAATTTCTACCTGGAGATTGTATCGAGAATGCTCGGGCAGTCAAGTCTCCCCTCGCCTTGTGAGTTGATACTCGAAGATAGATTGGAATCGGTGCAGTGAAATCAGACAATATCACAAGTGCTTGAGGACATCAGTACCTTTTGAATTGTGCTTTGAACCCCAAAGATCCAACCGATTTTCAAGGTGATACAAGAGTCCTCATAATGTGCGATGGGAAAGTTCTGATTCCATTGCAGACAAAGCAGGGGAATCGACTCTTATCTGGAAAGGAGGACTGACAAACGGGGCACTTTGTCAGTTGTGGCAGGCAACTGGGTGTTCCTCTCGAGTGGGGCCTGGTATGGCGATGTAGTTTTGAGTCGCATAAAGAATGGTAAGTAACCTTTCGAGTTTCCAGAGGGAATGGATGATTTCTCTTGAGAATCTGCAGCGGAAATGTTCCTCATCTCGCCTTGAGGGGAGAATCTTGTGCTTTTTCTCAAATTGCAGCAGGAAGCTTGGGGTCCCTCTCGACTAGCGATTGGGACTTCAGGAACTCACTCATGTTGTCCCAGGGAAGTCAGGTCTCCTCTTGTGTTGCAAGGGGAACGTCGGGATTTATCTTGAGGAGCGGCAGAGGAATAAGGCCTCATCTAGAGTTGAGTTCTTATATTGGGTGCTCCTATCCAGTGGGGACGATTATACAGGAAACTTTTTGAGTTGCATAAAGGTTTTTAAGTACATGTTCCAGTTTCAAGCGAAAATGTGGGATTTATCTTGAGACTCTGCAGCGAAAAATTCCTCATCCCGTATAGAGGGGAGAAACTTGTGATTTTTCTCGCGTTGAGGCATGAAGCTTGGGGATTTTCTCGAGTAGCGACTTGGACCTCAGGAACTCGCTCGTGTTGCCCCAGGGATGTCAGGTTTCCTTTCCTGTTGGAAGAGGAACTTTGGGATTCCTCTTGAGGTGCGGCAGAGGAATAGGGCCACATCTAATCTTGCGTCGGTCAACTGTGTATTCCTCTCCAGTGGCGACAGGGATCTCGGGGTAACGATGTAGGTTCTACTGGAGACTCAGCCTCGTCTCGATGATGCATGGAATTCTGCTTTCTCTTCGAGAAAAAGATGTAAAAGCTGAGTCAGTACTCGGTTCCTGCTCTGGCAGTTCAATGGGGCATTTTCTATAGTCTCAGCATGGGTGTCAGGTCTCTCATCATGTTGTGAGGGGATACTCGGTGTTACATTGGAGCTGTGCAAGGACATCAGGACCTACCTCGGTTGGAGGAGGAACTCAGAGTCCTTTATCCTTGCAGCAGTATACACAGGAGAAAACTCGAGTTTCAATAGGAGACAGAGGCCTCCACTTATGGTGGGAGAAGAATGAAGGATTCCTCATGAGTTGAAGCAGAGATTGAACGCACATATCTTGAGGAGGTGGGGAATACGGATTTCTTCTAGAGGTGTGCACAGAAACTCGGGGCTTCTCTCGATTGAAGACGGGTGTTGTGGGAGCCCCTTGAGTTGTAAATATGGATTGAAGCCTCCCATCCAATCTTGAGAGAACTCGGGATCTCTCTCCCGGCGCTGCAGGAAAAAAATGGCCTCATATTTCGTTGCCTTGGGCATCTCATGGCTTATGGCGAATTGCAGAGGGAAATGTGGCTTTCCTTTCGAGTTACGATGGGGAACTCAGGGATACTCTCATGTTGCGTCATGGAAGGAAGTTACGAGGGAAAGCTCGAGATTGCTCGAGTCACTGCAGAGGAGTCGGGCTTCAATTGGCATTGAAAGGGGTAATCACAAAATGTTTCTCAAATTGGGGCTGGAATCTTTAGGATTCCTCGAGTTGCAACAGGTGCCTAAGGGAGCCTCTCAAGTTGTCTTGGGATATCCGGAATGCTTTTGAGGTGTGAGTAGCCTTTTGGATGCCTCTTGAGTGAATTCAAAGGCCTAGGGTCTCATGTGGAGTTGACGTGCTAACCTCAGGTTGCCTCTCCCGTTCTGACATGGATCTCAGTGTTCCTATGAAGTTTCAATAGGGGAGTCATGCCACATCTCTTGTTGAGGCATTGAACTTCGCTATCTTCTCAAGTTGTTAAAGGAGTGCGAGATTCCTGTCGAGTTGAATTTCTGTCCTGGGGCTATTTCTCAATGTTTCTTCTGGGAAGTCAGGTCTCCCTTCGTGGTATTAGTTGATCCCGGGGGTTCTCTTTGAATGGGTAGGGTGGAATCAGGTCTTAAGTCAAGCAAAAGGGGAAACCAGTGTCATTTTGAATTGTGGCATGACCCACTGGGGTCCTCTCGAGTTTAAAGGGGAGAACGTCCTCCCCTTCAGATTGGACGGGAACATCATGACTCCATCCCAGACAAATCAAGGGAATCGATCCTCAACTTGAGATGACAAGTGGAAAACGGGGCTCTTCTTGAGCTGTGGCAGGAACCTCGCTGCTCCTCTCGAGTTTGGCCGGGTATCTCGGGGAACTTCTGGAGTTGTGTATAGGGTGCTGAGTATTCTTTCGAGTTTGAAGAGGGAATGTGGGATTTCTTTTGAGCCGCTGCAGCGGAAAGGGGCGTCCTGTAGCGTGGAGGGGAGAATTTCATAGTTTTTCATGAGTTCGCCTTGAAGTTTGGAGGTCTTCTCGAGTTACGACGTGGACCTCTGTGACTCGCTAGTGTTGCCTCAGAGAATTCAGGTCTCGTTTAGTGTTGAATGTAGACCTCGGGATTTCTCTCCAGGCGCTGCAGGGCATGAGGGCCACATTTAGACTTGAGTCGGTAAACTCAGGTTTCATCTCCAGTGGCCACAGGGATCTTGGAGTTGCTATGGAGGTTCCACTGGGAAGTCAGGCCTAGTTTTGTTGACGATAGAACTCTGCATTCCCCCCTAGTTGTAAAATGGATGTCAGGCCTGCTGACTGCTCAAGCGGGAAATTTCAGCTTTTTTTGAGAGCCTCAGTGGGGAATTCATGCCTACGATCATGTTGGGAGGTATTTCATTCTGTATTTCATTGGAGCTGGGTTAAGCACAACACGACTCATCTATAGTTGAGTGTGAACTCGGAGTCCTTGGACATTGCTGCAGAATCCACTGGGCTGCCCGCGAGTGTAAATAGAAGTGACAGGACTCTTGTAGTGTTGCTAGAGGAAGTTAGAATTGCTCTTCAGTTGAAAGTGGAATGGCCCATTATGATCAGGTGAGGTGTGATCACGGGGCTCCTATTAAATTATGTCAGGAAATTCGGAGTTCTTCTCTCATCCAGACGGGTATCTCTGCACAACCCTTGAGTTTCATCATGGAATTCAAGCCGCATATCGAATTTAAGAAGGAACTCGGGACTTCTGTCTAGGCGATGCAGAAAAAAAAGGGTCTCTCCTGGCTTTGAAGGGGGAATCTCGATGTTTTTCTCTAGTTGCTGCTTCCTCTCTAGTAATGACGGGAATATCAGGGAGCCTCCCGTTTTGTCTCTGGGAAGAGAGAAAGCCTTTCATTTTGCAAGGGGAACCTCGGGATTCCTTTGGAGTTGCTGCAGAAAAACATGTCGGCATCTAGATTTGAGTCCGTCAACTAATGATTCTCGCAGTATAAACAGGGTTCTCGTGGTTGCTTTCAAAATTCACCTGGGGAGTCAGGCCTCGTCTCATGTTCACACATGGAACTTGGCATGACTATCTAGTTGTAAAAGGGGTGTTAGGCCACAGTCGAGTTGAATTTCTACCTGGAGATTGTATCGAGAATGCTCGGGCAGTGAGGTCTCCCCTCGCTTTGTGAGTTGATACTCAAGGATAGATTGGAAACGATTCAGTGGAATCAAAAAATTTCTCGAGTGGTTGGGGACATTGGTACCTTTTTGAATTGTGTTTTGAAACCCCGGGGATCCTCCCGAGTGTCAAGGTGATACCAGCCTCCTCATAATGTGTGACGGGAAAGCCCGGAATCCATTGCAGAGAAAGCAGGGGAAATCGACTCTCATCTGGAAAAGAGAACTTGAAAATGGGGCACTTTGTCAGTTATGGCAGGAACCTGTGTGTTCTTCTCGTGTGGGGATGGGTTTGGCAGTGTAGTTTTGAGTCGCATAAAGGATGTACGTAACCTTTCAATTTTCCAGAGGGAATGAGGGATTTCTCTTGAGAATCTGCAGCAGAAATGTTCCTCATCTTGCCTTGAGGGGAGAATCTTGTTGTTTTTCTCGAATTGCAGCAAGAAGCTTGTGGTCCCTCTCGAGTAGCGATTGGGACCTCAGGAACTCACTCCTGTTGTCCCAGGGAAGTCAGGTCTCCTCTCGTGTTGGAAGGGGAATGACAGGATTCCTCTCCCAGCTCGGCAGAGGAATACGGCCTCATCTAGAGTTGAGTCCTTAAATTGGGTGCTCCTCTCCATTGGGGACGGCTATATATTGGAACATTTTTAGTCGCATAAATGGTGTCAAGTACCTGTTCGAGTTTCAGGCGGCATTGTGGGAATTCTCCTGAGATTCTGCAGGGGAAAATTTCCTCATCTCGCATCGAGGGGAGAATCTTGTGGTTTTCCTCGTGTTGCCGCGGGAAGCTCGGGGTTTCTCTTGAGTTGCGATTTGGACCTCAGGAACACGCTCATATTGCCCCAAGGATGTCAGGTCTCCTTTCCTGCTGGATTGGGAACTTTGGGATTCCTGCCAAGGCACGGCAGAGGAATAAGGCCACATCTAACCTTGAGTCGGTCAACTCTGTGTTCCTCTCCAGTGGCAACAGGGATCTAGGGATTACTATGTAGGTTCTTCCAGGGAGTCAGCCTAGTCTCAATTTGAGGCATGGAATCTGCTCTCTCATGGAGTTGTAAAAGAGGAATCAGTCCTCGGTTCCTGCACTGGCGGTTCAATAGGGCATTTTCTCTAGTCTCAGCATGGATGTAAGGTCTCCCATCATGTTGTGAAGGGATACTCGGTGTTCCATTTGAGCTGTGCAAGGACATCAGGACCTACCTCGGTTGGAGGAAGAACTCAGAGTCCTTTATTCCTGGAACAGGATCCACGGGAGAGACCTGAAGTTTCAATAGGAGACAGGGGCCTCCTATTGTGATGGGACAAGAAGTAAGGACACCTCGTGAGTTTAATCAGGGATGAATGCACATATCGTGAGGAGGTGGGGAATACAGAGCTATTCTAGAGGTGTGCACAGAAACTCGGGGCTTCTCTCGACTGAAGACGGGTATTTTGGGAACCCCTTGAGTTGTAAATATGGATTCAAGCCTCCTATCGAATCTTGAGAGAGAACTCGGGATTGCTCTCCAGGCGCTGCAGGAATAAAACGGCCTCATGTTTCGTTGCCTTGGGCATCTCGTGTCTTTTGGCGAGTTAAGGAGAGAATTTTGGCTTTCCATTCGAGTTACTATGGGGAACTCAGGGAGACTCTTGTATTGCGTCAGGGAAGTAAGTTACGAGGGAAAGCTCGAGACTGCTCGAGTCACTGCAGAGGAGTTGGGCTTCAATTCACACTGAAAGCGGTAACCACAAAGTGTTTCTCAAGTTGGGGCAGGAATATTTTTGATTCCTCGAGTTGCAACAAGTGCCTCACGGAGCCTCTCAAGTTTTCTCTGGGAAACCTGGATCCTTTTGAGGTTTTAATAGCCTTTGGGATGCCTCTCGAGTGAGTGCAAAGGCCTAGGGTCTCATTTGGAGATGAAGGGCTAACCTCAGGATGCCTCTCCAGTTCTGACATGGAGCTTAGTGTTCCTATGATGTTTCAACAGACGAGTCATGCCAGGTCTCTTGTTGAGGCATGGAACTCCGCTATCTTTTCGAGTTGTTAAAGGAGTGCGAGATTCCTGTCGAGTTGAATTTCTGTCCTGGGGCTTTTTCTCAATGATGCACCTGGGAATTCATGCCTCCTTTCATGACGTTGTTGATAAAGGGGGTTCTATTTGAATCGGTACAGTGGAATCAGGTCTTAAGTCGAGCGGAAGGGGAAATCGGTGTCATTTTGAATTGTGGCACGACCCACCGGGGTCCTCTCGAGTTTTCAGGGGAGAAGGTCCTCCCCTTCAGATTTGACAGGAACATCGGGATTCCATCCCAGACGAATCAAGAGAATCGATCCTCACCTTGAGATGACGAGTGGAAAACGGGGCTCTTCTTGAGCTGTGGCAGGAATCTCGCTGCTCCTCTCGAGTTTGGCAGGGTATCTTGGGGAACTCCTTGAGTTGCGTAGAGGGTGCCGAGAATTCTTTTGAGTTTGAGGAGGGAATGTGGGATTTCTGTTGAGCTGCTGTAACGGAAATGTGCGTCCTGTAGCGTGGAGGGGAGAATTTCATGGTTTTTCTTGAGTTGCGGCTTGAAGCTTGGAGGTCTTCTCCAATTAAGACGTGGACCTCTTGGACTCGCTAGTGTTGCCTCAGGGAAGTCAGGTCTCCTTTCTTGTAGAAAGTAGAACTTCGGGATTCCTTTCGAGGTGCTGCAGGGCATGAGGCCCGCATTTAGATTTGACTGGGTAAACTCTGTTCCTCTCCAGTGGCCACAATAATCTTGGGGTTGCTATGGCGATTCCACTGGGAAGTCAGGACTATTCTTTGTTGAAGATGGAACTCTGCTTTCCCCCCGAGTTGTAAAAGGGATGTCAGGCCTGCTGTCTACTCAAGCGGGAATTTTTGGCTTTTTCAAGAGACTCAGTGGGGGATTGATGCCTAGGATCATGTTGGGAGGTGATACTCCGTATTTCACTGGAGCTTTGTTAAGCACAACACGAATCATTTATAGTTGATTGTGAACTCAGAGTCCTTGGACCTTGCTGCAGAATCCACGGGGTTGCCCACGAGTGTCAATAAAAGTGACAGGACTAGTCTAGTGTTGCTAGGAGAAGTTGGGATTCCTCTTCAGTAGAAAGTGAAATGGTCTATTATGATCAGGTGAGGTGTGATCACGGGGCTCCTCCTAAATTGTGGCGGGAATTTCGGAGTTCTTCTCTCATTAGGACACGTATCTCTGGGTGACCCTTGAGTTGCATCAAGGAATTCAAGCCGCATATCGAATTTTGAGAACGAAGTCAGGACTTCTGTCTAGGCGAATAAGGAAAAAAAAGTGCCTCTTCTTGCTTTCAAGGAGGAATCTCAATGATTTTCTCGAGTTGCTGCATCCTCTCGAGTAACCAAGGGAATATCAGGGAGCCTACCGTGTTGTCTCTGGGAAGACAGAAATCCTTTCCTTTTGCAAGGGGAACCTCGGGGTTCCTTTGGAGTCGCTGCAGAGAAACAGGTCTGCATCTAGATTCGAATCCGTCAACTCATGATTCCTCTCTAGTGGAAACAGGATTCTTGTGGTTGGTCTCAAAATTCACCTGGGGAGTCAGACTTCGCCTCGTTTCAGACATGGAACTCCGCATTATTATCTTTTTGTAAAAGGGGTGTTAGGCCACAGTCGAGTTGAATTTCTACCTGGAGGTTATATCGATAATGCTCGGGCAGTCAGGTCTCCACTCGCCTTGTGTGTTGATATTCGAGGATAGATTGGAATTGGTGCAGTGGAATCAGACAACATCACGAGTGCTTGGAGACATCGGTACATTTTCGTATTCTGTTTTGAAACCCCGGGGATCCTCCCGAGTTTCAAGGTGATAACAGCCTCCTCATAATGTGCGATGGGAAAGTCCGGATTCCATTGCAGACAAAGCAGGGGAATCGACGCTCATCTGGAAAAGAAGACTGGAAAACGGGTCACTTTGTCAGTTGTGGCAGGAAACTGGGTGTTCCTCTTGGGTGGGGCTGGGTATGGTGATGTAGTTTTGAGTCCCATAAAGGATGGTAAGTAACCTTTCGAGTTTCCAGAGGGAATGTGGGATTTCTATTGAGAATCTGAAACAGAAATGTTTCTCGTCTCGCCTTGAGGGGAGAATCTTGTGGTTTTTCTCTAATTGCAGCAGGAAGCTTAGGGTCCCTCTCGACTAGCCACTGGGACCTAAGAACACGCTTGTGTTGTCCCAGGGAAGTCAGGGGTCCTCTCGTGTTGGAAAGGTATTGTCAGGATTCCTTTCGAGGTGCGGCAGAGGAATAGGGCCACATCTAGAATTGAGTCCTTATATTGGGTGCTCCTCTCCAGTGGGGATGGCTATATTGGGGGACTTTTTGAGTCGCATAAAAGGTGTGAAGTACCCATTCGAGTTTCAGGCGGGAATGTGGGATTTCTCTTGAGACTCTGCGGCAGAAAAGTTCTTTATCTCGCATCGAGGGGAGAATCTTTTGGTTTTTCTCTCGTTTTGGCGGGAAGCTTGGGGTTTTTCTAGAGTTGGGACTTGGACCTCAGGAACTCACTTGTGTTGCTCCAGGGATATCATGTCTCCTTTCGTGTCGGAAGGGGTACTTTGGGATTCCTCTTGAGGCACGGCAGAGGAATAGGGCAACATCTAGCCTTTAGTTGGTCAACTCTGTGTTCCTCTCAAGCGGCGACAGGGATCTCGGGGTTACAACGAAGGTTCTACTGGGGAGTCAGCCACGTCTCGATTTGAGGTATGGAATTCTGCTTTCTCTTCGAGTTGTAAAAGACGAATCAGTCCTCGGTTCCTGCTCTGGCGGTTCAATAGGGCATTTTCTATAATCTCAACATGGGTATCAGGTCTCCCATCATGTTGTGAAGGGATATTCGGTGTTCCACTGGAGCTGTGCAAGGACATCAGTACCTACCTCGGTTGGAGGAGGAACTCAGAGTCCTTTATCCTTGCAGCAAGATCCTCGGGAGAGCACTCGAGTTTCAATAGGAGACAGAGGCCTCCTCTTGTGGTGGGAGAAGTAGGAAGGATTCCTCATGAGTTGAAGCAGGGATTGAACGCACATATCTTGAGGAGGCGGGGAATACGGAGCTCTTCTAGAAGTGTGCACAGAAACTAGGGCTTCTCTCTACTGATTACGGATATTCTGGTAGCCCCTTGAGTTGTAAATATGGATTCAACCCTTCTATCGAATCTTGACAAAGAACTTGGGATTGCTGTCCAGGCGCTGCAGGAAAAAAATGGCCTCATGTTTCGTTGCCTTGGGCCTCTCGTGGCTTTTGGTGAGTTGCGGAGGGAAGTTTGGCTTTCCTTTCGAATTAATATGGGGAATTCAGGGAGACACTCGTGTTGCAACAGGGACGTAAGTCACGAGGGAAAGCTCGAGATTACTCAAGTCACTGCAGAGGAGACGCGCTTCAATTTGCATTGAAAGGGGTAATCACAAAGTGTTTCTTGAGTTCAGGGCAGGAATCTTTCGGATTCGTCGATTTGCTACAGGTGCCTAACGGAGCCTCTCAAGTTGTCTCTGGGAAGTCCGGAATCCTTTTGAGGTGTGAGTAGCCTTTGGGATGCCTCTCGAGTGAGTGCAAAGACCTAGAGCCTCATCTGGATTTGATGCACTAACCTCAGGGTGCCTCTCCAGTTCTGACATGCATCTCAGTGTTCCTATGAAGTTTCAACAGACGAGTCATGCCAGGTCTCTTGTTGAGGCATGGAACTCCGCTATCTTTTCGAGGTGTTAAAGGGGTGCGAGATTCCTGTCGCATTGACTTTCTGTCCTGGGGCTTTTTCTCAATGATGCACCTGGGAAGTCAGGCCTCCCTTCGTGGTGTTAGTTGATCCCGGAGTTTCTATTTGAATCGTTAGAGTGGAATTAGGTCTTAAGTCGAGCGGAAGGGGAAATTGGTGTCATTTTGAATTGTGGCACGACCCACCGAGGTCCTCTCGAGTTTAAAGAGGAGAAGGTCTTCCCCTTCAGATTCGACGGCAACATGGGGATTCCATCCCAGACGAATCAAGGGAATCGATCCTCATCTTGAGATGACGAGTGGAAAACGGGACTCTTCCTGAGCTGTGGCAGGAAACTCACTGCTCCTCTCGAGTTTGGCCGGGTATCTCGGGGAACTTCTGGAGTTGCGTACAGGGTGCTGAGTATTATTTCTAGTTTGAAGAGGGAATCTGGGATTTCTTTTGAGCCGCTGCAGCGGAAAGAGGTGTCCTGTAGCTTGGAGGGGAGAATTTCATGTTTTTTTTTTTTTTAAGTTGCTGCTTGAGGCTTAGACTTCTTCTCGAGTTACGATGTGGACTTCTGGGACTCACTACTGTTGCATCAGGGAAGTAAGGTATCCTTTCCTGTTGAAAGTAGATTCTTGGGATTCCTTTCGAGGCATTGCAGGGCATGAGGGCCGCATTTAGACTTGAGTCGGTAAATTCAGTGTTCTTCTCCTGTGGCCACAGGGATCCTAGGTTTACTATGGAGGTTCCACTGGGAATTCAGGCCTAATCTTTGTTGAAGATGGAACCCTGCTTTTCCCCCGAGTTGTAAAAGGGATGTCAGGCTTGCTGTCTCCTCAAATGGGATACTTCGGCTTTTTAGAGAAGCTCAGCGGGGTATTTTTGCCTATGATCATGTTGGGAGGTGATACTCCGTATTCCACTGGAGATGGGTTAAGTGCAACACGACTCATCTCTAGTTGAGTGTGAACTCGGAGTCCTTGGACCTTGCTGCAGAATCCACGTGGTTCCCCGCGAGTGTCAATAGAAGTTTCAGGACTCGTCTCGTGTTGCTAGGGGAAGTTGGAATTCCTCTTCAGTTGAAAGTGAAATGGCCCATTATGATCAGGTGAGGTGTGATCACGGGGCTCCTCTTAAATTGTGGCAGGAAATTCAGAGTTCTTCTCTCATCGGTACGGGTATTTCTGGTTGACCCTTGAGTTGCATCAAGGAATTCAAGCCCCATATTGAAATTTGAGAAGAAACTCGGAACTTCTGTCTAGGTGATGCAGGAAAAAAAGGGCCTCTTCTTGCTTTCAAGGAGGAATCTCGCTGTTTTTCTCGACTTGCTATGTCCTCTTGAGTAACAACGGGAATATCAGGGACCCTCCCGTGTTGTCTCTGGGAAGACATAAAGCCCTTCCTTTTGCAAAGGGAACCTCGGGATTCCTTTGGAGTCGCTGCAGAGAAACAGGTCTGCCTCTAGTTTCGAGTCCGTCAACTCTTAGTTCCTCTGCAGTGGAAACAGGGTTCTCGTGGTTGCTCTCAAAATTCACCTGGGGAGTTAGGCCTCGTCTCGTGTTCAGACATGGAACTCCGCATTATTCTCTAGTTGTAAAAGAGGTCTGAGGCCACAGTCTAGTTGAATTTGTACCTGGAGATTGTGTCGAGAATGCTCAGGCAGTCAGGTCTACACTCACCTTGTGAGTTGATACTCGAGGATAGATTGGAATCAGTGAAGTGGAATCAGAAAATTTCACGAGTGGTTGGGGACATTGGTACCTTTTTGAATTGTGTTTTGAAACCCTGGGGATCCTCCCGAGTTTCAAGGTGATACTGGCCTCCTCATAATGTGCGACGGAAAGTCAGAATTCCATTGCAGACAAAGCAAGGGAATCGACTCTCATCTGGAAAAGAGGATTGGAAAACGGGGCACTTTGTCAGTTGTGGCAGGCAACTGGGTGTTCCTCTCGAGTGGGGCGGGTATGACGGTGTAGTATTGAGTAACATAAAGGATGGTAAGTAATCTTTCGAGTTTCCAGAGGGAATGTGGGATTTCTCTTGAGAATCTGAAGCGGAAATATTCCTCATCTCCCCTTGAGGGGGGAATCTTGTGGTTTTTCTCGAATTGCAGCAGGAAGCTTGGGGTCCCGCTCATGTAGCGATTGGGACCTCAGGAACTCGCTCGTGTTGTCCCAGGAAAATCGGTTCTCCTCTCGTGTTGGAAGGGGAAAGTCAGGATTCTACTCAAGGCGTGGTAGAATAATAGGGCCTCATCTAGAGTTGAGTCCTGGTGCTCCTCTCCAGTGGGGACGACTATACTGCGTAACATTTTGAGTTGCATAAAGGGAGTCAAGTACCCATTTGAGTTCAAGCGGGAATGTGGGATTTCTCTTGGACTCTGCAGCAAAAAAGTTCCTTATCTTACATCGAGGGGAGAATCTTTAGTTTTTTCTCTCGTTTCAGTGGGAAGCCTGGGGTTTTTCTTGAGTTGCGACTTGGACCTCAGGAACTCACTCGTGTTGCCCCAGGGATGTCAGGTCTCCTTTCCTGTCAGAAGGGGAACTTTGGGATTCCTCTCGAGGGGCGGCAGAGGAATAGGGCCACATCTAGCCTTGAGTCGGTCAACTGTGTGTTCCTCTCCAGTGGCAACAGGGATCTCAGAGTTACTATGTAGGTTCTACTGGGGAGTCAGCCTCGTCTTGTTTTGAGTTACGGAATTCTACTTTCTCATCGAATATTAAAAGAGTAGAGTGTCCTCAGTTCCTGCTCTGGCAGCTCAATAGGGCATTTTCTATACTCTCAGCATGGGTGTCAGGTCTCCCATGATGTTGTGAAGTGATACTCAGTCTTCCATTGGAGCTGTGAAAGGACATCAGGACCTACCTCGGTTGGAGGAGGAACTCAGAGTCCTTTATCCTTGCAGCAGGATCCACGGGAGAGCACTCAAATTTCAATAGGATACAGAGGCCTCGTCCTGTTGTGCGAGAAGCAGGAAGGATTCCTCATGAGTTGAAGCAGGGATTGAACGCACATATTGTGAGAAGGTGGGGAATACGGAGCTCTTCTAGAGGTTTGCACCTAAACTCGGGGCTTCTCTCGATTGAATATGGGTATTCTGAGAGCCCCTCGAGTTGTAAATATGGATTCAAGCCTATTATCGTATCTTTAGATTGACCTCCGGTTTGCTCTCCAGACGCTGCAGGGAAAAAGATGTCCTCATGTTTCGTTGCCTTGGGCATCTCTTGGCTTTTGGCGAGTTATAGAGGGAAGTTTGGCTTTCCTTTCGAGTAACAAGGGGACCTCAGGGAGATTCTCATGTTGCATCAGGGAAGTAAGTTACGAGGGAAAGCTCAAGATTTCTCAAGTGACTGCAGAGGAGTCGGGCTTCATTGGCATTGAAAGGGGTAACCATAAAGTGTTTTTCGAGTTGGGGCAGGAATTTTTCGGGTTCTTCGAGTTGCCTCAGGTGGCTCACGAAGCCTCTCAAGTGGTCTCTGGGAAGTCCGGAATGCTTTTGATGTGTTGTAGCCTTTGGGATGCCTCTCGAGTGAATACCAAGGTCTATGGTCTCATCTGGAGTTGAAGCGCCAAACTCAGGGTGCCTCTCCAGTTCTGACATGGATCTCAGTGTTCCTATGAAGTTTCAAAAGGGGAGTCATGCCAGGTCTCTTGTTGAGGCATGGAACTCCGCTATCTTTTCGAGTTGTTAAAGGGGTGCATGATTCCTGTCGAGTTGAATTTCTGTCCTGGGCATTTTCTCAATGATGCACCTGGGAAGTCAGGCCTCCCTTCGTGGTGTTAGTTGACCCGGGGGTTCTATTTGAATCGGTACAGTGGAATCAGGTCTTAAGTCGAGTGGAAGGGGAAAGCGGTGTCATTTTGAATTGTGGCTTGACCCACCGGGGTCCTGTCAAGTTTAAAGGGGATTCGAAGGGAACATCGGGATTCCATCCCAGACGAATCAAGGAATCGATCCTCATCTTGAGATGATGAGTGGAAAACGGGACTCTTCTTGACCTGTGGCAGGAACCTCGCTGCTCCTCTCGAGTTTGGCCGGGTATCTCTGGAAACTTCTTGAGTTGTGAAGAGGGTGCCGAGTGTACTTTCGAGTTTGAAAACGGAATTTGGGGTTTCTTTTGAACCGCTGCAGCGGAAAGGGTCACCCTGTAGCGTGGAGGGGAGAATTTCATGGTTTTTCTCGAGTTACGGCTTGAAGCATGGAGGTCTTCTCGAATTACGATGTGGACATCTGGGACTCACTAGTGTTGCCTCAGGGAAGTCAGGTCTCCTTTCGTGTTGAAAGTAGAACCTCGGGATTCCTTTCGAGGCACTGCAGGGCATGAGGGCCACATTTAGACTTGAGTCGGTAAACTCAGTGTTCCTCTGCAGTGGCCACAAGGATCTTGGGGTTGCTATGAAGGTTCCACTGGGAAGTCAGGCCTAGTCTTTGTTGAAGGTGGAACTCTGCTTTTCCCCCGAGTTCTGAAAGGGATGTCAGATCTGCTGTCTGCTCAAGTGGGAATTTTCGGCTTTTTCGAGATGCTCCGCGGGGGATTCATGCCTACGATCATGTTGGGAGGTGATACTCCGCATTCCAATGGAGCTGGGTTAAGCGTAACACGACTCATCTCTAGTTGAGTGTGAACTCGGAGTCCTTGGACCTTGCTGCAGAATCCACGGGGTTGCCTGTGAGTGTCAATAGAAGAGACAGGACTCGTCTAGTGTTGCTAGGTGAAGCTGGGGTTCCTCTTCAGTTGAAAGTGGAATGGCCCATTATGATCAGGTGAGATGTGATCACGGGGCTCCTATTAAATTGTGGCAGGAAATTCGGAATTCTTCTTTCATCGGGACAGGTATCTCTGGGCGACCCTTGAGTTGCACCAAGGAATTCAAGCCGCATATCGAATTTTGAGAAGGAACTCGGAACTTGGGTCTAGGCGGTGCAGGAGAAAAAGGACCTCTTCTTACTTTGAAGGAGGAATCTTCAATGCTTTTCTTGAGTTCCTGCATCCTCTCAAGTAACGACGGGAATATCTGGGAGCCTCCCGTGTTGTCTCTGGGAAGACAGAAAGCCTTTCCATTTGCAAGGGGAACCTCGGGATTCCTTTGGAGTCGCTGCAGAGAAACAGGTCTGCATCTAGATTCGAATCCGTCAACTCATGATTCCTCTCCAGTGGAAACAGGGTTCTCGTGGTTGCTCTCAAAATTCTCCTTGGGAGTCAGGCCTCAACTCGTGTTCAGACAAGGAACTCTGCATTATTCTCTAGTTGTAAAAGGGGTGTTAGGCCACAGTCGAGTTGAATTTCTACCTGAAGATTTTATCGAGAATGCTCGGGCAGTCACGTCTCCACTAGCCTTGTGAATTGATACTCGAGGTGTAGATTTGAATCGGTGCAGTATAATTAGACAATATCATGAGTGGTTGGGGACATTGGTACCTTTTTGAATTGTGTTTTGAAACTCTGGGGATCCTCCTGAGTTTCAAGGTGATTACAGCCTCCTCCTAATTTGCGACGGGAAAGTCCGGATTCCATTGCAGACAAAGCAGGGGAATCGACTCTGGAAAAGAGGACTGGAAAACGGGTCACTTTGTCAGTTGTGGCAGGAAACTGGGTGTTCCTCTCGAGTGGGGCCAGGTGTGGTGGTGTAGTTTTGAGTCGCATAAAGAATGGTAAGTAACCTTTCAAGTTTTCAGAGGGAATGTGGGATTTCTCTTGAGAATCTACAGCGGAAATATTTCTCATATCGCCTTTAGGGGAGAATCTTGTGGTTTTTCTCTAATTGCAGCAGGAAGCTTGGGTTCCCTCTCAGGTAGTGATTCAGACCTCAGGAACTCGCTCATGTTATCCCAGGGAAGTCAGGTCTCCTCTCGTGTTGGAAGGGGAACTTCGGGATTCCTCTTGAGGCGCGGCAATGGAATAGGCCCTCATCTAGCTTTGAGTCCTTATATTGTGTGCTCTTCTCCAGTGCGGATGGCTATATTGAGGAACTTTTTGAGTCGCATAAAGAGTGTCAAGTACCCGTTCGAGTTTCAAGCGGGAATGTGGGATTTCACTTGATACGCTGCAGCAGAAATGTTCCTCATCTTGCATTGATGGGGGAATCTTGTGGTTTTTCTCGAGTTGCAGCGGGAAGGTTAGGGTTTCTCTCAAGATGTGACGTGGAAATCAGCACTCGCTCGTGTTGCCCCAGGAATGTCAGGTCTCCTTTTCTGTTGGAAGGGGTACTTCGGGATTCCTCTCGAGGCGCAGCAAGAAATAGGCCACGTCTAGCCTAGAGTTGGTCAACTGTGTTCCTCTTCAGTGGCAACAGGGATCTCTGGGTTATTATGTAGGTTCTACTGGGGAGTCAGCCTCGCGATTTGAGGTATGGAATTCTGCTTTCTCATCAAGTTGTAAAAAAGGAGTCAGTCCTCGCTTAGTGATCTGGTGGTTTAATAGGGCATTTTCTATAGTCTCAGCATGGGTTTCAGGTCTCCCATCATGTTGTGAAGGGATACTCGGTGTTCCATTGGAGCTGTGCAAGAACATCAGGACCTACCTCGGTTGGAGGAGGAACTCAGAGTCCTATATCCTTGCAGCAGGATCCACAGGAGAGCACTCGAGTTTCAATAAGAGACAGAGGCCTCCTCTTGTGGTGGAACAAGCAGGAAAAATTCCTCATGAGATGGAGCAGGGATTGAATGCACATATCATGAAAAGGTGGGGAATACGGAGCTCTTCTAGAGGTGTGCACAGAAATTTGTGCCTTCTCTCGATTGAAGAGGGGTGTTATGGTAGCCCCTTGAGTTGTAAATAGGGATTCAAGCCTCCTATCGAATCTTGAGAGACAACGCGGGATTGCTCTCTAAGCGCTGCAGGAAAAAAATGACTTCATGTATTGTTGCTTTGGGCATCTCGTTGCTTTTGGCGAGTTGTGGAGGGAAGTTTGGCTTTCCTTTTGAGTTACGACGGGGAATTCAGGGAGACTCTCGTGTTGCATCAGGGAAGTAAGTTACGAGGGCAAACTCAATATTGCTCGAGTCACTAGAGAGGAGTCGGGTTTCAATTTGCATTAAAAGGGATAACCATAAAGCGTTTCTCGAGTTGGGGCAGGAATTTTTCGGAATCCTCGAGTTGGAACAGGTGCTTCACGGAGCCTCTCACGTGGTCTCTGGGAAGTCTGGAATCCTTTTGAGATGTGAGTAGCCTTTGGAATGCCTCTCGAGTGAGTGCAAAGGCCCAGGGTCTCATCTGGAGTTGAAGCGCTAACCTCAGGGTGCCCCTCAAGTTCTGACATGGATCTCAGTGTTCCAATGAAGTTTCAACAGACGAGTCATGCCAGGTCTCTTGTTGGGGCATGGAACTCTGCTCTCTTTTCGAGTTGTTAAAGGGGTGCGTGATTCCTGTCGAGTTGAATTTCTGTCCTGGCGCTTTTTCTCAATGATGGACCTGGTAAGTCAGGCCTCCCTTCGTGGTGTTAGTTGATCCTGGGTGTTCTATTTGAATCGGGACAGTGGAATCAGGTCTTAAGTCGAGAGTTAGGGGAAATCGGAGTCATTTTGAATTTTGGCACGACCCACTGGGGTCCTCTCAAGTTTAAAGGGGAGAACGTCCTCCTCTTCAGATTCGACAGGAACATCGGGATTCCATCCCAGATGAATCAAGGGAATCGATCCTCATCTTGAGATGATGAGTGGAAAGCGGGGCTCTTTTTGAGCTGTGGCAGGAACCTCGCTGCTCCTCTCGAGTTTGGCCGGGTATCTTGGGGAACTTCTTGAGTTGCGTAGAGGGTGCCGAGTATTCTTTCGAGTTTGTAGATGGAATGTGGGATTTCTTTTAAGCCGCTTCAGTGGAAAGGGGCGTCCTGTAGCGTGGAAGGCAGAATTTCATGGTTTTTCTCAAATTACGGCTAGAAGCTTGGAGGTCTTCTCCAGTTACGACGTGGACCCCTGGGACTCCCTAGTTTTGCCTCAGGGAAGTCAAGTCTTCTTTCTTGTTGAAAGTAGAACCTCGGCATTCCTTTCGAGGCACTGCAGGGCATGAGGGCCACATTTAGACTTGAGTCAGTAAACTCATTGTTCCTCTCCAGTGGCCACAGGGATCTTGGGGTTGCTATGGAGGTTCCACTGGGAAGTCAGGCCTAGTCTTTGTTGAAGGTGGAACTCTGCTTTTCCCCCGAGTTCTGAAAGGGATGTCAGATCTGCTGTCTGCTCAAGCGGGAATTTACGGTTTTTCGAGAGCAAAAGTGGGGGATTCATATCTACTATCATGTTGGGAGGTGATACTCCGTATTTCACTGGAGCTGGGTTAAGCAAAGCATGACCCATCTCTAGTTGAGTGTGAACTCGGAGTCCTTGGACCTTGCTGCAGAATCCACGGGGTTTCCCTTGAGTGTCATTAGAAGTGACAGGACTCATCTAGTGTTGCTAGGGGAAGTTGGGATTCCTCGTCATTTGAAAGTGGAATGGCCCTTGTCTTCAGCTGAGTTGTGATCATGGGGTTCCTCTTATATTGTGGCTGGAAATTCGGAGTTCTTCTCTCATCGGGACGGGTATCTCTGTGATGCTCTTGAGTTGCATCAAGGAATTCAAGCCACATATCAAATTTTTATAAGGAACTCGGGACTTCTCTCTAGGCGTTGCAGGAAAAAAGGGCCTGTTCTTGCTTTGAAGGAGGAATCTCGATGTTTTTCTCAAGTTGCTGTGTCCTCTCGAGTAACGACAGGAATATCAGGGAGCCTCCGTGTTGTCTCTGGGAAGACAGAAAGCTTTTCCATTTGAGGGGACCTCGGGATTCCTTTGGAGTCACTGCAGAGAAACAAGTCTGCATCTAGATTCGAGTCCGTCAACTCATGATTCCTCTCCAATGGAAACAGGGTTCTCGTGGTTGCTCTCAAAATTCACCTGGGGAGTCAGGCCTCGTCCCGTGTTCAGACATGGAACTCCGCATTATTCTCTAGTTGCAAAAGGGGTGTTAGGCCACAGTCGAGTTGGATTTGTACCTGAAGATTGTATCGAGAATGCTCGGAAAATCAAGTCTCCATTCGCCTTGTGAATTGATACTTGACGTTAGATTGGAATCGATGCAATTGAATCAGACAATATCACGAGTGGTTGGGGACATCGGTATCTTTTTGAATTGTGTTTTGAAACCGCGGGAATCCTCCCGAGTTTCAAGGTCATATTGGCCTCCTCATAATGTGTGACGGGAAATTCTGGATTCCACTGAGACAAAGCAGGGGAGTAGACTGTCACTTGGAAAAGAGGACTGGGAAACAGGGCACTTTGTCAGTTGTGGCAGGAAATGGTGTTCCTCTCGAGTGGGGCCGGGTATGACGGTGTAGTTTTGAGTCGCATAAAGGATGGTAAGTAACCTTTCGAGTTTCCAGAGGGAATGTGGGATTTCTCTTGAGAATCTGCAGTGGAAATGTTCCTCATCTCGCCTTCAGTGGAGAATCTTGTGGTTCTTCTCGAATTGCAGCAGGAAGATTGGGGTCCCTCTCGAGTAGCGATTCGGACCTCAGGAACTCGCTCGTGTTGTCCCAGGAAAATCAGGTCTCCTCTCGTGTTGGAAGGGGAAGGTCTGGATTCCTCTTGAGGCACGACAGAGGAATAGGGCCTCATCTAGAGTTGAGTCCTTATATTGGGTGCTCTTCTCCTGTGGGGATGGCTATTTCGGGGAAAATTTTGAGTCACATAAGCGGTATCAAGTACCCGTTTAAGTTTCAGGCAGGAATGTGGGATTTCTCTTTGACTCTGCAGCGGAAAAGTTCCTCATCTCGCATCGAGGGTAGAATCTTGTGATTTTCCTCGCGTTGCAGCGGGAAGCCTGGGTTTCCCTTGAGTTGCAACTTGCATCTCAGGAACTCGCTCGTGTTGCCCCAGGGATGTCAGGTCTCCTTTCCTGTCGGAAGGGGAACTTTGAGATTCCTCTCGAGGGGCGGCAGAGGAAGGCTGCCACATCTAGCCTTGAGTCGGTCAACTGTGTGTTCCTCTCCAGGGGCGACAGGGATAGCGGGGTTACTATGTAGGTTCTACTGGGGAGTCAGCCTCATCTCGATTTGACGTATAGAATTCTGTTTTCTCATTGAGGTGTAAAACATGAGTCAGTCCTCTGTTCCTGCTCTGGTGATTCAATAGGACATTTTCTATAGTCTCAGCATGGGTGTCAGGTCACCCATCATGTTGTGAAGGGATACTCGGTGTTTCATTGGAGCTGTGCAAGGACATCAGGACCTACCTCGGATGGAGGAGGAACTCAGAGTCTTTTATCCTTGCAGCAGGATCCACGGGAGAGCACACGAGATTCAATAGGAGACAGAGGGCTCCTCTTGTGGTGAGAAAATAAGGAAGGATTCCTCATGAGTTGAAGCAGGGATTGTACGCACATATCGTGAGGAGGTGGGGGAAATGGTGCTCTTCTAGAGGTGTGCACAGAAACTCGGGGCTTCTCTCTATTGAATACGGGTATTTTGGGAGCCCTTTGAGTTGTAAATATGGATTCAAGCCTCCTATAGATTCTTAAGAGAGAATTCGGGATTGCACTCCAGATGCTTCAGGAAAAAATGGCCTCATGTTTCGTTGCCTTGGGCATATCGTGGCTTTTGGGGAGCTGGAGAGAGAAGTTTGGCTTTCCTTCCGAGTTACGATGGGGAACTCAGGGAGACTCTTGTGTTGTGTCAGGGAAGTAAGTTAAGAGGGAAAGCTCGAGATTGCTCAAGTCACTGCAGAGGAGTCGGGCTTCAATTGGCATTGAAAGGGGTAACCACAAAGTGTTTCTCGAGTTGGGGCAGGAAACTTTCGGATTTCTCGAGTTGCAACAGGTGCCTCACGGAGCCTCTCAAGTTGTCTCCGGGAAGTCCGGAATACTTTTGAAGTGTGAGTATATTTTGGGATGCCTCTCGAGGGAGTGCAAAGGCCTAGGGTCTCATGTGGAGTTGAAGCGCTAACCTCAGGGTGCCTCTCAATTTCTGACACGGAGCTCACTGTTCCTATGAAGTTTCAACAGGGGAGTCATGCCAGCTCCCCGAAAACTCGGTTTCTCTATGGAACTGTCTTTTCCTTAGGGAGTGTTCCATAGTAGGAAAACTGACTTCAGGTCTGCCTCAAGAGTTTTCAGTTCCAAGATTGCCCTTGATTCTAGAGTTCAGTCAGCCAGGGCGTTCTGTCCACAGTGTGTTGTCAGCACTCTGGGGCGGGGGGGCGTTGTGGGGTGTCCTCCCCTCAGCTCTGAGCCCCAAGGTGGGTGAGGTGCTGAGGCGGTGTCCCCTGCAGACCGTGCACCCTCCAGCACTGAGGGAGTGCCTCCTGTGTCGCTCAGAGCCTCCCACGTTCTGGTGAAAAGCCGCCTGCATCAGAAAAGCTGGGGTTTTGTGGTTGGCAAATTCCCTATCAGATCTGCATTTTCCTTTTTCACTTAATACAGTGTGAAGATTGGCATGTTGGAAGACAGTGGTCCAAGGACATGTGTTTGAGTTTTACTCATCTCATCAGTAGATTTAAGAAGTTTTCTTTAGACACGGTCTTGGAAGTTATAGCAATTTACAAAAGGGGACAGAATCCAAAGGCCCGCCTCGTGGTGAGCAGGGGGCCTTGTGTCTGGGTACAGCCGGGTGGCTGGGGGCCCCGAAGCCTGCCTCGTGCCACACCCGCACAGCGGTTCCCCTGTCCCTAGTCCACGTTCAGAGTGGCTGCAGGCCGGCGACCCTGCACAGGACCTGGCAGAGCTGCTGCTCAGATTGTTCTCGTCACGTCAGCTGAGGCCTAGGTGCCCGTCCCTGTCGGCCGAGCGTGGGGGGTCTGGGGGAAAGGCAGGGAGTGAACGGCACAACCAGCAAATGCAAGTGGTGCCGCCTCACTTTTGACGCCATAGACAGACTGCTTTGAAGGCCGTGTTTGAGCACAGACGAGCTCAGAAAGATTGTCTTTCCCCATCCCCGCAGGAAATATGGAATGGTTATATATTAATATTCTTATTTTTACAGCAAGTTGTCAGGTAAAAGTGATTTTCCCTTATGCAACAAGTTGACTTGATGTAAATGGTAAATTCTGTCCATCAACATGTCAACAGTGAAAAACTTTCAAGATGTATAAGTAGAAGTGAAACTGGAGAGTTAGTTCCTGTAAGAATCTTATATTTTAATTTGAAAATTATTTTATTTGCATAATCGAGTATTTAAACTGCTGTATAACATCCTCCATGACACACTAGGGGAGAAGAGCAGTAACCATGAATTCTAGGTTAATACGGCACATTGACATGAATCCAGAAACTCACATAAAGCTGGGGGAGAACTTCATCAAGTGATGCGTTTGTACATATACAACCTCAAAAAAAAAAAAAAAAAAGATCAACTCAGCACTTTATCTGGTCTGGGGACTTGTATTTAGAAACTCCAGCTTGTTCGTGAATCTCTGTTTTGACTGTACAGAGCTCCCGATTCCCAGTGGAAAAGACTTGAGGCACTGACGTGCATCTCTGCCCTGAGAGCAGGGAAAAGGTAGAGGTTGTCAACTTCAGGTATCTCCTCACAGGGAGAGAGTCACCATCCAGGCCCCGTCAGAATGTTAGAGTAAATAAGTGCAATCAAACGTGAATGATCAGGGGCCACTTTGTAAGACTCAGTGCTAGTTACTTTAAGTTTGAGAATATTCAAAAGAGGGAAAGTTGAACCTTTTTGCTGAGATGTTAATTGAGCAACTGTTCCTGGAATTTGCTAATCGTGACACAGAATGCCAGCCCAAATGTGTTGTCGAGACACACTCCCCTGCTGACAAAGGCACGTGACGGGTTTTATTCTATTTTAGGTTGATCGAAGAGAAGAACACGGAGCAGTCGGCCGAGGATACTGAGAGCAGTGTGGGCAGCGGGAGCTTAGGCAACCTCCGTCATTTTATTTATTTTTTATTTATTTATTTATTTTTTCAGCTTGTCAAATTTATATTTTATTAAAGGGATGTCTATGTGTCCTGTCAATGGCTTTATGTCTTCTTTCAGTGTAATTATTTATTTATTATTATTATTCTTTTTGGAGGCTAATTACTTTACAATACTATATTGGTTGGTTTTGCCATACATGCTCCCTCAACCTGTATCCCGCCTCCTCGCTTGCCAGCTCCTGCTGGCCCAGCAGTGGGCGCTCCAAGCCCCAAAGGAGGCGGCACAGCCCGCCGCAGGAAGTAGACAAGCTGGGCATCACGACTGGGATATGTGTCTGCCTCCTCCCTGCCGCGTCCCTCCCCCAGCACACTGGTTTTCTTTTGTTTGTTTGTTTTTTCTCTTTTTACCCAGAAGAAAATCAGGTACATTTGCTACGCTCAGAGGTCTAAGATTTTTTTAAAACTGCCTAGTCTTTAATCATTCCATAATGGCACCCTGACAAATTCAGTTCAGTTCAGTTCTGGACCACTGGCTTAGCACGTCATCGTGAACTCAGCCAGAGCCTGCCTCTGTAACATTGGGCCTGGCCTGTGCTGGGCACAGCAGCTGCAGGGAAGTTTCTGTTCTCAGGGAGCAGACAGCTTCATGAAAGTAACCATAGGCAGCTCTCATGGCGTGTGAAAACCGTGCCGCACATTTTCCACTGGGGATGCCTGGCTGCAGGGTGCAGGCCATGCGGTGGGGACAAAACCCAAGAATCTCAACTGGTCTGCTTGCTGATGGGCCTGGCCGTGCGCTCAGGCCAGCTCTACGTGTGAATCCAGGTTAAAAGCCAGGGGCCCCAGGGAAGAAGTCGGGCTTCCTCACTCTTCCAAGTCTAAAAACAGGATGACGTCCTAGGGCTTTTGGTGACAGAGTGTGTGGCTCTAAAGCACATGTCCCAGCTTGCTTCCATGTTTAGCTTAGGTTTTGTGAGTGCATTGCTCTTTACCCCATGAAATCACGTGTACAACACACTGCTTTGTAACTGCACTTGCATTATCACTGTTTCCGTTACCACCCATTTCATGTTAGCTATATTGTTAGTCAGCATATAATTAAATTCACTGTGAATCATTTTAGCGGCATGTGAAGTGGTAACTAGTCCATGTTGTGGTCTTCTGACACGCTGTTTTTATAATTTGCATCATTGACTAAGTAGTTGAAATTTAAAATTCTTTGACGATTTCTCTGTGGTTTCATGCTTGATTTCTTTCCGAGTATTTGTAAAAGAACAGTTCTGTATATGTTTTCCTTGCTGTTGGACTTCTCTGACGGTGTGTCTGCTTTTGTCATTGGTTTTGATTTCCTGTCTCATCCTGCTGTCTGCTTAGTCGTTGTCAGTCAGGCAACAGTCAATCAGTCGTTGTCAATCAGCTGTCGTTTGCCCATCCGTCTCCCCTCCCCCGTCCTCCCACTTGCTCTGGTCATACCAGTGCTGTGGTCCACAGTGTGTGTCCCCTTAGTAGGGTTTGTGCTTCGTCTTCATGTCTCATTAAATGGTGTGTTTCCCCCATAGCAGTAAGTTTGAATTAGCGTATCACTAAGCAGTTACAGGAGAAGGCAATGGCACCCCCACTCCAGTACTCTCGCCTGGAAAATCCCATGGACGGAGGAGCCTGGTAGGCTTCAGTCCATGGGGTCGTGAAGAGTCAGACACGACTGAGCGACTTCACTTTCCGTTTTCACTTCCATGCACTGGAGAAGGAAATGGCAACCCACTCCAGTGTTCTTGCCTGGAGAATCCCAGGGACGGGGGAGCCTGGTGGGCTGCCATCTATGGGGTCGCACAGAGGGGACACGACTGAAGCGACTTAGCAGCAGCAGCAGCATGCAGTTATAAGCATAATGTAGATGGATCCTAAACTACATAACGTGTGTAATCATAAATGAGATGATCCCTACATAAAGAAATGACCCTCTTAAGTGTAGATTTAATGGACTTTTGACACAATATCCTTTCTGTGTAGGTGCTTGTATTTAAGACTCTCAATGTCATCAGCTTTTGCACAGTTAATGTCTCTCTTAGACTTTAAAAAAGTATCTTCTATGGTTAATGACTGCACCTGCTATTATGCTAGTTTTCATTCTTACATATTTTCACAGGGAACCTGCTTTAATGAATTTAGTTTGAGAAGTTTTAAATCAAATTCTTTGTAAGGATTTTACATAAATATCCAATAAGTGGTCAGATTTCTTCAATGTTGAAATAGGTATTATGGTAACTTCCTCATCAGTTAAATTACTAATTTAATGTTTAACATTTGTTTTTTTTGAGAGAAACTAATTTATAGAGAAATTTGGCTGAGAATAGACAACTGTTAAGGCCCTTTATTGTACAGAATGCTGTGCTTTATTAAATCACGATATTGTAATGGAATTGTATCGTCTGAGTAATAATTGATAGTGTTTCTCTAGTAAATCTTCAATAGCTTATTTAATTTCTGTGGTCAAAAATATGTTCTGTTTCCAGTTACATGTTCTCTAAATCTTCATCCCACTTATATGTTTGCAGTCTTTTTTGCTTTACTGTCTTTGCCTATACTGATTCTTGAATTTTTAGCTTCAGAGTCACAATAAATCTGGTTTCTTTTCATTTCTTTGCATGCATCTATCAACCTAGTGATTTAAGGAAGCATCGTTGAAAGGTAAACTCCTTAGAACTTTAGCATGCCTTTGTTTCTCTGTGAAGTGTTAAATAGTCCTTATCGTTTAACGTGAATGAACACTATGTGGTTATGTACTGGTGAATAATTGATGTTTTAATGGAAGTAACGAAGCTCACCTACCACTTAAAATATGCTGATGGTTCTGTTGGAAATAGGTCATTTGTTGGGACAATTGTAACAGTTTGCTTTCTCCCACTTGTTTGCCTTCTAATCATCTCATGCTTATTTATAATAGACATAGTATCATTGGTTATTTTTAAAGTTTTCTTTACTTATATTTTTTGCCATGCTGCACAGCTTATGGGATCTTAGTTCCGCAACCAGGGATCAGACCAGTGTCCCGGCAGTGAAAGTGCCAAGTCCTAACCTCTGACCACCATGGAATTTACACTCAGTGTTTTCTTAAAAGTCACGACTGTTAGATTTTCTTAAAAGACATAGATGTTAGATTTGCGGGAAGCCAATTTACTGACGGTGGGTAGCAGTGTGCAGGAGACTCTGTGCACCGGGCACCGTGTCAAGTGCTTTCCAAGTCTGTCATCTCATCCCACAGACACCCAGGTGAGGTCTAGGCTGCTGTTATCCCCATTCAGCAGACATGGACACTGAGGCTGAGAGAGCCCAGGCTCACACACACAGCAGAGCGGTGCGGACTGGTCTGATCAGAGCCTGGACGTGTACCCGTGGTGCCGTCCAGCTCTCTTTCCTCCTGAGGCTCTCGTGTCCATCACGGCATCCCCGATGGAGGGAGCATCAGGAGGGAGCTCGGTGCCGCTCCCCTCGGGTCACTTGGATGAGCCCCTGTTGTTGGGATCCAGTGCCCCGAGGGTTAGCCTTCCTTGTCCCTCTCCCGCTCCCAGCCCGCTGACCGAGGACTCCTGGGGCCTTCCCGCAGGACTCGGGCAGCCGCACTCTGGTTCAGGCAGCTCAGTGCCCGGGAGCCCTCCTGCTGGGCACAGCAGGGCAGCGCCGTCACCCTGGGGTTGGTGGCCGGGGTGTGCCGCTCTGTCAAACCTCAACATGGATCAGCCGTAGACACCCATATGTCCCCTCCCTTTTGAACCTAACTCAAATCTCCCTCCCCATTCCACTGCTCTAGGTTGATACAAGATCATCTGTTAGTGAGACCTAGGGGTGCTTTATGGCAACCACAGTGAGCGAATTACACTCGAACTGTGTGTAAGCACTTCAAGGTGTAGCCCCCAGTCTGTGTGTTCCCGAGAAATCCAAGGCAGACCCGTGGTGTTCGCATGGAGGGGTTAGGTACCTTTTCTGTGTTTCTCTGGTCGTGATGGGTTCCAGTAACCTGCATCATCACTACAAATGATCTTGGGTGGTGGCACAAGCGGTGTGCTTTCCTCCTTCAAACAGAAAGGTCTGGACGGCTTTGCTGAGAGGTTTCTTACTCTTGAAACTGGTGCTTCTGAGCAGCGTCTGGTGATGAGCACAGTCCTTTCATCAGGGCAGTTCACGCCATGCAGGGTTCACGGTGCTGGCATTGCTCTGCCCTCCTACCCGGCAGGGCCATCTGGTTGTTGGGTTCCAGGGAGGGCAGAGCCCGGCTGCAGGGAGGCTCTGGTCGGGGGTCCCTGCACTCAGTCGGGTGCTCTCGCTGCCCCACAGCCCTGCCTCTCTTGAACAAGACAGTCCTTTAAGATGGCATTAAGCTATAACAAGGGTTTATTTTGTACTTGGGGGAAAGCATAGCTAATAGATTTTCAAATAAGTTTCTGGTTATAATGTAAAGCCTGTGAGATTGCCTTTTACGACAGTCTTTTATTACCCAATTTTACACTTACCTCATTCCCTCAGCTGCCAGCTATCCGGGAAGAGGTAGGAGGCATCAAAGGCAAAACCTCAACCCCTGCCCCACCGCGGTCCCTTCGGCTGGACCAGCTGCACACGGGGTCGCTGCGCACAGCCAGCCACGAGGCCATCAGGGACGCCTGCAAGTAAGGGGCCTGCGCGCCTCGGCATCAGTTTCAGGAGCCCTGCGCCTCTTGTCTTGAAAGAGTTGCGAGGATGATTTTACATGAATCCCACTGGGTTCGGTGCCTGGGTTTAGTGGTGGACTTCAGGTGCGGGGGGAGGAGAGCTCAGTGACCTCAGTGATTTTAGGAAACATCTGTCTCGATGGATTGACTCCTGTGGGAGCTTTCCTCCTGCTCTTGCTAGAGGTCTGCCCGGCCCGGGGTGCGTTCATGCTGGTGGCGGCCCCTTGCCTCTCGGGTTCACTCTTGAGGGTCCCTCCCTTTTCCTCAAGCGTCTCCTCTCAGGAGACTCTGTCCACTCCCGTGACTGACACTGTCCTCATTCAGACCACCACCTGCTGATCTCCTGTCCTGAGCCAGGCAGCACTCGATGGAGGGCACGTGTGGTCACCTGACCAGCAGCCCTGCACGGTGACCGTCGTTCTTCTGCCAGTGCCAGGGGCAGTCACCTTGCGGGAGGCAGGGCTACTGCCCAGAGCCGGGGAGCTCGCCTTCTCTGGGAGTGTCGTCACCTGCCGAGCAGCGACCCTGAGGGAAGGTTGGAGCGCCCTCTGCACCAGCTGGCCTGGGGTCAAGTCCTCCTTGGGGGAGAGCTAGAGGCAGGGAATCGCAGCTTCCCGGGGTGGTTGTCTGTGGCCAGGAGCCTGCTTTGCTCTTGTGGAGTGTGCTTGGTGAAGGAGACTCCACGGTCTGCTGCGAGGTTGAGGCACGGGTGTTGCTGGGTGCCCCGTTCTATCAGTAGGTCCTGTGGACGGGTGTGTGTTTGCACAAGGGTGCCAGATAACGGTCGTTTTCTCTCCCCGAAGCTTGACAGGCTCCCAGCAGCAGCAGCCAGGACTCGCCGCACAAAGCAGCAAAAGACAAAAGCATCAGGTACTCCATCAGCCGCATATTTCAAAAGAAGTAAAAGGCCCGGCCTGGACACCCCGGCAAGGAGGCATTAGGACCAGGTGGGTGCTTCACCGTTCAGAGTTAGGGGGCCTGCAGGCATGTCCCTTCTGTGTCTCCCCCGTCATCCCCACGAGGCACCTGTCACTGACGCTGGGGGTCCTCCTGGGAGCAGGAACGGAGGAGGCGTCTGTCTTCTCGGTGGGTCTGAGATGATCTAATGAGTTAATGAGTGGTTGGGTGGATGGATGGATGAATTCGTCAGTGGATGGGTGGATGGATTAATGAGTGGATGAACAGATGGCTGGCTGGATGGGTGGATGAAGGGAGCATGGAATGAATAAAGCAGATGTTTATACTCCAGTGCTAGAAACATAGTCTCAGAAATTGCTTGAGTAGGAGCTGGGCAATGGTTGTTTCCTCCAGAACAGTGACAGGTGTTTGGAAACGGCTAAGTGCTCATCAGTGAGGGGTGAGGTATAATCTGTGGACAGCCCACAAGGAACAGCCCCCTCCTTCCTGCCACCGTCCCCAACCCCAGGAGCCCGTCAGGGGCTCTGCCCACGGCCCCCGCCCCACCCCACAGCCGCGCAGGTCCTCCTGGGGGCTCCTCAGCACACAGTGTCATCACCAGGCCCCCACCTCGCTCGGCGCCATCTCCTGGAGGACAGGGTGTGTTCCTGCCTCTCCAGCCAGATATTTGCTGAGTGTCTTGTTTGTGCTGGGTGTGGGATGTACAGGGGTAAGTAATGCAGATGTGGTCTGGAGCACAGTTTAGGGACAAGAGGGGAAAAGGAGCAGGTTATTACATCTCTCCCTGTTATTCAGAAATACAGCACTGCGAGGGATGCTGCATTGACTGTGTACCAAATGCTGCACATGCCCCTCACCAAGCAGGGGCTGCCACCTCCCGATTTACAGAGGAGACATGGCCCCGCGGTTAGGGAGTGGTGAGGCAGGTTCACACCCACGCAGCGGGACCGGGCACTTTGCTGAACCCCAGCCACCTCTCCGGTGGATGCAGCAGGAATGAGATGGTTCTATGGCATCACTGATTCAATGGACGAGAGTTTTAGCAAACTCCAGGAAATAGTGAAAAGGGCAGGAAAGCCTGGAGTGCTGCCGTCCACGGAACGGCAAAGAGTCGGGCACAACTGAGCGACTGAACTAAAACTTGAGTGTGTGCTGAACTGCTTCAGTCGTGTCCGACCCTCTGCAAGCCCAGGAACTGTAGCCCAGTAGCTCCTCTGTCCAGGGGATTCTCCAGGCAAGAATACTGGAGTGGGTTGTCATGACCTCCTCCAGGGCATCTTCTTGACCCAGGGATCGAACCCACGTCTCTCGTTATCTCTTGCATTGGCAGGTAGGATCTTTACCATGAGCGCCACCTGGAAAGCCCCAGTGAGTGCTGACAACTAGGAAATGCAGAAAATAAGGGCTGCTCCCAAGTTAAACCAAAAGAGCAGCAAGCACAGGTTGTAAAGTGGGAAACGCAGGATGAGCGACAGCAGTGCTGATGGAAACAAGCTAGGATGCGCTCACCCACATAAAGAAAATACCCGTGCCATTCGGAAGAGGAGCCCATCAGCCCTCGAGGGACAGTAGAACTGGAACGGAAACCGAGGCCATGGTCAGCAGTGCCCACCTACACGGCCCGAGTGGAGTAGTGTCACTCACCGGGCTTCCTGCGTCCCCAGAGCTGCTGGCGGTAACATCTTTGAGTGCTAGACTGGGCAGCGCCCCCGAGTGAGCTAAGACATCACTGCTCTCCTTCCAGTGCTGCTGCGGGGTCCTCTGTGGGCGGCCACGCTCATCCCCTGCCCTGCCACCCTCTGGGGCCCGGCTGTCCCCCGGGATCTTTTCAGCCCTTGATCTTGGGTGTTCCCAGCCCTCTGCCACGCAGGACTGGGACGCAACTCAGGACTTGGGCTTGAGACATCAAGGAGACCGTGAATCTTGACGGACTCCGCCCTGGGGCCTGTGAGAGAGCAGGAAAGCAAAGCCCCCACGGGGAGGAAGCAGAGCTGGGGAACGTGCCCTCAGCCACAACTGCCTTCTGCGCAAGTGCCTCTTCTTTGCCTCTCCTTGACCTGAAAGGAACCCCAGCTGCTGCTGCTCTGCAGGTGATTCCTAAAAATGCACCTCCTGCAAGAGCTGTTGTCCTGCTGCACTGGGGCTGCCTGAGTGTGCTAAGGAGTGTCAGAAAACTGGGGATGCCACACCTCATACTGGAGGTGGAGGGCCTGATACTGGGAAGGGTCTAATGCCTGGGGAGGGTCTGAGGGTGAGGGGGGCCAGATGCTGGACTAGGGTCTCATGCTGGGGGAGGGCATGATGCTGGACTAGGGCCTGATGCTGGGGAACGGCCTGATGGTGGGCTAGGGTCTGATGCTGGGAGAGGACCTGATACTGGATTAGGGTCTGACCCTGGGGGAGGGTCTGATGCTTGGGAAAGGTCTGATCCCGGGGGAGGGCTTAATGGTGGGGGGGAGAGCCTGATCGTGGACTAGGGCCTGATGCGGGGGGAACCTCTGATGCTGGCCTAGGGTCTGATGCTGAAGTAGGGCCTGATGCTGGGTCGTGTCTGAAGCGGGACTAGGCCCTGATGTTGAGGGAGGGTCTGATGCTGGAGTGGGCCTGATGCTAGGGGCAAACGTCTGATGCTGGGGGGACCCTCTGATGCTGGATTAGGGTCTGATGCGTGGGGAGGGCCTGATGCTGGGGGAAGGCCTGATGCTGGACTAGGGCCTGATGCTGGGGGAAGATCTGATGCTGGACTAGGGCCTGACACTGGGGGTGGGCCTGATGCTAGGGGGCAGGTCTGATGATGGGGTGCAGCCTGCTCCCAGATGTTCACAGAGTTGAGTATAAACCTCTGTGAGAAATCTTTTTCTCATACATTCCTAGCCGCCCTTCTATGTTCTCTTTTTCTGAAGCATAGTTGCTGTGCACTATCGGTTTGATTTCTGCCGTACATCAGCATGAGTTAGCCATAGGTGTACGTGTGTCCCCTCCCTCTTGAATCACCCCCCACCTCCCCTTGCTGCATTCTTGTTTCTATGGATACATGAATAGTAAAGACTGTTGACTGAGATAACATAAAATGCTCCCACACACAAGCGTGCACACACACACTCCCTAGTGCATCATTCGGGTCCGCGTCAGGGTTGCCCTCGGCCGACCCCCTGGAACCCACAGTGCGCCTTGACACCTGCACTTTGTTCCCACCCTTGGCCCGCTGCCCACGCCTCAGCAGCAGCGGGGCCCTGTCCCCGCAGATGCCGAAGTGATGGAACCCCTTAGCTCCGGAGCCAAGGGCACGAACACCCCGTCGGTCGTCCTTTGCGGACACCTATGTCTTTGCCTTCTGGCCTTTCCACTGTATCCATCGGCTTCTCCTACCAGAATGTCTGTGTGATGACACGGGCTCCCATTACCAGCTCTGGTCTGTTCTCAGGGAGAGGACAGCTTACCCTCGGCACTCTTGATTGGCAGTGGGAAATTTTGCTTCAATACTTTATTGAAAGAAAACAATAAATAATACTGCAATAAAAAAAGTTCAGAAGTAGACTGTGCGTACTTTGTCACATATTCAGGAAGTTCACAAAAGAGTAATAGGAAAACAACGGTAAGAATGAATTGTACAAGTAAATTAAAGGTGGAACCTACATGTAAAGAGACATGCTGTCTCTGTCTACCGAGATCCAGCTGCATAATAAATATCGCACCATGATCTGAACGCATCTCTTGCTGGCTTTTTTAATGTGCCACTGAAAAAGTAAAAGTTACATTTGTACTTATACAATCCAGAATGGCTATGTCATTGCAATCTAAAAATGTACGCGTAGGTCCATTCTTTAAACATGTTTAGAAACAGATGTAAAAAGGTGATTTACATACAAATAAGGCCTTTGTCAGAGCTGCACTACGCTGTCTGTCTGGGAAGTGGCACCTTCGCTGTCCAGCTGGATGGCTCCGCAGCGGGCACAGGGCATCGCAATTGGTCCCTGATGAGTCTCACCGGAGAGGAGGGATCCGAGTCCAGAGACTAGGTTACCGGAGAGATTTTCATAGCCGGCTTCTAGTCATCCTTTCAGCCCAAATTTCATCAGAAGCTCACATTTAACACCCAGTACTTTTAAATCGCTTCACGCTGCAGACAAAAAGCATTTCTTGCCAGAAAAAGTACGGTTTAGGTCAGTCGTTAAAATCCAACAACCATTGGTTGGAATTAAGTTTGCTGATTTCAGAGTGATTGTTCGAGAGCTCGGTTACAGTCTGGAAGGGTAATGCACACTGTGTCGTGATTTTACAATCGCAGGAAAAGCCCTTCTCTCATGGTTTAACATGTAAAAGTTAAACAAGAATAATTACAATAAATGCATCATTTACAAAAGCCCTATATTTGTTCATAGGATTGACACAGACAAGCACTACAGTACATTCATTTGAAAGACTAAAATCAGGTATCATAACACGAATCGCTCTGAAAGGATATTTATAGCCTGAATATACAATAAAAAGTAAGTAATTATATAAATGAAGTCATAAGTTTACATAAACATAAGAAACATGAAATTCTAAAATATTTTTTCTATGGTATCCATGAGCTTTTCACTAACTATAAACCCTGTCATAAAATATCTTCGGGTCCATATAACAAGTATCAACAGATTAAAGATTGCATCGAGTTGAAAATGTAGTCTATGTCGTATCCTGGACGCTGTCTAATCACCTGTAGAAGTAGTGTGGGTAAACTGGAAACACGCAGACGAGTCAGTCCTGGGACGGCGGCTGGTGCCCGAGCCCCTGCCCCTCCAGACACACACCCCCCCAACCCCATTCAGGGCTTCAGGGGCTTTGAGAATTCAGAGAAACACGGAGGACCAAGGAGATGAAGGAGAGAACTCTGTGGCGGACTTTATTCTGACGTATAGCTAAAAGCTGCTGATAACAATCCCCAAAACCCAATCCAGCTTTCTAGCTGAGAGGGGAACAGGATAGACCATACAGCCTCCTGCCCTCAGAGCAGCTGGAGCAGGGCTGGGCCCCCGGGCCGGCCCCACCAGAGGACCGCCCAGAGCAGCACCTGCAAGGGAGGGTGGCCCCTCAGCGGCGGCCGAGCCCCAGATGCTGGTGCACCTCCGTGAGAAATGCTGGCCTCCGCGCAGAGAGGCCCAGGGCAGGGCAGCCTCGAGAACCCTGACGCCCTGGGCCCTGCTCCCTCCAAGACTGTGCACGCATGGCATGGCCGGCAGCACTGCCTCTGTGGGAGGGACACCCGTGCACACGGACGCGTGGGAACCTTGGGCCGTGCTCTGACCAGTCCGGCGCCAACCGGGCGCCAAGGTCACATTCTCTGCTGCTGAGGGCTCTCCCAGGCCGACCTCCAGAGACCCGCTGACCCTCCACTCCCAGGGTGTGGCCTCCATGCCCCCGCGGGACCAGGCTTGTGAGTACTCACCCCGAAGCTCAGCAGGAGCAAGTCCTGACTGCAGCGGAATCCAGCCTCTGCATTCCTGCCACGCTGCCTGATCCCACGAGCGCGGGAGGAAGCGTGCAAACACAGTGCGGCTAACCGTGCAATGTCACACGAGGCACGAGGACACACACACACTCACACCCGCAGCAGAGCCCACTCCTACTGAGGGCCTGGGGAACCTCCTAGAGGGAGGATGAGCCGGGGAGAGCGAGCCTGGCGGCTGCCATCTGTGAATCCTACCCACCCGGGGGCGGGCAGTCACACTAGAGCAGGAACGGCACAGTCGATGACAAAAACACCGACATGGGGACAGCTACTCCACGTGAGCAGCTCCCACTGTTTCTCCCTGGTCTCTCATCCCCTCCTTTCCTTAATTAACAACTGCCTGAATCTGCCCAATGGAACTCAGGGAAGGTCATGGAAGCTGAATGAAGGCCGTTAATCAAAGAAACGGGGGACACAGAATGCCTTGTGCTCAGGAGCCCCAGGGGGCCCTGCATGGTATCGCCTGTTGGCCCAGCTGCGGTTTGCTCATCCTGTCTTCCTATTCTGGGCCACCCTTCCCTTTTCCATCCCCTGCTACATTTCACTGTCAGGGCACCGACCATGACACCGGTTCTCCGGGTTCAACCACAGCAGGGTCGAAGGGCTGCAGCCTTTCAGCTTCCCCTCTGCTGGCACCTTCACCACACAGGACAGGGGCTGTGTGCACCCTGCTTGTTTACTGCAGCTGGAGACCACAGGCGGTGTGTTTGCTCGTGTGCTCACCCCTTTCGCTTCGGGCCAGGTTTGGGGGGTACTGGAGGAGCCCACCACAAGGCGCCCTGGAGGTGGGGCATCAAGGCCCGGACAGAAGGATCGGTTCTTCCAAAATTGCTGGGGATGGGGGATGGGGCAATTTCAGGGCCTCCTCCTCCTGACACTTGGGAGTCTGTTCTTTGTTTTACTTTGCGTGTTTGTCAGAGGCTTCCCCTTTCTCTGTGAGCACTTTCTGAGCCCCCTTCCGCTGTCCCTAGACCCTAGGAGAAAGCCTGGCGAAGGCGGGGACAAACTTGGGGCTGAAATCAAACAGATCATTTACTCTCTGTATATCTTTGGTCGAATTATTAACTCGTCCACACTTCGGTTTCCTTTCCAGGAACAGGCCAGAAACTCCTAGCTCCTGGGACACCCCAGAGGTTGAAAGAAGGTGACCAGTTGACCGCCCATCCCCAGTCCTGGCGCCAGCACACAAAGAAAGCAATGCCTTCTCTCTGTCCTCCCAAATGTCAGGCCCCAGAGTTTCCTCCCTTATGATACCCAGCCCCCCACCCTACCCCCGCCCAGGAGAGGTATTCAGCTCAACTCAGTGTCAGGAGACATGGGGGCAGGTGAGGGAAATTGACGGTGATTTTCCACTAGCTGTTCAGCACTGCGCTGGATATTTTAGGCATTGCTAGATCTTTCAGGCATTATTTCGTTATTAGGCAGAAAGCACACAAAAATCGGTAATGACTCAGGCCTGCCTTGAACTTTCCTGCCTTCTGTGTGGCAGATTTCAGAGACTCAGTCTCTGGATTTCTCGTCCTCTGAGCCTGGCCACTGGGTGAGACCTGGTCCCCACTTTCCCTTTGCTGGCTGGCCCTGCAGGCCAGCACACAGACCCCTTCTTCAAAGTTTCACAGACAGACTGACAAAGGAAGTAACACAAGTTTCAGAATCTCACAGGGCTCTGTGACTGCAGTCTGGATTCTGCCCCCCTTTAAGAGCTGGTTCTGAGACACCCCTTGACCTCTTGCCTGTTGCAGCCATGCCTGGGGCTGGGGGTCTGCAGTCTCCTGTTTCTTTTCCAACCTGCCCCCAACACACCCCTGGCCGCAGAGTGTTCAGGCCACAGAGAGAGGGACCTTAGGACCTCCTGAGGCATTTGTGAGGAAACCCCCATGGGGAATTTTCTCAAAATGGGATTTGGAAATTCTGCACCTTAGTCACTCTGGACAGAGGCAGCTCTGGGCAGTGACAAGAGAGGGGGGACAGGGATTTAGATCTGGGCTCTGGCCCCAGTTCAGCTCCAGTCCTCTTTGTGAGATGGCGGCAGACCTCTGCCCTTTGAGGCCCTCCATTTCCTCATCTAGGAAGTGGAGGTTTGACAGTATTGTTCCTGAGGCTGTTCTCGGTTGAAAGATACAAAACTAGAGGATTTGTGGTATTCCGGAGGAGAGTTGGGGGTACGTGCGCTATTGCCCCTAAAATCGATTCACATCACTTCTCCTGCAGCTAAGGCTGAGGGGTTATCTTATCATCTCTCCTTCCTTCCCGTCCAAGGGAAGGGACTCACCAAGGCCCGGGACTCACCTTACTCCCTAGCTCATGAAGTCCTTGTGTGGGCAGTACTGGTCGGTCCTTTCACCTCACTCCCTCCGTCACTCCTTCCCTTTCTCCACCCCCTGCCGCCCCCCCCCACCTTTCCATTCATTTCTACGTCTGTGACATATAAAATTCTTCGGGGCTTCCCTGGTGGCTCAGTGGTTAAGAATCCACCTGCCAATGCAGGAAACACGGGTTCAATCCCTGGTCCAGGAAGATCCCACATGCTGTGTGACTACTAAGCCTTTGTGCCACAACTACTGAGCCTGTGCCCTATAGCCCAGGAGCCACAACTACTGAGCCCACGTGCCACAACTATTGAAGCCCGCACGCCCTAGGGCCTGTGCTCCACAACAAGGGAAGCCACCGCAATGAGAAGCCTGTGCACTGCACCTTGAGGGCAGCTCCCGCCTGTGCAACTAGAGAAAAAAAGCCCTCACGGCAATGAAAATCCAGCACAGCCAAATAGAAATAAAATAATAAAAAATAGAATTCTTTGTTTATTAATGTAGAAAACAACTTAAGCAGGAGGGTATTGTACTGGGGGCGATGCTGAGTAGTTCACAGAGTGGACAGAGCATTGGAGAACCTGACTTGGAAAAAGGGCAAGTGAGAAACCAGGGCATCTGGACGGCAGTGCTACTGGACGGTCTCATCAGGGTACCACTGTTGAAACAAATATACCCCAACCATGTTTCCTATCCACGTCTCAATCTATTAAAGATTCATAGTCCTAGGGGAGGGAGGGTAAACAGCCAAGCTGGTGTCATTTGCTTGCTTCTTCTGTGGGAGAGGATAGAACTCTGGGATTTGCAGTACCACTGAGACTGTAGAGCCTGGAGGAGAAATAAGCCCACAAAAGTATATCAAGATGATATTTGAAAGGGAGAATGGATACTGTGTAAGGAAGTTAAAAAACAAACACAGAAACATATTAAACCAATATTCCGACCAACCATTCACCCATTAATCTCTCCATCTGTCCGTTTATCTATCTATATTTTCAGCCAACCCAGAAACACGCTTAAAAAAAAAAAAGCCAAAACCTTTTATTTTGTATTGGGGTATGGTGCTGGAGAAGACTCTTGAGAGTCCCTTGGACTGCAAGGAGATCCAGCTATTCCATCTGAAAGGAGATCAGTTCTGGGTGTTCATTGGAAGGACTGATGCTCAAGCTGAAACTCCAATACTTTGGCCACCTCTTGCGATGAGTTGACTCACTGGAAAAGACTCTGATGCGGGGAGTGATTGGGGGCAGGAGGAGACGGGGACGACAGAGAGTGAGATGGCTGGATGGCATCACCCACTCGATGGACATGAGTTTGAGTGAACTCTGGGAGTTGGTGGACAGGGAGGCCTGGCATGCTGTGATTCGTGGGGTCACAAAGAGTCGGACACGACTGAGCGACTGAACTGAACTGAACTGATAGCTGATTAACAATGTTGTAACAGTTTCTGGTGAACGGTGAAGGGACTAGGCATACATATATATGTATCCCTTCTCCCTCAAACTCCCCTCCCATCCAGGCTGCTGCAAAACAGTGAGCAGAGTTCCCTGTGCTAGAGCAGTAGGTCCTTGTTGGTTATCTATTTTAAATATAGCAGAAGAAACACACTAAAAAAGCCTTTTTTTTTTTTTTTTTTTGGTCTGTGTGGCATGCAGGATCCTAGTTCCCCAACCAGGGATGGAACCTGTGCCCTCTTCATTGGAAGAGTGGAGTCTTAAACACCGGATCACCAGGGAAGTCCCTGAAGAAACACATTTTTATTCAGCACCGCTGGCTCAGATGGTAAAGCGTCTGCCTGCAATGCTGGAGACCCATGTTCGATCCCTGGGTTGGGAAGATCCCCTGGAAAAGGAAATGGCAACCCGCTCCAGTACGCTTGCCTGGAAATTTCCACGGACTGAGGAGCCTGGTAGGATACAGTCCATGGGGTCGCAAAGAGTAAGACACGACTGAGAGACTTCACTTTCACTTTCGTGTTCCAGAGGTCATACCAGGCACTTGATAGAGTGCAAACGTATCCCTCAGAAATATCCCAAGAGTCTTCTTGGATTTACATACAAAGGATGTATTACTGGAACTGAAACAAAGATGAGGACCCAGAGAAAGGAATTCATGTCTAGCCACGCACTGGAGGGCCTCTAACAACATTTCTAGGGACAGAGTGACTCGCTTTGCATGCGGGCAGACAAGGGATGGTTTTTGTGGACGTGTATTGCAGGAGATTGCTCACCACAAGTGCACAACAGGATGTGGCCAGGATTTAACCTCTGAATCCTAGGCTCTGCCTCTAGTCTCTTTACCTCTCTAGCAGTAAGGAAGTCCTAGTTCCTTTTTAACAGCTCTCAAACGGGGACTATGAATATAAGAATCCCTGCCCGGCAGTGTTGTTGCCTGGAGAATCCCAGGGACGGGGGAGCCTAGTGGGCTTCCGTCTATGGGGTCACACAGAGTCGGACACGACTGAAGTGACTTAGCAGCAGCAGCAGCAGCCCGGTATAACTCAGAGAAGTTCTGTGAAGTGGGGTGAGTTAGTGGGTGTGAGGTACTTTCCAAGTACAAAGACAGAGAACTATTTTTGCCGTGCTTATTTCTGTCTCCAGAATGGCTAATGAGAACACTCCTGGCTCACGTGTCCCTCTCACTTCTTTCCAGTCCTCACTGCCCTCCACCTAGCGGTCACCACGGAGAGGGTCTGGTGAGATTTTTGGTTCTTTAGGCTGGTGGATGAATGTCCAGGATCATCACTGCTACTCACCTTGGATCTGTGAATGGTCAGGGCTCTGTGGGCCCCATGCTGGTTGGAAACAGTCCCTGGGTGAGTGTGTGTGTGTGTGTGTGTGTGTGTGTGTGCAGATCCCGGTTTCTTGTAGAAATGAATACAGTGACTCAGAAAGCCCTGAAATACGTGGGTGGCTCAGCTTTCAGTTCACAGTAGAAAGGAGCTGGTTCTCCAAGTTTTTGCTAAGTCAGCACAAGAGATCAGAGCTGAGATCAGAGGGTTAAACAGATATTGTCTGGAAATTGCCCCATGCTTACAGGACCCAGGCCATGACCCTGGGTGAAGCTTGTCAATTCCCAGTGCCTGTTTTGTCATCTGTAAAATGGGTGGCTTGCCTGTTGGTGGTGTTGCTTAATCTTTGTCACTTGTCCTAGGATGAATGTCTGTCCAGGCACAGGCCCCCAGCTCATCTCTTGCAGCTAACAGTCATTCCTCATATGGAAAGCACTCTCTGCGCTGCCTTTCATTGCTGGTGGTCTACACACACTGCCACCTCTCTGGAGGGTTGCTTGCCAAAATTCATTCAAATTTTCAAAGCGCATACTGTATTTAATAAGCACTAGCAATTCTACTTCTAGGAATTGATCTTACATTCATATGCACACGTGCTCAAACTAATATTTACAAAATAGTCATGGTCTGTAACAATGAACGCTGCAGACAGCCTCATTGTCCCTCAGGAAGGGGCTGACTGGGGCTTCCCCCATGACTCAGTGGTAAAGAATCTGCCTATTGACGTGCAGGAGCTGCAGCCGATGTTTGTGCGATTCCTGGGTCAACAAGAACCCCTGGAAGAGGGCATGGCAATCCACTCCGGTATTCTTGCCTGGAGAATTCCATGGACAGAAGAGCCTGGTGGGCTACAGTCCACAGGGTTGCAAAGAGTTGAAAACAACTGAAGGGCCTGAGCATGCAAGGGGCTGATTAATCTGGTGCTTCCATATAATGGAATTTTAGGCCGCTACTAAAAAGAATGATGTAGTTCTTTATGTGCAGTTATGAAATGATCTCCAAGATACAAGAGGCAAGAAACAGAGTAGCTTTTGAAGTGTGCTTCATGTGTGTGACAAAAGAAAACTCATCCATGCTTGTATATGTACAGATTCTCTTCTGGAGGCTCGTGGGAAACTAGTAATAATTACCTTCCCTTCCTATCAGAAAGGGCAATGCAAAGGAGGCCTGGGGGCATGGGTAAGAGGGGCAGTGCTTTTTTTCTTTTAAGCTTTCAGACACTTAAACCATGAGTTTAGGGACTTCCCTGGCAGTCCAGTGGTAAAGACTCCAAGCTCTTAATGCAAGGGGTACGGGGTTCAATCCATGGTAGGGGAACTAAGACCCTACATACTGCATGGCAGAGCCCAAAAGAAAAAGGTGAGTTTATTTAGGACAAAAGTATACTTTGAAACATTGACATGAGTCCTTCTTTTATAATTTGTTATTATTATTATTATTGTTTTACTTTTTGGCCACACTGCACAGCATGTGGGCTCTTAACTCCCTGACCAGGGGTTGAACCCAGGCTCCTGGCATTGGAAACACGGAGTATTCACCACTGGAGCACCAGGGAAGCCCCAACATGTATCATTTTAAACAGTATAACCATTCAAATTTATTATAGTATTTATTTTCAGTTTCTGGTAAAAAAAAAAAAAATTACCTTTTTTACATGACTCCTTCACCAAACTTGCTTGATTTTTTTTCTAAAATTTTAATTTTATATTGGGGTACCATTTTGCTGACAGACGTCTGTATAGTCAAAGCGATGGTTTCTCCAGTAGTTACTTATGGATTTGAGAGTTGTACCATAAAGAAGCCTGAATGTCTAAGAATTGATGCTTTTGAACTGTGGTGTTGGAGAAGGCTCTTGAGAGTCCCTTGGATTGCAAGGAAATCAAACTAGTCAATCCTAACGAAAAGCAGCCCTGAATATTCACTGGAAGGACTGACGCTGAAGCTGAAGCTCCAATCCTTTGGCCACCTGATGCGAAGAACTGACTCATTGGAAAAGACCCTGATGCTGGGAAATATTGAAGGCAGGAGGAGAAGGGGACGACAGAGGATGAGATGGTTGGATGGCATCAATGGACATGAGTTTGAGCAAGCTCCAGGAGAGAGTGAAGGACAGGGAAGCCTACTGTGCTGCAGTCGCAAAGAGAAGGACATGACTTAGCGACTGAACGACAACAGTTGATTAACGATGTTGTGTTTCATGTGTTCAAGAAAGTGATTCAGTTAAACATATACATGTATCTGTTCTTTTTCAAAATCTTTTCCCATTTAGGTTATTACAGAATATAGAGCAGAGTTCCCTGTCCTTGTTGATTATCTATTTTAAACGTAATAGTGTGTATATGTCAATCCTAAACTCCCAACTTATTCCTCCCCACCAGAGGGATGCTATTTTTGTATCTTCAGAATTTAGTATCATGTGGATTTTCTGTCAGTTTATGAACAGTCATCTGGCAGGAAGTGCCCAGGAGTCCCTTGGCATTTCAGGCTCGGTCTTAGAGTCTCTTTGATCTCTAAGTCCAATGAGGGACCCAGGTCTCACGGGGGTGGGACAACTCACCCAGAGGCTCATCCTTGCTGCAGTCTTTCACCCAATCCCTCGTCCCACCAGTTGCGTTGGCTTTTGGAATCGTGCTTTGGCCCCAAAAACACAGCCTTCTGTGCCTTCCCCTAGAAGAAGAATGATGTCTGAACCCTGGGAAAGGAGGGACGGATTACTATCCCCTCCAATAGAGGGTGTTGTGTAGTGGAAACTGCACCGGCTTTGCAGCTGCACAAGCTTAGTTTGCAATTCCAGCTTCTGCTGCCAAAGCTGTGAAAGTTCAAGAAACTGCCGTGATCTTGCTAGATGGTCTGCTCATCTGTAAAACGGGCTGACTGCTACTGAGTCCTGGGACTGGAAAGACGAGAGGAGGTCATTGTGTACAGTGCCTGGCACACAGCAGCTGCTCCGCGAATAGCTGCAGCTGCGCCCATGGTCACTGAAGTCAGGGTGGCCTCTTCTCACGAGGGAGGGAAGAAACAGTGGTGGTTGGAATTGAGGGCCCCCTGAGCTTGGCCCCTTGCTGGTTAGAGGTGAAAGGGCATGGTGCCTGCCTGCCAGGAATGCTCAGTGATTAAGTAGTCTGAGAGAACCTCAAGCCTGCAGCCGCCTCTCTGTAGCTCTGACGTCTGGAGATGGTGTGGTCGGCCCCAAGGTGACTGTTTGCAGGACGGGACTTGCCCTGGTGTTCATGGTGGTGACTCTGGTCAAGGAAGAGCCTGACTCAGGAAGAAGCAGGAGTGCTGGAAGCTGCTCTGGGAGGCTGGCATGACCCCGGCATCAGCGGTTCTTATTTCCTGGCTCCACACGTGACTCTGCAGCACACTGGCCTTTCCTGCCACTTGGAAATTGTTTTTAAAATGGGGCTTTCCTCCTAGCTACAGAAACATCCACGCCTTCAAGGCGGGGGCAGTGGTGGAGGGCACAGAGTTTCGAGTAAGGCCCGCCTGGGTTGGAGTCCTTGCCTGGATGTTGATTCACTCATTGGCTGCGTTCTTTAACTTTTCAGAGCCTCAGTTTCCTTGTCTGTGAAATGGGGATAATAATGCTGCCTACTTTTCACTGTGAGGATTCACAGAGATGTGTGAGGCAGTACAAAAATGTTGTCTCAGGAGAGCTGGTTAAAGCTGAGCTGATTGGTCTAAAATGAGGGCAAAAATCTTCTTAGGGAGGGAATTACTTTTGGGTTTGGGGAAAAGGTGCATAATGGGCATGTCTGATTAAAAAGGGGAGACTCCCTGCCTTACCCCACCCTTCCTCTGTTGTCTAGAGAGGGCTAATTTTTCTGCAAAAGAAAGAAACAGGTTTGAGAGTTTTTCATGGTCAGTGTGAGAGCTGGTGTGGAGTCGTGAGGGAGGAGAAGGGAGATGCCCAAGAGTCCCAGGTCTCGGGAAGAAAGTCAGGCCAGGAAGAGATTAAAATTTTTTCTGTCAGGAAATGGCCAGTGGATTTTAAAAATAAATTTATCTAGCTAGCTAGCTATTTATTTATTTTTGGCTGTGTTGGGTCTTTCTTGCTGTACCCGGGCTTTCTCTAGCTGAGGTGAGCAGGGGCCACTCTTCATTGAGGTGCGGGGCTTCAGTAGTTGGAGGTTAGTTGCCCCATGGTGTTTAGTTGCCCGTGGCACGTGACGTCTTCTGGAACCAGGGGTCAAACACGTGTTCCCTACATTGGCAGGCAGATTCTTAACCGGTGGACTACCAGAGAAGTCTCTGGCCAGTGGATTTTTAAAGCAGGGGTTTTTACGGCTAATATCTCATTTTATTATTTATTTATTTTTAAATTTATTTATTTGGCTGGGCTGAGTCTTAGTTACAGCACGCAGGCTCTTCAATCTTTATTGCAGCATATGCGATCTGTAGTTGCTGCAACGAAACTCTTAGTTGCAGCATATGAACTCTTAGTTGTGGCATGTGGAATCTAGTTCCCTGACCAGGGATTGAACCAGGATCAGACACCCTGTGTTGGGAGCACAGAGTCCTAGCCACTGGACTGCCAGGGAAGACCCTAATACCTAATTTTAAGTTCTCACCCCAATTATTCTGTGCTACATTCAGAACCTATCTTATGCCCAAATTTCCAGTAAACATCTGTTAACACCCAATAACTCACAGAGGGGTTACTTTGGGGAGATGAGGGCCCTGCGTGTGAAGGAAGAAAGAATTCAGTGGAAGCTGGGAACTGGAGAGGAGAGGTGGCAGGACCCAGCCCCAGCCTTCGGTTCTCACGAGGGCATGTGGATGGGCTGAGCTTCCTGACAGCTTGCAGACGCTGAGATGCCAGAGAGAACCAGTTTTGCGGATATTTTGGTGAGGCTCCAGATGACCCCAGAGCAGGACCTGCCAGGTGGGTGGCTTAAAAAGGAGGGAGGACACGCTGAGACTCAGGTCGAGGAGAACGGGGTAGGGCAGAGGCTGCAAGTGAGGGACCAGGGGCTCTGGCCACCACGCCCAGTGAGCAGACCGCGAGTCCCCGGAGCTCAGAGCAAGGTGGGGTGACACCTCCTCAGGCAGAAACCGGAACCCGCAGGGTGAGAGTCACACACCTCACCCCCAGCCAGGGCCTCCAGGCCACTTCAGTGCCCCTTGCATCCCCAGGCCCTCTTGGAGAGGGTTTCCCATCGTCCATCCTTGAGGATGGGATCCAGTGTGGGATCAGTTCCCGAGAACAAGGAGAACATCCGTCTTTGGGGCTGTAGCTAAGTGGTGACATGTCCGTTTTTGACACTGCCGCATGATGCACGGTAAAGGATCACCCCGCTGTCGCAGATCAGCGACACTCTCCAGCCACAAAACCACCCTCTTGGGTTGCAGACACACAGGCTGCTCTCCGGCCTCAGTGCTGCAGATACTCAGAGCATCTGTCTCTGCAAAGCCCTGCTGGTGCGGCTGAGACCACAAGGGACCCTCCTTCTTCTGTCATGTAGCTGTCTTGTGACTTGTAGCTTCAGTCTCTTTAAAAGAAAGAAAGAAAGAAAGAAAACAACAAAACTTTTTATTTATGTGACTGGGCCAAGTCTTATTTGGGGCACATGGAATCTTCGATCTTTGCTGTGGCGTGTGGGGTCTAGTTCCCTGACTTGGGATTATATCTGGGCCCCCTGCATTGGGAGTGTGGAGTCTCAGCCATTGGACTACCAGGGAAGTCGCCTTCAGTCCTCTTTATGAGGCTTAATTTCCCTCCCAGGGACCAGGTAGAAAAGGCTCAGAGAGTAGGATGTGGAATGGTTTTGTTAAAAAATTAGAAAGAAAAGAAATGGAAAGTATGGAGGTTGAGTCACAGGGCAGTGGGGCTAGACCCAGGCCACCAGGACATCAGGTGGGTAGATTTTCTCTTTACTGTTCTGTTGAACTTGTCCTTTCTCCCTTTCTGTTAAATAGGGAATAATTTAAACAATTCTTCCTCTATGGCTTTGGCAAGATTCTCTGAGATAACATAAAGGATTGAATAGGATTTAGCACAGATGGACATGAGTTTGTGTGAACTCTGGGAGTTGGTGATGGACAGGGAGGCCTGGCATGCTGTGATTCATGGGGTTGCAGAGTCGGACACGACTGAGCGACTGAACTGAACTGAAGCACTCAGTACAGACCAGCCGATATGGTCTTGCTTATTCTCGCCTCCCCTTTGTACTTTTGGTCTCTCTCTCTCTTTTCGTTCTCTCTTGCCTCCATTTTTCCACCAGTGATAAGGTGAGTGGAAGCATCATTCAGAATCCCAATAGTAGAACAGACATGTGGACACAGGGGGACGGGAAGGATGAGACGAATTGAGAGATTCGGATCGGCATATGCACACTCCCATGTGTACGATAGATAGCGAGTGGGAAGCTGCTGTATTGCACAGGGAGCTCACCTCAGTGCTGATGAGCTGGAGGGGTGAGATGGGGGTGCTGGGAGGCAGGTTTACGAGGAAAGGGATATGTGTGTCCAGCTGATGCACTTTGCTGTATAGCAGAAAATGACTCAACATTGTAAAGCATCTATACTCCAATAAAAGACTTAAAAATGAGAAGAGAAAAAAAAAGGCATAAAGCACACCTAGAATAAACATCAAATGCTTATCATAAAAAAAGAAAAAAGAATCTCTATTGTGAGGAAAGGGGAACTTTCCTGTTAGGAGTGAGGATCTGGCTCCTGGTAATTAGGGATCGTCAAGATCCCAGGTTTTGGGCCCAGGCCAAAGCAGTGTGAACTTGCTACTTCCCTCAGCTCCTTGAAAGCCAGTTCCACCACTTACTAGCTGTTTGACCCTGGGCAAAGGGGTGAACTTAATCAAGCCTGTTTCCTTATTGGTAACATGGGGCTGATCCTGTGCAGGACACGCTGGGGCTGGGATAGTTGTTCGGCATGTTCCATGTCATGGGCCCAGCTGAATGTGTAAGGCAGGTGCTCCAGATAAGTAGCTGCTTAAGCTAAGATGATGAAACTCTACTGCTCAGGCCAACAACCTGGGAGTCGTCGTCCTTGACTTTTCATTCTCACACACTTCTTTGAGCCTGGCGTGCTGCAGTCCATGAGGTTTGGAAGAGTTGGATGTGACTTGGCTACTGAGCAACAACAACTTCCCTGGGAGATGATTCCAGGAATTTCCAGGAGGCACACAAAGAAATGGAGCATAAAAAGTAAGAATGCCCCTGCAGGTTTCTTTACTGAGCAGATTGCTATTGTAAATGGGCTTCCCTGGTAGCTCAGCGGTAAAGAATCTGCCTGCCAAGGCAAGAGACTGTAGGTTCGATCCCTGAGTTGGGAAGATCCCCTGGAGAAGGAAATGGCAACCCACTCCAGTGTTCTTTCCTGAAGAATCCCATGGACAGAGGAGCCTGGCGGGCTACCATCCACGGGGTCACACAGAGTTGGACATGACTGAGCAACTAAACAACAGCAAACCATCATAATGGGGCACTTTGGACTCAAAGTCCTCTTTGAGGACTCTGGCACATGGTGTGGAGGGAGAAGCTGAATGATTTGCCCACCAGCGTGAGTCTATCATTGATCAAGGGCTCTTCAGGATGACTTCCCCAGCATTCCCATCTTGCGGGGGGTGGGCCCTGGGGCAGGGAGGCAGTGGCTTGCTGTAGAGGGCCAGCCAGTGGTCGTGGGGCCTGGATTAAAAGGATGAGCTGGACCAGAAAGATTTCTCTGCTGTGGCCTTGGAGATGGAGAAAAAGTGGGGGCACAGGACCTTCCTCAGCTAGTAGGCGTGGACATTGAGCTGGGCGTGTAGATGCTATGACTATGGCCCATAGAGACAGGCATTGATCGGTCCCTCTGGGAGCCTTCGCATCAGACAGACAGAGATTTGAATTTTGGCTTGGTCACTGACTAGCTGGGTGTGTTGGAGCAAGTTGCTTGAATTCTGAATTCTCCATGGTTTTCTCGTATGCCCTATGGCTAAAATCCCTGCCCTGCAGGGTAGATATTAGGATTAAGAGACATAAAGGATGCTGGGCATCAGAAGAATTGATGATTTTGAACTGTGGTGTTGGAGAAGACTCTTGAGAGTCTCTTGGGCTGCAAGGAAATCAAAGCAGTCAATCGTAAAGGAAATCAGTCCTGAATATTCATTGGAGGAACTGATGCTGAAGCTGGAACTCCAATACTTTGGCCACCTGATGCAAAGAAATGACTCATTGGAAAAGACCTTGATGCTGGGAAAGATTGAAGGTGGGAGGAGAAGGCGACGACAGAGGATGATGAGATGGTTAGATGACCTCACCAACTCGATGGACATGAGTTTGAGTAAACTTCGGGAGCTGCTGATGGACAGGGAGGCCTGGTGTGTTGCAGTCCATGAGGTCGCAAAGAGTCGGACATGACTGAGCAACTGAACTGAACTGTAAGGTACCTGACACAGAACAAGATGGTCACTGAGTGTGATTTTCCTTTTCATTTCCCACTGCCCCACCCCTTGCTTCTTGGAGCTGGGCTGTGACAGGGTTGTGGGTCACAAGTGGGTTTGAGAATGGAGGCTTCTTAGGAAGAACTGAGGAGGACTCCAGCTAGAAAAGGGGAAGTGGAGGCATGCTCATGACTCAGAATTTCTATTTCAGGCTCCCAGGCAGGATTGGGAGGACAGTTCCCCAGCCATTGTGAGATATAAGCAGACAAGAACGAGCGAGGCCAGGGCTGGCTAGGCAGTGGGGGGTTTTCTGAGCTTGGGCCCTTCCCTTCCCCCTCCTCTCCCCTGGGGGGTGAGGGTGGGATGGTGGTCCTGGCAGGGACTCTGCTTTGTAGTAAGGCAAGAAAGGAGGTGGGGGAAGCACCCTGTCAGTTATGCAGCCAGGAGCCTCAGGCTGCTCTGTGAGCTATCCAACTGTGGTCCACCCTCAGGATGAAGGGGCAAGGGCATCTGTGGGCAGACGAAAGTCTCAGGGAAGCCAGGGTGGGAGCACCTCCAGTGGACTCCTCCCTTGTAGGTCTCCATGCTGGAGACACAGGGTAACAAGAATGAGGGGGAATGATGCAAGTAAAACGCAAACACAGAAAACATTCAGATCATTAAAATGGATCCAAGTAATGCAGAAGCACCTAGAGCTATGGCTGGAATCTAAGTTATAGACTCAGGTTTATAGGAAAGAGAACTTTACCACTATAACCTGGTCTGAAATGTATTTTTATCCTGCCCTGTTGCTGGCCTGGTGAGAAGCTTTGATGTCACCTTTCTGGGGGGTGTTCCAGGCATTGGGGCCCCCATTTGGTGACCTGTCACCACCAGTTACTGCTGAGCCTTCCTCCCTGGGGTTAGTGTGGACTGGGGGGTGTGGTGGTGTTCCGATAGTCTGGGGTTCGCTTGAGGACACAGAGACCTTCCCCAGGACTTGGGCCTTCTGTCTGAATGTTCTTCACAGCCCTTCTTCTTTGGGGTCTCCCCTGTGTCGGCCTAAAGTAAAAGACACAGTGTGTGAGCTGTGGCTTCAGGTTTCCTTCAGGGACTGGCTGAGGACTGCAGCCCGGGAGCCAGCCTCTCAGTCGCTCTGCAGAGTTGCTCTAAGGAAGTGTGTGGGGGGAGCCAGGGTGTGTGCGACTATCGGCTGAGGGTTACGAGCAGTCAAGCAAACACCTTGGTGAAAGGGCACCACTAGTCACGGAGCACAGCTGTCTCAGGTGAAAGGTGTCAGTGACGTTCAGTGCATGGGAAGAGGTGAGAATCCGGGTCATTCAAGTTCTTCCTGAGACAAGCAACTGAGGGGTCTGCTTCTCTGAGGCCCAGAGTGTCTCATCTTGTTGTGGTCTTCTCTTTTTTCCTTTATAAATTATGAAAGTATGATAACACATTTACAGGAGGCTTGGAAAACACAGAGCAAGGTTACATATAATTCCACTATACATTACAGTTTCTGTATTTATTTTTAAGTTTAAATTATGAAACTTTGATAATGCATTTACAGCAGTCTTGGAAAATACAGAACAAGGTTACGTATAGTTCCACTATATATTACAATTATTTTTTAAGTAGATAAATTAAGATTTCTTTTTAAGTTGGAGTTTCAATGTCAAACTCTCAAAAATTAATAGGATGAAAAGATAGAAAGGTAGAAGGATATGGTAGACCTGAGAAGCACTATGAACCAATTCACATAGTTAAGATTTATACAATTTTCACACAATATCAGAATACAAATTCTAGTCAAGTCCCCGTAGTCTATAAGCCAGGAGACACTGGAACATATACAGGGACATAAAATAAGGTGCAAAAATTTCATGGTCTGCAGGTACAGAAACCATGGAGTCTGTCCTCTTATCACTGAAGAATTATGTTAGAAATCAATATCAAAAGATATTTGAAAATAACCCACATGTTTTCAAGTACAGTGTGATGTTTACCAAGAGAGATCTTTGACTTAGCCTTTGAAAGCCTCAATAAAGATGAAAGACTGAAGAAACACAGAGGCTGATTGCAGAGAAGAAAGTGCTTAAATGAGAAATTAATGTCAAAATGGAAAATTAATATCAACAATACTTAAAAAACCCCATGTATTTTGAAATTAAATGTCCACTTTTAAATGACGGGTGTGTCTAAGAAGACATGACACGGAAAACTAGAAAATGTCTGTACATCCTGTTGTGGGCTTCATTTCCCCTCAGAGCGTGCTGTCGGGCAGCTTCTGCAGCAGGTTATGACCTAACCTTCGTAAAGCCGGGTGCTGAGCAATGCTCTTGTTTATCTGTCTTGACACCTGCTTCCCGGCAGTGGTGCTGGGATGCGAGGTTGCACCTGCCTCCCTCCAGCCCAAACCAAGACTCCCTCTCTTTCTTTTCTTGGCCATGCCGAAATGCAGGATCTTAGTTCCTTGATCAGGTCAAACCCGGGGCCCTAGCAATGAAGGTCCAGAATCCTAACCACCGGGTCAGCAGGGAATTCCAACCCCACCTTTTTTTTTTTTTTCCTTCTAAATGAGTGTTTCATTATCTTTCTTTCTTTTTTTTTAATTGAGGTGCAGTTGATTTACAATATTGTGTTAATTTCTGCTGAACAGCAAAGTGACTCTGTTATACACATGCATACATTTAAAAAATACCCTTTTCCTTTAAGGTTTATTCCAGGAGATTGGATACAGTTCCCTGTGCTATCCAGTAGGACCTTGTTGTTTATCCATTCTATTCTTTTTGGCTGTGCCACAGGGCATGTGGGATCTTAGTTCCCTGACTGGGGACAGAACACTCGCTCCCTGCAGTGGAAATCTTAACCACTGGACCACCAGGGAAGTCCCTGTTTATCTATTCTAAAGGTAATAGTTTGCACCTACTAACCCTGGGCTCTCAGCAGAACTCTCTTTTTTTTTTTTGTCCTGGAAGAAATCCTCCCTCTTTAATAATTCTGGTGAAGACATGAAGGAAATGCAGTTTGAATCTTCTTTTATTCTTTGTGCAGAGGGCGTCGGCTTTTAGAACACAAGCCAGAGACCTCCAGTTTTGCTCTCTGCCCTGCATCAACTCTCCCCTGCAAGGGCTGCAGGAGCCCTCAGGGAAGGGAAGAGGGGACAGAAATAGGAAAATATCCCTAAATATCCTGACAGGGAGTAAAATGTGGCAGTCTGTTTTCCAACAGTGCTCCCTTCCCCCTGTTCACTCCTAGAGCAATGTGTCCTGCATTTGCATGTGTGTGGATTTGGTAGCCTGGTTTAGTCCTTAAGAGGGTCATGCCCCTCTACAGCCAGGAGCATTTCCCCATCTCCTCCCCATTCCCTGTTTCCCATTTAAAAATGCCATGTAGATTACAGTTTAGAATATGCTACACCTAGAGTAGAGCCAGACAGTTTGGTGACGTCAGCTCCCTCTGCAATACCAGCTGCCCTTCGCCTGGTAGATACACAGTTCCCAAGAGCATAGTACAGAACTGCTATCTCTGCTTTACCGTTCCCCCAGCTCCCTATTAAAAAAATTATTGAAGGGCTTCCCTGGTGGCTCAGTGGTGGGGAATCTGCCTGCCAATACAGGAGACACAGCTTCGGTCCCTGGTTCGGGAAGTTCCCACATGCTGCAGAGCCGCTAAGCCTGTGCACCCTAACTCCTGAGCCTGTGCTCCAGGGCCTGGGAACCACAACCACTGAAGTCCATGCGTTCTGTAGCCTGTGCTCCAAAACAAGAGAGGCCACTGAAATGAGAAGCCCGTGCTCTGCAACGAGAGAGTGGCCCCTGCTCATCACAGCTAGAGAAAAGTCCAAGCAGTGACAAAGAACCGGCACAGCCAAAAAACGAAATAAAAAACTTAAAAGGAATTATTGAGGTGTGGCTTGCATAGAACTAAGTGTGTGCCTCTTACGGCTTGATGAATTTTGGCACATGGATATGTGTGTGTAGTCATCACCCAGACCCAGATAAAGAACATTGTCAGCTCCTCAGAAGTTTCTCTCCTGTTCACTCTCTTTTTTCGCCTTGCCAAAAGGCTTGTGGAATCTTAATTCCTTGAACAGGGATTGAACGCTGGCCACTGGGAGTGGAAGTGCAGAGTCCTAACCACTGGACCACCAGGGACTTCCCTCCCTCACATTTCTTTCTTTCTTTTTTTTTTTTGCAGTGAATCCCCTAAAAGTAACCACTATTTGATATCTATGACTGTTTGTTTGTTTTTTTTTAAGACTTTTTGGAAGTGGATCATTTTTAAAAAGTCTTTGTTGAATTTGTTACAACATTGTCTCTGTTTTGGTTTTCTAGCCTCAAGACATGTGGGATCTTAGGTCCCCCTACCAGGGATCAGACCTGCACCCCCTGCCTTGGAAGGTGAAGTCTTAACCACTGAATCATCAGGGAAGTTCTTCTACGATGGTTTTGACTGTTCTTGATTTCACATAAATGGGAAAAAGTATTTACCCTCATGAGTCTGACTGTTTTGCTCCAAACCATGTCTGTGAAATCCATTCATACTGCATCTATCAGTGGTTTGCTGGGTGGTGTGTCCCATTGCATGGATGCACCACAATGACTAAGGCTGCACACAAGCTTCTCTGAATTCAAGTTTCCCCCCAACCTCTGGTCTGAAGGGAGAATTGTATGACAACCTGCTCTCCACTTGTTCACCCAGTTCAGTTCAGTCGCTCAGTCTTGTCCGACTCTTTGTGACCCCGTGAACTGCAGCACACCAGGCCTCCCTGTCCATCACCAACTCCCGGAGTTCGCTCACTCATGTCCATCGAGTCGGTGATGCCATCCAGCCATCTCATCCTCTGTCATCCCCTTCTCCTCCTGCCCCCAATCCCTCCCAACATCAGGGTCTTTTCCAATGAGTCAACTCTTTGCATGAGGTGGCCAAAGTATTGGAGTTTCAGTTTCAGCATCAGTCTTTCCAATGCACACCCAGGATTGGTCTTTGGGATGGACTGGTTGGATCTCCTTGCAGTCCAAGGGACTCTCAAGAGTCTTCTCCAACACCACAGTTCAAAAGCATCAATTCTTCGGCGATCAGCTTTCTTCACAGCCCAACTCTCACATCCATACATGACCACTGGAAAAACCATAGCCTTGACTAGACAGACCTTGGTTGGCAAAGTAATGTCTCTGCTTTTTAATATGCTGTCTAGGTTTGTCATAACTTTCCTTCCAAGGAGTAAGCATCTTTTAGTTTCATGGCTGCAATCAGCATCTGCAGTGATTTTGGAGCCCAAAATAATAAAGTCTGACACTGTTTCCACCGTTTTCTCATCTATTTCCCACGAAGTGATGGGACCAGATGCCATGATCTTAGTTTTCTGAATGTTGAGCTTCAAGTCAACTTTTTCACTCTCCTCTTTCACTTTCATCAAGAGGCTTTTTAGTGCCTCTTCACTTTCTGCCATAAAGGTGGTGTCATCTGCATATCTGAGGTTATTGATATTTCTCCCAGCAATCTTGATTCCAGCTTGTGCTTCCTCCAGCCCAGCGTTTCTCATGATGTACTCTGCATAGAAGTTAAAAAAGCAGGGTGACAATATACAGCCTTGACGTACTCCTTTTCCTATTTGGAACCAGTCTGTTGTTCCATGTCCAGTTCTAACTGTTGCTTCCTGACCTGCATACAGGTTTCTCAAGAGGCAGGTCAGGTGGTCTGGTATTCCCATCTCTTTCAGAATTTTCCACAGTTTATTGTGATCCACACAGTCAAAGGCTTTGACATAGTCAATAAAACAGAAATAGATGTTCACCCTGAGGTCCCGCCTTCTACTCTTCTGCAACTCTTGGAGTAGAAGGGGCAGCGTTTCCAGGTTCTCCAGCTGTCTCTTACTTTATGCCTTCCTCCTTCCAAGGAGGCACTGGCCCTGCCTTCTTTCTTGAGCTGGGAGAGCAACTGGTTTGCCAAGGAGGACATTCAGTACGACAGGACCTGCTGCTGGACCTGTGTGGGACTCCCGATTGGGGAGGGCAGTTGGAGAGGGAGAAAACGGGCCAAAGGAATAGAGGGAAATCTCGGGTGTGGAGTCTGGATTTCTGCAAGGCTGTGGCATTCAGGTTGCACCAAGTTTAATCAGGTATCCCAGGGGCAGAGAACCTCCAACTGGAGTCTTGGTTTCATACAAGGATGCCCAAGATCAGAGGTCATCTTGGTTCCTAGCCTAGTGCAAAGCAGGGCAAGCTGGATTGACTCAGATAGGACTTGGAAAAGGCTGGCTGGACTGAGCTGGGGAAGCTGGCTGCGGCTGCTTGGGAGGACAGAGCTTCACCTGGGAGGTCCCTGTCCCCAGGAAGCCTTAGCTAAAGGGTAGGATGGCCTTCTGGGGGCATCAGATGGCTTCTGAGCAGATGACTATTTCTGGACCCCACTGAGGAGTAGGGCACATCACACCGATACCCCACAGGCAACACGGTAGAGGGAGAAGTTTGTCTGCAGAGGTCAGGATGAGAGCTGGACTGTGGCAGATACGGTCCAGAAGGCCCCTTGGAGACTTTCTGTTTCCAGGAACCCTCATTTAAGTGTCCACTTCAACCCTGACCTCTCCAGGAAATTCCCCATAATCCATAATACTCTCACTTCCTCTTTTCCAAAACTTTCCATCTCTCAGGATGGTGGCAATGGACAGCACCAGCCTGTGTGATAGTTTCCTAAAGGTACTAGCATGTAAAAGCAGTGTTCCTGGCTCCTAAATTGAGGTGCCAATTAGGAGGACGACAGGCACATGACCCTGGTGAAGGACAAGGCTCCTCATCATGACTGCAAGTTCTTTGCCATCATCTCCTCTTCTCCCAGGCAATCCCACTGCATCTCAGATTATACCGTTACCGTGGCTCACTACTGGCTCACTACTTGCCCAAGCAATGTCTCAGCGTTGCCAATTCCCAGACAACCTTTTCCCTTTCTAAGTTAACCCTCCAGTATTAGTTTTGGAGAAAGTGGCTTTTCCCACCCCTGTTTATGTGTCACCTCCAAGTGCAGCCACATCTCCGTCCTGTCGGTAATATGAGGGACCACATTCACTCTGCAGTTTGTCTGGTCTGGTGTTTGGAGGTACTAATTTTTGGCTTAAGTGGCAGAAATCTAGCTTAAATGAACTTGCTCATAAAGGAAACATAATGGTTCATGGAACTGGAAAGTGCAAGCAGCTCCCGGCTTCAGATCCAGCTTGATCCAGAGACTCAAACAATGTCATCAGGAGTTTCTTGCCCTCCACTTTTCACTTCTGCTTTTTCTGAAGATACAGAATAGTCGGGATACTCATAAATTATCCAGAAATGCCTGGACACAGCTCTCTCTCTTTGAGAGAGCCAAGACTCAACTTCAGTCATTAGCTGTGGCCGTGTTGTGACAGAGTAAAACAAGGGACATGGCACACAAACTCAAATTCCCATCAAGTCCAGGCAGTAATCTAAAAGAGTGAAATAGGCCAGCTGGAGAATGCACGCCTCATGAAAAGAGGGGCAATCACTATGTGGGATGTTGACCCATGGCTACCAGATCTGTTCATTTTTTTTGAGTAGACATAGTGTTAACCTTTATTTCTGCATTATACTGTCTTGGATCAAACAAAATAATATTTTCAAAGTACATAAATCAGCAGGAAAAAGTGTGTAACCAGTTTTCTCTGTAATAATATATTTTTGAATATAAAGGTCAAAAATCATCTTAATACTGATTTTATCCAAGAGATAGATCTATTTTCCGTATCAGCCTGACAATTAGGGGCAAAAGAGGAAAAAATAAAAACAATAAAAGAAAATTTAAAATGGAAGCATTTAAAAATTATTTAAAACATTTTAATTTATTTATTTATTTTAATTGGAGGCTAATTACTTTACACTATTGTATTGATTTTCCCATACATTAACATGACTCTGCCCCGGGTGTACATATGTTCCCCATCTTGAACCCCCTTCCCACCTCCCTCCCCATCCCATCCCTCTGGTTCATCCCAGTACACCAGCCCCGAGCATCTTGTATCATGCATCGAACTTGGACTGGCGATTCGTTTCACATATGATAATATACACGTTTCAATGCCATTCTCCCAAACCATCCCACCCTCACCCTCTCCCACAGAGTCCCAAAGACTGTTCTATATGTCTATGTCTCTTTTGCAGTCTCGTACACAGGTTTCAGGTTTCCATCTTTCTAAATTCCATATATATATGCATCAGTATACTGTATTGATGTTTTTCTTTCTGGCTTACTTCACTCTGTATAATTGGCTCCAATTTCATCCACCTCATTAAAACTGATTCAAATGCATTCTTCTTGATGGCTGAAAAATACTCCATTGTGTATATGTACCAAAGCTTTCTTATCCATTCATCTGCAGATGGACATCTAGGTTGCTTCCATGTCCTGGCTATTATAAACAGTGCTGCAATGAACATTGGAGTACATGTGTCTCTTTCAATTCTGGTTTCCTCGGTGTGTATGCCCAGGAGTGCGATTGCTGGATCATATGGCAGTTCTATTTCCAGATTTTTGAGGAATCTCCACACTGTTCTCCATAGTGGCTGTACTAGTTTGTATTCCCACCAACAGTGTAAGAGGGTTCCTTTCTCTCCACACCCTCTCCAGCATTTATTGCATGTAGACTTTTGGATAGCAGCCATTCTGACTGGTGTGAAATGGTATCTCATTGTGGTTTTGATTTGCATTTCTCTGATTATGAGGGATGTTGAGCATTTTTTCATGTGTTTGTTAGCCATCTTTATGTCTTCTTTGGAGAAATGTCTGTTTAGTTCTTTGGCCCATTTTCTGATTGGGTCACTTAGTTTTCTGGAATTGAGCTGCAGGAGCTGCTTGTATATTTTGGAGATTAATCCTTTATCAGTTGCTTCATTTGCTATTATTTTCTCCCATTCTGAAGGCTGTCTTTTCACCTTGCTTAGAGTTTCTTTTGCTGTGCAGAAGCTTTTGATTTTAATTAGGTCCCATTTGTTTATTTTTGCTTTTATTTCCAATATTCTGGGAGGTGGGTCTTGGAGGATCCTGCTGTGATTTATGTCAGAGAGTGTTTTGCCTACGTTCTCCTCTAGGAGTTTTATAGTATCTGGTCTTACATTTAGCTCTCTAATCCATTTTGAGTTTATTTTGGTGTATGGTGTTAGGAAGTGTTCTAATTTCATTCTTTTACAAGTGGCTGACCAGTTTTCCCAGCACCACTTGTTAAAGAGACTGTCTTTTGTCCATTTTATATTCTTGCCTCCTTTGTCAAAGATAAGGTGTCCATAGTTGCGTGGGTTTATCTCTGGGCTTTCTATTTTGTTCCATTGATCTATATTTCTGTCTTTATGCCAGTACCATACTGTCTTGGTGACTGTGGCTTTGTAGTAGAGCCTGAAGTCTGGCAGGTTAATTCCTCCAGTTCCATTTTTCTTCTTCAAGATTGCTTTGGCTATTCGAGGTTTTTTGTATTTCCATACAAACTGTGAGATTATTTGTTCTAGTTCTGTGAAAAATATCGTTGGTAGCTTGATAGGGATTGCATTGAATGTATAAATTACTTTGGGTAGTATACTCATTTTCACAATATTTATTCTTCCAATCCACAAACACGGTATATTTCTCCATCTATTAGTGTCCTCTTTGATTACTTTCACTAGTGTTTTATAGTTTTCTATGTACAAGTCTTTTGTTTCCTTAGGTAGATATATTCCTAATTATTTAATTCTTTTCGTTGCAACAGTGAATGGAATAGTTTCCTTAATTTCTCTTTCTATTTTCTCATTATTAGTGTATAGGAATGCAAGGGGTTTCTGTGTGTTGATTTTATATCCTGCAACTTTACTGTATTCATTGATTAGCTCTAGTAGTTTTCTGGTAGAGTCTTTAGGGTTTTCTGTGTAGAGGATCATGTCATCAGCGAACAGTGAAAGTTTTACTTCTTCTTTTCCAATTTGTATTCCTTTTATGTCTTTTTCTGCTCTGATTGCTGTAGCCAAAACTTCCAGAACTATGTTGAATAGTAGTGGTGAGAGTGGGCACCCTTTTCTTGTTCCTGACTTTAGGGGAAATGCTTTCAGTTTTTCACCGTTGAGGATAATGTTTGCTGTGGGTTTGTTGTATATAGCTTTTATTATGTTGAGATATGTCCCTTCTATTCCCACTTTCTGGAGAGTTTTTATCATAAATGGATGTTGTACTTTGTCAAAGGCTTTCTCTGCATCTATTGAGATAATCATATGATTTTCATTTTTTAGTTTGTTAATGTGGTGTATTACGTTGATTGATTTGCGGATATTGAAGAATCCTTGCATTCCTGGGATAAAGCCCACTTGGTCATGATGTATGATCTTCTTAATATGTTGTTGGATTCTGATTGCTAGAATTTTGTTAAGGATTTTTGCATCTATGTTCATCAGTGATATTGGCCTGTAGTTTTCTTTTTTTGTGGGATCTTTACCAGGTTTTGGGATTAGGGTGATAGTGGCCTCATAGAATGAGTTTGGAAGTTTTCCTTCCTCAGCAATTTTCTGAAAGAGTTTGAGTAGAATAGGTGTTAGCTCTTCACTAAATTTTTGGTAGAATTCAGCTGTGAAGCCGTCTGGACCTGGGCTTTTGTTTGCTGGAAGCTTTCCGATTACTTCCTCTATTTCCGTGCTTGTGATGGGTCTGTTCAGATTTTTTATTTCTTCCTGGTTCAGTTTTGGCAAGGTGTACTTTTCTAGGAATTTGTCCATTTCTTCCAAGTTATTCATTTTATTGCCATATAATTGCTGATAGCATTCTCTAATAATCCTTTGTATTTCTGTGTTGTCAGTTGTGATTTCTCCCTTTTCATTTCTAATTTTATTGATTTGGTTCTTCTCCCTTTCTTTCTTGATGAGTCTGGCTAGTGGTTTGTCAATTTTATTTACCTTCTCAAAGAACCAGCTTTGGCTTTGTTGATTTTTGCTATGGTCTCTTTTGTTTCTTTTGCATTTATCTCTGCCCTAATTTTTATGATTTCTTTCCTTTTGCTAACCCTGGGGTTCTCCATTTCTTCCTTTTCTAGTTTCTTTAGATGTAGAGTTAGGTTATTTATTTGACTTTTTTCTTGTTTCTTGAGGTGTGCCTGTATTGCTATGAACTTCCCCCATAGCACTGCTTTTACAGTGTCCCAGAGGTTTTGGGTTGTTGTGTTTTCATTTTCATTCATTTCTATGCATATTTTAATTTCTCTTTTGATTTCTTCTATGATTTGTTCATTATTCAGCAGTGTGTTGTTCAGCCTCCATATGTTGGCATTTTTAATAGTTTTTCTCCCGTAATTGAGATCTAATCTTACTGCATTGTGGTCAGAAAAGATGCTTGGAATGATTTCAATTTTTTTGAATTTACCAAGGCTAGATTTATGGCCCAGGATGTGATCTATCCTGGAAAAGGTTCCGTGTGCACTTGAGAAAAAGGTGAAATTCATTGTTTTGGGGTGAAATGTCCTATAGATATCTATTAGGTCTAACTGGTCTATTGTATCATTTAAAGTTTGTGTTTCCTTGTTAATTTTCTGTTTAGTTGATCTATCCATAGATGTAAGTGGGGTATTAAAGTCTCCCACTATTATTGTGTTATTGTTAATTTCCCCTTTCATAATTGTTAGTAATTGTTTTACATATTGCGGTGCTCCTATGTTGGGTGCATAAATATTTATAATTGTTATATCTTCTTCTTGGATTGATCCTTTGATCATTATGTATTTTCCTTCTTTGTCTCTTTTCACAGCCTTTGTTTTAAAATCAATTTTATCTGATATGAGTATTGCTACTCCTGCTTTCTTTTGGTCTCTATTTGTGTGGAATATCTTTTTCCAGCCCTTCACTTTCAGTCTGTATGTGTCCCTCGATTTGAGGTGGGTCTCTTGTAGACAACATATATGGGGGTCTTGTTTTTGTATCCATTCAGCCAGCCTTTGTCTTTTGGTTGGGGCATTCAACCCATTTACGTTTAAGGTGATTATTGATAAGTATGATCCCATTGCCATTTTCATTATTGTTTGGGTTCAAGTTTATATACCCTTTCTGTGTTTCCAGTCTAGAGAAGATCCTTTAGTATTTGTTGGAGAGCTGGTTTGGTGATGCGGAATTCTCTCAGCTTTTGCTTGTCTGTAAAGCTTTTGATTTCTCCTTCATATTTGAATGAGATCCTTGCTGGGTATAGTAATCTGGGCTGTAGGGTATTTTCTTTCATCACTTTAAGTATGTCTTGCCTTTCCCTCCTGGCCTGAAGAGTTTCTGTTGAAAGATCAGCTGTTATCCTTATGGGGATCCCCTTGTGTGTTATTTGTTGTTTTTCCCTTGCTGCTTTTAATATTTTTTCTTTGTGTTTGATCTTTGTTAATTTGATTAATATGTGCCTTGGGGTATTTCGCCTTGGGTTTATCCTGTTAGGGACTCTCTGTGTTTCTTGGACTTGGGTGATTATTTCCTTCCCCATTTTAGGGAAATTTTCAACTATTATCTCCTCGAGTATTCTCTCATGGTCTTTCTTTTTGTCTTCTTCTTCTGGGACTCCTATGATTCGAATGTTGGGGCGTTTAATATTGTCCCATATGTCTCTAATATTGTCCTCATTTCTTTTAATTCGTTTTTCTTTTTCCGTCTCTGTTTCATTTATTTCTACAATTCTATCTTCTAGCTCGCTTATCCTGTCTTCTGCCTCCGTTATTCTACTGTTTGTGCCCTCGAGAGTGTTTCTGATCTCGTCTATTGTATTATTCATTGTATATTGACTCTTTTTTATTTCCTCTAATTCTTTATTGAACATTTCTCCCATCTTCTCCATCCTTTTCTCCAGTTTATTTATCTGTAACTCCATTTTGCTTTCCAGATTTTGAATCATTTTCACAATTAAAATTCGAAATTCTTTATCGGGTAGGTTCCCTATATCTTCCTCTTTTGTTTGTGTTGGTGGGCATTTATCCTGTTCCTTTACTTGTTGGGTATTTCTCTCCCTCTTCATCTTGCTTATATTGCTGTGTTCGGGTGGCCTTTCTGTCTTCTGACAGTCTATGGAGTTCTCTTTATTATGTAGTTACCTCGTTGTGTGTGGGGTTGGATGGGTGACTTGTCAAGGTTCCCTGGTTAGGGAAGCTTGAGTAGATGTTCTGGTGGGTGGATATGGAACTGGATTTCTTCTCTCTGGAGTGCAAGGAAGTGTCCAGTAATGAGTTTGAGATGTCTGTGGGTTTGGGGTGGCTTTGGGCAGCCTGTATATTGAAGTTCAGTGCTATTCTCCTGTGTTGCTGGATAGCTTGCGTAGTATGTCTTTCACTGAAACTTGTTGACCCTTGGGTGGTGCCTGGTTTCAGTGTATGTATGGAGGCCTTTGATGAGTACCTATCAATTAATGTTCTCTGGAACCGGAGATCTCTGGTGTTCTCAGGATTTGGCCTTAAGCCTCTGCCTCTGGTTTTCAGTCTTATTCTTGCAGGAGGCTCAAGGCTTCTCCCTCTTCTGTTTTCTGGTCTCCTCAGTGTCTAATTCCCGTCCTGACACCAGGATGCGGTGGTGGACACTTTTTTTTCCCCCCAGGCTCTCCTATTCAGTCCTGCTGTAGGGAGGGAGGAACAACTAACAAATATCCCTGGCGTCTGTGGGGAGTGCTCGCGGTGTCTCCGCTACACTGGGAATGCTCCCGCTCGAGGCGTGTGTGCTTTCCCTGTTTATGCTGCTTAGGCCTTAGTTTGCTCTGCTGCAAGCTGTCCGCGGCTGGTGCTGGGTTGCATGCACTTCCCAGGTCTGAGCGGCTCAGGTTCAGGTCCTCGGGTACTCGACAAAGGCACAGACTTGGCTGGGCCTGTGTTTTGTGCCTTCCCCGGTCCTAGCAGCTCAGGTGACCAGGCGTTTGGCGAGCACAGTCGCTGCGACTTATCGCCTTCCCGGTCCCCGCCGCTCGGTTTTCTGGGAGTACAACCGGCGCAGTTTCTCAGGCGGATATCGACCGGCCCGAACCCAAGAAGTCCTGGCCAGCAAGGAAGCCTGCCTGCAGCTTGGCAGGGGAAGCCTCTCTGGGGCCGCGGCTGCCCCCGCCCTGGCGCTGGCTGCCCTCCCCGCCCACGTCGGCAGGGGCTGGGGGCTGGCGCGCCCAAGCCCGGTTCTCCCTCTAAGCGCAGCCGCCGGCTCTCCCTCCAAGCGCGGGCGCCGGCTCTCCCTCCAAACGCGGGTGCCGGCTCTCCCTCTAAGCGCCACCGTTGGTTCTCCCTCCAAGCACGCAGCCGTTCTCCCTCTAAGCGCAGCCGCTGGGTCTCCCTCCAAGCGCGGGCGCCGGCTCTCCCTCTAAGCGCCGCCGCTGGCGCTGGTTCTCCCTCTAAGCGCTGCTGCCGGCGCCTCCCTGCCCAGCCCCCACCTGCTAGTGAGGGGCGCGGGCGTCTGAGCCACTTCTCCGCTGAGAGTTTCCTCTGAGCACTTAGTCTGTGAGTTTTAATTATTTATGTCTTTTGTCTCCCAGTTATGCGGCCCTCTGAGGTTCCACTCGCCAGTGTTTCCAGGTGTTTGGAACCTTCTCTCTCTCTCTCTCTTTTTTTTTTTTAAGCCTCCCTTCCCGGGAGGGAGCTCCGTCCCTCCCTCTTTTGTCTCTCTTTTTTATCTTTTTATCTATTTCCTACCTCCTTTCGACGACTATGGGCTGCTTTTCTGACTGCCTGATGTCCTCTGCCGGTATTCAGAAGTTTTTTTGTGGGATTTACTCAGCGTTCAAATGTTCTTTTCTTGATTTTGTTGGGGGGAAAGTGGCCGTCCTGTCCTATTCCTCCGCCATCTTCCCGTCGACCCCTCTTTAATTTATTTATTTATTTTAATTGGAGGCTAATTACTTTACACTATTGTATTGATTTTCCCATACATTAACATGACTCTGCCCCGGGTGTACATATGTTCCCTATCTTGAACCCCCTTCCCACCTCCCTCCCCATCCCATCCCTCTGGTTCATCCCAGTACACCAGCCCCGAGCATCTTGTATCATGCATCGAACTTGGACTGGCGATTCGTTTCACATATGATAATATACATGTTTCAATGCCATTCTCCCAAACCATCCCACCCTCACCCTCTCCCACAGAGTCCAAAAGACTGTTCCATACATCTGTGTCTCTTTTGCTATCTCGTATATAGGGTTATCGTTATCATCTTTCTAAATTCCATATATATGCGTTAATATACAGTATTGGTGTTTTTCTTTCTGGCTTACTTCACTCTGTATAATAGGCTCCAGTTTCATCCACCTCATTAGGACTGATTCAAATGTATTCTTTTTAATTGCTGAGTAATACTCCATTGTGTAAATGTACCACAGCTTTCTTATCCATTCGTCTGTAGATGGACATCTAGGTTGCTTCCATGTCCTGGCTATTATAAACAGTGCTGCGATGAACATTGGAGTACATGTGTCTCTTTCAATTCTGGTTTCCTTGGTGTGTATACCCAGGGGTGCGATTGCTGGGTCGTATGGCAGTTCTATTTCGAGTTTTTTATGGAATCGCCACACTGTTCTCCATAGTGGTTGTACTAGTTTGCATTCCCACCAACAGTGTAAGAGGGTTCCCTTCTCTCCACACCCTCTCCAGCATTTATTGCTTGTAGACGTTTGGATAGCAGCCATTCTCACTGGACTGAAATGGTACCTCATTGTGGTTTTGATTTGCATTTCTCTGATTATGAGTGATGTTGAGCATCTTTTCATGTGTTTGTTAGCCATCTGTATGTCTTCTTTGGAGAAACGTCTGTTTAGTTCTTTGGTCCATTTTTTGGAATTGAGCTGCAGGAGTTGCTTATATATTTTTGAGATTAATCCTTTGTCAGTTGCTTCGTTTGCTATTATTTTCTCCCATTCTGAAGGCTGTCTTTTCACATTGCTTATAGTTTACTTTGCTGTGCAGAAGCTTTTAATTTTAATTAGGTCCCATTTGTTTATTTTTGCTTTTTTTCCAATATTCTGGGAGGTGGCTCATGGAGGATCCTGCTGTGATTTATGTCGGAGAGTGTTTTGCCTATGTTCTCCTCTAGGAGTTTTATAGTTTCTGGTGTTACATTTAGATCTTTAATCCATTTTGAGTTTATTTTTGTGTATGGTGTCAAGGAGTGTTCTAGTTTCATTCTTTTACAAGTGGTTGACCAGTTTTCCCAGCAGCACTTGTTAAAGAGATTGTCTTTTCTCCATTTTATATTCTTGCCTCCCTTGTCAAAGGTAAGGTGTCCCTAGGTGCATGGATTTATCTCTGGGCTTTCTATTTTGTTCCATTGATCTATACTTCTGTCTTTATGCCAGTACCATACTGTCTTGATGACTGTGGCTTTGTAGTAGAGCCTGAAGTCCGGCAGGTAGATTCCCCCAGTTCCATTCTTCTTTCTCAAGATTGCGTTGGCTATTCTAGGTTTTTTGTATTTCCATACAAATTGTGAAATTATTTGTTCTATCTCTGTGAAAAACACTGTTGATATCTGGATAGGAATTGCATTGAACTTATAAATTACTTTGGGTAATATATTCATTTTCACAATATTTATTCTTCCAATCCATGAACACGGTATATTTCTCTATGAGTGTCCTCTCTGATTTCTTTCACCAGTGTTTTATAGTTTTCTATATATAGGTCTTTTGCTTCTTTAGGTAGATATATTCCTAAGTATTTTATTCTTTTCGTTGCAATGGTGAATGGAATTGTTTCCTTAATTTCTCTTTCTGCTGCTGCTAAGTCGCTCAGTCATTTCTGACTCTGTGTGACCCCATAGACGGAAACCCACCAGGCTCCCCCATCCCTAGGATTCTCCAGGCAAGAACACTGGAATGGGTTGCCATTTCCTTCTCCAATGTGTGAAAATGAAAAGTGAAAGTGAAGTCGCTCAGTCGTGTCCGAACCTTAGCGACCCCACGGACTGCAGCCTACCAGGCTCCTCCATCCATGGGATTTTCTAGCCAAGAGTGCTGGAGTGGCTTGTCATTGCCTTCTCCGGATTTCTCTTTCTATTTTCTCATTATTAGTGTATAGGAATGCAAGGGATTTCTGTGTGTTGATTTTATATCCTGCAACTTTACTATAGTCATTGATTAGCTCTAGGAATTTTCTGGTAGAGTCTTTAGGGTTTTCTGCGTAGAGTATCATGTCATCTGCAAACAGTGAGAGTTTTACTTCTTCTTTTCCAATTTTGATTCCTTTTATGCCTTTTTCTGCTCTGATTGCTGTGGCCAAAACTTCCAAAACTATGTTGAATAGTCGTGGTGTGAGTGGGCACCCTTGTCTTGTTCCTGACTTTAAGGGAAACTCTTTCAATTTTTCACCATTGAGGATAATGTTGCTGTAGGTTTGTCATATATAGCTTTCATTATGTTGAGGAATGTGCCTTCTATTCCTGCCTTCTGGAGGGTTTTGATCATAAATGGATGTTGAATTTTGTCAAAGGCTTTCTCTGCATCTATTGATATAATCCTATGGTTTTTACTTTTCAATTTGTTGATGTGGTGTATTACATTGACTGATTTGCGGATATTGAAGAATCCTTGCATCCCTGGGATAAAGCCCACTTGGTCATGATGTATGATCTTTTTGATGTGTTGTTGGATTCTGATCGCTACAATTTTGTTAAGGATTTTTGCATCTATGTTCATCAGTGATATTGGCCTGTAGTTCTCTTTTTTCCTGGCATCTTTGTCAGGTTTTAATATTAGGGTGATGGTGGCCTCATAGAATGAGTTTGGAAGTTTACCTTCTTCTGCTGTTTTCTGGAAGAGTTTGAGTAGAATAGGTGTTAGCTCTTCACTAAATTTTTGGTCGAATTCAGCTGTGAAGCCGTCTGGACCTGGGCTTTTGTTTGCTGGAAGATTTCTCATTACAGTTTCAATTTCCGTGCTTGTGATGGGTCTGTTAAGATTTTCTATTTCTTCCTGGTTCAGTTTGGGAAAGTTGTACTTTTCTAAGAATTTGTCCATTTCTTCCAAGATGTCCGTTTTATTTGCATATAATTGCTGATAGCAGTCTCTTATGATCCTTTGTATTTCTGTGTTGTCTGTTGTGATCTCTCCCTTTTCATTTCTAATTTCATTGATTTGGCTTTTCTCCCTTTGTTTCTTGATGAGTCTGGCTAGTGGTTTGTCAATTTTATTTACCTTCTCAAAGAACCAGCTTTGGCTTTGTTGATTTTTGCTATGGTCTCTTTTGTTTCTTTTGCATTTATCTCTGCCCTAATTTTTATGATTTCTTTCCTTCTGCTAACCCTGGGGTTCTCCATTTCTTCCTTTTCTAGTTGCTTAAGGTGTAAAGTTAGGTTATTTAGTTGGCTTTTTTCTTGTTTCTTGAGATATGCCTGTATGTCTATGAACATTCCCATTAGCACTGCTTTTAAAGTGTCCCACAGGTTTTGGGTTGTTGTGTTTTCATTTTCATTCATTTCTATGCATAATTTGATTTCTTCTATGATTTGTTCGTTATTCAGCAACGTGTTGATCAGCCTCCATATGTTGGAATTTTTAATAGTTTTTCTCCTGTAACTGAGATCTAGTCTTACTGAATTGTGGTCAGAAAAGATGCTTGGAATGATTTCAATTTTTTTGAATTTATCAAGGCTAGATTTATGGCCCAGGATGTTTTCTATCCTGGAGAAGGTTCCGTGTGCACTTGAGAAGAAGGTGAAATTCATTGTTTTGGGTTAAATGTCCTATAGATAACTGTTAGTTCTAACTGGTCTATTGTGCCATTTAACGTTTGTGTTTCCTTGTTAATTTTCTGTTTAGTTGATCTATCCATAGGTGTGAGTGGGGTATTAAAGTCTCCCACTATTATTGTGTTATTGTTAATTTCCCCTTTCATACTTGTTAGTATCTGTCTTACATATTGCGGTGCTCCTATGTTGGATGCATATATAATTATAATTGTTATATCTTCTTCTTGGATTGATCCTGTGATCATTATGTAGTGTCTTTCTTTGTCTCTTTTCACAGCCTTTGTCTTAAAGTCTATATCATCTGAAACGAGTATTGCTACTCCTGCTTTCTTTTGGTCTTTATTTGTGAAATCAATCTTGAGAAAGAAGAATGGAACTGGGGGAATCTACCTGCCGGACTTCAGGCTCTACTACAAAGCCACAGTCATCAAGACAGTATGGTACTGGCATAAAGACAGAAGTATAGATCAATGGAACAAAATAGAAAGCCCAGAGATAAATCCATGCACCTAGGGACACCTTACCTTTGACAAGGGAGGCAAGAATATAAAATGGAGAAAAGACAATCTCTTTAACAAGTGCTGCTGGGAAAACTGGTCAACCACTTGTAAAAGAATGAAACTAGAACACTCCTTGACACCATACACAAAAATAAACTCAAAATGGATTAAAGATCTAAATGTAACACCAGAAACTATAAAACTCCTAGAGGAGAACATAGGCAAAACACTCTCCGACATAAATCACAGCAGGATCCTCCATGAGCCACCTCCCAGAATATTGGAAAAAAAGCAAAAATAAACAAATGGGACCTAATTAAAATTAAAAGCTTCTGCACAGCAAAGTAAACTATAAGCAATGTGAAAAGACAGCCTTCAGAATGGGAGAAAATAATAGCAAACGAAGCAACTGACAAAGGATTAATCTCAAAAATATATAAGCAACTCCTGCAGCTCAATTCCAAAAAATGGACCAAAGAACTAAACAGACGTTTCTCCAAAGAAGACATACAGATGGCTAACAAACACATGAAAAGATGCTCAACATCACTCATAATCAGAGAAATGCAAATCAAAACCACAATGAGGTACCATTTCAGTCCAGTGAGAATGGCTGCTATCCAAACGTCTACAAGCAATAAATGCTGGAGAGGGTGTGGAGAGAAGGGAACCCTCTTACACTGTTGGTGGGAATGCAAACTAGTACAACCACTATGGAGAACAGTGTGGCGATTCCATAAAAAACTCGAAATAGAACTGCCATACGACCCAGCAATCGCACCCCTGGGTATACACACCAAGGAAACCAGAATTGAAAGAGACACATGTACTCCAATGTTCATCGCAGCACTGTTTATAATAGCCAGGACATGGAAGCAACCTAGATGTCCATCTACAGACGAATGGATAAGAAAGCTGTGGTACATTTACACAATGGAGTATTACTCAGCAATTAAAAAGAATACATTTGAATCAGTCCTAATGAGGTGGATGAAACTGGAGCCTATTATACAGAGTGAAGTAAGCCAGAAAGAAAAACACCAATACTGTATATTAACGCATATATATGGAATTTAGAAAGATGATAACGATAACCCTATATACGAGATAGCAAAAGAGACACAGATGTATGGAACAGTCTTTTGGACTCTGTGGGAGAGGGTGAGGGTGGGATGGTTTGGGAGAATGGCATTGAAACATGTATATTATCATATGTGAAACGAATCGCCAGTCCAAGTTCGATGCATGATACAAGATGCTCGGGGCTGGTGTACTGGGATGAACCAGAGGGATGGGATGGGGAGGGAGGTGGGAAGGGGGTTCAAGATAGGGAACATATGTACACCCGGGGCAGAGTCATGTTAATGTATGGGAAAATCAATACAATAGTGTAAAGTAATTAGCCTCCAATTAAAATAAATAAATAAATTAAAGAGGGGTCGACGGGAAGATGGCGGAGGAATAGGACAGGACGGCCACTTTCCCCCCAACAAAATCAAGAAAAGAACATTTGAACGCTGAGTAAATCCCACAAAAAAACTTCTGAATACCGGCAGAGGACATCAGGCAGTCAGAAAAGCAGCCCATAGTCGTCGAAAGGAGGTAGGAAATAGATAAAAAGATAAAAAAGAGAGACAAAAGAGGGAGGGACGGAGCTCCCTCCCGGGAAGGGAGGCTTAAAAAAAAAAAAGAGAGAGAGAGAGAGAAGGTTCCAAACACCTGGAAACACTGGCGAGTGGAACCTCAGAGGGCCGCATAACTGGGAGACAAAAGACATAAATAATTAAAACTCACAGACTAAGTGCTCAGAGGAAACTCTCAGCGGAGAAGTGGCTCAGACGCCCGCGCCCCTCACTAGCAGGTGGGGGCTGGGCAGGGAGGCGCCGGCAGCAGCGCTTAGAGGGAGAACCAGCGCCAGCGGCGGCGCTTAGAGGGAGAGCCGGCGCCCGCGCTTGGAGGGAGACCCGGCGGCTGCGCTTAGAGGGAGAACGGCTGCGTGCTTGGAGGGAGAACCAACGGTGGCGCTTAGAGGGAGAGCCGGCACCCGCGTTTGGAGGGAGAGCCGGCGCCCGCGCTTGGAGGGAGAGCCGGCGGCTGCGCTTAGAGGGAGAACCGGGCTTGGGCGCGCCAGCCCCCAGCCCCTGCCGACGTGGGCGGGGAGGGCAGCCAGCGCCAGGGCGGGGGCAGCCGCGGCCCCAGAGAGGCTTCCCCTGCCAAGCTGCAGGCAGGCTTCCTTGCTGGCCAGGACTTCTTGGGTTCGGGCCGGTCGATATCCGCCTGAGAAACTGCGCCGGTTGTACTCCCAGAAAACCGAGCGGCGGGGACCGGGAAGGCGATAAGTCGCAGCGACTGTGCTCGCCAAACGCCTGGTCACCTGAGCTGCTAGGACCGGGGAAGGCACAAAACACAGGCCCAGCCAAGTCTGTGCCTTTGTCGAGTACCCGAGGACCTGAACCTGAGCCGCTCAGACCTGGGAAGTGCATGCAACCCAGCACCAGCCGCGGACAGCTTGCAGCAGAGCAAACTAAGGCCTAAGCAGCATAAACAGGGAAAGCACACACGCCTCGAGCGGGAGCATTCCCAGTGTAGCGGAGACACCGCGAGCACTCCCCACAGACGCCAGGGATATTTGTTAGTTGTTCCTCCCTCCCTACAGCAGGACTGAATAGGAGAGCCTGGGGGGAAAAAAAAGTGTCCACCACCGCATCCTGGTGTCAGGACGGGAATTAGACACTGAGGAGACCAGAAAACAGAAGAGGGAGAAGCCTTGAGCCTCCTGCAAGAATAAGACTGAAAACCAGAGGCAGAGGCTTAAGGCCAAATCCTGAGAACACCAGAGATCTCCGGTTCCAGAGAACATTAATTGATAGGTACTCATCAAAGGCCTCCATACATACACTGAAACCAGGCACCACCCAAGGGTCAACAAGTTTCAGTGAAAGACATACTACGCAAGCTATCCAGCAACACAGGAGAATAGCACTGAACTTCAATATACAGGCTGCCCAAAGCCACCCCAAACCCACAGACATCTCAAACTCATTACTGGACACTTCCTTGCACTCCAGAGAGAAGAAATCCAGTTCCATATCCACCCACCAGAACATCTACTCAAGCTTCCCTAACCAGGGAACCTTGACAAGTCACCCATCCAACCCCACACACAACGAGGTAACTACATAATAAAGAGAACTCCATAGACTGTCAGAAGACAGAAAGGCCACCCGAACACAGCAATATAAGCAAGATGAAGAGGGAGAGAAATACCCAACAAGTAAAGGAACAGGATAAATGCCCACCAACACAAACAAAAGAGGAAGATATAGGGAACCTACCCGATAAAGAATTTCGAATTTTAATTGTGAAAATGATTCAAAATCTGGAAAGCAAAATGGAGTTACAGATAAATAAACTGGAGAAAAGGATGGAGAAGATGGGAGAAATGTTCAATAAAGAATTAGAGGAAATAAAAAAGAGTCAATATACAATGAATAATACAATAGACGAGATCAGAAACACTCTCGAGGGCACAAACAGTAGAATAACGGAGGCAGAAGACAGGATAAGCGAGCTAGAAGATAGAATTGTAGAAATAAATGAAACAGAGACGGAAAAAGAAAAACGAATTAAAAGAAATGAGGACAATATTAGAGACATATGGGACAATATTAAACGCCCCAACATTCGAATCATAGGAGTCCCAGAAGAAGAAGACAAAAAGAAAGACCATGAGAGAATACTCGAGGAGATAATAGTTGAAAATTTCCCTAAAATGGGGAAGGAAATAATCACCCAAGTCCAAGAAACACAGAGAGTCCCTAACAGGATAAACCCAAGGCGAAATACCCCAAGGCACATATTAATCAAATTAACAAAGATCAAACACAAAGAAAAAATATTAAAAGCAGCAAGGGAAAAACAACAAATAACACACAAGGGGATCCCCATAAGGATAACAGCTGATCTTTCAACAGAAACTCTTCAGGCCAGGAGGGAAAGGCAAGACATACTTAAAGTGATGAAAGAAAATACCCTACAGCCCAGATTACTATACCCAGCAAGGATCTCATTCAAATATGAAGGAGAAATCAAAAGCTTTACAGACAAGCAAAAGCTGAGAGAATTCCGCATCACCAAACCAGCTCTCCAACAAATACTAAAGGATCTTCTCTAGACTGGAAACACAGAAAGGGTATATAAACTTGAACCCAAACAATAATGAAAATGGCAATGGGATCATACTTATCAATAATCACCTTAAACGTAAATGGGTTGAATGCCCCAACCAAAAGACAAAGGCTGGCTGAATGGATACAAAAACAAGACCCCCATATATGTTGTCTACAAGAGACCCACCTCAAATCGAGGGACACATACAGACTGAAAGTGAAGGGCTGGAAAAAGATATTCCACACAAATAGAGACCAAAAGAAAGCAGGAGTAGCAATACTCATATCAGATAAAATTGATTTTAAAACAAAGGCTGTGAAAAGAGACAAAGAAGGAAAATACATAATGATCAAAGGATCAATCCAAGAAGAAGATATAACAATTATAAATATTTATGCACCCAACATAGGAGCACCGCAATATGTAAAACAATTACTAACAATTATGAAAGGGGAAATTAACAATAACACAATAATAGTGGGAGACTTTAATACCCCACTTACATCTATGGATAGATCAACTAAACAGAAAATTAACAAGGAAACACAAACTTTAAATGATACAATAGACCAGTTAGACCTAATAGATATCTATAGGACATTTCACCCCAAAACAATGAATTTCACCTTTTTCTCAAGTGCACACGGAACCTTTTCCAGGATAGATCACATCCTGGGCCATAAATCTAGCCTTGGTAAATTCAAAAAAATTGAAATCATTCCAAGCATCTTTTCTGACCACAATGCAGTAAGATTAGATCTCAATTACGGGAGAAAAACTATTAAAAATGCCAACATATGGAGGCTGAACAACACACTGCTGAATAATGAACAAATCATAGAAGAAATCAAAAGAGAAATTAAAATATGCATAGAAATGAATGAAAATGAAAACACAACAACCCAAAACCTCTGGGACACTGTAAAAGCAGTGCTATGGGGGAAGTTCATAGCAATACAGGCACACCTCAAGAAACAAGAAAAAAGTCAAATAAATAACCTAACTCTACATCTAAAGAAACTAGAAAAGGAAGAAATGGAGAACCCCAGGGTTAGCAAAAGGAAAGAAATCATAAAAATTAGGGCAGAGATAAATGCAAAAGAAACAAAAGAGACCATAGCAAAAATCAACAAAGCCAAAGCTGGTTCTTTGAGAAGGTAAATAAAATTGACAAACCACTAGCCAGACTCATCAAGAAAGAAAGGGAGAAGAACCAAATCAATAAAATTAGAAATGAAAAGGGAGAAATCACAACTGACAACACAGAAATACAAAGGATTATTAGAGAATGCTATCAGCAATTATATGGCAATAAAATGAATAACTTGGAAGAAATGGACAAATTCCTAGAAAAGTACACCTTGCCAAAACTGAACCAGGAAGAAATAAAAAATCTGAACAGACCCATCACAAGCACGGAAATAGAGGAAGTAATCGGAAAGCTTCCAGCAAACAAAAGCCCAGGTCCAGACGGCTTCACAGCTGAATTCTACCAAAAATTTAGTGAAGAGCTAACACCTATTCTACTCAAACTCTTTCAGAAAATTGCTGAGGAAGGAAAACTTCCAAACTCATTCTATGAGGCCACTATCACCCTAATCCCAAAACCTGGTAAAGATCCCACAAAAAAAGAAAACTACAGGCCAATATCACTGATGAACATAGATGCAAAAATCCTTAACAAAATTCTAGCAATCAGAATCCAACAACATATTAAGAAGATCATACATCATGACCAAGTGGGCTTTATCCCAGGAATGCAAGGATTCTTCAATATCCGCAAATCAATCAACGTAATACACCACATTAACAAACTAAAAAATGAAAATCATATGATTATCTCAATAGATGCAGAGAAAGCCTTTGACAAAGTACAACATCCATTTATGATAAAAACTCTCCAGAAAGTGGGAATAGAAGGGACATATCTCAACATAATAAAAGCTATATACAACAAACCCACAGCAAACATTATCCTCAACGGTGAAAAACTGAAAGCATTTCCCCTAAAGTCAGGAACAAGACAAGGGTGCCCACTCTCACCACTACTATTCAACATAGTTCTGGAAGTTTTGGCTACAGCAATCAGAGCAGAAAAAGACATAAAAGGAATACAAATTGGAAAAGAAGAAGTAAAACTTTCACTGTTCGCTGATGACATGATCCTCTACACAGAAAACCCTAAAGACTCTACCAGAAAACTACTAGAGCTAATCAATGAATACAGTAAAGTTGCAGGATATAAAATCAACACACAGAAACCCCTTGCATTCCTATACACTAATAATGAGAAAATAGAAAGAGAAATTAAGGAAACTATTCCATTCACTGTTGCAACGAAAAGAATTAAATAATTAGGAATATATCTACCTAAGGAAACAAAAGACTTGTACATAGAAAACTATAAAACACTAGTGAAAGTAATCAAAGAGGACACTAATAGATGGAGAAATATACCGTGTTTGTGGATTGGAAGAATAAATATTGTGAAAATGAGTATACTACCCAAAGTAATTTATACATTCAATGCAATCCCTATCAAGCTACCAACGATATTTTTCACAGAACTAGAACAAATAATCTCACAGTTTGTATGGAAATACAAAAAACCTCGAATAGCCAAAGCAATCTTGAAGAAGAAAAATGGAACTGGAGGAATTAACCTGCCAGACTTCAGGCTCTACTACAAAGCCACAGTCACCAAGACAGTATGGTACTGGCATAAAGACAGAAATATAGATCAATGGAACAAAATAGAAAGCCCAGAGATAAACCCACGCAACTATGGACACCTTATCTTTGACAAAGGAGGCAAGAATATAAAATGGACAAAAGACAGTCTCTTTAACAAGTGGTGCTGGGAAAACTGGTCAGCCACTTGTAAAAGAATGAAATTAGAACACTTCCTAACACCATACACCAAAATAAACTCAAAATGGATTAGAGAGCTAAATGTAAGACCAGATACTATAAAACTCCTAGAGGAGAACGTAGGCAAAACACTCTCTGACATAAATCACAGCAGGATCCTCCAAGACCCACCTCCCAGAATATTGGAAATAAAAGCAAAAATAAACAAATGGGACCTAATTAAAATCAAAAGCTTCTGCACAGCAAAAGAAACTCTAAGCAAGGTGAAAAGACAGCCTTCAGAATGGGAGAAAATAATAGCAAATGAAGCAACTGATAAAGGATTAATCTCCAAAATATACAAGCAGCTCCTGCAGCTCAATTCCAGAAAACTAAGTGACCCAATCAGAAAATGGGCCAAAGAACTAAACAGACATTTCTCCAAAGAAGACATAAAGATGGCTAACAAACACATGAAAAAATGCTCAACATCCCTCATAATCAGAGAAATGCAAATCAAAACCACAATGAGATACCATTTCACACCAGTCAGAATGGCTGCTATCCAAAAGTCTACATGCAATAAATGCTGGAGAGGGTGTGGAGAGAAAGGAACCCTCTTACACTGTTGGTGGGAATACAAACTAGTACAGCCACTATGGAGAACAGTGTGGAGATTCCTCAAAAATCTGGAAATAGAACTGCCATATGATCCAGCAATCGCACTCCTGGGCATACACACCGAGGAAACCAGAATTGAAAGAGACACATGTACTCCAATGTTCATTGCAGCACTGTTTATAATAGCCAGGACATGGAAGCAACCTAGATGTCCATCTGCAGATGAATGGATAAGAAAGCTTTGGTACATATACACAATGGAGTATTTTTCAGCCATCAAGAAGAATGCATTTGAATCAGTTTTAATGAGGTGGATGAAATTGGAGCCAATTATACAGAGTGAAGTAAGCCAGAAAGAAAAACATCAATACAGTATACTGATGCATATATATATGGAATTTAGAAAGATGGAAACCTGAAACCTGTGTACGAGACTGCAAAAGAGACATAGACATATAGAACAGTCTTTGGGACTCTGTGGGAGAGGGTGAGGGTGGGATGGTTTGGGAGAATGGCATTGAAACGTGTATATTATCATATGTGAAACGAATCGCCAGTCCAAGTTCGATGCATGATACAAGATGCTCGGGGCTGGTGTACTGGGATGAACCAGAGGGATGGGATGGGGAGGGAGGTGGGAAGGGGGTTCAAGATGGGGAACATATGTACACCCGGGGCAGAGTCATGTTAATGTATGGGAAAATCAATACAATAGTGTAAAGTAATTAGCCTCCAATTAAAATAAATAAATAAATTAAAATGTTTTAAATAATTTTTAAATGCTTCCATTTTAAATTTTCTTTTATTGTTTTTATTTTTTCCTCTTTTGCCCCTAATTGTCAGGCTGATACGGAAAATAGATCTATCTCTTGGATAAAATCAGTATTAAGATGATTTTTGACCTTTATATTCAAAAATATATTATTACAGAGAAAACTGGTTACACACTTTTTCCTGCTGATTTATGTACTTTGAAAATATTATTTTGTTTGATCCAAGACAGTATAATGCAGAAATAAAGGTTAACACTATGTCTACTCAAAAAAAATGAACAGATCTGGTAGCCATGGGTCAACATCCCACATAGTGATTGCCCCTCTTTTCATGAGGCGTGCATTCTCCAGCTGGCCTATTTCACTCTTTTAGATTACTGCCTGGACTTGATGGGAATTTGAGTTTGTGTGCCATGTCCCTTGTTTTACTCTGTCACAACACGGCCACAGCTAATGACTGAAGTTGAGTCTTGGCTCTCTCAAAGAGAGAGAGCTGTGTCCAGGCATTTCTGGATAATTTATGAGTATCCCGACTATTCTGTATCTTCAGAAAAAGCAGAAGTGAAAAGTGGAGGGCAAGAAACTCCTGATGACATTGTTTGAGTCTCTGGATCAAGCTGGATCTGAAGCCGGGAGCTGCTTGCACTTTCCAGTTCCATGAACCATTATGTTTCCTTTATGAGCAAGTTCATTTAAGCTAGATTTCTGCCACTTAAGCCAAAAATTAGTACCTCCAAACACCAGACCAGACAAACTGCAGAGTGAATGTGGTCCCTCATATTACCGACAGGACGGAGATGTGGCTGCACTTGGAGGTGACACATAAACAGGGGTGGGAAAAGCCACTTTCTCCAAAACTAATACTGGAGGGTTAACTTAGAAAGGGAAAAGGTTGTCTGGGAATTGGCAACGCTGAGACATTGCTTGGGCAAGTAGTGAGCCAGTAGTGAGCCACGGTAACGGTATAATCTGAGATGCAGTGGGATTGCCTGGGAGAAGAGGAGATGATGGCAAAGAACTTGCAGTCATGATGAGGAGCCTTGTCCTTCACCAGGGTCATGTGCCTGTCGTCCTCCTAATTGGCACCTCAATTTAGGAGCCAGGAACACTGCTTTTACATGCTAGTACCTTTAGGAAACTATCACACAGGCTGGTGCTGTCCATTGCCACCATCCTGAGAGATGGAAAGTTTTGGAAAAGAGGAAGTGAGAGTATTATGGATTATGGGGAATTTCCTGGAGAGGTCAGGGTTGAAGTGGACACTTAAATGAGGGTTCCTGGAAACAGAAAGTCTCCAAGGGGCCTTCTGGACCGTATCTGCCACAGTCCAGCTCTCATCCTGACCTCTGCAGACAAACTTCTCCCTCTACCGTGTTGCCTGTGGGGTATCGGTGTGATGTGCCCTACTCCTCAGTGGGGTCCAGAAATAGTCATCTGCTCAGAAGCCATCTGATGCCCCCAGAAGGCCATCCTACCCTTTAGCTAAGGCTTCCTGGGGACAGGGACCTCCCAGGTGAAGCTCTGTCCTCCCAAGCAGCCGCAGCCAGCTTCCCCAGCTCAGTCCAGCCAGCCTTTTCCAAGTCCTATCTGAGTCAATCCAGCTTGCCCTGCTTTGCACTAGGCTAGGAACCAAGATGACCTCTGATCTTGGGCATCCTTGTATGAAACCAAGACTCCAGTTGGAGGTTCTCTGCCCCTGGGATACCTGATTAAACTTGGTGCAACCTGAATGCCACAGCCTTGCAGAAATCCAGACTCCACACCCGAGATTTCCCTCTATTCCTTTGGCCCGTTTTCTCCCTCTCCAACTGCCCTCCCCAATCGGGAGTCCCACACAGGTCCAGCAGCAGGTCCTGTCGTACTGAATGTCCTCCTTGGCAAACCAGTTGCTCTCCCAGCTCAAGAAAGAAGGCAGGGCCAGTGCCTCCTTGGAAGGAGGAAGGCATAAAGTAAGAGACAGCTGGAGAACCTGGAAACGCTGCCCCTTCTACTCCAAGAGTTGCAGAAGAGTAGAAGGCGGGACCTCAGGGTGAACATCTATTTCTGTTTTATTGACTATGTCAAAGCCTTTGACTGTGTGGATCACAATAAACTGTGGAAAATTCTGAAAGAGATGGGAATACCAGACCACCTGACCTGCCTCTTGAGAAACCTGTATGCAGGTCAGGAAGCAACAGTTAGAACTGGACATGGAACAACAGACTGGTTCCAAATAGGAAAAGGAGTACGTCAAGGCTGTATATTGTCACCCTGCTTTTTTAACTTCTATGCAGAGTACATCATGAGAAACGCTGGGCTGGAGGAAGCACAAGCTGGAATCAAGATTGCTGGGAGAAATATCAATAACCTCAGATATGCAGATGACACCACCTTTATGGCAGAAAGTGAAGAGGCACTAAAAAGCCTCTTGATGAAAGTGAAAGAGGAGAGTGAAAAAGTTGACTTGAAGCTCAACATTCAGAAAACTAAGATCATGGCATCTGGTCCCATCACTTCGTGGGAAATAGATGAGAAAACGGTGGAAACAGTGTCAGACTTTATTATTTTGGGCTCCAAAATCACTGCAGATGCTGATTGCAGCCATGAAACTAAAAGATGCTTACTCCTTGGAAGGAAAGTTATGACAAACCTAGACAGCATATTAAAAAGCAGAGACATTACTTTGCCAACCAAGGTCTGTCTAGTCAAGGCTATGGTTTTTCCAGTGGTCATGTATGGATGTGAGAGTTGGGCTGTGAAGAAAGCTGATCGCCGAAGAATTGATGCTTTTGAACTGTGGTGTTGGAGAAGACTCTTGAGAGTCCCTTGGACTGCAAGGAGATCCAACCAGTCCATCCCAAAGACCAATCCTGGGTGTGCATTGGAAAGACTGATGCTGAAACTGAAACTCCAATACTTTGGCCACCTCATGCAAAGAGTTGACTCATTGGAAAAGACCCTGATGTTGGGAGGGATTGGGGGCAGGAGGAGAAGGGGATGACAGAGGATGAGATGGCTGGATGGCATCACCGACTCGATGGACATGAGTGAGCGAACTCCGGGAGTTGGTGATGGACAGGGAGGCCTGGTGTGCTGCAGTTCACGGGGTCACAAAGAGTCGGACAAGACTGAGCGACTGAACTGAACTGGGTGAACAAGTGGAGAGCAGGTTGTCATACAATTCTCCCTTCAGACCAGAGGTTGGGGGGAAACTTGAATTCAGAGAAGCTTGTGTGCAGCCTTAGTCATTGTGGTGCATCCATGCAATGGGACACACCACCCAGCAAACCACTGATAGATGCAGTATGAATGGATTTCACAGACATGGTTTGGAGCAAAACAGTCAGACTCATGAGGGTAAATACTTTTTCCCATTTATGTGAAATCAAGAACAGTCAAAACCATCGTAGAAGAACTTCCCTGATGATTCAGTGGTTAAGACTTCACCTTCCAAGGCAGGGGGTGCAGGTCTGATCCCTGGTAGGGGGACCTAAGATCCCACATGTCTTGAGGCTAGAAAACCAAAACAGAGACAATGTTGTAACAAATTCAACAAAGACTTTTTAAAAATGATCCACTTCCAAAAAGTCTTAAAAAAAAACAAACAAACAGTCATAGATATCAAATAGTGGTTACTTTTAGGGGATTCACTGCAAAAAAAAAAAAGAAAGAAAGAAATGTGAGGGAGGGAAGTCCCTGGTGGTCCAGTGGTTAGGACTCTGCACTTCCACTCCCAGTGGCCAGCGTTCAATCCCTGTTCAAGGAATTAAGATTCCACAAGCCTTTTGGCAAGGCGAAAAAAGAGAGTGAACAGGAGAGAAACTTCTGAGGAGCTGACAATGTTCTTTATCTGGGTCTGGGTGATGACTACACACACATATCCATGTGCCAAAATTCATCAAGCCGTAAGAGGCACACACTTAGTTCTATGCAAGCCACACCTCAATAATTCCTTTTAAGTTTTTTATTTCGTTTTTTGGCTGTGCCGGTTCTTTGTCACTGCTTGGACTTTTCTCTAGCTGTGATGAGCAGGGGCCACTCTCTCGTTGCAGAGCACGGGCTTCTCATTTCAGTGGCCTCTCTTGTTTTGGAGCACAGGCTACAGAACGCATGGACTTCAGTGGTTGTGGTTCCCAGGCCCTGGAGCACAGGCTCAGGAGTTAGGGTGCACAGGCTTAGCGGCTCTGCAGCATGTGGGAACTTCCCGAACCAGGGACCGAAGCTGTGTCTCCTGTATTGGCAGGCAGATTCCCCACCACTGAGCCACCAGGGAAGCCCTTCAATAATTTTTTTAATAGGGAGCTGGGGGAACGGTAAAGCAGAGATAGCAGTTCTGTACTATGCTCTTGGGAACTGTGTATCTACCAGGCGAAGGGCAGCTGGTATTGCAGAGGGAGCTGACGTCACCAAACTGTCTGGCTCTACTCTAGGTGTAGCATATTCTAAACTGTAATCTACATGGCATTTTTAAATGGGAAACAGGGAATGGGGAGGAGATGGGGAAATGCTCCTGGCTGTAGAGGGGCATGACCCTCTTAAGGACTAAACCAGGCTACCAAATCCACACACATGCAAATGCAGGACACATTGCTCTAGGAGTGAACAGGGGGAAGGGAGCACTGTTGGAAAACAGACTGCCACATTTTACTCCCTGTCAGGATATTTAGGGATATTTTCCTATTTCTGTCCCCTCTTCCCTTCCCTGAGGGCTCCTGCAGCCCTTGCAGGGGAGAGTTGATGCAGGGCAGAGAGCAAAACTGGAGGTCTCTGGCTTGTGTTCTAAAAGCCGACGCCCTCTGCACAAAGAATAAAAGAAGATTCAAACTGCATTTCCTTCATGTCTTCACCAGAATTATTAAAGAGGGAGGATTTCTTCCAGGACAAAAAAAAAAAAGAGAGTTCTGCTGAGAGCCCAGGGTTAGTAGGTGCAAACTATTACCTTTAGAATAGATAAACAGGGACTTCCCTGGTGGTCCAGTGGTTAAGATTTCCACTGCAGGGAGCGAGTGTTCTGTCCCCAGTCAGGGAACTAAGATCCCACATGCCCTGTGGCACAGCCAAAAAGAATAGAATGGATAAACAACAAGGTCCTACTGGATAGCACAGGGAACTGTATCCAATCTCCTGGAATAAACCTTAAAGGAAAAGGGTATTTTTTAAATGTATGCATGTGTATAACAGAGTCACTTTGCTGTTCAGCAGAAATTAACACAATATTGTAAATCAACTGCACCTCAATTAAAAAAAAAGAAAGAAAGATAATGAAACACTCATTTAGAAGGAAAAAAAAAAAAAAGGTGGGGTTGGAATTCCCTGCTGACCCGGTGGTTAGGATTCTGGACCTTCATTGCTAGGGCCCCGGGTTTGACCTGATCAAGGAACTAAGATCCTGCATTTCGGCATGGCCAAGAAAAGAAAGAGAGGGAGTCTTGGTTTGGGCTGGAGGGAGGCAGGTGCAACCTCGCATCCCAGCACCACTGCCGGGAAGCAGGTGTCAAGACAGATAAACAAGAGCATTGCTCAGCACCCGGCTTTACGAAGGTTAGGTCATAACCTGCTGCAGAAGCTGCCCGACAGCACGCTCTGAGGGGAAATGAAGCCCACAACAGGATGTACAGACATTTTCTAGTTTTCCGTGTCATGTCTTCTTAGACACACCCGTCATTTAAAAGTGGACATTTAATTTCAAAATACATGGGGTTTTTTAAGTATTGTTGATATTAATTTTCCATTTTGACATTAATTTCTCATTTAAGCACTTTCTTCTCTGCAATCAGCCTCTGTGTTTCTTCAGTCTTTCATCTTTATTGAGGCTTTCAAAGGCTAAGTCAAAGATCTCTCTTGGTAAACATCACACTGTACTTGAAAACATGTGGGTTATTTTCAAATATCTTTTGATATTGATTTCTAACATAATTCTTCAGTGATAAGAGGACAGACTCCATGGTTTCTGTACCTGCAGACCATGAAATTTTTGCACCTTATTTTATGTCCCTGTATATGTTCCAGTGTCTCCTGGCTTATAGACTACGGGGACTTGACTAGAATTTGTATTCTGATATTGTGTGAAAATTGTATAAATCTTAACTATGTGAATTGGTTCATAGTGCTTCTCAGGTCTACCATATCCTTCTACCTTTCTATCTTTTCATCCTATTAATTTTTGAGAGTTTGACATTGAAACTCCAACTTAAAAAGAAATCTTAATTTATCTACTTAAAAAATAATTGTAATATATAGTGGAACTATACGTAACCTTGTTCTGTATTTTCCAAGACTGCTGTAAATGCATTATCAAAGTTTCATAATTTAAACTTAAAAATAAATACAGAAACTGTAATGTATAGTGGAATTATATGTAACCTTGCTCTGTGTTTTCCAAGCCTCCTGTAAATGTGTTATCATACTTTCATAATTTATAAAGGAAAAAAGAGAAGACCACAACAAGATGAGACACTCTGGGCCTCAGAGAAGCAGACCCCTCAGTTGCTTGTCTCAGGAAGAACTTGAATGACCCGGATTCTCACCTCTTCCCATGCACTGAACGTCACTGACACCTTTCACCTGAGACAGCTGTGCTCCGTGACTAGTGGTGCCCTTTCACCAAGGTGTTTGCTTGACTGCTCGTAACCCTCAGCCGATAGTCGCACACACCCTGGCTCCCCCCACACACTTCCTTAGAGCAACTCTGCAGAGCGACTGAGAGGCTGGCTCCCGGGCTGCAGTCCTCAGCCAGTCCCTGAAGGAAACCTGAAGCCACAGCTCACACACTGTGTCTTTTACTTTAGGCCGACACAGGGGAGACCCCAAAGAAGAAGGGCTGTGAAGAACATTCAGACAGAAGGCCCAAGTCCTGGGGAAGGTCTCTGTGTCCTCAAGCGAACCCCAGACTATCGGAACACCACCACACCCCCCAGTCCACACTAACCCCAGGGAGGAAGGCTCAGCAGTAACTGGTGGTGACAGGTCACCAAATGGGGGCCCCAATGCCTGGAACACCCCCCAGAAAGGTGACATCAAAGCTTCTCACCAGGCCAGCAACAGGGCAGGATAAAAATACATTTCAGACCAGGTTATAGTGGTAAAGTTCTCTTTCCTATAAACCTGAGTCTATAACTTAGATTCCAGCCATAGCTCTAGGTGCTTCTGCATTACTTGGATCCATTTTAATGATCTGAATGTTTTCTGTGTTTGCGTTTTACTTGCATCATTCCCCCTCATTCTTGTTACCCTGTGTCTCCAGCATGGAGACCTACAAGGGAGGAGTCCACTGGAGGTGCTCCCACCCTGGCTTCCCTGAGACTTTCGTCTGCCCACAGATGCCCTTGCCCCTTCATCCTGAGGGTGGACCACAGTTGGATAGCTCACAGAGCAGCCTGAGGCTCCTGGCTGCATAACTGACAGGGTGCTTCCCCCACCTCCTTTCTTGCCTTACTACAAAGCAGAGTCCCTGCCAGGACCACCATCCCACCCTCACCCCCCAGGGGAGAGGAGGGGGAAGGGAAGGGCCCAAGCTCAGAAAACCCCCCACTGCCTAGCCAGCCCTGGCCTCGCTCGTTCTTGTCTGCTTATATCTCACAATGGCTGGGGAACTGTCCTCCCAATCCTGCCTGGGAGCCTGAAATAGAAATTCTGAGTCATGAGCATGCCTCCACTTCCCCTTTTCTAGCTGGAGTCCTCCTCAGTTCTTCCTAAGAAGCCTCCATTCTCAAACCCACTTGTGACCCACAACCCTGTCACAGCCCAGCTCCAAGAAGCAAGGGGTGGGGCAGTGGGAAATGAAAAGGAAAATCACACTCAGTGACCATCTTGTTCTGTGTCAGGTACCTTACAGTTCAGTTCAGTTGCTCAGTCATGTCCGACTCTTTGCGACCTCATGGACTGCAACACACCAGGCCTCCCTGTCCATCAGCAGCTCCCGAAGTTTACTCAAACTCATGTCCATCGAGTTGGTGAGGTCATCTAACCATCTCATCATCCTCTGTCGTCGCCTTCTCCTCCCACCTTCAATCTTTCCCAGCATCAAGGTCTTTTCCAATGAGTCATTTCTTTGCATCAGGTGGCCAAAGTATTGGAGTTCCAGCTTCAGCATCAGTTCCTCCAATGAATATTCAGGACTGATTTCCTTTACGATTGACTGCTTTGATTTCCTTGCAGCCCAAGAGACTCTCAAGAGTCTTCTCCAACACCACAGTTCAAAATCATCAATTCTTCTGATGCCCAGCATCCTTTATGTCTCTTAATCCTAATATCTACCCTGCAGGGCAGGGATTTTAGCCATAGGGCATACGAGAAAACCATGGAGAATTCAGAATTCAAGCAACTTGCTCCAACACACCCAGCTAGTCAGTGACCAAGCCAAAATTCAAATCTCTGTCTGTCTGATGCGAAGGCTCCCAGAGGGACCGATCAATGCCTGTCTCTATGGGCCATAGTCATAGCATCTACACGCCCAGCTCAATGTCCACGCCTACTAGCTGAGGAAGGTCCTGTGCCCCCACTTTTTCTCCATCTCCAAGGCCACAGCAGAGAAATCTTTCTGGTCCAGCTCATCCTTTTAATCCAGGCCCCACGACCACTGGCTGGCCCTCTACAGCAAGCCACTGCCTCCCTGCCCCAGGGCCCACCCCCCGCAAGATGGGAATGCTGGGGAAGTCATCCTGAAGAGCCCTTGATCAATGATAGACTCACGCTGGTGGGCAAATCATTCAGCTTCTCCCTCCACACCATGTGCCAGAGTCCTCAAAGAGGACTTTGAGTCCAAAGTGCCCCATTATGATGGTTTGCTGTTGTTTAGTTGCTCAGTCATGTCCAACTCTGTGTGACCCCGTGGATGGTAGCCCGCCAGGCTCCTCTGTCCATGGGATTCTTCAGGAAAGAACACTGGAGTGGGTTGCCATTTCCTTCTCCAGGGGATCTTCCCAACTCAGGGATCGAACCTACAGTCTCTTGCCTTGGCAGGCAGATTCTTTACCGCTGAGCTACCAGGGAAGCCCATTTACAATAGCAATCTGCTCAGTAAAGAAACCTGCAGGGGCATTCTTACTTTTTATGCTCCATTTCTTTGTGTGCCTCCTGGAAATTCCTGGAATCATCTCCCAGGGAAGTTGTTGTTGCTCAGTAGCCAAGTCACATCCAACTCTTCCAAACCTCATGGACTGCAGCACGCCAGGCTCAAAGAAGTGTGTGAGAATGAAAAGTCAAGGACGACGACTCCCAGGTTGTTGGCCTGAGCAGTAGAGTTTCATCATCTTAGCTTAAGCAGCTACTTATCTGGAGCACCTGCCTTACACATTCAGCTGGGCCCATGACATGGAACATGCCGAACAACTATCCCAGCCCCAGCGTGTCCTGCACAGGATCAGCCCCATGTTACCAATAAGGAAACAGGCTTGATTAAGTTCACCCCTTTGCCCAGGGTCAAACAGCTAGTAAGTGGTGGAACTGGCTTTCAAGGAGCTGAGGGAAGTAGCAAGTTCACACTGCTTTGGCCTGGGCCCAAAACCTGGGATCTTGACGATCCCTAATTACCAGGAGCCAGATCCTCACTCCTAACAGGAAAGTTCCCCTTTCCTCACAATAGAGATTCTTTTTTCTTTTTTTATGATAAGCATTTGATGTTTATTCTAGGTGTGCTTTATGCCTTTTTTTTTCTCTTCTCATTTTTAAGTCTTTTATTGGAGTATAGATGCTTTACAATGTTGAGTCATTTTCTGCTATACAGCAAAGTGCATCAGCTGGACACACATATCCCTTTCCTCGTAAACCTGCCTCCCAGCACCCCCATCTCACCCCTCCAGCTCATCAGCACTGAGGTGAGCTCCCTGTGCAATACAGCAGCTTCCCACTCGCTATCTATCGTACACATGGGAGTGTGCATATGCCGATCCGAATCTCTCAATTCGTCTCATCCTTCCCGTCCCCCTGTGTCCACATGTCTGTTCTACTATTGGGATTCTGAATGATGCTTCCACTCACCTTATCACTGGTGGAAAAATGGAGGCAAGAGAGAACGAAAAGAGAGAGAGAGACCAAAAGTACAAAGGGGAGGCGAGAATAAGCAAGACCATATCGGCTGGTCTGTACTGAGTGCTTCAGTTCAGTTCAGTCGCTCAGTCGTGTCCGACTCTGCAACCCCATGAATCACAGCATGCCAGGCCTCCCTGTCCATCACCAACTCCCAGAGTTCACACAAACTCATGTCCATCTGTGCTAAATCCTATTCAATCCTTTATGTTATCTCAGAGAATCTTGCCAAAGCCATAGAGGAAGAATTGTTTAAATTATTCCCTATTTAACAGAAAGGGAGAAAGGACAAGTTCAACAGAACAGTAAAGAGAAAATCTACCCACCTGATGTCCTGGTGGCCTGGGTCTAGCCCCACTGCCCTGTGACTCAACCTCCATACTTTCCATTTCTTTTCTTTCTAATTTTTTAACAAAACCATTCCACATCCTACTCTCTGAGCCTTTTCTACCTGGTCCCTGGGAGGGAAATTAAGCCTCATAAAGAGGACTGAAGGCGACTTCCCTGGTAGTCCAATGGCTGAGACTCCACACTCCCAATGCAGGGGGCCCAGATATAATCCCAAGTCAGGGAACTAGACCCCACACGCCACAGCAAAGATCGAAGATTCCATGTGCCCCAAATAAGACTTGGCCCAGTCACATAAATAAAAAGTTTTGTTGTTTTCTTTCTTTCTTTCTTTCTTTTAAAGAGACTGAAGCTACAAGTCACAAGACAGCTACATGACAGAAGAAGGAGGGTCCCTTGTGGTCTCAGCCGCACCAGCAGGGCTTTGCAGAGACAGATGCTCTGAGTATCTGCAGCACTGAGGCCGGAGAGCAGCCTGTGTGTCTGCAACCCAAGAGGGTGGTTTTGTGGCTGGAGAGTGTCGCTGATCTGCGACAGCGGGGTGATCCTTTACCGTGCATCATGCGGCAGTGTCAAAAACGGACATGTCACCACTTAGCTACAGCCCCAAAGACGGATGTTCTCCTTGTTCTCGGGAACTGATCCCACACTGGATCCCATCCTCAAGGATGGACGATGGGAAACCCTCTCCAAGAGGGCCTGGGGATGCAAGGGGCACTGAAGTGGCCTGGAGGCCCTGGCTGGGGGTGAGGTGTGTGACTCTCACCCTGCGGGTTCCGGTTTCTGCCTGAGGAGGTGTCACCCCACCTTGCTCTGAGCTCCGGGGACTCGCGGTCTGCTCACTGGGCGTGGTGGCCAGAGCCCCTGGTCCCTCACTTGCAGCCTCTGCCCTACCCCGTTCTCCTCGACCTGAGTCTCAGCGTGTCCTCCCTCCTTTTTAAGCCACCCACCTGGCAGGTCCTGCTCTGGGGTCATCTGGAGCCTCACCAAAATATCCGCAAAACTGGTTCTCTCTGGCATCTCAGCGTCTGCAAGCTGTCAGGAAGCTCAGCCCATCCACATGCCCTCGTGAGAACCGAAGGCTGGGGCTGGGTCCTGCCACCTCTCCTCTCCAGTTCCCAGCTTCCACTGAATTCTTTCTTCCTTCACACGCAGGGCCCTCATCTCCCCAAAGTAACCCCTCTGTGAGTTATTGGGTGTTAACAGATGTTTACTGGAAATTTGGGCATAAGATAGGTTCTGAATGTAGCACAGAATAATTGGGGTGAGAACTTAAAATTAGGTATTAGGGTCTTCCCTGGCAGTCCAGTGGCTAGGACTCTGTGCTCCCAACACAGGGTGTCTGATCCTGGTTCAATCCCTGGTCAGGGAACTAGATTCCACATGCCACAACTAAGAGTTCATATGCTGCAACTAAGAGTTTCGTTGCAGCAACTACAGATCGCATATGCTGCAATAAAGATTGAAGAGCCTGCGTGCTGTAACTAAGACTCAGCCCAGCCAAATAAATAAATTTAAAAATAAATAAATAATAAAATGAGATATTAGCCGTAAAAACCCCTGCTTTAAAAATCCACTGGCCAGAGACTTCTCTGGTAGTCCACCGGTTAAGAATCTGCCTGCCAATGTAGGGAACACGTGTTTGACCCCTGGTTCCAGAAGACGTCACGTGCCACGGGCAACTAAACACCATGGGGCAACTAACCTCCAACTACTGAAGCCCCGCACCTCAATGAAGAGTGGCCCCTGCTCACCTCAGCTAGAGAAAGCCCGGGTACAGCAAGAAAGACCCAACACAGCCAAAAATAAATAAATAGCTAGCTAGCTAGATAAATTTATTTTTAAAATCCACTGGCCATTTCCTGACAGAAAAAATTTTAATCTCTTCCTGGCCTGACTTTCTTCCCGAGACCTGGGACTCTTGGGCATCTCCCTTCTCCTCCCTCACGACTCCACACCAGCTCTCACACTGACCATGAAAAACTCTCAAACCTGTTTCTTTCTTTTGCAGAAAAATTAGCCCTCTCTAGACAACAGAGGAAGGGTGGGGTAAGGCAGGGAGTCTCCCCTTTTTAATCAGACATGCCCATTATGCACCTTTTCCCCAAACCCAAAAGTAATTCCCTCCCTAAGAAGATTTTTGCCCTCATTTTAGACCAATCAGCTCAGCTTTAACCAGCTCTCCTGAGACAACATTTTTGTACTGCCTCACACATCTCTGTGAATCCTCACAGTGAAAAGTAGGCAGCATTATTATCCCCATTTCACAGACAAGGAAACTGAGGCTCTGAAAAGTTAAAGAACGCAGCCAATGAGTGAATCAACATCCAGGCAAGGACTCCAACCCAGGCGGGCCTTACTCGAAACTCTGTGCCCTCCACCACTGCCCCCGCCTTGAAGGCGTGGATGTTTCTGTAGCTAGGAGGAAAGCCCCATTTTAAAAACAATTTCCAAGTGGCAGGAAAGGCCAGTGTGCTGCAGAGTCACGTGTGGAGCCAGGAAATAAGAACCGCTGATGCCGGGGTCATGCCAGCCTCCCAGAGCAGCTTCCAGCACTCCTGCTTCTTCCTGAGTCAGGCTCTTCCTTGACCAGAGTCACCACCATGAACACCAGGGCAAGTCCCGTCCTGCAAACAGTCACCTTGGGGCCGACCACACCATCTCCAGACGTCAGAGCTACAGAGAGGTTCTCTCAGACTACTTAATCACTGAGCATTCCTGGCAGGCAGGCACCATGCCCTTTCACCTCTAACCAGCAAGGGGCCAAGCTCAGGGGGCCCTCAATTCCAACCACCACTGTTTCTTCCCTCCCTCGTGAGAAGAGGCCACCCTGACTTCAGTGACCATGGGCGCAGCTGCAGCTATTCGCGGAGCAGCTGCTGTGTGCCAGGCACTGTACACAATGACCTCCTCTCGTCTTTCCAGTCCCAGGACTCAGTAGCAGTCAGCCCGTTTTACAGATGAGCAGACCATCTAGCAAGATCACGGCAGTTTCTTGAACTTTCACAGCTTTGGCAGCAGAAGCTGGAATTGCAAACTAAGCTTGTGCAGCTGCAAAGCCGGTGCAGTTTCCACTACACAACACCCTCTATTGGAGGGGATAGTAATCCGTCCCTCCTTTCCCAGGGTTCAGACATCATTCTTCTTCTAGGGGAAGGCACAGAAGGCTGTGTTTTTGGGGCCAAAGCACGATTCCAAAAGCCAACGCAACTGGTGGGACGAGGGATTGGGTGAAAGACTGCAGCAAGGATGAGCCTCTGGGTGAGTTGTCCCACCCCCGTGAGACCTGGGTCCCTCATTGGACTTAGAGATCAAAGAGACTCTAAGACCGAGCCTGAAATGCCAAGGGACTCCTGGGCACTTCCTGCCAGATGACTGTTCATAAACTGACAGAAAATCCACATGATACTAAATTCTGAAGATACAAAAATAGCATCCCTCTGGTGGGGAGGAATAAGTTGGGAGTTTAGGATTGACATATACACACTATTACGTTTAAAATAGATAATCAACAAGGACAGGGAACTCTGCTCTATATTCTGTAATAACCTAAATGGGAAAAGATTTTGAAAAAGAACAGATACATGTATATGTTTAACTGAATCACTTTCTTGAACACATGAAACACAACATCGTTAATCAACTGTTGTCGTTCAGTCGCTAAGTCATGTCCTTCTCTTTGCGACTGCAGCACAGTAGGCTTCCCTGTCCTTCACTCTCTCCTGGAGCTTGCTCAAACTCATGTCCATTGATGCCATCCAACCATCTCATCCTCTGTCGTCCCCTTCTCCTCCTGCCTTCAATATTTCCCAGCATCAGGGTCTTTTCCAATGAGTCAGTTCTTCGCATCAGGTGGCCAAAGGATTGGAGCTTCAGCTTCAGCGTCAGTCCTTCCAGTGAATATTCAGGGCTGCTTTTCGTTAGGATTGACTAGTTTGATTTCCTTGCAATCCAAGGGACTCTCAAGAGCCTTCTCCAACACCACAGTTCAAAAGCATCAATTCTTAGACATTCAGGCTTCTTTATGGTACAACTCTCAAATCCATAAGTAACTACTGGAGAAACCATCGCTTTGACTATACAGACGTCTGTCAGCAAAATGGTACCCCAATATAAAATTAAAATTTTAGAAAAAAAATCAAGCAAGTTTGGTGAAGGAGTCATGTAAAAAAGGTAATTTTTTTTTTTTTTACCAGAAACTGAAAATAAATACTATAATAAATTTGAATGGTTATACTGTTTAAAATGATACATGTTGGGGCTTCCCTGGTGCTCCAGTGGTGAATACTCCGTGTTTCCAATGCCAGGAGCCTGGGTTCAACCCCTGGTCAGGGAGTTAAGAGCCCACATGCTGTGCAGTGTGGCCAAAAAGTAAAACAATAATAATAATAATAACAAATTATAAAAGAAGGACTCATGTCAATGTTTCAAAGTATACTTTTGTCCTAAATAAACTCACCTTTTTCTTTTGGGCTCTGCCATGCAGTATGTAGGGTCTTAGTTCCCCTACCATGGATTGAACCCCGTACCCCTTGCATTAAGAGCTTGGAGTCTTTACCACTGGACTGCCAGGGAAGTCCCTAAACTCATGGTTTAAGTGTCTGAAAGCTTAAAAGAAAAAAAGCACTGCCCCTCTTACCCATGCCCCCAGGCCTCCTTTGCATTGCCCTTTCTGATAGGAAGGGAAGGTAATTATTACTAGTTTCCCACGAGCCTCCAGAAGAGAATCTGTACATATACAAGCATGGATGAGTTTTCTTTTGTCACACACATGAAGCACACTTCAAAAGCTACTCTGTTTCTTGCCTCTTGTATCTTGGAGATCATTTCATAACTGCACATAAAGAACTACATCATTCTTTTTAGTAGCGGCCTAAAATTCCATTATATGGAAGCACCAGATTAATCAGCCCCTTGCATGCTCAGGCCCTTCAGTTGTTTTCAACTCTTTGCAACCCTGTGGACTGTAGCCCACCAGGCTCTTCTGTCCATGGAATTCTCCAGGCAAGAATACCGGAGTGGATTGCCATGCCCTCTTCCAGGGGTTCTTGTTGACCCAGGAATCGCACAAACATCGGCTGCAGCTCCTGCACGTCAATAGGCAGATTCTTTACCACTGAGTCATGGGGGAAGCCCCAGTCAGCCCCTTCCTGAGGGACAATGAGGCTGTCTGCAGCGTTCATTGTTACAGACCATGACTATTTTGTAAATATTAGTTTGAGCACGTGTGCATATGAATGTAAGATCAATTCCTAGAAGTAGAATTGCTAGTGCTTATTAAATACAGTATGCGCTTTGAAAATTTGAATGAATTTTGGCAAGCAACCCTCCAGAGAGGTGGCAGTGTGTGTAGACCACCAGCAATGAAAGGCAGCGCAGAGAGTGCTTTCCATATGAGGAATGACTGTTAGCTGCAAGAGATGAGCTGGGGGCCTGTGCCTGGACAGACATTCATCCTAGGACAAGTGACAAAGATTAAGCAACACCACCAACAGGCAAGCCACCCATTTTACAGATGACAAAACAGGCACTGGGAATTGACAAGCTTCACCCAGGGTCATGGCCTGGGTCCTGTAAGCATGGGGCAATTTCCAGACAATATCTGTTTAACCCTCTGATCTCAGCTCTGATCTCTTGTGCTGACTTAGCAAAAACTTGGAGAACCAGCTCCTTTCTACTGTGAACTGAAAGCTGAGCCACCCACGTATTTCAGGGCTTTCTGAGTCACTGTATTCATTTCTACAAGAAACCGGGATCTGCACACACACACACACACACACACACACACACTCACCCAGGGACTGTTTCCAACCAGCATGGGGCCCACAGAGCCCTGACCATTCACAGATCCAAGGTGAGTAGCAGTGATGATCCTGGACATTCATCCACCAGCCTAAAGAACCAAAAATCTCACCAGACCCTCTCCGTGGTGACCGCTAGGTGGAGGGCAGTGAGGACTGGAAAGAAGTGAGAGGGACACGTGAGCCAGGAGTGTTCTCATTAGCCATTCTGGAGACAGAAATAAGCACGGCAAAAATAGTTCTCTGTCTTTGTACTTGGAAAGTACCTCACACCCACTAACTCACCCCACTTCACAGAACTTCTCTGAGTTATACCGGGCTGCTGCTGCTGCTGCTAAGTCACTTCAGTCGTGTCCGACTCTGTGTGACCCCATAGACGGAAGCCCACTAGGCTCCCCCGTCCCTGGGATTCTCCAGGCAACAACACTGCCGGGCAGGGATTCTTATATTCATAGTCCCCGTTTGAGAGCTGTTAAAAAGGAACTAGGACTTCCTTACTGCTAGAGAGGTAAAGAGACTAGAGGCAGAGCCTAGGATTCAGAGGTTAAATCCTGGCCACATCCTGTTGTGCACTTGTGGTGAGCAATCTCCTGCAATACACGTCCACAAAAACCATCCCTTGTCTGCCCGCATGCAAAGCGAGTCACTCTGTCCCTAGAAATGTTGTTAGAGGCCCTCCAGTGCGTGGCTAGACATGAATTCCTTTCTCTGGGTCCTCATCTTTGTTTCAGTTCCAGTAATACATCCTTTGTATGTAAATCCAAGAAGACTCTTGGGATATTTCTGAGGGATACGTTTGCACTCTATCAAGTGCCTGGTATGACCTCTGGAACACGAAAGTGAAAGTGAAGTCTCTCAGTCGTGTCTTACTCTTTGCGACCCCATGGACTGTATCCTACCAGGCTCCTCAGTCCGTGGAAATTTCCAGGCAAGCGTACTGGAGCGGGTTGCCATTTCCTTTTCCAGGGGATCTTCCCAACCCAGGGATCGAACATGGGTCTCCAGCATTGCAGGCAGACCCTTTACCATCTGAGCCAGCGGTGCTGAATAAAAATGTGTTTCTTCAGGGACTTCCCTGGTGATCCGGTGTTTAAGACTCCACTCTTCCAATGAAGAGGGCACAGGTTCCATCCCTGGTTGGGGAACTAGGATCCTGCATGCCACACAGACCAAAAAAAAAAAAAAAAAAAAAGGCTTTTTTAGTGTGTTTCTTCTGCTATATTTAAAATAGATAACCAACAAGGACCTACTGCTCTAGCACAGGGAACTCTGCTCACTGTTTTGCAGCAGCCTGGATGGGAGGGGAGTTTGAGGGAGAAGGGATACATATATATGTATGCCTAGTCCCTTCACCGTTCACCAGAAACTGTTACAACATTGTTAATCAGCTATCAGTTCAGTTCAGTTCAGTCGCTCAGTCGTGTCCGACTCTTTGTGACCCCACGAATCACAGCATGCCAGGCCTCCCTGTCCACCAACTCCCAGAGTTCACTCAAACTCATGTCCATCGAGTGGGTGATGCCATCCAGCCATCTCACTCTCTGTCGTCCCCGTCTCCTCCTGCCCCCAATCACTCCCCGCATCAGAGTCTTTTCCAGTGAGTCAACTCATCGCAAGAGGTGGCCAAAGTATTGGAGTTTCAGCTTGAGCATCAGTCCTTCCAATGAACACCCAGAACTGATCTCCTTTCAGATGGAATAGCTGGATCTCCTTGCAGTCCAAGGGACTCTCAAGAGTCTTCTCCAGCACCATACCCCAATACAAAATAAAAGGTTTTGGCTTTTTTTTTTTTAAGCGTGTTTCTGGGTTGGCTGAAAATATAGATAGATAAACGGACAGATGGAGAGATTAATGGGTGAATGGTTGGTCGGAATATTGGTTTAATATGTTTCTGTGTTTGTTTTTTAACTTCCTTACACAGTATCCATTCTCCCTTTCAAATATCATCTTGATATACTTTTGTGGGCTTATTTCTCCTCCAGGCTCTACAGTCTCAGTGGTACTGCAAATCCCAGAGTTCTATCCTCTCCCACAGAAGAAGCAAGCAAATGACACCAGCTTGGCTGTTTACCCTCCCTCCCCTAGGACTATGAATCTTTAATAGATTGAGACGTGGATAGGAAACATGGTTGGGGTATATTTGTTTCAACAGTGGTACCCTGATGAGACCGTCCAGTAGCACTGCCGTCCAGATGCCCTGGTTTCTCACTTGCCCTTTTTCCAAGTCAGGTTCTCCAATGCTCTGTCCACTCTGTGAACTACTCAGCATCGCCCCCAGTACAATACCCTCCTGCTTAAGTTGTTTTCTACATTAATAAACAAAGAATTCTATTTTTTATTATTTTATTTCTATTTGGCTGTGCTGGATTTTCATTGCCGTGAGGGCTTTTTTTCTCTAGTTGCACAGGCGGGAGCTGCCCTCAAGGTGCAGTGCACAGGCTTCTCATTGCGGTGGCTTCCCTTGTTGTGGAGCACAGGCCCTAGGGCGTGCGGGCTTCAATAGTTGTGGCACGTGGGCTCAGTAGTTGTGGCTCCTGGGCTGTAGGGCACAGGCTCAGTAGTTGTGGCACAAAGGCTTAGTAGTCACACAGCATGTGGGATCTTCCTGGACCAGGGATTGAACCCGTGTTTCCTGCATTGGCAGGTGGATTCTTAACCACTGAGCCACCAGGGAAGCCCCGAAGAATTTTATATGTCACAGACGTAGAAATGAATGGAAAGGTGGGGGGGGGGCGGCAGGGGGTGGAGAAAGGGAAGGAGTGACGGAGGGAGTGAGGTGAAAGGACCGACCAGTACTGCCCACACAAGGACTTCATGAGCTAGGGAGTAAGGTGAGTCCCGGGCCTTGGTGAGTCCCTTCCCTTGGACGGGAAGGAAGGAGAGATGATAAGATAACCCCTCAGCCTTAGCTGCAGGAGAAGTGATGTGAATCGATTTTAGGGGCAATAGCGCATGTACCCCCAACTCTCCTCCGGAATACCACAAATCCTCTAGTTTTGTATCTTTCAACCGAGAACAGCCTCAGGAACAATACTGTCAAACCTCCACTTCCTAGATGAGGAAATGGAGGGCCTCAAAGGGCAGAGGTCTGCCGCCATCTCACAAAGAGGACTGGAGCTGAACTGGGGCCAGAGCCCAGATCTAAATCCCTGTCCCCCCTCTCTTGTCACTGCCCAGAGCTGCCTCTGTCCAGAGTGACTAAGGTGCAGAATTTCCAAATCCCATTTTGAGAAAATTCCCCATGGGGGTTTCCTCACAAATGCCTCAGGAGGTCCTAAGGTCCCTCTCTCTGTGGCCTGAACACTCTGCGGCCAGGGGTGTGTTGGGGGCAGGTTGGAAAAGAAACAGGAGACTGCAGACCCCCAGCCCCAGGCATGGCTGCAACAGGCAAGAGGTCAAGGGGTGTCTCAGAACCAGCTCTTAAAGGGGGGCAGAATCCAGACTGCAGTCACAGAGCCCTGTGAGATTCTGAAACTTGTGTTACTTCCTTTGTCAGTCTGTCTGTGAAACTTTGAAGAAGGGGTCTGTGTGCTGGCCTGCAGGGCCAGCCAGCAAAGGGAAAGTGGGGACCAGGTCTCACCCAGTGGCCAGGCTCAGAGGACGAGAAATCCAGAGACTGAGTCTCTGAAATCTGCCACACAGAAGGCAGGAAAGTTCAAGGCAGGCCTGAGTCATTACCGATTTTTGTGTGCTTTCTGCCTAATAACGAAATAATGCCTGAAAGATCTAGCAATGCCTAAAATATCCAGCGCAGTGCTGAACAGCTAGTGGAAAATCACCGTCAATTTCCCTCACCTGCCCCCATGTCTCCTGACACTGAGTTGAGCTGAATACCTCTCCTGGGCGGGGGTAGGGTGGGGGGCTGGGTATCATAAGGGAGGAAACTCTGGGGCCTGACATTTGGGAGGACAGAGAGAAGGCATTGCTTTCTTTGTGTGCTGGCGCCAGGACTGGGGATGGGCGGTCAACTGGTCACCTTCTTTCAACCTCTGGGGTGTCCCAGGAGCTAGGAGTTTCTGGCCTGTTCCTGGAAAGGAAACCGAAGTGTGGACGAGTTAATAATTCGACCAAAGATATACAGAGAGTAAATGATCTGTTTGATTTCAGCCCCAAGTTTGTCCCCGCCTTCGCCAGGCTTTCTCCTAGGGTCTAGGGACAGCGGAAGGGGGCTCAGAAAGTGCTCACAGAGAAAGGGGAAGCCTCTGACAAACACGCAAAGTAAAACAAAGAACAGACTCCCAAGTGTCAGGAGGAGGAGGCCCTGAAATTGCCCCATCCCCCATCCCCAGCAATTTTGGAAGAACCGATCCTTCTGTCCGGGCCTTGATGCCCCACCTCCAGGGCGCCTTGTGGTGGGCTCCTCCAGTACCCCCCAAACCTGGCCCGAAGCGAAAGGGGTGAGCACACGAGCAAACACACCGCCTGTGGTCTCCAGCTGCAGTAAACAAGCAGGGTGCACACAGCCCCTGTCCTGTGTGGTGAAGGTGCCAGCAGAGGGGAAGCTGAAAGGCTGCAGCCCTTCGACCCTGCTGTGGTTGAACCCGGAGAACCGGTGTCATGGTCGGTGCCCTGACAGTGAAATGTAGCAGGGGATGGAAAAGGGAAGGGTGGCCCAGAATAGGAAGACAGGATGAGCAAACCGCAGCTGGGCCAACAGGCGATACCATGCAGGGCCCCCTGGGGCTCCTGAGCACAAGGCATTCTGTGTCCCCCGTTTCTTTGATTAACGGCCTTCATTCAGCTTCCATGACCTTCCCTGAGTTCCATTGGGCAGATTCAGGCAGTTGTTAATTAAGGAAAGGAGGGGATGAGAGACCAGGGAGAAACAGTGGGAGCTGCTCACGTGGAGTAGCTGTCCCCATGTCGGTGTTTTTGTCATCGACTGTGCCGTTCCTGCTCTAGTGTGACTGCCCGCCCCCGGGTGGGTAGGATTCACAGATGGCAGCCGCCAGGCTCGCTCTCCCCGGCTCATCCTCCCTCTAGGAGGTTCCCCAGGCCCTCAGTAGGAGTGGGCTCTGCTGCGGGTGTGAGTGTGTGTGTGTCCTCGTGCCTCGTGTGACATTGCACGGTTAGCCGCACTGTGTTTGCACGCTTCCTCCCGCGCTCGTGGGATCAGGCAGCGTGGCAGGAATGCAGAGGCTGGATTCCGCTGCAGTCAGGACTTGCTCCTGCTGAGCTTCGGGGTGAGTACTCACAAGCCTGGTCCCGCGGGGGCATGGAGGCCACACCCTGGGAGTGGAGGGTCAGCGGGTCTCTGGAGGTCGGCCTGGGAGAGCCCTCAGCAGCAGAGAATGTGACCTTGGCGCCCGGTTGGCGCCGGACTGGTCAGAGCACGGCCCAAGGTTCCCACGCGTCCGTGTGCACGGGTGTCCCTCCCACAGAGGCAGTGCTGCCGGCCATGCCATGCGTGCACAGTCTTGGAGGGAGCAGGGCCCAGGGCGTCAGGGTTCTCGAGGCTGCCCTGCCCTGGGCCTCTCTGCGCGGAGGCCAGCATTTCTCACGGAGGTGCACCAGCATCTGGGGCTCGGCCGCCGCTGAGGGGCCACCCTCCCTTGCAGGTGCTGCTCTGGGCGGTCCTCTGGTGGGGCCGGCCCGGGGGCCCAGCCCTGCTCCAGCTGCTCTGAGGGCAGGAGGCTGTATGGTCTATCCTGTTCCCCTCTCAGCTAGAAAGCTGGATTGGGTTTTGGGGATTGTTATCAGCAGCTTTTAGCTATACGTCAGAATAAAGTCCGCCACAGAGTTCTCTCCTTCATCTCCTTGGTCCTCCGTGTTTCTCTGAATTCTCAAAGCCCCTGAAGCCCTGAATGGGGTTGGGGGGGTGTGTGTCTGGAGGGGCAGGGGCTCGGGCACCAGCCGCCGTCCCAGGACTGACTCGTCTGCGTGTTTCCAGTTTACCCACACTACTTCTACAGGTGATTAGACAGCGTCCAGGATACGACATAGACTACATTTTCAACTCGATGCAATCTTTAATCTGTTGATACTTGTTATATGGACCCGAAGATATTTTATGACAGGGTTTATAGTTAGTGAAAAGCTCATGGATACCATAGAGAAAATATTTTAGAATTTCATGTTTCTTATGTTTATGTAAACTTATGACTTCATTTATATAATTACTTACTTTTTATTGTATATTCAGGCTATAAATATCCTTTCAGAGCGATTCGTGTTATGATACCTGATTTTAGTCTTTCAAATGAATGTACTGTAGTGCTTGTCTGTGTCAATCCTATGAACAAATATAGGGCTTTTGTAAATGATGCATTTATTGTAATTATTCTTGTTTAACTTTTACATGTTAAACCATGAGAGAAGGGCTTTTCCTGCGATTGTAAAATCACGACACAGTGTGCATTACCCTTCCAGACTGTAACCGAGCTCTCGAACAATCACTCTGAAATCAGCAAACTTAATTCCAACCAATGGTTGTTGGATTTTAACGACTGACCTAAACCGTACTTTTTCTGGCAAGAAATGCTTTTTGTCTGCAGCGTGAAGCGATTTAAAAGTACTGGGTGTTAAATGTGAGCTTCTGATGAAATTTGGGCTGAAAGGATGACTAGAAGCCGGCTATGAAAATCTCTCCGGTAACCTAGTCTCTGGACTCGGATCCCTCCTCTCCGGTGAGACTCATCAGGGACCAATTGCGATGCCCTGTGCCCGCTGCGGAGCCATCCAGCTGGACAGCGAAGGTGCCACTTCCCAGACAGACAGCGTAGTGCAGCTCTGACAAAGGCCTTATTTGTATGTAAATCACCTTTTTACATCTGTTTCTAAACATGTTTAAAGAATGGACCTACGCGTACATTTTTAGATTGCAATGACATAGCCATTCTGGATTGTATAAGTACAAATGTAACTTTTACTTTTTCAGTGGCACATTAAAAAAGCCAGCAAGAGATGCGTTCAGATCATGGTGCGATATTTATTATGCAGCTGGATCTCGGTAGACAGAGACAGCATGTCTCTTTACATGTAGGTTCCACCTTTAATTTACTTGTACAATTCATTCTTACCGTTGTTTTCCTATTACTCTTTTGTGAACTTCCTGAATATGTGACAAAGTACGCACAGTCTACTTCTGAACTTTTTTTATTGCAGTATTATTTATTGTTTTCTTTCAATAAAGTATTGAAGCAAAATTTCCCACTGCCAATCAAGAGTGCCGAGGGTAAGCTGTCCTCTCCCTGAGAACAGACCAGAGCTGGTAATGGGAGCCCGTGTCATCACACAGACATTCTGGTAGGAGAAGCCGATGGATACAGTGGAAAGGCCAGAAGGCAAAGACATAGGTGTCCGCAAAGGACGACCGACGGGGTGTTCGTGCCCTTGGCTCCGGAGCTAAGGGGTTCCATCACTTCGGCATCTGCGGGGACAGGGCCCCGCTGCTGCTGAGGCGTGGGCAGCGGGCCAAGGGTGGGAACAAAGTGCAGGTGTCAAGGCGCACTGTGGGTTCCAGGGGGTCGGCCGAGGGCAACCCTGACGCGGACCCGAATGATGCACTAGGGAGTGTGTGTGTGCACGCTTGTGTGTGGGAGCATTTTATGTTATCTCAGTCAACAGTCTTTACTATTCATGTATCCATAGAAACAAGAATGCAGCAAGGGGAGGTGGGGGGTGATTCAAGAGGGAGGGGACACACGTACACCTATGGCTAACTCATGCTGATGTACGGCAGAAATCAAACCGATAGTGCACAGCAACTATGCTTCAGAAAAAGAGAACATAGAAGGGCGGCTAGGAATGTATGAGAAAAAGATTTCTCACAGAGGTTTATACTCAACTCTGTGAACATCTGGGAGCAGGCTGCACCCCATCATCAGACCTGCCCCCTAGCATCAGGCCCACCCCCAGTGTCAGGCCCTAGTCCAGCATCAGATCTTCCCCCAGCATCAGGCCCTAGTCCAGCATCAGGCCTTCCCCCAGCATCAGGCCCTCCCCACGCATCAGACCCTAATCCAGCATCAGAGGGTCCCCCCAGCATCAGACGTTTGCCCCTAGCATCAGGCCCACTCCAGCATCAGACCCTCCCTCAACATCAGGGCCTAGTCCCGCTTCAGACACGACCCAGCATCAGGCCCTACTTCAGCATCAGACCCTAGGCCAGCATCAGAGGTTCCCCCCGCATCAGGCCCTAGTCCACGATCAGGCTCTCCCCCCCACCATTAAGCCCTCCCCCGGGATCAGACCTTTCCCAAGCATCAGACCCTCCCCCAGGGTCAGACCCTAATCCAGTATCAGGTCCTCTCCCAGCATCAGACCCTAGCCCACCATCAGGCCGTTCCCCAGCATCAGGCCCTAGTCCAGCATCATGCCCTCCCCCAGCATGAGACCCTAGTCCAGCATCTGGCCCCCCTCACCCTCAGACCCTCCCCAGGCATTAGACCCTTCCCAGTATCAGGCCCTCCACCTCCAGTATGAGGTGTGGCATCCCCAGTTTTCTGACACTCCTTAGCACACTCAGGCAGCCCCAGTGCAGCAGGACAACAGCTCTTGCAGGAGGTGCATTTTTAGGAATCACCTGCAGAGCAGCAGCAGCTGGGGTTCCTTTCAGGTCAAGGAGAGGCAAAGAAGAGGCACTTGCGCAGAAGGCAGTTGTGGCTGAGGGCACGTTCCCCAGCTCTGCTTCCTCCCCGTGGGGGCTTTGCTTTCCTGCTCTCTCACAGGCCCCAGGGCGGAGTCCGTCAAGATTCACGGTCTCCTTGATGTCTCAAGCCCAAGTCCTGAGTTGCGTCCCAGTCCTGCGTGGCAGAGGGCTGGGAACACCCAAGATCAAGGGCTGAAAAGATCCCGGGGGACAGCCGGGCCCCAGAGGGTGGCAGGGCAGGGGATGAGCGTGGCCGCCCACAGAGGACCCCGCAGCAGCACTGGAAGGAGAGCAGTGATGTCTTAGCTCACTCGGGGGCGCTGCCCAGTCTAGCACTCAAAGATGTTACCGCCAGCAGCTCTGGGGACGCAGGAAGCCCGGTGAGTGACACTACTCCACTCGGGCCGTGTAGGTGGGCACTGCTGACCATGGCCTCGGTTTCCGTTCCAGTTCTACTGTCCCTCGAGGGCTGATGGGCTCCTCTTCCGAATGGCACGGGTATTTTCTTTATGTGGGTGAGCGCATCCTAGCTTGTTTCCATCAGCACTGCTGTCGCTCATCCTGCGTTTCCCACTTTACAACCTGTGCTTGCTGCTCTTTTGGTTTAACTTGGGAGCAGCCCTTATTTTCTGCATTTCCTAGTTGTCAGCACTCACTGGGGCTTTCCAGGTGGCGCTCATGGTAAAGATCCTACCTGCCAATGCAAGAGATAACGAGAGACGTGGGTTCGATCCCTGGGTCAAGAAGATGCCCTGGAGGAGGTCATGACAACCCACTCCAGTATTCTTGCCTGGAGAATCCCCTGGACAGAGGAGCTACTGGGCTACAGTTCCTGGGCTTGCAGAGGGTCGGACACGACTGAAGCAGTTCAGCACACACTCAAGTTTTAGTTCAGTCGCTCAGTTGTGCCCGACTCTTTGCCGTTCCGTGGACGGCAGCACTCCAGGCTTTCCTGCCCTTTTCACTATTTCCTGGAGTTTGCTAAAACTCTCGTCCATTGAATCAGTGATGCCATAGAACCATCTCATTCCTGCTGCATCCACCGGAGAGGTGGCTGGGGTTCAGCAAAGTGCCCGGTCCCGCTGCGTGGGTGTGAACCTGCCTCACCACTCCCTAACCGCGGGGCCATGTCTCCTCTGTAAATCGGGAGGTGGCAGCCCCTGCTTGGTGAGGGGCATGTGCAGCATTTGGTACACAGTCAATGCAGCATCCCTCGCAGTGCTGTATTTCTGAATAACAGGGAGAGATGTAATAACCTGCTCCTTTTCCCCTCTTGTCCCTAAACTGTGCTCCAGACCACATCTGCATTACTTACCCCTGTACATCCCACACCCAGCACAAACAAGACACTCAGCAAATATCTGGCTGGAGAGGCAGGAACACACCCTGTCCTCCAGGAGATGGCGCCGAGCGAGGTGGGGGCCTGGTGATGACACTGTGTGCTGAGGAGCCCCCAGGAGGACCTGCGCGGCTGTGGGGTGGGGCGGGGGCCGTGGGCAGAGCCCCTGACGGGCTCCTGGGGTTGGGGACGGTGGCAGGAAGGAGGGGGCTGTTCCTTGTGGGCTGTCCACAGATTATACCTCACCCCTCACTGATGAGCACTTAGCCGTTTCCAAACACCTGTCACTGTTCTGGAGGAAACAACCATTGCCCAGCTCCTACTCAAGCAATTTCTGAGACTATGTTTCTAGCACTGGAGTATAAACATCTGCTTTATTCATTCCATGCTCCCTTCATCCACCCATCCAGCCAGCCATCTGTTCATCCACTCATTAATCCATCCACCCATCCACTGACGAATTCATCCATCCATCCACCCAACCACTCATTAACTCATTAGATCATCTCAGACCCACCGAGAAGACAGACGCCTCCTCCGTTCCTGCTCCCAGGAGGACCCCCAGCGTCAGTGACAGGTGCCTCGTGGGGATGACGGGGGAGACACAGAAGGGACATGCCTGCAGGCCCCCTAACTCTGAACGGTGAAGCACCCACCTGGTCCTAATGCCTCCTTGCCGGGGTGTCCAGGCCGGGCCTTTTACTTCTTTTGAAATATGCGGCTGATGGAGTACCTGATGCTTTTGTCTTTTGCTGCTTTGTGCGGCGAGTCCTGGCTGCTGCTGCTGGGAGCCTGTCAAGCTTCGGGGAGAGAAAACGACCGTTATCTGGCACCCTTGTGCAAACACACACCCGTCCACAGGACCTACTGATAGAACGGGGCACCCAGCAACACCCGTGCCTCAACCTCGCAGCAGACCGTGGAGTCTCCTTCACCAAGCACACTCCACAAGAGCAAAGCAGGCTCCTGGCCACAGACAACCACCCCGGGAAGCTGCGATTCCCTGCCTCTAGCTCTCCCCCAAGGAGGACTTGACCCCAGGCCAGCTGGTGCAGAGGGCGCTCCAACCTTCCCTCAGGGTCGCTGCTCGGCAGGTGACGACACTCCCAGAGAAGGCGAGCTCCCCGGCTCTGGGCAGTAGCCCTGCCTCCCGCAAGGTGACTGCCCCTGGCACTGGCAGAAGAACGACGGTCACCGTGCAGGGCTGCTGGTCAGGTGACCACACGTGCCCTCCATCGAGTGCTGCCTGGCTCAGGACAGGAGATCAGCAGGTGGTGGTCTGAATGAGGACAGTGTCAGTCACGGGAGTGGACAGAGTCTCCTGAGAGGAGACGCTTGAGGAAAAGGGAGGGACCCTCAAGAGTGAACCCGAGAGGCAAGGGGCCGCCACCAGCATGAACGCACCCCGGGCCGGGCAGACCTCTAGCAAGAGCAGGAGGAAAGCTCCCACAGGAGTCAATCCATCGAGACAGATGTTTCCTAAAATCACTGAGGTCACTGAGCTCTCCTCCCCCCGCACCTGAAGTCCACCACTAAACCCAGGCACCGAACCCAGTGGGATTCATGTAAAATCATCCTCGCAACTCTTTCAAGACAAGAGGCGCAGGGCTCCTGAAACTGATGCCGAGGCGCGCAGGCCCCTTACTTGCAGGCGTCCCTGATGGCCTCGTGGCTGGCTGTGCGCAGCGACCCCGTGTGCAGCTGGTCCAGCCGAAGGGACCACGGTGGGGCAGGGGTTGAGGTTTTGCCTTTGATGCCTCCTACCTCTTCCCGGATAGCTGGCAGCTGAGGGAATGAGGTAAGTGTAAAATTGGGTAATAAAAGACTGTCGTAAAAGGCAATCTCACAGGCTTTACATTATAACCAGAAACTTATTTGAAAATCTATTAGCTATGCTTTCCCCCAAGTACAAAATAAACCCTTGTTATAGCTTAATGCCATCTTAAAGGACTGTCTTGTTCAAGAGAGGCAGGGCTGTGGGGCAGCGAGAGCACCCGACTGAGTGCAGGGACCCCCGACCAGAGCCTCCCTGCAGCCGGGCTCTGCCCTCCCTGGAACCCAACAACCAGATGGCCCTGCCGGGTAGGAGGGCAGAGCAATGCCAGCACCGTGAACCCTGCATGGCGTGAACTGCCCTGATGAAAGGACTGTGCTCATCACCAGACGCTGCTCAGAAGCACCAGTTTCAAGAGTAAGAAACCTCTCAGCAAAGCCGTCCAGACCTTTCTGTTTGAAGGAGGAAAGCACACCGCTTGTGCCACCACCCAAGATCATTTGTAGTGATGATGCAGGTTACTGGAACCCATCACGACCAGAGAAACACAGAAAAGGTACCTAACCCCTCCATGCGAACACCACGGGTCTGCCTTGGATTTCTCGGGAACACACAGACTGGGGGCTACACCTTGAAGTGCTTACACACAGTTCGAGTGTAATTCGCTCACTGTGGTTGCCATAAAGCACCCCTAGGTCTCACTAACAGATGATCTTGTATCAACCTAGAGCAGTGGAATGGGGAGGGAGATTTGAGTTAGGTTCAAAAGGGAGGGGACATATGGGTGTCTACGGCTGATCCATGTTGAGGTTTGACAGAGCGGCACACCCCGGCCACCAACCCCAGGGTGACGGCGCTGCCCTGCTGTGCCCAGCAGGAGGGCTCCCGGGCACTGAGCTGCCTGAACCAGAGTGCGGCTGCCCGAGTCCTGCGGGAAGGCCCCAGGAGTCCTCGGTCAGCGGGCTGGGAGCGGGAGAGGGACAAGGAAGGCTAACCCTCGGGGCACTGGATCCCAACAACAGGGGCTCATCCAAGTGACCCGAGGGGAGCGGCACCGAGCTCCCTCCTGATGCTCCCTCCATCGGGGATGCCGTGATGGACACGAGAGCCTCAGGAGGAAAGAGAGCTGGACGGCACCACGGGTACACGTCCAGGCTCTGATCAGACCAGTCCGCACCGCTCTGCTGTGTGTGTGAGCCTGGGCTCTCTCAGCCTCAGTGTCCATGTCTGCTGAATGGGGATAACAGCAGCCTAGACCTCACCTGGGTGTCTGTGGGATGAGATGACAGACTTGGAAAGCACTTGACACGGTGCCCGGTGCACAGAGTCTCCTGCACACTGCTACCCACCGTCAGTAAATTGGCTTCCCGCAAATCTAACATCTATGTCTTTTAAGAAAATCTAACAGTCGTGACTTTTAAGAAAACACTGAGTGTAAATTCCATGGTGGTCAGAGGTTAGGACTTGGCACTTTCACTGCCGGGACACTGGTCTGATCCCTGGTTGCGGAACTAAGATCCCATAAGCTGTGCAGCATGGCAAAAAATATAAGTAAAGAAAACTTTAAAAATAACCAATGATACTATGTCTATTATAAATAAGCATGAGATGATTAGAAGGCAAACAAGTGGGAGAAAGCAAACTGTTACAATTGTCCCAACAAATGACCTATTTCCAACAGAACCATCAGCATATTTTAAGTGGTAGGTGAGCTTCGTTACTTCCATTAAAACATCAATTATTCACCAGTACATAACCACATAGTGTTCATTCACGTTAAACGATAAGGACTATTTAACACTTCACAGAGAAACAAAGGCATGCTAAAGTTCTAAGGAGTTTACCTTTCAACGATGCTTCCTTAAATCACTAGGTTGATAGATGCATGCAAAGAAATGAAAAGAAACCAGATTTATTGTGACTCTGAAGCTAAAAATTCAAGAATCAGTATAGGCAAAGACAGTAAAGCAAAAAAGACTGCAAACATATAAGTGGGATGAAGATTTAGAGAACATGTAACTGGAAACAGAACATATTTTTGACCACAGAAATTAAATAAGCTATTGAAGATTTACTAGAGAAACACTATCAATTATTACTCAGACGATACAATTCCATTACAATATCGTGATTTAATAAAGCACAGCATTCTGTACAATAAAGGGCCTTAACAGTTGTCTATTCTCAGCCAAATTTCTCTATAAATTAGTTTCTCTCAAAAAAAACAAATGTTAAACATTAAATTAGTAATTTAACTGATGAGGAAGTTACCATAATACCTATTTCAACATTGAAGAAATCTGACCACTTATTGGATATTTATGTAAAATCCTTACAAAGAATTTGATTTAAAACTTCTCAAACTAAATTCATTAAAGCAGGTTCCCTGTGAAAATATGTAAGAATGAAAACTAGCATAATAGCAGGTGCAGTCATTAACCATAGAAGATACTTTTTTAAAGTCTAAGAGAGACATTAACTGTGCAAAAGCTGATGACATTGAGAGTCTTAAATACAAGCACCTACACAGAAAGGATATTGTGTCAAAAGTCCATTAAATCTACACTTAAGAGGGTCATTTCTTTATGTAGGGATCATCTCATTTATGATTACACACGTTATGTAGTTTAGGATCCATCTACATTATGCTTATAACTGCATGCTGCTGCTGCTGCTAAGTCGCTTCAGTCGTGTCCCCTCTGTGCGACCCCATAGATGGCAGCCCACCAGGCTCCCCCGTCCCTGGGATTCTCCAGGCAAGAACACTGGAGTGGGTTGCCATTTCCTTCTCCAGTGCATGGAAGTGAAAACGGAAAGTGAAGTCGCTCAGTCGTGTCTGACTCTTCGCGACCCCATGGACTGAAGCCTACCAGGCTCCTCCGTCCATGGGATTTTCCAGGCGAGAGTACTGGAGTGGGGGTGCCATTGCCTTCTCCTGTAACTGCTTAGTGATACGCTAATTCAAACTTACTGCTATGGGGGAAACACACCATTTAATGAGACATGAAGACGAAGCACAAACCCTACTAAGGGGACACACACTGTGGACCACAGCACTGGTATGACCAGAGCAAGTGGGAGGACGGGGGAGGGGAGACGGATGGGCAAACGACAGCTGATTGACAACGACTGATTGACCGTTGCCTGACTGACAACGACTAAGCAGACAGCAGGATGAGACAGGAAATCAAAACCAATGACAAAAGCAGACACACCATCAGAGAAGGCCAACAGCAAGGAAAACATACACAGAACTGTTCTTTTACAAATACTCGGAAAGAAATCAAGCATGAAACCACAGAGAAATCGTCAAAGAATTTAAATTTCAACTACTTAGTCAATGATGCAAATTATAAAAACAGCGTGTCAAAAGACCACAACATGGACTAGTTACCACTTCACATGCCGCTAAAATGATTCACAGTGATTTTAATTATATGCTGACTAACAACATAGCTAACATGAAATGGGTGGTAACGGAAACAGTGATAATGCAAGTGCAGTTACAAGGCAGAGTGTTGTACACGTGATTTCATGGGGTAAAGAGCAATGCACTCACAAAACCTAAGCTAAACATGGAAGCAAGCTGGGACATGTGATTTAGAGCCACACACTCTGTCAACAAAAGCCCTAGGACGTCATCCTGTTTTTAGACTCGGAAGAGTGAGGAAGCCCGACTTCTTCCCTGGGGCCCCCGGCTTTTAACCCAGTTTCACACGTAGAGCTGGCCTGAGCGCACGGCCAGGCCCATCAGCAAGCAGACCAGTTGAGATTCTTGGGTTTTGTCCCCACCGCATGGCCTGCACCCTGCAGCCAGGCATCCCCAGTGGAAATTGTGCGGCACGGTTTTCACACGCCATGAGAGCTGCCTATGGTTACTTTCATGAAGCTGTCTGCTCCCTGAGAACAGAAACTTCCCTGCAGCTGCTGTGCCCAGCACAGGCCAGGCCCAATGTTACAGAGGCAGGCTCTGGCTGAGTTCACGATGACGTGCTAAGCCAGTGGTCCAGAACTGAACTGAACTGAATTTGTCACGGTGCCGTTATGGAATGATTAAAGACTAGGCAGTTTTAAAAAATCTTAGACCTCTGAGCGTAGCAAATGTACCTGATTTTCTTCTGGGTAAAAAGAGAAAAAACAAACAAACAAAAGAAAACCAGTGTGCTGGGGGAGGGACGCGGCAGGGAGGAGGCAGACACATATCCCAGTCGTGATGCCCAGCTTGTCTACTTCCTGCGGCGGGCTGTGCCACCTCCTTTGGGGCTTGGAGCGCCCACTGCTGGGCGAGCAGGAGCTGGCAAGCGAGGAGGCGGGATACAGGTTGAGGGAGCATGTATGGCAAAACCAACCAATATAGTATTGTAAAGTAATTAGCCTCCAAAAAGAATAATAATAATAAATAAATAATTACACTGAAAGAAGACATAAAGCCATTGACAGGACACATAGACATCCCTTTAATAAAATATAAATTTGACAAGCTGAAAAAATAAATAAATAAATAAAAAATAAATAAAATGACGGAGGTTGCCTAAGCTCCCGCTGCCCACACTGCTCTCAGTCTCCTCAGCCGACTGCTCCGTGTTCTCTTCGATCAACCTAAAATAGAATAAAACCCGTCACGTGCCTTTGTCAGCAGGGGAGTGTGTCTCGACAACACATTTGGGCTGGCATTCTGCGTCACAATTAGCAAATTCCAGGAACAGTTGCTCAATTAACATCTCAGCAAAAAGGTTCAACTTTCCCTCTTTTGAATATTCTCAAACTTAGAGTAACTAGCACTGAGTCTTACAAAGTGGCCCCTGATCATTCACGTTTGATTGCACTTATTTACTCTAACATTCTGACGGGGCCTGGATGGCGACTCTCTCCCTGTGAGGAGATACCTGAAGTTGACAACTTCTACCTTTTCCCTGCTCTCAGGGCAGAGATGCACGTCAGTGCCTCAAGTCTTTTCCACTGGGAATCGGGAACTCTGTACAGTCAAAACAGAGATTCACGAACAAGCTGGAGTTTCTAAATACAAGTCCCCAGACCAGATGAAGTGCTGAGTTGATTTTTTTTTTTTTTTTGAGGTTGTATATGTACAAACGCATCACTTGATGTAGTTCTCCCCCAGCTTTATGTGAGTTTCTGGATTCATGTCAATGTGCCCTATTAATCTAGAATTCATGGTTACTGCTCTTCTCCCCTAGTGTGTCATGGAGGATGTTATACAGCAGTTTAAATACTCGATTATGCAAATAAAATGATTTTCAAATTAAAATATAAGATTCTTACAGGAACTAAACTCTCCAGTTTCACTTCTACTTATACATCTTGAAAGTTTTTCACTGTTGATAAGTTGATGGACAGAATTTACCATTACATCAAGTCAACTTGTTGTATAAGGAAAAATCACTTTTACCTGACAACTTGCTGTAAAAATAAGAATATTAATATATAACCATTCCATATTTCCTGCGGGGATGGGGAAAGACAATCTTTCTGAGCTCGTCTGTGCTCAAACACGGCCTACAATGCAGTCCGTCTATGGCGTCAAAAGTGAGGTGGCACAACCTGCATTTGCTGGTTGTCCCATCCATCCCCTGCCTTTCCCCCAGTCCCCCCACGCTCGGCTGACAGGGACGGGCACCTCGGCCTCAGCTGACGTGACGAGAACAATCTGAGCAGCAGCTCTGCCAGGTCCTGTGCAGGGTCGCCGGCCTGCAGCCACTCTGAACGTGGACTAGGGACAGGGGAACCGCTGTGCGGGTGTGGCACCAGGCAGGCCTCGGGGCCCCCAGCCACCCAGCTGTACCCAGGCCCAAGGCCCCCTGCTCACCACTAGGCGGGCCTTTGGATTCTGTCCCCTTTTGTAAATTGCTATAACTGCCAAAACGTTGTCTAAAGAAAACTTCTTAAATCTACTGATGAGATGAGTAAAACTCAAACACATGTCCTTGGACCACTGTCTTCCAACATGCCAATCTTCACACGGTATTAAGTTAAAAGGGAAAATGCAGATCTGAGTGGGAATTTGCTAACCACAAAACCCCAGCTTTTCTGATCCAGGCGGCTTTTCACCAGAACGTGGGAGGCTCTGAGCGACACAGGAGGGCACGCCCTTAGTGCTGGAGGGTGCACGGGCTGCAGGGGACACCGCCTCAGCACCTCACCCACTTTGGGGCTCAGAGCTGAGGGGGGACACCCCACAATGCCCCCCACAGAGTGCTGACACCACACTGTGGACAGAACGCCCTGGCTGACTGAGCTCTAGAATCAAGGGCAATCTTGGAACTGAAAATTCTTGAGGCAGACCTGAAGTCAGTTTTCTTACTATGGAACACTCAGACTTCTCTAAGGAGAAGACAGTTCCCCAGAGAAACCGAGTTTCCGGGGAGCTGGCATCAGGCTCACCCACCGGATCTCTTCGATGATGGTGTCCAGCTGCCCCTGAAGCATCACAGTCGGAGTCTCAGCATCGTTCTGCCTGCTGGGCGACAGCTGAGTGGCCGAGCTGAAGAGGGTGACCCCGTCACCCTTGCCATCAGACACGCCCTCGTCACTCTCGAACGCCTGGGCCATGTTGGCCAGCATGCTGGCTTGCTGCACGCTATCCCAGCCCTGTTCCTTCAGGGTCTGCACCTGGGCACGAGAGGACCACGTCTCGTCAGCGACATTCAGGGAAGCTCAAGTCTATCAGGAACTGAACACAATTTTACATGGAAACCCTGACTGAGGATAAATGGGTCATGCTTAGGAGACACTGCCATCTCTTAAGCGAGCAGTACTAAGAAACGGGCAGGAGGAGAATTCAGTTCCCATATGGCCTAGTGACACTCAGCTCTTAGCATGGACAGAAGGCAATCCTATGAGGTTATTCACAAGGGAGGGCTGATGGAGTCAGAGACAAAAACCAAACATTAAAAAAATACATCCATGCCCCCATCAGCCAGGCTGAAGGAAAATAAGGAAAAGCAATCCTTCAGCTCCGCAGCCGCTGGGTCCACCTCAGCTGTCATCACTTGTACTGGTTCACTGAGGAGGGACACCCTCGCAGGTTCCCAGTCCTCCATTTTCCAGGCTGGTCTGAACACCCACAGACAAGAGCGAGCAGGGACAGCCAGGGGACAGGAGGGCCAGCCCCACCACAGCTCTCCTCTCAGGGCACAGGCCCTCGGCTGTTCTGGGTGGCAGCCCCTCGCACTGCAAGGGAGGCTCTGTCATCAGAGACGCACGGGAGAGTGCCTGCAGGGCCCCATGCTGCCCTCCCACTCTCACACCTCACACCCTTCTCTCCGCAAATGTCCTCCCTGCCCCACTGTCACCCAGGTCCTGCCTTCTTTTCCCAGACATGACCTCAAAGCAACTGAGGGGCAGCCTCGAGATGCTGGCTTGCCTGTCCCCAGGAGCCAGTGCCCTCGTCCCCTGTCTTCGTCACGACCCCTCCCCAGGGCAGGGCCACCCCCTTCGCTGGCTCCAGGACCACCTGCCATCATTCCTGCTCTGCTCCAGCGAACCAGCTGTCTATGGGTTCACCCCCATCAGCCCGATCAGCACATCTTCTCCCTTCCTGCGCCTTCAAATCACACAACGGGAACCAGCAGATTCCTCCTCCAGGGCTCCCTGCAGCGCCAGCTGCGGGTCTCTGAAAGTTCCCTGGGAGCGGCCTCTACTGTACTCCTCCCTGCCTGGTCTCCAGCTCTCTGCAAGCAGGCGGTGTGCCCCGCCCCGCAGGGCAGCTCCCCGGGGGCTCTCAACCCCTGGACTGCCAGCAAAGCCCCAGAAATAAACTTCTAAGAAAGAAACGAAGGGGTGAGTGTGGACCGAGAAGAAAGCTAGAGCACGGCGGCTGCTAACACTGGGGCCATCGGGGGATCCGGCTTACTGATGCTTTCTGTAAGGGTTATGGGCACACGTCTACGTCTGTTCCTTTACACACTGCCTGTGGATGCTGTCATGCTTATTGACCAGCATGAAATGCTGCTACTCAATTATTCGTAACCAGTAAAGACATTCACTCTGGGGCACTCTTGGGAACAGTTTTCCAACTCCTGCCCTGGAGCTTTTCCCCATACACAGACCAAGCCGGGACAGGCCATGCCAGATGTGCCTCTTTGTAAAGGGGCCATGGGACTGGCTCACCTTATCCTCCAGATCATCCATTCTCTTATTGTGTTCTTCCTTCACGTCATCTCCCTGCCTTGCCTACAAGAGGAAAAACAAAAACTCATGAACTTCAAGAGCAAAGTACGGTCCTTCTTTTAAAAGCACAGGGGAGGGGAGAAGGAACAAGATGGCGGAGGAATAGGACGGCGAGACCACTCTCTCCCCCACAAATTCATCAAAAGAACATTTGAACGCAGAGTAAAGTCCACAAAACAACTTCTAAATGCTGGCAGAGGACGTCAGGCACCCAGAAAAGCAGCCCATTGTCTTCGAAAGGAGGTAGGAAAAAACATAAAAGATAAAAAGTGAGACAAAAGAAGTAAGGATGGAGCTCCGTTCCGGGAAGGGAGGTTTGAAAAAGAGAGAAGTTTCCAAACACCGGGAAACACTCTCAATGGCGAATCTGTGGCGAGCCTTGGAAGCTCAGAGGGCCACATAACGCTCTTTTTTTTTTAAGATTTTTTGAAAACCCACAGATTACCCGCCAAACGGTAACTCCCAGCAGAGAAGCAGCGCAGACGCCTGCTTATGCCATTAGCAAGTGGGAGCTGGGCAGGGAGGAGCTAGCTGAACTTAGAGAGAGGACTGGGCTTGAATGCCGCGAGAACATTTTGAGAGAACTGGGGAGAGCAAAGCAGACTGTGGGACAGCTTCCCCACGAAAAGGCGGAAAGCTCTAACCTAAGACTCGGCCAGCCCCACTCACAGAATAAAGGACTGAGCAGAGTGAGCCGGCTGCGGTCGGCCCATCCCCCATCCCCTGCCGAGACAGGCAGGGAGCACAGCCAGAGCTGGAGCGGGCAACCGCAGCCCCAGAAAGGCATCTGATACAAACTGCAGACAGGCTTCTTGCTAGTCAAGACTTCTTGGGCTCGGGCCGGTCGATATCCCCTTGAGAAGGTGCGCCGGTTTTACACCCAGAAAACTGAGTGGCGGGGACTGGGGAGGCGATAAGTCGCAGAGACCGCGCTCGCCAAACACCTGGTCCACTGAGCTGCTCGGACCAGGGAAGGCACAAAACGCAGGCCCAACCAAGTCTGCGCCTTTCTGGAGTACCTGAGAACCTGAACTTGAGCCGCTCAGACCTGGGAAGTGCATACAACCCGGCGCTGGCCTCGGACAGTTCCCGGCAGAGCAACCTAGAGCCTGTGCAGTGTAGACTGGGACAGCATACGTGCTGTGAGCGGGGGCAAACCCAGTGTGGCCGAGACGCTGCGAGCACTCCCCACAGATGCCAGAGATATTCGTCTGAAGCGTTCCTCCCTTCCCAGAACAGGACTGAACAACTGAGTCTTAAAAAGTGTCCACCCACCCCCTAATATCAGGGCGGAAATTAGACACTGAAGAGACCAGCAAACAGAAGCTAAAACAGAGGGAACCACCTTGGAAATGACAGATAGAGACGTCTAGAGGCTACTCCAAGAATAAGACCAAAAACCAGAGGCAAGAGGCTTAAGCCCGAATCCTGAGAACACCAGAGAACTCCTGACTCCAGGGAACATTAATCGATAGGAGCTCATCAAACGTCTCCATACCTACACTAAAACCAAGCACCACCCAAGGGTCAACAAGTTCCAGAGCAAGACATACCACGCAAATTCTCCAGTAACACAGGAAACTAGCCCTGAACTTCAATATACAGGCTGCCCAAAGTCACTCCAAACCCACTGACATCTCATAACTCATTACTGGACACTTCATTGCACTCCAGAGAGAACAAATCCAGCTCCACCCACCAGAACACCGACACAAGCTTCCATAACCAGGAAACCTTGACAAGTCACCTGTCCAACCACACACACAGTGAGGAAACTACATAATAAAGAGAAATCCACAAACGGCCAGAAGAGGGAAAGGCCACCCCAAGCAAAGCATTATAAGCAAGATGAAGAGGCAGAGAAATACCCAGCAAGTAAAGGAACAAGATAAATGCCTACCAACACAAACAAAAGAGGAAGATATAGGGAATCTACCCAACAAAGAATTTCGAATTTTGGTGGTGAAAATGATTCAAAATCTTGAAAGCAAAATGGAGTTACAGATAAATAACCTGGAGAAAAGGATTGAGAAGATGGAAGAAAGGTTTAATAAGGACTTAGAGGAAATAAAAAAGAATCAATATACAATGAATAATGCAATAGATGAGATCAGAAACACTCTGGAGGGAACAAACAGTAGAATAACAGAGGCAGAAGACAGGATAAGCGAGCTAGAAGATAGAATTGTAGAAATAAAAGAAACAGAGAGGAAAAAAGAAAAACAAATTAAAAGAAATGAGAACAATATTAGAGACCTCTGGGACAATGTTAAACGCTCCAACATTCGAATCATAGGAATCCCAGAAGAAGAAGACAAAAAGAAAGACCATGAAAGAATACTTGAGGAGATAATAGTTGAAAACTTCCCTAAAATAGGGAAAGAAATAATCACCCAAGTCGAAGAAACCCAGAGAGTCCCCAACAGGATAAACCCAAGGCGAAATACTCCAAGACACATATTAATCCAATTAACAAAGATCAAACACAAAGAACAAATATTAAAAGCAGCAAGGGAAAAAACAGCAAATAACACACAAGGGGATTCCCATAAGGATAACAGCTGATCTTTCAACAGAAACTCTTTAGGCCAGGAGGGAATGGCAAGACATACTTAAAGTGATGAAAGAAAATAACCTACAGCCCAGACTACTGTACCCAGCAAGGATCTCATTCAAATATGAAGGAGAAATCAAAAGCTTTACAGACAAGCAAAAGCTGAGAGAATTCAGCATTACCAAACCAGCTCTCCAACAAATGCTAAAGGATATTTTCTAGACAGGAAACACAGAAAGGGTGTATAAACTCGAACCCAAAGCAATAAAGAAAATGGCTACAGGATCGTACTTATCAATAATTACCTTAAACGTAAATGGGTTAAATGTCCCAACCATAAGACAAAGGCTGGCTGAATGGATACAAAAACAAGACCCCCATATATGTTGTCTGCAAGAGACCCACCTCAAAACGAGGGACACATACAGACTGAAAGTAAAGGGCTGGAAAAAGATATTCCATTCTAATAGAGACCAATAGAAAGCAGGAGTAGCAATACTCATATCAGATAAAATAGAATTTAAAACAAAGGCTGTGAAAAGAGACAAAAAAGGAAACTACATAATGATCAAAGGATCAATCCAAGATAAAGATATAACAATTATAGATATTTATGCACCCAACATAGGAGCACCACAATATTTAAGACAATTACTAACAAGTATGAAAGGGGAAATTAACAATAATGCAATAATAGTGGGAGATTTTAATACCCCACTTACATCTATGGATAGATCAACTAAACAGAAAATTAACAAGGAAACACAAACTTTAAATGATACAATAGACCAGTTAGACCTAATAGATATCTATAGGACATTTCACCCCAAAACAATGAATTTCACCTTTTTCTCAAGAGCACATGGAACCTTTTCCAGGATAGATCACATCCTGGGCCATAAATCTAGCTTTGGTAAATTCAAAAAAGTTGAAATCATTCCAAGCATCTTTTCTGACCACAATGCAGTAAGATTAGATCTCAATTACGTGAGAAAAACTATTAAAAATGCCAAAATATGGAGGCTGAACAACACGCTGCTGAATAATGAACAAATCATAGAAGAAATCAAAAGAGAAATCAAAATATGCATAGAAATGAATGAAAATGAAAACACAACAACCCAAAACCTCTGGGACACTGTAAAAGCAGTGCTAAGGGGGAAGTTCATAGCAATACAGGCACACATCAAGAAACAAGAAAAAAGTCAACTGATTAACCTAACTCTACATCTAAAGAACTAGAAAAGGAAGAAATGAAGAACCCCAGGGTCAGTAGAAGGAAAGAAATTGTAAAAATTAGGGCAGAGATAAATGCAAAAGAAACAAAAGAGACCATAGCAAAAATCAACAAAGCCAAAAGCTGGTTCCTTGAGAAGGTAAATAAAATTGACAAACCACTAGCCAGACTTATCAAGAAACAAAGGGAGAAGAACCAAATCAATAAAATTAGAAATGAAAATGGAGAGATCACAACTGACAACACAGAAATACAAAGGATTATTAGAGAATACTATCAGCAATTATATGGCAATAAAATGAATAACCTGGAAGAAATGGACAAATTCCTAGAAAAGTACAACTTTCCAAAACTGAACCAGGAAGAAATAGAAAATCTGAACAGACCCATCACAAGCACGGAACTAGAGGCTGTAATCAGGAATCTTCCAGCAAACAAAAGCCCAGGTCCAGACGGCTTCACTGCCGAATTCTACCAAAAATTTAAAGAAGAGCTAACACCTATTCTACTCAAACTCTTCCAGAAAATAGCAGAGGAAGGGAAACTTCCAAACTCATTCTATGAGGCCAACATCACCCTAATCCCAAAACCTGGTAAAGACCCCACAAAAAAAGAAAACTACAGGCCAATATCACTGATGAACATAGATGCAAAAATCCTTAACAAAATTCTAGCAATCAGAATCCAACAGCACATTATGAAGATCATACATCATGACCAAGTGGGCTTTATCCCAGGAATGCAAGTTTTCTTCAATATCCGCAAATCAATCAGCGTAATACACCACATTAACAAACTGAAAAATAAAAATCATATGATTATCTCAATAGATGCAGAGAAAGCCTTCGACAAAATTCAACATCCATTTATGATAAAAACCCTCCAGAAAGTAGGAATAGAAGGGACATACCTCAACATAATAAAAGCTATATATGACAAACCCACAGCAAACATTATCCTCAATGGTGAAAAACTGAAAGCATTTCCCCTAAAGTCAGGAACAAGACAAGGGTGCCCACTCTCACCACTACCATTCAACATAGTCCTGGAAGTTTTGGCCACAGCAATCAGAGCAGAAAAAGACATAAAAAGAATACAAATTCGAAAAGAAGAAGTAAAACTATCACTGTTCACTGATGACATGATCCTCTACACAGAAAACCCTAGAGACTCTACCAGAAAACTACTAGAGCTAAACAATGATTACAGTAACGTTGCAGGATATAAAATCAACACACAGAAATCCCTTGCATTCCTATACACTAATAATGAGAAAATAGAAAGAGAAATTAAGGAAACTATTCCATTCACTGTTGCAACGAAAAGAATTAAATACTTAGGAATATATCTACCTAAGGAAACAAAAGACTTGTACATAGAAAACTATAAAATGCTACTGAAAGCAATCAAAGATGACACTAATAGATGGAGAAATATACCATGTTCGTGGATTGGAAAAATAAATATTGTAAAAATGAGTATACTACCCAAAGTAATTTATACATTCAATGCAATCCCTATCACGCTACCAACGATATTTTTCACAGAACTAGAACAAATAATCTCACAATTTGTATGGAAATACAAAAAATCTCGAATACCCAAAGCAATCTTGAGGAAGAAAAATGGAACTGTGGGAATTAACCTGCCGGACTTCAGACTCTACTACAAAGCCACAGTCATCAAGACAGTATGGTACTGGCATAAAGACAGAAATATAGATCAATGGAACAAAATAGAAAGCCCAGAGATAAATCCACGCCCCTATGGACACCTCATCTTTGACAAAGGAGGCAAGAATATAAAATGGAGAAAAGACAGTCTCTTTAACAAGTGGTGCTGGGAAAACTGGTCAGCCACTTGTAAAAGAATGAAACTAGAACACTTCCTAACACCATACACAAAAATAAACTCAAAATGGATTAGAGCGCTAAATGTAAGACCAGAAACTATAAAACTCCTAGAGGAGAACGTAGGCAAAACACTCTCCGACATAAATCACAGCAGGATCCTCCATGACCCACCTCCCAGAATATTGGAAATAAAAGCAAAAATAAACAAATGGGACCTAATTATAATCAAAAGCTTCTGCACAGCAAAGGAAACTATAAGTAAGGTGAAAAGACAGCCTTCAGAATGGGAGAAAATAATAGCAAATGAAGCAACTGATAAAGGATTAATCTCCAAAATATACAAGCAGCTCCTGCAGCTCAATTTCACAAAAATAAATGACCCAATCAAAAAATGGGCCAAAGAACTAAACAGACATTTCTCCAAAGAAGACATAAAGATTGCTAAAAAACACATGAAAAAATGCTCAACATCCCTCATAATCAGAGAGATGCAAATCAAAACCACAATGAGATACCATTTCACACCAGTCAGAATGGCTGCTATCCAAAAGTCTACATGCAATAAATCTGGAGAGGATGTGGAGAGAAAGGAACCCTCTTACACTGTTGGTGGGAATGCAAACTAGTACAGACACTGTGGAGAACAGTGTGGAGATTCCTCAAAAAACTGGAAATAGAACTGCCATATGATCCAGCAATCGCACTCCTGGGCATACACACTGAGGAAACCAGAATTGAAAGAGACACATGTACTCCAATGTTCATTGCAGCACTGTTTATAATAGCCCGGACATGGAAGCAACCTAGATGTCCATCTGCAGACGAATGGATAAGAAAGCTTTGGTACATATACACAATGGAGTATTATTCAGCCATTAAAAAGAATACATTTGAATCAGTTCTAATGAGGTGGATGAAACTGGAGCCTATTATACAGAGTGAAGTAAGCCAGAAAGAAAAATACCAATACAGTATATTAACGCATATATATGGAATTTAGAAAGATGCAAATGATAACCTGTATACGAGACAGCAAAAGAGATACAGATGTATAGAACAGTCTTTGGGACTCTATGGGAGAGGGTGAGGGTGGGATGATTTGGGAGAATGGCATTGAAACACGTATGTTGTTATATGTGATACGAATCACTAGTTCAGGGTCAATGCATGTTATAGGATGCTCGGGGCTGGCATGCGGGGATTACCCAGAGGGAGGATAAAGGGAGGAGGGAGGTGGGACCGGGGTTCAGGAGGGGGAACTTGTGCAAACCCGGGGCGAATTCATGTCAATGTATGGCAAAACCAACCAATATAATATTGTAAAATAATTTGCCTCCAATAAAAAATAAATTAATTACCAATAAATAAATAAATAAATAAAAGCACCGGGGAGCCGTGACGTGAGCAGCCTGTGCGCTGGTTCTCGAGGCGGTCCCCTCCCACGGCCACCTCTGGTGGGCTCTTGAGCATCCCCAGAGCAGACGGGCAGGGGCAGAGAGAGGCAGGGACTTCACTTGTCAAAGGTCACTCCCAATGCTTCTCTTTGGCTGAGCACCTGGGGGACCTTAGTGTCACCAGCCATTACCTGTTGGAGGAGCTCGGGGAGCAAGCAAATTTACACTCAGAAACAAGCAGACTTTAAAGGGGATCAGCTTACACACACGTTGGTAGAGAAAATTCCCAGTACATAAACAGAAGCTTGAGTCTGGTTTAAGGGGGTAAAATGAATTCAAGTTATAAAGCAAAAGGTGAGAAAATTCATTTTGGGAAAAAAGCCAGTGGAGATAGCCGTTCACATATTTTTCTTTACATGCAACATCACTTAAATTCTTTGTAATGATTGCTGTTGTTCAGGCGTGTCTGACTCTTTGTGACCCCATGGACTGCAGCATGCCAGGCTTCCCTGTCCTTCACTATCTCCCAGAAGTTGCTCAATCTCACGTCCATCGGGTCAGTGATGCCATCCAACCGTCTCGTCCTCTGTCGCACCTTCTCCTCCTGCCTTCGATCTTTCCTAGCATCAGGGTCTTTTCCAATCTGTCAGTTCTTTGCATCAGGTGGCCAAAGTACTGAACCTTCAGCCTCAGCATCAGTCCTTCCAATGCATATTCAGGACTGATTTCCTTTAGGATTGATTGATCTCCATGCAGTCCAGGGGACTCCCAAGATTCTTCTCCAACACCTCAGTTCAGAAGCATCGATTCTTTGGTGCTCAGCTTCTTTACGGTCCAACTCTCACATCCATACATGACGACTGGAAAAACCATAGCTGTAACTAGGTGTTCCTTTGGTGGCAAAGTAATGTCTCTGCTTTTTAATATGCTGTCTAGCTTGGCCATAGTTTTTCTCCCAATGATAATTCATATTCAGTTCAGTTCACTTGCTCAGTCGTGTCTGACTGTGCGACCCCATGAATCACAGCACGCCAGGCTTCCCTGTCCATCACCAACTCCCAGAACTTGCTCAAACTCATGTCCATTGAGTTGGTGATGCCGTCCAACCATCTCATCCTCTGTCACCCACTCTCTTCCTGCCTTCAATCTTTCCCAGCATCAGGGTCTTTTCCAATATGAAAATTCATTTTAAAAAACTGGAAATAATTACCTCAAGCAATTTTTAAATGTAATAACAAAGTTGGCAAGTCTGTGTTTTATAAAATGAGCATCAAGCTCGTGGTTTAAAAAGCTGTTTTAGGACCTACTATATAAAAAAAAATGGAGAGAAGACAAAAGAATGATCTATTTGAGACTGGCCCTGTGTTAGAAATTGCTGAGGCTAATTGCTCGGTCATGGGCATTTATTATACTATATTATAGAAGTGGTATATGATTATACCACTTTTGTGCATGTTTGAAATTTCCCACCTTAAAAAATTAAAAAACAGGTTCAGTTCAGTTCAGTCGCTCAGTCGTGTCTGACTCTCCGCGACCCCATGAATCACAGCACGTCAGGCCTCCCTGTCCATCACCAACTCCCGGAGTTCACTCAAACTCATGTCCATAGAGTCGGTGATGCCATCAAGCCATCTCATCTCGGTCGTCCCCTTCTCCTCCCGCCCCCAATCTTTCCCAGCATCAGAGTCTTTTCCAGTGAGTCAACTCGTCGCATGAGGTGGCCAAAGTATTGCAGCTTCAGCTTTAGCATCAGTCCTTCCAATGAACACCCAGGATCGATCTCCCCCAGAATGGACTGGTTGGATCTCCTTGCGGTACAAGGGTCTCTCATGAGTCTTCTCCAGCACCACAGTTCAAAAGCATCAATTCTTCGGCGATCAGCTTTCTTCACAGTCCAACCCTCACATCCATACATGACCATGGGAAAAACCATAGCCTTGACTAGACGGACCTTTGTTGGCAAAGTAATGTCTCTGCTTTTTAATATATTATCAAGGTTGATCATAACTTTCCTTCCAAGGAGTAAGCGTCTTTTAATTTCATGGCTGCAATCAGCATCTGGAGTGATTTTGGAGACCAAAAAAACAAAGTCTGACACTGTTTTATTTTCTGTTAAAGTCTTCTCCAGCAACACAGTTCGAAAGCATCAGTTCTTCAATGCTCAGCCTTCTTTATGGTCCAATTTTCACACCCATACGTAACTACTGGAAAAACGATAGCTTTGACTATACGGACCTTTGTCGGCAAAGTGATGTCTCTACTTCTCAATATGCTGTCTAGGTTTGTCATAGCTTTCGAAGGAGTAAGCATTTTTAAATCTCATGGCTGTAGTCACAGTCTGCAGTGATTTTTGAGCCCAAGGAAACAAAACCTCTCACAGCTTCCACAGTACGGCATCGGCATTCAAATATTTTTAAAGCAAAACAAAAGTTTACTTTGAACTGGCTTAATCATAAACAGCATCCCAAGCTCAACAGCCTCTGAGCAGCTGTTCTGAAAGTAAGGAAGTGCACCCCTGATTGGGAGACATTGAGCTCTCTGCCTAAGCGGGGAGGGCGCCTCACCGTGGGTCTCACCATGGGAGTCAGAACCACTGCCCCCTGGGAGCCCACGTCTGAGGCTCTGCAGTCCAGGCCCAGGAACACAGGCATGGTGGGGACAGTGCTGACACGTGAGGCTTTAAAACCCTCAGTAAACAATAGCATATGGTACGTAGTATTTTCTGATCTGCCTTTTGCAGCCACTATTTTGTATATCGTAATGCATTCCACTTCATACATTTCAATGACTTTCTAGTGTTTTATTTTTGTGGTGGGGCCAATGATACATGTTGGCACACACCGGCCCGACTCACTTTGTTTGAGAGAAGCCAGATTTGGTTTTCCTGGTTAAGTCCTGATTATCTGAGACCACACGGGAACAGGAGCGAGTAAGGCTCATCAAAACATAGGAAGGACAAATCCTAATCAGACCGGAGCTCTAACCCTGCCTTTTGTCACAATGACCCAGTTCTCAACAGGCTAGCCCACTGCCCTGAAGTTCCCTGCTGCTCTCTGCTCTTTCAGTAAAAACGCTAACAAGCCAACAGATTCACGTTCAAATAAAACAAGGGAGTCAGGAGAGGAATTCCACAAAATGGTTAAACCAAGTCCCAAATAATTCAAACCTGCAAGTTGCAGTCACCCCCAATTTTTAAAAAATGTATTTCTTTCCAGTACGCTGATTTACCATGATGTACATCATGATTTACCATGATTTACCATGATATACCGTGATGTACATAATTTACATGATGTACATGTTTTAGGGTCATAAGAACTTTACACGGGGACTCGATTTCCAACGTGGGAGGTCACATGAAAAGGTCTTTACCTTCCCTCCTCAGTAATTCAATACTATAAAAGTCAGACACAGTACAGTAAAGGCCATTACCTGTCGATGCATAGAATCCTCATTTGCGATTTCATTTTCAAGTTTATCATTGAAGTCATGCACATAGGCAGCTTCACGCTGTGTGGTGAGGGAGCGTTTCTCTAGGGTAATGATTCTCTTTTCCATGTCGTCCTTCTGGGCCATGGCCTACACCGGGCATTGCAGAGGAGAAAAGGTAAGTTGTTATCATGGAACACTCCGATACACTTAAGAGTAACAAAGCTGGACTAAATCCTAAGTTTCAAATCAAACATAAAGTCAGTGTACTCAAAATTAAACTCCTAGACGTGGCAGTTTTCTTGAACGTGAGCAAAAACACGCCTACCTCAAAGGTCACATTTGCCACGATGGGCAGCCATCTGTCGGAATGTTCTGCCCGACTAATCGGTTTACCAAGCTTCTTTGCTATATAATAAATCCAAACAGCAAACAAAAAGTATACTAATCTACCCTGTTATTGCAAGAATTCCAGGAGGGAAGGTATCTGGCATGAAGTCAGGACCTCTGTCTGCTACACCATACAGGCAGACTTGACGCAGAACAGGGAGGGACCTTCAACAGACCCAAGAGGGAGCTCTGAGGCTCGTTTCCTCGGGTAAAAGTTGGAAAAATCTCATGCAATTTCCTCAAAATTAAAGTAAGACTATTAATGAGTGGAAACAGAAGTCAAAGTGTAACACAACTGGAGGCAGCCTTCTCAAGCAGAGTTAAACCACATGTATGAAATGCTCAAACCAGGACCAGAACTTGCTGCTGGTGCGACTCCTGTCTGCCAGCTCAAAATCCATTTCGGGTCCCTCCGCGGTCACTAAGTAACCAAGGTAGGCCAAGTCCTAATATTAAAAGTGAAAGGTCTTAAAAACACTTTTTCCAGAATTCTCAACGTATTAAACTCTGTCACCTAATCTCCTCCTGTTGCCAAAGAGTAGTGTGAGAAGGTTATACAAACATGTGCAAATATTTCTGTTTTGAGTTCTCACACAGAATTCCTCACACCAAGCTACTAAACAAGTACACCTGCTGGAACACATGCTGGAGGGGCTCTGTCTGAGACGGTGTCACGGGGGAGGGGTGGGGCAGGGTGGGGGCTGTCTGTCTGCATACAGAGGAGAGGTGAGGCTCACAGGAGGAGGCCTGAACCCCCAGCACTCTTCTGTTTTCACAATGACCGTTAGGTAGTTTCTCATAAATCATGACACCAGCAGACACGACTGCCAGAAACATCAGGAGTCTACGCGGTTACACAGCTCGGGCCTGAGGACCTGAGGGTGAGCAAGTGCCACTCGACTGGTCTGACCGCCGGGATCACTGTTACACATCCCTGTCAAGGAGCGGAAGCTCAGCAAACCAGAGAAGATGGCCAGGCAAGCTGCCTCGGCAGAGCCCACACAGCATGCTCCCATCTCTCCGAGAGAATGGCCTCCACAGACGTCACCAGACTCGGCAGAGCGAATCAGAAGGAAATCTCAGCATCGTCAGGAATACATTCGACAGGCAGGTTGGGGGGCGGGTGAACTGGGAGACTGGGGCTGGCATGTATACACTGCTGATACTACGTATCAAGTCAACAGCAAGTAAGGACCTAGTGTACAGCACAGGGAAGGCTCCTCAGTGCTCTGTGGTGAAGGAAATGGGTAGGAAATCTAAACAACAGGGATATACGTAGATATATATACACATATACATGACTGATTCAGTTTGCTGCACAGCAGAAATTGACCCAGCAGTGTAAAGCAACTACATGCCAAGAAATGAATGAATGGATAAATGAATGTTTTAAAAGGAACACACTGGGCCCCCTAGAACTTGTTGAAATGAGGAGTCCACACCCAGGGTGCAGCACAGCACAAGGGCTACCCTCATGTTGGTCCACTGCCAACGGACCGCCTGGATCAGGCCTCTTCTACCCCAGAGACCTCGACACAGAGGCGGGGAGACAGCCTGTCGTGGTCTCGCCAGAGCTCTGCTCTTACTCGTGCAGCCATCCCGGGGCTGAGATCACCGGGAGAACAAGGGACCCACAACCACCTCAGGGCAACAGACACGGCCGCCGTCACTCAATTCACGGACATCCCGCTCCGGTTTCATGTTCACTTCCTCAGACTTGAGGAGTTTCTTCCTGGCCGTGTCCAGGTCCTCCTCCAGCTCTCTCACGTGGGCAGAGAGGGCTGCCAGGCGCTCTTTCATCTGGCTCTGCTCCCGCAACTGCTTGTCTATGACTTCCTGGAGCTCACTCATCTTAGCCAGGTTTTGCTCGTGGCTTAGAGAGCCATCAGACGATCTCTGAGGGGGAAAGGAAGCCTTAGACAGCCTTGTTTTGGGAGGGAGGGGACACAGCACTTCCAGGAAATCGGCGAGGTCAAAACTGCCTTCTGCACCTCTGGGAGTTCACAGGACCCTCACGGCCGCTCAGACCTACATGGTTCATTGGTGATTTTGTCCATCCCGATTAGAACCGGGTGATTAGAGTCAGACTTTGTCTTCTCCTGGACAAAGGGGTGCTTAAGAGATCCTGCAGCTCTGAGCCACAAGTCTAGTTTGCTAGTCATTAAAATACCCCAGGTGGGCGGGTCCTCAATCAGAAAGATAAATAGCATGTGATTCCCACCACTACAGCCTTCATACATTTTTAAAACGAAAGGATACAAATGACAAACCTTTAACTGAAATTACACGATGACTGATCAAACTTACCTCTTTATGTGTAGCACCTAATACTTCTTCTAACAAATGACACCTTTCGAGTGCTATACCTAACCGCTCTCTGAACTCAAATACAAGGCGTCGAGTCACTGTCTGTTGATGTGTGTATACACGTTAGTGCACTCCTCATTCTATACTCACTCTAATACATGGCTACTGTAACAGAATATCTTTAATGGCTCTCATTGATCTTAACATCAAGAAAATCTGCTTGTTAACAGCTTTAAATTCTAAGTTTGAGAGAACAAAATGTTTTCCTAAATTAATTATATTGCCCAGTTTTTAACTGCAAATTGATATACAGAATACAATAAACCCTGAGACATTTATGCCAACTAATACTTTTTCACTGGGGGCTTCCCAGGTGGCTCAGTGGTAAAGAATCCGCCTGCCAACGCAAGAGGGCAGGTTCGATCCCTGGGTTGGGAAGATCCCCTGGAGTAGAAGATGGCCACCCACTCCAGTATTCTTGCCTGGGAAGCCCCATGAAGAGAGGAGCATGGTGGGCTATAGTCCACAGGGTCACAAAGATACAGACATGACTGAGCATATACGTAGGCAATGCTTTTTAACCATATAAAACTCTGACTTCTTACAGAAAAAATGTATTTACAAGAATTCAAGAAGCTCAAAAGTCAACTAGTTACATAAATACATGCATCATCCACCTAACAAGGCAGAAAGTGTACAAATTCAGGAGGTTGGGTGGCTGGTACCTTCTCATCCAGGGCCTTGTGGTGGTCAAAAAGAAATTTCAGCGCCCTGAGCACCTCCAACTCGCTGGTCATGCTGGCTGGGGGCTGCTCCTGCTGCTTGCCCGCCGTCATCCGGAGGGATGGCACATTCCGGGAAACCAGGTACTCCAGGTGCTCCAGCAGCAGCTGCAGGGTGGGGCCAAAGGAGCACCTTCAACCTCATACTTGCATTCAGGGCCGGTAACTCCTCTCAGCCTCACTCTAAAACCGAAACCATGCTAAGGCATGTCATAATCCCGCCAGTTCAGTCTCAAGTTAGAGTGGACTTCCCAGGTAGCCCAGTAGTTAAGACTCCACACTTCTGCAGGGGTCATGGGTTTTAATCCCTGGTCGGGGAACTAAGATCCCACACAAAGTGTAGCATGGACAAAAATGTAAGTGAAGAGAACTCCCCCTCAAATGTAATAAAATTACATTAGCTCTCATCATAAATTTGAAGCAAGGTATGAGAACCACGAACTGATCCACCCCAGTCTGCTCAGTGGGACGATGTGAAAAATGACTTGAAAATCAGACAGAGTTTAAAGTCAGCAGCACAGAGCCCAGAGGTAACTGCCGCGGGGCAAATGTCAACACATCAGAATCCCTCTACTGACCCTGGTGTTGTTCCTTTCGGCTCTGAGCTCAGCGAGTTCTGCTTCTCTTTCCAGGAGCTGCTTCCTATATACATTTACCTCCTTGGTAGAAGTCGGAAACTTCTAGAAAACAATTAAATGAGTCACTAAATGCAAACACAAGTTAAAAAGAGAGCGAGACAATGAAGACTGACCCTGTCAAGTCTCTCCAGACTCCACACAAAGGATCTCCCTGCTCCCCCAGAGAAGAGGGGGTCCGCTGACCCCAAGACCACACAGACCACCACAACTCAGACCGGCCATCAGCCTCCACCATGACCTGGCCGGCACGCAGCAAGGGAGAACCCAGAATCCAAGCCTGCCTTCTCAAGACCCAGGGACATCTGAGAAACGTTCCTAAACATAAACCTAACAACAAAGTGGATGAAGAGATTCTTAAACGACACACAGACAAGTGACCTAGAACCACTGGGGAGAGTGAGGAAGAAAGGCAAGGTCTACAAGGCCATCAGGCTTTGGAGTGTTCCTCTGGGAAAAAGGCTGATGGCACCCCAAGGCCATCTGTTAGCTTGACTCTAGTGAAGTCACACAGTCATTCAATAAACTGGTTAAAATGTTAAATTCATGTTATATGTATTTTACCACAATTTGCGTGCACACGGAGATGTCCACGTGGTGAACTTGCTCAAATTGAACCACACAGCATCATTCATTCTTCTGTTTTTCTTGGCACAGATACGAAACTCCTGGGCTACATATCCCCTATTACATACTGAGTATTCAGGACCCAGAACAGTGCCCTACACTTGTCAGAGGCATAGAGTAGACATGTGAAGCTATGAGGGTGTATGTTATAAGCAGTAGGTTCAGTTCAGTTCAGCCATTAGTCGTGTCCGACTCTCTGTGACCCCATGAATCACAGCACGCCAGGCCTCCCTGTCCATCACCAACTCCCGGAGTTCACTCAAACTCATGTCCATAGAGTCGGTGATGCCATCCAGCCATCTCATTCTCGGTCGTCCCCTTTTCTTCCGGCCCCCAACCTTTCCCAGCATCAGAGTCTTTTCCAGTGAGTCAACTCGTCGCATGAGGTGGCCAAAGTATTGCAGTTTCAGCTTTAGCATCAGTCCTTCCAATGAACACCCAGGACTGATCTCCTTTAGAATGGACTGGTTGGATCTCCTTGCAGTCCAAGGGACTCTCAAGAGTCTTCTCCAGCACCACAGTTCAAAAGCATCAATTCTTCAGCGCTCAGCTTTCTTCACAGTCCAACTCTCACATCCATACATGACCACGGGAAAAACCATAGCCTTGACTAGACGGACCTTTGTTGGCAAAGTATTGTCTCTGCTTCTTAATATACTATCTAGGTTGGTCATAACTTTCCTTCCAAGGAGTAAGCGTCTTTTAATTTCAAGCAGTAGGTACCCGTCATTAAAATCCTGGACACACTGGTCTGTGCTTTGTAAGGCAGGGGACGTTAAGGGGCCTTGCCTTTCTGCTTCAAGGACTGGCTCTCTAGCTCAGTCCACGTGGCCCAGAGACTCCTCCAGCCAGTGTTTCCCTTCTTGTGGGGCCCCCGCCCATCCTCTGCGCAGCACCGCAGCACCAGCACAACCTCTTACAAGATCAACCTGCTGGGGTCGATCCTGCCCACTAAGGTCAAACGCCCTGCCTGGCAGGGCCCACAACCAGGCTAACAAAAGGAAACACAACCCCAACACTTCGCCGGGTGAGGGCCAATCTGACGGGCCCAGCCCCCCACTGCTCTCACCTCAGGCCACTCTGCTTCCAGGACTCGGTCCGAGGCCAAGTTCTTCCTTGTCTTCGCCTTTGCTTTGGGGTTGAAGCACTGGAATAACGCCCACAGGCGGGCCCTTCTGCGACCCATCCTCACGGATGGGGGCAGACCCCCACTCGGGGCAACTGCTGTTTCACAGTAGGATACCTCAGCTCCTGAGCTATCACCACTGATCTCACACTATGACCACCGCTCTCACACACACACTGCTCTCACACACACCGCTCTCACACTATGACCACCAGGACCACTGTCTCAAGGAGAAATGGCACGAAGTCTCTGCCCCCAGCATGTCTCCCAGGAGCACGGAACCAGAACCCACTCAGTCACAAGGGGTTCCATGGTAACAAGGGGGCTGGGCTCGGGCCCACCATCAACGGTGCAGAGCGGGGGAGGGAATGCCAAACAGATGGCAGGTGAGTGTGGGGTACGGGAGAGGGAAGGCCGTGCCAACAGCTCAGGCCCACCGCCAAACATGACCCTGCAAGGTACTGGTCACAGTCGGACCGAACAGTTTAAACTGCTTCAGAAACCACCACCACTAGGAATGAGCATGTCTTCTAAGTGGCCTTCTGCCCCCTCCACCCCCCAAACAAGCCTTCAGTGAGGCTACAGAAAGGGTACCCCTGAACTCAAGGGCATCCCCAGAACCCACCCAGCTGAGGAGGACTCACCACGCCAGCCGCCCCTCACTCTCACGCTGAGCTCAGTCCTCCCTGACTGACTCCCTCACTCGAGCTCAGCAAGGGCTTGACCAACCTCGCTCCAGACACCTAAAATGAACCCACAGTGGATACAGGGGTTCATTCAACCTGCTGCGAACTCGCCCTCTTAACTTCGACCCTGGGCTACCAGACGACTCTGCCCCGTGGGGGCTGCACGGTGGAGGTCCGGGGTGTCCCTGACTCGAGCCGCGGCAGCCAGCACCTCCCAGACCCTGCCAGATGCTGCCCCTCCCTCCACCTCCAAGTCTCCCACCCCCTCTCCTGGCCCCACTCCCACGCTCCCAGATCTCCACTCGCCAGGGCACAGGCCACACTGCTCCTGGCTCAGCCCAGACCTCTGCTGTCACTTGAGGACCTCAGTCCCCGGGGTGCTTGGGGTCCTATATCCAACTATCTCAGCGATTACAGACTCTGGGAGAGACAGAGGACAGTTTGGGGTCCCACCCGCAGTTCACCCTGAACACTCTCTTTTTTTGGCTTTATCTACTGGAGTTCTCTGAGATGTCTTTTTGATACCTCAACTACTGCTTTCAAAAGACTGTAAAATCACTGTGCTCAACTTTAAGAATAAAATTTTCATTTTCAACCTTAAAATGAAACTGGAGGCAAGACTAAACGCAGTCAATTTTTCAAACTGAAAAAGAAAACCCACATGTGACCACGTCAGAGAATACAGGTCATGTAACCCCTCCCTCCTCAGCCTTCTCCACCCCCAGCAGCCCGTCATCACAGGGCCTGCCCTGGGCCGGCAGGGGTAGGGGAAGTGACCTGACCGACTCCTCTGTCCCCAGGCCATGTGGGCCGCTTGCACCACCTTCTTCACAAGTTCACATGGCACTGAAACAACCCGGGCAAGCTGGGGCTTCTGATCAGAAACACAACCGTGGGTACTAGGCAAGGATCCCTGGTTCTTGTTTACCCCAGTAGCAAATAAAGATGATCAATACAATTACTGTGACTGTTACACGTGGCTTCAGATAAGAGAAGACACCCAGGGCATCCCCACTTCCAGTTACAGACGCAAGCAGCTTGTAGGGCAGCCCACTGGGAGCTAGAAACGCTAAACACAGTTTAAAGGAGGTCCTTGAAAGTGAGAGTGAAGTCGCTCAGTCGTGTCCGACTCTTTGCGACCCTTTAGACTGTAGCCTACCAGGCTCCTCTGTCCATGGGACTTTCCAGGCAACAGTACTGGAGTGGATTGCCATTTCCTTCTCCAGGGGATCTTCCCAACCCAGGGCTCAAACCCGGGTGCCCCGCATTACAGATAGAAGCTTTACAGTCTGAGCCAGAGGACCTTAGGCAGCCACAATCCAAGATTTCGAACAGAAGGGAAGCCCAGTGAGGGAGCTGGAGACTGAGAGGGCCGCTCCTTTCCTTGGGGCATCTGAACAAAGCTGACTCTGTGAAGAAAAGGCAGGGAAAAAGTCAAGCAGAGGGGACTGGCTAACACAGCTCTGGACAGTTCCTTGGGCTGGGAAGACAAAAATTTGAGCGGAGGCCTCACATGTCAGTCCGGATGACAGAGACCAAGCTCCCCAAGAAAAGGGAGGAACAGGAAACGTACCCAACACAGCCCAAACCGACTGAGTGCTGAGTATCAGTCACCTCGTGATGCTCAGGAGACAGAAGGTGGGCTTCAGGACCTGCTGAGAAGGGGGGGCCCCGGGCTTCCAGACAGAGACGCTGGAGCGCTCCTCCCTGGGGTCAGGGGGGGACGGTGGGGGAAGGCTGCTGAGACTGAGCTTACAAGGACCCCCAAGCTTCAAGTCACTCAAACCCTGAGTGAACAGAGAGCTCTGTGTCCACTAGAGGTCTGCGTCAGAGGAAACTCTGGAGAAGACAGCATCACCAGAACCTCTAGGGTTTTCCATACAGAATGCCCAACATGCAACCAAAAAAGCAAAAAAGGGTGTAACAACAAATACGAGCAAGAGAAAAAGAACCGAAACAGACCCAGAGGTATCAATGTATATCAGCATATCAGAGGTGTGTGTGTGCTACAGGGATCAAATGCAAATGTCACCAGTTCAAAAATACACTTGAAAAAAGGAAAAATTTCTGAGAATCAAAAGCGATTCTAGAACTTTACAATAACAGTGAACTGAATTTAAGATATCAGTCTCTGGGCTTAACATCAAATTGGACGTAGCTGAAGAGAGGATCAGTGAACTGAAGGATGGATCGGTTAAAAAATATATATATATATGTGGGGAAAAAAGTATAGAATATATCAAAGGAGCCCATTGTTAAATTACGTTGTTAAAAACTATAAATGGGGACCCTCATGGTGGAGAAAAGACAGAAAGGGGAATAAGAAATGCCTACAGGGGTTGAAACTTAAGAGTCTCTTAATGAAAGTGAAAGAAGAGAGTGAAAAAGCTGGCATAAAACTCAACATACAAAAAATGAAGATCATGGCATACGGCCCCATCACTTCATGGCAAATAAATGGGGAAACAATGGAAACAGTGACAGATTTTATTTTCTTGGGCTCCAAAATTACTGCAGATGGTGAAATTAAAAGATGTTTGCTCCTTGGAAGGAAAGCTATGAAAAACCTAGACAGCATATTAAAAAGCAGAGATATTACTTTGCCGACAAAGGTTCATTTAGCCAAAGCTATGTAGGAGCTCATTTAGTACTAGTTCATTTGGTCAAAGCCAGCAGTCATGTATGGATGTGAGAGTTGGCCCATGAAGAAGGCTGAATGCCAAAGAATCAATGCTTCTGAACTATGGTGTTGGAGAAGACTCTTGAGAGCCCCGTGGACTGCAAGGAAATCCAACCTGTCAATCCTAAAGCGAATCAGTCCTGAATATTCATTGGAAAGACTGGTGCTGAAGCTCCAATACTTTGGCCTCCTGATGCGAAGAACTGACTCATTGGAAAAGAACCTGATGCTGGGGAAGATTGAAGGCAGGAGGAGAAGGGGACGACAGAGGACGAGACGGTTGGATGGTATTACCGACTCGATGGACAGGAGCTTGAGCAGGCTCCAGGAGTTGGTGATGGACAAAGAAGCCTGGCATGCTGCAGTCCATGGGGTCGCAACGGGTCAGACACTGAGTGACTGAACTGACTGACAGGGACAGTAGCAAGAGTTGGTTCAAGAATCAGACCATTGACTCAAAAATGAAAACCACACATTGGTTTCAGCAGCTCTGCTGGTGCCTAAGGCAAGAAGAAAATGTTCAAGCTCAGAGGAAAAAAGGTGTGGCTTTGAATGGCACAGAAACATCGAGAGCTGACTTTTCAAGAACAAGGAAGTCAGAAGATAATGGACGGGCATCTGTAAAATGCTGAAAAACAACCACCCACCCACCTGGAATTCTATACCCCACAGAAACACTCTTCCAAAGTGAAAACAAAATAAAGACTTTTAGGGCAAATGGAAATGAGACAACTCATCACGCACAGACATGAACTAAAAAAATATTCAGGCAGCGCTTTGGGAAAAAGAAAAGTAGTCTCTGACAGAAATATAAAAAACAAGTAAAGACCAACAATGAGGTAACTGTGAGGGTAAACATTAACTCTACAAAACCATGATGTTAATGCCAAAAATATATCTAACAATTTAAAGTATAACAGTGACAAGGAAGAGACAGTCGTGTCAGGGAGGCAATAAAAGTACTAAGTTAGATTTGAATGTAAAACACACGCTCTATCTGTGAATGGACACCCAACAACCTGACAGAGGAGTACAGAACTAGAAAAAGACTTCACACTTCTACAAGAAGCAAGAGAAAAGAACACAGAATAGGTGAGACAGACAGAAAACAAACAGTAACACGGTATCTATGCACTGAAATATCAACATTATAAATAGAGCAAATACTCTCATTAAAAGATAAAAACGATCAATTGATGACAATGAAAACTATACACTAGTCACAGAGGTTCCTGTTAAGATGGAAGATCTTTTAGACAGGTGAAGGTAAAAGATACCCAGGCAAACAAGGACAGAAAACTGATGTGGCAATATCACTGTCAAATAGTGTCTAAAGTAAGAAGCATCACTAGCCTTAAAAAGGAGCTTCTCATACTGATACAAGTTCAGTCCAGCAAGAACATGAGGATTCCACATTTGAATGTACCGAATAACATAACCTCAAAATATCAATACATAAAACTGACAGAAATAGAAAAGGAGTAACAGCCAAGTTCATAATCACAGTGGGAGACGTTAAAGACACATCTCTCAGGGAACTGGGCTCCCTGGGACGTAGTCACCTGCAGCCATGAAGTACCTGAATTGCGACTGGCTCTACGATGAGATGTGCTGCAAGCATGAAACACACACTGGGTTTTAAAGACTTAGCGTGAACAAAAGAACGTGAAATATTTCTTTAGGTTTTATCATGTTGATTACACACTGAAATGATAATATTTTGGGTGTGTTAAAATAAAATACATTGCAAGTAATTTCACCTACTTCTGCTTTACAAAACGTGGCTACCGGAATCCGAATTACATGAGTCACAAACCTGATCTAACTGATACACACGGAATATTGCTTTCTCACTGATACATATTATTTTCAAGGGCCCAAGGAACATATCACAAAATGAATATATATTGGGCCATTAGGAAAGCTCAAACTCTTTCAAAGGACTGAACTAATGCGGGGTACACTTAGGGGCTGCAGTGGGCTGACGGTCTATGTGCCTCAAACTGCATCCCGCACGCGGTGATGAGCCCAGGAGGCGGGCACTCTGGGAGGGCTCAGGGCAGGAGGGAACGGGCGCCCATGCTGTGAGGACAGGGAGAAGCAGCAGGCAGTTTAGGAACCAGGAGACAGGCCTCACCAGACGTGGCACCCGCTGGTGCTCTTGGGACTGGCCAGCCTCCAGTACTATAAGAACTTTCTGTTGTTTTTCAGCTAGTCTATGGTATTTATAACAGTAGCCCCAAAAGACTAAGACGGGGCTCTTCATGGAACTAAGCTAGAAATCAAACAAGGGTCACTAGAAAAACATCCCCAAACATTAAGTTAAATGACATACTGCTTGAAGAATTTCATGAATAATCATTTTTAAAAAACACAATGAAAATTAGAAAATAATTTTCCATAAAAATCTGGCTTACTCAAACTTGTGGGACGCAGCAAACTGTGTTTAGAGGGTAACTTAAAGCCTTACACACATATACTGGGAAAGAAGGAAGGCTAAAAATCAATTAAGCCTCTATCCCTGCTGCTGCTGCTGCTAAGTCACTCCAGTCGTGTCCGATTCTGTGCGACCCCATAGACAGCAGCCCACCAGGCTCCCCCGTCCCTGGTATTCTCCAGGAAAGAATACTGGAGTGGGTTGCCATTTCCTTCTCCAATGCATGAAGTGAAAAGTCAAAATGAAGTCGCTCAGTCGTGTCCGACCCTTAGCGACCCCATGGGCTGCAGAAACCAGAAAAAAAGCAAAGCAAACAAAACACAAGGCAGATGGGGAAAAAAGGAGAAGAAAATAAGGAAACCGAAAGCAATATGGAATTTTTTCAAAACAAAGCCAAAAGTGGGCTCTTTGAAAGGACTGCCAAAACTGATAAACCCCTAGAGAGACTGATTAAGAAAAACAGAAAAAGCACAAATCACCAGTATCAAGGATTTTTCTAAGGGGAGACAACACATCTTGCAGATAAAAAGATATGATGAACCATAGTTCACTTACTAATTGGAGAGTCTGCTGGCCTCAATAAATTCCTAGCAGCGGGGAAAGGCTTTACACAACTAGACCCAAGAAGACATACAAAATCAGAAATTTTTATTTGCATGAAAAACATTACATCTGAAACTAAAAGCCTCCCCACAATGAAACCAACTGGTTTTGCCAATAAATTCTTCCAAAAATCGAGGGAAGGAAACAGTAATCTCACAGGAACTCTGGGGATAAACAAGGAACACTCTCCAACCCTGTTTTATAAGACTAGCATAACCTTGATACTAAAACCAACAAGGAAGAAGTACAAGAAAGTAACATTACAGACTCTGGATATAGATGAAATAATCCTAAATAAAACACTAACAAATAAAATCCAACAGAAGGAGAATACATCAAGATTAAGTTGGTGCTGTTTTAGAATCACAAAATTTTTTAAAAGTTAAATCACCACATAAAAGAAAAATCACCTGTTTCAAAATCTACAGAAATAAACTTAAGAAAACTTAATGTAATAATTTTAGTGCATGACTAAGAAAAAACTCTTAGTAAACTAACAGAGAAGAATTTACATATTTTGATTAAAATATCCATAAAAAAGCTAATATCATATGGGATGGTGAAATACTGAAAGGTTGAAAGGTTTTCCTCTGATAATGGGAAAGAGACAAGGATACTTATTCTCAGTACTTCTGTTCACCATTGTACTCGGTACTGGAGATCCTAGTCTGTACAATAAGGTAAGAAAAAGAAAAGGGTTATCACAGTTGCGAAGGGGGAAAAAAGCACTTATTTGCAGACATAATTGTGTATACATAAGAAAATACAATTAGAATGATCTGAAATTAATGGATTTAGCAAGTGAATATAGAAAAGTCAATTCTATCTCTATTAGGAATTTATAATGGCACTGAAATATCAAGATATCTAATTAAACAAGTGCAAGACTTACAGCAAACTATAGACTTCTAAGATAAAGAAGATCTAAAAAAAATGGAGAGCTATCTATATTGTGTTCATGGATTATAAGAACAGCATAAAACACACACACACAGAGTTAACCGTGTGAGGCGATGCGAGTGTTGGGCAATCATTCCACGACATCTATGGGCATCAAGTCATCACAATCACAATGTAGACTTGAAATACACACAAACTGTATCTGTCAGTGACTCCTTAGTGAAGCTGGGGGGTCTAAAATCAGCGCCTGACACCTGGTAGCTGGAAGGCGTGGGAACCCGGGTTCACGGGCAGGCTGCACACACTCTTAATCACAGGTAAGTCCTGAAGCAACCCAGCAACTCTCCATTTTTCTGTTTCTGTTTTTCTCTGTTCCCCTTGCCATTTCTGTTGAACAGATTCCCAGTATCGAGTGAGCAGCGTCAATGCAGCGATAATGTTTCCCTATGTACGGCAGGAGCATGTAACCCCAGCAGACCTCCCAATTGCTCCGAGATAACTGGGGTGCCCCATCACAACAGAAAGCAAAGAAACGACATTCCCTGAGACAGAGCTGCCCGACAGCAGTGGCGACTATGGTCCACCAGACTTCCCAAGGGAACCCCCAGGGGCTTGGATCCCATGCTGGGCCCCTCAGCTTGAGGCCACACGTGCATTTCCACCATTCTGGGAGTCCTGGCAGAAGAAAGCCAGACCACAGAAGGGGGATGGTGTGGCCGGCCCATGGGACGCAGGGTAGGGCTGACTTGGGTCTGTGCTGGGCTCCACGTCCTGTCACCACCCTTGGAGTGTACAAAGTTCTTGGGATCATTGTAGGTTTTTAGCAAAAAACAATGGAGCCGAAGTCACTTAGGATGGTTTTTAAGAAGAAAACCTCACTGAGGATTCACTCAGCACCAGCCTCGGCCCCTAGTGAGATGCAGACTTCCGGTGGTCATCCATGGCTGTGCCCATCACCCACCAGGGCAAGGGGAGGCCCCCGGACACTGGGTGCCACGTGGGGTTCTTCCCCCACTTTGAGTGAAGGGCTGCATCCCCCTGGATGAACCCAGCTCACCCCTCCACCTCTGATGCTGAGGCCCCCGTGCCTCCCACGACCGGAGGATCCAGCCTCTCCCGGGCCTCCATGTCACTGCACAGACCATGTCCGTGCGGCTTCAGCAGGCAGGGTGAGTCCTGCGCGGAGCTTCCCAGCTCGCTGGCCTCGCTGTCCACATCGGGGCTGGGCAGGAGCACCGCATGTCCACTGAACGAGTAGATGAGGGCCCCAACAATGCCAGGGATGATGAAGGGGAGGTGAAGGGGGCTGAGATCCAAGTGTCAGTCCCTGATTCAGGCAGCAGTGCGTATTGACTCATTTAACCTCATGACAAAACTGTGTGTCAGCGGGTGGGGGGTGGGTCCTGCCACTGTTCTCACCTTGGAGCTGGCAAGTTCACTCTCAGTGTCCAGGGACAGCTGCAGCCACTGACCACAGACTGGACAACTTTAACACAAATTCATTCTCCCTCAGTTCTGGAGTCAGAAACCTGTGATCAAGGTGTGGGCAGGACTGAGCTCCCTCCAGAGGCTCCAGAGGAGGGTCCCTCTTGCCTGGTCCAGCCCTTGGGAGACCCCAGGCCTCCCTGGGCTTGTGGCCACATCACCCCAACCTCTGTGTCCATCTGCATAGACCTTCTCCCCTGGGTGATTCTGTGCCTCAGATCATGCCCTCTTCTCTTCCAAGGACACCCGTCATTGGATTCAGGGTCCACATGCATCCCGGGTGATCTGGTGCAGCGGTCAGGAACTTACTTCCATCTGCCAAGACTTTTCATCAGAATAAGGTCACCTTGGCAGGCTGCAGAAGGATGGATGGCTTTTGGGGCCACCACTTAGCCCACTACACTTGTCATGAAGCCACAAGGCAGAACCTCACTGGGCTTGGTGCAGGGAGCTTCGAAGAAGCAGGGCTCCAGTCCTGGGCTGCCTCAAGAACACACTTAGGATCAGGACACTCAGGCACAGGGACCAGATGGGCAAGGCTCAGAGGTGTGCTGGTGGGCGTGGGGCTCACCTGCATGGAGCCTGGAGCCTGACATGATGGCCCAGGGGTGGGGGACACAGCGCATGGTTTGGGAATGGACACATCCCCGCATGGATGAGAGGAGGCAGGCGCGGGGGCTCAGGCCAGGGGAGCCCAGATCTTCCTGCTGCCCTCAAGGGGCCGGTCAGATGGGCACAGGAGGGAGCTGTGGTTTCAGCGACCTGGGTCAGAGTCCTGGTCTGCTGCTGTGTTGTCTCTGGCGAGTGACTCAGCCTCTCTGAGCCCACCTTTTGCTCCTCTGCAAATCTTTGCCACACGTGACTATCTTCATAGTTGTGGGGAGTTCTTGGTGCTCTCAGCAGCCCCGCCCAACCCCATGACTGGGGCTATGCCGCCTCTCCACGACCTTGAGGCCGCTAAGACCACCCCTGCACAGACTCTCTTTGCAAAGAAGCTGGAAGCTGCTTCTCCTACCCCAGGAGCCCTGGGGCACCCAGACCCAAGAGGCAGCAATGCCTCTAGCCTGGGGGCTCCCGGGCGAGGGGTTGACCACTTGGGGCACTGGGAGTGACCGTGGATGGCCCCATATGGCCAACTCCATCTTTCCTGTTGCAGCCCAGGTTTATTTCTGTGTGCTCTGCTCAGCCGCACGCAAAGACCCAAAATATATCCCTCCGAGTCCGTGGAGATTTCTCTCGACGGTGGTCAAGAAGCAGTGCCTGGGCTGGCATCCCTGGGAAAACACGCTCTGCTGTTTACATGAGCGACAGGGTCCCTTCAAGAAAAACATCTGGCCAGATCAGGAAAGGGTCGTGGGACTCACTGGACAAATGGGATATCCTCGTTCTTACACACATGGGATGTTTTAAACGCTGGCACCCAGCCTGACAACAGCCTGATCCTGGCGGGAAGAAACCGAGAGATGCAGGTCCCCTCCCCCAGTCGGACACCCCAGACGGTGGCTTCTGTCCGGACTGGCCCTGTGGGTGGGGAGTCTGGAGGACACAGAACCACAGGGGCCTCGAGGCTTGGCGTGGGCGTGGGGAGGGCCAAGGGGCTCGGGAAGGCGAGAGGGTCAGGGCCCTTGCAATGGACTGCCACCAAAGGCTGGACAAAGACAAGAAGTAAGAAAACGAATGCCACACCTTAAAGCTGCTCAAGAGCCAAGAAGGCCCAGAAGAGTGACCAGGACTGAGCCATCCAAGGTGGGGTAGTGGAGGAGGAGGCTCGCCCAGCTCAGACTGGACGGGGTTAAACCTCCGCTCCGGCTCAACTCACAGGAACCCCACCACAGTCACTCCTGACACTTTCCTTTTCGAAGGAAAAAGGGAATCACAGAACAAGCAACACCATCCCTGTGGGGGACTCTTGGCGGTCGAGGATGCCAAGGGCCCCTCTGCGTCCGCACGGCTGCCTGAGCCTGCATGTTGTGCATCACAGTCACCCGTCTCCGCTGAGGGGCAGCCTCCGAGCTTGTTGGAAGGTTGGCCTCAGCGAGGCCGAAATGGGGTCCCTAGCTGCCCCCAGAGGGCTCCCAGGCAGCACACCTCCCCAGCCCACCCTGAGCCCACGGCTGCTGCCCACCCCAGAGGGCCCCGTCACTGCCATCAGGGAATTAGGGGGTGCCAAGTGCTCAGACCCGAGGGTGGTGGGGGCGCCTCCATGGCATCCTGTGTGTACCCCTCCTCGGCTCATGGTCCAGCAGGAGCTGCGGGGAGCGTGTGTACACGGCAGGGACACACAGGACGCCTCCTGAGCACCGCCAGGCCAGGAAGCCCTGGAGCCCCGGTGGGAAGCCTGGGCCGGACTTCTGACCACCACAGGGGCCTGGTCAACCTCCCCTTCTCTGTGCCCTCGGCTTCCTCAGCTCCAAGGATAACACCACCTCTCGGAGAGCCTCTGATGCCAGGGCTGCTCTGTGGGAGGGATCGTGTTCTCCTCTAATGTGTTCAAGGCACGTGATGCCTGGTCAGTCCCTAATGACTGGCTGCATTCTTGGCAGGCCTGGGGCCTGCCTGCTCTTCCTGTTGACACTGGGGTCCCGCATGCATGTGAGTTGACAGGCTGTTCCAGGCTGGGTCTGACAGACATGCCTCCTGGGAGGAAGAGCATTTGGCACGGGCTGGGCCTCATCCCCTGATTGGCGCCAGGGCCAGCCTCCTTCTAGTTCCCGAATTGGGAAGACAGGGGCCATTTCTGGGTCACTTGAACGTGTCATCTCATGGGAGCGTGGCTTTATGATATTTGCTGAGTGATCCGGGGTGGGGGAGGTGGGGGACAGTCCTGCTGAGCTCCTACTGTGTGCTGGCAGAGGATGTTCCCGCAGTCCTTCCTTGACTTCTTGCAGCATCCTCGGGTTCACTTTAATACTCTTGGATGAGGAGGCAGGCTTGACTGCCACTGGGGGCCGACCCTGGCTTGCTCACGCCCGCCTGCCACCTGGACAGCTCCTGGAGGGGACAAGAAAGGGCTCAGTCCCTGGGAAAGTATCTGCAGGGAGGCATTTCTGCACCATGGTTCCTGCTGACCACATCTGCACCACCCTGGAGGAGCGGCTGTGGTCACTCAGGCACGGTCACATGGGTGCTGGCCTAAGCATACCTTCTACACAACCTGGACATGGTACCCTCGACTGTCTCCAGTGAGCCCGGACCCAGAACGTGGTCTCTGAGTTAACTGGAGCTGCAGGACTGGCTGGGGCGGATTTACCCCTCAGCTCTTGGCATAGGGTCTGGCTCCCAAGGCCTGGCTTGTTGAAGGAATAAAAGACATGTATTCATTCACAGGCCTGCTTTGATGATGGGTGGGTAGGTTACTCAGATCCACCCTCTCATGGTAAACAATTATTAAAAAAAAAAGTGTCACGCCTTAAAGTTGCTGAAGACCTGAGAAGACCCAGAGGAGCAACTGCCCAAGATGAGGGACCTAACAGAAGACCCCTCCCTCCCCATGGAGCCAGACTCCCAGAAGACAACACTTTCAGGTGACCCAGAAAGGGCCTCCCTCCTCCAACCACGGGAATTACAAGGAAGGTGGTGCTGGTGCCGAGCAGGGGAAGAAGCAGGTGAAGACCCCAGTGGGTGCAGGCACATCAGCCTGTGACCTTGGTTCAAGGGGATCCTATCCATGACGCCTCAGATGAGTGGAGAATGCAAGTGCCAAGTCTTTCTGGATAAGGGCACCTTCTTCCCAGGCTTGGGAACTGCTCCGTGGGTTATGGAAGGGTGGTGGCCAGTGGGGAAGAGTGCCAGGCCCATCAGGATGAAAGCCAGCCGGAGGAGAACCAGCAGAAGTGACCCCCTCAGCTTTGGGAGCGACTTCACTTCTGAGACGATTAGATGGATAATAAATCTAAGAAATCAGCTAAGCTCACCTCGCTTAGAGAACTAAACCTCAAGATAGGAAGGTCCTGCAAAGACAGGAAACCATTAAAGAAAATGACACAGCCAACTTGAGAAAGAACCAAACAGAACATGCAGAAATTAAAAAGTGTCATAACGAGAAGCAAAAATACAACAGACACGTTTGAAGATACTTGACCTCTTCCGGAAAGGGAGACACGTGGGCACAGAGCAGGGGCATGCTGATAACGTATGCATCCCCTTGCCCAACCCCCTGCTCTCCAGGAAGAAAAACCAACCCTGAACTGTAGCTGCATCATTTGCCAATTTCCGCAGTGTAAATACTCCCACAGTGGCCTGATTCATGTACCAAAGGGTTAACACCCTGCCGGCAGAATTCCCCCTGAAACAGAACTACCGGCCAAGAGACATGGGAGGACGTCAGAACCGCAAACCGAGGGGCACAGATTTCAGCCCAAATACCTGGGACCTGGGCAGAGCCGACCTTGGGGAACTTTAAAGACAAGACTCTTTAAACATGTCTAGAATTCATTTTATAACTTTGCCATTTCCTTCTCCTGTTTTATAACAAGTACACTTCCACAAAACCAAGAGAGGCCCAAAGGAAACCAGGTGGGGTGTATAAAAGCCTCAGCACTTAAGACTCAAGAGACATAAAAGCTTTACGGGCAAAGAAATGCATGTGTAATGGTGGAAATATGAATAGAGATATGAATAGCTTCGGGACTAGACAATGGCCCCTGACACCTCACTGTAGGACAGGCTCATGGCATAGGCACTAAGTCTGGGGGTACGAGTGAGATGGGGGCTGAAGACCACGTTTTGTTTTTGTTTAGTCACTAAGTCATGTCCGACTCTTTGAGACCCCATGGACTGCAACACACCAGGCTTCCCTGTCCTTCACCATCTCCCAGAGCTTACTCAAACTCATGCCCATGGAGTCAGTGATGCCATCCAACCATCTCTTCCTCTGATGGCCCCTTCTCCTCCTGCCCTCAATCTTTCCCAGCATCAGGGTCTTTTCCAATGAGTCAGCTCTTCACATCAGTTGGTAAAAGTACTGGAGCTTAAGCTTCAGCATCATTCCTTCCAATGAATAATTTTCAGGGTTGATTTCCTTTAGGATGGACTGGTTTGATGTCCTTGCAGTCCAAGGGACTTTCAAGAGTCTTCTCCAACACCACAGTTCAAAAGTATCAATTCTTTGGTGCTCAGCCTGCTCTATAGTCCAGTTCTCATGGTTCAGGGCAAAGAGACTGACACGAGGGTGCAGCATCCAATTTCAAGTGCTGGTTCTGCCCCTGCCGGGCCCAGTGGCCTTGGTCTCCTTGCCCCACCTCTCAGAGCCTCTGTTCCTTCTCTCGGTAAAGGGATCTGACCCTGCACCACAAGCCGGGTCGGGATGGGGGTTTGTGTCCAGGCTGAAAATCCCCGAGAACACCTGCTGCTGCACTGTCCTTACATGCGGAGTTGTCAAAATTAGACTTGAGGTGCCTCAAAGTCTAGAACCCCCACCCCACTGTCCAGGCTATGAGGATGGGCCCCCGCCCCCAACTCCATGCTCATCACCACACTTAGCTAAGTCGGGGAACCGTCTTGGACACCAGCTCATGCCCACAAGGCCTCAGCTGGAAACTGCAAGAAACACGTCCCTCTCCCCTGTCCCATGTCCCCTGGCAGGGAGGACGTGCCATCACCTCCATTCTACAGATGGAAAAACTGAAGTTCCCAGTGTGGAAGCCATGTGCCTGAGGCTGCTGAGCCCCCAGGAAGTGGTCAGTCTGGGTCTGGACCCTCACACGTGGCCTCAGAGGGGCTAGGCAAGGTCTGAGCCTCCCTGGGAGCTCAGGTACCCTCACCGCCTGACCGTGGGTCCTGGAGTCTGGTGTGGAGGCGGCTACCATCCTCCAGCAGGCAGCTCCTCGCTCTCTTTTCAAAAAACAACATCCACAAAGACAGGAAACAGATGCCGCCGTGGCCCACACCAGCTCCGGGGAGGAACGAGGAGAAACTACAGCCCGCCAGCCCTGGGGTGCGGTGGCAAGCCCTGAACGGCAGCTTGAAAGCAAATTGACCTTGTAAGGTTCATGTGTCTGAGGCCTTAACAATTCTGCCAAAGACGGAGTCAAGTTCAACATCAGGCCAGTGCAGGCCTCCGTCATCCCCAGTACACAGCCGGGATTTTCCTGTGTGGCCTTCTCGGAGTGGACATAAATAATGCCCTGGCTTTGAGGTTGGACTTGAAAAATGTTGATGGGTTTCAGTTACAAGGAAACATGTTGGCCCACAAGTTGCTCTTGTCCATTTCCCAGAAAACCTGGCCGCTGACCCCAACGCCATCGGAGGGACAGAAGAGTGGGGGGTGGGTGGATGAGGTGCTCCTGCAGAAGGAAGGCCTGGGCCACCTGCCTCCGGGACCTTCCCCCACCATTTCTATCCTGTCTGCTGTCCCAGGGGTCTCTGACATGACACCCTTCCTGGACCCTCACGTGCGAAACTGACTTCGGGGGCCGTCTTTTGGATCAAGGTGTCAGATCCTCATTTGACAACCAGGGTCCCTCTTGTGGGTGGCTGGGCAAGCAATTTTTAAGCCGAGTCCCTCTGGGCCCACGGTGCCTGGCAGAGGGTAGGGGCAAGTGGGTCACCTGTGGTCACAGCCAGTCAGCCAGGCTCAGCCTCCATCCATCCTGTACACGAAGTTATGGGCATATTTTGTCCAGACCCGCCACTGCCCCCTCCACTGGGTTCCCGGCCCAGGGCACCCAGTATTGTGTGCGGTATCACTCTGGATAACCCAGTGATGTAATGCCTTCTTTCCCAGGTGGTTCAGCAGAAAAGAACCCGCCAGCCAATGTAGCAGATGCAGGAGACCTGGGTTCGCTCCCTGGGTTGGGAAGATCCCCTGCAGGAGGAAATGGCAACCCATTTCAGTATTCCTGCCTGAAAAATTCCACGGACAGAGGATCTTAGGGGCTAGAGTTCACAGGGCTGCAAAGAGTTGGACACGAATGAGCAACTGAACATGCACACAGTTGTGTAAATACTGTTGTTGTCTCTGTTTGACAAATGGTGAAGCTTCATTGCTGTTGTTGTTCAGTCATCAGATTTTGTCTGATTCCTTGCGACCCCATGGACTATACACTCCATGGAATTCTCTAGGCCAGAATACTGGAGTGGGTAATGTTTCCCTCCTGCAGGGGATTTTTCTGACTCCCCACATACTGTAAGACTAAACTTGAGAATTCTTGTTTTTTTAATTTTATTTTACTTCAAATAGCCTTTGGGCATCTGAAAGGACAGTGTAGGTACTTTCAAGATGTCTTCTGCAAAACAAAGCCCTTTTGGCAAGTGTGGTCATAATATCCAGGTAGACGTTGCTGTTGTAAGTGTCACATCTCAGCCAGAAGGCAAATTCTGAGCTCTTCCTCTGGCAGAAACAAATTCACAAGATAAGCCAAGAAAGAGAGCTGGAAAAACAAACCACACCAACAACCAGAAAAGCATTTCTCACGAGACAAAGCTAGAAAAAAATCCAACATCCCTGTGGCCCCAAAACCCTCTTGGAAATGAATGTTCAGTAAGGAAGAGACGAAACATGTCAAGTTCCAAAGACAGGCAATGCCCATGGCCAGTGTAGTTTAGAGACGGCCTGACCACTCAGATGAAGACGCACACCAATATAAACCCTTTGAAGGCAGCAGTGATGGTTGTCACCATAGGAAGTGTTTAGTCTGGTGACAACCCGCCTTGGTCACCACATAAGGGAACAGACCTGGTTCTCTTCCTTTGCCCCACACCATTCACTCATGAAGGCAGCTCAGGTGCTACCTTGTCCTGCCTGCCTGTCTGGCTCACCCATGAGCTGTGACCACCTGCAGGGAAGGACTCCGCCTTCTCTTCTCTGTGCGCCATGAACCTGCACACAGTGGGCCTTCAGAACCTCAGGAGACTCACCCCATCCCCACTATAGCCAGAACCCTCCCCAGGCATTAAAACAGCTGTGGAGTCCCTTTGGCCCAAGCCCTGGTTACAGATCCCTGGAGCCTACTACAGCCTCTACAGTGCGATTAATCAGGTCCTTTATACACAGATTCCCGCCTGTCAGGTCTGATCTTTGGATTCATTGTCACTCTATCCCTCCCCTGGCAGCAAGGTGGGCCGCGATGCAGACAACGGAGCTCATGAGCTGAGTTTCAAAGGACAGCGATGGATGCAACCTGTTGCAAACTAAAGGAGGGTCCCTGAATGTCTCAGAAAAGGCCTCCGGTGTGCAGGTGAGGAGGAGGGCCCCCACGGTGCAAAGGAAAGAGAGGTACTCAGGGGCAAAGGCTCTTGGCCTCTCCTGTAGCAGCTCCAGCTGGTAGCTCGTGAACAGGGGACAGCCAATGTGGTCACATGAGCATGACTCTTATTCCCTCACAAAGCAAGAAAAAGGGGGCAGGATGTGGGAGTACCCGGAGGGTGTGGTGGGGTGGATGGAGGGACGTGTCCCTCCTCTCTTCAGTGCACATTGCTTTTGTGAGTCTCAGAGCTGCCAGAAGGCAGTCATCAAGTCAGGTCCCCACAGTATCCAGTGTGGGCCGGATGCCTTAGCCCCTGTCACATGGACAAGCCACACCATATGGCTTCCCTGAGTTCCAACAGCAGGATCTGGGGCTTTTGTTTAGGTACACACTTCCTTGATGTAGCTGTGTCACCCCCTTCTTTGAGCCCCAGTTTTGTCCTCTAGAAAAAGGACATCGATTGCTACCTTAGCAGGTTGCTACCTTAATCCCATGAAGACTAATTAGGATAATCCTACAATTAATAGCTGGCCTTAAGAGATACTGGGCTTCCCTGATAGTTCAGCTGGTAAAGAATCCTCCTGCCATGCAGGAGACCCCAGTTTGATTCCTGGGTCGGGAATGCTGATCCGCTACAGAAGGGACCGGCTACCCACTCCAGTATTCTTGCACTTCTCTTGTGGCTCAGCTAACCTGGGTTCAATCCCTGGCCTGGGAAGATGCCCTGGAGAAGGGAAAGGCTACCCGCTCCAGTATTCTGGCCTGGAGGACCATGGACTGTACAGCCCATGGGGTCGCCAAGAGTCGGACACGACTGAGGGACTTTCACGTCACTTTCAAGAGATAGGACCTGAATCCAGATTAAACTGGAGTCTCCCAGCGTCATCTGGCATTTCTTCCCTGAAGCCAGCCAAAACCCACACAGGGGCATTTCCACGGTCTCCACTGACAGAAAACCCAGCGTGGTTCAAACAAGCTGACAGACAAGCGGGAGAGGACTCATGGGCAGACGGCTTCCCTCCGGTCTCAGGTGGAGCTCGGGGACCACAGCAGGAAACGGCGCTCTCAACCCGGGGCCCAGCAGCGGCCTCCTTCTCCTGCCGGCGGCTCTGCCCTGACGGGCGCGGGAAAGCTGCCAACCGCCGCAGGCTTCCTTCACGCCCCTCCCACTGCTGTAGCCTGACCTCTCCTGGCCCCACCCCTTCCGGCCAACCACAGCGCCTCTTCCCTTGATTCCTGCGTGAGGCCCGGCCTTGGGCCCTGATTGGTCACCGCCCCAGCCCTGAGCCAATCACGGTGGCCAGGGAGGATGGAACACACCGATTGGCCAGGTCCAGGTCATGTAACCACACTCTCCCAGACACGTGCGAGCCGCTCAGCCTGTGTCTGGGGTGGAGAGAGTGCGGTGCACCCAGCGCAGGGCTGAGATTCCAGTCACTGTGTCCGTGTGCTCAGTGTCCTGGGATGTGACTGTGCATCTTCTCTACACACTGCTGCGTTCTCTGCAGGAAAGATATTCATGAGACACCTCTTCCCTTCCCAAGTGCTGTTTCACGCACCCACTTTCAAGGGAGCAAGACCTCCTGTTCGAAGGTAGGTTTGGAGATCCTCTCTTAACCTCTGGGCTTGTTTCTTGTATCAGTTCAGTTCAGTTCAGTCGCTCAGTCATCTCTGACTCTTTGCGACCCCATGAATCACAGCATGCCAGGGGCCTCCCTGTCCATCACCAACTCCCGGAGTTCACGCAAACTCATATCCATGGAGTCAGTGATGCCATCCAGCCATCTCATTTCTTGTATCATGTTAGAATAATTTATTCGGTCTTAAAACCCCCACGAGCACCGCCACATGCTGCTTTGCCTATCAGGATTCTTAGCTGTTCTGAATAGAGTGCATGGCCCAGGGGCTTCCCAAAGGGAGGCACATGAGAGGCTGAATCGCTGAAACACTTTGCTGTACACCTTACACAAACAAATCATTGTAAATCAACAAGACTTCAATTTAAAGAAAAGATATTCCCTCATCAAAAATGGTTCGAAATTTTGTAAAAGTTTTTCTTTCAATTGTTGGTGTTCGGTATGTGTCTATTTGGTTTGGTGGTGTGTTTTGAGGTAGGGATCCAGCTTACCTTCCCACATGGATACCAAATTGTCCCAATGGGACAATTCGTTTGTCCTTTCTCCTGGAAATGTCCTTTCTGCGTTTCCACATTAAGAAGCTTTTTAAAAAATGCCGCGTATCAAGAACTTCAGTTCTTTGGTAGTTTGTGCAGCACCCCAGAGGCATATCTCCCCTTCTGTGACTTCTCTCCGCATCTCACCATTGCCAGTTTCTAGTGTGCACGGGTGCCCTCAGAGGGTTCTCTGCAGTGAGCTGTGTTTCTGTGAGGACAGAGGATGTGAGCACGGAGGAGGGGCTGTGTCCCCAGTGACCATGTGGCCGTGCTCAGCGACCCCGATATTGAGTCTGGCTGCGACTTCCTGAGGCAAGCTCTGCTTTTCTTCCTCTTGGTGTCTGGATACGCAAAGTGATTCTGGTGGATTGGGGCTTGGGTCCCTGGATCCAACAGTGGAGAGATACACCCACAGCCTGCTTTTCCTTTATAGTTTCCTCCTGTGGGCTCTGCTCAGCTGGTGTGGAGATATTTCTGTTCAAGGCTTGAGAGGTAGTCAGTCCTTCTGCTTCTCATCCCCTGCCTCGTCTGTACTTCTGTCTTTTTTTTTTTTTTAATATAGCTAGTTTTCAATGTTGTTAGTCCTTGTGTCATTCTGACTCTCAGGCACCTGTGGTTTAATAGACCTCCAGCTCCAGAGAACTCTTTGCCTGCTGGAGACATGGAGCACTCAGGGAGCAGCACCACATCACACTGGAGCCTGGCCCAGAGAGCAGCTTCTTGCCAGGATGGCTCCATTCCTGCTGTGGGGGTTCGGAGTTATCACATCTGATTGTGCATCCCCTGGGCCTCCAGTGCAGGCCCCACTCTGAGATCTGGAAAGGAGGTGGCTTCCCTTCCTGACACAGAACTAGTATTTTTTTGTCCTCGTCCTTGTCCATTCCCATTTGGCTCGCAGGCTCTACACTTGACCCTCACCCACAGGATCAGAAGAGCCCAGTTCTAGAGAAGTTTCATACAAGGAGAGGCTCCCAGAGACACTCCAACCCCCGGGCTTAAGTAAGCATTTCCTTGGAGTTTCACAGCCCTGGGAGGAGATACTGGGTTTGTGTTCTTTTTACAGTTGAATATGTTGAGCCTCAGATCATTGTGTGATTTGCTCTGGGTCACTCTGCAGGTCAGTGGGTAAGGTGGGATTTGAACCCAGACTCTATGTCTTGGAGCTCGTGACTATACAGGTGTTTCTGCTCCTCAGGTAAGTTTATTTCAGGGTTTTTTGTTGTTGTTGTTTTTGATGAATTTGTATGTGGGGCTGTTCTGTTTTCTCTCTGACGGTTCATATCCTGCTATGCTGCTGAATTTCTTAGTTTTAATACTTGTTACTTGGTGGAGTTTTTAGGGTTTCATTTAAATCCTGTCATAATCGAATAGTGGCAGTGTAACTTCATCTGTTCCAGTGGGGATGGCTTTTATTTCCTTTTCTTGCCTGGTTATTCTGGGTAGGACACCTCCACTACTTGTTGAACAAGATTGGTGAGAGTGGGTATCCTTGTACTATTCCTGATCTTTTAGGAAAATCTTTTATCTCTTTACCATTGAGTTGGATGTTAGCTGTGGGCTTGTCTTATATACCCTTTAGGATGTTCCATGTATAACCACTGTATTGAGAGACTGTACCAAAATTGATGTTAAACTTTGTCGAAAGCATTGTCTGCAATTATTGAGAAGATCACATGATTTCATTCTTAATTTTGCTTATATTGTGTATCACAGTGATTGATGTGCAGATAAAAAATCATGCTTTCAGGCACAGAATAAATTCCATTTGATCATAGTGTATGATTCTTTTAGTGTGTCTTCAATTTGGTTTGCTAATCTTCTTTTGAGGATTTTTACATCCGTGTACACCAGGGTCAGGATTCTCTGGTTGTTCATATGGTAAAGAATCTGCCTACAATGCGGGAGACCTGGGTTTGACCCCTGGGTCAGGAAAATCCCCTCGGAAAAGGAATAGTTACCCCCGCCAATATTCTTGCCTGGAAAATTCTGTGGACAGAGGACCTGTCGGGCTACAGTCAATGGGTCACAAATAACTGGACATGACTGAGTGACTCACACTTAGAAGAGTGTTTCTTGACTTCCTTAATATCTAAATTTAAGATTTTATCTCAGTCAAAAATTACAGTCTAAGGCAAAAATGTCAAGAGTCCTTAGAAGTAAATGACAATAAGGGCTGACAGTTGAAAGCAAGAAAGACTGCACATAATTTATTTTTCATAGGAATTTTAGATCTTCAGAGGAATTCTCATTAAACTGAATTAAAATGCAAGCTTTAGTTTAAAATGGAAAGCTTTTTTGGAATTATGTTTCTATGTTGAGACTGAAATTTTATTATTTATGTATGAGATATTGAGCAATACAGTGTAGCTATTAAAATCATATTTTCAATACCTTTAATGACATTTATAAGCTCTTATAGTGGAAAAATTGCTAGGAATAGAAGATGATCCCATATAACTTTAGATGACAGTACAGATATGTTGAATGATAGTTTTCAGACTGTATTTATTTATTTTTGATTGAAGGATAACTGCTTTACAATGCTTGGTTTGTTTTCCTCATACAACAACACGATAGGCCATAAGTATATTATACACTCTTTGGCGAGCCTGCCTCCCACTTCCTGCCATCCCACCCTCTAGGTCGTCACAGAGCACTATGCTGGGTTCCCTATGTTATATAGCACCTTCCCACTAGCTAGCTATTTTACGTATGGAGTGTACTCCGGGAGTTGGTGATGGACAGGGAGGCCTGGTGTGCTGTGATTCATGGGGTCGCGGAGAGTCGGACACGACTGACCAACTGAACTGAACTGAACTGAGTGGCAATGTTTCAATGCTACTCTCTCAATTTGGCCCACCCTCTCCTTCTCCAGCTGAGTTCACAAATCCTTCCCCTACATCTGTGTATCTATTTCTACCCTTCAAATATTCACCAGTACCATTTTACAAGATTCCATGTGTATGCATTAATATACTCTATTTGTTTTTCTCTTTCTGACTTACTTCACTCTGTATCACAGTTTCTATGTTCATCCACCTCAGTTAAACCGACTCGTATTTGTTCCTTTTCATGGCTGAGTAATATTCCATTGTGTATATGTTCCACAACTTCTTTATCCATTGTTCTCTTGATAGACATTAGGTTGCTTCCATGCCCTGGCTATTTTAAATAGTGCTGCAATGGACATTGGGGTACATAAGTCTTTTTAGAGGTGTGGTTTTCTCAGGGTATATGGCCAGTAGGGGATTGTTGCATCATGCAGTAGTTTTATTCCTACTTTTTTAAGAAACCTTACTTTCCTTCTCCATAGTGGTTGTATCCATTTACATGTCTACGAACAGTGCAAGAGGGTTCCCTTTCTTCCATGTCCTGTCCAGCATTTATTATTTGTAGAATTGTTGATGATGGCCATTCTGACTGGTGTGAGGTGATAGCTCATGTAGTTTTGATTAGCATTTCCTTAATAATGAGTGATGTGGAGCATGTTTTCACCTTCTTAACGTCTTCTTTGGAGAAATGTATTCATGTCTTCTGCTCACTTTTCATTTGGTTGCTTTTTTTCTGATATTAGGCTCGATGATCTACTTGTGTACTCTGTAGATAATCCTTTGTCAATTGCTTTGTTTACAATTATTTTCTCCTATTCTGAGGGTTGTCTTTTCATCTTATTTATAGTTTTCTTTGCTGCTTAAATACTTTGAAGTTTCCCTAGGTGCCATTTTTTTTATGTTTCTTTTTATTTCAGTCATTCTCGGAGGTGGATCAAAGAGGATCTTGCTATGATAAATCTCAGAGAGTGTTCTGCCTATGTTTTCCTCTAAGAATTTTATAGTTTCTGGCTTTCCTGTTGGTCTTCAATCCACTGTGAATTAGTTTTTGTGTACAGTGTGAAGAAGTGTTCTAATTTCCTTCTTTTGCATGTAGTTGTCCAGTTTCCCAGCACCACTTACTGAAGAGGCTCTCTTTTCTGTCCTTTCTCCATTGTACATCCTTGCCTCCCTTGTCAAAGAAAAGGAGTGCGGGTTTCTCTCTCAGCTTCGTGTCTTGTTCCATTGCTCTATGTTTCTGTTTTTGTGCCTGTACCATAGTGTCTTGGTAGTATAGTCTGAAGTCAGAAAGGTTGATTCCTCCAGTTCCACATTTCTTTCCAAGATTGCTTTGGCCTTTCTGGGTCTTTCTCCTCCCTCCCCCCCATATAAATTGTAAAATTATTAGTCCTAGCTCTTTAAAAAATGTCACTGGTTGTTTGATAAGGATGAATTGAATCTGCAGATTGCTTTGGGTAGTGTAGTCATTTTCACAACATTGATTTCTTTCAATTCAAGAACATGGCATATCTTTCTATCCGTTTGTTTCATTTTTGCTATCTTTCATCATGCAGCCTGTCTTTCTGCATACACGTGTTTTGTCTGTTTAGGTAGGTTTATTCCTAGCTATTGGAGAAGAAAATGACAACCCACTCCAGTACGCTTGCCTGGAAAATCCCATGTATGGAGGAGCATGGTAGGCTACAGTCCATGGGGTCCTGCAGAGTCGGACCCGACTGAGTAACTTTACTTTCACATTTCACCTTCATGCACTGGAGAAGGAACTGGCAACCCACTCCAGTGTTCTTGCCTGGAGAATCCCAGTGACGGAGGAGCCTAGTGGTTTCCCATCTATGGGGTCTCACAGAGTCGGACATGACTTATGTGACTTAGCAGCAGCAGCATTCCTAGCTATGCTATTCTTCTTGTTGCAGTGGGGAATGACACTTTTTCCTTAGTTTCTCTTTCTGATTTTTCTTGTTGTGCTGTAAGTATGCAAAGGATTTCTGTGTATTAATTTTGTATCCTGTGCTTTACTAAATTCACTGAAGAGCTCTAGTAATTTCCTGGTTGTATCTTTAGGATCTTCTGTGAATAGAAACAGGCCACCTGCAATCAATGAGAGATGGACTTCTTCTTATCCAATATGCATTCTTTTTCGTTTTCTTCTCTGATTGCTGTGTGTATGACGTACAAATCTATATTGAATAATAGAAAGGAGCGTGGGCACCATGGTCTTGATCCTGATCTTAGTGGAAATGCTTAAAATTTGACACCATTGAGGATAATGTGCTGAGAGATTTCCCTTATGACCTTTATTATGTTGAGGTAGGTTTCTTCCATGCCCATTTATGGGGCGTTTTTTAAATCATAAACTGGTGTTTAATTTTGTCAAAACCTTTCCTGGCATTGATGGAGATTATCATATGGTTTTTATCTTTCAATTTGTTAATATAGTGTATCACATTGATTGATGTGCACATAGTGAAGACTCCTTGCATCCCTGGGATAAACCCCACATGAACGTGGTGTGTAACCCTTTCCATGTGTCTTGTTTTGCTTTGCTCTTGCTCGCGTTTCCCCAGGATTGTTGCTCTGGTGCTCGTCAGTGATGTTAGCCTGTAGTTTTCTTTCCTGGGTGGCGTTCCTGCCTCATTGTGGTTCATGGTGATGATGGCCTCACAGAGTGGGTTGGGATGCTCCTCCCTCCACGCTTTTCTGGAGGAGTTTGACCACAGTAGGTATCATCACATCACTACCATTTGAGAGCATTCACCTGTGAAGTCCTGGGCATTTGTTTGTTGGAGACTTTTGATCACAGTTAGTAGTGCTTGTGATTGATGTGTTCATCTTTAGAGCTTGTGACTGGTGTTAGTGCCTGATTTATTCACATTTTCTATTTCTCCTGGTTCAGTCCTAGAAGACTGTACTTTTCTAAGAACCTGTCCATTTGTTCCAGGTTGTCCATTTTATTGTCATGCAGTTTTCTCTAATTGTCTCTTATGATCCTTTTTCTTTCTGTGTTGTCTGTTGTAAAGTCTCCTTTTTCATTTCGAGTTGATTTGAGTCTTCTCCCTATTTTTCTTGATGAGTCTGGCTAATGATTTGTCAATTTTGTTTATCTTCTCCAAGACATATCTTATTGTTTTATGGATCTTTGCTAGTGTTTCCTTCATTTCCATTTATTTCTGCTCTGATCTTTATGATTTCTTTCGTTCTGCTAACTTTGCAGATTTTATGGCCCTTTTTCTTCTTTTTCTAGCTTCTTTAGGTGTTAGATTAGCTTGTTTATTTGATGTTCTTTTCATCTCTTTAGGTAGGCTTCTTGTATTGCTCTAAACTTTCCTCTTAGCATTGCTTTTATTGCATCACATAGGATTTGGGATGTCATTTATTCATTGCCCTTTGTTTTTAGGTATTTTTAAATTTCCTTTTTTTATTTCTTCAGTGACCTGTTTGAGTTCTACATGTGTCTGTGTTTTTTACAAATCTTTCTTATAAACGATCCCTAATCAGTATCAGTGTGATCAGAAATGATACTTGCTAGGATTTCAGTTTCTTACATTTGCCAAGGCTTGATTTGTGACCCAAGATGTGATCCATTCCAGAGAGTGTTTCATGTGCACTTGAGAAAAAAAAAATGCATTCTGCTGTTTGGTGATAGAATATGCTAAAGATACCAATAAGGTCCATCTAGTCTAATGTGTGATGTAAGGCGTATGTTTCTTTATTAATTTTCTTTGTGCATGATCTGTCCATTAGTATAAGTGGGGTGTTAAAATCCCCTAGTATTATTTTCTTACTGTCGATTTCTCATTTTATGGTTGTTGGTATTTGTCTTATGTATTTAGGTGCTCCTGTGTTGGATGCGTGTGTATTATTATTACAATATCTTCTTCCTGGATTGATCTCTTTATCATTATGTAGTGTCCTTCCTTGTCTCTTGTAATAGTCTTTATTTAAAAGTCTATTTTATGTGCTATGAGAATTGCTACTCCAGCTTTCTTTTGATTTCCATTTGTATGGAATACCTTTTTCCAGGCCCTCAGTTTTAGTCTGTGTGTGTCCCTAGGTCTGAGGTGGATGTATTATCGACAACATTTATATGGGGCTTGTTTTTGTTTCCGTTCAGCCAGTCTGTGTTTCAGTTGGACCATTTAATCCATTTATAAAAATTTAGGGTAATCATTGATATGCACGATACTATTATTATTTACTTTATTATTCTGTTTTTTTTATGTCTATTCACTCCCTTCTATTTCCTGTCTAGAGAATGTCCTTTAATATTTGTTGTAAAGCCACTTTGGTGGTGCTGAATTTCTTAACTTTTTCTTATTTGTAAAGGTACTGAGTTCTTTGAATCTGAGTGAGATCATAGCTGGTTGGAGTAATCTTGCTGGTAAGTTTTTCCCTTTCATAACTTTACCTGTATCATGCCACACCCTTCTGGCCTGCAGCATTTCTTCTGAAAGATCAGCTGTTAACCTTATGGGGATTCCCTTGTTATTTGTTGCTTTGCCCTTTCTGCTTTTAATATTTTCTCTTTTTGTTAAATTTCTCTTAGTTTGATTAATATATGCCTTGGCATATTTCTCCTTTCATTTACCCTGTGTTGGACTCTCTGTGCTTCTTGGACCTGGGTGTGTTTCCTTCAACAATAGAGGGAAATTTTTGGCCATTTTTTCTTTAAGTGAGATTTCATCTTTCTCTCTCTGTTCTCCTTGAATCCCCATAATGTGAATGTTAATATGCTTGATATTGTCCACCAAATGCCTTATACTATCCTCAGTTTTCTGACTTATTTTTTTCTTTTTGATGCTCAAACTGGGTGATTTCCACCACTTTGTGTTTCAGCTTACTGATCTGTCCTCTGAATCATCTAATCTGCTCATTCATCTGCTGTATTTTTCATGTCCGTTATTGTATTCTTCTATTATAATCAGTTCTTTTTTATACTTATTGCCTCTCTGTGGAGGTTCTCACTCCGTTCTTTCATGCTTCCCCTGATAGAAGTAAACATCTTTTATTCATTGATTTAATGGGCCCACTGGGTCTTGCTGTGTCATTGGCTTTCTCTAGTTGCATAGAGTGGGGGCTACACTCTAGTTTTGTTGCGTGGGCTTCCCATTGTTCTGTCTTCTCCTGTTGTGGAGCACAGGCTCTAGGGTGCATGAGTTCAGTAGCTGTGACATGCAGCTTTACTTGTCCCGCAGCCTGGGATTTTAGTTCCCAGACCAAAGGTTGAACCCTTGTCGCCTACATTGTCAGGAAAATCTTAACAAATGAACCAGCAGGGAAGACCCAAGTATGATCCTTACTTTGCAGTCATCTGACATAGGTTATTTATCTCCATCTTGTTTAGTTCTTTTTCTGAGTTTATGTCTTAGCTATTCACTTAGCATAGATTCTTTGTCTCTTTATTTTGCCTTTTTGTTTCTATGCATTAATATTAGGTAGATAAATTATATCTCCATGTTGAATAAGAGGATTTATGTAGAGTGTCTCCTGTGCGGCCCAAAGGAAGAGTTCCCCCAGGTCACCAGAGACAGGAAATCCAGGGTGTCTCCTCTGTAGGCTGAGTGTGGTGTTCTGTTAGATGTACCCATGTTGCTTTGGGCATGCTGGTGGGTCTGGCTGGCCCCCAGTGCAGCTGAATTTGAGCCCTACCTCAACAGTCGCAGATGTACTTCTGGCTGGAGGTGACCTGGAGTGGAAATCACCTTGAGGGGATGCAAGTCACGGCTGAGTCCACCCACTGTGAGTGGTAGGAAAGGAGGCTATTGTGGGGGAATCCAGGCCCTTGGGGGTGAAGCCATTTTGGAGGAGCATTGTGGGCGTGGCTGGGTTGGATATGTCTGTTCCACAGGGAACACAGAGACTAGCTGGGCAAGCAGTGCTGGCAAGGTAAGTGGGGAATGTCAAAAACGTCTCCTGCTAGCACTGGGCCAGCTGGGTACAGGGAGGATTTTTTTAAAATGTCATCAATCAGTGACTTCATCCCTGGAGAAAGTTTCAAGAAATCCTTGCCCCTTTGGCACGTGTCCTAAAATCATTCTCCTTCCCATGTGACCTGGGCCAACGTTCAGCACTTAATTGGCACTAACATATTAAGCATGGGGTCTTGGCTCACCACAGCCTCCAGCTCTCTCCCAGACATAGCTCTGCTGGTTTCAAATCAGGATATTATGGGGGCTCGTCTTCCTCATTCAGGTTACCAGGGCTCAGGTGCTCAGCATGTCCCCCCAGGGAAGATACCAAGTTGGAAATGTCCCCTCCTAATTCTGGGTCACCCATCAGGAGTATGGGTCCTGACTAGACTGAATCTCTGCCCTTCCAATGCATCTCCATGCGGTTTTTTCTTTACATCCTTAGTTGTGGAAGAGCTACTCTGCTAATTTTCAGGTTGGCATCTGGGTTTTCCGTGTGAGGAAGCTCTCAGAATAGAAGAGAGGAAGTGTCTCCAAAAGTGCCATTTCAGCTTCTGTGGAAGCTCTCTCCTTGTGTAAGTCAGTGGTTCTCAAAGGGTCATCACTGGACCAGCAGTGTTAGCATCACCTGGGAAGTGGTTAAAAATGGAGATTCTCAAGGTCCACCCTGATCTACTCTATGAGACTCTCTGTATCATTCCTCCAAGCCTTACACATGCTCAACACTAAATCAATCTGAAACACATCTTCCCCAAGGTTCTGGGAGCACCGTGCCCCTTAGCTTTAACCAGGTACTACTCTTTTGGAATTTTAGGAATTGGGGGGGCATGTTTCACCCTCTCACATGGAAGACAGTAAGGAATATCTAATGAGCTGGACACGGTACTTCTCTCTTGTCACCCATTGTGAGAGTTCTTAGTACATAAAGTAAAAATAAAGGCCAATTTTATTGGTAAAGAAAATCCCACAGCAGGTTGGAAAGGTGCAGATGCCACATTAAGATCAAGGTCTTGCACAAGGTTCACGGGAGTACAGTTCAGTTCAGTCGCTCAGTCGTGTCCGACTCTCCGCGACCCCATGATCACAGCACGCCAGGCCTCCCTGTCCATCACCAATTCCCGGAGTTCACTCAAACTCATGTCCACAAAGTCGGTGATGCCATCCAGCCATCTCATTCTCGGTCGTCCCCTTTTCCTCCCGCCCCCAACCTTTCCCAGCATCAGAGTCTTTTCCAGTGAGTCAACTCGTCGCATGAGGTGGCCAAAGTATTGCAGTTTCAACTTTAGCATCAGTCCTTCCAATGAACAGGATGTATGGATATTTTGTAACTTCATGAAAAAGAAACAAGGGTGGAGCAGAGTAGCCACTGGGCTTCAGTGACCCCCTACTGCTTAGCTGTGCCCCTTTCTGCAGGTGTGATCACCACTGGACCCTGGGAAGAGTGCTTCACACCTGAAACTGTGAGGCACCCCAGCAGGCTGGCCTGTGGCCTCCTGGGCACCATCACCTGCTGCTGCTTCCTGAGCTGGCCACGTTTTCTCCCTCTGCCTTCATCTCTCCTGCCTTTATCTCCTCCTCTTTTGTGGGGTTGCCAGTACCTTGTGGTCTGTGCTGGGCCAATGAAGACAAACTTTTACACTTCTGAACTCTACTGGCCACCTGATGACACATCATCCTCCCGTGATCGTAACTCTGGCCCTGATGGGAGAGAGCTGTGTTCACTCACCACTGATGTACTCTCTTTTAGCTAAAGAAGGAATCCGTTCTAATCATGCCTTTTAGGTGGCTGGATTTACCAAACAGAAATAGAGGAATCACAGTTAAATTTGAATTTTAGGGAAACGATGGAAACTTTTTTTTTTAGTAGAAGCCCATCTCCTGCAATACTTGGAATGTACTTATACTAAAAAATTATTCACTGAAGACCAAATTTAAGTAGATGTCTTGTATTTTACCTGACAGGCTTACTCCCAAGGCAAAGGGGTTCCCATTTTAGCTTCCCATCCTAGGAGTGGCACTTTGTCTTAGAAAGGAATGTATTTAGTCATCAAAATAAGGTCAAATTTATCTGCACACCAGTCATGACTTGTGACATATTGATCACATGTTGAAATTATAATATTTTTTGTTTACCAGATTAAAATATAATTTGAAAATTAATTTCATCTGCTGCTTTTTGTTTTTAAATGTGGGTTCTAGAAAATTTAAGGTTTTATATGGAGCTTGAATTTGTCCACTTCACTGGACAGTTTTGGCCTAGAGCAAAAGCCATGTTGGGGGACCTAAAGACCATCAGGCTGAGAGTGGGGCACCCCTTTCCCCAGAAAGAGTTAGACTCTCCTCTTTTGAGTCGTCTGTGGCTGAACTGGTCAGGGGCATACAGAATCCTTGAGTATAGTTTGTTTTTACAACCTTTTTATTGTTTGAATTTTTCAGTTCTGACCAAATCTTGGTGGTTTTTGATTGATGACAGACCAAACAGGCCTGGAGTGCATTTCCTGTTAAGTGTATTTGTAGCAGGGTGCTTCCCAGGTGACTCAGGTGGTATAGAACCCATCTGCCAATTGAGGACACACAGAAGACTAGGGATAAAAGTTTGAGCCCTAGGTCTGGAAGATCGCCTGGAGGAGGGCAAGACAGCCCACCCAGTATTCTTGCCTGGCGAATCCCATGGACAGAGGAGTCTGGTGGGCTACAGTCCCTGGGGACGCACTGAGGCGGACATGACTGAAGCAATTGAGCACACACATGTATTTGCAGCTGAATTATGACAGCAGATTGAGACACGTGGGAGGAAGCAAGATGGGTGTGGAGAGGGGGTGATTTGGGGAAGGGTCTGGTTTCTGGAACCTGTACTGTGTTGTCCTTTTTTTACTCTTCTTTCTCTTCCTTTGGTTTTGTGATTGCACACTGCTGGTGGCAAGACAACACTGACTGCATTTGCTAGAAGCAGATGTCCCCATTAATTTAGATTTCAGAGACTGAAAGTTAAGGAGGGTGCAGTATGCAACTTGGAAGAAGCAAATGAAGATTTCTTCGGCGACGTTCGAACTCTGAATGTCTCCTGAGTTGGGTGTCTTTTTATAACTGACAGGATCGTAGTTTAGCTGTAGAACTCCAATTCTCCTTGATCATTCACTCCTTTCCTCTCCCTAGCCCTTAACCTTCTGAAGTTCTTGGAAAGCCAAGAAACAGTAGTGAGAGCAAAGCAAATAAAAATTCAAGAGTTTTCAGAGGCCGAGGGCTTGGTCTCTGGTCAAATAACCTGACCTTTACTCAGTTCCATTTACAATCTCTCTTCTGGGGAGGCTCGGTCAGTAAAAGAATCTGCCTGCAGTGTGGGAGAGGTGGGTTCGATCCCTGGGTTGGGAAGATCCCCCACTCCGATATTCTTGCCTGGAGAATCCCCATGGATAAGGAGCCTGGAGGGCTACAGTTCATCAGGTCGCAAAGAGTCGGACATGACTGACCAACTAAGCATAGCGCGTGCCAAGCACAGCAACTCGGAGAATCTGCTCTTGCTGCAGGATCCACCTTCTGTCCACTTCCACTTTTCCCTCCAGGTCTCACTACCTGCTGACCATGTTGCCAGAGTGTCCCTGATAGGTGTCTTGTCACCAGTTTGAGGACATGACCTCCAAGATGTCAGGCCAGTGGGAAGTTGATGCCACACACCTTAGCAGCTGTCAGTCTGGCGCATCTGGTGATAATTTCATTAAGCTCAGCCCTCTCCCAACCTAGGTCTTCTCATTGGCACTGTTGTTAATTTGAGGACTTCTATAGGACACATGTGACACATGACTCTTCAGTAAGAGGAGCTGATAGCCTTGGCTGGCAGAATGAGGCATGGGTCTGTGTGCAAGTTTCCATTTTCTGAGAAGGAGAACACCTCAATTTCATGAGGCCTTGAGTTCTCAGACCCAAAGGAGAGAAGCCAAGGGTGTAGAAAGTTGACCGGCGCTGACTGGAAATCTGTGTGAGAAGGTGTTGCTGTTGGCTATGTCCTGTGTCTCATGCTGAGGGCAGAAAAACTGATGCTTTTGAACTGTGGCGTTGCAGAAGACTCTTGAGAGTCCCTTGGACTGCAGGGAGATCCAACTAGTCCATCCTAAAGGAAATCAGTCCTGGGTGTTCACTGGAAGGACTGATGTTGAAGCTGAAACTCCAATCTTTTGGCCACCTGATGCGAAGAGCTGACTCATCTGAAAAGACCCTGATGTTGGGAAAGATTGAAGGCAGGAAGAGAAGGGGACGACAGAGGATGAGATGGTTGGATGGCATCACCGACTCAATGGACATGAGTTTGAGTGAACTCCAGGAGTTGGTGATGGACAGGGAGGCCTGGCATGCTGCGATTCATGGGGTCACAGAGAGTCAGACGCGACTGAACTGACTGACTGCCTGACCACCACCATCGTCATGCACGGCCACTGGCCCTTGTCCGAGTCCAGCAGGTCCAACACCCCTTATCCCCTGGTAGCCTTATTCTGCTTTGTGTTTGTAGTGCACTAATCTGCGTGCCTCACGGTGGAATCATAGATTATTTTCCATTTCTGTTTAGCTTGATTCACTTGGCATATGACTTCAAACTTCGCTCACTTTGCAACACATGTCAGAAATTCCCTAGTTGTTAAAAATAAATAGCACATAGACTCACCGTCATGTCCAATCAGGGAGTTACAAATTAAAGTCGTGATGTGTCACACCACACCTCTCAGGACTGCTGAACTGCAAATATAAGATAATACTAACCGCTGGGGGGTGAGGAACAACAGGAACCACTCCTTATTGCCGGTGGGAAGCCTGAGAGCCCCCGTGAGGGACGGTTTGGCAGTTTTCCCCGAACCTCAACAGGTCTCGCCTTGGGATCCAGCAGTCATGCTTTCAGTATTTAGGCAGTTGCCCTGAAGTGCTATGTCCAAATGCAAACGAGGATGCAATTTTGCACAGCAGTTCTATTCACAGTGGCTACAAACTTGACGAGATCAGGATACCCTTCAGTAGATGAATGTGCGAGCAAATTGGTGTACACGGATATCAAGGCGACCAGAACACATCACGCCAAATTATGTCCGTTTGACATGAGTTATTTTAGTTTAATTTAAAATAATAAAAACTGAGTAGAGGTTTCTCCCTATGCTTTTATAAGATTTATTCATTTCCTTATGGCCATGCTGTGTCTTCCTTGCTTTGAGAGGGCTTTCTTTCGCTGTGGAGAGCTGGTTCTACTCTTGTTGTGGAGCATGGGCTCTGGGTGTGAGGCTTCAGGAGTTGTGGCGCATGCATTTAGTGGTTGGGGCTCCCCTGCTCTGGAGCACTGGCTCAGCAGTTATGGTGCGTGAGCTCAGCTGCGCTGAGGCGTGTGGGATCCTCCTGGATCAGGGGTAGAACCTGTGTCCACCACATTAGCAGGCAGATTTTTAGCAGCTAGTTCACCAGGGAAGACTGAGGTTGCCCTTCTGTGAGGTACATTTACATTTATTCGGGAAATCTTCATCTGTACAGGTGTCCCTCTTTGAACCTAGGAGAAAGATAATTACATCTCAAAGAAGGAACACTTATCTGTGAAGAAGTCAGGACTTAAATCTGCAAACAATCATCTGTTTATTTACTGTGCTTTGCATGATAACTTGCATAAATGTCCTCTGTCTTCCCCTCAAGGTCTTTCTTCTGTTTGGGACTGAAGAGCTATTTAAGATGAGGTCTTGGGTCATTTCAGGGAGTGACTCAATTTTCCTTGGCATCTCCTCTCTATGCAAAAGTTATACATGTTCGTTAAACTACTGTTTTTCCCCTGATAATGTGTGTTCAATGATGAAGCAGGAGGGCTCAACCAGGCACCTGGAAGGGGAGAGCGAAATTTATTTCCCTCGTATATACATGCAAAGGAATAACACTCAACAGTGGAAAGGAATGAAACATCAGCCCTTGAAAGACAGGGATAAGTCTTAGATGCATATGGCTAAGTGAAAGAATCCAGTTGAAAGGCTGCACCCAGTATGACCCCATTGTGACATTCTTGGAAAGGTAAGGGATTTGATTGAGGTCATATCTGAATGGTCTAGTGGTTTTCCTTACTTTCTTCAATTTAAGTTTCAATTTCGCAATAAGGAGTTCATGATCTGAGCCACAGTCAGCTCCTGGTCTTGTTTTCGCTAACTGTATACAGCTTCTCCATCTTTGGTTGCAAAGAATATAATCAATCTGATTTCGGTGTTGACCATCTGGTGATGTCCATGTGTAGAGTCTTCTCTTGTGTTGTTGGAAGAGGGTGTTTGCTATGACCAGTGCATTCTCTTGACAAAACTCTATTAGCCTTTGCCCTGCTTCATTCCGTGCTCCATGGCCAAATTTGCCAGTTACTCCAGGTGTTTCTTGACTTCCTACTTTTGCATTCCAGTCCCCTATAATGAAAAGGACATCTTTTTTGGGTGTTAGTTCTAAAAGGTCTTGTAGGTCTTCATAGAACCGATTAACTTCCGCTTCTTCAGCATTACTGGTTGGGGCATAGGCCTGGATTACTGTAATATTGAATGGTTTGTCTTGGAAACGAACATAAATCATCCTGTCATTTTTAAGATTGCATCCAAGTACTGCATTTCAGACTCTTTTGTTGACCATGATGGCTACTCCATTTCTTCTAAGGGATTCCTGCCCACAGTAGTAGATATAATGGTCGTCCGAGTTAAATTCACCCATTCCAGTCCATTTTAATTCACTGATTCCTAGAATGTCTATGTTCACTCTTGCCATCTCCTGTTTGACCACTTCCAATTTGCCTTGATTCATGGACCTAACATTCCAGGTTCCTATGCAATATTGCTCTTTACAGCACCGGACTTTGCTTCTATCACTGGTCACATCCACAGCTGGGTATTGGAATCCCTTATGATTATACAGTGGAAGTGAGAAATAGATTTAAGGGACTAGATCTGATTGATAGAGTGCCTGATGAACTCTGGACGGAGGTTCGTGACATTGTACAGGAGACAGGGACCAAGACCATCCCCATGGAAAAGAAATGCAAAAGAGCGAAATGGCTGTCTGAGGAGGCCTTACAAATAGCTGTGAAAAGAAGAGAGGCGAAAAGCAAAGGAGAAAAGGAAAGATATAAGCATCTGAATGCAGATTTCCAAAGAATAGCAAGGAGAGATAAAAAAGACTTCCTAGGTGATCAATGCAAAGAAATAGAGGAAAACAACAGAATAGGAAAAACAAGAGACCTCTTAAAAAAAATTAGAGATTCCAAGGGAACATTTCATGCAAAGATGGGCTCGATAAAGGACAGAAATGGTATGGACCTAACAGAAGCAGAAGATATTAAGAAGAGGTGGCAGGAATACACAGAAGAACTGTACAAAAAATATCTTCACGACCAAGATAGTCACGATAACGTAATCACTGACCTAGAGCCAGACATCTTGGAATGTGAAGTCAAGTGGGCCTTAGAAAGCATCACTACGAACAAAGCTAGTGGAGGTGATGGAATTCCAGTTGAGCTATTTCAAGTCTTGAAAGATGATGCTGTGAAAGTGCTGCACTCAATATGCCAGCAGATTTGGAAAACTCAGCAGTGGCCACAGTACTGGAAGAGGTCAGTCTTCATTCCAATCCCAAAGAAAGGCAATGCCAAAGAATGCTCCAACTACCGCACAATTGCACTCATCTCACATGCTAGTAAAGTCATGCTCAAAATTCTCCAAGCCAGGCTTCAGCTATATGTAAACCGTGAACTCCCAGATGATCAAGCAGGTTTTAGAAAAGGCAGAGGAACCAGAGATCAAATTGCCAACATCCGCTGGATCATGGAGAAAGCAAGAGAGTTTCAGAAAAACATCTATTTCTGCTTCATTGACTATGCCAAAGCCTTTGACTGTGTAGATCACAATAAACTGTGGAACATTCTGAAAGAAATGGGAATCCCAGACCACCTGACCTGCCTCTTGAGAAACCTGTATGCAGGTCAGGAAGCAACAGTTAGAACTGGACATGGAACAACAGACTGGTTCCAAATAGGAAAAGGTGTACGTCAAGGTTGTATATTGTCACCTTGCTTATTTAACTTATATGCAGAGTACACCATGAGGAACGCTGGGCTGGAAGAAGCACAAGCTGGAATCAAGATTGCTTGGAGAAATATCAATAACCTCAGATATGCAGATGACACCACCCTTATGGCAGAAAGTGAAGAGGAACTCAAAAGCCTCTTGATGAAAGTGAAAGAGGAGAGTGAAAAGGTTGGTTTGAAGCTCAACATTCAGAAAACAAAGATCATGGCATCTGGTCCCATCACTTCATGGGAAATAGATGGAAAAGCAGTGGAAACAGTGTCAGACTTTGTTTTTTTGGGCTCCAAAATCACTGCAGATGCTGATTGCAGCCATTAAATTAAAAGACGCTTGCTCCTTGGAAGGAAAGTTATGACCAACCTAGACAGTATATTAAAAAGCAGAGACATTACTTTGTCAACCAAGGTCCGTCTAGTCAAGGCAATGGTTTTTCCCGTGGTCATGTATGAATGTGAGAGTTGGACTGTGAAGAAGGCTGATCGCCAAAGAATCGATGCTTTTGAACTGTGGTGTTGGAGAAGACTCTTGAGAGTCCCTTATACTGCAAGGAGATCCAACCAGTCCATCCTAAAGGAGATCAATCCTGGATGTTCATTGGAGGGACTGATGCTAAAGCTGAAACTGCAATACTTTGGCCACCTCATGCGACGAGTTGACTCACTGGAAAAGACTCTGATGCTGGGAAAGGTTGGGGGCGGGAGGAGAAGGGGACGACGCAGAATGAGATGGCTGGATGGCATCACCGACTCTGTGGACATGAGTTTGAGTGTACTCCGGGGGTTGGTGATGGACAGGGAGGCCTGGCGTGCTGTGATTCATTGGGTCGCGGAGAGTCGGACACGACTGAGCGACTGAACTGAACTGAACTGAAAAGGTAAAGCTACATAGGTGATAAGCAGATCGTGGAGCAGGGAACTGGAAGTGATCGTTTAGGATGGGTACCTGTCAATATGCATTTGTCTGAGTGTATCACTTTATAGAGCACAAAGGGTCACTCAGAATCTATTCAAGTGTACTGATGTATAAGTAAGTCATACGATGGAACACCAAACACAACAGAATCTCAACATCACTGACTATTCTATCACTGTTAGAGAAATGCAAATCAAAACTGCAAATGAGACATTATCTCACGTCAGTCACAATACCTATCATCAAAATATCTACAAACAATACTGGAGAGGGTGTAGAGAAGTGAGACCCCTGCTGCACTGTTGGTGGGAAGGTAAGTTGATATAGCCGCTACGGAGGGCAGTATGCAGGTTCCTTAAAAACTGAAACTAGAACTGCCATACCACCCAGCAATGCCACTGGGTTTGCTGAGACTGCCATAATTCAAAAAGACATATGCACGCTCATGTTCATTGCAACCCTATTTACAATAACTAGGACATGGAATCTGGAGACGGAAATGGCAACCCAGTCCAGTACTTTTGCCTGGAAAATGCCATGGACGGAGGAGCCTGGTAGATTACAGTCCATGGGGTCAGGAAGAGTCAGCCACTACTTCACTTTCACTTTTCACTTTCATGCATTGGAGAAGGAAATAGGAACCCACTCCAGTATTCTTGCCTGGAGAATCCCAGGGACAGAGGAGCCTGCTGGGCTGCCGTCTGTGGGGTTGCACAGAATCGGACATGACTGAAGCGACTTAGCAGCAGCAGCAGCAGCAGCAGAATATCAAATCAACCTAAATGTCCATCAACAGAGAAATGGGTAAGGAAAAGTGCTACATATATACATTGTAATATTATATAGCCATTAAAGAAATGAAAGTGGTCCTCTGAAGAGATGTGAATGGACGGTCAGTCAAAGTGAAATAAGACAGAAATACAAAAACAAATATTCTATATTCATATATATATATATGTGTGTATGTGTATATATATACATATAGATATATATTCATATATACGAATCCATACGTATCTATCAATCTATCTATCTATACATATGTATATAGGCTTCCATGGTAGCTGAGCTGGTAAAGAATCCTCCTGTAATGCAGGAGACCCCGGTTCAATTCCTGGGTTGGCAATATCCCCTAAGAAAGGATAAGCTACCCATTCTACTATTGTTGGGCTTCCCTTGTGGCTCAGACAGTAAAGAATCTGCCTGCAATGTGGGAAACCTGAGTTTGATCCCTGGTTTGGGAAGATACCCTTGAAAAGGGCATGGCAACCCACTCTGGTATACTTGTGGAGAATATTCTTTGACAGAGAAGCCTGAAAGGTGCAATCCATTGCCAGAGGAGCCTTGCAGGCTACAGAATGAACAGGTTTGAGCAACTAAGCACAGTGTGTATAGAAAAATGGTACTGATGACCTCATCTCCAGAGCTCAATAGAGGCAGAGACACAGAGAACGAACTTGAGGACACAGCAGGGGGAGGAGAGGAGAGGACAGCCTGAGAGACTAACATCGACATATATACACTGCTGGGATATATGTTCCCTGTTGCTGCTTTTTGTTTGTTTTTAAATTTCCTTTATTTCTAATAATCCTCAGGTCTCTAAAACAGATAGCTAGTGGAAAGCGGCCGTGTCGCATCCGGAGTTCAGCTTGGTGCTCTCCATTGACCTAAAGAAGAGGAATGAGGGGGTGGGTGGGAAGCTCAGAGGGGAGTGGATATATGGATACATAGAAATGATTCACATCTTTGTACAGCAGAGAATAATGTAACATTGTAAAATGACTATAACACAATTAAAAACAGAGAGAGAGAAAACAAATAGGTGGTCCTCGTGCTACGACTCTGTGCTCCCAAAGCAGGGAGCCCAGATGTGATTCGTAGTCAGGGAACTGTATCCCGCATACCGCAACTGAGGCCCAGAGTGGCCAAATAAAAAAAAAAAATTAAAAAATATGAATACCACAGACAGCATAAAAAATAAAATAGTATCCATATATTTCTGATAAATGTTATAAAAAAATGGGGACATTTCCTTTTCAGGAAAAGACCTGAGGGTTATTAGAAATAAATTAAGGAACTTTAAAAACAAAAAGCAACAACAGAAAACCTATTATGCCAAACAAAAGAAGTCAGACACAAATGTAAACACATGATCCGGTTTTTAGGAAATCCTAGACAATAGATCTAATCTCTCAAAACCAGCAAATCACTGGCTGCCTGGTGTTGATCACAGTGGCTGGGAAAAGGACAAGAGAAGGTTTGTGGTGATGGAAACATTCTGTATCTTGCCTGTGATGGCTGTACGTGGGTGTATTTATCTGTCAGAAATCATAAAACTATACCCTTAAATTAAGTTTTATTGCATGTAGATTATACTAAGCTCATGAAACGATACTTAACGTGATTTGTCACTAGAGAAATGCAAGTTAAAACCACAATGAAAAACTATCTCACATCTAAGGTAGCTTCAATGTAAAGATCAGAAACAACAGAATATAACAAGAGTGCACCGGATTAACAGGTGGTGGAAGAACGTGGAAACCCTGGAGCCCTGTGTCTTGCTGGGGAGAATGGAAGATGATGTGGCCACTGTGGAAACAGTTCACACATTCCTCAAAAAGTTAAAATTGACATATGAGCTGGCAAAACTACTCCTAGGTCTAAACCCAAAAGAATTGCCAGTAGGGACTCCAACAGATACTTGTACACCAACATTCATACCAGCACCGTTCACAACAGACAAAAGGGAGATGCACCCCAAACGTTCATCAGTGGGCGGTGGATAAATAAAATTCGTTACACACACAGGTACCCTCAGACAACACAGATTTGAACTGCACAGGTCCACTTACACCTGTATTTTTTCAATAAATACATAATATGGCATGTCCCATGGTTTTTGAATCCACAGAAGTTAAACTGAGGTTATAGAGGGCTGACTGTAAAGTGTACACAGATTTTTGACTACATGGAGGATCTTGATACTTTTCTGCTTTCAGAGAACTAATTTTGTAAAGGGAATGTTGCTCAGAGATATAACTTGATACTTTCGTCTCCACCTGCCTACCTCCCATCTTCATTCTGAAGTCTAAAAGCTGCCTCAGTATCAGCACGGCCCACAGACATGACTTTTCGCCTCTACTCTGTTCCTCCAGGTGCCCCACCCCACCCCCAGCGGTAGTCACCGCTTATTGTTTCTCAGGCCCAAACAACGATTCCATTCTTGGCTCCTTCCTTCCACCAGCTCCAGACATGAACTGAAGAAAAATAAAGTTGATCCTGTCTTTGAGATATGTCTAGTTCTACCCATACATGAGTACTTGCTTTATTACAATAGTAGTACCAGTGACTTCCCTGATAGCTCATATGGTAAAGAATATGCGTGCCATATAGGAGACCCCAGTTCGATTCCTGGCTTGGGAAGATCCGCTAGAGAAGGGATAGGCTACCCAGTCCAGGATTCTGGCCTAGAGAATTCCATGGAGTGTCCAGTCCAGGTGGCTGAGAAGAGTCGGACACAACTAAGGGACTTTCATCCATTCCCTCACTGACTCAGTACCAGTGAGCAGGCAAGTCGACTTTAAGTAAATGCAGCTTAATTAACTGCCCATCTAGATGGAATAAAATCAGTCCAACAAAAGTCAGTTCCAAGTGAATAGTGAACCTAAGGGGAAAGGAAAGAAAAAACAGTAGATAACACAGGGGAATAACTTCATGATCTCAGGTAGCCAAAAGTCCGAGGGCAGGAATTTATGTCTGCTGTGTGATGGACAGGGAGGCCTGGCGTGCTGTGATTCATGGGGTCGCGGAGAGTCGGACACGACTGAGCGACTGAACTGAACTGAACTGAACTGAACTGAACTGTGTTCACACCGCATCTCCAGTGTAGATGCCCAGTGTTTCCAGAGGGAACAGAAAGGAAACTTCAACGCCATCTGGAGGAAACTACACACATGCAAGCACTTGGGTCATCGTGAAGACACACAGTGTTCTTCATGATCAGATTGAATGTCATAGAAATGTCACTTCTCATTAGTCTAACATCTAATGCAATCCTAATTAACAGCCATTCAGACTGATATTCAGGATAAACTGATTCTAAGTTTCACATGAAAAATGAGCAAGAACACCTAGGAAAGCCTGAGGGAAAAAAGCCAGGTCCAGTGATGAGGTGTGATAAAGCCTACCAGGAGATAAGACAGATTTTAAAGCCAGGATTATTATCACTTTTTTGGAAGAATCCAGGCCACTACTGTTACAAGTTTCATTATTGGCTCAGATCAGTTCAGTTCAGTTCAGTCGCTCAGTCGTGTCCGACTCTCCGCAACCCCATGCATCACAACACGCCAGGCCTCCCTGTCCATCACCAACTCACGGAGTTACACTACATAAAACACTATTCCAAAGACTCTTGACTTGTTAGGTGCCTCCCAGTTCAGGATTTCTGCTCTTATTTTCTTTCTGGTTTCTCACTCAGGTCATTTGTTAAGAGTGAAAGCTGGGTAACCCCATTCACGCTGATGCAACACAAAAAGCCGTACATGTGCTCAGTGTTAATACCCTCTGTAGGCAGGTGAGAGGTGCCCAAGTGGCAGGAGAAAATAAAACTGCAGTTGGTGGACTTTTTTTATTCCTTTTTTCTTTCATAATTCTGTGTTGTCATGACAATACCTGGTTCTCCCTGAACTTAGCTTGATCTCAAATCTAGCACTTACCAATGCGTTTTTTTCATGGAAATGTCTTCCTTAAGCTGTGTTAATATGTCAAAAGACTATGTATTTGCTTGGAAATCTGCCTTTCTTTAAGATTCCTGTCAACTGTTTTATGGCCAGGCATAACTCACCTTGTGCCACGCTATCTCAAAATGCATGTTGTAGGTGAGGTGCCTGGTGCAGCGCTCTCAGCTTTGAGGTGTTTTTTTTTCTCTAATTAGCAGCTTGCTGATACATATATAACTCCTTGCTAGAAACTAGCAAGGGGGCACTCTTGCTGTCCCCTTCTAATGTCTATATCAGAAGCTTTCTCTATCTCTTTTATACTTTAATAAAACTTTATTACATAAAAAGCTCTGAGCGATCAAGCCTCATCACTGGCCCCGGATGGAATTCCTTTACTCCAGAGGCCAAGAATCCTGGTATCTGTCACAACTCATCGCAGCAACATTTCAATACTGAAGAGATCCTCCAAGAAGTAAGAGTCTTTTAATAGTACAGAGCCATAGATTACAAAATGAAAATACATATGACCCTCCTAATCTGTGCAGCTTCGCAGGTGCCACTATCTGGGTCAGGAAGATCCCCTGGAGGGAGGGCATGGCAATCCACTCGACTGATCTTGCCTGGAGAATACCATGGACAGGGGAGCCTGGCAGGCTACAGCACATAGGGTCGCACAGAGTGGGACACGAATGAAGTGACTTTGCACTCACGCACCTTAATTTGTCAAGATATAGCTGGAGTAACTGGCAGATTTGGTCTTGGAGTACAGAATGAAGCAGGGCAAAGGCTAACAGAGTTCTGCCAAGAGAACGCACAGGTCATAGCAAACACTTTCTTCCAACAACACAAGAGAAGACTCTACACATGGACATCACCAGATGGTCAATATCAAAATCAGATAGATTATACTCTTTGCAGCCAAAGATGGAGAAGTTCTATACAGTTAGCAAAAGCAAGACCAGGAGCTGACTGTGGCTCAGATCATGAACTCCTTATTGCCAAATTCAGACTTCAATTGAAGAAAGTCGGGAAAACCACTAGACCATTCAGGTATGACCTAAATCAAATTCCTTACAATTATATAGTGGAAATGAGAAATAGATTTAAGGGACTAGTTCTGACAGACAGAGTGCCTGATGAACTATGGATGGAAGTTGGTGACATTGTACAGGAAGCAGTAATCAAGACCATCCCCCCAAAAAAAGAAATGCAAATAGGCAAAATGGCTGTCTGAGGAGGCCACACAAATAGCTGTGAAAAGAAGAGAAGTGAAAGGCAAAGGAAAAAAGGAAAGATATACCCATTTGAATGCAGAGTTCCAAAGAATAGCAAGGAGAGATAAGAAAGACTTCCTCAGTGATCAATGCAAATAAATAGAGGAAAGCAATAGACTGGAAAAGACTAAAGATCTCTCCAAGAAAATTAGAGACACAAGGGAAATTTTCCTGCAAAGATAGGCACAATAAAGGACAGAAATGGTATGTACTTAACAGAAATGGTATGGACCTAATCAGAAGATATTAGGAAGAGGTGGCAAGAAAACACAGAACTATGCAAAATAGATCTTCAAGACCCAGATAATCATGATGATGTGATCACTCACCTAGAGCCCAACATCCTGGAATGTGAAGTCAAGAGGGCCTTAGGAAGCATCACTACGAACAAAGCTATTGGAGGTGATGGAATTCCAGTTGACCTATTTCAAATCCTAAAAGATGATGCTGTGAAAGTGCTGTACTCCATATGCTAGCAAATTTGGAAAACTCAGCAGTGGCCAGAGGACTGGAAAAGCTCAGTTTTCATTCCAATCCCAAAGAAAGGCAATGCCAAAGAATGCTCAAACTATCGCACAATTGCACTCATCTCACACAGTAGCAAAATAATGCTCAAAATTCTCCAAGGCAGGTTTCAATGGTACGTGAACTGTGAACTTCCAGATGTTCAAGCTGAATTTAGAAAAGGCAGAGGAATCAGAGATCAAATTGCCAACATACGTTGGATAATGGAAGAAGCAAGAGAGTTCCCAAAAAGTATCTACTTCTGCTTAACTGAGTACACCACAGCCTTTGACTGTGTGTATCACAAAAAACTGTGGAAAATTCATCAAGAGATGGGAATACCAGACCATCTGACCTGCCTCCTGAGAAGTCTGTATGCAGGTCAAGAAGCAACAGTTAGAACTGGACATGGAACAACAGACTGGTTCAAAATTGGGAAAGGAGTAAGTCAAGGCTGTATATTATCATCCTCCTTATTTAACTTATATCCAGAGTGCGTCATGAGAAATGCTGGACTGGATGAAGCAAAAGCTAGAATCAGGATTATCAGGAGAAATATCAATAATCTCAGATATGCAGATGACACTACCCTTATGGCAAAAAGCGACGAGGAGCTTGATGAAGAGTCTCTTGATGAAGGTGAAAGAGAGTGAAAAAGATGGCTTGAAACTGAACATCAAAAAAAAACTAAGATCACTATTTTGCCGTCAAAGGTCCACCTACTTAAAGAAATGGATTTTCCATTAGTCACGTACAGATGTGAGAGTTGGACCGTAAAGAAGGCTGAGCACTAAAGAATTGATGCTTTTGAACTGAGGTGTTGGAAAAGACTCTTTGAGAGTCCCCTGGACTGCATGGAGATCAAACCAATCAATCCTAAAGGAAATCACTCCTGAATATTCATTGGAAGGACTGATGCTGAGGCTGAAGCTTTAATACTTTGGCCACCCGGGAGTGACCTTTGACAAGTGAGGTCCCTGACTCCCTCTGCACCTGCCTGTCTGCTCTGGTGATGCTCAAGAGCCCACCAGAGGTGGCCGTGGGAGGGGACCGTCTCGGGAACCAGGGCACAGGCTGCTCATGTCGCGGCTCCCCAGTGCTTTTAAAAGAAGGACCGTACTTTGCTCTTGAAGTTTATGAGTTTTTGTTTTTCCTGTTTTAGGCAAGGCAAGGAGAAGTGAAGGAATAACACAATAAACTCTTATCAGATACCATGGATAAGCTTGTGTCCGAATCAGATGAGAGGTTTCAGCTTCATCTGAGCCAGCCCCAGGGCCCCTTTACAAAGAGGCACATCTGGCGCAGCCTATCCCGGCCTAGTCTGTGTGTGGGGAAAAGCTCCAGGACAGGAGTTGGAAAACTGTTCCCATAGAGGGCCCCAGAGTAAATGTCTTTACTCGTTATGAATAATTGAGTAGCAGCATTTCATGCTAGTCAATAAGTGTGACAGCATCCACAGGCAGTGTGTAAAGGAACAGATGTAGATGTGTGCCCACAACCCTTACAGAAAGCATCAGTGAGCCAAATCCCCCGATGGCCCCAGTGTTAGCAGCCGCCGTGCTCGAACTTTGTTCTCGGTCCACCCTCACCCCTTCGTTTCTTTCTTAGAAGTTTATTTCTGGGGCTTTGCAGGCAGTCCAGTGTCTGAGAGTCTGCCTTGCAAGGTCAGGGACGCAGGTTCGATCCCTGGTTGGGGAGCTAAGATCCCACATGCCACGTAGCAACCACGACAAAGGAATCCCGCGTGATGCAGCTAAGGCCCAACACAGTCAAATCAATAAGTTTAGGTCAGGATCTTTTAAATAATGTGATAGAAAGATTGAATAAGCTAAAAGCAAGCATTCTCGTATTCCAACTCCAGCCTTCCCTTTTTTCATTTGCTTTGGAAAATGTCTGAAAACTTCCATCAGACCAGCTCAATGGGCAACACTCTGGTTCAGGTTCACTGAAAACCTGTCCCTGCTGCACCAGTGCCCTAAAAACGAGGCCCAGAATCTTCCCTGAGGTTGGTACTTGGGCATCGCTTGTCTGAGAGAGACCAGTGATCACTACAAGTTCTGTGGCACATTTTTCCCCCACAAATCCAAGATGTCACACACACCTCACTAGAGACCACTAGGGCAGTCCCCTCACTTCACCCTGACCTGTGGGGATAGTTTTGTCTCAGGTTTGAATTCGGCATATGAAACCCGTGCCAGCTTCCTGAGTGACCACTGAACTGCAAAAGCTGAAAGCAAGTATAAAGCAGTTTAACTTACCCCAGGGACCTGGCCTCCTTGTATCTAGAAGATCAGTTGGGGAAGGAAGAGATTGTCTGTGTACAAGTTAGTATTAAAATTTGTCAACCAGCACTTCACTCTGGGCGCGAGGTCCGCCCCTCCTCCCGAGGTGCTTTAGGCTTTCAGACAGAAGTGTAACCATTCCGCGGTCCATGCAGCGTCTGTAAGAGCTGACACTAAAGTGCTGTTTGTACCTTTTTCAGAATTCTCTGCTATGGGAAGTTGAAAATGCATAAAAGCAATTCGAAGAAATGCAAAATGACAAGGTACTTAAATCTCTAAATACTTTAGAAATTTGTTAAGAGCTGAATTGAGCTGGGTTCGTCGTTACAGTCACTGCAGATGCTTAGCGAAAGTCGAGTTACATTTTCTTTATGGCTAGTTAACTGCTGTATCGTGTATACAATTTCTGGTTTTGAACATTGAATGTGTTTGCATTATAGGTGGATTTAGAGTGTGTGGCTGTTGTGTGTGGTTCAGAATTCTGAGTAGTCCTTTCTGGGTTCACCCGAAAGCTGAGACAAAGTGTGAGCCTTTCACATGGACAGTGCTGTCCGTCAGAAAGATAATACGAGCCACATACACAATCTAAAATTTCCTAAAAACGAACGGGCTACTTGACGTCCTTTTTTCACCGCGAGACTTGAAACCTTCTGTGTGATTTCCACATCGAGCTTTGCACCGGCCTGTCTCGTGTGCTCAGGGGCTGCACGAGGTGAATGACTGCCCTGGCCAACAGCACAGAGCTGCCAGGTTGGGTCGAGTGACTCGGAAACTTGACCCATTTGACTTGTTTTACCCCGCGAGGAAGTGAAGTGGGGTGTAGAGGAGTGAATGTGAGGAATGCCCCAGAATGCAGGTGAGCTCCATGGAGACAGTTTAAGGCAATGGGAGGAGCGAGGGCAATAGAGTGAGTCCTGGCCCCCCACCTGAACCCCCGCCCCAAGTCCAGCTTCCCTCTACAGACGTCATTGTTGTTAATGACTTGCCATGTTTCCTCAGGAAGCTTTTCTACACCTGAGATGGAACTTCTTATTTATTATGGTTTATAAGGTTTATATTGTTCCGAGTGTTTATATTTGCTATGGGACTTAGAGAATATTTCTCAGAATTAAAATGTTCAGAGTTGATAACTACTCATGTAACCTATTATGTACATTTTGGTGCAAGTGATTTTACACCCAGAAAGCAAGCGGTGCAGGCTGTGTCATTTGCTGCTTCTAAACCTGGAAACCCTGAGAGCTGAACTGGACCAGACGAGGCTACAAGGGGCTCCCCTCCACCAAGGGTAGCCCGCTCCCCCGTGCAGCTCCCCTCAGGGCTGTCGAGTGTGACAAGGGCCTGTCTGGTGTGTGGATATATGACTGGGTGTCGCTCATGGTTGCACCTCAAAGAGCCTGTAGCTTCATGGCCAGCGAGAAGGAGGAGACAAGCATCGTTCCTTAGGGTCGAACTTAGTACCTGGGAGAGTGGTGGTCACGGTATTGACAAAATTCAAAAGCACAGGCTGAGGTTTGGAAGTGGGGGCCGACCAGTTGCTATTTGGGTGTATTCATTTGAGGGGCCTGACAGACTGTGACACTGATGTTTCTTAAGAGTCACAGAGGTTAATGACCTGTAGTCTTTTTCATGTGAATGGAGACTGAGACATGACTTGCCGTTGACTGTGGTGGGAGGAATCACCAGGCTTGTGAATGAGACGAGCAGATTACTGAGCATCCTGATTTTTCTTACTCATTGTTGTAGGCGCAGTAATTCTTATTAAGTATTTAAATGTTTCTTTGTCTTCTTCACGGAAAATGGTTACAAGTGAGAGATGAACTTTAGCAAAGGTTATTAAAGTGCTTAACTGGTGACATTCATTCATCTGTAGGAAATCAACTGCTGCTTGAATCCTGATTTAGGAGACCGTTTGGAGCCCATACGCATATTTCTGCATTTGTGTGCTTAGGGGATCCTCGCGGTCCAGGGTCCCCACCCAGCCTTCTTCTAGAGTAAGGGGATATCATTTGAGACAAAGGCAGAGCCAGAAACTTGCCCTGTGTCCAAAACCACAGCAGGTGGAGTTCAAGGTGAGCATGTGGCCTGCAGAACGGATAGGGGGCATGGCCGGACTTGCTGGCCGAGCTCCTCCAGGGTGAGGGGCTGGTGCTGTCAGAGGTGGAGAACCCCTGTTCCCAGGGTGGATGAGGTGAGTGTGAGGAGGACTGCGTAGACAGTGGAGGAAGGGGAGGTGGACACGGCCTCCTGCTCTTGGGGGTTTGGGTAACGAGGAGGACCCTGGTGCTGGGACCCGTAGGCCTGGCAAGGTTGGGGGGTTCAGATTGAGAAGTCTGGGGCCTGGTCACCAGTCCCCTGTGTGTCAGTGAGAGCGAGAGACGAGAAGAGGAAGCTGCCATGGGGAAGAAGGGGCCGCTGTGCTCTGAAGATGGTGGGCCGCAGCGGCTGGTGCAAGGGAGACATGTCTCCAGGAGGCAGCTCTCAGGGGTCCCGGCAGTGACGTAGCAGCGCAGGCGGGGCCTCGGAGCGGGGCTTGCGGGCAGTGTGGGCTGAGTGGGGGCACTATGCTGGCTCAGGAGGGAGGGAGTGTGTCCTGAAAACCTGGCTCATGGGCAGGGCAGGCTCAGCGTATTTGGCAGGACTTCCCAGAGGAATTGGTCACCTTGTCTAGGAGGAGGGAGAGAGAGATGGAGGCTGCACTCCGCGACGGACCTGGGAGGTGATGATTGGTGGGGGGTGACCAATCCGGAGGCCTCTGTGGCCCTCAGAAGACCTGCAAGGGTTCGCAGTCCCTAGCGGGACTGTGTCATACACCCCACCCAATTCCCAAGTGTGCTCTGGCCCCAGGCCCTTGGGTAGAAGTGGAGCAGAGAAAGCAGTGGTTCTGTCAGGAGGAAGGGGAGACGGGAGGGAAGACAGGTGTGGCTCGGGGAGATTTCAGACTTCCATCTCCTGTACAGCAGTTTTCCTCACAAAACCGTCAAGCAGCGCAGCGTGTGAACCCGAGCAGGCTGAGCTGGTGGTTGGCCCTGGCTGCTCTGCAGACATATGGGGTGTCCTGTCCTCGGAGGAGGGCTCTGTCTCCTGGGTTAGGGACTCCTGCACATGTAGGCGCCACCCTCTTTGCAGAGACAAGACTGAGCAAAGCCCGGGCGGTCCTGCTATGCAGGTGGTTCACAGTCAAGGCAGGGCTGCCCGCCTCTTAGCAGGCCCCTCCTGAGTGAGCGCCTGACACCCGCAGGCCCAGGTCTTAGTGATCAGGGCCTGAGCATCTGTGCTGAGCTTCAGAGTCCGGTGATATGCTCATCTCTGCTTTTGTTTGGGAAACCCCATGGCGGCTCAGCTCCAAACTGTGCTCTGAGGACTTTTTTTGCGGGTTGTCTGAGGCGCCGTTAGAAGCGCTGAGAGCGGTGCAGACAGTGTTCCGGGCAGATGGGAGACTATGATCCACGGACTTCATGAGGGAGATGGAGGTCAGAGCGGGAGCAGGCCAGAGGGGAGGTGGGGTTCCAAGGAGAAAGCAGAGCAGGTGCATGCCCCGCACTGGGATCTGAGGGCAGGTTCCAGGGGGACCACGGACCCCCAAACCCCACACAGGCAATCACACCCTCACCGTGTTTGAGCACAGACGAGCTCAGAAAGATTGTCTTTCCTCATCCCTGCAGGAAATATGTAACGGTTATATATTAATATTCTTATTTTTATAGCAAGTTGTCAGGTAAAGTGATTTTTCCTTAGGCAACAAGTTGACTTGATGTAAATGGTAAATTCTGTCCATCAACTTGTTAGCAACAGTGAAAAACTTTCAGGATGCGTATGTAGAAGTGAAAGTGGAGAGATTACGACCTGTAAGAATCTCGTATTTTAAAATGAAAATAATTTTATTTGCATAATTGAGTATTTAAACTACTATATTAAATCATCCACTACACATTAGGGGAGAATAGCAGTAACCGTGAATTCTAGTTTAATGCAGCACGTTGACATGAATCCAGAAACTCAAACAAAGCTGGTTGAGAACTTCATCAAGTGATGCATTTGTACATATACAACCTTAAAAAAAAAAAAAAAAAAAAAAAAAGATCAACTCAGCATTTCATCTGGTCTGGAGACTTGTGTTTAGAAACTCCAGCTTGTTCGTGAATTGCTCTTTTGATTATACAGAGTTCCCGATTCCCAGTGGATTGGGACATGCATTTCTGCCCTGAGAGCAGGGAAGGTTAAAGTTTGTCAACTTCAGGTATCTCCTCATAGGGAGAGAGTTGCCACCCAGGCCACATCAGAATGTTGGAGTAAATAAGTGAAATCAAATGTGAATGATCAGGGGCCACTTTGTAAGACTCAATATTAAGTTATTCTAAGTTTGAGAATATTCAAAAGAGGGAAAGTCGAACCTGAGAGATGTTAATTGAGCAAATGTTCCTGGAATTTGCTAATCGTGACACAGAATGCCAGCCCAAATATGTTGTCCAGACACCGTCCTCTGCTGACAAAGGCAGGTGATGAGTTTTATTCTATTTTATGTTGGTCCAAGAAGAGAAGGAGAACACGGAGCAGTGGGCCAAGGAGATTTAGAGCAGGGAGGGCAGAGGGAGCTTAGACAACCTCTTCCTTTTAGATCAGTGAGCTCCCTCCACTGGTATCCCGCCTCCTTGCTTGCCGGCTCCTCCCTGCCCAGCAGTGGGTGCTCCGCACCCTGAAGGAGGCAGCACAGCACAGCGCGGGAGGTAGACCAGCTGAGCATCATGACTGGGGTATGTGTCTGCCTCCTCCCTGCCGCGTCCCTCCCGCAGCACACTGGTTTTCTTTCTTTGATTTTTCTCTTTCTACCCAGAAGAAAATCAAGTACATTTGCTATGCTCAGAGGTCTAAGATTTATAAAATTGCCTAGTCTTTAATCGGAGAAGGAAATGGCAACCCACTCCAGTGTTCTTGCCTTCAGAATCCCAGGGATGGGGGAGCCTGGTGGGCTTCTGTCCGTGGGGTCACACAGAGCCCCACACGACTGAAGCGACTTAGCAGCAGCAGCAGTCTTTAATCATTCCATAATGGCACAGTGACAAATTAGTCTTGATATTTGGACCACCGGCTTAGCACGTCATCATGAACTCAGCCAGAGCCTGCCTCTGTAACATTGGGCCTGGCCTGTGCTGGGCACAGCAGCTGCAGGGAAGTTTCTGTTCTCAGGGAGCAGACAGCTTCGTGAATGTAACCATAGGCAGCTCTCATGGCGTGTGAAAACCATGCAGCACATTTTCCACTGGGGATGCCTGGCTGCAGGGTGCAGGGCATGCGGTGGGAACAAAACCAAGAATCTAAACTGGTCTGCTTGCTGATGGGCCTGGTCACACACTCAGTCCAGCTCTGCGTGTGAAACCAGGTTAAAAGCCCGGTGCCCCACGTCCCCAGGGAAGAAGTCGGGCTGCCTCGCTCTTCCGAGTCTAAAAACGGGATGACAACCTAGGGCTTTTGGTGACAGAGTGTGTGGCTCTAAAGCACATGTTCCAGCTTTCTTGCGTGTTTAGCTTAGGTTTTGTGAGTGCGTTGCTGTTTACCCCATGAAATCACGTGCACAACACTCTGCTTTGTGACTGCACTTGTGTTATCACTTTTCTCTGTTACCACCCATTTCATGTTAGCTGCATTGTTAGTCAGCATATAATTAAATTCACTATGAATCACTTTAGCGGCATATGAAGTGGTAACTAGTTCATTTTGTGGTCTTTTGACACATTATTTTTATAATTTGCATCATCAGCTAAGTAGTTGATATTTAAAATTCTTTGACGATTTCTCTGTGGTTTCATGCTTGATTTCTTTCTGAGTATTTGTAAAAGAACAGTTCTGTGTATTTTTTCCTTGTCATTGGAGTTCTCTGATGGTGTGTCTGCTTTCATCATTGGCTTTGATTTTCTGCTTCATCCTGTTGTCTGCTTAGTCCTCAATCCAGACCCCAGCCTCGCTTGTTCTCACTGTTTATTTATTTTCTGTGAGCGGAAACAATTGGCAACTGTAGAGCTTTGGTAACTATATTGCATCATGTTACCCGAGCATCTGTCCTTTCTTACTGATTAAAAATGAAAATAGAATTGCCAGAATAAATTACATCAAAACAAGGAGCAGAATTTTCTCTTTCTGAATTAAATGATCATATGACCACTCCATAGTATTCTCACCACTGGAGTAATGTGCATAAGTACAGAGTAGCTTGTTTTTCAATGACTTGAGTTAAAGCAGGTTAGCTCCCACTGAACTGAGCTAAGAAGGTTTAGATTATGATGTCATGTATATAAGATTTAAAACTTTATAAAACAGTAGCACATATGGAATGTAGAACGTTTTGTAACATAGGAAACATTATTAAATCATAAAAGTACAGAAATTGATAATTTCACAAAGAAACACTAGTTAGTTTTGAGTGTAAGCTAACGCCAACACTAAGGTATGAAATATATGCTATGATATAATATAAGCTATAATATAATGTGTGCTATATACTTTGGTATGTTAGAGACATTTCATATTTAGTTATAAAAATAAATAAAATTCTTCACATTTGCATGTCAATTCAGAAATGTCTTCAAATCTTACAACAATTACTTACCTACATTTAAGATACAGTAGGAATAGAGAGATAAACAGCGTCTCACAACACCTAAGAGATTTGTTTTTGTCCTGAGGACTGTTGCGCATACAAGTGAACTTGGGCTCTGATTTACAGATTAAAAAATAAAGGGGGCCAAAATAAAGGGGGCCAAAATTAAGTTCCCCAGACTTAGGTACCTCCTGAAGGTAAAGACAAACAGGAGAGCTTCTCACAGTTACCTTTGCTCTAAAGGGCTAAATGTTCAGCAGACTGCACAGCAGAAGTGTTCATGTCAGTAGATGGTTTGGGTTTTGAGTTAGGGGCCCAGCTTTGGGTTTGGGCTTGGGGCTAGGGTTAAGATTCAGATCGCAGTTTGGCTTTGGGTTAAAGTTAAGTTTAGAGTTAAGATTAGGGTTAAGATTAAGCATCAGGTTTGTGGTAGGGCTCTGGCTTATATTTAGGTTGTGGTTGGGGTCAAGGTACAGTTGGGGCTGTAATAGTGGTTAGAGCTTTACTGTTTGTTCTTTTGGTTTCATATAAAAATTCTTTGCAGAATTGTTATCGTGAGTATTTACCCCTGTTTTCTTGTATAGGTTTCTTGTTTTTGCTCCTATATTTAGATTGGTGAGATATTTTGTATATATTACTCTGTGTAAGTGATTCAGAGTAAAATAACTTTTTTTCTTTTCTCTTCTTTTGTTTTCCTTTCCTTTCCATTCCTTCCCTTTCCTTTCCCCTTCCTCCTATTTCTCTCTTTCCTTCCTCCCTCCTTCCTTCTTTTCTTGGTTGGTGACTTGTTATCCCTTTGTACCAGCATCCATGTGTAAATGCTCTCAGCTTTTCTCATTGAATTGTTTTGGCAGCTTTGTGAAAAACTGTTCAGCATAGACAGGTATGTGTGTGTATTTTTGTACTCTCAAGTCCATTCCATCAGTAGGTTTTGTATTTTCTGCCATGCCATACTGTCTTGACTACTGTCCCGACTACTGTCCCTTTATAGTACATCTTCGTATTGGAAAATACTAATCTTCCTACTTCATTTCCCTTTTCATGTTGGGCAATTCTAATCCTTTGTATTTGCACATGAATTATACAAATCAGGTTGTCAATTCTACAAAGAAGTATTGTGGAATTTTAATAGGATTATGTAAATCTTGGAAGTATCTTTGGGGAGTATTGCCATCTTAGCATATTAAGCATTCTGGTATGTGAACATTGGACATGTTTTCCATATGTTTACATACTTAATTTCTTTCAACACAGTTTTGTAGTTCTAAGAGTATAGTTTTTGCTCCTTTTTGAATTTATTGCTAAGCACTTAATTCTTTTTTGATGCTGTCATGAATGGAAATTTTTTAAATTGTATTTTCTGATTTTTCTTTGCAAGTTGTCTTTGTCTGCTTGGGCCCTCATAACAAAATAGTGCAGACTGGGCCACTTACACAACAGAAATTTTTATTTTCTCACAATTCTGGAGGTTGGAAAGTCCAAGATTAAGGTTCTGACAGAGTTCAGTTCCTGGTGAGATTTCTCTTCCTGGCTTTCAGATGGCCATTCTCTCACTGTGTACTAAACATTTTGAAGTGAGAGAGATGGGTTTCTAGCACCTCTTTCTGTTTTATAATGACAACAGTTCTATTCATATTGGGTCAGAGTGCCACTCTTATGATCTCATTAATCTCAGTCACTTCACAAAGCATCCTATTTGCTTGATAGTATATTTGGAAGTTAGGGAGTTGATATATGATTTTGGGGCAACACAACCCATTTCAGAGCACAGAAAAAGCAATAAGGCTTTTTATTCTGCACCTTGGTGAACTCATTTCTTAGTCCCATTTTTTTTTTTTTTTTAGTGAATTCCTTTGGATTTTCAATATATAAGATCATGTCATCTGTGAATAAACATTTTCTGTTTCTCTTTCCAGTCTGTGGTCCTTTTATTCAAATTTCTTACCTAATTGCCCTGATTCAGGTCTTCAGTGCAGTACTGAGAGAACTGGCAAGAGTGGATATTCTTGTCTTGTCCCTGATCTCAGGGGCACAGCATGCATTCATTTGCCATTAGGTATGATGTGGATGCTGATTGCAGCCATGAAATTAAAAGACGCTTACTCCTTGGAAGGAAAATTATGACCAACCTAGATAGCATATTCAAAAGCAGAGACATTACTTTGCCAACAAAGGTCCATCTAGTCAAGGCTATGGTTTTTCCCGTGGTCATGTATGGATGTGAGAGTTGGACTGTGAAGAAAGCTGATCGCCAAAGAATTGATGCTTTTGAACTGTGGTGCTGGAGAAGACTCTTGAGAGTCCCTTAGACTACAAAGAGATCCAACCAGTCCATTCTAGAGGAGATCAATCCTGGGTGTTCATTTGGAGGGCTGATGCTAAAGCTGAAGCTCCAATACTTTGGCCACCTCATGGGAAGAGTTGACTCACTGGAAAAGACTCTGATGCTGGGAGGGATTGGGGGCAGGAGGAGACGGGGACGACAGAAGATGAGATGGCTAGATGGCATCACCAACTCAATGGACATAAGTTGAGTGAACTCCAGGAGTTGGTGATGGACAGGGAGGCCTGGTGTGCTGTGATTCGTGAGGTCGCAAAGAGTCGGACAAGACTGAGCGACTGAACTGAACTGAACTGAATGATGCCAGCTGTGGGGTTTTGTAGATGCCCTTGATCAGTTTGAGGAAGTTCCTTCTCCCTAGTCTGTTGAATATTTTATCATGTACTAGGCGAGAGGGCTGGAAAGACATTGGCTAAGAAGAGCTGCAAATCCTGGCCAATGAGGCAGTGAGCTCCTTGATGTATATTGAAGCAGGTGAGATGAAAAGAAGACTTATAATGCTGACCTTTACTGATCTCTTATCCTGTGCTCGGCACTCTCCTAAGTGGTTTACATGCTTGATTCATTCAATCATCACAGCCATCTGAAGTTGTTCAAGTGCAGTTATTAGCTTTCTTTCTCAGATGAGGAAACTAAGGCTCACAAACATTGACTCCTGTATCTGGTTGGTAGAGCTGGGCTTCAGATGACCTTCAGAATCTAAGCAATACATCACCCCCTGAAAGAGGAAGGCCTCTGGGGCCTGAGGATCTTGATGGAGGGGGAGGGGTGGGGTGAGAGTGCTGCAGAGGAGATAGCTGTGGTCAGAGGGGATGTAATCAATGAGTGTTCATGCTCAAGGCACTGTCTTAGGTGATTGGGATGAATCAGTGACCAAATTAGGCTAAGTCTATCTGAGCCAACACTCAAACAATGGCAGACAGACAGCAAACCATAGCTACAGCAGGTGATGTCTATAGTTACACTAGAATATCCATAAATACTAGGCAGTAAAGCAGAAGATAGGAATGCAGAGGATAGGGAGGGGCAGGAGTGTCAGTGTTAGTCCATGTTGAAAAGTTACATTTATACTAGTTAGTTGCTAAGTTATGTCTGACTGTTTGAGATCCCATGGACTGTAGCCCACAAAACTCCTCTGTCCATGGAATTTTCCAGGCAAGAATACTGGAGTCGGTTGCCTTTCCCTTCTCCAGGGAACCTTCCCAACTCAGGGATCGAACCTGTGTCTCCTGCATTGCAGGCAGAGTCTTTACCAACTGAGCCACCAGGGAAGCCATTTACATTTACACTAAGGGAGTGAAGAATAAACTGTGAAGAGTTGTGGAAGGAGTAATCCAGAAGGAGGGATTAAGAAATGCAAGACCCTTAAGTGGGAATTGCCAGGTGTTTTTGAGACCAACACAGAAGCTAGTGTGAATTATGGTTATGGCTTTATAGTTTGGGGTTTGTTTGTTTGTTTGTTTATTTTACCTTTTTTGGTTTTAATGGATAAATATTTGTGTGTTTGGGTTAAGATTATAGGTTAGGTTTTATGGTATCGTTTAGGGATTAGGCTTTTGAGATTAATGACTAGGTTTTAGGGATCATGTGTTAGGTTTTAGGGAAAAGATATTAGGAATTAGGTGTTAGGTTAACTGGTTACTACAGGGGTCAAGTTATGGGTGCAGGTTAGGATTCAGGTATGGGTTAGGGTTATTGTTTCAGTCACTAAGTCATGTTCAACTTTTTGCAACCCTGTGGACTGAGGTTGTTGATATTTCTTCTGGAAACCTTGATTCCAGCTTGTGATTCATCCAATCCAGCATTTCGCATGATGTACACTGTATGTAAGTTAAATAAGCAGGGTGACAATATACAACCTTGGCAAACTCCTTTCTCAACTTGAAACCAGTCTATTATTCCATATCCTGTTCTGACTGTTGCTTCCTGACCTGCATACAAGTTTCTCAGGAGACAGGAAATGTGGTCTGGTATTCCAATCTCTTTAAGAATTTTCCACAGTTTGTTGTGATCCACAGGGTCAAAGAGTTTCTCATACTCAATGAAACAGAAGTAGGTGTTTTTCTGGAATACTCTTGCTTTTTCTATGATCCAACAAATGTTGGCAATTTGACCTCTAGTTTCTCTGCCTTTCCTAAACTCAGCTTGTACATCTGGAATTTCTCGGTTCATGTACTGCTGAAGCCTAACTTGAAGGATTTTGAGCATAACCTTAAAAGCATGTGAAATGAGCACAATCGTACAGTAGTTTGACCATTCACGTGGCTTCCCTGGTGGCTCAGACAGTAAAGAATCCACCTGCAATGCAGGAGACTTGAGTTTGATCCCTGTATTGGTAAGATCTCCTGGAGAAGGGCATGGCTACCCACTCCAATATTCTTGCCTGTAGAATTTCATGGACAGAAGAGCCTGGCAAGCTACAGTCCATGGGGTTGCAAAGAGTAGGAAACAAGTGAAAAACTAACACTTTCACTTTGAACATTCTCTGCCATTGCCCTTATTTGGGGTTGGAAAGAAAACTGACCTTTTGCTTTCCTGTGGCCACTACTGAATTTTCCAAACTTGCTGACATATTAAGTGCAGCACTTTAATGCATAATCATTTAGGATTTTAGCATCCACCATAGTGACAGCATTTTACCGTGCTCAGCTCTTTGAAAATTCCATTTCCAAATACAGCCGCATCCTGGGGTCCTGTGGGCTAGAGGTTCAGAATGTGAATTTTGGGGGATACGAATGAGCCTATACTGTCCTGCTTAGGAATGAGCTAGCATGTGCCTCAGTCCCTCATTCCCTCAAGTCCCATAGGAGTGATGTAATGGCCGAGGGAGAGGCCACTTTTGCAGTGCTTGTGTCCCAGCTGGCGAACCCTTCTCTGCTCTCTTTGATCAGGCAGCAGAAGTCCCAGCCCCGTTCTAGGGTTTTGTGCTGCGTCCTGCTGAGGTGCTCAGTGTTCGGGAACCCAGGAGCCAGCAGCCTCATGAGGACAGGACAGGACACCCCAACCAAAGGGAGAAAACCTATGGGGATTACAGGTGGGAGAGAGTCATGGTCTGGTTTATGTCTCAGAACACATTGAGACGGGGTGTGAGATGCACCATGGGGGCAGGGAGTTTTGAAGGTCCTGATGGAGGGATCAGGCTTGGGCCAGGGCTGTGGCTGTAGAGGGGAATTACTGGCCAAAGGCTCTGGGGGATGAGCTGACAATCGCTGGAGCAGAAGGGAAGTGGGAGGCCCTGGGTGTCTGGGCTCAGCTGACAGGGAAGGTGGGGCTGCTTCTGGGTATGGGTGTTGCAGTGAATAGAAAAAAAAAAAAAAAACAACAATGAGGAATGAGTGTTTTGTTTTGTTTTTTCTTTCCTTTTTCTGAAAACAAAGAAGATGAACAGTGAGCAGGCCTGAACATTCCTAGTATTTTTGCTTTGTTGTTGTTCGGTCACTCAGTGGTGTCAGACTCTGTGACCCCACGGATTGCAGCACTCCAGGTTTCCCTGGTCTTCACTGTCTACTGGAGTTTGTGCAAACTCATGTACATTGAGTCAGTGATGCCATCCTGACTTGGGCCAGATGTATATATTTTCTGACCATCAGTTTAAATGTTGCAATGTCCAGTTTGTCATTTTTATGGGTTTCTCGGGTCCTCCAGTTTCTCAGTTTTTCCAGACATTGCAACACCATCCCTCAACCATTTCTTAAGACCTCAGACCATTATTTAGGGGTTAGATGTATGTTTAGGAGCTAATTTTCTACCTGGAGTTTTTCTCCTTGATAAAGTGAACAGCAGGTAACGATTGTCTTGTCCTGGGTCTGAATGTTTTATGACCCTCCAGACTAGGAAGGCATTCCTCTGAATGTCTCGAAACTGGAACAAATGCAGCTTTAGACTAGTGGAGCCAAAAGCGTTTATGTGAGAGAATTAAAATTGAAATTAGTAAGATAACTGAGGCTCTGACTTCTACACTGACTGCCTAGCAAGTTCTACCTCACTAGGACAGGTTACGGGTAACTTGGACCCTCACAGTCCTTTATCTGCCTGGGGGAGAATGTCTTAAAAGCTGTACATGGGAGATCATGGAGGAATGAGTGTTTGTAGCAGGTGTGGGTGGAAAGATGGCCCTGTACCTATGGCAGCAGGGCCTTCCCAGTGTAAAGATCTGTGTGGTTCCCTAGGCCAGTCAACTCCCCACATCATCCTCCCAGGAAGCAGAGATCCACGACTGCAAGGGCAGAGGCCCTCCCCCTTGTTCATCTGTAACTTCCTGCTCCCACAGTGAGGAACCTGGTGCCCACCACTTGCCATTGATCCATTTATTGTTCCTTTCCAGATGACATGTGTTAGCTACTGAACCTTGGGAAGAACTCCACAAAATAAAGCGCATAGTTTATATGTGATCCACTTTGCCTTTAGTCTACAGAGTCTGTTTGTTGCAGGGAGAAAGCCAATTCTGACTCCATGTTGGAAACTGCTTCTTTCACTTGTTCTTTGTTGTTTCTGTTTTTATAATCATACTTAACAGTATGGACACTGCCCTTCTGCTTGACTGTAAACAAAAGCACCTTTGTTCAGGTCATAGAGAGATAATTCATCCCTACTCATTCAGCAGTGGCCACAGGGCTGGAAGAGGTGAGTTTGCTTTTCAATCCCAAAGAAAAACAAGGCCAAAAATGTTCAAACTATCACACAATTACACTGATTTCACAAACTAGCAAAGTAAGGCTCTAAATTCTCCAAGCCAGGCTTCAACAGTACATGAACTGAGAACTTCCAGATGTCCAAGCTGGATTTAGAAAAGGCAGAGGAACCAGAGATCAAATTGCCAACTTCTGCTGAATCATAGAAAAAACAAGAGACCTCCAGAAATACATCTGCTTCATTGACCACGCTAAAGTTGCTAAGTGTGTGGATCACAACAAACTGGAAAATTCTTGAAGAGATGGGAATACAAGACCACCTTACCTGCCTCCTGAGAAACCTGTATGCAAGTCAAGAAGCAACAGTTAGAACCGGACATGGAACAATAGACTGGCTCCAAATTGAGAAAGAAGTACCTCAAGGCTGTATATTGTCACCCCGCTTATGTAACTTAATATGCATAAAACATCATGCAAGATGCCAGGCTAGATGAAGCACAAAGTGAAATCAAGACTGCTGGGAGAAATGTCAATAACTTCAGATATGCGGATGACACCAACCTTATGGCAGAAAGCAAAGAAGAACTAAAGAGCCTCTTGATGGAGTTGAAAGAGGAGAGTGAAAAAGCTGGCCTAAAGCTCAACATTCAAAAAACTAAGATAATGGCATCTGGTACCATCACTTCATGGCAAATAGATGGGGAAACAATAGAGACAGTGACAGACTTAACTTTCTTGGGCTCCAAAATCACTGTGGTAGGTGAGTGGAAACATGACATTAAAAAAACGATTGCTCCTTGGAAGAAAAGCTATGACTAACCTAGGCAACATATTAAAAAGCACAGATATTACTTTGCAGACAAATGTCCATCAAGCCAAAGCCATGGTTTTTCCAAAAGTGAAGTATGGATGTGAGAGTTTGACCATAAAGAAAACTGAGCACCAAAGAATTGATGCTTTTGAACTATGGTGTTGGAGAAGACTCTTGAGAGTCCCTTGGACTGCAAGGAGATCAAACCAGTCAGTCCTAAAGGAAGTCAACCCTGAATATCCATTGGAAGGCCTGACGATGAAGCTGAAGCTCCAATACTTTGGCCACCTGATGTGAATAACTGACTCATTAGAAAAGACCCTGATGTTGGGGAAAATAGAAGGCAGAAGAAGGGGACAACAGAGGACAAGATGGTTGGATGGCATCACCGACTCAATGGATATAAGTTTGAGCAAGCTCTGGAAAATAGTGATGGACAGGGAAGCCTAGTGTGCTGCAGTCCATGGGATCACAAAGAGTTGGACATGACTGAGTGGCTGAACAATAAACATGTCAGATATGATTTATCTTTGTCTTTCCATTGATTCATGGCTCATTCCTTTCTATTGCTGAACAGTATCCTATTGTTGTGTATGGGAGGAAAAACAATTTTTCCTCTACACTTGTAGGTTATTAGTCAAGACTTCTCCTGTAAAAAAAGAAAAGAAAGAAAAACAAACAAACAAAAAAAGATTATCAGGAGATAAAACAGTTTAATAACATATATACCGCCTATATATAGAAAAGTTACCCAGGAAAACTGAATCACTCCCTGAAGTGTCCAAAGCCATCACCTTAAATACCATTTTAGGGAAAACAAAAGAAAGACCTTGGGGAATGGGGGAAGTCAGTTTTGGCAGGTCATCATGCAAAACACAGAAAAGAAGTATATGATTGTTTGCAGATTGAAATCAGAACTCCTCCACCATCAAATCTCTATGTGAGATTTAATCATCTTTCTGTTTCTGTGCAAAGAAGGACAGCCCTTAAATATGGAGATTTCTCTATTGTAAAAGTACATCACAAAAGGACAATCTCTGCTCAGTTTTCTGAGCAGAAATTCTGAGATTCTTTTTCCTTTTTTGTGAAATAATCCTCAGACTGAAATAATCCTTATATCAGAGAGGTATATTTTGGGGTAGCATATTCTACTTGCCTTGACATGGATGTAACCCATTTTGCTTATACATTCATCTTTTGAAGGATATACTGATTTCCTCAAGCTTTTAGCTATTATGGATATTGTTGATGTGCATAATTGCATCTCTGCTTGAATTTGAAGTTAGATTTTCAAAGCAGTTGACTAAGTACAGAAATCATGATTGTTGGACCCCAAGGTGAGACTTTTTAGCTTTGAAAAAGCTGCCCAACTGTCTTACACAGTGGCTGCACATGCATCCTCTGAGCAGTGAGGGAACGTTCCTGTTGTTCTTCACCCTCTAGCGGTTGATATTGTCATATGTATGGAGTTTAGCAGTCCAAATCGGTGTGGTGTGATATCTCATGACTTTAATCTGTAATTCCCTAGTAGTATGATATTTTGTATAATTTTTGTGTGATAATTGTAAGGCGAGTGGAGAGAAAAAGAAGCATGCTGGGAAGTCTGGCAAGAAAAGGGAAATTTATTAGAAGGAAAAGAGAGGGTGACTGGCTCTTAAGGAGAACCAGCATCCTCTTTTTCTGACAGGGTCCTTCTTATACCCCACCAATGAAAAATTCTCCGAAGTGATAGTCACGTAAGTCAGAGGTCTGGAAGCTGGTGGTCTCACACCTTTGAGAAGATAGGCACTAGTAAGTAAACAGCGTGCCGTTTGGGCAGTTTGGTCAGCCTAACAGATCACTGTGATTTTATTCTTTGTGTGCAAGGTCGACATAATGAGCCATCTTATCAAGGAGATCCCATGTGGGCCCTATCATTCCAGCCTTTTTGATTTAGGATAAGGGCTGAAGGTCAGTCTTCTGTAACTGCTTCTTGCGGGACAGGGGCATCATGGGGGTAAGATGAGGAAAGGCTGAAATGTGGGCCGAGGGGATTTGTGTGGGGTCAAAGTTTTTGATAATCTGAGTGAGTTAGAAGTAGCTCATGGGTAGTTCAGTTGGTAAAAGCTTGTAAGCGGTCCTGAAGATATTTTGAAAAAAGATGCATTAAACATGGACTGAAAGTTAGAAATGGGGAGTGCCGATCCTCTGGGAGACGAGAATGGATAAGCAGATCCAACAAGGTTTGGCCACGTACTGGCCAGGGTCGGGTTTGAGGTATTGAATAAACAACAGGTCAGATTTCCAGTTCTGAACAGGTCGGCAAGTTTGGGGACAGGGTATTAGTGTGAAGTTTGGACTGTAAAAGAAGAGAAAGAGTAAAATCGTGATGTGATGTCTCATGTCTAAGAGGAGAAAATGATAAAAATAAGAATCCAGATGTAGAAATAAATTTGGGACTCCTTGATAAGATGGCTCATTATGTCGACTTCGCAAACAAAGAATAAAATCACAGTGATCCGTGAGACTGACCAAACTGCCCAAACAGCATGCTGTTTTCTCACTGGTGCCTATCTTCTCAAAGGTGTGAGACCACCAGCTTCCAGACCTTTGACTTACGTGACCATCACTTCAGAGAATTTTTCATTGGTGGGGTATAAGAAGGACCCTGTCAGAAAAGGAGGAAGGAAGAGGAGGAAGTGGCATGTCACTCCAGTATTCTTGCCTAGAGAATTCCATGGGTAGAGGAGCCTGGCAGGCTCCACGGGGGCACTAAGAGTCAAACACGACTGAGCAACTAAACACACACACACATTTCAGGGGCAAGGTTTAAGGGATCAAGATACAGGAACTTGACTGTAGTATTAGTCCACTAACTAGGTGCACAGTGGTAAAGAATATGCCTGTCGATGTAGGAGACACAAGAGACACAGGTTCAACCCCTAGGAGAGGTTGGAGGAGAAAATGGCAACCTACTCCAGTATTCTTACCAGGAAAGTTTCAAGAATAGATGAGCCTGGCAGGATATAGTTCATGGTGCCAAAAGAGTCAGACACAACTGAGTGACTGAGTCAGTTCAGTTCAGTTCAGTTCAGTCGCTCATTCGTGTCCCACTTTTTGCGACCCATGAATCACAGCATGCCAGGCCTCCCTGTCCATCACCAACTCCCGGAGTTCATTCAAAATCATGTCCATCGAGTCGATGATGTAATCCAGCCATCTTATTCTCTGTCGTTTCCTTCTCCTCCTGCCCCCAATCCTTCCCAGCATCAGAGTCTTTTCCAGTGAGTCAACGCGTCGCATGAGGTGGCCAAAGTATTGGAGTTTCAGCTTTAGCATCAGTCCTTCCAATGAACACCCAGGATTGATCTCCTTTAGAATGGACTGGTTGGATCTCCTTGCAGTCCAAGCGACTCAAGAGTCTTCTCCAGCACCACAGTTCAAAAGCATCAATTCTTCAGCAATCAGCCTTCTTCACAGTCCAACTCTCACATCCATACATGACCACGGGAAAAACCATAGCCTTGACTAGATGGACCTTTGTTGGCAAACTAATGTCTCTGCTTTTTAATATACTGTCTAGGCTGGTCATAACTTTCCTTTCAAGGAGTAAGCGTCTTTTAATTTCATGGCTGCAATCAGCATCCGAAGTGATTTTGGAGCCCAAAAAAATAAAGTCTGACACTTTTTCCACTGTTTCCCCATCTATTTCCCATGAAGTGATGGGACCAGATGCCATGTTCTTTGTTTTCTGAAAGTTGAGCTTCAAGCCAACCTTTTCACTCTCCTCTTTCACTTGACTGAGTACACAAACACAATTTAGCCTACTACACACTGTCATTGATAACACTGCAGTTGTACGATGACATTTTAAAATCAGTCATTGGTGGGTATATGAAACAGAACTGACACAAGAAGGGGAGTGTAGTGATGAGACTGAAACAGACAGGCTAAAGCACACCAAAGTCTTTAGTGTAGATTCCTTATTTTGCAAAATCTAAAGATAGAAGAGTTAGTATACATTCTTGCGTATTTTTTTATTTTAGTTATTGATTCCTAAAATGATTTTCCCATAATTTGTTATTCAACCATGCAAATTCTGGGAAAGCAGAATCAGTCAGTCAATTCTATTGTTGACCTTCCATTTAATTTGCTTATTTTTTCTCTTTTTTATACCACAAAGTAGATCTAATATAATGGGCCAATTTTAGATGAAATCAGGCTTTAAATACTGTAATAAATTTATATCATATAGATGAAAGTTGGTTATACATGGCAATATATTGACATTCCACTTTGCTTGGAATTTAATATAATTTAATAGTAATGGGTTGGAAGAAGCACAAGCTGGAATCAAGATTTCTGGGAGAAATATCAATAACCTCAGATATACAGATGACACCACCCTTATGGCAGAAAGTGAAGAGGAACACAAAAGCCTCTTGATGAAAGTGAAAGAGGAGAGTGAAAATGTTGGCTTGAAGCTCAACATTCAGAAAACAAAGATCATGGCATCTGGTCCCATCACTTCATGGGAAATAGATGGTGAAACAGTGGAAAAAGTGTCAGACTTTATTTTGGGGGGCTCCAAAATCACTGCAGATGCTAACTGAAGCCAGGAAATTAAAAGCCGCTTACTCCTTGGAAAGAAAGTTATGACCAACCTAGACAGTATATTAAAAAGCAGAGTCATTACTTTGCGAAATAAGGTCCGTCTAGTCAAAGCTATGGTTTTTCCCGTGGTCATGTATGGATGTGAAAGTTGGACTGTGAAGAAGGCTGATCGCCGAAGAATTGATGCTTTTGAACTGTGGTGCTGGAGAAGACTCTGGAGAGTCCCTTGGACTGCAAGGAGATCCAACCAGTCCATTCTAAAGGAGATCAATCCTGGGTGTTCATTGGAAGGACTGATGCTAAAGCTGAAACTCCAATACTTTGGCCACCTCATGCGACAAGTTGACTCACTGGAAAAGAGTCTGATGGTAGGAGGGATTGGGGGTGGGAGGAGACGGGGACGAAAGAGAATGAGATGGCTGGATGGCATCACTGACGCGATGGACATGAGTTTGAGTGAACTCTGGGAGTGGTGATGGACAAGGAGGCCTGGCGTGCTGTGTTTCATGGGGTCGCAACGAGTCGGACACGAGTGAGCGACTGAACTGAACTGAACTGAATAATGTTTTTCTGTGATATTTCTGCTCATAAGCAGCAATTCCAAAAGCATTTGCATGAATCAATGAAATACATTAGAGATAGACTTTTGAAGTTTTACATCTAAAACAAGAATTTTCTGTAGGTTTATATTCACCATGCAATCTTTGCCTAGAATGTCGTAATGTCTAACAAAGGCCTCCCTGAGTAACAGAGGCTTTTCTTAGACTTTACTTATATCTAGAATGTTTTCACATAAGGATATTTTATAGGGCAGTTTGAAAACCTAAAACATCAGTGGCTTTTAGCTTTATAATTTTAATAGATAATTAAGAATGTCTTTCATTCTTGTAAGGCTTTTCAAATATATGACCACATCCACACTTTCTAAACAAAAAGATTTAGCTCAAGCCTTCAAGAAACAAAAACAGATGAAATAGTCAAATATCAAGAGCTTATAGCTCTTTGTACCTGTATGTGTGTGTACTTAGTCATGTCCTACAGTTTATGAACCCATGAACTGTAGTCTGCCAGAATCCTCTCTGCATGGAATTTTCCAGGTAAGAATACTGGAGTAGGTTGCTATTTCCTCCTCCAGGGGATCTTCCAACCCAGGGATTGAACTTGTCGTGTATGGATGTGAGACTTGGACTATAAAGAAAGCTGAGCACCAAAGAATTGATGCTTTTGAGCTGTGATGTTGGAGAAGACTCTTGAGAGTCCCTTGCACTGCAAGGAGATCCAACCAGTCCATCCTAAAGGGTATCAATCATTGGGAGGATTGATGCTGAAGTGAAGGTCCAATAGTTTGGCCACCCTGCAAAGAACGGACTCATTGGAAAAGACTGTGATGCTGGGAAAGATTAAAGGCAGGGGGAGAAGGGGACTATAGAGGATGAGATGGTTGGATGACATCACTCGATGGACATGAGTTTGAGCAAGCATTGGGAGTTGGTGATGGACAAGGAAGCCTGGTGTGCTGCAGTCCATGGAGTCCTAAAGAGTCAGACAGGATTGAGCAACTGAACCAAACTGAATTTTGGAATAGCGTTTATGTAGCAAAAGATTGGTCTTCCCTGGTGACACAGATGGTAAAGAAATCTCTGCAATGTGGGAGAGCTGGGTTTGATCTCTGGGTCTAAAAATCCCCTGTAGAAGGGAATGGGGAGCTTGGGGGGCTACAGTTATGGGTCACAAAGATTCAGACATGACTGAGGAACTTTCACTCACTCACAGCAAAAAATAAATATAATCAGAGAGAAGTATTTCAAAACCATACATATGACAAAGAACTTGTATCCACAATATATTAATAGCTTTCATCATTGGGGGGAAAAAAAGACTTCAAATAGAAGATACATAAGCAAGGAGTTAATGCATGAGAGTTTGCTCAGAACCATTAGTTATTAAGGCAATGAGGGTAAAGCCACAACACAATAACATAACACAAATGTCAAATGGACTGAAATTCATATACTGAGCATAACAAATCCCCTAATTCATCAGAAATCTCATTTGGGAATTAACAGGGACAGGCTTTCTTATCTCTTTGGGTGTTTTTCTTTGTTCTTTTCATTTGTTTGTTTTTTTACTTTTATCTTCTACAAATCCAGGAAATCATTTAGTTTAAATCCGTATAATTATTTCATATTTAATTTTGGAAATGTGATTAATTTTTGGGGGTTTTTTTTGGAAATGTGCTTGTTAATGGCAACTTTTGATACCTTTCTATATATCATTGTTATTCTTGGTTGTGAGGATCTCAACACTGAAATACCAATTGTATTCCTGTGGAGCTATCGGTGAGGCAAAGTTCAGTTCAGTTCAGTCTCTCAGTCATGTCCGACTCTTTGCAACCCCATGAATCACAGCACGCCAGGCCTCTCTGTCCATCACCAACTCCCGGAGTTCACTAAAACTCATGTCCATAGAGTCGGTGATGCCATCCAGCCATCTCATTCTCTGTCGTCCCCTTCTCCTCCTGCCCCCAATCCTTCCCAGCATCAGAGTCTTTTCCAGTGAGTCAACTCTTCGCATGAGGTGGCCAAAGTATTGGAGTTTCAGCTTTAGCATCAGTCCTTCCAAAGAACACCCAGGACTGATCTCCTTTAGAATAGACTGGTTGGATCTCCTTGCAGTCCAAGGGACTCTCAAGAGTCTTCTCCAGCAAAGTTCAACCAAAACTAATTGCTAATGTTTTCCCAGGAAAATCAAGAAATTGATTCATTTATGTTTCAGAAGAATTCTACTATCATCCACTTCTCTGTTACACATATAGTGTATATGAACTGTTCTTGGTCACCTAATTATGGTGGTGAGTCACTCAGTTGTGTCTGACTCTTTGCTACCCTGTAGACTCTATTTGCCAGGCTCATCTGTCCATGGGATTCTCCAGGAAAGAATAATGGAGTGGGTTGCCATTCCCTTCTCCAGGGGATCTTCCTGACTCAGGGATCAAACCTGGGTCTCCTGTATTACAGGAAAATTCTTTACTGTCTGAGCGACCAAGGAAGCTCTAACTATTTTTCCCTCAGAAATCCCTGTCTTCTGGGATGCAACTATTTGCTGCAACAACTATTTTGTTCAGCCAGAACCCAGCTTAGCTTTTTAACAGGGCGGCTCCTCAAACACATGTAGATTAACATCCTTTCAATATTCCCCCACCTAAAAATTTAACTGAGTGTGAGTAACTACATTGTTTTTACAAGCTGGGTAACCTAAGGGGGAAAAAATCTTCCAATGGGATTTGTGTTTCATTAAAAATGGAGATCTTAAATAACTGTAAAACATCTCTTAAAGAGAAAGTGTATTCCGCACATTAAGCAAGTGAGAGAAAGGATATACATTTAGAGTTTTCTTGGTGCTTCGCAGACACTAAAACAATTTTAGGCAGACACATAGTACCCAGACACTCTTCTTCAAAATACTGTTGTCTGTTCTTCAAGCCTATTATGACATGGATTTCATTGTGTGGTATGGTACTGAAGCATTTTATAGCCCCAGGTGCTGTGAAAATGAGGGGAGAGCCAGTGGGTGGATAAAGACAGTGTTGTTCTACAAGCAAGGAGGCACTTTTAGTTAAATAGATTAATAATGTACTGAGATACTCTAGAACGTATGCACTATATCCATTACATAAACATAGAATAAATCCTTTACAAGAAACTTTTAGAATTAAAAATAAAAATTAATAGTTTCTACAATCTCATAGTGAAGGTATTGTGTTTATGGAATGCCATTTTAGATTATAATATACACATAGAAAATTTTAATCTAAATCAGTGCTATTTTTGGAATTCCATTTAATGGGCTTAAAATTCCCTTCTCTTTATATCATTTCCACTAGATCTGATAAAATGAGCCAATATTTATAATGCAATCTTTAGTTGCTGAAATAAATATATATCATAAGCATGAAGAATGATTAATTAATGTGTTCATTAACTCTTAATTAATGGCAATCCATCAACTCCCTATTTTGTTTGATTTTAATATATTCCAGTCAATGTTTTATGCCATGTTTCTCCCCATAAGCAACAATTCAAAAGATATTTGGCTGAACTGATAAAATATACCAGGAGTAGAAAATGTCAACCTTTTATATTATACAGTTATTCTAAGGTGTTTCCACCATGAGAACTCTTTTAAACATGCTATAGTGTTTCACAAATACCACTCTGAATAACAAAGGAATTTTGCAGGCTTTCTATTTCCATTCTGAAATATTTTCACATATGGATATTTTACAATGACATCTAAAAAATTTAAGACTATCAGAGGTCTTTTAACCTTACACCTTTAATGGATAACTAACTGTTCTTCAGTACTTTATGGTATTTCAAATATATGTTTGTATCCTCACTTTCTGTGCTTTAGTCTTCAGGAAACCAGATTCAAGGTATATGAAGCAACAAATATCAAGAATTTATAATTTCTTATATCTAGTGCAATTAATAAATATGTACGTCTTCATAAAAGTCTGTTAACTTTTTGTCCACAACCATTTCTGCACCTTCCCCAAACTGTTGTTATATGCGTACAATAGTTATACTATATTGTGATATATAGGGCTTCCCTGGGGGCTCAGCTGGTAAAGAATCCACCTGTATATTGTGATATATATCTTTATTTTTTAAGACACTTAGCAAGCTCTCAGTTAATTTTGTGTTTCTGAGATATAAGTAATAGCCAAAAAAGGTTGTCTAGTGTTTTTAGGTTAATATATATTTGCTTATTTTATGCTTCAGGCAACTTTCAGTGCTATGGTTAACAAGGATGGAATGCTTTGTTCTTTACCAAAGAATGAGCACAAACAGTGTAATATAAAACAATGCTTTAGGTAAGTGGGTGTTTGTGAACCACAAAGAGACAAAAAAGGGGCACTTATGGCTGAAAGTGAGAGAGAAGGAACGAAAGTCAACTTGGACGAAGTGCAGAAGAATTGATAGTTGATAACAAAAACACAATATTGCATCTTAACAAGTCTCTTTCTATACCTTCCATAGGGCTTTATAATCTAATCTTTAGACTTATTTCCTTCTCATTTTTAAATGTAGCTACCTCAAATATAATTGATAGATACCACATATAGTTACAAGGTATACAATGTGATGAAGTGGTATATGTATACTTTGTGAAATGATTATCAAAATAAGGTTAATTAATACATGCATAACCTCACATAGTTACCATTTTGAGTGTGTATATGGTGAGGACAGTTAAAATCTACTCTTTTAGCAAATTTCAGGTTTATAATCCAGTATTGTTAACTGGAGTCATCATGTAAATTAAATCCCCTAAACTTGTTCAATAAATAATAGAAAATTTGTGCACTGTGACCAACATCACCCTTTTCTCCTATCTTTCAGTCCTTAGCAACAACCAATCTACTCTCCACTTCTGTGAAATTTATTTATTTACTTTGGCTGCACCACAATGCTTACAAGGATCTTAGTTCGCTGACCAGGGATCAAACCCAGGCCTGGGCATTGAAAGCACCAAGTCCTATTCACTGGTCTGCCAGGGAGATGCTCTGTTTTACCTTTTAGACTCTTATCTATATGTAAGATCATGCAGTACTTATCTTCCTCTCTATGGGTTATTTCACTTAGTATGTTGCCTTCACGGTTCTTCTATGTTATAGCAAATATGACTTTTTCTAATAAACATGGGCTTGTATATTTCACAACCTGAATAACTGCCAAATCCTCTATGTACTATCCTTTCACTTCTCAAATTGAGTCTTATTTAGATTTGACTGAATATCTCTATTCAAAGATTATTTTATTTACTTGACCATTTAGTTAATATGTTATTTGTTTTAGCTTATTTTTAGTAGTATTTAAACTGCAGAATGCACTATAGTATATAAAGAATCTACATGCTCAAAGATCACTGAGTAAATGCACAATAAGTCTCAGCATAATTGAAACAATGTTTGAATAAAAACTAAACAAAAATTAGCATAATGGAAAAATCAGAAATGTTTTTCTTTTAAACTAAATGCCATGTACAAATTCTGGAAAGATAATTAAACATGACATGTGAGAGGAACAGTAATAGATTTAAGATTGAGATTTAGTGTAATACTACTTTAAGAAATTGAAAAATTATGTTTGTCATGTGTTCTACCATATAATTTTAATAAACCATCTGTCACTTTATCTGTGTGGATGCATGTTTATTCACATACACCTAACATAAATATTTTGGAGAAGGCAATGACACCCCACTCCAGTATTCTTGCCTGGAAACTCCCATGGATGGGGGAGCCCGGTAGCCTGCAGTCCATGGGGTCTGTGTTTTTATTCTGTCAGGTTTCTTGAGTATACTGTTTTCAATGTTCATCTATATTCTTGAACATATAAGTTTGTTTCATTAAGTGACACAATAGTAATTCATTTTCAGGCTATAACACATTTTATTGGTCCATTGTTCATTTAGATGATCGTTGGGTTATTTCTATTTAGCTATAAGCATTCCTGCCAGTGCTCTTTTAAGGCAGCCCTCATCACCAAATATCATCTTATTCCCATCCTCGAACCACATATCATCCAGGGATATTTCATTGATTTTTGTGACTCTCTCACATTCTCTAAATTGTGCACTTTTTTTTGAATTATGTTTATTTTGTTCATTTGAGAATGTCTCTACTACAATTAAGGCCTCAGAAATATGATCAATGCTTATTTTGCATTTCCTAAGCTCCCTGGTACAAGAAGATGAAAAGTAGGGCTTTCTAAACAATTATTATTAAGTATTTCTTGTTATCAGTGATATAAAATAAATAAAACATAACTGTTAGGGGAATTTTAATATAGATATGGCTCATATGTCCAAAGAAGACCTATTTAGAAAGTTGCACAGGTATGATTATTTTTCTAAATCACCAGAGTTCCATTTTATTCCTAAACTACTGTGTTTCCTGGGAGCTCAGATGGTAAAGAATCTAAAATTTGGTCTCACAACTTGGTATCTCTGATGTGACTGGACTATTTCCCAGCATCCCAGAACTAGTTTTCCTTTCACAATGACCTGAATGACCAAAGGGTCAGTCACTCTCCTTCTATATGTGTGCTGCTTAAGAAGTGCTTCATAAAGGCACTTTGTTTGCATATATGAACAACAAAACTAAGAAGTGACTGCACACTTGCTCACAGATTTAATAACAATGACATAAAAAAACTATTAATAAGCAAATCAGTACTTAGAAATTCCACAGGACTGGAAAAGGTCAGTCTTCATTCCAATCCCAAAGAAACGCAATGCCAAAGAATGCTCAAACTACTGCACAATTGCACTCATTTCACATGCTAGTACAGTCATGCTCACAATTCTCCAAGCAAGGCTTCAGCAATATGTGAACCGTGAACTTCCAGATGTTCAAGCAGGTTTTAGAAAAGGCAGAGGAACCAGAGATCAAATTGCCAACATCTGCTGGATCATGGAGAAAGCAAGAGACTTCCAGAAAAACATCTGTTTCTGCATCATTGACTATGTCAAAGCCTTTGACTGTGTGGATCACAATAAACTGTGGAAAATTCTGAAAGAGATGGGAATACCAGACCACCTGACCTGCCTCTTGAGAAACCCGTATGCAGGTCAGCAGGAAGCAACCGTTAGAACTGGACATGGAAGAGCAGACTGGGTCCAAATAGGAAAAGGAGTATGTTAAGGCTGTATATTGTCACCCTGCTTATTTAGCTTATATGCAGAGTACATCATGAGGAACGCTGGGCTGGAAGAAACACAAGCTGGAATCAAGATTGCCGGGAGAAATATCAATCACTTCAGATATGCAGATGACACCACCCTTATGGCAGAAAGTGAAGAGGAACTAAAGAGACTCTTGATGAAAGTGAAAGAGGAGAGTGAAAAGATTGGCTTGAAGTTCTGCATTCAGAAAACAAAGATCATGGCATCTGGTGCCATCACTTCATGGGAAATAGATGGGGAAACAATAGAAACAGTGACAGACTTTATTTTTTGGGCTCCAAAATCACTGCGGATGCTGACTGCAGCCAGTAAATTATAAGACACTTACTCCTTGGAAAGAAAGTTATGACCAACCTAGATAGCATATTAAAAAGCAGAGACATTACTTTGCCAACAAAGGTCTGTCTAGTCAAGCCTATAGTTTTTCCAGTGGTTATGTATGTATGTTAGAGTTGGACTGTGAAGAAAGCTGATCACCAAAGAATTGATGCTTTTGAACTGTGGTGCTGGAGAAGACTTTTGAGAGTCCCTTGGACTGCAAGGAAATCCAACCAGTCCATTCTAAAGGAGATCAATCCTGGGGGTTCATTGGAGGGACTGATGCTAAAGCTGAAATTCCAATACTTTGGCCACCTCATGCGACTAGTTGACTCACTGGAAAAGTGTCTGATGCTGGGAGGGATTAGGGGTGGGAGGAGAAGGGGAGGACAGAAAATGAGATGCCTGGATGGCATCACCGACTCGATGGACATGAGTTTGAGTGAACTCCGGGAGCTGGTGATGGACAGGGAGGCCTGGCATGCTGTGATTCATGGTGTTGCAAAGAGTCGGATATGACTGAGCGACTGAACTGAACTGAACTTAGAAGTTAACAGAGTTCTACAATGAGCTCATTGATAGTTTGGGAAGAATAAAGCAAATTGTACACTTTTCACATATTTTCCTTAGATATACAGTACCTCTTTATCTTTCTTTTGAATTTTTGCCATACTTTACCTGCTCTGATGAACAAAAATGGTCAGAAATATTGTAAGTCACTTCTGAGTCTAGCCTTTAAGAAGACAATATCTAAAAGTCATGACCTACAGTAAAGAAAGTCTGACAAATCTTCTGAATAACAGATTTGACAAATTCTGAGATAACATGGACTGGGAAGAGGAGAATTTGCGTCTATCTTGCTAGTCATTTACATCCTGTGCAGTAATGAAAGACCTTGCAGTCTAACCATCTTTCCATGAATATTTCATGTATCCTCAGTTAACATGAGAAAAAAAAAAAAAACAACAAGATAATGAGTCAGTGGTCATTCTTTTAAGTTATTTAGGTTTGAAATACAGTTTTATGTAGTAAGAGATAACAGGAACCGTGTGGGGAAATAAATCAGAGAGACAAATTTTAAGTGTGCTGTGCTTAGTCACTCAGTCATGTCTGACTCTCTGTGACCTCATGGACTGTAGCCCACCAGGCTCCTCTGTCCATGGAATTCTCCAGGTAAGAATATGGGAGTGGTTAGTCAATCCCTTCTCCAGGGGATCTTCTCACCCAGGAATTGAACCAGGGTCTCCTGCAGTGCAGGCAGATTCTTTACCATCTGAGCTACCAGGGAAATTGCATATATATATATAAAGATTGAAGAAAGTCTTTGAAAACCATCTATTTATCTGACACAGAGAGAATGCCTTTTGCAGCATAGGTCCACAAATGGATCCAGAGATTTTCATATTGAGAGAAGTAAGTCAGACAGAGAATGATACATATCATAAGATAGCACTTATATGTGAAATCTGGAATATGGTACAAGCAACATTTTTACAAAACAGAAACAGAGTCACAGATGTTTGTGTTCCTTTTCTGATTGCTTCTTTTATTTGTTTCTTGCTCTCATCTACATTATTTTCTCTAAAACTACGAAATTCAGCAGGTTAAAGTTCATTTAATAGTCCATTTTTAATTTTGGGGAAAAGATACCTAGTGAAAAATTATGTTTTTTATTTAATTGTTATTCCCATTCTTGGTATAATAATCCCAAATGTTGTTTATTATTTTAGTCATTATGTCATGTCTGAGTCTTTCATGACCCCATGGACTGTAGCTCACCAGGCTCCTCTGTCCTTGGGATTTCCCAAGCTAGAATACTGAAGTGGATTACCTTTTTCTTCTCCAGGGCATCTTCTCCCAGGGATCAAACCTGTGTCTCATGTATTAGCAGGCAGATTCATTACCACTGAGCCACTAGGGAAGTCAAATGACATCAATACTAAGGTATCAAGTACAGTACTCTATGGAGGTATTTTGAAGGCAAAGATCAAACCACATAACTGTTAATAATTTCTCACTAAAATCAAGAAACTGATGCATTTGTCTTACAAAAGAGTTTTATTATCATTATTTACTTCACTGTCACACATATGGTATATACAGAATTGTTTTAGTCATCTCATTCTACTATGCATTTTAGTTTTCCCCTCAACTACATTCTTATCTTCTGGGAAAAATCCCTTCTGTTGCATTTCATTCATCCAGAACCCAGCTTTAGCTTTTTAACAGTGCTGTTATCAAGACCATGTTGAATACAACTTTTCAATCTACTCTCACCCAACAAATTAAACCCGAGTTTGGGTAGATAAATTATTATTTTAAATTGGGTAACATAAAGTATCTCCCAATGGGATTTGTGTTTCATTAAAAATGGAGATCTTAAATAATTGAAAAACATGTCTTTAGAAGAAAATGTCTTCCTCATATATAAGCAAGTGGGAAAAAAATCTCTAGGATTTTCCTGGTACCCCTGGTAACATTAAGACAAGTTCTCTATTGGCAAATGTGTACTGAGGAGAAAATTACTTTTTTCAGAATGTACTTTCTGTTCCTCAAACCTGGAGAACTATGACACAGTTCATTGGATGATGCAGTACTAAATACATTATGCCTCACTGCAGCTAAGAGAATGACTGGGAGAGCCAGTGTGTGAATAAAGACAGTGTTTTTCTGTAAGCAAGGCAGCATTTATAATAACATAAAAATGAATACTGCACTGAGATACTCAGTGGAATTATACATTACACTAAAATCACATATGTACACTGAACATTCATTTTGTACAATAGGCCTTTCGATTAAAAAATACAAATAAGATTTCTTACCATTTCTCATTGCATCTACTTTGCTTAATGAAAATCAGTCTATTATACATATAGAAATTTTCACCTAAAAAAGTACACTGCAAGTACATTTTCAGAAATGAAACTATAATCAGACCCCCCAAAAATTAATTTGTTGCTTCTTGGCAATTTTACCCACACCCATCACAAATTAATGTTCAATACAATATACCACTTAGCTTGTTTATTTTTGAGGTATATACCAGGGAAATCATATTGCCTTTACACTGCTATGTCTGGCTTCTTTCGCTCAGTATTATGTTTGTGAAATTTCTCCACATGTTGTTGTATGCAGAGGCAGTTCATTCATCTACATTGCAGTCTACTGTTTCAAGATACAAAACTACCATAAAGTTATTTACCTAATCCAGAGCAGGAGTCAGTACATTTTACCTAAGCTGAGACATACCATTTATAAGTGAATACAGATGGTTGCTTTCGGGATATAGCAAAAAAACTGTTTAGGTGTGGCTAAGATTTTATGGCCTACAAACCCTAAAATATACTTTAAAGAAAAGCTTGTCAAGTCCTATACTAATGTACTGGGGAAAAATTTAGTTATTTTCAGTGTTATAGTATTTCAAATACTACTATGGTGAATATTTCTGTACATGTCTTTTAGTGAAGATACTCATTCTTCCCTCCTGGGCATAATTCCAGGCATGGTATTTTTGGTCCTAGGACATTTGTACAGCCAGCATTAGAAGACTCAGCTATGGAGTTTTACCAAGTGCAGCAGCAATTTTCCATCTACTATCAATGTGTGAAGTCCATGGTGCTTCACAACTTCAGGAGTAGTTGATATTTCAATTGCTTATATTCTGCCATTCTGTAGATGATACAGTATAACTTTACTTTTTGTTTCAGTTTTATTTACCTGAGCACTAGTAAGTTTGAATATCTACTTTTATGAGGAATCTATGAGATTCTAAATTTGAATAACAGGCCACACAATTCTTTGTGTGAACATGAAGTGCTGAAGTGACTCATTTTTCTTCCATTTTTCAAGTCTGTTCCAATAATAGGGATGGCTTTACATAGAAATAGAGTCATGTTTTATAGAGGCAGATTGTATCATCTGGAAAGGACCTTACAGGTAATCTGGCTGAAGTCCCCATTTTACACAGGGGGATCCGAGGGATAGAAAGGAAGAGTGATGAGTTCCATTTAGAGTGGCATCGCTACCTGGTCCAGAGCATGTTTCTAACTAGGGAGAGATATTTCCAGTGAGGTTAAACATCACTCCCTCCAGCTTAAACAGAAACCCTCTTATGTATTGGTTTATTGAATATTACTACTGCTCTCTTCCTATCAAATGTGGTTCTACAGCCTATGACCACTATGCATCTCCCTCTTCTCTGTGTTGTATAGGTAACCTAGTCTATCATCATGCCACATTTTCCGTTAAGAATTTAAATTCAAGGATGAAGAAAGGGACTATAGAATGGAAACTTGACTATAATATTGTCACATTATCCACTGTCACTGATAATACTGCACTTGAACAAAGATATTTTTCATCAAGATCGGTGATACATCAGAAGGAGAAAAGGAAAGATAGTGATGAAGACTGAAGTAGACTGGCTAGAATACATCAGAGCCTTTTAATATGTTGCTCCCTTTTTCTGTAAAATTTCATTATAGGAGAGTCTTTACACACCATGTCCAAACTTCTACTTGAGTTATGAATTCCTTAAAAAAATATTCCCATAATTTCTTCTTTAACCTCTGTAATTCCAGACATGAAAGCCAGATATTATGTAGATGTTGTTTGCTGCAATTCTATTTTTGGCTATCAATTGATGGGCTCAGATTTTCTTTCGTTTTCATATCACTTACATTAGATCCAATAAAATGGACCAATGTGCACGTCATATCAGTCTTTAGATAATGTAACAAATATCTGTCATATGAATGAAGATGGATTAATTAGATAATGTTACATCACAATCCATTGATGCCCTATTTTTTTTAGACTTTAATTTTCAGACAGTGCTTTGATCAAGCTGCTTTTTATAGGCAACAGTTCCAAAAGAGTTTGATAAAATGATAAAATATGCTAGGATTAGAAACCTATAAGTCTTTTATCTAAAATAAGAATTCTTTGCAGTATTTTTCCACCATGAGAATTTTTCCTAATATGCCATACATGTATGTGAGCTCAGTCATGTTTGACTCTTTGCAACGCTATAGACTATAGCCTGCCAGACTCCTCTTTTCATGGGATTCTCCAAGAAAAAATATTGGAGAGGGTTATGATTTCTTCCTCCAGGGTGGAATTCCTGACCCAAGGATCAAACCCATGTCTCCTGCATCTCCTACATCGGCAGGCAGATTCTTTACAACTGAGACATCTGGGAAGCCCAATATGCCATAAAGTCTCACAAACAACATTTTGAATAACAGAGTAAGTTCTTCGACTTTACTTCCATTCTGAAATACATTCCCATAAGGATATTTTAGAATGGCAACTAGAAAATTTAAGACAATCATTGGCTTTTAGCTTTTAAAATTTTAAAGGATAATCAACAGTCTTTCCGTAGCTTTTGGTCCTTCAAATATATGGCCATATCTTCACTTTCTCAACAAACTGATTCAGTGCTTAACCTTCAGGAAACAAGAACAAAGGTAAATGTCAATAACTTATAGCTGTTTATTTCTAATGTAATTATTATGCATGTCTTTATGGATCCATTATTAGTGTCCACAACTAATTCACATACATTCCCCCCTGCAAATACTGTTGTATACATGTGTAAACAATATGTATATTCAATTATGCTTTAAATATATATGTGTATGCATGAACGTACATGTATTAACATAGGCTTCCTAGGTGGCACTAGTGGTAAAGAACCCACCTGCCAATGCAGGAAACATGAGACATGGAGTTTGATTACTGGATTGAGAAGATGCCATAGAGGAGGGCATGGCAACCCACTCCAGTATTCTTGCTTGGAGAATCCCATGGACAGAAGAGCCTGGATGTCTACAGTCCACTGTGTTGCAAAGAATCAGACATAAGTGAAACAGAAGTAACAACATACAAACATGCACACAAATATTAACATACATATATATATATATGATTTATGAGCATTCTTTACTAAAGGATTGAGCATCCCATCTCTGTTATCCAAACACTGATTATTGTCTGGTGACATAAAATTGTAAAATAAGCAAATATGTAATAAATCAAAACTAGCAAACAACATTTTAAGTGTTTGTTAGTGCTAATTATATCACAGTTACACAAAATTAACTGAGGGTTTAGTATATACCATATATATTTGTGTATATATATATGCACAACTATATGCATATGGGCTTCCCTGGTAGCTCAGCTGGTAAAGAATCTGCCTGCAACGCGGGAGACCCTGGTTTGATTCCTGCGTCAGGAAGTTCCCCTGGAGTGGCGATAGGCTACCCCTCCCCCCCCCACCTGAGTATTCTTGTGCTTCCCTGGAGGCTCAGATGGTAAAGAATCTGCCTGCAATGTGGGAAACCTGGGTTTGATCCTAGGTTGGGAAGATTCCCTAGAGGAGGGCATGGCAATCCACTCCAATATTCTTGACTGGAGAATCCCCATGGGCAGAGGAGCCTGGTGGGCTACAGTCCATGGGGTAGGAAAGAATCAGGCACAACACAGCGCACATGTGTATGCACATACATATATATGTGTGTGTGTGTATATATATATCTTTTGCAATAGTTCTAGACATTTTGCTTTTGGATTTACAGCCCTCAATTTTTATTTCATGATGATTTTAAGTCTTATTATGAATTACTTGACTTTGTTTCCTTAATGTTTAATATTAACACTAACAACTTTTAGTACAGAATCTACAAGATGTACTATAACATATAAAGGAAATAAGTGTTGAAAATGCTCAGTAAATGCACAATAAGTCTTAGGGAAATTGAAATAACATTTGAATGAAAAAGTGAAACGAAAATTAACTTAATTAGAAAAGTCCAAAGGTTTTTAAAAACAGTGGCACATTTAAATTCTGGAGACACACTAAGCAGACTTGTGAGGGGAACTGTAATATATTTTAGGATTGAGGTTTAATCTAAATACTACTTTATTTAGGAATCTGAGAAATTTATGTTTTTCATGTGTTATGTCATATACTTTTTAAATTAAACAAGTACTATATATGTGTGTGGGTGTGTACACATGCATGTGATATAGATATTTAAAAATGCAAAAAGGACAAAAGGACATTTTGTCTTGATCTAGAGAGTAGGAAGAACTTGGCCTGAAATACATGAAGAGCTGAAATACATTCCAGAGTTCCCTGGAAGATTGCCACAGCAGTTAGGTGAACGGTGCAGGTGGAAAAAGCTTTGAATTTCCTCTCAGCAGAGTGGATCTTCAAGAATGAAAGGATGATATAACAATAAGAGACAAGGACTCCCGAAATGGTACTCAGTTCAGTGAAGCCAAAAACGGTGAATATCACTAATTCATTGATATCTGAACAAGATAGAAATAGGAGAGGAGGAACATCACACAAAAAATGTTTAATCACAATTGACCCACAGAAACATAAGCGGAATGATAATGTCGTGTGTATCAGAGCATCTGCCATTCCCACCAGCTAAACCCCAGCCTTGGAGCACACCCCGCTGGACATGCTGACAGCATACAGCGAGGGGCTGCTGATGGCCTTGTACCGGTCATAGGCCATCACGGCCAGCAGGAGACACTCAGAATCTGCAAAGGTACAGAATACCAAGAATTGCAGATCACAGCCATAGGAGGGAATTACTTTGTTCTTGGAAAATAGGTCCACGATCATCTTGGGGTAAATTGCAGTGGAATAGCAGAGGACACAGAAGGAGAGGTGACCGAGGCAAAAGTACACGGGTGTGTGCAGCTGAGGATCCATCTTAATCAGGAATGTCATCCCAAGATTTGCCAAGTGGCCACTGAGATAAACAATTAGAACCATGGTAAATATGGTCACTTTGTCCTTGGTGTTATCAGTAATTCCCAAGAAAATGAATCCAGTCATGGAGGAGCAACTCCCTCCATCCATTTTTCTTTGTTCTTGTCTAAGCTTTCAGAAAATGATCAAGAAAAGGACAAAGGGATGTGTAACACTTCTGCACATCTGCAATATATCGTAAGATAGAACACAATTCTACCTGCAATTGTCTTCATATTCAGAAAATTATACATTCATGCACCCACTCTTGAAAAAGGCATAACTGTTATTGCTCAATAAAAACAAATACCTGGTGTAGAACGTTGAGAAACTGAACATCTAAATGTAATTTGTGAGGCATGTTACTTTCTACAATCTTGTCTCTGAACCTTCCTTTCTTTACTTCAGAGAATACATTTGATTAATTTACCTGTCTTCTCCTCTTCAAAGTAATATGGATGAGACTCTAATGTTAGAGATGCCTGGCTGTAAGCATCAGGACTAAGCGTTTTCTATGAATATTCATGTGGATACATGCGGGGAGCCGGACTGAACAAGGCCCCAAATTTTGGCCCTGGGAATGCCTTGTAAGTGCTGTTCCCTGTCCCGCCACCCCTTAAGAGAGTCATAAAACGTTTACCAGGCCTTATTTGTTATTCCTTGAGAAAAACAGAGCAAATAATCCTTTGCTAGGTTTCTTGTTTATTCCCCCAGGTTTATGTAGGTTTGTTTTCCTTATCTCTTAAAATAGATGAAGAACGTACCCCCTAATCTTTATGGCCTGCTGACTAGTTTTTCTTATCTCGTGAGCATTAGTCTAAATGCCAAGCTTGTCTTAGAAAGCAAACAAGCCTTTGTAATCTTCTATAGATGCAATAACTAACCTGGTAAATGACTTGGTATTTTTATGTACCTGGTTCCCTGTCTCACTTTGTATAAAAACCCTGGAGCTTTTCAATAAAGTCGCTGATTTGCCTCACGAGCATTCAGTCCTCTCGACCCCATTCTTTACTCCTTAATTCTTTTCTCAGGCTTCTATGTCGTTGCAGTCCGGACCTGTTCTCTTTGCCGGCTGGCACCGGCAGATACAAACCAAGATAACAATTTTAATATTTCTCAAAACCATGACTGTTTTAAGAGTATCTGTATCAGTTCCAGAAATAATGAGCATATCATGGATTGATCATAATAAAATAATTATGTTTCTGGTTTTGGTTTATGTTATGTTCAGTATTTGGTGAGACATTAAACAAGTATTAATGAACAGTTCTCTAGATGTGTTTTGTCATAATATTAATTACCTTTCTGTGGGAATTGTCTGGTGCCAAAGAAAGAATCTCTTTACTCATGGAAGGGAAACATTTCTACGAACTTATTTAACACATATATTTTTATCTCTTGAGCTACCCTTAGCTCAGCTGGTAAAGAATCAGCCTGCAATACAGGAGACCCTGGTTCGATTCCTATACCAGGAAGATCCCTGAAGAATGGGTAGGCTACCCACTCCAATATTCTTGCACTTCCCTGGTGGCTCATATGGTAAAGAATCTACCTGTAATGTGGGAGATCTGAGTTCAGTCCCTGAGTTGGGAAGACCCCATGGAGAAAAGAACAGCTACCCACTCCTGTGAAATATAAAAAAGACTTTTTCTTTATAAAATGGAAGTGAGATGAGTGATAATAAATGCTGTGGCCTTCCCTCGTAGCTCAGCTGGTAAAGAATCTGCCTGCAATGAGGGAGACCTGGGTTTGATCCCTGGGTTGGGAATGATCTCTTGGAGAAGGAACTAGCTATCCACTCCAGTATTCTAGCCTGGAGAATTCCATGGACTCTATAGTTCATGGGATCACAAAGAGTCAGACATGACTGAGTGACTTTCACTTTCAATTGTTTCTGAAATATATAGACTTATCTCCATTATGTTTGCATGCATTTATAATGTGTGTCATGGGGCAGATTCATGTCAATGTATGGCAAAACCAATACAATAATGTGCCTCCAATTAAAAATATATATATATGTGTGTCACATGTTTCCATGTGTGTGTGTCTTGGATAATATGTGAAAATTGGAATATGAGTGATATGTATATTTTTTAGACCTAAAAAATATGGCATATTGTTTATATGAAGTTCAGTTTTTCATAGGTTGTTACTTGTAAGATGGAACCTCAACTACTTTTGAAATAAAGCAACAAGAACCTTCAAACTAATGTTTATACTTGGTTGTTGTTGTTTTGAGACCCCCCCTGGACTGTAGCCCACCAGGCTCCTCTCTCCATAGGATGCTGTATGGTACAATACTGTCTGACCATGGTCAGTATGAAGAATAACAGAATACAGCCCAGTTATTTAACCTGTGCCATTCTGAGACAGTGGTTATAGAGCAAATGAGAGCTTCAGCAGTGTGAATAGAATATAAGCGGAGGAGAAAATGTGTTGTTGATTATTAATTATTCCCATTATAATTTTATGAAATCATTTTTAATGTTTTATATTTTTATGTAATGCTATGTATTATTATGTAATATAGATCAATGTTAGATTTATAGATGAAGCGAAGAAAATATTTGCAAAACATTTTTGCAACAAAGAATTTGTAGCTAAACTATACAAAAATGTTTATAAATAATAAAAACACAACCTAATTAAAAATAGGGACAGGATTTGAACAGATACCTCACCAACAGATATATAAATGGCAATTAAATAATGATATAATAAATAATAATGATGAAAATGATAATAAACAGAAAAAAACATAAGTTATAGAAATATATTTTGCAATTATACATGTCCTTTTATGTCCAGGCTTCAAGTGCATGTTCTCTATAGTGCTTCCCAAAGTCACGTCAGTTGACTGGCCATTGAAGACACAGGTTATACGCTTAGTAGCTCATTGTGTTTCTGATACCAGAGAAGGATGCTCCATACTTTCAGTAGTACTTTCACACATAAAAATAAAAGATAGGGAGGAAAACAAATACTTTGCTTGCAATTAACCTTTAGTCTACAAGATGTCACTTGGAAAATGTTTTCAAATTAATTTGGATTAGCTTGGGTATAGAAGATTCTTGACTTGCTATTGGACAGCACTTAAGAAAAGGTATTTGATTTGGTATTATTGCTTTCCTAGCACCCCTGTCTCATACTATCTGGTTGTACTTTATGTATTTTAATTTATTAAAGAAATAGATGTATTTAAGATCTATCAAGTGTTTAAAATGATTCAGGCATGATTCTCAGTATTTAGTCAAACATGTAGCAGTCATTGATGTAGGTATTATACTCTCCTCATTATACTCTCCTCTCAGACAATTGAGACGAAAAAATAACTTAATCAAACTGCAGTTGGCTAGTTGGGTATAAGAGATAGCACAGAAACCAAAGGAATCTGGCTTCCTCCCTAATCCAGTAATTTCATAAATGCAATCTTGTTAATGAGATATTCTACACATGAGAACACACACAGACACAATCTCTGAAGTTCTTACTATATCTTTTAAGACAACTTAATACAATCTGTTCTAGAATTAACTCCCAGCTCCTAATCATTGGAAGTGACAGACTTTATTTTCTTGGGCTCCAAAATGACTGCAGAAGGTGACTGCAGCCATGAAATTAAAAGACGCTTCCTCCATGGAAGAAAAGGTATGACAAACCTAGACAGCATATTAAAAAGCAGAGACATTACTTTAGCAACAAAAGTCTATCGAGTCAAAGCTATAGTTTTTCCAGTGGTCATGTGTGGATATGAAATATAAACCATAAATAAAGCTGAGTGCTAAAGAATTGATGCTTTTGAACTGTCATGTTGGAGAAGACTCTTGAGAATCCCTTGGCGTGTAAGAAGATCAAACCAGTAAATAATAAAAGAATATTCATTGGAAAGACTGATGCTGAAGCTGAAGCTCCAATACTTTGGTCACCTGATACGAAGAACTGACTCATTGGAAGAGACCCCATAGCTGGGAAAGATTGAAGGCAAGAGAAGGAGACGACAGAGGATGAGATGGTTGAATGGCATCATCAACTCGATGGACATGAGTTTGAACAAGCTCCAGGAGTTGGTGATGGACAGGGAAGCTTGGCATGCTGTAGTCCATGGGGTTGCAAAGAGTCAGGCACAACTGAGTGACTAAACTGAACTGAATAGTTGGAAAGTTTTCCAACTATTAGTTTGCAGCAATGTTGAAACTTTTAAATGTTTCTTTTATCTGGGGGCTATGAAATGTATTTGGCTCTGTGAAAATGACATTTTTATCACAGTATTTCAGAATAAACACAAAGGATGTGTGCCCCAGGGAACTTATATTTCCTCCAAAGTATGACAAGACGATCAACCATATACAGATGCCCCGAGACATTACACCCATGTACAGTAAAGGGTTACAGATGGCAACATAGTGGTCATATGCCATGGCAGCCAAGATCTGTGAAAGTATAGAAGAAATAAAACTGCAAGGCTCAGCCGTGATAGGAAATTGACTTGTTCTGAGAGAGGAAGTTGACAAGCATTTTGGGAACGATGACTGAATAGCAAAGGTCTACAAAGGAGAGGTTACTAAGGAAAAAATACATGGGTGTTTGAAGGTGCGGATCAACCTTGATTAGCATCATCAATCCAATGTTCCCCATTAAAATCATAGAGTACAAAGTCAGAAACAGGAGAACAGGACAATTTGCAGTTCAGGGCGAGCTGGAAACCCTAACAGAATAAACTCAGTCACCAAGGAATAGCTTCCATCTAAAAAGTCCATATTCTGTGCTGTTTTCTTCTTAGGAGAATTCTAACATCCTAAGATGCTATGTTGATACAGCAAAAAATTAGATATAATTATAAGGTTATTTTATTATTTCAACAAACAAACAAGCTATCAAGTCAAGAGTCCCAGACCAAATCTTCCAAATATAAATTCTGAGAAACATATTTCAAAATTTAGTAGCTTTATCTCATGGTTGATAGTTTTATTTTATTTGTTTGATTAATAGCTAGTTCTTCCACTGGACAGATATGTGCAGATAACATCTCATATTTCTTACTTTTTTAATTTTCAAGTACAGTACTATAGCTAATACAGAGGATAAATGAATAATGAAGCAATAAATGAAATGATGATAAGAGGAAAAAATATCTGTTATTAAAAGTGTGATAACTTGAGTACATCTTGCAATTATAACTCTAGAACAATGTACTCCTTCTGTCCAGTATTTAATAGATAGTAGTGTGTTGTACTCTTGGCTGTGATCAGTGATGCAATGAAATGTACTTCAGCTATATAAAAATTAAAAACAAAAATGATACTAGTGAAATGAAAGCAAATGTTAATAAACATCAGCTGAGAGCATGTTTTAGACAGGGACAAGTTTAAGTCAAGTCCTTAAATCCTGTCAAGATACTAAATCAAGGAGATTAAAGTAATTAACTGCTTTTCTCTTTGGCATTCTTTATCATTCTTGGCTTCTTTAAGCACAGCATAAATATTAGATGACTGAGTAAAGTGGGCAAAAAATGAGTATTAAATTCTCATCTTTAAAAATCACTCTATATAGCCTCCTCACTAATTATATATGTGAGCAAACACAAATAGCTGCGTTTAATTTTTATCCTAGTATAATTCAGGCTGTTGAGGCTAAGAATTTTGTCAATTTTTGTTTCTGTAATTTCAGAAATTTTCTGGAAGCAAGGAGAATTTGAACATGATTTTTAAATATAAGACTTCTTATTGTAACCTTGAAGGATTACTTCAGTTCAGTTCAGTTCAGTTCAGTCGCTCAGTCGTGTATGACTTTTTGCGACCCCATGAATCGCAGCAGGCTAGGCCTCCCTGTCCATAACCAACTACCAGAGTTCACTCAAACACATGTCCATCGAGTTTATGATGCCATCCAGCCATCTCATTCTCTGTCATCCTCGTCTCTTCCCATCCCTAATCCCTCCCAGCATCAGAGTCTTTTCCAGTAAGTCAATTCATCGCATGAGGTGGCCAAAGTATTGGAGTTTCAGCTTTAGCCTCAGTCCTTCCAATGAACACCCAGGACTGATCTCCTTTAGAATGGACTGGTTGGATCTCCTTGCAGTACAAGGGACTCTCAAGACCCTTCTCCAACACCACAGTTCAAAAGCATCAATTCTTCGGCGATCAGCTTTCTTCACAGTCCAACTCTCACATCCATACATGACCACTGGAAAAACCATACCCTTGAATAGACGGACCTTTGTTGGCAAAGTAATGTCTCTGCTTTTTAATATACTATCTAGGCTGGTCATAACTTTCCTTCCAAGGAGTAAGTGTCTTTTAATTTCATGGCTGCAGTCAGCATCCTCAGTGATTTTGGAGCCCAAAAAAGTAAAGTCTGTCACTGTTTCCACTGTTTCCCCATCTATTTCCCATGAAGTGATGGGACCAGATGCCATGATTTTTGTTTTCCGAATGTTGAGCTTCAAACCAACATTTTCATTCTCCTCTTTCACTTTCATCAAGAGGCTTTTGTGTTCCTCTTCACTTTCTGCCATAAGGGTGGTGTCATCTGTATATCTGAGGTTATTGATATTTCTCCCAGCAATCTTGATTCCAGCTTGTGCTTCTTCCAGCCCAGCATTCCTCATGATTTACTCTCATATAAGTTAAATAAGCAGGGTGACAGTATACAACCTTAACGTTCTCCTTTTCCTATTTGGAACCAGTCTGTTGTTCCGTGTCCAGTTCTAACTGTTGCTTCCTGACCTGCATACAGGTTTCTCAAGAGGCAGGTCAGGTGGTCTGGGATTCCCATCTCTTTCAGAATTTTCCACAGTTCGGTGTGATCCACACAGTTAAAGGCTTTATCATAGTCAATGAAGCAGAAATGTTTTTCTGGAACTGTCTTGATTTCTCCATGATCCAGTGGATGTTGCCAATTTGATCTCTGGTGCCTCTGCCTTTTCTAAAACCTGCTTGAACATCTGGAATTTCACGGTTCACATATTGCTGAAGCCTGGCTTGGAGAATTTTGAGCATGACTTTACTAGCGTGTGAGATGAGTGCAATTGTGTGGTAGTTTGAGCATTCTTTGGCATTGCCTTTCTTTGGGATTGGAATGAAGACTGACCTTTTCCAGTTACAGTACATGTTGCCAAAACCTAAAGAATCAGTTTTCTATTGAATGAAGTTTATCGCTCTTAATAGCATCAGAAAAATAATTGAAGCTTCATTGATTGATTTGAGAAATCCTGTAGAACATACTTGTAGTCTGTATGGCATGTAATAAACAAATTACTAAGCATGATAACAGGAAAGATTTCATGCCCATACAAGAGGGAAAGTGCCAAAAGCAAACACACATTGAACCAAAATTGGAGTTGGCCAGCAAGAATTTTAAAATAATTCTAAAAACATCCTAAAGAAAATTGTCCAAAAACAATGAAAATGACAAAAGTTGGGAGACATTCAGCAAATGATTGGAAACCTTAGAAAATAAGTTAGAATTGAAAAATGCATATAAATTAGCAACTTATTGAATGGATTTATTGATGCATTGAATTTTTAAAAGCAAAGAATTGGATGAAAAATGACAAGGTCAAAAGGGTTTGAATTAAGGATCTTTGGTTTGGAACTTGCAACTAATATGGTAAAGGAGGTCATTAGGAAAATATATGCTCAGTTCAGTTCAGTTCAGTCAGTCAGTCGTGTCCGACTTTTTGTGACCCCATGAATCACAGCACACCAGGACTCCCTGTCCATCACCAACACCCGGAGTTCACTCAAACTCATGTCCATCGAGTCGATGACACCATCCAGCCATCTCATCCTCTGTCGTCCCCTTCTCCTTCTGCCCCCAATGCCTGCCAGCATCAGAGTCTTTTCCAGTGAGTCAACTTGAAATATATGCGGCTGCTGCTAATTCACTTCAGTCGTGTCCGACTCTGCGACCCCATAGATAGAAGCCCACCAGGCTCCCCGTCCCTGGGATTCTCCAGGCAAGACCACTGGAGTTGGTTGCCATTTCCTTCTCCAATGTGTGAAAGTGAAAAGTGGAAGTGAACTCGCTCAGTCGTGTCTGACCCTTAGCGACCCCACGGACTACAGCCTACCAGGCTCCTCCATCCATTGGATTTTCTAGGCAAGAGTACTGGAGTGGCTTGCCAGTGCCTTCTCCGGAAATATATGCTACTTTCACTCAAATATTTAAATGCTCTCCATGAACCAGCCTTAAGAAAACAGACTTTCCTAGCTAATACTCTTTCACATTGGCACTGCTTGAGAGGAATGAGCTTAAAAAAGTGTTTTCCATGTAGCATAGAACCTAGAATTCTTCCATCTTTCAGACAATAGATGGCACCAGAGACAACTATCTAAACTAGCTAGTATGCCTCTAAGTCAGTCCTGAAAAATAAACTCTCAGTGTTCATAGAGATTTTTGTGTAGTTGAGATTTCCAAGTATGTTAGTACTCTGTTTCTCACTGTGTATATATATTTTCTTTCAGAAATTTAAATTTTCTTTTAAGAAATTCTCCCACTACTTGGTAAATTGATAACACTCCTCTCTGTGCAGGAAACTGTGACTCTCAGGTTCTAGTAAGCCATCATCAAACAAAAAGTCCTGATTCTTCTCATCCTTGGTGTCAATACCCAAATATTCTTGTTGTTTAGTCTCTAAGTCATGTCTGACTCTTTGCAACCCCATGGACTGTAACCCACCAGGCTCCTCTTTCCATAGAATTCTCTAGGCAAGAATACTGGAATGGGTTGCCATTTCCTCCTCCAGGGGATCTTCCTGGCCCAGTGATCAAATCTGGGTCTCCTGTACTGTAGGTAAATTCTTTATCACTGAACCACTGGGGAAGCTCTTGTACTCCAATAGGTTGAATTAATTTTGCAGCAGGTCAGTAAAATACAATTGAATTAAAGTTGAACTCTTTCTAGAATCAGCATCAAACTATGGCTTATAGTCTCACATATAGGGCTTTTCATGGGAAGCTGTGAGACAAGTGGATCTCAATACCCACCAGTCAGAAATTCAAATATTTATATAGAGGTCTTAACAAACTTCAAGCATGTACACTGTCCAGGTGGTCTCAACAGCAAGTTGCTCTCTCAAGACCTCTTGTGACTTTGACAATATCTCTCACTGTAGGAATGCTGGACAGAATGTACATTCTAAAGACAAAGGAGAGGTTGAGGAGCACCCAGGTCCAGTTTGCCAGTCAACCAGATGTCACCTTCCCCAGATGACCTTCTCCCATGGTCCTAAATGAATCTGTCAAATTAATCCCTTTATGTGCATGAGTCCTAAGTTGCTTCAGTCCTGTCTGACTCTTTGTGACCTTCTGGACTGCAGCTCACCGGATTCCTCTGTCTATGGGACTCTGTAGGAAAGAACATTGGAGTGGATTGCTATACTCTCTCCCAGGGGATCTTCCTGACCCAGGGACTGAACCGGCATCTCCTGCAGCTCAGCAGGCAGACTCTTTACTGCCGAGTCACTAGAGAAGCCTGAATCCATTTATACACAATGTCATATCCATGTTTCCAGAAAGAGTTGAATGCAGTTAATATCTTGAAAAAATTGTATGAGATGGCCGAGCTACTGAGATACCCTATGAGTTGTCAATTAGAATATCTTGTGTCCCTTTAGAGGTGAAAGCAAACTTCCTCTGAGAGGCAGTCAAAATAGGCACCGAACAGAGTATATTAGCTAAATCTATGGCTGCAAAACATTTGATACTTGCTAATGGAATGAAGTTGGTAATTTCATTGTTATTGCCTATGGAGCCTTCATAACTGGGGCTATGACATTAAGGTTGTGATCATATGGTGTCATTCATTATTTTCATTTTATGGACCGGCCTAACTGGGTTGTAAAATGGAGAAATGTTTGGAGGTAATCCCCGCCCCCCCCCTTCCTGAATCAACTTGATCTGGAGAAAGGGGATGGATGAAGGTGGAAGACAAAGCAGGGACACAAACCAAGGGCCCCAGGGCATCGTGCGGCTCCTCGCTGCCGGGTGGGTGGATGGGTGGGTGGGAGGATGAGTCCTTCGTCCCTATTCCCTGCAGATTGTTCCCTTGGACTGGGAAGACGGCCTCTGGACCAGCCTATACTCTGAGCCCAGACTGCCTGAGCAGAGGCAAAGCAATGGTCCTTCTGCCTTCCTGGGGAGGCCAGGACTGCTAGGGCCCCCATCATCTCCGACTATAGGAGGATCCAGCTTATGGCCATTCTCTCCCAGATAATCCCCAGCTTGAAGCTGGGGCTGTGCAAGGCCAGCCCCCGGGAGGGGGTGTGCAGGGAGCCTGAGGGCGGACAGGTCTGCGCAGGCTCGCCGAGGCCTTGACACCACAAGTTGCCCGGAGAGTCTGCTCCCCAGGGTCGGGCTGCAGAGGCTGGTGCAGATACAGAAGGAAGGGGAAGGCGAGAAGAGGAAGGAGCTTTTTGGCCCCAATTACTTAAAAAAAAAAACAATTCCCCTTCTCTTTCAAATGGTTCTTGTATAATGAGTTTAAGTCTTAGAGGATCCCATTTTATTTTACACTGGGCCATTTCAACTGTTTTAACTGTGTGCTTTAAAAGCTGTCCACAGTCAAACATCAAATATGGAGTCAGACTCCATGTTACAAGTCTCTTTTCATGAAACATAGCATACATGTGCAGCTGAGCAGTTCTATCAGCTTAATTCCTGCCAGTAAAATATTTGGATAATGGCTTTCTTTCATTTTGTAATCTGTTAATGAATATTGTTGTTGTTGTTTAGTCCCTAAGTCATGTCTGACTCTTTTGCAACCTCATTTGCAACCTCATGGACTATAGCCCACCAGGCTCCTCTGTCCATGGGATTTCCCAGGCAAGAATACTGGAGTGGATGGCCATTTCCTTCTCCAGGGGATCTTCCCCACCCAAGGATTGAACCCTTATATCCTGCTTGGCAGGTGGATTTTTTACCACTGAGCTTTCAAGGAAGCTTGTCAGTGAATATAAACATATATGAATACATATACACTGCATATATACTTTTTATATTTACATATAAATATATAAAAATCTTAAAACTCCGTAATAAAGAAATCAACAGCACAAGTAAAATGTTAGAAAACAATTTGAACAGATAATTCATCAAAGAAGATATAGAGATGACAAATTACACCATGAAAAACTCAGTGTGAAATTACTGAGTTTGATTAGGAAAATCAAAATTAAAAAATGAAGTATCACTAGACACATTATAGTTGAAAAAAATCTAATAAAAACAAAACAACAACAAAAAACAATGCACAAATAATATTTAATGCTGGTGATGATTTAGAACAAGTGAACTTCTGTGCATTTCTCGTAGGAATGGAAAATTGAGACAGCTTCTCTGAAGGCTGGTGGTTTATTATAAAGTTAATTGCACACTTACAAAATACATTTATCCAGAAGTCCCACTTTATAGAGAAATGAAAACTTGTATTTACACAAAAATCTATTACCAAACATTCAGGGCAGCTATAAGAGTGAAGTTCTGGAAACGGCCACGTGTTCTTCACCCAAGGAATGAGTAAACAAACTCTGGTATATTACATAGTGTGAGACACTACAGAGAAATATAAATAAACAAACTATATTGATGCAGGCAGCAATATGCTAAATGCTCTATGCTAAGTGAAAATTCAGACTTAAAAGGCTTTATGATTCCATTTATATGATATTTTCAAAAAGGCATATGGAGAGAGGACTGGTCAGTTCAATTCAGTTCAGTTCCGTCGCTCAGTCGTGTCCGACTCTCTGTGACCCCATGCTGGTAGTAAATTGGTGGGGTATTAACTAGAGAAATAAAAAATGAGAATTTGGAGATTTATCAAGATGTTATGTATTTTGACCATGTTTTTGGTAACATAACTCTGGATTTGTCAGACTTCTCAAAAAGTTTACAACAGAAAAGTGCATTTTAATTTGCATGCAAATTTAAAATATTATAGAATATGTTTTTAAATGCTATCAATTAATGAAAACATCTCTGTGGTATTATACATGGCCATTCCCCTGAACCTTTTATCCTCATTTAACAATCAATTACCTTTGACAACTAGACTGCCATGGTCAGCCTATGGGTTGAGAAATAATCTCAGTTAGATGCTGGCAGGAGGTCTTTGTCGTTCCTGAGTCACTGTTTTGTCACAGATACTCTCATACACCTAATTGATACAGTTTGCAGACAGGGACACACAGAGGATGACAGTAAAATTTAATGTTAAAACAAAACATGTCTGTATGTCACTGTTGTTTGAATGATACATGCACAATATTGTTTAAATTGTTGTATATTTCAAATACCAGAAAGTGATTCTTTCCAGACTAGAGAACAACCCATTCTTCCTGAAAGGCTATTTATAAATATTTAACTATTTAATCTTAATGATAAAATTTTAGTCATAGGAACTTATTATCATATTTGGTTGAACATTCAAAGGAAAGATAGATTGAAACATAACTATAGGTCAGTAACAATATAGGTATTGTTCATTAGAAGCATAGCATATCAAGTAAAGGTGGCGAGAATACACAGAAGAACTAAACAAAAAGATCTTCATGACCCAGATAACCACGATGGTGTGATCACTCACCTAGAACCAGACATCCTGGAATGCGAAGTCAAATGGGCCTTAGGAAGCATCACTATGAACAAAGCTAGTGGAGGTGATGGAATTCCAATTGAGCTATTTCAAATGCTAAAAGATGATGCTGTGAAAGTACTGCACTCAATACGCCAGCAAATTTGGAAAACTCATCAGTGGCCACAGGACTGAAAAAGTTCAGTTTTCATTCCGATCCCAAAGAAAGGCAATGCCAAAGATTGTTCAAATTACCGTACAATTGCACTCATCTAACATGCTAGCAAAGTAATCGTCAACATTCTCCAAGCCAGGCTTCAGGAGTACATGAGCCATAAGCTTCCAGATGTTCAAAACTGGATTTAGAAAAGGCAGAGGAACCAGAGATAAAATTGGTAAAAGTTGGATTATTGAAAAAGCAAGAGAGTTCCAGAAAAAATCAACTTCTGCTTTATTGACTACACCAAAGCCTTTGACTGTGTAGATCAAAACACACTGTGGAACATTCTTAAAGAGATGGGAATACCAGACAACCTGACCTGCCTCCCGAGAAATTTACCCAGGACAAAAAGCAACAGTTAGACCTGGGCATGGAACAACAGACTGGTTCCAAATTGGGAAAGGGGCATGTCAAGCCTATATATTGTTACCATGCTTATTTAATTTATATGCGGAGTACATCGTGAGAAATGCTGGGCTGGATGAAGCACAAGCTGGAATCAAGATTGCTGAGAGAAATATCAATAACTTCAGATACTCAGATGACACCACTCTTATGGCAGAAAGCAAAGAAAAACTGAAGGGCCTCTTGATGAAAGTGAAAGAGGAGAGTGAAAAAGTTGGCTTAAAGCTTAACATTCAGAAAACTAAGATCATGGCATCCAATCCCATCACTTCATGGCAAATAGATGGGGAAACAATAGAAACAGTGACAGACTTTATTTTGAGGGTCTCCAAAATCACTGCAGATGGTGACTGAAGCCATGAAATTAAAAGATGCTTGCTCCTTGGATGAAAAGCTACGACCAACCTAGACACCATATTAAAAAGCAGAGACATTACTTTGCCAACAAAGTTCCTTCTAGTCAAGGCTATGGTTTTTCCAGTGGTCATGTATGGATGTGAGAGTTGGACTATAAAGAAAGCTGAACCTCAAAGAATTGATGCTTTTGACCTGTGGTGTTGGAGAAGACTCTTGAGAGTCCCTTGGACTGCAAGGAGATCCAACCAGTGAATCCCAAAGGAAATCAGTCCTGAATATTCATTGGAAGAACTGATGCTGAAGGTGAAACTCCAATACTTTGGCCACCTGATGCTAAGAGCTGATTCATTTGAAAAGACCCTGATGCTGGGAAAGATTTAAGGCAGGAGGAGACGAGGATGATAGAGGATGAGATGGTTGGATGGCATCACTGACTTGATGGACCTGAGTTTGAATAAGCTCTGGAGGTTGGTGATGGACAGAGGAGTCTGGCGTGCTGCAGTCCATGGGGTCACAAAGAGTTGGACACAACTGAGCGACTGAACTGAATTGAACTGAATCATAAGCTGTGTAAATAGTTCTCCAGGCTTTGGTTTTATCATGATTTCAAATAATGATAATGCGGTCATATTCTTTGTAAGCCAAATTGTAAATAAAATCTGCAAAGCCTGCATGTTCAACAACGTTTTTTAATGTTAAAATCATATAGGAGTAGCAACAAACTGGATGACAAAATGAAACTTTTTTTTTTAAATAGTAGATATTTGTGCAAAAATGCTGTCAAATATCTAGCTATAGGATTTTTAATTATGAAATCCACACCTACAGAAGCATGCAATTTTTTTTTCTTTACAATAAAACCTCTTTAACTGCTCTCACATTGATACCATGAGTATATTAAATTCTTGCAAAGTACTAATGAGATATGTCTGTAGTTACAGTTGATTCTATTCACAGAAGTTCATATAGCAGATGAAGTTGTGTTGAATACATACACAGCAGAGGAAAGCACTGTTTAAACACTGAAGTGCTCAGTCATAACACACATATTAAAATGCCAAAACCTGCACTTCTGAGAAACATTTCCTACCACAAAAGAGCTTCTGCAACAGCTGAAAAGCTACTAAAAAGGTACTATCTACCACCACCAAACACTGTGAAACATGAATGTGTATTTTCTTCTTTAAAATCATATTCAGGCCTGTGTGAAAAAACACGTTTATTCATTTCACACAGCAACACTTCTGGTGGGATGGTATGGCTAGCCACGTGCTTTTAAATAAGCTTCATACTCATTTTAATTTTGTTCTTTAGAAGAATGAAAGGAAAAAATAGTAGCTAAATGACTTGCTCTACATCTGGTAAAGAGAAGATTAAAAACCAGTGATCGAACTCCTGGGAGAGCAGTGATGCACAATTTTGTAAAAATTTCTTTACTAAGTAATACATATATATGGAATCTAAAAAAATGATACTGATGAACCTATTTGTAGGAAAGGAATGGACACACAGATGAAGGGAATGGACTTACATGGGGGGAGAGAGAGTATGAGATGAATGGAGGAAGCAGCATCAGCATACATACACAATAAGGCGTGAGATGGCTGGCTGGTGGGAAGCTGCTGTGCAGCACAGGGAGCCCAGCCTCAGGTGATGACCCGGAGGGATGGGCAGGGCGGGGAGGGAGGAGACTGAAGGCTGGAGGAGAAGGGGATGACAGAGGAGATGGCTGGATGGCATCATGGACTCAATGGACATGAGTTTGAGCAAACTCCAGGAATTGGTGATGGACAGGGAGTCCTGGCGTGCTGAGGTCCATGGGGTTGCAAAGAGTCAGACATGACTGAGCAACTGAACTGAACTGAAAAATATAGTATAAAAAGAAGTGGTTAACTTCTAAACTGGGAAATGTAGACATCTTTAAAAATTTCTCTGATAACCCTGTGGCCAGCATTTAAAGCATTTTAAAATAAACTCATCACATTACTCTTTTTCAGTAATAATTTTCTCAATGCTGCAATCACATCCTTGATTGAACATTGGAGTCACCATGGTGTAGAACAGAGAGAGGTGTCTGTCAGTTCCTGCAGAATGTCTGGATTTGGGCCTTAATTAGGTAATAGCAGCAGATCCAAAGAATAAAAGCACAACCAACAGGTGAGAAGAGCATGTGGAGAAGGCTTTGGCTCTTCCTCTGGCTGTTGGAAACCTCAGAATGGTGGAAATGATTTTGCTGCAAGAGGCAAGGATCAGCATAAAACGTACAGTAACAAACAACAGAGCTCCTGCATAGACTGAGAGCTCGTGTGCAAAAGTGTCCCCGCAGGCCAGCGTCAGAATGGGGGAAATGTCACAGAAGAAGAGGTGAATCTTCTTCGAATGACAGAGATGCAGAGAGAAGATCCGGCACGTTTGCCCTGTCTACACTGGGATTCCACTGACCCAGGAGCCCACAGCCAGCTGGAGGCACACCTTTGGGGTCATGACCAGGGGATAGTGCAGAGGGTGACAGATGGCCACGCAGCGGTCACAAGCCATCACCGCCAGGAGGAGGCATTCAGTGTCTCTAAGGAGTAGAAAGAAATACATTTGGGCAGCACAGTCCAGCACAGAAATGCTTCTGCCCTTAGTCCAAAGGTTCCAGAGTCCTAGGGAGAGTGACAAACACATAACAGATTTCCAAGCAGGAAAAGTTTGCCAAGAAAAAATACATGGGTTTGTGCAGTGCTAGGTCAAGCCTGCTGCTGCTGCTGCTAAGTCACTTCAGTCGTGTCCGACTCTGCGACCCCATAGATAGAAGCCCACCAGGCTCCCCCGTCCCTGGGATTCTTCAGGCAAGAACACTGGAGTGGGTTGCCATTTCCCTCTCCAATGAACGAAAGTGAAAAGTGAAAGTGAAGTCGCTCAGTAGTGTCCGACTCTCGGCGACCCCATGGCCTGCAGCCTACCAGGCTCCTCCGTCCATGGGGTTTTCCAGGCAAGAGTACTGGAGTGGGTTGCCATTGCCTTCTCCATGGATCAAGCCTAGTTAGTCTAGTTGGTATTAATATGAGAATATTTCCAGTTAAGATAATGATGTAAATGATGGAGAACACCCCAAAGAATAACCCTTAAAGGTTTGGAAGGTCAGAAAACGTCAGAAGTACAAATTCCATCACTTTGGATATGTTGTCTCTTGCTTCCATATCTTAATATTTCATCTGTGGGAATGATCCAATCAGAGGTAGTGTTATTTCATTTTTATTAGCTCTTGTTTTCTTATTTATAAAACAGGATGTTACAACTTTCTATTTTTCAATTTCCTATAAAAACCAAACCTATAACACCAGGTGCTTTAAATGTGTGATAAAGTGTGTTTTTCATCATTATTAAATCTATCTGTAAATTAAAAAAAATAACTTTAATCTTTTTATTTCTGGTGTATACAATATTTATTTAGTTCTGAAGACACGTGTTTGTAATTTTGCTATTCGTCTGAACACTCAAAAATACAAATTCTGAATTTAAGTTCCTTTGTGAAATAACTTGATATTTGCATTTGATGTGTTATTCTTTTCACCTCTCCATTCTGTTTTTCATTATCAATTCAAAATTAATTTTTTTGCTCTTTTAAATGTCTTCAGTTCAGCTCAGTCGCTCAGTCATGTCCGACTCTTTGCGACCCTACGAATCACATCACACCAGGCCTCCCTGTCCATCACCAACTCCCGGAGTTCACTCAAACTCATGTCCATCGAGTCGGTGATGCCATCCAGCCATCTCATTCTCTGTCGTCCCCGTCTCCTCCTGCCTCCAAACCCTCCCAGCAACAGAGTCTTTTCCAGTGAGTCAACTCGTCGCAAGAGGTGGCCAAAGTATTGGAGTTTCGGCTTTAGCATCAGTCCTTCCAATGAACACCCAGGACTGATCTCCTTGAGAATGGACTGGTTGGATCTCCTTGCAAGCCTAGGGACTCTTCCAGAGTCTTCTCAAGCACCACAGTTCAAAAGCATCAATTCTTCGGCGATCAGCTTTCTTCACAGTCCAACTCTCACATACATAACCATGCAATATAAAATAGTCTTAGGGATACATATAGTTAATTTTTTAAAATGAGATATTTTTCTGTTGTATTTTCAATGTCTTTTTACCTTTGACATTCTGCATATTTAGCTGTTTTATTGTAAAACAAAATTCATCAGCTAACCACTCAATATTTTTGAATGGTATTTAATTTTTAAAAACTGTATATATCAATATAGTGTCTACAAATCCAGCATTCATAATTTTTATTCAGATTTTTCTGCGCAAAGAATTCTAAGCTGGTCTTCCTGTCCAGGAACTCTCATAAGGGTAAGAGGCAGGTTCATCTAGCATTTATATTCATTAAAGCATTCAAACTAGAAAACTAGAATGTTCACCTGTTACACACTTATTGTAAGAAATACATCCACCACAATAACTATCTCAGAGACTCCTAAATTGCAAAGGACTTCAATAATTGCAACAATTCTGCTGAATACCTTTAATTAATTGTTTTTTGGTGTTTTTTTTTTTTTTTTGCCCCTATGTGAGTGTTAGTTCATGTGTGTGAAAGCTTTAGGTTGAGATTGTCCATCTTTAAGTCATCTTTTTTCTTTGCTATATCTAGATTTTAAGCATTTGATCATCAGTGTATCTTTGTATTAAATGTGTATTATGTTTCTTCCGCAAAAAGTGATTTACTAACTTCTTGAATTAATAATTAAAATGAACCAAGTTGCTTACTTTGTCAAAATAGTCCTCAACGTGTAAGCAAGGGTACTTACCCAAAATTCAAACTGGCCACCCTTCCCTCCTGGTCTTGCTCAGCCATGCCTTCTCTGCATATATGTCTGTGTGTGAGTGTGTGTCTATTTAGAAATTGCACTCTTTTCACTTTTGTAAAATATCAAGTTACTTCATTATTTTCAGTATCTCACACATAGCTCTCATGGTATGTGTTAATTAATTTGGATGTCCACGGAAACAGTCACTGCAAAGCAGAGGCACACCTATATCCATATCTAAGTGTTTTAAGTCATAATGAATGATTAACATTTCAGCTACAGAAACGTAGACACACATGGGGCAGAAGCAACAGTCCATCAAAGATGTGGGCTTGCCGAGGAATTCTGTGACTTAGAAAAAGAAAGCTAATAACATTTCTCTATTTAATTCAGTGTAGAGTATATTACTGGAACACTGATTAAAATTTTTTTAAATTAATTCCCAATCTTTTTAGGCTGACTCCCATCATGCACCTACGTTCAGAAAATCCCACCTGCTTGATTCTCTCTATTGTCTCTGCTCTTTATGTAAGGTCTTCTTTTCTTTGGTCCTGTCTCTCAATTCTTCCTACTATTCAAGTAGGGTAGTACATTTGAAAATAATACTGAATCTAAGGTGCCCAAAAAAAAAAAAGCCAGAAAAATCAAGAATAACAGAATTTGATATTGAGAATGGTGTTCCACATTTACTGAAATCCTTTTTAGCTTTGACTTTTTTTTTTTGGTCAAATGGAACATTTTGTTAATAATCAATGGAATTATCAATGCAAAATCATTTATAATGTAAGACATATTGCAATTATTCAAGTCCCATCCAAATTATACTTAATCTGAACTCAACCTCATCAAATATGCTTTTCTCAAATCTCATAGCATAGCTGCTGGTTTTTGACTTCTGGAAACCTTTAGATGCTTTTATTTCTACAACTCAGGAAGAAAAATACTAAATGATCCAGCATACATAGCCACTTTTGTACTTGCTCAAATAATTTATGTTTATTTTTCTGGCCTTTCCACTGAAATGTTTATCTTTGGTGTGAGATTTATTATTAATATATACACCATCTTCAAAATGTATTCAGTTCAGTTCAGTTCAGTCGCTCAGTCGTGTCTTACTCTTTGCGACCCCATGAATTGCAGCACGCCAGGCGTCCCTGTCCATCACCAACTCCCGGAGTTCACTCAAACTCATGTCCATTGAGTCGGAGATGACATCCAGCCATCTCATCCTCTGTTATCCCCTTCTCCTCCTGCCCCCAATCCCTCCCAGCATTAGAGTATAGGCAAGTTTTAAAAAATCAAATTGGAGACAGGAAATAAAAATCTAGAATTTGTGACTATAATTCAGCAGCCTGTATCATTAGGATAAGCATGTAAATATAAAAATGAAAGCATTTCAATGTCTCATTATTATTTTCCATTTCATTTACTATAAAATTTAAATTTAACAAATATAGAGTCTCTTTAATAATACGATGCAAACCCATTTTAGGAAAGTTCATTTATTATTTTTCTCTTTGCTGCTGCTGCTGCTGCTGCTAAGTCACTTCAGTCGTGTCCGACTCTGTGTGACCCCATAGACGGAAGCCCATCAGGCTCCCCCGTCCCTGGGGTTCTCCAGGCAAGAACACTGGAGTGGGTTGCCATTTCCTTCTCCAATGAATGAAAGTGAAAAGTGAAAGTGAAGTCGCTCAGTCGTGTCTGACTCTTAGCTACCCTGTGGACTGCAGCCCACTAGGCTCCTCCATCCGTGGGATTTTCCAGGCAAGAGTAATGGAGTGGGATGCCATTGCCTTCTCTGAAACTAAAACTGGAGAATGGAATAATTTTCAAAAGAACCGTAGCAGAAGTTCTCAGGGACGGCTACACCAAATCATCTCTTAATGTTGCTGAATTTGAGGATGGAATTGGGAAGATGGGCATTAATAATCCTAGTAAAATATGTTCACTTTCCTTGATTATATCAGTCAATGATTTAAAATTTTCAACACTAAAGGAGGGGATAAAGACATGGAAAGTGAGTCCAGACACACTAATGTAATGCAATTGTATGGACTGTGGGTAATTCTGAAAACAACTTCTAAAACTTTTCTTCACCTTTATATCCATATATATTTTCTTTTAAAAATTCAAATTGACATAGATTTAGCAGTTAGAATGCAGTTATGTAATGGATGAAATAATGCAAAGCAAATTATTTTGGATCAAATTTTCTAAGTAGAATATGCAAATATGTCCAAAGTAAACCAGTTAAGATGAGTAGGAAGGTACTGTTTTACCATGCACTTAGGAAGAGAACAAAGTCTATGAATGCTATTTTTTTGGTTTTATGATTGGAGTAATTTCATGTGAGTTTATAGTAGATAAGCAAATATGCTCCCAATACTATTAGCTCTCTGAAAAATCTAGATTTTTTTTTTCTAGCAGTCGGATGTTGGCACTAGCAATATTCATTTACCCATTCACTCATTCAATCCCTCCTTCAAACATCCAGTTTTCAACTGCTAGTGGTCATTTTCTGTGCTATAGAATCAAAGAATGCCAACAAATACAAGTGTGGAGATACAGATAATTATTAAGATAAGTAAACATATATTTTCCAGTATATTTAAGCCAAAAAATGTAACTGATTCAATTCTGTTTTAATTTTTTTCAACATGTAAATTACTATGTAATTCATGAGGAAGGATTATTCTTATGCATGGAGGATTGATGACTCATTTGTCTGGTATATATCCAAGCCCAGTAAATTGTGGATTTGTCTTTTAAAGTATTCATAAGTGCATCTGAGAAAAGAAGTGGTGAGTCCTTTGGACTGCAAGGAGATCCAACCAGTCCATTCTAAAGGAGATGAGTCTTGGGTGTTCACTGGAAGGACTAATGCTAAAGCTGAAACTCCAATACTTTGGCCACTTCATGTGAAGAGTTGACTCACTGGAAAAGAGTCTGATGCTGGGGGGGATTGGGGGCAGGAGGAGAAGGGGATTACAGAGAATAAGATGGCTGGATGGCATCACAGACTCGATGGACGTGAATTTGAGTGAACTCCGGGAGTTGGTGATGGACAGGGAGGCCTGGCATGCTGTGATTCTTGGGGTCGCAAAGAGTCGGACACGACTAAGTGACTGAACTGAACTGAACTCCTTAAAAAGGGAAGATAGAAGCTGAAAATGTTTCTCTTTTAACTGTTTAGCAAGCAAAACATTTATAATTAAAATCACCAAATTATTTTTTGAGCAATAATTTTCTCAGAGCTATAATCACATCCTTGCTCTGAAGGCTGTGTATCATGTGTTGAACATCGGAGTCACCATAGTGTAGAACAGAGAGAACAGTTCGTCAGTTCCTGCAGAATGACTGGATTTTGGTCTTGAGTAGGTAATGGCAGCAGATCCGAAGAATAAAAGCACAACCATCAGGTGAGAAGAGCATGTGGAGAAGGCTTTAGCCTGTCCTCTGGCTGTTGGTGACCTCAGAATAGTGGAAATGATTTGGCTATAGGAGGCAAGGATCAACATAAAAGGTACAGCAACAAACAACAGAGCTGCTGCATAGACTGAGAGCTCATGTGCAAAAGTGTCTTCGCAAGCCAGCTTTAGAATGGGCGGAATGTCACAGGAGAAGTGGTTAATCTCGTTCGAATGACAGAAACACAGAAAGAAGATCTGGCACATTTGCCCTATCTTCACTGGGATTCCACTGACCCAGGAGCCCACAGCCAGCTGGAGGCATACCTTTGGGGTGATGGCCAGGGGTAGTGCAGAGGGTCACAGATGGCCACACAGCGGTTGTAGGCCATCACCCCAGGAGGAAACGCTCACTGGCTCCAAGGATAAGGAAGAAGCACATTTGGGCAGCACAGTCCAGCACAGAAATGCTTCTGTCCTGAGTCCAAAGGTTCACCAGAATCCTAGGAGAGTAATGGACACGTAACAGATTTCCAAGGAGGGTAAATTTGCCAGGAAAAATACATGGGTTTGTGCAGTGCAGGGTCAAGCCTAGTTAGTATTATTATAAGACTGTTTCCAATAAAGATTATTATGTAAATAATGGAGAACACCCCAAAGAATAGCCCTTGAAGGTTTGGAAGTTCAGAAAACCCCAGGAGTACAAATTGTATCACTGTGGACATGTTGTCTTCTGCTTCTTCTCTTCATATTTCATCTGTGGTAATGATCCAATCAAAGATACTGTTATTCTGTTATTTCACTTTCTTTGGCTTTTGTTTCCTTATCTATATAAAAGATGGTACAACATTCATTTTTTCCAATTCCATTAGAAAACAAGCCTATAATTTCTAAGTGTCTAACAGTTTGTGAATTACATTTTTCATCATTATTAAATTAATTTGTAGGAAAAGTTATCCATTTAAACTTTATTTTCTGCCATGAATTATCACTTTTTCTGAAGATATGTGATTATAATTTTGCTCTTCATCTGAAAGCTCAAAAATGCAAAAATTTGAGTTAAATTCATTTACATAGTTATTTTGCTCTTTCAGCCTGTGTTTTTCTCTTCATCTCTCAATTCTGTGTTTAATTATTATCAATTGAAAGTTAATTTGATTGCATGGTGAAATACATTGTAAGTGACCTAAAATAGTTTTAGGGATGAATATAGTTCATCTTTAAAGTGTTGGTTTTCCTGTGGTATTTCCAAAGTCTTGTTTGGCACTGGCATTCTACATATTTCATTTTTTTTTTATAAATAAAATTGATGAGCTGACTATATAATATTATGGGATATTGCTAGTTTTCAAACTTGTGTATTTCAGTGTAAAGTCCATAAATCAGTAGTGATAAGTTCTATTCAGATTTCTCCATTGAGAGAAAAGGAATTTTAAGCTATTCTTTTGGCCCAGGAACACTCCAGACGTAAGAGGCAAATATATCAAGGTTTATGTCCATGAAAGCAGTGCTAGCTAGAATGTTCACCTGTCACTTACTGACTGGATGAGACAGCTTGCACAACTCATCTGTGAGATATTCCTAAATTACCCACATCCTAAGCAATTCTTGTTTTATTGATGATCCCATTCAACTTATTCATTCTTTCTTTTTTGCATGTGTTTTTGTTAGTCATGTATGTGACTGAGATAGGTTGAGATTTCCCATCTTTTTTGCATTTTTCTTTGTATTTTAACTATATTGCCAGCTTTTTTTTGGTGTTTCTGTAGATCTTTTTTGGCAATGCATAATATAATTCTTCCACTAAATGTGATTCATTAACTTCTAGAATACATTAAAGATGAATCAATTTGATTGCTTCTTTGGAATTTCCCCCAAGTTATAAGAACCCAGATACTCAGTCAGTAGAGCATCAGACTTTTAATCTGAGGGTCCAGGGTTCAAGTCCCTGTTCAGGCGGAGGTTATTTTGGGCTTCCCCGGTAGCTCAGCTGGTAAAGAATCTCTCTGCAATGCAGGAGACCCCGATTTGATCCTGGTTGGGAAGATCCCCTGGAGAAGGGAAAGGCTACCCACTCCAGTATTCTAGCCTGGAGAATTCCATGGACTGTATAGTCTGTGGGGTCACAAAGAGCCAGACACAACTAAAGACTTTCACTTCACTTCACTTCACTTACAAAGTATAAACATGGATTCCCACTGAAAAGGTAAATCTCTCCTTCCTCTCTTTCCTGTTAGAGATCAAGCATACTTTTCGTGGGGCGTGCATGTGTGTATATTTAGAAATTATACTCTTTTTACTCATTCTTGCAGAAGTAGTAAATTGCTTCATTGTTTTCAGCATGTTATACATGTATTTTTCATATTATGTGCTAACTTATTTAGCCATTCCCCGGTGGCTCAGATGTTAAAGAATCTGCCTACAGTGCAGGAGACCCCAGTTCGATCCCTGGGTTGGGAAGATCCTCTGGAGAAGGAAATGGCTACCCACTCCAGTATTCTGGCCTGGAGAATCCCGCAGACAGAGGAGCCTGGTGGACTACAGTCCATGGGGTCACAAAGAGTCAGACACGACTGAGCGATTAACACTTTTGGTTAACTTATGAAAGCCAATAGAAAATAAGTCACTGAAAATAAGATGCACAACTAAATACATATTCTAAGGATATTAAGTGAAGACAAAAGTCAAGATTTCTGCTGCAAGGGGAACACATGTACACCCGGGGCAGATTCATGTCAATGTATGACAAAACCAACAAATATAATATTGTAAAGTAACTAGCCTCCAATTAAATAAATACATAAATAAATAAAAATGTAGACAGACATGGGGTAGAACCAATAGTCCATACAAAAGCAAGAATACTGGGGTGGGTTGCCATTCCCTTCTCAGGGGATTTTCCCTACCCAGATGTCAAACCCAGATCTTCTGCATGGCAGGCAGATTCTTAATCATCTGAGCCATCTGGGAAGCCATACACTATTTATATATGTACTATCTACAATATCTTAAACTACACATTACAGTACTAAAGATATTCAAACTTTTTCCATTATCATACAATTTTGTCAATAAAAATGTCATTGGCAGAAATGCAAAAATGCTATGAATGAGTCTTTTAAATTGTCAGAAGCTAGTGGCTGAGAGATGCATCATATATGAGTCTATGAAATCATGCCTCCTTTTTTCAATACCTTGTCCCAACACCGTTACCAAATTTTATTCACATACTTAAATCAATGTAGAGTGTAGTATTTGGATACTGATTAAAATTGCTTACTGAATGAATCATCAGTCTTTTAGCAAGCAGCATGCACCTACATTTGATCGGTGCATCCATTTCCCGCAGAAAGTGCCATTTGTTTTATTCTTTTTATTGTATCTGCTGTTTATGTATGTAAGGTTTTCTCTCATTTTTTAATCCCCTTTGTAAATTATTCCTTGATGTTCAGGTAGGATAGTGCATTTGAAAAGCATACTGAAACTAAGATGCCAAAGAAAAGCCAGAAAAAGTAAGAAAGCAAAACTTAATATCAAGAATGGAGTGTTCCACATTTATTAAAATATTTTTGTCTCATCTTTTTATCTGTCAAATGGAAACTTTTTATGAATAGTAAATAGAATTGTCAGTATAAAACCATTTCTAAAGTAAGAAATATTATAATTATTCAAATTCTATACAAACTGTACTTATATTCTAAACTCAATCTCACGTTCAAAGATTTCCTCAAATCTTGTGACATATTTTTTGGTTTCTCTGACTTCTGAAAACTGTCAATGCTTCTCTTTATACAATTCAAAGAGAAAATCACTATATAATTCATCTAAATAGAGCCACTTTCGTTTATGTTAAAATAATTCATGTTTATTTTTCTGGTATTTCCACTGAAATGACAATTTTCTTTGATGTAGGGATTATGATATCATGTAAATCAGGTATATCACAATGCATTTAATACTGTTTAGAGCAAGTTTATGAAATCAATTTGAAATAGGAAATGAAAACCTAAAATTGGTGAATGCAGTCTGAAGCTTGCTTCCTTTAGGATAAAAAAGAAAACAGGCCAATATTACTTTAATATTTTCTCATTCATTTGCATAGAATTTAATTTTAACAAACAAATGATTCCCTTGGTATTGGATGAGAACACATTTTAATAACTCCTTTTACTGTCATGCAACTTAGTTAAATAATTTAAAAAATTTTTGTGATATATCCTGATTTAATACTACCTGCAAACTACTTAAACATATGCTTACTATGTAGTAATCACTTAATAAATCTTAATACTTAAGATGACTGATGATAATGATAATAAGGTTGCAATCTTTGATATTTTGGCCAAATATATTACAAGACATTTCCTGGTGGCTCAGTGGTAAAGAATCTGCCTGGAATGTAAGAGATGAGAGACATGGGTTCAGTCCCTGGGGCAGAAAGATCTCCTACAGAAGGGCATGGCAATCCACTCCAGTACTCTTGCCTGGAGAATCCCAAGGACAGAGGAGACTGGTGGACCACAGTCCATAGGTTCCCAAAGAGTCAGACGACTGAAGCGACTGAGTGCACACATGCATATTACAAAGTACTCTGTAATTTCTCACTCGATAATATAATGATGAGAATCAGAAAAGTAAAAAGATCATTTGAATCAGGGTTTTCTAAATTAATTAGCAGTAAGAAGAAATAACTGAACTGAAGAAGAAAGGATCTATTTTTATTTCTTCTGAAATGAATGCATTTTTTGCTGATGCTAAATCTACATAGATATTTGTAAAGCTAAATTTGCTATTGGAAAAAATGATTCATGCTTACCTGTTTGAACTGAAGCTAAATGCAATGCTTACCTTTATCTGTTCTGTTCTGTTCAGTAACTCAGTCGTGTCCGACTCTTTGCGACCCCGTGGACTGTAGCCTACCAGGCTTCTCCGTCCATGGGATTCTCCAGGCAAGAATACTGGAGTGGGTTACCATTTCCTTCTCCAGGGGATCTTCCCGACCCAGGGATCGAACCCGGGTCTCCCGCATTGGAGGCAGACGCTTTAACCTCTGAGCCACCAGGGAAGCCCTTATAGATAGAGTTAAAAGAGAAAAAAGTGAGACTTTTTTGTTTAGGCAATTAGGCAATTTACATTTATTTGGAACAGAGGCTAACCACAGTCTATAATATATTCCTTGTCATAAAAATTAGTGCTCTTTAAATAGAAAATATTCTTTACCCTTCAGTTCAGTTCAGTTCAGACGTTCAGTCGTGTCCGACTCTGTGACCTGATGAATCACAGCACGCCAGGCCTCCCTGTCCATCACCAAATCCCAGAGTTCACTCAAACTCATGTCCATCGAGTCGGTGATGCCATCCAGCCATCTCATTCTCTGTCGTCCCCTTCTCCTCCTGCCCCCAATCCCTCCCAGCATCAGACTCTTTTCCAGTGAGTCAACTCTTCATATGAGGTGGCCAAAGTATTTCAGTTTCAGCTTTAGCATCAGTCCTTCCAATGAACACCCAGGACGAATCTCCTTTAGAATGGACTGGTTGGATCTCCTTGCAGTCCAAGAGACTCTCAAGAGTCTTCTCCAACACCACATTTCAAAAGCATCAATTCTTCGGCGATCAGCTTTCTTCACAGTCTAACTCTCACATCCACACATGACCACGGGAAAAACCATAGCCTTGACTAGACGGACCTTTGTTGGCAAGTAATGTCTCTGCTTTTTAATATGCTGTCTAAAGGAAATGGCAACCCACTCCAGTATTCTTGCCTGGAGAATACCAAGGACAGAGGAGCCTGTTGGGCTGTTGTCTATGGGGTCGCACAGAGTCGGACACGACTGATGCAACTTAGCAGCAGCAGCAGGTTGGTCATAACTTGGGATCAGCTTATTCCCCATGTCACTTCTTAATTAAACTAAACCTTTCTGTCTGACACTGGAGGAGTTTGGTATGACAACCAAAATCATATCTGTCCATATGATTCCTTAAAATTTTCGACCTCTTTTCCTGTATTTTGTGATTATTAAGAAATGGAAGTGTTGTAAAATCAGAAAATTATTATTACATATTACTGACTCTATAAAATAAAAATAAAGATGTTCTAAAAAAGATTTAAGTGAATAATGTCTTGAAGAGAATTGTCTTTGTCATTAAAAATTCAAAAGTAAGAAATCTATAAGACTTCGGACAATTAGATCATGTTCAACAAGAATTTTCCATCTCCACATTCACACTAAGCAGGTAAACCTCACCGTCTCCTAGACTACAGAAAGGGGAGTAAGGGGAAGGGGACACACACTCATTCCTTTTCAGTGTACATGCTGAAAGCAGGAGCCCAGTGGGCTACAGTCCAGAGTGTCGCACAGACAACTAAGCATGTACACATATAAGCAGGAATAAATAGACTTGTATAAAGAATAATGAAAAGAGAGTTAGAGCAATAAATTTTAGAAATATTTTGTCCAGGATTTGAGAGATATCACTATTGAAGGTTTATATGTTATGTAACTTTTCAAGTATTTGGTGGTCTTCCTCTTATTGATCTACATTTTTACTTAATATAAATGCAACATATCACAATCTATGAGATGGAGCCAAAGCAGTAGTTAAATAAAATATTATAGTACTGAACACTTAGAATATTAAAATAGCATCTTAAGTCAATAAATTAAATTTTCACCACAATAAATTCTAAAAGTCATAGTAAAATAAATCCAAATCAAACAGAAGGAACAAAAAACAAAAATAATAGAAATCACTCAGTTCAGTGCATTTCAGTCGCTCAGTTGTGTCCAACTGTTTGCGCCTCCATGAATCACAGCACACCAGGCCTCCCTGTTTATCACCGACTCCTGGAGTTCACTCAAACGCATGTCCATCGAGTCGGTGATGCCATCCAGCCATCTCATTCTCTGTCGTCCTCTTCTCTTCCTGCCCCCAATCCCTCCCAGCATCAGACTCTTTTCCAGTGAGTCATCTCGTCGCATGAGGTGGCCAAAGGATTGGAGTTTTAGCTTTAGCATCAATCCAATGAACACCCAGGAATGATCTCCCTTAGAATGGACAGGTTAGATATCCTTACAGTCAAGGGACTATCAAGTGTCCTCTCCAGCACCACAGTTCAAAAGCATCAATTCTTCGGCCATCAGCTTTCTTCACAGTCCAACTCTCACATCCAAACATGACCACTGGAAAAACCATAGCCTTGACTAGACAGACCTTGGTTGGCAAAGTAATGTCTCTGCTTTTTAATATGCTATCTAGGCTGGTCATAACTTTCCTTCCAAGGAATAAGCGTCTTTCAATTTCATGGCTGCAATCAGCATCCGCAGTGATTTTGGAGCCCCCCCCCCCAAATAAAGTCTGACACTGTTTCCACTGTTTCCCCATCTATTTCCTATGAAGTGATGGGACCAGATACCATGATCTTAGTTTTCTGGATTTTGAGCTTTAAGCCAACTTTTTCACTCTCCTCTTTCTCTTTCATCAAGAGGCTTTTTAAAGTTCCTCTTCACTTTCTGCCATAAGGGTGGTGTCATCTGCTTATCTGAGGTTATTGATATTTCTCCCTGCAATCTTGATTTCAGCTTGTGCTTCTTCCAGCCCAGTGTTCCTCATGATGTACTCTGCATATAAGATAAATAGGCAGGGTGACAGTATTCATTGTTGACATACTCCTTTTCCAATTTGGAACCAGTCTGTTGATCCATGACCGGTTCTAAGTGTTCCTTCCTGACCTGCATAGAGATATCTCATGAGGCAGGTAAGGTGGTCTGGTATTCCCATCTGTTTCAGAATGTTCCACAGTTTATTGTGATCCACAGAGTCAAAGGATTTGGCATAGTCGATGAAGCAGAAATAGATATTTTTCTGTAACTCTCTTGCTTTCTCCATGATCCAGCACATATTGGCAATTTGATTTCTGGTTCCTCTGCCTTTCTAAAACCAGCTTGAACATCTGGAAGTTCACGGTTCATGTATTGCTAAAGCCTGTCTTGGAGAATTTTGAGCATGACTTTACTAGCGTGTGAGATGAGTGCAATTGTGCGGTAGTTTGAGCATTCTTTGGCATTGCCTTCCTTTGGGATGGGGATGAAGACTGACCTTTTCCAGTCCTGTGGCCACTGCTGAGTTTTCCAAATTTGCTTGCATATTGAGTGCAGCACTTTCACATCATCATCTTTCAGGACTTGAAATAGTTCAACTGGAATTCCATCACCTCCACTAGCTTTGTTCGTCATGACTCTCTCTAAGGCCCACTTGACTTCACATTCCAAGATGTCTGGTTCCAGGTGAGTGATTACGCCATCGTGATTCTCTTTGTCATGAAGATCTTTTTTGTACAGTTCTTCTCTGTATTCTTGCCACCTCTTCTTAATATCTTCTGCTTCTGTTAGGTCCATACCATTTCTGTCCTTTATCGAGCCCATCTTTGCATGAAATGTTCCCTTGATATCTCTAATTTTCTTGAAATGATCTCTTGTTTTTCCTATTCTGTTGTTTTCCTCTATTTCTTTGCATTGATCGCTGAGGAAGGCTTTCTTATCTCTCTTTGCTATTCTTTGGAACTCTGCATTCAGATGCTTATATCTTTCCTTTTTTCCTTTGCTTTTCACTTCTCTTCTCTTCACAGCTATTTGTAAGGCCTCCTCAGACAGCCATTTTGATTTTTTGCATTTCTTTTCCATGGGGATGGTCTTGGTCCCTGTCTCCTGTACAATGTCACGAACCTCCGTCCAGAGTTCATCAGGCACTCTATCTATCAGATCTAGACCCTTAAATCTATTTCTTACTTCCACTGTATAATCATAAGGGATTTGATTTAGGTCATATCTGAATGATCTAGTGGTTTTCCCTACTTTCTTCAATTTATGTCTGAATTTGGCAATAAGGAGTTCATGATCTGAGCCACAGTCAGCTCCTGGCCTTGTTTTTGCTAACTGTAAAGAGCTTCTCCATCTTTGGCTGCAAAGAATACAATCAATCTGATTTCGGTGTTGACCATCTGGTGATGTCCATGTGTAGAGTCTTCCCTTGTGTTGTTGGAAGAGGGTGTTTGCTATGACCAGGGCGTTCTCTTGGCAAAACTCTATTAGCCTTTGCCCTTCATTCTGTGTTCCAAGACCAAGTTTGCCTGTTACTCCAGGTGTTTCTTGGCTTCCCGCTTTTGCATTCCAGTCCCCTATAACGAAAAGGACATCTTTTTTGGGTGTTAGTTCTAAAAGGTCTTCTACGTCTTCATAGAACCATTCAACTCGGCTTCTTCAGCATTACTGGTTGGGGCACAGGCTTGGATTACTCTAATATTAAATTGTTTGCCTTGGAAACGAACAGAGATCATTCTGCCATTTTTTAGATTGCATCCAAATACTACATTTGGACTCTTTTGTTGACCATGATGGCTACTCCATTTCTTCTAAGGGACTCCTGCTCACAGGAGTAGATATAATGGTCATCTGAATTAAATTCACCCATTCCAGTCCATTTTAGTTCACTGATTCCTAGAATGTCTACTTTCACTCTTGTCCTAATTCCCCTAGGATATTTATGTGCTTGTGTACTAAGTAGCTTTCAGTCGTGTGTGATTCTTTGTGACCCAGTGGACTGTAGGCCACCAGGTTCCTCTGTCCATGGGTTTCTCCAGGCAAAAATTCTGGAGTCAGTTACCTTGTTATTTAAAGCACTACAGAATAAAGTAATACATCACTGAAAAGAAAAGGTATGGCTAGGGACATTTTTGGTTGCTCTCCAAAATATTTGAATGGCTAGTGTAATGAGCTGGTTCAATTGTACATTGACACGTGAGAGAACTAATTTCCAAGGCCGAAAGAAATCTATTTCTACTTAAAGAGCACTATTTGCTTTGGAGAGAGCAAATGATTTAGAAAGACATTTGAAACACCTAACCTTCAAATTGTTTAAAGTTGAATATCAACAGAACAACATTTAAAATACTCCATATCAAAGAAAGAAATAACTTCATTCCAATCCAGGAAGATAAGCGTGAACTCTTACATCAAAAGTGTTGTTTACATTTTAGATTGATTTTCTTAGGTAATCATGCCATAAATTTCAAAGTTTATTAAGCCAGATTTTTACAGGCTATTAAGATATTATATTAAATTTGATAAGTTAGACTATATTTCAGGCAATGTCTTCATTGTTCTGTTAGAAAATTAGTGAGATAAATGACTAAAAGAATTTTGAAATGTATTGTTAGTTTTAATTTAAAAAGTTATTAAAATAGTTGAGGCAGTTTTGAAGAAAATTCTAAACGTAGGAAAACTTACTGAAGAAAGCAATAATTGGCTTCTTTTTAAATGTTTTAAAAGTGTTTGCATACTACCATCAATGAAATGCAGTATTATTTCTGAAGAAACACTATTTTGAAAAGTATTAGTTGCTCAGTTGTGTCCAACTCTTTCTCCTCATGGACTGTAGCCCACCAGGCTCCTCTTTCCATGGAATTTTCCCACCAGAATATTGGAGTCTTCAGTAGCTATTCCCTTCTCAAGTGGTTCTACCTAACCCAATGTTCAAACCCAGGTCTCCTGCACTGCAGGCAGACTCTTTACCATCTGAGGCAACAGGAAAGTCCTCTTGAATGGAATCTAACATTTTAAGGCATTAAAAGAAAAATCATTGATGTTAGACTTTTCTGATTAAACAAATACTACAAAATCAGACTACAGATATAACTGTCTTTGTCCTCATCCAGAGGGAGTTAGAGCCCTGAGGTCATTAGCTAAGTAAAAGAGAAATTGGCCTGTGTCCCTAAGAAAAGAAGCCAACCTAAAGGAAAAACAAACAAACACAAAGCCTCAATTAAAAGAATCAAGCCTGTTTACTGTTCACTTGGAAGGACTTCTGCAAAAGAAAAGTTTGAGTAGAATTAATTTTAGAGTAATGACGTGACACTGCCTTTCTCCATCTACAGTGAAGGGCTATAAGTATACAATCAAATCACAATACTACTTTCATGTCCAGTATTAGGTGTAGATTGAAAACACCGGTGCTGGTTTAGTCACTATCCTGTCTGACTCTTGCGATCCCCATGGACTGCAGCCCAACAGACTCCTCCATCCAAGAGATTTCCCCAGGGGATCTTCCTGACCCAGAGATTGGACCCATGTCTCCTCCATTACAGGTGGATTCTTTATTGCTGAGCCACCAGGGATTGACTAAGGTGAATATTTTGTTATGAAAATACTGAGAATAATTCATAGGTTGTGATATTTCCATATCTTTCTCTCCCTTCTTTCTTTTCCTCCCTCTCTCCTTCCCACCCTTCTTCCTTCTTTCTTTCCTCCTTCCCCATCTCTCCCGCTCTCTTTCTCTCGTCCTCTTCTTTCTTTTCTCTATGTTGCTTGAATTTCATCCAGCTCATAATCATTTTATTGCCTAAGTATCATTTGAGAAAATAAAATGTGGAGAGCCTTATAATAGATGTGGTGGATAATAACACCATCTCTATATTGCATGTGTGAATGCATGCTCAGTTGTGTCTGACTCTTTGCAATCTCCTAGACTTTAGCCCATCAGGCTCCTCTGTCCATGGAATTTTCCAGGCAAGAATGCTGGAGAGGGCTACTATCTCCTCCTCCAGGCAATCTTCCAGACTCAGGGATCGAACCTGCAACTCTTGCATCTCCTGCACTGGCAGGTGGATTGTTTACCACTAGTGCCATGTGGGAAACCCCTCTGTATTGCATAACACTGTAATTTCAATTAAACTGTTTTGGAAAGTAAACATAAAATCATTTAACAAAAATAGAAACTGTTAATCAAAGTCTGAAATAAATAGTGGACTTGGAATTTGTAGTCACTAACTGTTCGGTTTGTACACTTTTTCTTCGTAACTCCGTTCTTAGTGTTTTAGGTTATTAAAACAGAAATAATGAGTCCAACACAACGTGTGATCAATATATACATCGTTTGCTGTCATAGATGAACACATAATATTTTTCAGTATTATAATAAAACCATGCATGAATGGTTTCCCTGACACCACCTGGAAAACATTCCAAATTCATGGAGAAAATCCTCGGTATTTTTATATGAAGGAAAGATTTTATGCTACTATAATATTTACGGAGGGAATTAGAAATTGGATAGAAATTGTTTAAGAACTTCTCTACATTTCAAAAGGTTTTATGATGCAATTTCTATTTAATATTCATAATACATGTGGAAATTTCAAAAATTACTTATCATTGCATCTTATTAAGAACTTGTCTCAAATCTTAGTTAAGCAAATTAGTACTCAGTTGTAGACTGCTAATTTCCAACTTGTTTTTCAATTGCTATTTTTACTTTTCTCTGATTTGATTTTCCCAAAATACTTAAGAAAAATATGGAAGAAGGTTATTTTTACAGTATTGGAGAAGAATTAAGACAAGACTTCAATGTGCAGAGAGAGAGGTGAACACAAAACACAATAATGAGAATAGTGCATCCCATTGGTAAATCATTAGTGGAGGATATAGTAATCTAATTAACATTGGATACTGTTATCCATTCATAAATCAAATACTTATTGGGTTATTTATATATGTTAGTTCCCAGGAAGGAGAAGTATATATAAATGATACATTCTATGTTCCCCTGAAATTACCTGTTGCAGTAAAAGTAACTTGGATTTTGAGTTGTACATGCCTAAAATTGTCTTAATAATGCCTTCCGTTTGCTTTGATCTTAGACTATTTATATAGCATTTTTAAGTTGAAATTTATTGAAAGCATGGCTGTCAATTGCAGGAATTACCACTCAAATGCAAAATCAGTATTTGAGATGTGATTAATACCTCTTTGGCTGAGTTCTTTATGACTGTTTCAGTTGAAATAAACTGACTATACCAACTATAACAACACAAAAAAAAATCACAAAGGTCATTCCCCAAATCACTTTTTCTGGCTTATTTTTAAATTATAGTTGCATGATGACTCAAAAATATTTGATAGCTTAAATCAAAATATAAATAAATGCAATTCAAAAGAAATAACATGAGAAAGGAGAATTGATGGAAAGGTCTTCTAAATAAAATTGTCAGATTTCTGGCTATAAATTCATCTCACAAAGCTGAATTACAGAATGCAGCATCGATTATTTCATTATCAGTAACGGGAAAATACAGCCATCTATCAGCAGACCTAATTCCTGATACTACTCTTTTCTGATGGATTGTTTTTTGTAAAAGAATGAATTTCTTTAAACTACGGCTTAATATCAAGTTTAGATGCTTTTTTAGAACTCAAATTAGTGAGTTTTGAAAGTGCAGTGTACACATTTTATCACTTGGCAAACTGCAACTCAGAGAGATAGAGGACTTTACATTGATTTTATATATATATATATTGCAGGTGCTTTCAGGAGACCAAACAGCAGAAGGCAATTTCTCTCCAGTCATGGCATTTGTTCTCCTGGGATTTTTGGATCTTCCTAACCTCCAGGGACATCTATTTGGAATTTTCTTTCTCATCTACATATTCATCTTAACAGAATAATCACGACGGTAGACGCTGTGCTCCAGACGCCCCTGTAGTTTTTCCTTGCAAATTTTTCGTCACTCGAAATCGGTTACGTATCTGTCACTCTCCCTATGATTCTAGTGACCCTTTGGACTCAGGACAGAAGTGTTTCTTCGCTGAGCTGTGCCAACTGACGCACTTCTTCCTTGCTCCAGGAGCCCCGGGGACGCTCCTCCTGGGAGCGAGTTCTGTGCCCTGTGCGTCCATGTGCAGCCTCTGTGCCATCAGAGGCTCCTCTTCCTTGCTCTGGGAGCCCCGGGGGCGCTCCTCCTGGGGGCGAGGCCTGGGCCCTGAGCATCCACGTGCAGCCTCTGCACGCCCTTCCCTCACAACCCACAGGACCGGCCTGCAGTCGGCTGCTGGCGCCTGGGTGCGGGAATTCCAGTCCGGACAGCACAGACATGCCGGGTGTACTTACTGCTGTTCTGTGCTTCACACCAGATCGACCGCTTCTTCTGTGACATTCCCCATTGATCACCGTGCCCTGTGCGGACACTGCGCTTAATGAAATGTGTGTCTCTTGGTTGCTGTGCTGTTTGCCACGATTCCTTTCCTCCTGATACTGGGCTTTGATGTCAAAATCATTTCTGCCATATGAAAGCTGTGCTCAGCCACAGGTTGGTCCAAAGCCTTCTCCACCTGCTCTTCCCATCTCACCGTTGTGCTTTTATTCTCTGGTTCCTTGACTATTACTTATTTATGCCCCAAATCAAATCATTCCGCAGGAACCGACAAAATGCTCTCTGTTTCCTACACTGCTGTGACGCCAGTGTTTAACACCTTGATATACAGTCTTAGGAATAAGGATGTGATTGCAGTTTTGAAAAAACTATTGCTTAAGAAAACACTGCAGAGATGTGAAAGGTCGTTTTTCAATATTTGTCTCAGAGGGCTCACAGAAATATAGTTTAATTTCACTCTTCCCATGTTCACTGATAGTGTTCAGTTCAGTTCAGTTCAGTTCAGTCGCTCAGTCGTGTCCGACTCTCTGCGACCCCATGAATCACAGCATGCCAGGCCTCCCTGTCCATCACCAACTCCCGGAGTTCACTCACACTCATGTCCATCGAGTTGCTGATGCCATCCAGCCATCTCATTCTCTGTCGTCCCCTTCTCCTCCCGCCCCCAACCTTTCCTGGCATCAGAGTCTTTTCCAGTGAGTCAACGCGTCGCATGAGGTGGCCAAAGTATTGGAGTTTCAGCTTTAGCATCAGTCCTTCCAATGAATACCCAGGACTGATCTCCTTTAGAATAGACTGGTTGGATCTCCTTGCAGTCCAAGGGACTCTCCAGAGTCTTCTCCCGCACCACAGTTCAAAAGCATCAATTCTTCGGCGATCAGCTTTCTTCACAGTCCAACTCTCACATCCATACATGACCACGGGAAAAACCATAGCCTTGACTAGACGGATCTTAGTGTTAAGTATTCCTAATTATTATGTTGTCATTTACAATTATTACGTAGTTTGGATTTTCTGCCTGAAGTCATTTTGACTATATTTTAAATAAGAAAATTTATTAATTGTGTTTTATTCTTTAAGACAAATCCACTTTTTCATAGCCATTTTAAATTTACCCAACTATAACATTTCAGAAAACTAAGATCATGGCATCTGATCCGATCACTTCATGGGAAATAGATGGGGAAACAGTGGAAACAGTGTCAGACTTTATTTTTGGGGGCTCCAAAATCACTGTGGATGCTGATTGAAGCCATGGAGTTAAAAGACGCTTACTCCTTGGAAGGAAAGTTATGACCAACCTAGACAGCATATTAAAAAGCAGAGACATTACTTTGCCAACCGAGATCCGTCTAGTCAAGGCAATGGTTTTTCCCGTGGTCATGTATGGATGTGAGAGTTGGACTGTGAAGAAAGCTGATTGCCGAAAAATTGATGCCTTTGAACTGTGGTGCGGGAGAAGACTCTTGAGAGTCCCTTGGACTGCAAGGAGATCCAACCAGTCCATTCTAAAGATCAATCCTGGGTTCATTGGAAGGACTGATGCTAAAGCTGAAACTCCAATACTTTGGCCACGTCATGCGACGAGTTGACGCACTGGAAAAGACTCTGATGCTGGGAGGGATTGGGGGCAGGATGAGAAGGGGACAAGAGAGAATGAGATGGCTGGATGGCATCATCGACTCGATGGAGGTGAGTTTGAGTGAACTCTGGGAGTTGGTGATGGACAGGGAGGCCTGGCATGCTGTGATTAATGGGGTAGCAAAGAGTCAGACACAACTGAGCGACTGAACTGAACTCAACACTTTCAGATAAGTAAACCGCTAGAAGTTTGCTTAAAATGTGTAGAAAAAAATATACTTTGCTTTGATAACTGGTAAATTATTTACAAATATGCTGGTACTACCATTTGTATTTGTGACACATTCATTTTTCATGGGAGATTTTTTATTAGATATGTGATGAGGAATGAACACAAGACTAAATTAAAAGTCATATATTTATGAACAGTAATTTTAAAATAGAATGAAAACCTTTTATTGCATTCACTTTCTCAGTATAAATTAAGAAAATTGTTCCATGTGTAATCAGAGGGAGCTGTATATCTGGATCTTTTCTTTCCACTTCTTCCAAGAGTGATAAAAATTGAATATCAAACATCTGACAGGCTGTCATACTGCTTTCATTACTGTGCTTCATAACAATTTCCAAAATGCATTTCGTACTTAGAATCTTTGCTAGAGCTTACTTAATTAACAAAGTTGCAATGAGAAAGAAAATCTGTGTATGAATTCTTTTTTTACACTTAATATCAAGGAACAGATTAGTAATTTAGATGAAAATTCAGAGCTTCCCTGATAGCTCAGATGTTAAAGAATCCACCTGCAATTCAGGAGACCCCATTTCAATTACAGGGTCAGGAAGATACCCTGGAGAAGGGATAGACTACCCACTCCAGTATTCTTGGGCTTCCCTTATGGCTCAGCTGATAAAGAATCTGCCCACAATGTGGGAGACCTGGGTTCGATCCCTGCGTTGGGAACATCCCCTGATGAAGGGAAAGCCAACCCATTCCAGTATTCTGGCCTTAAGAATTCCATGGACTGTATAGTCTCTGGGGTTGCAAAGAATCCGACACGACTGAGCAACTTTCACTTTCCAAGCAAAGATTCACACACAATTACTTAATATAACAAATAGTAATATATACATAAAAAATGCCTAACACTCCCTCCCTATAAGCTGTATTTAAATTAGCATAAATATAACTAACCTTTTTTTATTTATTAAAAAAGGTTAGTTATCTTTATACCTTTACCAGTTGATCTTTCAGCAATGTATATGAAGTTAACCAGAGGGTACAGATAAAATCAAGAATTATTCCATCATAAATATCCTAACAGGAAAGAAAAAAGAGAGAATTTATCACCACTTCACTATATAGCTGCTTCTGTCTTTCGAATGTGTAACTCAAGGGATACTCAGTCTCTATAACTAAAAATTATTACTAATACTTGTAGACAGCATCAGTTATTTATCTAATGATAATGTCACCTTATAGGTTTAATTTCTTTTGTAGATTTTCTTCATTCAGAGTAATTTCTCTTTAAAAGAGTTAACAGTTTAATTATAACATTTGATTTATAAATTTGGATTTTTATTTTTCTAGGGCTTGTGAGGATTCCTAGGTGTTTCATTGGTATAGAATTTGCCTGCCAATGAAGGAGATACAGGTTCGATTCCTGGGTCGGGAAGATCTCCTGGAGAAGTAAATGACAATTCACTGCAATATTCTTGCATGAAAAATTCCATGGACAGAGTAGCCTAGGGGGCTATATAGTCCATGAGTTACCAGGGTTCAGACGTGACCGAGTGATTGAGTATGCACACATGAGTGTAAATATCTTAACCTACTTCATCTATTTTTTGCATGTGTCAAAAATTAAATACATTACTGATGGTGATAAAGAAAGTGAAGATATAATAGTTGCTGCTGCTGCTAAGTCGCTTCAGTAGTGTCCAACTCTGTGCGACCCCATAGACGGCAGCCCACCAGGCTACCCCGTCCCTGGGATTCTCCAGGCAAGAACACTGGAGTGGGTTGCCATTTCCTTCTCCAATGCATGCAAGTGAAAAGTGAAAGTGAAGTCGCTCAGTCGTATCCGACTCTTAGCGACCCCATGGACTGCAGCCTACCAGGCTCCTCCATCCATGGGATTTTCCAGGCAAGAGTATTGGAGTGGAGTGCCATTGCCTTCTCCGATATAATAGTTATGGGATTGCTATTCTTTCCCTTTTAAACTATGACACTAAAGAAGTCTCTTGGATGAAATTAGGTCAAACCAGTCAGTCCTAAAGGAAATCAACCCTGAATATTCATCGGAAGGGCTGATGCCAAATTTGAAGCTCCAATACTGGCCACCTGATGCAAGGAACCAACTCATTGGAAAAGACCCTGATGCTGGGAAAGATTGAAGGCTAAAGGAAAAGGAGGTGGCAGAGGATGAGATAATTAGATAGCATCATGGGCTCAATGGGCATGAACTTGAACAAACTCTGGGAGACAGTGGAGGACAGAGGAGCCTGCCACACTATAGTCCATAGGGTCACAAACAGCTGGACATGACTTTGAGACTGAACAACAATAGTAATTCTTTCCCTTAACTCTTAGATAAGCAAATTGTAATGAAATGAAACAGTATCAGTCCTATAATTAAGATAACTGATTTTTGTTTTGAATTTATTATAATCTGTGCATTCTAAAGTATCTCAACTGTTCTTTTTGTATCAATTTCTCTGTCTATAAAATAGCAATAACACCTACTACCATTAATTATGTCAAAGCAATGAACACAATATCCTGGATTCAAGGAGTCTTTTGCAAATTTTAAAAATCTTGGAGAAGGAAGCATTTGCCAACCTCTAGTTTTCCATAGAATAAAGCCTACTCATTTAAATATTGAAATTATTTTTAACAATATTATTAATACAAATTCTCTTACAACAATGTTCACACTTCCCTGCCTTCTTAAACCTTCAGGCAGAGTTCATTCTGCATTAGTGTCTCATGATATGCATGCATGAAGAAATAGCTGCTCTTATCCTTCATTTACAGCACCTGCCACTATTTGCTGACATGGAATATTTAATTTTGCACTGAATTTCTATAGAACACATATTCTTCTATCTCCTTTCCTTTCTTGATTCTCATCACTTGATTTTCAAGATTCTAGAAACATTCTTTAATTCATTAATTATTTTTTCCTAATATGTTTTTCATTGTCATCTATCATTCTTTATCCCACTGAAAAAGAGTAGACAGCTTTTTGTTGGTCATTTTATTTTATTTACAATTCTAAATGAGACCTCACTTGAAAGAAAAGGACAGAGATTATCTCAAGGCTCTTTCTCTTTTTATTTGATCTAAGATAGGAAACTTATGACCAACCTAGATAGTATATTAAAAAGCTGAGACATTACTTTGCCAACCAAAGTCCGTCTAGTCAAGGCTATGGTTTTTCCCATGGTCATGTATGGATGTGAGAGTTGGACTGTGAAGAAAGCTGATCGCCGAAGAATTGATGCTTTTGAACTGTGGTGCGGGAGAAGACTCTGGAGAGTCCCTTGGACTGCAAGGAGATCCAACCAGTCCATTCTAAAGGAGATCAACCCTGGGTGTTCATTGGAAGGACTGATGCTAAAGTTGAAACTCCAATACTTTGGCCACCTCATGCGACGCGTTGACTCACTGGAAAAGACTCTGATGCTGGGAAAGGTTGGGGGCGGGAGGAGAAGGGGACGACAGAGAATGAGATGGCTGAATGGCATCACCGACTTGATGGACATGAGTTTGAGTGAACTCCGGGAGTTGGTGATGGACAGGGAGGCCTGGCGTGCTGTGATTCATGGGGTCTGAGAGAGTCGGACATGACTGAGCGACTTAACTGAACTGAACTGAACTGAACTGAAGATATCCAGCAATTTGCTAATGTTTACACATACTTTTAGTATGGAAATGCAATATATGAGGCAGTTATTAATTGATTCTCTGTTTTTTTCAAGTATGTTGGCTGTCACAGAATAATGATCCTCAAAGACACATTTTATAAGGAAGGCTGAGTGCAGAAGAATTGATGCTTTTAAGTTGTGGTGTTGGAGAAGACTCTTGAGAGTACCTTGGACTGCAAGAAGATCAAACCAGTCAATCCTAAAAGAAATCAATCCTGATTATTCATTGCAGGGACTGATGCTGAAGCTAAAGCTCCAATACTTTGGCCACCTGATGCGAAGAGCTGACTCATTAGAAAAGACCCTGATGCTGGGAAAGATTGAGGGGAGGAGGAGAAGGGGATGACAGAGGACAAGATGGTTGGATGGCATCACCAATTCTATGGACATGAGTTTGAACAAGCTCCGGGAGATGGTGAAAGACAGGGAAACCTGGCGTGCTGCAGTCCATGGGCTCACAAAGAGTCGGACACAACTGAGCGACTGAATAGCAACAGCAATATATATATGTGACAACCTTGTGTGTGCATGCTAAGTCACTTCAGTTGTGTCTGATTGTGTCACCCTGTGGTCTGTAGCCAGCTAGGCTCCTCCTCCTGGCAAGAATACTGGAATGGGTTGCCATGCCCTTCTCCAAGATATCTTCCAATCCAGGGATCAAACCCACGTCTCCTACAGTTCCTGCACTTCAGGCAGATTCTTTACAACTGAGCCACTGGGGAAGGCCATATATGACAACCTTAATCATTTTAAATATAATTACTTCAATGAATCCACCTAGGGAAGTTCGCATCTGTGTTATTACATGCACATACACAAACTCTTTTTATCTATGTATCTATCATCTATCTAAATGCTTTAAACACAAAATATAAATGTACATATATAAATATGTATATCTTTTGTGTGTAAAGCTTATTATGGCAAAGATCAATCATCTTACTTTTTGAAATTTTAACATCTCTCTAAAAGTTTGTTTCATAATTTATATTTTTTCCAACTCTTCCCTAAGACCATCTGTTCACCTTCTCTTTATCTTCCAGTTCTATTATTCTATTATATATGTTCTCTGTACTAATTATAAGATAGTGAAATAAGCTTATATGCTTTCATGTCACAGCTAAAGAAATAGTTATCAATATAAATGTTACATATAGCAAAACACTATTCCAAGAAACAATTATACGTATGATACTTATATAAATATAAATATGCAGATATCTTTAAAAGAAGAAAGAGAAGATGTCTACCATTATTCCCTGAATATTCTTCTCCAGCTAGCAATCCATAGCTATTAATACAATCCAGATGCACAATGAAGACATATTCACTTTTCACTTTCCCTGAATCAGACTATTAATCTTGGAAAGATTTTGCACATATTATTGACCTTCTCATCCTTCGTTGTCAGTTGGCTTCAGTGCACAAGAATGATATTCTCCTAAAGTAAACACACACACACACAGTGACAAGCATGTAGGCCTACATAAATGAATATCTGTTTTTGTGTTTCTAAATAATAAAACTGTGTGTGCTTAGTTTCTCAGAATTATAAGTGACTTGTTCTGGAAATGGCAAAATGCAAAGTAGTAACAAAAGATTATCTTGCTAATAAAGATATTTATTTGAGCATGACTTTACTAGTGTGTGAGATGAATGCAATTGTGTGGTAGTTTGAACTTTCTTTGGCATTGACTTTCTTTGGGATTGGAATGAAGACTGACATTTTCCAAACCTGTGGCCACTGCTGAGTTTTCCAAATTTGCTGGCATATTGAGTGCAGCACTTTCACAGCATCATTTTTCAGGATTTGAAATTGCTGAACTGGAATTCCATCACCTCCACTAGCTTTGTTCGTAGTGATGCTCTCTAAGGCCCACTTGACTTTACATTCCATGATGTCTGGCTCTAGGTGAGCGATCATGCCATCAGGATTATCTTGGTCTTGGAGATCTTTTTGTACAGTTCTGTGTATTCTTGCCACCTCTTCCTAATATCGTCTGCTTCTGTTAGGTCCATACCATTTCTGTCTTTATCGAGCCCATCTTTGCATGAAATGTTCCCTTGGCATCTCTAATTTTCTTGAAGACATATCTTGTTTTTCCTATTATGTTGTTTTCCTCTATTTCTTTGCACCAATCGCCGAGGAAGGCTTTCTTATCTCTCCTTGGTATTTTTTGGAACTCTGCATTCAGATGCTTATATCTTTCCTTTTCTCCATTGCTTTTCACTTCTCTTTTTTTTCACAGCTCTTTGTAAGGCCTCCTCAAACAGCCATTTTACTTTTTTGCATTTCTTTTCATCTCACACGCTAGTAAAGTCATGCTCAAAATTCTCCAAGCCAGGCTTCAGCAATATGTGAACAGTGAACTGCCAGATGTTCAAGCAGGTTTTAGAACAGGCAGAGGCACCAGAGATCAAATTGTCAACATCTGCTGGATCATGGAGAAAGCAAGAGAGTTACAGAAAAACATCTATTTCTGCTTCATTGATAATGCCAAAGCCTTTGACGGTGGATCACAATAAATTGTGGAAAATTCTGAAAGAGATGGGAATACCAGACCACCTGACCTGTCTCTTCAGAAACCTGTATGCAGGTCAGGAAGCAACAGTTAGAACTGGACATGGAACAACAGACTGGTTCCAAATAGGAAAAGGAGTTCGTCAAGGTTGTACATTGTCACCCTGCTTATCATGAGGAACGGTGGGCTGGAAGAAGCACAAGCTGGAATCAAGATAGCCGGGAGAAATATGAATAACCTCATATATGCAGATGACACCACCCTTATGGCAGAAAGTGAGGAGGAACTAAAATGCCTCTTGATGAAAGTGAAAGAGGAGAGTGAAAAGGTTGGCTTGAAGCTCAACATTCAGAAAACAAAGATCATGGCATCTGGTCCCATCACTTCATGGGAAATAGATGGAAAAACAGTGGAAACAGTGTCAAACTTTATTTTTTTGGGCTCCAAAATCACTGCAGATGCTGATTGCAGCCATGAAATTAAAAGACGCTTGCTCCTTGGAAGGAAAGTCATGACCAACCTAGATAGTATATTAAAAAGCAGAGACATTACTTTGCCAACCAAGGTCCGTCTAGTCAAGGTTGTTTTTTCCAGTGGTCATGTGTGGATGTGAGAGTTGGACTGTAAAGAAAGCTGATGGCCGAAGAATTGATGCCTTTGAACTGTGGTGCTGGAGAAGACTCTTGAGAGTCCCTTGGACTGCACGGAGAGCCAACCAGTCCATTCTTAAGGAGATCAATCCTGGGTGTTCATTGGAAGGACTGATGCTAAAGCTGAAACTCTGATAATTTGGCCACTTCATGCGACGAGTTGACTCACTGGAAAAGAGTCTGATGCTAGGAGGGATTGAGAGTGGGAGGAGGAGGCGAGGACAGAGAATGAAATGGCTGGATGACATCACCGACTCTATGGACATGAGTTTGAGTGAACTCCGGGAGTTGGTGATGGACAGGGAAGCCTGGCGTGCTGTGATTCATGGGGTCACAAAGAGTTGGACACGACTGAGTGACTGAACTGAACTGAACGGAATATATTTATAATTTACAAAACAGAGGTAGTAATTGCACACATTCATTGTGTTTTAAAAGCAAGTGATACAGATACAGATTTTTAGCAAGCTATTACTATTGAATGTAGCAACTAGTTTTGATATGGTTTGTTAGTTGCCAAGCCAAAGAGAAAATTATTTCTGAAGCTGTCCACTTACATTTTTAACTTGTGGAGCTTCAGTATCTACCCAAAAATGTGATAATGCTCCAAGATATCACTGTTATTTCCCCTTATCTATAAAAGGAGATAAATCCAGTCACATCTATTTGATATATCAATGTTTCTAAATGTTGCCCCCCCCCCCGTTAGTTATCTCTTCTCTCTAAAAAAGGTTTTGTTTTTTTTTCAATTAGGCAGGAGGGAGAGAAAAAAGAGAGGATTCTTAATTTCTGCCTCAATCTTTTCAACATATAGTAGTTTCAGGATTTATCCAACTTCTGCCTAGAAATTTTCCTGGAATTTTGTTGTTGCTGTTATTATAGTTCTCTTTCTTTTAACCTTCCCTGTATTCAATCATTTCCATTAGATTTTAGCAGTTTATAATGGCTGTATTATCTGAGAATCTTGGTAATTTGTTGTTTACTTGGTTCTCAATAAGAGTTGGTTTTTCCTTCACTTTATTATCAGAATTGGTCACATGTCATCTGCTTGTTTTCTCCCAAGGAGAAAGTGGTACTGCACCTCCCTATCCATCTGGAAATAACCAGCTCCATATAAATGTGAACAAAACTGACATATATTTTTATGGGAATAAACTTTAAAAGCAATGGTTCAAGCTTCATCATATTTTTTAACTTTGAGTACTGGTGACAAGTCATATTTCTGCAATGATCTGTTGCCTGTCTATATGAAGGATGATTATATATACTTGGAATTTTGAAAATTATATAACTACAGAAATAAACCACAGAACTAATAATTGTGATTTTCCTTGTCCAGAATGAATACAAATTTATTGTTATTTTGATTACCTGAATAACACAAGCTTATTGTAATAAACTGCACAATCTCAATAAAACAAAGGGAAAAATAGAATGATTTACTCTGTGATTTCCATAATTAACAACGATGATGATTTTTGTACTGACCGTTTCTAATATGTGTATGTGTAAGGTTTAAGGTGTACAATACTTGTGCTTTTATAGCAGATACTCACTTTTACAAAAATTTAAATCCTTTGCCTTTTCCCCTAACTTTCCTATCCCCACTCTCATCTCTAGGAAAATATATTTAAAAAAACCATGACTTGTGAATATTCTCATCACTTTTTCCAAGCTCATCTTATTATATGTAAAGATTTCAATAATATCTTTTATCAACTCAACAAAGCATATTATGGATTTGATCTGATATGCACATCAATGATGCCTAATAATTACTAGTATCATTGTACAGTATCATTTATTAAAACACATTCCCAGTGAGAGGCACTTTTCAATCTAAGAAATTATTTTTCTGTAGAGTAATTGCTGGGCCAAACTATGCATAACATTTTAATTAATATATATCTCTTAATTTTTAAAATTTCTGTGACAACTCTATGGAACTGAATAATATGCTTTCAAATAAATGATATAACAGTCTGTAAAATCCCAGACCACCTGACCTGCCTCTTGAGAAACCTGTATGCAGGTCAGGAAGCAACAGTTAGAACTGGACATGGAACAACAGACTGGTTCCAAATAGGAAAAGGAGTACGTCAAGGTTGTATATTGTCACCCTGCTTATTTAACTTATATGCAGAGTACATCGTGAGGAACTCTGGGCTGGAAGAAGCACAAACTGGAATCAAGATTTCTGGGAGAAATATCAATAATCTCAGATATGCAGATGACACCACCCTTATGGCAGAAAGTGAAGAGGAACTAAAAAGCCTCTTAATGAAAGTGAAAGAGGAGAGTGAAAAGTTTGGCTTGAAGCTCAACATTCAGAAAACAAAGATCATGGCATCTGGTCCCATCACTTCATGGGAAATAGATGGGGAAACAGTGGAAACAGTGTCAGACTTTATTTTTCTGGGCTCCAAAATCACTGCAGATGCTGATTACATCCATGAAATTAAAAGACGCTTACTCCTTGGAAGGAAAGTTATGCCCAACCTAGATAGCATATTAAAAATCAGAGACATTTCTTTGCCACCGAAGGTCCATCTAGTCAAGGCTATGGTTTTTCCTGTGGTCATGTATGGATGTGAGAGTTGGACTGTGAAGAAAGCTGATTGCCGAAGAATTGATGCTTTTGAACTGTGGTGCTGGAGAAGACTCTTGAGAGTCCCTTGGACTGCAAGGAGATCCAACCAGTCCATTCTAAAGGAGATCAATCCTGTGTGTTCATTGGAAAGACTGATGCTGAAGCTAAAACTCCAATACTTTGGCCACCTCATGCGTCGAGTTGACTCACTGGAAAAGGCTCTGATGCTGGGAGGGATTGGGGGCGGGTGGAGAAGGGGACGACAGAGAATGAGATGGCTGGAGGGCATCACCGACTCTGTGGACATGAGTTTGAGTGAACTCCGGGAGTTGGTGATGGACAGGGAGGCCTGGCATGCTGTGATTCATGGGGTCGCAAAGAGTCAGACATGACTGAGTGACTGAACTGAACTGAACTGAATACAACTGGGCCTATTATAGCAATTCTTGTCTAAAGTTCTTACTACAATAGAACATTTCACAATAAGGTTATAGAATTCCCAAGTGAATGATTTGTTATTTGTTGACCCATACAGAACTTTACAACTGGAGAAAGAAAGGTCTCTTAGTGTTACAAGTAATTTTTATTCTGGTAATAACTAACACTTTATAGACAGATAAATTGAGCTTAAGATAAATATTGAATATTTATAACAAATATATAAGAAATCAAGTTCTGAAATACAACTTATTATTTCAATGAATGAACTAAGGTATTTGCATGGCCATTGTCTCAGTGCCATTATGACATCCTTGTTCCTTAGACTGTATATCATGGGTTTAAACACAGGCATCACAATCGTGTAGAAGTGAGAAAGCACTTTGTCAGTTACTGCTAAGCCTTGGGGTTTGGGTCTTAAATATGTGACAAGGCCTGATCTGAAGAACAACACCACAACCATAAGATGAGATGAGCAGGTGGAAAAGGCTTTGCCCCAACTTGTGGCTGATGGCAATTTAAGGATTGTGGAGATGATTTTGCCATAGGAGACAAGTATCAACAGAAATGGAACCAAAACAGTGCAGCAACTGTGAAGACTAACATTTCACTCAGAAAAGTGTGCCCACAGGCCAGCCTGAGTGTGGGAGGGATGTCACAGAAGATATGGTTGACAGGGTTAGAACCACAAAAGGGCAGAGAGAAAATCTGTCCTGTCTGGCCTATTTGAATTGGGATTCCACTGATCCAGGAGCCAGCCACCAGCTGCACATGCCAGTCACACACCTTGTAGCTCATGATTAGAGGATAGTGCAGAGGGCTACAAATGGCCAAGTAGTGGTCATAGGTCATCACAGCCAGATGGAAGCATCAGTGGCTCCAAGTATAAGAATGAAGCACGTTTGTGTGGCACAAGCAACTAAACAATCTGTTCTTCTTTGTGTCCAAAGACTAACGAGCATTCTGAGGAGTGTAATAGACACACAGCAGATTTCCAAAAGGGAAAAGTTGCCAAGGAAAAAATACATGGGGGTCTTCAGACCAGGGTCTAGTTTTGTTATCAGAAATATGATGCCATTGCCCATCAAGATAATTATATAGATGAGTAAGAACAGTCCAGATAAAAATGTCTGGAGATGAGGAACATCAGCAGAGTCCAAGAGAACAAACTCCATCAGTTTAGTGAGATTACCTTCTGGTGCTTTTTTTTGGTGTTCCATCTGTGAAAAAGTGGAAATATATAATCTGCTTTATATTTTTCCATCAGGGATCAGTGCCTGTTTTATAAATTGTATCACGATATCCAGACTGATTTCCAAGATCAATGCAATTGTTTCTAATTTAAGAATTTTATTATATATGCATTTCTCCTTTCTCAGTTTATAATCCATGTGTTATCACCATATACTCTCCCTTGAAATATCTTTTAGGGCATTCTTTTCGAATACAGTCCAAATTCAAAAAAGTTTAAGTGTTAGTCGTTCAGTTGTGTCTGACTCTCTGATCCCATGGACTGTAGCCCACCAGGCTTCACCGCCCATAGGATTTCCTAGGCAAGAATAGTGGAGTGGGTTGTCATTTCCCTCTCCAGGGGATCTTCCCCACCCAGGGATCAAACCCGGGTCTCCCACAGTGCAGGTGGATTATCAACTGAGCCACCAGGGAAACCCCAAATGCCCTGATCAGCATAGGCATTGGACAAACTGATAATCATTGAAGATAGACCCACAGTATTGCTACGTGATCCCAGTTTTAAATACTTACATTATTTTGTGGCCGTGTCTCATGGCTTATGGGATCTTAGTACTCCAACCAGAGACTGAAGTGATAGTACAGAGTCCTAATCGTTGGACTTCTAGGGAATTCCCTTAAATATTTACAATTTTTTGGCAAATTTACTGTATATCTCTATAACTTTCCTGTACATTCTTCAGTAGAACTATTAATATAACAGAAATTACCTTCCTTATGTATTTTCAGCTACATATTTCAATTCTTCATTTCCTTCCTATCACTTGATGATCTTGATCGTACATGTTCTTATATACAATTCACATTATTAGGCAGTTTACAAAAAAATGAGAGAATATTTTATTTTATTGTACATAGGGGAATAAAATACATATATTTCTGTAAGATAGTATGTGGGGGCTATAAGAGGGGTTTATTCTGGAAAAGTTCTGTGGAATAGATACAGATAGAAGCAATTAAGAGGGTCACTCTGGGAAAACAGAAGTCACCTGGAATGTGTTCACTAGCTGTGTAAGATACTTCCTATTATGCTTTACCCTGTGTTTTGTGTGCTTCTCGGATGTCTTTGTTCCTCAAAAAATAATAATAATAATTCAGATAACAGTTTCTAAACTCACTTTTCTTGAACAAGGATACTGAGATTTAGCAATGATGGAAATATTGATCATTTGCACATTGGTTCTGTGATTGCAAATCAGTGCCTATTTTTTAAATCATACTTAAGTTTGAATCCTAACTCCGTTATTTATTATCTGTTATATTAAGTAATTGTTTAAATTTTCTGTTTGCTTTCTTATTTGAGATAATTAAATATTATATAGTTGATAAAATTACCTATCACTTTTAATATGTTTAAGTTATGGTCCTATAACTATAATTATTAATATGGCATAATGTTCTTAAATCTTTAGTTGCCAGGGTTGTAACACACTCCCTAGAAAAAATTGTTTTTGGTAGAGTTATTGAGTTACTTGTTGATGATTATATTTTTGCATTTTTTTTTCCTTTCATCAGAGCCAGGAATAGAATACAGTCTGAGCTAAATAAGGAATGAGACTCCTCAGAGCATGCACTCAGTTTCAGGGCTGACCCTGCATTGCACCATTGTTAAAGGGACTGCCTCATTAAATATTACACTCCAGGCATCACTTGACTCAACATGATTCCCAACCCTGCTTCTCATTTCCCCATCATTTATGTTTTGAGTTTTTCCATGAAAGCACAGTCTAAATATAGTGTCATGGACAAAAAATACAATCCTGACAAGATGGCCTGCAATCGAATCATAGCTTCACTTGCGTGCTTTGTGACAATGCGAACTGCTTAATCTTCCTGTGCCGTAGATCAGTTCAGTTCAGTCGTGTCCGACTCTTTGCGACCCCATGAATCACAGCATGCCAGGCCTCCCTGTCCATCATCAACTCCTGGAGTTCACTCAAACTCATGTCCATCGAGTCGGTGATGCCATCCAGCCATCTCATTCTCTGTCTTCCCCATCTCCTCCCGCCCCCAATCCCTCCCAGCATCAGAGTCTTTTCCAGTGAGTCAACTCGTCGCATGAGGTGGCCAAAGTATTGGAGTTTCAGCTTAAGCATCAGTCCTTCCAATGAACAGCCAGGATTGATCTCCTCTAGAATGGTCTGGTTGTATCTCCCTGTATTCCAAGGGACTCTCAAGAGTCTTCTCCAGCACCACAGTTCAAAAGCATCAAATCTGCTTCTGTTTGGTCCATACCATTTCTGTCCTTTATCGAGCCCATCTTTGCATGAAATGTTCCCTTGATATCTCTAATTTTCTTGAAGAGATCTCTTGTTTTTCCTATTCTGTTGTTTTCCTCTATTTCTTTGCATTGATCGCTGAGGAAGGCTTTCCTATCTCTCCTTGCTATTCTTTGGAACTCTGCAGTCAGATGCTTATATCTTGCCTTTCCTCCTTTGCTTTTTGCTTCTCTTCTTTTCACAGGTATTTGTAAGGCCTTCTCAGACAGTCATTTTGCTTTTTTGAATTTCCTTTCCATGGGCATGATCTTGGTCCCTGTCTCCTGTACAACGTCATGAACCTCCGTCCATAGTTCATCAGGCAGTCTATCTATCAGATCTAATACCTTAAATCTATTTCTCACTTCTACTGTATAATCATAAGGGATTTGATTTAGGTCATATCTGAATGGTCTAGTGGTTTTCCCTACTTTCTTCAATTTATGTCTGAATTTGGCAATAAGGAGTTCATGATCTTAGACACAATCAGCTCCTGGTCTTGTTTTTGCTAACTGTAAAGAGCTTCTCCATCTTTGGCAGCAAAGAATACAATCAATCTGATTTCGGTGTTGACCATCTGGTGAGGTCCATGTGTAGAGTCTTCTCTTGTGTTGTTGGAAGAGGGTGTTTGATATGACCAGGACGTTCTCTTGGCAAAACTATATAAGCCTTTGCCCTGCTTCCTTTCGTGCTCCAAGGCCAAATTTGCCTGTTACTCCTGGTGTTTCTTGACTTCCTACTTTTGTATTCCAGTCCCCTATAATGAAAAGGACATCTTTTTGGGGTGTTAGTTCTAAAAGGTCTTGTAGGTCTTCATAGAACCATTCAACTTCGGCTTCTTCAGCATTACTGGTTGGTGCATAACCTTGGATTACTCTAATATTTAATGGTTTGCCTTGGAAACGAACAGAAATCATTCTGTCCTTTTTAAGATTGCATCCAAGGACTGAATTTCAGACTCTTTTGTTGACCATGATGGCTACTCCATTTCTTCTAAGGGATTCCTCCCCACCGTAGTAGATATAATGGTCATCTGAGTGAAATTCACCCATTCCAGTCCATTTTAGTTCACTGATTCCTAGAATGTCTACGTTCACTCTTGTCATCTCCTGTTTGACCACTTCCTAACATTCCAGGTTCCTATGCAATATTGCTCTTTACAGCATCGGTCCTTGCTTCTGTCACCAGTCACATCCACAACTGGGTATTGGTTTTGCTTTGGCTCCATCCCTTCATTCTTTCTGGAGTTATTTCTCCACTGATCTCCAGTAGCATACTGGGTACGTAGGTACCCACTACCAACCTGGGGAATTCCTCATTCAGTATCCTATCATTTTTCCTTTTTATACTGTTCATGGTGTTCTCAAGGCAAGTATATTGAAGTGGTTTGCCATTCCCTTCGGCTGCAAAACTGACTAACAATTTATTAATAGTTAGAATTGTTTTATGAATTAATTCATTTGATACATGTAAAGCAAATCAAAGATGTTTTGGCATTCATAGAAAGTCTATTTAAAAGCTATCTATTATGTTTGTCATTATAAACTAAATTTTACCATACATTGACATGAATCCGCCCCGGGTGTACATGAGTTCCCCTTCCTGAACCCCCCTCCCACCTCCCTCCTCCCTTTATCCTCCCTCTGGGTCATCCCCGCACACCAGCCCCCGAGCATCCTATAACACGCATCGACCCTGAACTGGTGATTCGTTTCACATATGACAACATACATGTTTCAATGCCATTCTCATGTCAATGTATGGCAAAACCAACCAATATAATATTGTAAAACAATTAGCTTCCAATAAAAAAAAAAGAGAGGAAAAAAATGAAAGAAAATGATAGGGAAAACTCTTAAGGCAACAGGAAGCATTTAGAAGTGAGATACTGTTGTAGCATTGTTACTATTTTGAGTCATTGTACTAATAATATTGAAGCTGTTCAGAATCAGAGAGAGGCATTTAAGGCCAAAATTAATGAAAAGCTTTTTGTTAAGGCTGTTAGTCAACGCTTTTCACCTGGACAATATCTATTGTATAAAACATATTACTAAAAATTGGTATCTCATTTTTGGTAGAATATTATTTTAAAATATCTGCTGCCATATATATTATTAAAGCAACTGACTCCTTAAAAATAAATAAATAAGAAAAAATAAAGTCAAAAAAAAAAAGAAAAAAAGAAACTAAATTTTATTCTTCTACATTTCACTCTCTGTTTTACCACTATGAAAAACTGATCTCTAATTTACCTTGTCTTTGTATAACATGGTTAATGAGGGAATGAAATAAGATATTAAAACCATCATCATAGTGATATAAAACTCCCAGACTCTTAGATGTGAATTCTTCAAGAATTTTCTGCCAATAATTTCAATAATATTATCACCTCTACTCTGTAGAACTAATAGGGAGAACACACACGAATTTGTAGCAAATAGTGTTGCAATTCCTTTCATTTACCTTTTATTTTCCCACTGATATTACATGATCTGGGACCGAAGGACTGAGACTATTTTCATACTTGAGAACAATATAGAAAGTAGAAAATGCTTTCTTACTTAATATAGTGTTCATTATTTGATTCTGAAATTTAGAAAAGGAAGAGACACTTTTAAAATTGTCATTCTGATGTACACCCGGGGCAGATTCATGTCAATGTATGGCAAAACCTATACAATAATGTAAAGTAATTAGCCTCCAATTAAAATAAATAAATTTAAAAAATTAAAATAAATAAAATAAATTTAAAAAAATAAATTTACATCTAAACACAAAATAAAATAAAATTGTCAATCTGAAAAGGGAGAAAAAATTAATATGCAAAATAATAGAATTTTAATCTTTATTATTTTATGAACAAAAACATTTAGTATGAGCAATTTCACCCACTACTTGAATAAAATTATTTCCAGTGCTATATAAAATACAGTTTCTAATTGTATAGATACAACATTTTGGTGATCAAAACTTGTATGACATGAAATAGGTAAGATTTGAGTTTGAATTTTCCAAGAGTACAACATGGTGTATTTCAAGTATATTTGTATATCTGATAAAAACTCGCAATGTAATCCTTGAAAATAATTTAAAAACAATGTTGACTTAAAGCTATCTTTATTATTTTATAAATCCTGAATTCTATAATTTTCTTTCTTCAAAATAATTGTTCTTTGAATTCCCCAATGGTTGTAACTTTATTTTATGTGTTATGTCATTTTAAATCTCTTATTATAATATCAAACTGAATAAACATATATAAATTCTGTTACAATGTGTTGACTCGAAGTTTTCTTTAATATCATCTATACCTAGTCTTTAATTATTACATTTTTTGACATTTCAAAGTGACTTAGTACCATTATTTATTATTATTTAATTGGAAATTTTATTTAATATATTAAGAAATATATATAAGTTGCTTTAATGAACCAAAACATTTGCTGCCATGTTAAAATTTATAATTTACACATGTTTTAGTGTGTAGATTAGTAATTTAAAATAAGAAGTAAACCTTACTATAATTATCTTCACATTTACCTTTCTTTCTCGAGATGATGCTGATTTTTCTCACTAGAGAAGGTCAGAATATTTAAGTTCCTGTGAGGAAAAGTCTGATGCTAGGAGTGATTGGGGGTTGGAGGAGATGGGGACGACAGAGAATGAGATGGATGGATGGCATCACCGACTCGATGGACATGAGTTTGAGTGAACTCCGGGAGTTGATGATGGACAGGGAGGCCTGGCATGCTGTGAGTCATGGGGTCGCACAGAGTCGGACATGACTTAGCGACTGAACTGAACTGAAGTGAAATTACTTGTTTCATCAAAGTTATTCAACTGGCCTTTAAATATTCTGTTATTTCTAAACATAAAGTGCTCTTTAAAAGTAGTTATCTCTACCCAAGAGATCTCAGCCACCTGGCACATTTAAATTTCCAATTAAAATCATCACTTCGTGAATTTTCTGACATATTTTTTTTAAATTTTCCCAGATAGCTCTCACTCTACTCAGAAAACGTTTTTCTTCAGCCTCTTCAGGGAAAAGGACACAGTGCATTTTATTTCTTAGATGTGAGCAGGGTGCTAAGTAATATTGTTTGTGGGCTCCTCAGGTGGTACACTTGTTAAAAAATTGGCCTGCCAGTGCAGGAGATGCAAGAGGTCAATGCAGAAGATGCAAGAGACACAGGTTTGATCCCTGGGTCAGGAAATTCACCTGGAGTAGGAAATGGCAACTCACTCCAGAATCCTTGCTGGAAGAATTCCATGGACAGAGGAGCCTGGTAGACTAGAGAGTCATACATGAGTGAGCACACACACTCACACAGTATTATTGGGGTCGATCCAAAACAGACATGCATCCAATTCTTACCTTAACTATTATGAATGCATTATGCAGAGCCTTTCTATGATATGTTCCTTGATTCCTAGTTACAGGACAGATCTATGTAATAGTTATAATACATATTCTGATGGCAAATATTTTTATGTGCAAAATTAGTGTGTTAGGTTAATTAAGGTTTATGATTTCTTCAGCAACCTGAGATTCAGCTGATGAATGTATTCAGTTCAGTTCAGTTCAGTTGCTCAGTCGTGTCCGACTCTTTGTGACACCATGAACCACAGTACCAGGCCTCCCTGTCCATCACCAACTCCTGGAGTTCACTCAAACTCATGTTCATCAAGTTGGTGATGCTATCCAGCCATCTCATTCTCTGTCGTCCCCGTCTCCTCCCACCCCCAATCCCTCCTAGCATCAGACTCTTTTCCAGTGAGTCAACTCGTCGCATGAGGTGGATTTAAAAATTTAACCCAAGGTTAATTGTAGTAGGAGAAAATTTTTCCTCTCTTTTGCAGCCCACCACCAATTTTTTCCAAATTTATTTCACATGTTCAAGGTGTGAATACTTTCAGACTCTAGTTGCAATAAAATGAGACTCTGGAATAAGTCCAGCTGAGATCATGAGAAAGATGCTAAGCAAAAACTTTGTGAGTTATATGCTTCAAATGCGGAGAAATTTCTCCAACATAAAGATTGTTTAAAAATCTTGGCTTAGAGCCAGTTTCTCATGACCTAAAAGATTGGATATCGGTTCCAATTATTTAGTAAATAGTGATTTCTTAAGGTTTATGATTATGAAGAGAAAATATTTACAAGAGAGGGACACATATAGTAATGTGACAGTGGGAGTGATTTGGAAGGTTAATTAAAAAGTATCAGGAGACTCATGGCAAAGATCACAGAAGGCCCGTGAGTAGTGGGTGGTGGGTCAGGCTTATCACGGGGACCGTATGTGATAAAGGACAGAGGGGAGTGAGAGGCCAGCCAGGATGAGTATCGGGGTCCAGCCTCGATATGGCCCAGGGTATCCTCGGGATGAACGGCGTCGGCGTCAGAGAGAGAGAGAGAGAGAGAGAGAGAGAGAGACAGGGGCTGATGATTCCTTGGTTTACGCTGGAAACCAATAAAACCCCAGCACGGGACTTGCTCTATTTACGTAGGCCGCAGGCGCCCTCTCGAATCACTGGAGGCACCCCACCAGGGCACCCCCTCGAGTGGGTCTTAGAAGCCCAGGCAGATAAGTAAACTCAGAGGGCCCAGCGCTCCAAGGATCTCAACCAGAAAAAGGAGAATAGAGAAAAGGATGGAAAAAGAGAAAGAACGACAAGGGGAGACCAAGCTTCAGTGAGCAAGGCCCAAAACTTTATTTTCCAGTGCTGCTTTTATACCCTAAGTTGTGCACATAAAAAACAGAGAAAGAGAGGTATAGAGTCACACCAAAATCACGCGGGGTCAGCAGTCTTGACCCTTATCAGGATCAGGGCTCATTTTTGTATGTCTCGTGATATACAAAAGTTTTGGGTGGTTTACATCATCTTCTGGCCAGATGGCCTGCTAACAGTTTATGGCCCTCTCTCCTAACAAAGGTTAGTTAGCTAGAAAAAGGCTTATATTCTTTTAAGTTGATTTTCCTAAAGTCAGGTGCTATACACATGACAAGGTTACATTCCTATAAGGTACAGGTGTAGTGAGCTACAAGAAAGGAATTTATTAACTTAAGATCTGATGTGGTTAAATCAAAGGCTACTACTTATATTCTCTTGTATGTGATTAATATATTTCCAAGGATACAATAGATAGAGGAAACTTTGCAGCAAGCATTGATTCAACAATGAAATCTTTTTTAGTACTACTCTAATGATTTTAACTTCAACAGATTCCTGTATTTTAGAATATCAGACTTTCTGTCCTTGCATGGCTGGGAGGCTATAAACAGTCACACTCATAGTTGTAAGAGCCCGGACAAACTTGTCATGCAAGTTAGAAAGCTATCAGAGGGGCTTGGATTGGAACACTCCTATTAAGCCGAGGAGAACTTTTAAACTACAGCTCTGAATTAATGTTTTCAGAGAAAGGTGGTTGGGGGAAAACCCCGTAAGTATTAGAGGACTTGGTAAGAGGTGTAAGATAGTAAATCAGTCAGATTCTGGTTTTCTTTGGGGTAGATGCTCAGGTAGGTCCAGGGGGCTCCTCGAGTCCTGATTAGCCTTTGCCCGTCAGGCCTCTTCCCCAGTTGACCTTTGCCACGGGTAGGATTTCCCTCGCTGGCTCCCGGCAGATAAGCTCCTGCAGGGGCTCATCCAAGAAATAGCTAGTGTTGGGAAGTAGTTACAAGACCTCGTGATTCGCAGAATGCAGTACTATGTATGGGCTTCTCATGTGGCTCAGTGGTAAAGATTCTGCCTACCAGGCAGGAGAGGCTAGGGACGCAGGATTGAGTCCTGGGTCAGGAAGATCCCTGGGAGTGGGAAATGGGAATCCACTCCAGTATTCTTGCTTGAGAAATCCCAGGGACAGAGGAGCCTGGTGGGCTATCGTCCATGGCATCTGACAAAGAATCCGACCCAGCTGAGCAGCTAAACACAGCTCAGCGCAGTATCATGCATAAATAAAGAAGCCTTCTGCTGAAATAGAATAGAAATTCCAGAAAAGGCTCACATATACATGAAAATCTGTCATTGACTAAAATAGCCTACCAAATTGGTAAAGCATGGGCATTTAAAATAACTGTTATTCAGACAACTGGGCAGGCTTAGAGGGGAAAAAAAAAGAAAAAAACAGTATACGTATTTTTGACAACTATCCCACAAGAAGATAAACCCTAAATGATACACAATTTTGTATATTTTAGAGTGAAATGATTACAGTATTCTAAGAAATGGGTTTTGTAATTTTGGAGTAAGAAAAGTTTAACTCATTAAAATTTACAATGCAGGACACACACACAGTCAAACAAACAAACAAACAAAACTGTGTAAAAATAAATGATTCTAGATGCTAAAAAGTAGCAAGCCCCATAAGTATCAAATATAATTAATATAATGGAAAAAAATGTTACAACTGATTTCAAATAAAATGATCTTGGCTCCTTCTTTAATACAGAGAAAAAGCCCAAAGTATAAATTTTAAAAATGGGCAAAACAGATGAATTAACAATTCACAGAAGAAAATTATCCCTTCGGCATACAGACAACAGCTTCATTTGTAGAAAAATATATAATAAATAAACTGTAATCTGAACAATGATACAGTGTTAAAAAATCTGAGACATTTTCCTATGCATTGTGTATGTGTGGAGAGGAATGCCCAATTGACCAATATCACAATTGTGCTCACTCTGAGTTAATCAGTAAGTATGCACACATACTAAGTTATGCAGTAGCATGATATTGCAACAAATTTGTGCTTGAAAAATTGTGACTATTTTATGACTTAATGAGCCTTGATTTCCAGTGAGTCAACTCGTCGCATGAGGTGTCCAAAGTATTGGAGTTTCAGCTTTAGCATCAGTCCACTGGAAAAGACTCTGATGCTGGGAAAGGTTGGGGACGGGAGGAGAAGGGGACGACAGAGAATGAGATGGCTGGATGGCATCACCGACTCTGTGGAGATGAGTTTGAGTGAACTCCGGGAGTTGGTGATGGACAGGGAGGCCTGGCGTGCTGTGATTCATGGGATCGCGGAGAGTCGGACACAACTGAGCTACTGAACTGAACTGAGCTTTGATTTCGATATTTTCATCTATTCTTTTTTCTCCCACAGTTATATGATATCTTTAAAATATGTTCTATAATTTATCAAAACCTTCTAGTGCTTGAAAGTAGACTGGGTTATTGCGACCCAGTGCCTCTTAACCACAAATGAGAGTTATTTGTTTTTAATTGTTTTAGAGGTTGGAAAATTAAACTTGGCTTTAAGTATGTCCTTTCATAAAGATATTGATTTATTTTTCAAAGCAATTCTCTAACACCACCAGTCTTGAATCATATTTTCGTTGCTTACTACTTTTTTATAATAAAAAGTAATTCATTTTTCTAAATTAGTTTCATAAAAAATGGAAGCATAGCCAAAAGTAAGAAAGAGTATTATGCTTTTTTACCATGATAGAATATGCTCATTAAATAAAACTTAAGAAATAGGGGGAATTATGTATATATGTATGATAGATGGTGTTCTAAATACTGCTTTTTACCTTAACAAAAAGGGTATGCACAGTATGATTATGATTTGGTTTGCTTAAAAATATGCTTAATCCTTGCTGTATGTAATTGCATTTTATTCATTTCTATAGCTCCTTGTTTTTCCTCTGTGTGAAATTATCACAATTACAGTCAATTCTAGTTTGATAAAGATTTGACATTAAGAATGATGCAAAATGAGCATTCTCAGATGCGTCCCTTGGAATACATGTGTACATATTTCTTCTGGTACATGGATAAGGGTAAGCTTTTCTTGATGAAGGCAGGCTGTGTGCTAATATGCTGTACAATTCACACACCAGCATCAGGTGAGAGCTTTCATTACTCCACATCCTTTATGTATGTGATAGGGTGAGTCTTTTTATTTAACCCTTGCAATGAATGTGTCACAGATTTCATTTGGTTTTAATCTGGTTTTGATTTGCATTTCAATTCAGTTCAGTTCAGTTCAGTCGCTCAGTCGTGTCCTACTCTCTGCGACCCCATGAATCACAGCACGCCAGGCCTCCCTGTCCATCACCAACTCCCGGAGTTCACTCAGACTCAAGACCACAGAGTCGGTGATGCCATCCAGCCATCTCATCCTCGGTCGTCCCCTTCTCCTCCTGCCCCCAACCCTTCCCAGCATCAGAATCTTTTCCAGTGAGTCAGCTCGTCGCATGAGGTGGCCAAAGAATTGCAGTCTCAGCTTTAGCATCAGTCCTTCCAATGAACACCCAGGATCGATCTCCCTAAGAATGGACTGGTTGGATCTCCTTGCTGTACAAGGGACTCTCAAGGGTCTTCTTACTGGTTGCTAATGAGTTATTTTCTTATTTTTTCTGGGCATTTAGATTATTCTGTCTTTTGAAATGCATCTTTAAGTCTGTTGTCAATTTCTTCTCTGAATTTTTGATGCTTTTGATTTAGAGCATTCCTTTAAGTATAGTGTATTTAAACATTTTATGTTGAAAAGTTTCACTCTGAATAGCAGTATTTCTTAGTCCAGGAAGGGCAACAGATTAATGTTTACATTATGACTAATAATTTTATCAAAAACACTTTTCTCAAACCAACATCATGAAGTTAATAAACATTATCTTGGAAGATTCATTGTTATGCATTTTACTTAAATTTACAAATTATCTGAGATTACATTTTAAAATAAATTTTGTGAAATGAGGGTCAAGCTCTCTTTTTTTGCACCATTATTAATAGTTAAATTAATATAATTTATTAAAATGCCATCTTTTCTACATTTTCTGTTGTATTAACTTTTGCTTATTCAAGTATGTGCATTTTCTATAGTCATTCAACAAGTATTCTCTAAAACTTTCCATATGCAGTAATCTTTGCTAGCTGAAATCTTTAGGTTTTAAGTAAGTTATAGCAATACAGAGGGAGACAAAATAGAATATACATTATGAATTTTGGATAAAAATATTGGAAGGCCAATTGATAGATAAAATATACTATATTGTTTTAGTACTTTGGCCACCTGATGTAGAGAGCCAACTCAATGTAAAAGACCCTGATGCTAGTAAAGATGAAGGCAAAAAGGAGGAGACAATGGAGGATGAAATGGTTGGATATTAATAGTGTCACTGACTCAATTTACATGAATCTGAGCAAATTCCGAGAGACAGTGGAAGACTGAGGAGAGCGGTGTGCTACGGTCCATGAAGACACAGAGTCGGACATGACTTACCAACTGAACAACAACAAATCAAATAAGCAGTGAGTTTTTGCTGACAGAGACTAGTTCATTAAATATGAGATAAGCAAAAAAAATAATTTCTTATAAATACAAACACTAGGGAGATAATCCTGATATCAGGAAGTCAAGCATCAAATGGCAGGATCATGAGGATAATCAATTTATATTAATAAAGGAAGCAAAATTTCAAATAATGTCTGATTAAGATAACTGCAGAACTAAGTGGGGAAAAAGATCATTGGCTCAAAGCAGTGGATAAGATGTTAAACATTAAGGCAGTCATTTTCTCAAGGTTGTCGTGACATTCTTATTCCTCAGAATATATATCATGGGATTCAATATCAGGGTAACATGGTATAGAAAGGAGAAAAAAATCTTTCCTATAAAAATGTTGGAATCGTGTCATAAATATGTAATGGTTCTGTGTCCACAACATAAAGGCACAACTATGGGGCTTCCTACGTGGCCCTAATGGTAAAGAACTTACCTATCAATGCAGGAGACATAAAGAGATGCAGGTTCATTCCCTGGGTAGGCAACATCCCCTGGAGAAAGGCACAGAAGCCCATTCCAGTGTTCTTACCTGGAGAATCCCGTGGACAGAGGAGCTGGCTGGGTTACAGTTCACGGGGTTGCAAAGAGTCAGACACTACCGAAGAGACTTAGTGCACATGCATGATGTGAACTGAGCAGGTGGAGAAATCTTTGGCTCATCCCGCTGCTGATGGCAACACAGGATGGAGAAGTGATTTTACTGTAGGAGCCAAGTGTCAACTGAAAAGGGGTCATGACAAACGATTCACTAATGGTACAACTGTAGAGAAGACTAGTGTCTCATTCAGAAAAACAGTCCCACAGCCCAGCTTGCAGTTAGATCCAAAAATGACAGAGGGGAAATCTGGCATGTTTGCCTTATCCTGGCTGTAACAACCCTGATCCAAGAGCCAAGTGTCATCAGCTGAACACAGAGCTCCTGGTTTATAAGTAGGGGAAGTTGCGGAAGTTACAGTTGGCCACATAGCAGTCACAGGCCACAACTGTCAAGACGAAATATTCTGTGTCCCCAAGAATACAAATAAAACATACCTTTGTAGGGCAGGCAAAAAATATATTTTTTCTGACTGTGAAGGTTTATGAATGTTCTAGATTTCCAGGAAGGAAAAGTTACTGGGGAAAAAACACATGGGAATTTGAGAGCCTGGTCAACTCTGATTATAAGAGTATTGTTGCTTCTCACCGGGATAATCACATAAAAAAGGGAAATACTACAAAGAGAAACACTCAGACATTGGGAATACAGAAAAATCGAAAAGAACCAGTGTTATCACTGAAGTGAGATGTGCTTCTTGTTTGTTTGTGTGTGTGTGTTTAATGTTCTTTCTGTGAAAAGAGTGAAATCAATAGTTTTTATTTTTACTTTCTATAGTAATTTTATTTTATATATTAGAGTTAGTTAGTCAAGTCGCTTAGTCATGTCCGACTCTTTGGGACACCGTGGACTGTAGACTCCCAGACTCCTCCATCCATGGGATTCTCCAGGCAAGAATACTGGAGTGGGTTGCCATTTCCTTCTCCAGGGTATCTTCCTGACCCAGGGATCGAACCCAGATCTCCCGCATTGCAGGCATACGCTTTAACCTCTGAGCCACCAGGAAAGACCAATATAGTATAGCTATATATAAATGTATATTTGTTGTTGCTGTTCAGTCTTCCAGTCATGTCCCACTCTTCACAACCCCATGGACTGAAGCACTCCAGGCCACCCTGTCCCTCACCATCTTCCGGAGTTTGCCCAAGTTCATGTCCATTGCATCCGTGATACCATTCAGCTATCTCATCTTCTGATGCCCTCTTTTCCTTCTGCCCTCAATCTTTCCCAGTATTGGGTGCATCAGGTGGCCAAAGTATTGGAGCTTCAGCATCAGTCCATTCAAAGAATATTGAAATATATATGTTTATATTATATAAAATGCATATTATACATATGTAAAAGTGTCCATGTACATATGTATCCTATGATATATATGTATCATAATCTTAAATTTATCTCTGTTTTTAACTATTATTAAAGCCATTTTAGTCCTTTTTCAAAGACATGACCAAACATTATATAATCTGGCTCTGTTTAGTTCATAAAAAATGTGTTATTTCTTTCAAATATCAAATATTATTTGGCTGGTATTAAAATTTCTCTGTTAGCTACTAAATATTCTGTAAAATGTTTGGAGGCAATAAGAAAAGAAATGAAGAAGAAAAGAAGTAATTTTCTTCCATATGTAGTTTTTATTTTCTGAATAAAATTTATTATTTTTGTGATGTGCATATTATTCTCTTTGTAATAAATCTACACTACAAAAAAGTATAAATAAATAAATAAGTCAGACATTATCTGAATTCCTGTCACTGTAGAGAAGCCCACCCTCTCTTCTAATACACATCCAGATATTGGTGACATATATACACACCAACCGGAAAAATGCACATGTGAAATGATATGTGAATATATGGATGCTAGCTCCCTTTGTGTTACAAAAATAGAGTTACATTTATACATATATTTATGTACTTATTGAATGTCTGAAAAGTTTTGGATTTCCTCACTGCGTGGCTCTAATACATTGTCTTGAGAGACTGTGCAGCATCACACGGTAAACGGGTGCCATGTCTACTATGTTCCAAGTGAGAACGGCTTCCCTTTCCTTTCCTAGTGTTGTCTTTTGAAGTATTAAAAAGGCTTTTAATAAACATCGTTGAACAAACACAATTAACCATCATTCTTGGGCAAATATTTTTATGAGGCTTCATTGATATAGTTTTTAAAGTAAAAACAAAATAAACAAACAACATTCTACATGTTTTCTTAAATCACTGTTCCCAAAAGATACAGAATTTATTCCAGATGATTAGAATAAAAACACCATAATAAAAACACTGCTTACACAGTGTATTACTTTCCTAGATCTATTGTAACAAATTATCACAAACTGAGTGGTTTAAGGAACAAAAGTTGACTTTCTCACATCTTTAAAACCCAGTGTCCAAAATCACAGTGCTGGCAGGGTTTTCCTTTACAGGCTCTCAAGGGATAGTCACTCCTTGCCTCTTTCAGCTTTCAGTAGTCCTTGACGTGCATTGCTTCATGGCTGTGTCACTCCCGATTGCTTTCTCCATTTTCACATGATATTCTTCTATGTGTCGCTACGTCTCTATTTTTAACTTAATCTCTCTTCCCACCTTATAAGAACTAAGAACAATGATCATAGAATATAGTGCCCTTAAGTTGCTGCTGCTGCTAAGTCACTTCAGTCGTGTCCGACTCTGTGTGACCCCATAGACCGAAGCCCACCAGGCTCCCCCATCCCTGGGATTCTCCAGGCAAGAACACTGGAGTGGGTTGTCATTTCCTTCTCCAATGTGTGAAAAGTGAAAGTGAAGTCGCTCAGTCGTGTCCGATCCTTAGCGACCCCACGGACTGCAGCCTACCAGGCTCCTCCATCCATGGGATTTTCTAGGCAAGAGTACTGGAGTGGCCTTAAGTTAAGGTAATCTTATTTCAAAGTCCTTAACTGAATTACATCGGCAAAGGCTTTTATTTTCCTAATAAGTTCAGGTTTGCAGGTTGTAACCTGACATATATTTACAGGGATCAACATTCAACCTAATGCAGTTTATAGCTTAAATTCCTAATATTCCTAATACTAAAGAGACACTACGAAAGCAAAACGTGAAGCTACAAGCTGGAGGAAATGACGTCACTAGAAAACAGTCAGCATTGGGGTAACAAAGGATCCTTTCAGGGTTTGTACTCTGACAGGGATATGAACAGTAGCAAAACAGAGAAAGAAGGAAAAACTGAAAGAAAACACTCAGATTACCCTACTCCCACCAACTTGGATGCAGTTGTTATTTTCTCATCGTCTAAATACAATCGTAAGTCCAGAAAAGGACAGTGAATATTCCTGAAATAATGGTAAGTTTCAAGCAAATTTCTTACAAGGCATGACCATGATCATTGGATATATCGCAGTTAACTATCATTTTATTGCTCAGGAAATCTCTTAACTCACTCTTTCCCAGTGAGAGGAAAGATAGGTCTTCAGAATAGATCATTTCCATGGAGATAATGTGTGCTTTGATAACCCAGAGACCCTTAACTCTTTGAAACTAGGTCCTTTCACATAATGTGAGAAGACAGTGATGATATTAACTATCAGTTTATAGGAACATAGAAATAAACTCTCTTGTTGACCATGATGGCTACTCCATTTCTTCTAAGGGATTCCTGCCAACAGTAGTAGATATAATGGTCACCTGCATTAAATTCACCCATTCTAGTCCATTTTAGTTCACTGATTCCTAGAATGTCGACGTTCATTCTTGCCATCTCCTGTTTGACCACTTCCAATTCGCCTTGATTCATGGACCTAACATTCCAGGCTCCTATGCAATATTGCTCTTTACAGCATCGGACCTTGCTTCTATCACCAGTCACATCCACAACTGGGTATTGGTTTTGCTTTGGCTCCATCCCTTCATTCTATCTGGAGTTATTTATCCACTGATCTCAAGTAGCATACTCGGCACCTACTGACCTGGGGTTTCCTCTTTCAGTATCCTATCATTTTTCCTTTTGATACTGTTCATGGGGTTCTCAAGGCAAGTATACTGAAGTGGTTTGCCATTCCCTTCTCCAGTGGACCACATTCTGTCAGACCTCTCCACCATGACCCGCCCATCTTCGGCGGCCCCAAACGGCATGGCTTAGTTTCATTGAGTTAGACAGGGCTGTGGTCAACGTGATCAGATCAACTAGTTTTTTTTGTGATTTCTGTTCGTTTCCAAGGCAAACCATTCAATATTAGAGCAATCCAAGCCTATGCCCCAACCAGTAATGCTGAAGACGCCGAAGCTGAAAGGTTCTATGAAGACCTACAAGACCTTTTAGAACAAAAACCAAAAAAGATGTCCTTTCCATTATGGGGGAGTGGATGCAAAAGTAGGAAGTCAAGAAAAACCAGGAGTTATAGGCAAATTTGGCCTTGGAGCATGAAATGAACCAGGACAAAGGCTAATAGAGTTTTGCCAAGAGAAGGCACTGGTCATAGCAAACACCCTCTTCCAACAACACAAGAGAAGACTCTATGCATCGACATCACCAGATGGTCAACATCGAAATCAGATTGATTAAATTTTTTGCAGCCAAAGATGGAGAAGCTGTATAAACTTAGCAGAAACAAGACCAGGAGCTGACTGTGGCTCAGATCATGAACTCCTTATTGCCAAATTCAGACTTAAATTGAAGAAAGTAGGGAAAACCACTAGACCATTCAGATATGACCTAAATCAAATCCATTATGATTATACAGTGGAAGTGAGAAATAGATTTAAGGGACTAGATCTGATAGATAGAGTGCATGATGAACTCTGAACGGAGGCTTATGACATTGTACAGGAGGCAGGGACCAAGACCATCCCCATGGAAAAGAAATGCAAAAAAGCAAAATGGCTGTCTGAGGAGGCCTTACAAATAGCTGTGAAAAGAAGAGAAGCGAAAAGCAAAGAAGAAAAGGAAAGGTATAAGCATCTGAATGCAGAGTTCCAAAGAATAGCAAGGAGAGATAAGAAAGCCTTCCTCAGCGATCAATGCAAAGAAATAGAGGAAAACAACAGACTAGGAAATACAAGAGATCTTTTCAAGAAAATTAGAGATGCCAAGGGAATATTTCATGCAAATATGGGCTCGATAAAGGACAGAAATGGTATGGACCTAACAGAAGCAGAAGATATTAAGAAGAGGTGGCAAAAATACACAGAAGAACTGTACAAAAAAGATCTTCATGACCAAGATAATCACGATGGCGTGATCACTCACCTAGAGCCAGACATCTTGGAATGTCAAGTCAAGTGGGCCTTAGAAAGTATCACTACGAACAAGGCTAGTGGAGGTGATGGAATTCCAATTGAGCTATTTCAAATCCTGAAAGATGATGCTGTTAAAGTGCTGCACTCAATATGCCAGTAAATCTGGAAAACTCAGCAATGGCCACAGGACTGGAAATGGTCAGTCTTCATTCCAATCCCAAAGAAAGGCAATGCCAAAGAATGCTCACATTACTGCACAATTGCACTCATCTCACACGCTAGTAAAGTCATGCTCAAAATTATCCAAGCCAGGCTTCAGCCATACGTGAACAGTGAACTTCCAGATGTTCAAGCAGGTTATAGAAAAGGCAGAGGCACCAGAGATCAAATTGCCAACATCCGCTGGATCGTGCAGAAAGCAAGAGCATTCCAGAAAAACATCTATTTCTGCTTCATTGACTATGCCAAAGTCTTTGACTGTGTGGATCGCAAAAAACTGTGGAAAATTCTGAAGAGATGGGAATACCAGACCACCTGACCTGCCTCTTGAGAAACCTGTGTACAGGTCAGGAAGCAACAGTTAGAACTGGACATTAAACAACAGACTGGTTCCAAATAGAAAAAGGAGTACGTCAAGGCTGTATATTGTCACCCTGCTTATTAACTTATATGCAGAGTACATCATGAGGAACGCTGAGCTGGAAGAAGCACAAGCTGGAATCAAGATTGCTGGGAGAAATATCAATAACCTCAGATATGCAGATGACACGACCCTTTTGGCAGAAAGTGAAGAGGAACTTAAAAAAGCCTCTTGATGAAAGTGAAAGAGGAGAGTGAAATGGTTGGCTTGAAGCTCAACATGCAGAAATCGAAGGTCATGTCATCTGGTCCCATCACTTCATGGGAAATAGATGGGGAAACAGTGGAAACAGTGTCAGATGCTATTTTTTTTTTTGGTTCCAAAATCACTGTGGATGCTGATTGCAGCCATGAAAATAAAAGGCGCTGACTCTTGGAAGGAAAGTTATGACCAACCTAGATAACATATTAAAAAGCAGAGATATTACTTTGCCAACCAAGGTCAGTCTAGTCAAGGCTATGGTTTTTCCTGTGGTCATGTATGGATGTGAGAGTTGGAATGTGAAGAAAGCTGATCGCCGAAGAATTGATGCTTTTGAACTGTGGTGTTAGAGAAGACTCTCGAGAGTCCCTTGGAGTGCAAGGAGTTCCAACCAGTCCATTCTTAAGGAGATCAATCCTGGGTGTTCATTGGAAGGACTGATGCTATAGCTGAAGCTCCAATACTTTGGCTACCTCATGCGACGAGTTGACTCACTGGAAAAGGCTCTGATGCTTGGAGGGATTGTGGGCAGGAGGAGAAGAGGACGACAGAGAATGAAATAGCTGGATGGCATCACCGACTCGATGGAGGTGAGTTTGAGTGAACTCCAGGAGTTGGTGATGGACACGGAGGCTTGGCGTGCTGTGATTCATGGGGTCACAAAGTGTCGGATACTACTGAGCGACTGAACTAAGAAATAAACTAGATGATATTTTCTGATGTATTTACATGAGAAACATAGAAACAAATTGTTTCTGTAATTTCAAGGCTTTGAGTCAAGTTGATATTTTACTTAGTAGTTTTCTCAGTGATGTTTTTTTCCTCAGAGTAAATATAATAGGATTCAACTTTGGGATCCAAACTGTGTAGAAAAGAGAGATCAGCTTCCCAGTTTCTTCAGATGGATTTTGTTTGGGCTGTAAACAGGTGGTAGAGGCTGTGACGTAGAATAAGACCACCACTGTGAGGTTAGACGAGCAAGTGGAGAAGGCTTTAGCTCTCCCTCTGGAAGATGGCGATTTCAGAATGTTGGTGATGTTTTTGCCATAGGAGATCACAGTCAACAGAAATGGAACCATGATGAACACCACTGCAACTCCACAGACTGCTGTCTCTTTCATAAATGCGTCCCCACAAGCAAGCTTGAATACTAGGGAGAGGTCACAGAAAAAATGATTAATTGTGGTAGACACACAAAAAAGCAGAGAGAAAACCTGCCATGTTTGCCCAGTTACAACAGGGACTCCACTGACCCAGGAGGCAATGACCAGCTGGACACAGACCTGGGAGCTCAAGATCAGACCATAGTGAAGAGGGTTATAAATGGCCATGTAGCGGTCATAGACCATCACGGCCAGGAGTAGACACTCTAAACCTCCAAACAGAAGGACCAAACACGTTTGTGTAGCACAGGCAATGAAGGAAATGTTCCCTTTCTGTCTCAGGAGGTCCGTGAGCATTCTTGGGATAGTGACAGTCACATAACAGATTTCTACAATGGAAAAGTTGTTGCGGAAAAAGTACATGGGGGTCTGGAGAGTAGGATCAATTCTTTTTATCAGTACAATGACACTATTGCACATCATGATGGTCAGATAGAGGACTAAAAATATCCCCAAAAGAATCCATTGGAAATTGGGAATATCAGAAAACCTCAAAAGGATGAATTCCATCATTGTGGTGATATTTGGTTTTTCTGTTCTTACATCTGTGGATATGGTAAATTCAAGACGGTTAATTCATTGATGCTTTTGAGCAATGTTTCCCTTCTGTTAACTGGATCAGATGCATGAACCTATTCACATAATCCTTGCGAGTACTGCTGCCTTTGCCTTGCTCAGTTTCTAAGACATGAGATTTGAAACCTCAGCGATGAACTGACGTGCAGTTAAAGTCAATTTGAGAAATAAAATCTCCATTGTCTCATACTTGGATGTAGTGATACCAGAGGGCTTCCCTGATATTTCAGCAGTAAAAGAATCGGCCTGAAATGCAGGAGATATGGGAGATATAGGTTTTATCCATGGGTAAGGAAGATCCCTTGGAGGAGGGGATGGCAACCCACCCCAGTATTCTTGCCTAGAGTATTCCATGGACAAGAAGCATGATGGGCTATGGTCCATGGGATCACAAAGAGTCAGACATGACAGAAGTGACTGAGCAGCAGCAGAACTGATACCAGAAACAATAAGATGTATGCATTTTTATTTAAAGCTGATTGTGCAGCAAAAGTGTTAAATTATTTCACCCCTTTTAAAAGTGAAATTATATATGACACAGGCTTGCTATTGTTTTTCTTTGGGTTCATCAATTTCTTTTTCTGTACCTATTGACTTATTCCATTTCCTTTCAATTCAAAGCTTTTCACTTAAAACTTTTGCCTAATTTTTATTCATAACATTTTAAGCCCTCCCATTTCTACTTCAATGAGGACTGACTTTCCTTGTTACTGGGGGAGCAGATACGTGTAATCGTGTTGTTCTCGTCTGTGTACCTCACCCATCGGTTATGCTACACATGGAAAGCATGTTACATCATGGGGTCCAATAACGTTCCCTATTAATACCCACTGTACACTGCATTACAAATACCAATTAACCTTTAACTCAGTCCATAAATATAACCCATTCTTCATGATATTTGGGGTTCCCTGATAGCTCAGTTGGTAAAGAATCCACCTGCAATGCAGGAGATACCGGTTTGATTCCAAGGTCAGGAAGATCCACTGAAGAAGGGATAGGCTACCCACTCTAGTGTTCTCGGTCTTCCCTTGTGCCTCAGTTGGTAAAGAATCTTCATGCAAGGCGGGAGACTGGGTTCGATCCCTGGGTTGGAAAGATCCCCTGGAGAAGGGAAAGGTTGCTCACTCAAGTATTCTTGCCTGGAGAATTCTATGGACTGTCCATGTGGTCATAAGGAGTCAGACATGACTGAATGATTTTCAGTTTCATGATATTTTAATATAGTCTGTTCTTAACCTATGTGATTCTCTGATCCATTGTCACCTACTTCTCTTACAACCAAATAAAATACTTCCTAAAAAATTCCTTTGTAATTTTATCTAATAAATGTAACTTTATTTAAACCCTATGATTATTTGTTTTAGGAATGCAAGTGGCAAAAGCATATGAGTGTGACTAACACACACACACACACACACACAGAGGCCTGTTACCTTGCTTCACTTCAAATTCATGTAATCAGTTACCATCAGGCAGTCAACACTGTGTGACAATTTTCATAACACTTTATTAATGACTGTTTTCTGTGTTTTCATATTTCATTAAATCTACTATGTCTGTTCCCATCTTCCAGCTCCACAAACTATCATTTTTGAATTAATACTTTGTTTAAAAAATTGAGTCAACAAATGTTCTCTCTTATTTCTCTCTTTCCACTACAATTAGTTTTCAAAATTATCTTAAGTGAAATTTTTATTATAAATACTATTATTATTATTGCTATTTCACTTATTTCTAATTTTATCATTAAAAAAATAAAGAAATACATTGGTTAATTTAACTAATTTTCAGATAAAGATCTCAGAATTTCAAATTTTTCTGTTTTATCGTTTTTATCTTAAACCTCAAACCAGAACTACGTTTAAATAAAACCATCTAACATCTTACCTTCATGAATTTACATGAAGTTATCTATGAGAATATAGATGTTTTGACCCTGTAAATTTTTACAGTTCTTTTGAATCAGGAAGTCACTGTCATTAGGGAGTCTTCTTCAAAGATCAGCTGCTCTTATGTAGGAAGTAGTCATGCTTACCCTGGGGGACATTTTCTCTTGAGTATCAGTTTAATTTCTAGAAGACTGCTTCTGTTCAGTGATCATCTGGGTTTATGTTTTAAAACTACTTTTTCTCTAGATGATTTTTCCTCTGAAGCTCTTTCATGACACAAAGGTTCCCCTCTGTGGGGGTGGAAAAAATTTCCAGATGTTCAAACAGGTTTTTGAAAAGGCAGAGGCACCAGAGATCAAATTGCCAACATCCGCTGGATCATGGAGAAAGGAAGAGAGTTCCAGAAAAACATCTATTTCTGCTTCATTGACTATGTCAAAGCCTTTGACTGTGTGGATCACAATAAACTGTGGAACATTCTGAAAGAGATGGGAATCCCAGACCACCTGACCTGCCTCTTGAGAAACCTGTATGCAGGTCAGGAAGCAACATTTAGAACTGTATACGGAAAAACAGACTGGTTCCAGATAAGAAAAGGAGTGCATCAAGGTTGTATATTGTCACCCTGCTTATTTAACTTCTCTGCAGAGTACATCATGAGGAAAGCTGGGCTGGAAGAAGCACAAGCTGGAATCAAGATTGCCGGGAGAAATATCAATAACCTCAGATATGCAGATGACACCACCCTTATGGCAGAAAGTGAAGAGGAACTCAAAGGCATCTTGATGAAAGTGAAAGAGGAGAGTGAAAATGTTGGCTTGAAGCTCAACTTTCAGAAAACGAAGATCATGGCATCTGGTCCCATCACTTCATGGGAAATAGATGGGGAAACAGTGTCAGACTTTTTTTGGGGGGGCTCCAAATTCACTTCAGATGCTGATTGCAGCCATGAAATTAAAAGACGCTTGCTCCTTGGAAGAAAAGTTATGACCAGCCTAGATAGCATATTATAAAGCAGAGACATTACTTTGCCTACAAAGGTCCGTCTAGTCAAGGCTATGGTTTTTCCTGTGGTCATATACAGATGTGAGAGATGGACTGTGAAGAAAGCTGATCGCCGAAGAATTGATGCTTTTGAACTGTGGTGCTGGAGAAGACTCTTGAGAGTCCCTTGGACTGCAAGGAAATCCAACCAGTCCATTCTAAAAGAGATCAATCCTGGGTGTTCATTGGAAGGACTGATGCTAAAACTGAAACTCCAATACTTTGGCCACCTCATGCGACGAGTTGACTCACTGGAAAAGAGTCTGATGCTAGGAGGGATTGGGGGTAGGAGGAGACGGGGACGGCAGACAATGAGATGGCTGGATGGCATCACCGACTCGATGGACATGAGTTTGAGTGAACTCTGGGAGTTGGTGGTGGACAGGGAGGCCTGGCGTGCTGTGGTTCATGGGGTCGCAAAGAGTTGGACACGACTGAGCGACTGAACTGAACTGAACCAATAGTACTTTCTGGAAAAAAAATTAAAACTCAATTTATTGCATTTCAGACCATTAGTAATTGCTATAAGTTTGCCTTCCTTAATTTTATTCCCATAATTCATTCAGATCTTATCTTTCACATCTTTAGAAAAGTGTGTCACTTACTAATACACAAATGTGATATTGTTGTTCTTTCCAATACACTGCAGGGAGGATTAGATCCCTTTTCAGAAGTGGAACACTGTTCCTAGATTAACTTTTGTGGAAATTAAAGCATGTTGTATCTGCTGACAAAAATCTGGGTTGTTTTATTCATGTTATGATATCTAGTTGGTCATCTGCATAGGTATCTAACAGATTCAAAATGAAAGGCACCTTAAAAATAGCCTAGACCCTATTATGGAGAGTGAAGTAAATCAGAAAGAGAAAGAAAGATATCATATATTAACACACAAATGCATAAATATAAATATATATACATATATATGTATATATATATATGTATGTATGTATGTATATGTGTGTGTGCTTGAGAAAAATGATATTCAAAAACCTATTTGCAAGGCAGGAATATAGACGTAGACATAGAGAACAGACTTGTGAGGGAAGGAGAGGGTGGGAAAACTGAAAGATTAACGTTGAGACATATACAGCACCACATGTAAAGCAGATGACTAGTGGAAAGTTTCTAAATATATAAAACAGGGAACTCAACCTGAAGCTCTGTGACAACCTGGGGGCGATGGAGTGGGTGTGGGAGGGAGGTTAAAGGCGGAGGGGATGTATGTACACCTATGACTAATTTACTTTGTTTTACGGCAGAACCAACACAACACTGTAAAGCAATTATCCTCCAATTAATGATTTTTTTAAAAACCCATTTAAACCCAATTATTTAAGACAGAAAAAAAAAAAAAACCTCCTTCAAAATTCTTTTTCTGTTTCAGCTACTTCCAGGCAGGTATGTAGCTAAAATTATCAGGAATGAGGTTACAAGGCCAATATCCACTTCTGCTAATAAGCACTTTTCTTTATGTTTAGAGATTCTTTGACAATTTGAAACACTATTCGTGTTTCTAAAATTGCATTTCTACTTTGTATTTTAAATTTCCTTCTCTTTATTACAGCAAGTTCCTCATAAGTTGGACTTATGTACTTTTTTAGGATTGATGTTGTATCCATTTCATTTAGTGTCATATTTATTTACAAATGAGAATTGCACTGATGATTTATTTCAACTAAGTTTTACTTACAGAATGGAAAAAACTGAATGTCCATCACCCATCACCCATGTGAGTAAACTGATGTAATCCTTAAATCTATAGTTAGGATACTGAATTGAATGTTTCCGTGTTCAGTTCAATATCATCATCACCTGAAAACAAATCTACACTCTGAGACAATACCTCAAATATATCAGTGTAACAAAATAAAGAAACAACTTGAAATCATATTACAGCACACATTTGCAGTCAGTGACGAAGAAGCTCTCATTGTTTCCAGCTAGGAGTCCCACTGTTCCTACTTCTTCTTTGTAGTTTCCTACCGGATCTTCAGCATGCAGAAACCTGAGACGCCAGACAGACAGAACATAAGGAAACAAATACACTCTTCAGAGCCTCTGTACATAATAAACACATCATTTCTAACCATATGTCATTGTAGAAACTAATCACCTGGTCCAATGTAGTTCTGAGAAGGTTCAGTTCAGTTCAGTTCAGTCACTCAGTCGTGCCCGACTCTTTACGACCCCATGAATCACAGCAAGCCAGGCCTCCCTGTCCATCACCAACTCCCGGAGTTCACTCATACTCATGTCCACAGAGTCGGTGATGCCATCCAGCCATCTCATTCTATGTCTTCCCCGTCTCCTCCCAACCCCATTCCCTCCTAGCATCAGAGCCTTTTCCAGTGAGTCAACTCGTCGCATGAGGTGGCCAAAGTATTGGAGTTTCAGCTTTAGCAACAGTCCTTCCAATGAACACCCAGGATTGGTCTCCTTTAGAATGGACTGGTTGGACCTCCTTGCAGTCAGGGAATGATATTTATTGTATGTCAATAAAGCAGATGTATTTGAAGAGCATAAAGCCAAACTCTGCCACAGTCCTCACTTTTGGTCACTAAAAAAAGGGTGTTATAGCATGCTGCAACATGTATACCTTTAGACAGATGACTTAGAAAGACACATAACAGAATAAGTATTCATGGTACATATTTATGCATATTAATTTGTTTAATAGATATATTTCAGCCTAACAATACAATGTCATTATTATTTTCATTAGGCTTTGATGCTTAAATTGGCAATAGTGGTGAGGCATAATTTACTTAACATAAAGCACGACTTTATAATTCAGTGATTAGTTGAGATATACTTGACTTAAAGCATTATATTAACTTTTGCTGAACAACATAAATATATTTTAAATGATCATCACAATGTCTAATGTTAATATCCATCACCATCCAAAGTTATGCATTTTTTTCTTGTGATGTGAATTTTTAAAAATTTCTCTTAACAACTTTCAAATATGCACAATTATTTAACTATAGTCACCATGCAATATATATTTTATTGGGTACCAAAATCAGTGTGGACGGTGAGCAGCCAAGAAATTAAAAGGCATTTGTTTCTTGGAAGAAAAGCTATAACAAACCTAGAGTGGTAATTAAAAAGCAATGACATCAGTTTGCTGACAAAGCTCCATATAGTTAAAGCTATGGTTTTTCCAGTAGTCATATATGGATATGATAGTTAGAATATAAAGATGGCTGAGTGTAGAAGAATTGCTGCTTTCAAACTGTGGTGTTGGAGAAGACTTTTGAGGGTCCCTTTATCAGGAAGGAAATCAAACTGATTAATCCTAAAGGAAATCAACCCTGAATATTCACTGGGGGGATTGGTGCTGAAGCTGAAGCTTCAATATTTTGGTCACGTCATGCAAAGAGCCAGTTCACTGACAAAAGGAGAAGGGGATGATGGATGATGAGATGGCATCATTGACTCAATGGCCATGAGTTTGAACAAACTCCAGGAGACAGTGAAAGACAGGGAAGCCTGACATGCTTCTGTCCATGGGGTTGCAGAGTCAGATGAGACTTAGCCACTGAACATCAACACCATGCTCTACGTTGACTGGATTGCTATACATTTTAATAGCGGTTTTATAAATATGACTAAATTTAAATTTACTGCCTTGATGTTTATATTTTGTTTCTCTTATATATATTTTTTCTCCTATACATATGTATTTTCAATGTTTTTTCTTATTATTTCTTGTTATTTTAATATACTTTTAGTATTTATGTATTACTTAGACACATTAAAAAGGAGAGACATTACTTTGCCAACAAAGGTCCGTCTAGCCAAAGCTATGGTTTTTCCTGTAGTCATGTATGGGTGTGAGAGCTGGACTATAAAGAAAGCTGAGCACCGAAAAATTGATGCTTTTGAACTGTGGTGTTGGAAAAGACTCTTGAAAGTCCCTTGGACTTCAAGGAGATCCAACTAATCCATCCCAAGGAAGATCAGTCCTGAATATTCATTGGAAAGACTGATGCTGAAGTTGAAACTCTAATATTTTGGCCACCTGATACAAAGAACTGACTCATTTGAAAAGACCCTGATGCTGGGAAAGATTGAAGATGGGAGGAGAAGGGGACGACAGAGGACAAGCTGGTTGAATGGCATCACTGAATCAATGGACATTAGTTTCAGTAAACTCTGGGGGTTGGTGATGGACAGGGAGGCCTGGCGTGCTTCAGTCCATGGGGTCTCAAAGAGTCAGATACAACTGAGTGACTGAAGTGAACCATTTTTTTTATCCAGTGTTCCTTATTAATTTTTAGCTGTAACTGTAGAGCTTGCAAAATAAATGTCTGCCTAATACAATCTATCATTAAATAAATTATATACTTTAATATGCAAAATGTTGAGATCCTGAAAAGAAAATACTCCTATTTGCACAATCTTATCTTTTGTTTTGTATTATTCCTTTACAATCACTCTTTTTAAATTAATTTTTATGAGAATACAGTTGATTTCTAGCTTTATATAGCTTCTGCTATACAGCAGAGTGAATCAATGATACATAAGCATACTTTGACTCTTTCTAAGATTCTATTCCTATATAGATTATTTCAGAGTATTGAGTAGGGTTCCTGTTCTATACAGTAGGTTCTTGTTAGTTAGTGAAGTCGCTCAGTTTTGTCCAACTCTTTGCAACCCCATGAACTGTAACCTGCCAGGATCCTCCATCCATGGGATTTTCCAGGCAAGAATACTGGAGTGGATTGCCATTTCCTTCTCCACACAGTAGGTTCTTACTAGCTATCTATTTTGACAGGTTAGACTGCATATTTTAACCCCAGTCTCTTAGTTTACTCCTCCCCTTCCACCTTTCCATCTTGGTAACTTTAAGTTTGCTTACAACGTGTGTGATTCTATATCTGCTTTGTTCCAGTTCCAGTCCAGTCGCTCAGTCATGTCCAGCTCTTTGTGACCCCATGAACCACAGCATGCCAGGCCTCCCTGTCCATCACCAATTTGCAGAGTTCACCCAAACCCATGTCCATTGAGTCGATGGTGTCATCCAACCACCTCATCATCTGTTGTCCCCTTCAACTCCTGCCTTCAATCTTTCCCAGCATCAGGGCCTTTTCAAATGAATCAGCTCTTCACATCAGGTGGACAAAGTATTGGAGTTTCAGCTTTAGCATCAGTCCTTACAGTGAACACCCAGGACTGATCTCCTTTAGGATGGACTGGTTGGATCTTGTTACAGACCAAGGGACTCTCAAGAGTCTTCTCCAACACCACAGTTCAAAAGCATCAATTCTTCAGCACTCAGCTTTCTTTATAGTCCAACTCTCACATACATACATGACCACTGGAAAAACCATAGCCTTGATTAGACGGATATTTCTTGGCAAAATAATGTCTCTGCTTTTTAATATGCTGTCTAGGTTGGTCATACTTTTCTTCCAAGAGTAAGTCTCTTTTAATTTCATGGCTGCAGTCACCATCTTCAGTGATTTTGGAGCCCCCCCCCCAAAAAAAAAGTCTGCCACTGTTTACCCATCTATTTGCCATGAAGTGATGGAACCAGAAGCCATGATCTTAGCTTTCTGAATGTTGAACTTTAAGCCAACATTTTCATTCTCTTCTTTCACTTCCATCAAGAGGCTCTTTAGTTCCTCTTCACTTTCTGCCATAAGGGTGGTGTCATCTGCATATCTGAGGTTAGTGATATTCTTCCCAGCAACCTTAATTCTAGTTTGTGCTTCTTCCAGCCCAGAGTTTCTCATGATGTACTCCGCATATAAGCTAAATAAGCAGGTTGACAATATACAGCCTTGATGTACTCATTTTCCTATTTGGAACCAGTCTGTTGTTCCATGTTCAATTCTAATTGTTGCTTCCTGATCTGCATAGAGATATCTCAAGAGGCAGGTCAGGTGGTCTGGTATACCCATCTCATTCAGAATATTTATTCCACAGTTTGTTGTGATCAACACAGTCAAAGGCTTTGGCATAGTTGATAAATCAAAAACAGATTTTTTTTCTGGAACTTTCTTGCTTTCTTGATGATCCAACGGATGTTGGCATTTTGATTTCTGTTTCCTCTGGCTTTTCTAAAACCAGTTTGAACATCTGGAAGTTCACGGTTCACGTACTATTGAATCCTGGCTTGGAGAATTTTGATCATTATTTTACTATCGTATGAGATGTGTGAGATGAGTGCAATTGTGCGGTAGTTTGAACATTCTTTGGCATTGCCTTTCTTTGGGATTGGAATGAAAATGACCTTTCCAGTCCTGTGACCACTGAGGAGTTTTCCATATATGTTGGCATATTCAGTGAAGCACTTTCACAGCATCATCTTTTAGGATTTGGAACAGTTCAACTGGAATTCCATAACCTCCCCTATCTTTTTTCGTACTGATGCTTCCTAAGGCCTACTTGACGTCGAATTCCAGGATGTCTGGCTCTAGTTGAGTGATCACACCATCGTGATTATCTGGGTCATGAAGATCTTTTTTGTATAGTTCTGTATATTCTTGCCACCTCTTCTAAATATCTTCTGCTTCTGTTAGGTCCATAATATTTCTGTCCTTTATTGTGCCCATATTTCCATGAAATGTTCCCTTGGTATCTCTAATTTTCTTGAAGATGTCTCTAGTCTTTCCCATTCTACTCTTTTCTTCTATTTCTTCACACTGATCACTGAGGAAGGCTTTCATAAGTCTCCTTGCTATTCTTTGGAATTCTGCATTCAAATGGTTATATCTTTCCTTTTCTCCTTTGGCTTCTTTTATTCACAGCTATTTTTAATAGCTCTCCGGACATTTTCCTTTTGCATTTCTTTTTCTTGGGGATACTCCGGATTCCTGTCTCCTGTACGATGTCATGAACCTTTGTCTGTAGTTCATGAGGCACTGTCTATCAGATCTAGTCGCTTAAATCTATTTCTCACTCCCACTGTATAATCGTAAAGGATTTCATTTAGGTCATATTTAGGTCATACCTGAATGGTCTAGTGGTTTTCCCTACTTTCTTCAATTTAAGTCTGAATTTAGCAATAAGGAGTTCATGATCTGAGCCACAGTAAGCTCCCAGTCTTGTTTATGCTGACTGTATAGAGCTTCTCCATCTTTGGCTGCAATGAATATAATCAACTTGATTTGGTATTGACTATCTGGTGATGTCCATGTGTAGAGTCTTCTCTTGTGTTGTTGGAAGAGGGTGTTTGCTATGACCAGTGCATTCTCTTGGCAAAACTCTGTTAGCCTTTGTCCTGCTTCATTCCATACTCCAAGGTCAAATTTGCCTGTTACTCCAGGTGTTTCTTGACTTCCTACTTTTTCATTCCAGTCCCTTATAATGAAAAGGACATCTTTTTTTGGGGTGTTATTTCTAAAAGATCTTGTAGGTCTTCATAGAACCATTCACCTTCAGCTGCTTCAACATTACTGGTCGGGGCATACACTTGGATTACCATGATATTGTATGATTTTCCTTGGAAACGAACAGAGATCATGCTGTCATTTTTGAAATTGCATCCAAGTACTGAATTTTGGACTCCGTTGTTGACTATGATGGCTACTCCATTTCTTCTAAAGGAATCTTGCCCATGGTAGTAGATATAATGGTCATCTCAGTTAAATTCACCCATTCCAGCCCATTTTAGTTTGCTGATTCTTAAAATGTCTACATTCACTCTTGTCATCTGCTGTTGGTAACCACTTTCAATTTGACTTGATTCAAGGACCTAACATTTCAGGTTCCTATGCAATATTGCTCTTTACAGCATTGGACTTTACTTCCATCACCAGTCACTTCCATAACTGGGTGTTGTTATTGCTTTGGCTCCATCTCTTCATCCTTTCTGGAGTTATATCTCCACTGATCTCTAGTAGCATATTGGGCATGTACTGACCTAAATCGATGTAAGTCGACCAAAATTGAACTAAGATTATTAAAATAGATAGTCATGGCTCTTCATTACTTCCTCGGATTGAGCCACTTTACAGCCCCAGAAACCATTCAATGAAGGGGAGTTTTGGTCTTCTAAAGAAGGACTTGCAACTATAGCCAGAATTTTTATTTGTAATATTTATCCCACCTTCCCAAGAGGAACACAAAAATTTTATCAAGGTAAATACACTTGGGAAAAGGAAATAATCGTAATTTTCTAATACTACTGGACACTTTATTTGGGGGGCTGCAAGAACTCCGGGAGTTGGTGATGGACAGGAAGGCATGGCGTGCTGTGATTCACGGGGTCACGAAGAGTCGGACATGACTGAGCGACTGAACTGAACTGAACTGAACTGAAAATCACTGCAGATGGAGACTGAAGCCTTGAAATTAAATAATGCTTGTTCCTTGGAAGAAAAGCTATGACCAACCTAAACAGCATTCTAAAAAGCAAAGACATTACTTTGGCAACTAATGTCCATCTTGTCAAAGCTATGGTTTTTCCTTCAGTCAAGTATGGATATGAGAGTTGGACTATAAAGAAACTTGAGCACTGAAAAATTGATGCTTTTGAACTGTGGTGTTGGAGAAGTCTCTGAGAGTCCCTTGGACTGCAAGGAAATCCCACCAGTCCATCCTAAAGGAAATCAGTCCTGACTATTCATTGGAAGCTGAAGCTGAAATTCCAGTACTTTGGTCATCTTGTGTTAAGAGCTGACTCATTGGAAAAGATCCTGATGGTGGGAAAGTTTGAAAGCAGGAGGATAAGGGGACAACATAGGATGACTTGGTTGGATGGCATCACTGACTCGATGGGCATGATTTTGAGTAAGCTCTGGGAATTGGTGATGGACAGGGAAGCCTGGTGTGCTTCAGTCCATGAAGTAGCAAAGAGTTGGACACAACTGATCCACTGAACTGAACTGAACAGTGGTTGTGAAATCACATTGATTCCAGGAGAACCAAATTTTCACTGTGGCCAGCCAGTCAAAATAAGACCTTATGGGGGTCAACTTATCAACATAAATTTAGCTCAGATTCACCTCATAGTGAGTCCAGGGAGTTCCTGAGCTCATTCTATAGCTATTTTCCAAGTTCCAGAATGTATAATTAGAATAGTTATTCTTAGCAGTTGGTAGCACCCCAACATAGGTTCCCTAAACTGTAGAGTGAGTGGTGTCATGGTGAGAAAGTCCAAATGGAAACAATTAAAACTGACCATTTCTGAGAAATTTTTACAGTAGTACTACATTCCTGGAGGTACAGAAATGGATGCTCTCAGAGTGCATACATGTGTGCTGAGTCGCTTCATTTGTATCCTACTCTTTGAGACCCTCCTGAACTCGACAGGAGGCCTGACAACCCTGTTACAACTCGAGAGAAAAGTGGAGTTCCATGCCTCAAAATGAGACGAGGCCTGACTCACCTGTTGAAACTCGATAGGAACCCCGAGATGCCTGTCACAACTGGAGAGGAAGCCTGAGTTTCCCACCTCAACCCGAGATGAGGCCCTACTTACCTGCAACAACTCGAGAGGAATCCCAAGGTACCCCTCACATCTTGAAAGGAGGCCTGACTTCCCTGAGGCAACATGAGAGGTTCCCTGAGGTCCGTGTCACAACTGGAGAGGAACCCAAAGCTTCCTGAAGCAACTCAAGAAACACCACGAGATTCCCCCCTCAATGAGAGATGAGATCCGATTCCTCTGCAGTGATTCGAAAAAAATCCCGCGCTTCCCCTTACAACTTGAAATGAGACTTGACTTCCCTGAGGCAACACGAGAGGTTCCCTAGGAGCCCTGTCACAACTCAAGAGGAACCATAAGCTTCCCGCCTCAACTTGAGAAAAACCATGAGATTCCCCCCTCAATGCGAGATGAAGCCTTTTTCCCCAGCTGCACCTTGAGAGCAATCCCGAGTTCCCTCTTGAAAGTCAAAAGGAGTTTGACTCCCTTTATGCAACTTAAGAGGTTTCATGAGATACATGTCGCAACTCGAGAGGAAACCCGAATTTCCCACCACAACTCGAGAAGAGACCCATGTTACCCAACTCATCTCGAGATGAGTGTCAATTCCCCTGCTTCAACTCGAGAGGAATAACGACTTCTCCCTTGAACTTCAGGAGGCGGTCTGTCTCACCTATTGAAACTCGAGGGGAACCCCGTGGTTTGTGCTACAATTACAGAACACTGGATTCCCCCTGAAATCGAGATAAGGCCTGATTCCCCTGCACTGACTCGAATGGAACAATGAGTATCACCGTACAACATGAAAGAAGGTCTGACTTCCCTGTTGCACCTCTATATAAAAAGCCCAAATACCCCGCCTGAACTCGGCAGGAGGCCTCAAACCCCTTTAAAAACTTGAGAGAAAAGCGAAGTTCCATACCTCAACACGAGACGAGGACTGACTCCACTGTTTCAAATAGATAGGAACCTCGAGATCCTTGTTGCAACTGGAAAGGAACCATGAGTTTCCTGCCTCAACTCAACATGAGGCCCTATTCCCCTGCAGCGCCTTGAGAGGAATCCTGAGGTGCCCATCACAACTGGAAAGAAGATTTGACTTCCCTGAGACACCATGAGAGGTTCCCTGAGGTGCTAATCACAACTTGAAATGAACCCCAATATTCCCCCCACAACGCGAGATGAGGCCCGATTCCCCTGCAGTGACTCAAGAGCAATCCCGCACTCCCCCTCACAAATCGAATGGAGATCTGACTCCCCTGAGGCAACACAAGAGGTTCCCTGAGGTCTCCGTCACAACTCGAGAAGAACCCTGAACTTGCCCCGCAACTCGAGAGGAACCCCAAGTTCCCCGCCATGGCTTGAGTGGAACCCTGTGTTCCACACTGCAACTTGAAATTAACCCTGAGACCCCGCCATAACCCCAGAGGAGCTCTGAGTTACCTGCTGCAACTCGACAGAAACCCTGAGTCTCCCGCGGCTACTCGAAAGGAATCCTGCATTCCCAGCCGCAACTCAAGTGGACCCCAAGTCCACTATTTCAACTCAAGAGGAGCCCCGAGTTTCCTGCCACAACTGGAGAGGAAGCCCATATTCCCAGCCACAATTCGAGAGGAGGCCCAACTCCCCTACTGCAACTCGAGAGGAACACCGAGTTCCAGATCGCAACTGGAGATGAGTCCCAAGCCCGCTGATGTAACTTGAGAGGAGTCCCAGTGTCCCCAACGAAACTCAAGGGGAACTGTGAGAATCTGCCCTAATTCAAGAGGAGCCTTATTCCACATCATGTGGGGAGCCCCCAGCAACAAGTCAGAGACACTCCCCCGCCAGAGCTGGAGAAGACCCCCTCACCACAACTGTAAGCTCGCGAAAATGGGCGTCTCAAGCTGTAAGGAAATAACCTAGACACCAAGGGAAAGTAACAGTCTTTATTGGCAGTGCGCTCCCGGGCAGAACCTACTGACCACAAGAATGGCCACGAGGAGTTCTGCCCTGAACAAAGGCAGAGTGCGGTTCTTATGTCTTCGGGGCAGGAAGTGACATCATATAACCTGAACAGGCCTAAATAATGCAAAGCTCGGGAATATGAGATTGTGAATGGTCAGCTAGTCGAGGTGGCAAGACCAGGTTGGTCGCTCTGGAGGTCACGAAGGAGGGTAGATCTCGGCAGAGGGTTATTACGTCAGAGATTCCTCAGCGGTTTGGTGGGACTTTTTACCTCCGGTGGGAGATGAAAAAGGGAAGAAGGAGCCAAGATGGCCACCAGGAAGGGGAAGCCAAGAAGACCACCAGGGTCCGACCTTACAACAACTAGAGAGGAGGCCCCAGGACATCTCACCTAAAAAGGAACCGCTGTGCCACAAACAGAGATGACCCACTGAAGTAATTCAAGAGGATCTCTCACAATCACGGAGGAGGAATCACATGAAAGCCTAGTGAAGAGAACCCAGTGTCAAAACTACAGAGGACTCCCCACCCACGGAGATAATCCACCACAACTCACTCAAGAGGAGCTCTGAATCCCCTACCTCAACTCAAGTGGAGCCTTCCATGGCAACTCGAAACGAACTCTGAATTCCAAGCTGTAATCGAGAGGAACACTAAGTACCTGCTACAGATTGAGTGGAGCCCCGAGTCCATTGCTGCAAATCGAGAGGTGGCACCAAAAGAACTCGAGAGGAGCTCTGATTCCCCTGCCTCAACTCAAGAGGAGCTCTCATGGGAAATCAACATAAGACCTCAGCACAACTAGAGACGAGCATCACACCACCACAAGAGAGGAACCCATGCACACATTACTACAAGAGAGGATCACCCACAGCATAGTTATAGATGTGCAGCTCACCACAGTTAGAGAGGAGCCCACACACCACATCTGGAGAACAGCCCCACCACACAATGCAACTATTGCAGAAAACCTCTGTCCAATGCAACTAGAGGGGAGACCTCCACCACAACAGAGACTTGACCACCCACAAATAGAGAATTACCCAACTGTAACAAGAGACGAGCCTTCTGGATAAAACTAGATTGGAAACTCCACCACAACTAGAGAGCAGCTCCTTCAGTTCAGTTGCTCAGTTGTGTCCGACTCTTTGTGACCCCATGAATCAGAGCACGCCAGGCCTCCCTGTCCATCACCAACTCCCGGAGTTCACTCAAACTCACCTCTATCGAGTCAGTAATACCATACAGCCATCTGTGTGTTAAATGAAGAGATAATGCTCCCACCTCACTCAACATGGGGGAGCTCAATGAATGGTTTTGCTGCCCACACTAAGGAACAGTTCAGATGCTCACCAGGTGTGTGAATAAATAAAGTTCAGATGAATCCATGTTAAATGTTACAGTGTAGAGGTATTGCCTTTTATTATTTACTTTGTGGTTCCAGTAACTATTTGCTCCAGGAAAAACATAATTTTGAATAATGAACATTGGGTTTATGATTAGCCATAACTTTTCTGAAATTTACGGTTTCTCTGATGGCTCCATGTGGCTTCTGAAGTGAGTAAATAATGAGCACACCAAGAACAACTTTGACCCTTATTTTAGTAAACAGGAAAAGCTGGTGAAACAAAACAAAACTAAAACAGAACTTTGCATCTCCTGGAAGTTGACTTAAGGGCAGACAGAAATGAGGAAAGAATCTGAAAAGTCAGCTACATCTTTGAAAAACAGGGAGATCTGGAGCCATGCCCTCTTTTCCCTGACACACTCCCTCTCTCCTGCTGAAAACTCAGGTTGACAAGGATTCATTCCAGTTAGGTGTGACTAGAAGGATGGGGATCCTTCCTCTACCATCTCCAGGCAGGAGACTAGAAGGCATTTTCCTGCACCCCCAGCACTACGATGAAGGGCACAATTCAAGGGTAAGGTTAAAGGTTCCATCTTGTGTCTGTCTCCTTGGAAGCAGGAAATAAATATCTCCTGTGAAAGATACACTTTGGGAGCTGAGGCCAGAGGGTTGAGGGCTCTAGTCATACTGGCTCCTGCAGGTCCATTCGTTCTGGGAACCTTCTGTCATGACTGCTGAGATGTCATTAGCTTTGTGATAACTGAAGCCAACTCTTCTCTCTGCCTATTTCTGAGAAAAGCTGAGTCTGAGCCTCAAGATTCTCTACATTTCTTCACACATAGACTGACCCACACTCTCCCATCCTGCCAGATTCTTTGTACAAATCAGTTCACTCCAGTTCAGTCATTCAGTAGTGTCCGACTCTTTGAGACCCCATGAATCACAGCACACCAGGACTTCCTGTCCATCACCAACTCCCAGAGTTCACTCAAACTCATGTCCATCGAGTCGGTGATGCCATCCAGCCATCTCATCCTCTGTCATCCCCTTCTCCTCCTGCTCCCAATACCTCCCAGCATCAGACTCTTTTCCAGTAAGTCAACTCGTCGCATCAGGTGGCCAAAGTATTGGAGTTTCAGCTTTAGCATCAGTTCTTCCAATGAACACCCAGGACTGATCTCCTTTAGAATGGACTGGTTGGATCTCCTTGCAGTCCAAAGGACTCTCAAGAGTCTTCTCCAACACCACATTTCAAAAGCATCAATTCTTCGGCAATCAGCTTTCTTCACAGTCCAACTCTCACATCCATACACGACCACAGGAAAAACCATAGCCTTGACTAGACAGACCTTGGTTGGCAAAGTAATGTCTCTGCTTTTTAATATGCTATCTAGGTTGGTCAAAACTTTCCTTCCAAGGAGTAAACGTCTTTCAATTTCATGGCTTCAATCAGCATCCACAGTGATTTTGGAGCCCCCAAAAATAAAGTCTGACACTGTTTCCACTGTTTCCCCATCTATTTCCCATGGAGTGATGAGACCAGATGCCATGATCTTTGTTTTCTGAATGTTGAGCTTCAAGTCAACCTTTTCACTCTCCTCTTTCACTTTCATCAAGAGGCTTTTTAGTTCCTCTTCACTTTCTGCCTAAGGGTGGTGTCATCTGCATATCTGAGGTTACTGATATTTCTTTTTTGGGATCAGAGCTCACACTTATTTTTCATATTTTTATATTATGATTTTTCTTTTTCTTTTTTTTCCCTTTGGTCTGTTTATTTTTTTTCCCAGAGAATGTGTTGTTGTTGTTGTTTTACTTTACATTATTGTATTGGTTTTGCTATACATTGACAGGAATCTGCCCCAGGTGAATCTGCCCCGCGTGTACATATGTTCCCCATCTTGAACACCCCTCCCACCTCCCTCCCCATCCCATCCCTTTGGTTCATCCCAGTACACTAGCCCCGAGCATCTTGTATCATGCATCGAACTAGGACAGGCAAATCATTTCACATATGATAATATACAGGTTTCAATGCCATTCTCCCAAATAATCCCACCCTCGTCCTCTCCCACAGAGTCCAAAAGACTGTTCTATACATGTTCTTTTGCTGTCTCGTATACAGGGTTATCATTATCATCTTTCTAAATTCTTTACATGTGCGTTAATATACTGTATTGGTGTTTTTCTTTCTGGCTTACTTCACTCTGTATAATAGACTCCAGTTTCATCCACCTCATTAGAACTGATTCAAATGTATTCTTTTTAATTGCTGAGTAATACTCCATTATGTAAATATACCAGAGCTTTCTTATCCATTTGTCTATAGGTGGACATCTAGGTTGCTTCTATGTCCTGGCTATTATAAACAGTGCTGCGATGAACATTGGAGTACATGTGTCTCTTTCAATTCTGGTTTCCTCAGTGTGTATGCCCAGGAGTGCAATTTCTGGGTCATATGGCAGTTCTATTTCCAGTTTTTTAAGGAATCTCCACACTGTTCTCCATAGTGGTTGTACTAGTTTGCATTCCCACCAACAGTGTAAAAGGGTTCCCTTTTCTCCACACCCTCTCTAGCATTTATTGCTTGTAGACTTTTGGATAGCAGCCATTCTGACTGGCGTGAAATGGTACCTCATTGTGGTTTTCATTTGCATTTCTCGGATTATGAGTGATGTTGAGCATCTTTTCATGTGTTTGTTAGCCATCTGTATGTCTTCTTTGGAGAAATGTCTGTTGAGTTCTTTGGCCCATTTTTTGATTGGGTCGTTTATTTTTCTGGAATTGAGCTGCAGGAGTTGCTTGTATGTTTTTGAGATTAATTCTTTGTCAGTTGCTTCATTTGCTATTGTTTTCTCCCATTCTGAAGGCTGTCTTTTCACCTTGCTTATAGTTTCCTTTGCTGTGCAGAAGCTTTTGATTTTAATTAGGTCCCATTTGTTTATTTTTGCTTTTTTTCCAATATTCTGGGAGGTGGCTCATGGAGGATCCTGCTGTAATTTATGTCAGAGAGTGTTTTGCCTATGTTCTCCTCTAGGAGTTTTATAGTTTCTGGTCTTACATTTAGATCTTTAATCCATTTTGAGTTTATTTTTGTGTATGGTGTTAGGGAGTGTTCTAGTTTCATTCTCTTACAAGTGGTTGACCAGTTTTCCCAGCACCACTTGTTAAAAAGATTGTCTTTTTTCCATTGAATATTCTTGCCTCACTTGTCAAAGATAAGGTGTCCATAGGTGCATGGATTTATCTCTGGGCTTTCTATTTTGTTCCATTGATCTATATTTCTGTCTTTATGCCAGTACCATACAGTCTTGATGACTGTGACTTTTAGTAGAGCCTGACGTCCGGCAGGTTGATTCCCCCAGTTCCATTCTTCTTTCTCAAGATTGCTTTCGCTATTCGAGGTTTTTTCTGTTTCCATACAAATTGTGAAATCATTTGTTTTAGCTCTGTGAAAAACACCATTGGCATCTTCATAGGGATTACATGGAACTTATAAATTACTTTGGGTAATATGGTCATTTTCACAATATTTATTCTTCCAATCCATGAACACGGTATACTTCTCCATCTATAATTGTCCTCTCTGATTCCTTTCACTAGTGTTTTATAGTTTTCTATATATAGGTCTTTTGTTTATTTAAATAGATATATTCCTAAGTATTCTTTTCATTACAATGGTGAATGGAATTGTTTCCTTAATTTCTCTATTTTCTCATTATTAAAGTGTTGGAATGCAAGGGATTTCTGTGTGTTGATTTTATATCCTGCAACTTTACTGTATTCATTGATTAGCTCTAGTAATTTTCTGGTAGAGTCATTAGGGTTTTCTGTGTAGAGGATCATGTCATCTGCAAATAGTGAGAGTTTTACTTCTTCTTTTCCGATTAGGATTCCTTTCATGTCTTTTTCTGCTCTTATTACTGTGGCCAAAACTTCCAAAACTATGTTGAATAGTAGTGGTGAGAGTGGGCACCCTTGTCTTGTTCCTGACTTTAGGGCAAATATTTTCAATTTTTCACCATTGAGTATAATGTTTGTTCTGGGTTTATCATATATAGCTTTTATTATGTTGAGGAGTGTTCATTCTATTCCTGTCTTCTGAAGGGTTTTGATCATAAATTGATGTTGAATTTTGTCAAAGGCTTTCTCTGCATCTATTGAGATAATCATATGGTTTTTATTTTTCAGTTTGTTCATGTGGCGTATTACATTGATTGATTTGCAGATATTGAAGAATACTTGCATCCCTGGGATAAAGCCCACTTGGTCATGATGTATGATCTTTTTAATGTGTTGTTGGATTCTGATTGCTAGGATTTTGTTAAGGATTTTTGCATCTATGTTCATCAGTGATATTGATCTGTAGTTCTCTTTTTTTGTGGTATCTTTGTCAGGTTTTGGTATTAGGGTGATGGTGGCCTCATAGAATGAGTTTGGAAGTTTACCTTCCTCTGCAATTTTCTGGAAGAGTTTGAGTAGGATAGGTGTAAGCTCTTCTCTAAATTTTTGGTAGAATTCAGCTGTGAAGCCATCTGGACCTGGGCTTTTGTTTGCTGGAAGATTTCTGATTACAGTTTCAATTTCCGTGCTTGTGATGTGTCTGTTCAGATTTTCTATTTTTTCTGGTTCAGTTTTGGAAAGTTGTACTTTTATAAGAATTTGTCCATTTCTTCCAAGTTGTCCATTTTACTGTCATTTAATTGCTGATAGTAGTCTCTTATGATCCTTTGTATTTCTGTGTTGTCATTTGTGATCTCTCCCTTTTCATTTCTAACTTTATTGATTTGGTTTTTCTCCCTCTGTTTCTTGATGAGTCTGGCTACTGGCTTGTCAATTTTATTTATCCTCTTAAAGAGCCAGCTTTTGGCTTTTTTTTTTTTTTTTGCTATGGTCTCTTTTGTTTCTTTTGCATTTATTTCTGCCCTAATTTTTAAGATTACTTTCCTTCTACTAAACCTGGGGTTCTTCATTTTTTCCTTTTCTAGTTGCTTTAAGTGTAGAGTTAGGTTATTTAGTTGACTTTTTGCTTGTTTCTTGAGGTATGCCTGTATTGCTATAAACCTTCCCCTTAGCACTGCTTTTACAGTGTCCCAGAGGTTTTGGGTTGTTGTGTTTTCATTTTCATTCATTTCTATGCATATCTTGATTTCTTTTTTGGTTTGTTCAATAATTTGTTCATTATTCAGCAGCGTGCTGTTCAGCCTCCATATGTTGGCATTTTTAATAGTTTTTCTCCTGTTATTGAGATCTAGTCTTACTGCATTGTGGTCAGAAAAGATGCTTGGAATGATTTCATTTTTTTTTAATTTACCAAGCCTAGATTTATGGCCCACTATGTGCTCTATCCTGGAGAAGGTTCCATGTGCACCTGAGAAGAAGGTGAAATTCATTGTTTGTGGGTGAAATGTCCTATAGATATCTATTAGTTCTTACTGGTCTATTGTATCATTTAACATTTGTGTTTCCTTGTTAATTTTCTGTTTAGTTGATCTATCCAAAGTTGGGAGTGGGGTATTAAAGTCTCCCACTATTATTGTGTTATTGTTAATTTCCCCTTTCATACTTGTTAGCATTTGTCTTACAAATTGCGGTGCTCCTATGTTGGGTGCATATATATTTATAATCATATATCTTCTTCTTGGGTTGATCCTTTGATCATTATGTTGTGTCCTTCTTTGTCTCTTTTCACAGCTTTTGTTTTAAAGTCTATTTTATCTGATATGAGTATTGCTACTCCTGCTTTCTTTTGGTCTCTATTTGCGTGGAATATCTTTTTCCAGCCTTTCACTTTCAATCTGTATGTGTCCCGCGTTTTGAGATGGGTCTCTTGTAGACAACATATATGGGGGTCTTGTTTTTGTATCCATTCAGCCAGTCTTTGTCTTTTGGTTGGGGGCATTCAACCCATTTACATTTAATGTAATTATTGATAAGCATGATCCTGTTGCCATTCACTTTATTGTTTTGGGTTCTAGTTTATACACTCTTTCTGTGTTTCCTGTCTAGACAAGTTCCTTTAGCATTTGTTGGATAGCTGGTTTGGTGATGCTTATTTCTCTCAGCTTTTGCTTGTCTCTAAAGCTTTTGATTTCTCCTTCATTTTTGAATGAGATCCTTGCTAGGTACAGTAATCTGGGCTGTAGGTTATTTTCTTTCAATACTTTAAGTATGCCTTGCCATTCCCTCCTGGCCTGAAGAATTTCTGTTGAGAGATCAGCTGTTATCCTTATGGGAATCCCCTTGTATATTATTTGTTGCTTTCCCCTTGCTGCTTTTAATATTTGTTCTTTGTGTTTGATCTTTGTTAATTTGATTATTATGTCTCTTGGAGTATTTCGCCTTGGGTTTATCCTGTTAGTGACTCTCTGGGTTTCTTGGACTTCGGTGATTATTTCCTTCTCCATTTTAGGGAAGTTTTCAACTATTATCTCCTCAAATATTCTCTCATGGTCTTTCTTTTTGTCTTCTTCTTCTGGGACTCCTATGATTCAGATGTTGGGGCATTTGACATTGTCCCAGATGTCTCTGAGATTGTCCTCATTTCTTTTAATTCGTTTTTCTTTTTTCCTCTCTGCTTCATTTATTTCTACCATTCTATCTTCTAACTCACTTATTCTATCTTCTGCCTCTGTTATTCTACTGTTGATTCCATCCAGAGTGTTTTTGATCTCATCTATTGCATTATTCATTGTATACTGACTCTTTTTTTTATTTCTTCTAGACCCTTGTTAAATCTTTCTTGCATCTTCTCAATCCTTGTCTCCAGGTTATTTATCTGTAACTCCAAACTGTTTTCAAGACTTTGGATCAATTTCACTATCATTATTCGGAATTCTTTATCAAATAGCTTCCCTAGCTCTTCCTCTTTTGTTTGAGTTGGTAGGCATTTATCCTGTTTCTTTATTTTCTTGGTATTTCTCTGCCTCTTCATCTTGTTTATATTGCTGTGTTTGGGGTGGCCTTTCCGTCTTCTGGCAGTTTGTGGAGTTCTCTTTATTGTGGAGTTTACTCACTGTGGGTGGGGTTGGACGGGTGGCTTGTCAAGTTTCCCTGGTTATGGAAGCTTGTGTCGGTATTCTGGTGGGTGGAGTTGAATTTCTTCTCTCTGGAGTGCAATGAAGTGTCCAGAAATGTGTTATGAGATGTCAGTCGGTTTGGAGTGACTTTGGGCAGCCTGTATATTGAAGCTCAGAGCTATTTTCCTGTGTTTCTGGAGAATTTGCTTGGTATATCTTGCTCTGGAACTTGTTGGCCCTTGGGTGGTGCGTGTTTTCAGTGTAGGTATGGAGGCGTTTGATGAGCTCCTATCGATTAATGTTCCCTGGAGTTAAGAGTTCTCTGGTGTTCTCAGGATTTGGACTTAAGCCTCTTGCCTCTGGTTTTCAGTCTTATTCTTGCAGTAACCTCTAGACTTCTCTATCTGTCATTTCCAAGGTGCTTCCCTCCTGTTTTAGCTTCTGTTTGCTGGTCTCTTCAGTGTCTATTTTCTGCCCTGACACAACGGGGTGGTCGTGGACACTTTTTAAGCCTCACTTGTTCTGTCCTGTTCTGGGAAGGGAGGAAAGCTGCAGACAAATATCTCTGGCATCTGTGGGGAGTGTTCGCAGTGTTTCAGCCCCACTGGGTTTGTCTCCACTCACAGCGTGTGTGTTGTCCCAGTGTACACTGCATAGGCTTTAGGTTGCTCTGCCGGGAACTGTCTGAGGCCGGCGCTGGGTTGCAAGCATATCCCAGGTCTAAGCCACTCAGGTTCAGGTACTCTGGTACTCCACAAAGGCGCAGACTTGGTTGGGCCTGCGTTTTGTGCCCGTCCCCGGTCTGAGCAGCTCAGGTAACCAGTTGTTTGGTGAGCACAGTCGCTGTGACTTATTGCCTCCCCTGGTCCCTCCTGTTTGGTTTACTGGGTGTACAGCAGGCACACCTTCTCAGGTGGATGTTGACCGGCCAGAAACGCAAGAAGTCTTGGTTAGCAAGGAAGCTTTCCTGCAGTTTGGTATCGGATGCCTTTCTGGGGCCGTGATTGCCCCCTCCCTGCTCTGGCTGCCCTCCCCTGCCTATCTCGGCAGGGGATGGGCCGTCCACAGCCGCCTAGTTCTGCTCAGTCCTTTGTTCTGTGAACGGGGCTGGTGGAGTCTTAGGTTAGGGCCTTTTGTCTTTTTGCGGGGTAGTTATCCCACAGTCTGCTTTGCTATCCCCATTTAGTTCTCTCAGATTGCCCTTGTGGCATTCAGGTCCAGTCCTTTCTCTAAGCAGTGCGGCTGGCTCCTCCCTGACCAGCCCCCAGTTGCTAATGGCAGATGTGGCCGTCTGTGCTGCTTCTCTGTTGGGAGTTACTGTTTGGCATGTAATCTGTGGGTTTTAATTATTTCTTTCTTTTTCCTCCCAGTTATGTGGCCCTTTGAGGTTCCAAGGCTCGCCACAGATTCGCCAGTGAGAGTGTTTCCTGGTGTTTGAAAATTTCTCTCTTATTTAAGTCTCCCTTCCCAGGATGGAGCTCCATCGCTACCTTTCTTGTCTCTCTTTTTATCTTTTATGTTTTTTCCTACCTCTTTTGAAGACAATGGGCTGCTTTTCTTGGTACCTAATGTCCTCTGCTGGCATTTAGAAGTTGTTTTGTGGAATTTACTCAGCGTTCAAATGTTCTTTGGATGATTTTGTGGGGGAGAAAGTGATCTCGCCATCCTATTCCTCCACCATCTTGTTCCTCCTCCTCCGGTTATTGATATTTCTCCCAGCAATCTTGATTCCAGATTGTGCTTTTTCTAGCCCAGTGTTTCTCATGATGTACTCTGCATATAAGCTAAATAAGCAGAGTGACAATATGCAGCCTTGACATACTCCTTTCCCTATTTGGAACCAGTCTGTTATTCCATGTCCAGTTATAACTGTTGCTTCCTGACCTGCATACAGGTTTCTCAAGAGGCAGGTCAGGTTGTCTGGTATTCTCATCTCTTTCAGAATGTTCCACAGTTTATTGTGATCCACACAGTCAAATGCTTTGGCATAGTCAATAAAGCAGAAATAGATGTTTTTCTGAAACTCTCTTGCATTTTTGATAATCCAGTGCATGTTGGGAACTTGATTTCTGTTTCCTCTGCCTTTTCTAAAACCAGTTTGAACATCTGGAAGTTCACGGTTCACACATTGCTGAAGCCTGGCTTGGAGAATTTTGAGCATGACTTTACTAACATGTGAGATGAGTGCAATTGTGCACTAGTTTGAGAATTCTTTGGTGTTGCCTTTCTTTTGGATTGGAATGAAGACTGACCTTCTCCAGTCCTGTGGCCACTGCTGAGTTTTCCAAATTTGCTGGCATATTGAGTGCAGCACAGAATCATCTTTCAGGATTTGAAACAGCTCAGTTGGAATTCCATCACCTCCACTAGCTTCGTTAGTAGTGATGCTTTCTAAGGCCCACTTGACTTCACATTCCAAGATGTCTGGTTCCAGGTGAGTGATCACGCCATCGTGACTATCTTGGTCGTGAAGATCTTTTTTATACAGTTCTTCTGTGTTTTCTTGACACCTCTTCTTAATATATTCTGCTTCTGTTAGGTTCATACCATTTCTGTCTTTTATCAAGCCCATCTTTGCATGAAATGTTCCCTTGGTATATCTAACTTTCTTGAAGTGATCTCTAGTCTTTCCTATTCTGTCGTTTCCCTCTATTTCTTTGCGTTGATCATTGAGGAAGGCTTTCTTATCTCTCCTTGTTATCCTTTGGAACTCTGCATTCAGATGCTTATTTCTTCCCTTTTCTTCTTTGCATTTCCCTTCTCTTCTTTTCACAGCTATTTGTAAGGCCTCCCAAGACAGCCATTTTTCTTTTCTGTATTTCTTTTCCATGGCGATGGTCTTGATCCCTGTCTCCTGTACAAGGTCACGAACCTCCATCCATAGTTCATCAGGCACTCTATCTATCAGATCTAGTCCCTGAAATGCATTTCTCACTTCCACTGTATAACCATAAGGGATTTGATTTAGGTCATACCTGAATGGTCTAGTGGCTTTCCCTACTTTCTTCAATTTAAGTCTGACTTTTGCAATAAGGAGTCCATGATCTGAGCCACAGTCAGCTCCCAGTCTTGTTTTTGCTAACTGTACAAAGCTTCACTTCAGTATTCTTGCCTTGAGAACCCCATGAACAGTATGAAAAGGCAAAATGATAGGATAGTGAAAGAGGAACTCCCAGGTTGGTAGATGCCCAATATGCTACTGGAGATCAGTGGAGAAATAACTCCAGAAACAATGAAGGTATGGAGCCAAAGCAAAATCAATACCCAGTTGTGAATGTGACTGGTGACAGAAGCAAGGTCCAGTGCTGTAAAGAGCAATATTGCATAGGAACCTGGAATGTTATGTCCATGAATCAAGGCGAATTGGAAGTGGTCAAACAGGAGATGGTAAGAGTGAACGTCGACATACTAGGAATCAGTGAACTTAAATGGACTGGAATGGGTGAATTTCACTCAGATGGCCATTATATCTACTATTGTGGGCAGGAATCCCTTAGAAGAAATGGATTAGCCATCATGGTCAACAAAAGAGTCTGAAATACAATACTTGGATGCAATCTGAAAAATGACAGAATGATCTTTGTTCATTTCCAAGGCAAACAATTCAATATCACAGTAATTCAAGCCTATGCCCCAACCAGTAATGCTGAAGAAGCTGAAGTTGAATAGTTCTATGAAGACCTACGAGACCTTTCAGAATTAACACCCTAAAAATATGTCCTTTTCATTATAGAGGACTGGAATGCAAAAGTAGGAAGTCAAGAAACACCTGGGGTAACAGGCAAATTTGGCCTTAGGGTACAGAATGAAGCAGGGCAAAGGCTAATAGTGTTCTGCCAAGAGAACGCACTGGTCATAGCAAACACCCTCTTCCAACAACACAAGAGAAGACTCTACCCATGCACATCACCAGATGGTCAACACCAAAGTCAGATTGCTTATATTCTTTGTACAAATATCTCCCCTTTTCGAGTTCTTTTTTCTTATCCAGATAATAACACCCAAACTTTTACTCATCAAACAAGCCAACAAATCTCCAGCTGGTCTCTTTCTACCTCAGGCACTTCAGAGTCACTCTCTCGGAAGTACTTCAGCTCAATGACTTATTGTTGCATCCCTTTCTTTGGCATGATGCCATCCCTGCTGAACCCTGTGTCATGTTAGCACAAAAACCTTGCTCAGATGAGCTGGATACAGTGCCCCAAAGTGGCCCGATCGTGGCACCATACCTTCAAAAATGACTGACACCCCAAATTCACCATCAACATGGTGGTCCAGAGACTGGGAATGTGCCTGTGCCTCCATAAAACCGTTGCTCAAGAGACCCAAACACCTATCATCAATCTTCTCCATGTTCTCCTGACCTTTTTTCTTCCTCTTTTCAACTGATATCTTTTAGATTGTTCATGGAGAGATTAGAGCATCCAGCAAGAGCAGAATCATTTCCCCAACACATGAGAAAAGAGCAGACACCGGTCTGCACCCACTTTATCCTCCTCTGCCTGCCCGGCCCATCATGGAAACAAAAGGTTTCCCTCTTCCTGTCACAAGAAAACTCCAGGTAAAGGACTTAGATGTAAAGGAAACCAAAATATTGTCTTGAGCTACAAACACTTCGGGACTTCCCATGTAGCTCAGTTGGCAAAATATCTGCCTGCAATACAGGATACCCAGGTTTGATCCCTGGGTCAGGAAGATTCCCTGGAAAAAGGGGTGGCTAACCACTGCAGTATTCTTGCCTGGAGAATCCCATAAACAGAGAAGCCTGGCAGGCTGCAGTCCATGAAGTCACAAAGAGTCAGACACGACTGAGTGACTAACATATACACACAGACATTTTAAAAACAGCAAAAACAAAGCAATCCCGTCAATATAGCAAGTGCAAGAAGGGTTTGCTGAGCCTTCCCCTATTTCTTTCTGGAAGCAGAAGAGAACAACTCCACCTCCATTGAATATGTCCTTTATCCACTGGAAGGAGAATGACATTGTGATTGTCAAGGGCAAAGAGTTGAGAAAAAGAGAATTATGTAAAAACAGACCTTATTGACATTAATCCTCATCCTCCTTAGCCTCCCCACATGATGTATTTCGTTTTTCACAATCATCCCTCTTTGTCCAACCCAACAGAAAAGCATTCAGGTTTTGCAGCTTCACTGAATCTTTCATCATTTCCTTAGCAGGGTGCCCTGGGCCACGTAAAACTCATGGGAAACAAATGTGGATGCTTCTCTCCTGTACATCCGTCTCGTATCCACTTGGTTCTCAAATCAACACTCAGAGGGTGGAAGTGTGGTTTTGTCTTGGTGATATCTTTCTTGCTGGCGTCATTGAATTCTTCCTCGTTCCTTGGCTTAATTCCTCAGTATGCAGACATGCTGTCAGCTACCATCTTCAGAAATTCCAAAAATGAAACACATTCTTACCATTTGATCCAGCCCTCAAACTCCTTAGTATCAGTGGAACAAAATGAGTCAAATTCTTACAGCTAATCCTTACAGAAATCTCTATAGGACATTTATGGCAGCTTTATTCATAACTGGCAGAATTTGAAAGCAACCAAGATGTCCTTTGGGAGGTGAATGGACACATAGACTTGGCTCCATCCATGCAACAGGATGTTCTTCAGTGCTGAAAAGACATGAGAGATATGGAGTCATCAGGAGACAAGCAGCGGGGCCTTCAGTTCCTATTACTTATTGGAAGAAGCGAATCTGGAAAAGTGGCAAAGCTCAGGATACCAACTACCTAGGACATTCCCCAAAAGGCAAACCATGAAAAGAGTGAAAAGATCACTGCATAGCCAGGAGTTTGTGGCAGGGTTCAGGGGTTGGAGAGTGATAAGTTGGTAAAGCACAGAGGATTTTTAAGACAGAAAATTATACAGTGTGATGCATTCATGGTGAGATAAATTTGTCAAAACCCATAGAAAGTACAACACCAGGAATGATGCCTAATATAGATGCTGGACTCTTGTGACCATGATGTGTTCATGTAGATTCATCCCTAGTAATTGACACACAGAATATTGATAGGATAGGTGAGGAGCAGGAGGCTTTGGGAGGGTGGGGATGGGAGGATGGGCATGGGAATAACAGAGGCAGGGGACTTACGGTACCTCCCTGTATTCTGCTTAATTTTGCTGTGAACTCAAAATTTCTTTAAAAAAAAAAAAGAAAAAAACCTATTTAAACAAACAGTGTCACACATTATTTTGGGGGGCTCCACAATCACTGCAGATGCTGATCGCAGCCATGAAATTGAAAGACGCTTACTCCTTGGAAGGAAAGTTATGACCAAACTAGACAGCATATTAAAAATCAGAGACATTACTTTGCCAACAAAGGTCCGTCTATTCAAGGCTATGGTTTTTCCAGTGGTCATGTATGGATGTGAGAGTTGGACTGTGAAGAAAGCTGATCGCCAAAGAATTGATGCTTTTGAACTGTGTGTTGGAGAAGACTCTTGAGAGTCCCTTGGGCTGCAAGTAGATCCAACCAGTCCATTCTAAAGGCGATCAATCCTGGGTGTTCATTGGAAGGACTGATGCTAAAGCTGAAGCTCCATTACTTTGTCCACCTCATGCGAAGTTTGACTCACTGGAAAAGACTCTGATGCTGGGAGGGATTAGGAGCAGAAGAAGGGGATGACAGAGAATGAGATGGCTGGATGGCATCACCGACTCAATGGAGGTGAGTTTGTGTGAATTCTGGGAGTTGGTGATGGACAGGGAGGCCTGGTGTGTTGTGATTCATGGGGTTGCAAAGAGTTGGACACAATTGAGCGACTGAACTTAACTGAACTGAAACAAACAAACAAACATTCCAGTAGTATGCTACAGCTGTTCCTCTTCAGTACCTCAATTTGTCTGATCCACTTGACAGTCAAACTTCAGAAGATATTGTCCTTTCAGCCTATACCCCTTCCAAGTTTCATGTGACACCTGCTATTTTATCTCACTACACTCTTATTTTTTTAAGATACCATTTTTAAAATTTATTTATTTATTTAATTTTTGGCTTGCAGGATCCAGTTCCTCAAACAGGGATTGAAGCCAGGCCCTCTCAGTGAAAGCAAGTCCTAACCACTGGAGCACCAGAAAATTCCCTTCTTATCCTTTGTGAAAAAATTGATGTATCAATGACAGACAATATTTTATTGGGTTGGCCAAAATTTTCCATTTGTTTTTAAGTAAAAAATAAAAGACACAATTTTCATTTTCACCAAGAACTTTTATTCATCGTTTTGTTCCACTATCTTTTGCCATTTTTCAGGCAACTGCATAATTCTGTCTTCCCAAAACTTTTTTTATCTTTTTGCACAAAGGACTATTCCAGGTGTCCTTTGCAGTCTTCCATGAAATTGAAATTTTTTTCCATTAAGAGAATTTTGTAAAGACAAAAATAAATGGAAATCTGAAGGTGTAATATCTGCTGAATATGGCAGATGAATCAGAACGCTCAGACAAGCTGTAATAGTTTTTGCTGATCATCAAAGAAACATGCGGCCTTGGGTTATCCTGATGGAAGATTATGCATTTTCTGGTGGCTAATTTGGGATGATGTGAGTGCTTCTTTCAATTGCTCCAATTGAAAGTACTTATTGGAATGAACTGTTTAGTTTTCTGGAAGGAGTTTATAATAGAAGACTCTCTTCCAGTTCCACAATTTACACATCACCTTCTTTGGATGACCAGACTTTGGTGTGGTTGGTGGTGGTTCATTTCACTTGCTCCACAATCTCTTCCATTCGCTATTTTTGTGCAGTATCCACTTTTCATCATCCATCACAATTTGTTTTAAAAATGAGATTTTTTTTATGTTTAAGAAGAGAATCACATGTGGAAAAGTGGTCAAGAAGTTTGTTTTTGCTTTTTTTATAAAACTTAACTCATGTGGAACCCAAACATCAAAGTGAGTAATACAACCAAGTTAATGTAAGCAGTTTCCAACACTTCTATTGGATATTCTGAGCATGTCACCTATTTCCCATGGGGTATAATGTTGATTGTTCTCAGTTAATGTCTCTATTTGATCACCATCGCCTTCAACATGTCTACCCGACTGTGAAGCATCATCCAGTGAGAAATCTCCAGCAAGAAACTTCACAAACCCCTTTGGACACATTGAAGAAGTCACAGAACTTTCTCCATACACTGCACAAAGCTTTATTTGCACTGTTTTTACTTTTCTTGAAATAATGAAGTATAATATGCCTAAATGTTCCTTTTTGCTTCCATCTTCAATATTTAAATTGCTATATAAAATTCAATAATTTTGATGTTTTTAAATTTTTATTTATTTTAATTGGAGGATAAGTACTTTATAGTATTGTGATGGTTTTTGCCATACATTAGTATGAAATGGGCATAGGCATACATGTTTCCCCTCCCTACTGAACCCCCCTCCCATATCCCTCTGCACTCCATCCCTCCAAGTTGTCACAGAGCCCTGGCTTTTTGTGCCCCGTGTCTTACATGAAACTCCCACTGGCTATCTATTTTACATATGGTAGTGTATATGTTTCAATGCTATTCTTTCAAATCAACCCACCATCTCCTTCTCCCACTGAGTCCAAAACTCTGTTCTTTATGCTTTTGTATCCTTTTCTGCCTTGTGTGTAAGATCATTGGTATCATCTTTCTAGATCCCACATATACGCATTCAGTTCAGTTCAGTTCAGTTGCTCAGTCGTGTCCGACTCTCTGCGACCCCATGAATCACAGCACGCCAGGCCTCCCTGTCCATCACCAACTCCCGGAGTTCACTCAAACTCATGTCCATCGAGTTGGTGATGCCATCCAGCCATCTCATTCTCCGTTGTCCCCTTCTCCTCCTACCCACAATCCCTCCCAGCATCAGAGTCTTTTCCAGTGAGTCAACTCTTCACATTGGAGCTTCAGCTTTAGCATCAGTCCTTCCAATGAACACCCAGGATTGATCTCCTTTAGAATGGACTGGTTGGATCTCCTTGCAGTCCAAGGGACTCTCAAAAGTCTTTTCCAGCACCACAGTTCAAAAACATCAAGTGGTATTTGTCTTTATCTTTCTGACTTCACTCTGTACAATAGGATCTAGTTCATCCAACTGATTAGAACTGACTCAGATGTGTTCCTTTTTATAACTGAGTAATATTCCATTGTGTGTGTACCACAACTTTCTTATCCATTCATCTGATGATGGACACCTAGGTTGCTTCCATGTCCTAACTATTGTAAACAGTGCTGCAATTTACACTGGGGTACATGTGTCTTTTTCAATTATGGTTTCCTCAGGGTATATGCCCAGTAGTGGAATTGTTGGATTGTAAGGTAGTTTTGTTCTTAGGCTTTTTTAACGAATCTCCTACTGTTCTGTACAGGTTGTATCAGTTTGAATTCCTGCCAGCAGCATAAGAAGCTTCCCTTTTCTCCACACCCTCCCCAGCATTAAAGTAGACTTTTTGATGATGGCCTTTCCGTCTGATGTAAGATGATACCTCATTGTAGTTTTGATTTGCATTTCTCTAATAATGAGTGAAGTTGAACATCTTTTCATGTGTCTAATATCCATATCTATGTCTTCTTTGGAGAAATGTCTGCTTAGGTGTTCTGCCCACTCTGTGATTGGGTTGTTTGTTTTCCTGGCATTGAGCTGCATGAGCTGCTTGTATATTTTGGGATTAATTCTTTGTCAGTGGTCTTTTGTTTGGTATTTTTTCAATTCTGAGGATTTTCTTTTCACCTTGCTTATAGTTTCCTTTATTGTGTAAAAGTTTTAGGCCCTATCTGTTTATTTTTGCTTTTGTTTTCATTACTTTAGCAGGTGGGGCATAGAGGACATTGCTGTGATTTTTTTCACTTATTCTTATACATTTATTTGCATTTATTGACCTATAACAAGTTAATGGAATGAACTTTCTCTGAGGAAAAGAATTCAGCATAGGTTAAGGTTTGATGGAGATCAGAAAGACAAGCTACAACAGGAATTCCTGAGGAACTGCTCACCATGGTCTGCCCATCTGTGGCACCTGGGCAGCCATATGACTTTTCACATTTGACCAAAGGAGGCAGATTTGTACCAAAGGGTAGGGAACAAATTTAATTTAGTCATTTGTTAATTAATCTCTGAATACTTCAGTTCAGTTCAGTTCAGTCGCTCAGTTGTGTCCGACTCTCCCTGACCCCATGAATCACAGCACGCCAGGCCGCCCTGGCCACCACCAACTCCCGGAGTTCACCCAAACTCATGTCCACAGAGTCGGTGATGCCATCAAGCCATCTCATTCTCTGTCGTCCCCTTCTCCTCCCGCCTCCAACCCTTCCCAGCATCAGAGTCTTTTCCAGTGAGTCAACTCATCGCATGAGGTGGCAAAAGTATTGCAGTTTCAGCCTCAGCATCAGTCCTTCCAATGAACACCCAGGACTGATCTCCTTTAGAGTGGACTGGTTGGATCTCCTTGCAGTCCAAGGGACTCTCAAGAGTCTTCTCCAACACCACAGTTCAAAAGCATTAATTCTTCGGTGATCAGCTTTCTTCACAGTCCAACTCTCACATCCATACATGACCACGGGAAAAACCATACCCTTGACTAGACGGACTCTTGTTGGCAAAGTAATGTCTCTGTTTTTTAATATGCTATCGATGTTGGTCATAACTTTCCTTCCAAGGAGTAAGCGCCTTCTAACTTCATGGCTGCAATCAGCATCCGCGGTGATCTTGGAGCCTCCCCAAAAAAACAAAGTCTGACACTGTCTCCACTGTTTTTCCATCTATTTCACCTGAAGTGACGGGACCAGATGCCATGATCTTTGTTTTCTATATGTTGAGCTTCAAGCCAAACTTTTCACTCTCCTCTTTCACTTTCATCAAGAGGCTTTTTAGTTCCTCTTCACTTTCTGCCATAAGGGTGGAGTCATCTGCATATCTGAGGTTATTGATATTTCTCCCAGCAATCTTGATTCCAGCTTGTGTTTCTTCCAGCCCAGCATTTCTCATGATGTACTCTGCATATAAGTTAAATAAGCAAGGTGACAATATACAGCCTTGACGTACTCCTTTTCCTATTTGGAACCAGACTGTTGTTCCATGTACAGTTCTGACTGTTGCTTCCTGACCTGCATACAGATTTCTCAAGAGGCAGGTCAGGTGGTCTGGGATTCCCATCTCTTTCAGAATGTTCCACAGTTTATTGGGATCCACACAGTCAAAGGCTTTGGCATTGTCAATGAAGCAGAAATGGATGTTTTTCTGGAACTCTCTTGCCTTCTCCATGATCCAGTGGATGTGGGCAAATTGATCTCTGGTGCCTCTGCCTTTTCTAAAACCTACTTGAACATCTGGGAGTTCACGGTACATATATTGCTGAAGCCTGGCTTGGAGAATTTTGAGCATGACTTTACTAGCGTGGGAGATGAGTGCAATTGTGCGGTAGTTTGAGCATTCTTTGGCATTGCCTTTCTTTGGGATTGGAATGAAGACTGACCTTTTCCTGAATGCCTATTCTATGCTGAGTGTTTTTTGGTGTCCGAGATCCAATGGGAAGAACAAACAGACATGGTCCATCAGAGGGTGAGTGTTTAGCTGATGCATTCTGATAAGACAGTTGTCAAAATACAATTTAAAAATTATTTCAAATAAAGTAAAACTGGAAATAGAACTGCCATATGATCCAGCAATCACACTCCTGGGCATACACACGGAGGAAACCAGAATTGAAAGAGACACATGTACTCCAATGTTCATTGCAGCACTGTTTATAAGAGCCAGGACATGGAAGCAACCTAGATGTCCATCTGCAGACGAATGGATAAGAAAGCTTTGCTACATATACACAATGGAGTATTATTCAGTCATTAAAAAAATGCATTTGAATCAGTTCTTTTGAGGTGGATGAAACTGGAGCCTATTATACAGAGTGAAATAAGCCAGAAAGAAAACACCATTACAGTACACTAACGCATATATATGGAATTTAGAAAGATTGAAATGATAACCCTGTATACAAGACAGCAAAAGAGACACAGATGTATAGAACAATCTTTGGGACTCTGTGGGAGAGGGTGAGGGTGGGATGATTTGGGAGAATGGCATTTAAACATGTATTTTGTCATATGTGAAACGAATCACCAGTTCAGGGTCGATGCTCGAGGCTGGTGTGCAGGGATGACCCAGAGGGAGGATAAAGGGAGGAAGGAGGTGGGAGGGAGGTTCAGGAGGGAGAACTCATGTACACCCAGGGCAAATTCATGTCAATGTATGGCAAAACCAACCAATATAATATTGTAAAATAATTTGCCTCCAATAAAAAATAAATAAATTAATGAAAAAAAAGATAACTAAGTCCTAGTAGAGCCATCTTACTGAAAACATGAACAAAGCTTTTGACCAACCCAATATTAATTTCCAGTTGAAGAAGCTGATGTTGAATGCTTCTATGAAGACCTACAAGATTTTCTAGAACTAACAACAAAAGTAGAAGTCGTTTTCATTATAGGGGACTAGAATGCAAAGGAAGTCAAGAGATACCTGAAGTAACAGGCAATTTAGCCTTGGAGTACAAAATGGGGCAGGGCAAGAGCTAACAGTGTTTTGCCAACAGAATGCACTCATTATAGCAAACACCCTCTTGCAAAAACACAAAAGAAAGCTCCATATATGGATACCAGATGGTCAATAACAAAATCAGATTGATTATATTCTTTGCAGTCAAAGATAGAGAAGCTCTATACAATCTGCAAAAACAAGACCTAGCTTTGACTGTGGCTCAGATCATGAACTCCTTATTGGCAAATTCAGGCTGAAATTGAAAAAAAGTACGGAAAACCACTAGACCATTCATGTATGATCTAAATAAAATTCCTTACAATTATACAGTGGGAGTGACAAACAGATTCAAGGGATTAGATGTGAAAGACAGAGTGCCTGAATAACTACAGATGGAGGTTTGTAACATTGTACAGGAGGTTCTGATCAAGAATTTCCCCAAGAAAAAGAAATGCAAAAAGGCTAAATGGTTGTCTGAGGAGGCCTTACAAATAGCTGAGAAAAGAAGAGAAGCTAAAGGCAAAGGAGAAAAAGAAAGATATATCCATCTGAATGTAGAGTTCCAAAGACAATCAAGGAGAGATAAGAAAGCCTTCCTCAGTGATCAATGCAAAGACATAAAGGAAAACAATAGAATGGGAAAGACTAGAGATCTCTTCAAGAAAATTAGATATACCAAGGGAATACTTCATGCAAAGATGAGCACAATAAAAGATAAAAATAGAATGGACCTACAAAAGCAGAAGAGATTAAGAAGAGGTGGCAAGAATACACATAAGAGCTGTACAAAAAAAGATCTTAACGACCCAGATAACCACGATGGTGTAATCACTCACTTAGAGCCAGACATCCTGGAATGCGAAGTCCAGTGTGCCTTCGGAAGCATCACTAAAAACAAAGCTAATGGAGGTGATGGAATCCCAGTTGATATATTTCAAATCTGAATGACAATGTTGTGAAAGTACTGCACTCATGTCAGCAAATTTGAAAAACTCAACAGTGGCCACAGGACTGGAAAATGTCAGTTTTCATTCCAATCCCAAAGAAAGGCAAAGCCAAAGAATGTCGAAACTACTGCACAACTGTACTCATCTCACACACTAGCAAAGTAATGCTCAAAATTCTCCAAGCCAGGCTTCAACAGTACATGAACGGTGAACTTCCAGATGTTCGAGCTGGATTTAGAAAAGGCAGAGGAAACAGAGTTCAAATTACCAACATCTGTTGGATCATCAGAAAAGCAAAAGAGTTCCAGAAAAACGTCTACTTCTGCTTTATTGACTACTCCAAAGCCTTTGACTGTGTGGATCACAGGAAAGTGTGAAAAATTCTTCAAGAGATGGGAGTACCAGATCACCTGACCTGCTTCCTGAGAAATCTGTATGCAGGTCAAGAAGGAACAGTTACAATTGGACATGGAACAACAGACTTGTTACAAACTGGGAAAGGAGTACATCAAGAATGTATGTTGTCATCTTGCTTATTTGACTTATATGCAGAGGACATCATGAGAAATGTCGGACTGGATGAAGCACAAGCTGGAATTAAGATTTCAGAAAAAACAGCCATAACCTCAGATATACAGATGACACCACCTTTATGGGAGAAAGCAAAGAAGAACTAAAGAGCCTCTTGATGAAAGTGAAAGAGGATAGTGAAAAAGTTGCTTAAAACTCAACATTCAGAAAATTAAAATCATGGCATCTGGTCCCATCACTTCATGGCAACTAGATGGAGAAACAATGGAAAAAGTGAGAGATTTTATTTTGTGGGGCTCCAAAATCACTTCAGATGATGACTGCAGCCATGAAATTAAAACACATTTGCTTCTTGGAAGAAAAGCTGTGCCCGACATAGACAGCATATTAAAAAGCAGAGACATTACTTTGCCAACAAAAGTCCGTCTAGTCAAAGCTATGGTTTTTCCAGTAGTCATGTATGGGTATGAGAGTTGGACTATAAAGAAAGCTGAGCTGTGAAGAATTGATGCTTTTGGACTGTGGTGTGGAGAATAGTTTTGAGAGTCCCTTGGACTGCAAGAAGATCCAATGAGTCAATCCTAAAGAAAATCAGTCCTGAATTTTCATTGGACGGACTAACGCTGACACTGAAACTCCAATACTTTGGTCACCTGATGCAAATAACTGACTCATTGGGAAATACCCTGATGCTGGGAAAGGTTGAAGGCACAAGGAGAAGGTGATGACAGAGGACAAGATGGTTGGATGGCATCACTGACTCGATGGACATGTATTTGAGCAAGTTTCAGGAGTTGGTGATGGACAGGGAGGCCTGGCGCACTGCAGTCCAGGGGCTCACAACGAGTTGGACATGACTGAGCTACTGAACTGAACTGATATTAATTTTCCGGTATGGAATTCCAATTGAGCTAATTCAAATCCTGAAAGATGATGCTGTGAAAGTGCTGAACTCAATATGCCAGCAAATTTGGAAAACTCAGCAGTGGCCACAGGACTGGAGAAGGTCAGTCTTCATTCCAATCCCAAAGAAAGGCAATGACAAAGAATGCTCAAACTACAGCACAATTGCACTCATCTCCCACGCTAGTAAAGTCATGCTCAAAATTCTCCACGCCAGGCTTCAGCAATATGTGAACCGTGAACTTCCAGATGCTCAAACTGGTTTTAGAAAAGGCAGAGGCACCAGAGATCAATTTGCCAACATCCACTGGGTCATGGAGAAAGCAAGAGCGTTCCAGAAAATCATATATTTCTGCTTCATTGACTTTGCCAAAGCCTTTGACTGTGTGGATCCCAATAAACTGTGGAACATTCTGAAAGAGATGGGAATACCAGACCACCTGACCTGCCTCTTGAGAAATCTGTATGCAGGTCAGGAAGCAACAGTTAGAACTGGACATGGAACAACAGACTGGTTCCAAAAAGGAAAAGGTGTGTGTCAAGGTTGTATATTGTCACCCTGCTTATTTAACTTCTATGCAGAGTATATAATGAAGAACGCTGGGCTTGAAGAAGCACAAGCTGGAATCGAGATTGCTGGGAGAAATATCAATAACCTCAGATATGCAGATGACACCACCCTTATGGCAGAAAGTGAAGAGGAGCTAAAAAGCCTCTTGATGAAAGTGAAAGAGGAGAGTGAAAAGGTTGGCTTGAAGCTCAACATTCAGAAAACAAAGATCATGGCATCTGGTCCCATCACTTCATGGGAAATAGATGGAGAATCAGTGGAAACAGTGTCAGACTTTATTTTTGTGGGACTCCAAAAGCACTGCAGATGCTGATTGCAGCCATGAAATTAAAAGATGCTTACTCCTTGGAAGGAAAGTTATGACCAACCTAGATAGCATATTAAAATGCAGAGACATTACTTTGCCCACCAAGGCCCGTCTAGTCAAGGCTATGGTTTTACCCGTGGTCATGTGTGGATGTGAGAGTTGGACTGTGAAGAAAGCTGATCGCCGAAGAATTGATGCTTTTGAACTTTGGTGTTGGAGAAGACTCTTGAGAGTCCCTTGGAATGCAAGGAGATCCAACCAGTCCATTCTAGGGGCGATTAATCCTGGGTGTTTTTTGGAAGGACTGCGGCTGAAATTCCAATATTTTGGCCAACTCATGTGAAGAATTGACTCACTGGAAAAGACTCTGATGCTGGGAGGGATTGGGGGCGGGAGGAGACGGGGCCAACCGAGAATGAGATGGCTGGATGGCATCACCAACTCGATGGACATGAGTTTGAGTGGACTCCGGGAGTTGGTGATAGACAGGGAGGCCTGGCGTGCAGTGATTCATGGGGTCACAAAGAGTCGGACATGACTGAGTGACTGAACTGAACTGATACAATTTTATACATTACAAAATGATGACCAAGATATGTCTAGTAACCATTCATCACCATCCATGTTATTACAGTATCATGGATTCTATTTCCTAGTCTGTACATTACATCCCCACGACATTTGTTTTACAATTTGAATTCAGTTCCTGTCAATCTTTCTCACACTTTGCACTTATGCCCTCACACCTCCCCTCTCTGGCAACTACCAGTATGTTCTTGGGATCTTTGAGTCCATTTCTCTTATGTGTTTTCTTGCTTTATTTTCTAGTTTCTACATACAAGTGATATTATAAGATATTTCTCTTTCATTTCCATATCTCACTTAGCACGGTACCTTTTAGGTCCATTCATGTGGTTGTAAAGCAGCATTTTTTGTGTGTTTTAATCATATACCATTATGTGTGTATGTATGTACATATATATATGTAAACTTCTTATCCACTTGCCAATCAATGGACATGTTGGTGGTTCCCTGTCTTGGCTATTGTCAGCAAAGTGTTTGGTCCCAATTTTTAATTGGGTTTTTGGAGGTTATGTTGTGTGAGTTCTTTGTCTATTTTGGATATAAACCTGTTTTCAGATACACTTTTGCAAATATTTTCTAACATTCAGTAGGCTGCCTTTTCATTTTGTGAGTTGTTTCCTTTGCCATTGGAAAGCTTTTCAGTTGGATAGAGTCCCATTGGTTTGTTCCCCTTGCTTTGGTGGACAGATTCAGAAAATATTGCTAAGACTGATGTCAAAGCACGTACTGCCTATGTTTTCTTCTAGAAGTTTAATGGCTTCAGGCCTTACATTGAAGTATTTGATTCATCATGAGGTTGCTTTTGTAGATGGTATGATAAAGGATTCCAGTGTGATTCTTGTGCATGTGGCTGTGCGGTTTTCCCAACACCATTCCCTGAAGAGGCTCTCTTTTCCCCATTGTGTAGTCCTGTAATAGAACAGGATGAGCACAGCCCCTAGCAAGTGCCATTGCTGGGCCTCATTACTCTGCACCCTGTTACTGAGCAACAGGTCTTACTCAGCCATTACTGGATGCTTCAGTGGTCCCCACCCACAACCAACCGTCAATGGGTGACCATTAGTTCTCCTGCTCAGCTATCCATGAGTGCCGCAGTGGGCCCTGCCCACTGGTAACTGTCAGTGAGGGACCATTGGGGAAGTGATGCAGTCAAGGGTTGGTAGTGTGGTGGTCATTAGGAGAGTGAAGTAAGAGGCAGATTCAGGGCTTCTGATGGAGGCCCTCCAGCTTTCCCAGCCTTGGGCCAGAAGATAAGCTGGAGGGCTCAGATGAGCTGGAGGGAACAGATTGGGGCTTTTAGTAATTTTAGGATTCTTAGGGCATGATCCCGGAGAAGGCAATGGCAAGCCACTCCAGTATTCTTGCCTAGAAAATCCCATGGATGGAGGAGCCTGGTAGGCTGCAGTCCGTGGGGTCGCTAAGGGTCGGACACGACTGAGCTACTTCACTTTCACTTTTCACTTTCACACATTGGAGAAGGAAATGGCAACCCACTCCAGTGTTCTTGCCTGGAGAATCCCAGGGACGGGGGAGCCTGGTGGGCTTCCGTCTATGGGGTCACACAGAGTCGGACATGATGGAAGCGACTCAGCAGCAGCAGCAAGGCATGAGTCACCCTTGTCTTTGTATGAATCTGTAATAGACCTTTCTCTGTTCTGTTAATAAGAAGTTAGACATAAACAAAGAAGGGAGGCCTGGCAGAAAGGGATGCAAGCTGATCCAGGAGAGCTAATGGACATGCTAGAAAATAATCACAGAAACTTTTCAATTCCTGCATATCTGCCCTAGGCACAGTGGATACAAAATGACCAGTAACCTCAGGTAGTTAGGCAGTTAGGAATCCATTAAAGGCTCATGAATTTTCTCTAATTATAACAGATGGAATTATGGGAAGACACAAACAAGACAGCTTGCTGTTACGTAACTTTTAATTCTTGATTGACCTTCAGCATATGCCCATTTACATTCCCTTTCATTGACTGGTGGTGGGTGTAAGCCCTCCTTTGAACCAGGCGTAGACAAAAGGAGGAACATGGAAGTATAGAAGGGGGAAGCCAAGAGCAATCGATAGGACGGTTGAGGAGGACTCCTATGGGAGTGTCAGACTAATAAAAGATCTGTCTGCTTGAGCTGAGATGAGCTGTAACTTATTTGTTTTTCCACTCCTTTTGGTCCATGACTCCAAACTTTTGTTGTGATGAGACAAGAACTGAGGAAGAGAAATAAATCGACTTGACAGTTCCAAATTCTAATGTTTAGTATTGATGGGCCTCACTGTGTGTCAGGCTGTAATAGTTTTGGTAACAGGCTCACCTCCTTTGTCTTGAATTGACTATATATGCATATGCTTATTTCTGGGGTCTTAATTCTGTCCCGTGGATCTATGTGTATATCTTTTATTCTCATATCATATCGTCTTGATTATTCTAGATTTTCAGTGTATTTTTTAAATCAAGCAGGGCTTCCCCGGTGGCTCAGATGGTGAAGAATCTGCCTGAAATGAAGGAGACCTGGGTTTGATTCCTGGGTCAGGAAGATCTGCTGTAGAAGGGAGTGGCAACCCACTCCACTATTCCTCCTGCTACACTATGTTGAATAAAATTGGTGAGTATGGTCAGCATTAGTTAGGTGTAAGGTTAACTGGCCCTCTTCCCCTTCCTCCCTCTCCATCTCTTGGAGGCTTCCAGGAAGGACGTGACTAGCCCAAGATTACACATGGCTCAAGGAGTTGAATTGGGCCATTATTTCTCTACTCCCCCAGTCCTGGGCATAGTTTTGTGTACTGTGTACCTTCTTTGACCAGTTGTCCATTTAGCACTTTCTTAATCTTAACGAGGTTGTGTCAGAGTTCTTTGTATAATTTGAGACAAAACCTTTATTAGATATGTTTGCAAGTTTTTTTTTTCCCCCCAGTTTTGTGTGTCTGTTGATTTTCACACAGTAAAAGTCTTTAATTTTATAAAGTGCACTGAATCCCTTGTATTTCTTTCTGGATTGTTTTGTGTGTGTGTGTTGTGTGTTAAAACTACAAAGACTTGTGATCTACTTGACCAAACCCAAGCTCATGTCAATTTTGTGTTATGTTTTTCTCTATAATTTTGAATAATTTTGCATTTGAAATTTGTCTATGAATGTTTTTGAGAGAATTTTGTCTAAGTTATAAACTTTGCGTCTACATTTATTTCATTCCATATGGTTTACAATTCATTATTCTTCACCTGTTTTTAGAAAAGTTATGGGATATTGTCTTCATTTGAGTTTAAATTTCCAGTTTAACAGACTCAGCAGTTCTGACAGCAGGGGCCACTGTGCCCAGTGACCTGTGAGGGAGGCCTGGTTGGCACTTTCCGTATTGACCACAGGGTGGCCCTCTACCCGCATCGCTGACACCCGCAGGCATATTCCCTGCAGCCCCGGCTCAGCCCAGCTGAGGGGAGCTGTGTCTCCTCAGGCAGCGCAGGACTTTGGCTGGGACTCCCAGGTCAGCTTCTCTACTGACTGGAGCTCAGTCTCCTTGGAACTCGATGGGTTTTCAGCTTCAGGAGAACACGGGGCAGCCTCCATACTGATGGGAACTGGGTTTCCTGATGACCCAGGCGACGTCAAGAAGAAAAAGTGAGAAAAAGTTTGGAGAAGGTTCCTGTGTGCAAATGACTGCTCTTTTCAGACAATCCAGAAGGGCTTGGTGTGGAAAGCTGTGGTTTTAATCAGTTTTATGTGCAGTGTAGACGGTGTCCAGGACCCGTCTTTGGATGTGGTGTCCAGTTTTCCCAGCAATATTTATTGCTGGGGCTGTCCTTCACCTTGGTGAGTCCTTGGCCCCTTTTCTATAGATAAGGGACCCATCCGTGTGGGCTGAATGCTGGGCGCTCTGTCCTGTTTCTCTGGGCCATGTGCCTGTTCTTGTGCTAATTTCGCACAGTTGGGTGCCTATAGCTTCACCAGATGTAGTGTGGAGTCAGGGAGGGAGATGCCTCCAGCCTGCTGTCCTTTCTCAGGGTTGCCTTTGCTTTTGGGGTCCTTTGTGGTTCACACAAATATGAGGAGTATTTGCTCCATTTCTCTGAAAAATAAAGTTGAAATTTTAGGAGCGCTTGCATTCACTGGGTGCCTTGGGTAGAACGGATATTTTAGCAATAGTTATTCTTCTGTTCCATGAGCACAGGTATCTTTCCAGTGATTTATGTCTTCAATTTATTCATCATTGTCATCAAGTTTTCAGTGTACAGGTCTTTGACATCCTCTGTTAAATTTATTCTTTGATATTTTGTTCTTTTTGACGTAGCTGTAAGTACAGTTTTTCCTTTCAGATGGTTCATTGTTATTGTTTTTGTTGCTGTTGTTCAGTCGCTCAGTCATGTCTCTGTGACACCATGAACTGCAGCACACCAGGCTTCCCTGTCAATCACCAACTCCCAGAGCTTGCTCAAACTCATGTCCATCAAGTTGGTGATATCATCCAACCATCTTATCCTCCGTTGCCCCCTTCTCCTCCTGCCTTCAATCTTTCCCAGCATCAGGGTCTTTTCCAACAAGTCAGTTCTTCGCATCAGGTGGCCAAAGTATTGGAGCTTCAGCATCAGTTCTTCCAGTGGATATTCAGTGTTGATTTCCTTTAGAATTGACTGGTTTGGTCTCCTTGTCATCTAAAGGAATCTCAAGAGTCTTCTTCAGCACCACATTTCAAAGAAATGCATTTGATTTGTTTGTATTATTGTTTAGAAATGCAATTGATTTGTGTGTATTGATTTTGCATCTTTACTGAATTCATTATTTCTAATAGTTTTTTGGTGAAATGAGGTGGAAAATTAGAATTCAAAATCCCAGTTTCTACCTCATTAAGGTCATCCACAACAGGGAAGAAAGGGAAGTCCTTTATACTGGGAAGCCCTAATACAGTCTTCTCACAATGCCTCTAAAGTCCATGTGAACTTTGGGTGAACTGCATCTGGGTAAGGCTTGGTCTCTATGTGGAAGTTTGATGTTTTCTCTGTTTTTCTGGCATGGTTTTGACATGATGTTTTGAAAAGTAATTTATTTTCCAATAATTTCAAATGTACAGACAACATTTTACATGAAAGCAAGTCTTGTATCTTGGTTAGATATATTCCTAAATATTAATGTCAACATTTAAAAATGGAATTATTTTCATAAGTTCATTTTCAGATTATTTATTGCTGCTGCTGCTCAGTTGCTTCAGTCATGTCAGACTCTGTGCAACCCTATAGACGGCAGCCCACCAGGCTCCCCCATCCCTGGGATTCTCCAGGCAAGAACACTGGAGTGGGTTGCCATTTCCTTCTCCAATGCATGAAAGTGAAAAGTGAAAGTGAAGTCGCTCAGTCATGTCCGACTCTTTGTGACCCCATGCACTGCAGCCTACCACGTTCCTACATCCATGGGATTTTCCAAGCGAGAGTACTGGAGTGGGTTGCCATTGCTCTCTCCGTATTTATTGCTAGTGTATATGTATAAGATAGGTTTTTGTAAATTGCTATTTTGCCCTATAACTTTGCTGACTCAGTTGACTAGTCAAATAATTTTTGTTGTTATAGGAAGTTTTATATGTTAGATGGTGTTGTGATCTGTGTTCTGTGAGTAGACATGGTTGTAATTTTTCCATTCACACATGAATGCCTTTTCTTTCTTTCCTCAGAACTCTGAGTACAACTTCCACTATCCTACTAAGTAACAGGTGTAAAAGCCAGCTTCCTGGTCTTGTTCCTGATTTCAGAGTAAATCTTAGTTTTTTGCATTGAACATAAAGTTTGCTCTGGCTTTGTATACTACTCTCATACTGAACAAATTTCCTTTAATTCCTACTTTTCTGAGTGTTTGTATCATGAGATAGCACTGGACTTTGATTATACCTTCTTCAGTAACTGAAATGATCATGTGTTTCTACTTCACAGCTTATAGTGGTTCAATGCATTGCTTGGTTTTAATATGTGGAACAACCTGGCATTTCTGGTGTAGAAATGGTACTTATGGCACCATCCATTCAATGTTCTGTTGGTTTCATGTTGCTCTAATTGTGTGGAGAATTCTTGCATTCATATTTATATGGTATACTGGTATAGTTTTCATTTTTATGATGTACTTGTGTGATTTGATTAGATTTGGCTTGGTGTTGGTGGTTTGGAGGGTTAATATTAGGGCTGGGACTTATGTGCAGGCTAGGTTATAGGTTATGGTTGCTGTTATGTGATGCCCCATGTTGCACACCAGACCACCCACCTCTGCCATCCGCATCCTGCCAGCTTTTGCCTGGCCCTCCAGAGACTACTCACTCCCCAGAGGGCAGGGGTTGTCCCCAATTGGCCTCTCTCCTGCCGCAGCCTATTCATCCACCCTCCTTGGGTCAGGACACTGCTTCCTCCATGAGGCTCCTGGATTCTAGCCTTGGAGGCCCCACCTCCCCCCACGTCCCCATGAGTTGCGTCGACCACCAGGATTTGTCATCTCTAGAGGCCCCAGGAAGATAGACTCCCTGGGACTTCAGAATGGGGCTTTGTGTGCAGATGGGCCACCGCAGAGCTGTCCAGGTTGAGATGAGGTCAGTGACTTGTGTGGGGTGGGGGTGAGGGGGTGGGTGCAGTTCTCATGGGGGAGAAGGCAAGGTGAGGGTAGAGACAGAGATGGATAGGTGAGACCTGGAACTGACTGACCACAGAACCAACAGGAGGAGCCGGCCCCCAACACCTGGATCTCGGGCTCCAGGCCTAAGTGTTAGTGTTCCCTGTTACACTTCCCACATGCCCCACACACCCATCTGAGGACAAGGCCACAGGAATCCCAAACCTGGTCTGGGTGGGGCAGGGTACTGTGCTTGGGAAACCCAGGGCCATCACTAGCTGCCTTCCCCCTGGATGTCAAACCCCTTCCTGGAGGAGTGACTCGTGATACAGGACCCCTGGCCCAGTCCTCCCTGTGGTATGGCTACCAATGCCTCCCCCATCCACTGGGCACCTCAGGCCTGAGAAAGATGCCATAGTGATGTAGTGACCACGGCAAGTGCCTGCAGTCCACCCCCATCCCACCTCCTGACCTGAGTGTGGCCATCTGAGTAGTGACCTATGAGCTCCCCAACCCAGGCGCCCCATTTCACAGGGTAGGTCCTTGTGCCTCATTCTTGGAGGAGGGTGTCAACAGAGCAGTGGTGACTGAAGCCTTTGAATCTATGGGCCAGAGAGGCCCTCCATGAGAGCCCAGGCACAGCTGCACCAGGAAGGATCCATCCCTCCCCTCCTGTACCCCACATAGTGAGGATAAAGCCCCAGGGACCCCCAGGAAAAGACATGACCCACAGTGGACTAGATCACCCACAGGCTGGGGACTGAGTGTCCACCTCATTCCCTCAGAGAGAGTGCTGTCTTCACCAGGGCCACCAGACTGGCCTGTGTCCCCAGAAACATCCAGCCTCAGGGAACCATCCAGATAGCAATCCCTTTCCAGGGACCCCGTTTGTAGACCTTGTCTTCAGGAAAGGGGGCTGGCTTGAGAGAGGGTGGACATGCTCCAGTGCCAGGAACTCACTGACTGTCCCCCTGCCCCCCCATCCCTCTCCTGCTCCCCGTGGCCTCACCCCCTCATTTGGAAACCCTCCTCTCTAGGCTCCAAGCACCCACACTTTCCACCTGAACCCCCTCTCTCCAGTTCAGTTTGACCTTTTCTGTGCCAGGTAAAGAAGAGAGTGGACACCTCACATCAGTGTTTTCAGCAGTGTGAATGGGCTTCCCTGGTCTTCCTGGCCGGGGTCTAGCTGGACACTGGGTGGTTTCCAGGGATGTGGGGCTCGACACTGCCCAACAGGGACCACCTCCGACACTTGCGCCTCCACACCCCTCATCCAGCCTTGGGGATGACCCAGGACCCTCCCTCGACTCCCCTTCCTGCCCACAGTTGGTCAGTGTCCTCATTCATGTGCTAGCAGGTGAGGGTTGCCTCCAAATGCTCCTAAATCCTTCAACCCAACACCCTCCTCGCGGTCAGCCCTGTGTCCTGTTGGGATGCTCCACCCTTACCAGGTCCCTACTGAATGACAAGGGCAGACGTCAGGCCTTCTGCATGCACTGCTGTGCACCCTGCTGTATACACCGGCATGACCCTGCCCCAGGACTTGGGAAATTCAGCCCCACGGGAGATGTGAGTTGACATGACTGACCACAGGGTCAGTCAGTCAGTCAGTTCAGTTGCTCAGTTGTGTCCGATTCTTTGCAACCCCATGGACTGCAGCACACCAGGCCTCCCTGTCCATCACAAACATCCAGAGTTTACTCAAACTCATGTCCATTGAGTCGATGATGCCTTCCAACCATCTCATCCTCTGAGGTCCCCTTCTTCTCCTGCCTTCAGCCTTTGTCAGCATCAGGGTCTTTTAAATGAGAAATTTCTTCTCATCAGGTGGTCAAAGTATTGGAGCTTCAGCTTCAACATCAGTCCTTCCAATGAATATTCAGGACTTATTTCCTGTAGGATGGACTGGTTAGATCTCCTTGCAGTCCAAGGGACTCTCAAGAGTCTTCTCCAACACCAGAGTTCAAACCATGAATTCTCTGGCGCTCAGATTTCTTTCTTTTTCTTTTTTTACATTTGATATATGTTTGTTCAACCTTCTCATTTTACTTTTTTAATTTATTTATTTTAATTGGAGGCTAATTACTTTACAGTATTGTATTGGTTTTGCCATACATTGACATGGATCCGCCCCAGGTGTACATGTGTTCTCCATCTTAAACCTCCCTCCCTCTTCCCTCCCCATATCATCCCTCTGGGTCATCCCATTGCACCAGGCCCAAGCATCCTGTATCATGCATCAAACCTGGACTGGCGACTTGTTTCACATATGATAATATATATGTTTCAATGCCATTCTCCCAAATCATCCCACCCTCACCCTATCACATAGAGCCCAAACGACTGTTCTATACATCTGTGTCTCTTTTGCTGTCTTGTATATAGGGTTATCGTTACCATCTTTCTAAATTCCACATATATGTGTTAGTATACTGTATTGGTATTTTTCTTACTCGCTTACTTCACTATGTAAAATAGGCTCCAGTTTCATCCACCTCATTAGAACTGATTCAAATGTATTCTTTTTAATTGCTGAGTAATACTCCATTGTGTATATGTACCACAGCTTTCTTATCCATTCGTCTGCAGATGGACATCTAGGTTGCTTCCATGTCCTGGCTAGTATAAACAGTGCTGCATTGAACATTGGAGTACATGTGTCTCTTTCAATTCTGGTTTCCTCAGTGTGTATGCCCAGGAGTGCGTTTGCTGGGTCGTATGGCAGTTCTATTTCCAGTTTTTTAAAGAATCTCCACACTGTTCTCCATAGTGGTTGTACTAGTTTGCATTCCCACCAACAGTGTAAGAGGGTTCCCTTTTCTTCACACCCTTTCCAGCATTTATTACATGTAGATTTTTGGATAGCAGCCATTCTGACTGGTGTGAAATGGTACCTCTTGGTGGTTTTGATTTGCATTTCTCTGATTATGAGTGATGTTGAGCATTTTTCATGTGTTTGTTAGCCATCTGTATGTCTTCTTTGGAGAAATGTCTGTTGAGTTCTTTGGCCCATTTTTTGATTGGGTCATTTACTTTTCTGGAATTGAGCTGCAGGAGTTGCTTATATGTTTTTGAGATTAATTATTTGTCAGTTGCTTCATTTGCTATTGTTTTCTCCCATTCTGAAGGCTGTCTTTTCACCTTGCTTATAGTTTCCTTTGCTGTGCAGAAGCTTTTAATTTTAATTAGGTCCCATTAGTTTATTTTTTCTTTTATTTCCAATATTCTGGGAGGTGGGTCCTGGAGAATCCTGCTGTGATTTATGTTGGAGAGTGTTTTGCCTATGTTCTCCTCTAGGAGTTTTATAGTTTCTGGTCTTACGTTTAGATCTTTAAACCATTTTGAGTTTATTTTTGTGTATGGTATTAGGGAGTGTTCTAGTTTCATTCTTTTACAAGTGGTTGACTGGTTTTTCCAGCACCACTTGTTAAAGAGATTATAGTCCAACTCTCACATCCATACATGACTAATCGAAAAACCACAGCTTTGACTAGATGGACTTCTGTTTTCAAAGTAATGTCTCTGCTTTTTAATATGAAGTCTAGTTTGGTCATAACTTTTCTTCCAAGGGACAAGCGTCTTTTAATTTCATGGCTGCGTTCACCATCTACAGTGATTTTGGGCACCAAGAAAATAAAGTCTCTCACTGCTTCCACTGTTTCCCCATCTATTTTCCATGATGTGATGATACCAGATACCATGATCTTAGTTTTCTGAATATTGAGCTTTAAGCCAACTTTTTCATGAACTTTTTCATTACGAGGTTCTGTAGTTCCCCTTCGCTTTCTGTCATAAGGGTGGATGTCTGCTATTGGCTCACAGGCAAGGGCAGCCAAGTTCTCACTCCTGGGACCCTTTCTTACCCAGCCTGCCATGACATGGCTTTGTTCCCACCCTGTTGTCCCTCTGTTGGCCTCACTCTGTGAGCAAAGCGAGGCAGTGTAGTCAGTGGTGACAGGCTGAGACACATGGGCACTGGCTGACCCATTTACACCCACACTGACTACTCAGAATGATCAATGCACCAGGGCCTTTGTGGTGTGGGGTCACCTACACACCGAGAGGTCAGGCCTCTGTTCCTAGCTCCAGAGGTCACCTTGAGTCTTACAGGAGTGTCCTTTTCCTTGGACCTCGCTCCAGGCTGGTCTGTGCCGATGGCATGGTGCATGGTAGCTTTTCCTGTGTTCCCCACTGGGTCTGGATGCCGAGATCAGGCACGTGGTGGCCCCATGTTGCTGTGACATAGCCCAGTAAACCCTGCACCCTGGGACTCAGGTGGTCTTCCAGGCTGCCACAGCCGAGGAGATTGGACCTTGCTCCTCACCTCTGTCCTCGCTGATTTTACTCTGCATCCTTCTCCATAACTAACCCCAAGTATAATAGCTTCAGGGACTTCTGGGAGCCTCTGAGAAAAGCGCTTGGAGGGAGGGGAGGTCTTGGGGCCCGTCAACCAGAGGGACAAGAGACCTCGGGTGGATGTTAGCTGAATCTGTACGACCTCCCAGGAATGAAGCATTCTAGCCACAGTGCATCACTAAAAGGCCGCCTCCCTCAGTTCCCAGGCCTGGTCCCTGCTCATGAGAAATTCCCTCGGGTAGGTCCTGGTGCCGAGGTGCTAATTGATTTGTTGTTGTTGTTGTTGTTGTTCAGTCGCTCAGTCGTGTCCGACTCTCCGCGACCCCATGAATCACAGCACGCCAGGCTTCCCTGTCCATCACCAACCCCCGGAGTACACTCAAACTCATGTCCACAGAGTCGGTGATGCCGTCCAGCCATCTCATTCTCTGTCGTCCCCTTCTCCTCCCGCCCCCAACTTTTCCCAGCATCACAGTCTTTTCCAGTGAGTCAACTCGTCGCATGAGGTGGCCAAAGTATTGCAGTTTCAGCTTTAGAATCAATCCCTCCAATGAACATCCAGGGTTGATCTCCTTTAGAATGGACTGGTTGGATCTCCTTGCAGTATAAGGGACTCTCAAGAGTCTTCTACAACACCATAGTTCAAAAGCATCGATTCTTCGGCCATCAGCCTTCTTCACAGTCCAACTCTCACATCCATACATGACCACGGGAAAAACCATAGCCTTGACTAGACGGACCTTGGTTGGCAAAGTAATGTCTCTGCTTTTTAATATACTAGCAAGGTTGGTCATAACTTTCCTTCCAAGGAGTAAGCATATTTTAATTTCATAACATAAACACCTTCTTGTCTAGTTGTGTAAAGCTCCAAATAGGACGTCTTAACTCGAGACTGGTTACACATTCAAAAACCAAGCCTCCAGGGCCCCATGTGCTCTGGACACAGGGCTGGCTCACTCTCCAGGAGGCTGCGTCTGTTCACAGAAGCCACCAAGCTGCTCCCGAGACACCCCAGTCCTGTCACAGCTCTTGAGGGCACAGACCCCTGCTGTTTGTCTGCTTCTGCTCCTGCTGGGCTGACTTCTGCTTGGTCTTCTCCACTCTGCTGGTAGGCTCTTTAACTCTGGGTTTTTCTTTACATGCAGGTGGATCCATGACGTCTTCTGTAGACTTCTTAGTGAGCACTGACCTGGATAGGACAGAAGCAGGTTGATCTGCAGGCCTGGAGTCCAGGCTTGCCACTGCCCTGTCCTCTTCATGCCCAAGTTCTCACCCCTACCAGCAAGTTTCTTCAGGGCCAATGGGATGGGGGGTCTCCATGGCAGGCACAGGGGTCCACGACTGGATGAGGGTTTCCACAGCAGGACTGGAGGGTCTGTGGGGGGGTGTGTGTGAGGGGGCAGGCTGGAGGCCACAGGGCAGGCAGGAAGGCTCCCAGCATTCAGGCGGGTCCACACATCTTGGCCATAGGCCCACACACCACGTACCATGATATCCGAGAAGGTGCAGTGGTGCAAGGACCAGTCCAACCCGTGCAGGTACCTGACCACTGAGTGGTCAGTGTAGAGTATGCACAGGGAGCCCTGGCCATGCTCCCACATATAGTGTGGCCACTAGAATGACCAGGATGTCAACCAGCAGGGCCCCCCACCCAACCCTACTAAGTTACAGTTACAAATGAAAGATGCCTCCATGCAGGAAGACAGAACATCACCAACCTGAGTGCTGTCCTGAGGAAGGCAGGCTGGCATCTGGGAACTGCGTGCTAGAGTGGGGTAAATGGGGGGGGGTGCTCCAAAACACTATGCCCATGTCATGAGCCCAGGATCTGTGACTGGAACCTTATTTGAAAGTAGGTCTTTGCAAGTATAATTGGTTACGAATCTGGGGATTAGGTCATCCTGGATCAGGGTGGTCCTAAATTGATGACAGCATCCTTCTGAGAGACACAGATGCAAAGGAGACACAAGGTGAAGACAGAGGCAGAGATGGGAGAGATTTGGTCATGAGCCCAGGGACACCTGGAGCCCCAGAAGTGGGAAGATGAAGGCAGGACACTTCCCTGGAGCTTCTGGAAGAAGTGTGGCATTGGTCTCCCAGACTGAGAGAGGATAGGCTTCTGTTGTTTGCAGCCTCTGTGTGTGGTCATTTGCCACTGCTGCCCCAGGAAGCTTATGCAGTTGGTGGGAAGCTCTCTGTCCTGATGTAAAGCCTCCCTCCCATTGGCGCAGCCCTCTGCACCTATGCTGTTTGCACCAACCATGAGGTTCACGCTGAGTCCTGGCTCCCCTTCGGGGCACTGGCATTTTAGAGGGTGAGGGAAGACACCAACACGTGACCAGACCCAAGTCAAGTGCCAAGTCTCTAGTGAGCTTCCCTGGGGGGAGGGGGGTGGGGGTGAATGTCAGGGTTCTGCCCTTCGTCACTAGGGGAAGAGACACCCTGGACACCCTTGAGTGAGGAGGGCATGCAGGGTCATGAGTGACCAACTCAGAGCCCCTCCCACCCATGCCTCTCCACTGCACCCTGTGACCTGTCTCAGCTGTGAACAAACCAGCCTATGCTCAGCCCTGGAGCCTCCCATCAGGTGCCTATGTGAGATGGCCTTGCAGACCCCACACCTTCCTTCATTTCTGGTAGGTGGGCCACCCCTTCTCATTGCCACACCAGGAGTGATTCTGAAGCTGATCAGTGAGCTCAGTTCAGTCCCTCAGTTGTGTCTGACTCTACGACCCCATGGACTGCAGCACGCCAGGCTTTCCTGTTCATCACCAGCTCCCAAAGCTTGCTCAATTTCATGTCGATTGAGTAGGTGAAGTCATCCAACCATCTCATCCTCTGACATCCCCTTCTCCTCCTGCCTTCAATCTTTCCCATCATCAGGGTCTTTCCCGATGAGTCAGTTCGTCACATCAGGTGTCCAAAGTATTGGAACTTAAGCTTCAGCATCATTCCTTCCAATGACTAGTCAGGACCGATTTCCTTAGGATTGACTGGATTGATCTCCTTGCAGTCCAAGAGACTCTCAAGAGTCTTCTCCAACACCACAGTTCAAAAGCACGAATTCTTCTACATTCAACTTTCTTTATAGTCAAACTTTCACATCCATACATGACTACTGGAAAAACCAGAGCTGTAACTAGGTGTTCCTTTGGTGGCAAAGTAATGTCTCTGCTTTTTAATATGGTGTCTAGATTGGTCATCATTTTTCTTCCAAGGAACAAGCATCTTTTAATTTCATGGCTGCAGTCACCATCTGCAGTGATTTTTGGAGCCCCGAAAAATAATATGTCGCTGTTTCCACTGTTTCCCCATCTATTTGCCATGAAGTGATGGGACTGGATGCCACGATCTTAGTTTTCTGAATGTTGAGTTTTAAGCAAACTTTTTTCACTCTCCTCTTTCACTTTGATCAAGAGGCTCTTTAGTTCTTTTTCACTTTCTGCCGTAAGGGTGGTGTCATCTGTGTATCTGAGGTTATTGGTATTTCTCCTCGCAAACTTGATTCCAGCTTGTGCTTCATCCAGACTGGCATTTCACATGATGTTCTCTGCATATAAGTTAAATAAACAGGGTGACATACTCCTATCCTGACTTGGAACAAGTCTATTGTTCCCAGACTATTACCCAGAAAAGATGTCCTTTTCATTATAGGGGACTGAAATGCAAAAGTAGGAAGTCAAGAGATACCTGGAGTAACAGGCAAATTTACCCTTGGAGTACAAAATGAAACAGGGCAAAGGCTAATAGAGTTTTGCCAAGAGAACGCACTGGTCATAGCAAACACCCTCTTCCAACAACACAAGAGAAGACTCTACACATGGACATTACCAGATGGTCAATACCGAAATCAGATTGATTATATTCTTTGCAGCCAAAGATGGAGAAACTCTATAAAGTCAGCAAGAACCAGAACTGGGAACTGACTGTGGCTCAGATACTAAACTCCTTATTGCAAAATTCAGACTTAAATTGAAGAAAGTAGGGAAAATCACTAGACCATTCAGGTATGACCTAAATCAAATAGATTCAAGGGATTAGATGTGATAGACAGAGTGCCTGAATAACTATGGATGGAGGTTTGTGACATTGTACAGGAGGCAGTGATCTGTGAGTGGTTCTGGGGTTTTTCAGGCAGAGCCCCTGTTGCTGTCGCCCCGCTTCCCCACAAAAGCATCCAGAGCAGGTCTGCCCTGTTGCCTGAATCCCCTGCCCCCACCCAGTATCCTCAGGAAAGGTCAGGAGTTCTGTAGCAGTGTCTGCAGACAGTCTGCACCTGGACCCACGTTCACACATTCCCTGTAAACAGTGAGAACCTTCCCTGGCCACAGGCCCCCTGCTCACCACCTCCCTATTTGGCCACAGGCTCAGTGCAGGTGTCCAACCAACTGCCCATCTCAGTCTCCTCATTGTGTTGTCCGAGCTGCTCCAGACCCTTGGTCAAAACCCATTACCCTACCCTGAATAGGGGTTGATGCCAAAATTCTTGTCTCTCTGTGAACCCATGCCAAACAGAAATGGAGACAGAGTTGTAGAAGAATAAAAGTGGTTTTTAATCTTTGCCATGCGAAGGGGAAAACAGAGCCTGCTAGTACCTCAAGAACTGTATCCTCTGCCCTGGGAGTCAGAGGGGCTCTTATAGTTTGAGTTCCCTGTCCAGGGCATGTGATAAAGATCAAAGTAGTGAAGGTCATATAGTCTTCTTCTTGCATTATTTCAAAACAGTCACAGTGGGTGTCAGCCAGACTGGTAATTGGGTCTGGCTGTCTGGTAATTGGGTCCATTTGTCTCTGAGTTATTGAAATGCTACAGGGGAGTGTGGGGCGGGGAAGGGGAGGTTGGTATGTACACCAGGGGCAGGATGTAATTCACGCAGAGTTAGAGGTGATAGATGCAGGAGGTAATTTACCTAGTGTCAGGGAGTGACAGGTTAGCTTTGTGAAGGACAGATCTGATTACAGACACTACAGATTAATAACAGTTAAAACTAGGAGTGGTTAAGTCTTTCAGGTCAGTTTGTTTCTTCTCTAGCCTGTTCACTTTATTCTCCTTGTTATCCAGAGAGGAAAAAGCCTCGTTTCTATTTTTGTTGCAACAGTGTCCTTGCACACAACCCTCCAACCCCCACCTTTAGCAGGAATTAACATGAGTCTCAAAGTGACAGAGATAAGAAAGGAAGCTACAAACAAACAAAAAACAGATGGAACCAGCTGAGACCAAGATGGCAATGAATCTGACGTCCAAAAGACCCACTCTCATTGTATGTTAATTTAGCTGTATTATCACATGTACTTGTGCCCTGACTGGACATCATGGCCCCAAAAAATGATGAAAAGGAGGTGACACCCCCTCCCTCGGAAAAGTCCTGCCCCTTCCCCAGTGGACAAATGTACATGCCTCCCCAGCGTTAGCCTCACTCCTCCTCCCTTTGTCTTTACTCTTTAAAACTGAACCAGTCTGTCTAGGTAGGTGATAAGTTGATCTGTGAACTTAGTTCCCACTTCTCCGTTCTTTGGCCTCTGAACAAAGCTTCTGCTGTGTCTGTTTTGGTTTTGTTATTTGCCTGCTTGAACCAGAATGGAGAACAGAAACCTTCCCCATTGAGGCAGAGTGCCCCAGCCAGGCGGGGGCCCAAACAGTGCCCATGGGACTTAATTTGGTAATGATATGAGGGGACAATTGTCTCTTCCCTGTGTGGTGGGTACAGTGCACCTACAGCCACAGCACCAGCTCTGTGGACAGCACGGCCCCTCCCCCTTGTGGTCTGGACCCTGTGCTCTCATCCCCCGCTTCCCTGACACCACCGAAGTTTACGACTCAGTGATACTGACTGCTGGGTGTCCAGTAGCGAAGGACACAGAAGCAGCACTTGGAGTCAGATCAGACATGCATTTTCACGGGCTGTGGACATACTGCATATTAGCACTTTGCTTTGTCTCTAGAAAACAAATGGAGCCACTAGAAGCTGATGTGTGCTGTGGACTTGAAACCCAAGTGTAGGGCACGAGCTCCACTGGACCTTCGCTCGGAAGCTTCTGCACAGGTGATGATCACACCAGTGATTCCTCACCAAGTCCTCTGAGACTCCCTTGTGGGCACAGCTGGACCCATACTCCACAGGCTCCCCGACCCAGAGCCTGAAGGGCCAGTGCTGACAGGGCCTGGGGCCGAGAATGGCCACTCCACCAACGCTGCTCTGTTCCTCCTCCCCAGGGACCAGGAGAGGGAATGCCAGCAGAGTACAAGGCCCAGCACAGGCTAAGCTTGATTCACCCCCTCCTGGGGACCCCCAGCCCCACCCTGCTTCCTCAGGCCCACCTCCTGCCCCTCTGCTTGCCTGCATCTCACCAGCCCACATTCCATGTGTGGATGACGCTGTACATAAGCTTCCCTGTGTGCTCTTCTCACCCACACCTGTTTCTCTGTACTGACAGCCTGCACCTTGCATGTTATGAGCAGGAAGAGAGTCAAGGGGGAAACTGGCCTGGTCCATGTGCCTCCCAGGGGCCCAGACACTAGACTCAGGGGATGCTGGGCCTTGAGGTCCACATGCTTCCACTGCCTGCTAGAGCCTGCTCCCTCTGAGATTCAGGAAACAGGAAGACCCACCACGAGCCCATCACTGGGCTCTGCTGCACATTGGCTTGTATTTGCTCTCTGGATCTTGAAGACAGACCGTGGGAAACAAGCTGCAAGTCCCATACTGACAGTGTCCTGTGCAATTTCCATGAGACCCCTTTCTACCAGGACCTGAGCAAATTACTAGTCAGTCCATGCCACCATCACCCCACAACCAGCCCAAGAGGCTGAGGTTCCAAGAAGCAAAGTAACCCACCCAGAAGTACAGATGTGGGGCCACAGAGTGGGGTCTGTGCCCACTGCCCACCCAGGGTAACTGCCCATTCACAGCAGGTCCCACATCTGTCCCTTTCACCCCCTCCCAGGGCCAGCTCACAGAGCCTCCTCTTAGCAGGATTCACTCACCTTCTTTTATCAGGACTTTTCTCACAGTCCTGTGTAGGGAAAGAACAAATTAGCCAAGATGGCAGTGGTCAGACTCTCTCAACTTAGGATCTCTCACACTCAACCCGCATTTTGTAAATATATGGTTATGTAGCAGCTGAGATCACTTACAGCACCGCACATGTTTGTCATGCTTGGCCATGGGCCACTTTTGTTCTGTAAACCTGTATAAGCTCCATCTGAAAATCCCTCGCAGCCACATTATGGTTGTGTTACTACTGTGTCGACCACAAGAGAAGTGAACAGTGTCTGCTGCTGCACCATTAGGAAAGAATAAACATGTCTGGATTTTCTACAGTTCCTAGAGTTTTCTTCCAGCTTCCTCGCTCACACCTTGCCTGCCATGTGTTCAATAAACAGTGTAAACAGCAAGAGAGTTCTGTTTCTGGGATCATCTGGAAGGCTCATCACTCTGAAGCAGGGTCAGTCTCATGTCACCAAGGCCACTTTCCCAAATTGCATTCACTATCTGCTTGTCCACTCCCAGCTCAGACCAGAAAGGCCCCCTTGGCCCCAAGCCCCATGACTCTGTCTGGGTGCTCACCCCCATTCTGCCTGGTCCTTCCCTCTCACATCCCCTGGAAGGTTGCCAGTGTTGTAGCCATGCGTTCCGGGAAACAAACTCACTCAGAAGGACAATGCAGATAGTGAAGTGCAGTTTATTACACTGGCGGGCTCAAGGCAAAGTCTCCTCTTAGCCAAAGACCCCAACCAACATTTGTGAAAATCTTTTATACCCCATGTGTACGTGTCTGAACCCATCATTCCAAATTCCTTGAGACTTACATAAACCAAGAAAAATACAATCCCAATAACCCCATCATTCACGTGCTATGTGCTTATGTGCTCAAACAGTTAGCCAATAATCAATAAGGCCGAGGTTACACTGCGATAGATACAGAAAAATTTATGGCCTGTCTGGAGGAAGGGGTGATCAGTGTATGTTTTCTCTTAGGCGATGTGTAACCTAGATATGATCTTTAAGGTTCCCCTGTCTGGAGGGGGTCTTATCTCTGTTATCGGTTTTATAGGCACTAAACAAAAAGTTCAGAGTCCATAGGAAAGGTGGCCGAGCATGATCAGCATGAACAGGCCTAAGATGGAGTCCAGGCCCTATGAATTCCTTCTTCACCAGGAGCTCCAGCTGCCTGGGCCAGGCCGTCTGCTTTTTCCCGGGCCTCCGTGGTGCCAAGTAGAAGAAACAAGAGGTACCCTTGGGACCTCCCTCACACAGCGCAGTGGCCAGCACCTGCCTACTGACCTCTTCACTCTGGATGGGCCCAGGCGGGGGTTCAGGAGCCCCCAGCATGTCCTGGTTCCCATCTCATCCCAGCACTGCCCACAGGGGAGTCACAAAGCTGCTCTGTGCCAGCTTCACAGAGAGAACACTTATTCACACATCCTTCCCAGGAGGATGGGGTTCTCATGGGCAGGTATCCCACAGTCCATGGGTCTCACATGAGCAGGTCTCTCCCAGGGCATGGGGCCCATCTGGGCTGGCACCTCACAGGACTTAGCACCCAGGAACTGTGCCCAGAGCCCTCATTGCAGAGCACCCTCTAGTCCACTTCTTAAAGCTGATCCTGAGTGCCTTAGAGCAGGACCTGAACTAACAAGCAGCAGCTCCTGGATAGATTTGTGACCCTGGGTTTCACTCTGTGTGGTCTCCTTCCAGCAGGTTTTTTAAAGGCTTCCACAGCACCTGGGCACTGGGCCTCAGTCTCCACCCACCCCCTCCTCTCCCCTGACCCATGTATTCCTCTCAAGCCGAAAGGGTCTTCTTGAAATTATCCCCCACTCATGGGCCAGATAAAATTATTAGAAAACAAGCCAGAGCTCCAGCCACATGTCCATTCTGACCCTCATGACCCACACCTGTTCCTTGGACCCAGATGGCACAGCAAGTTTTATGAAACCACAAGCCTCTGATGGACAACAAGTGACTGACCTAGGTAGCCTGATCCAGCCAGCCAGCCCTTCCCAGGTGTGACTGGTTTGAAGTCTTCATAAATACCCCCTCGAGGCAGTGAGGGTGACTGCAGCTTTACCTGATGCCATCTTCTCTACTTTCAGAGGCTGCAGTGACAGGGAGTGAGGGGCCATGGTGTTGTGAGTGGTTTGGTCTGCCTGGGGCTCTGCTGGACCTTCTGCAGGATTGCCAGGCTGCCACTTGCTAAGGAAGAGGATGTGTTACCCATACCTGCTTTTTGAAGTTTTCCCAGGCAGAGGTGAGGACGCAAGATAAAAGGCAGTCAGAGCAGGACAGGAGGGGTAACTCAGGTAGGGAAATGGAAAGCTTCCAGTAGAGCCCGCTGGATCAGGACCTGAAAGGTTGTTACTGAACCACGAAAGATGTCAGGTTTCTTGGCCTCTGGAGGAGAATTTAATCTAGGAGCCAGTGACAAGGCTTGATCGCTCAGAGTTTTGTGTAATAAAGTTTTATTAAATTATAAAAGAGATAGAGAAAGCTTCTGACATAGACATCAGAAGGGGGGAGAAAGAGTACCCTGCTGCTAGTCTTTAACCGATGTTATATAGCTACTGCTGCTGCTGCTGCTAAGTCACTTTAGTCGTGTCCAACTCTGTGTGACCCCATAGACGGAAGCCCACCAGGCTCCCCCTTCCCTGGGATTCTCCAGGCAAGAACATTGAGTGGGTTGCCATTTCCTTCTCCAATGTGTGAAAGTGAAAAGTGAACGTGAAGTCGCTCAGTCGTGTCCAACCCTTAGCGACCCCACGGACTGCAGCCTACCAGGCTCCTCCATCCATGGGATTTTATAGGCAAGAGTACTGGAGTGGCTTGCCATTACTAGCAGTCTGCTAATTAAAGAAAGGAAATGTCTCAAAACTCAGAGAATGGCACCAGGCACCTCACTCATAACGTGCATTTTGAGATGATGGTGGCACCAGGTGAATCGTCCTGGGCCATAAAACAATTGACATGAATCCTGAAGAAAGGCAGATTTCCATACAAATATATAGTTTTATTAACATAGATTAGGAGAACAATGTATGAATATAATATACTGGTTTGTCAAGTCGGTTCTGAGACTTTAGGCAGAACTGACTTGAAGACAGAGTCTAGGGTAAATACATAGCACAGTAACACAGCTTAAGACAAACATTTCCATAAGAAAAATGCATCGGTTAGCTCAAGGTTTGAGAAAAGTTAAGTTCAGGTGAAACCAGGTGTTATGGCCACACAGAATTTTACGAGAAACCACTTTTTAAGTTTATATAGAGAAGGGGAAAAAATATAACACTAGTTTCCTCCTGCCACATAAGACAGAGATAAAAATTTCTGACACTTGCAGCCTATTTCCTCCATTTGGAGACCCCTGGCCTTTTCAGACCATCCCTCCTGGCCTGTGGGAGCCAACTCGGCAAGCGTGCTGTCACTGGGTTGACTCCAAGCCCTTTCCTCCAGCCTGTGAGGTCTTTGCACAAATTCAGGTGTTTTCCTGGGAAGGGTGGAGGAGGTTCAGTAGCATTTGGCCTGCGGGTCAGCCAGCGTTTATTTAGAGTTGCCTCCACATGGTCCCCCAGATTTCCACTGAGGACACTCCTTGGGCAGGGGGTGGAGGAGTAGGTGGGGAGACGGTGGAAGGGCTGCTGGCTGCACTTAAGTCCCCACCTCTGACTATCTTCAGAATTGTTCATCCTGGTAGTAAGTATCCTAACCGAATTTTCACCTGTGTAACTAGTGTGTTCTTAATTAGTGGTGTAAACAGTGACATTAAATGTCCTCAGTCAGGACAGAGGTACTTACTGCACCATGTGTACAGCTGTAAGAACCTGGGGAGGCATGTGCAGTTGGGATCCTAGGGACAGGCTTCAGATTTGACCCCTCAACATTCTGATGTCCAGCTACTGAATTAGCATTTCTGAGGATCCAGTGCTGACTCTAAGGTTCTGTAATCCAGGCTCCATATGCCTTTACTGAGACCCAAACTTCTAGGATCCTACAGATCAGGGTCTGTGTGACTGCTCTGTAGCTTCTCTAACAAATAATCACAAGCTGTGTGGGTTAAAACAAGAGGAGTTCATCCTCCCCAAGTCCTGGAGACAAGACACCTGACATCAAGGTTGTGCAGGGCTGAGGTCCCTCCAGAGGTTCCAGAATAGGGTCCTCCCTGCCTTTTCCAGGTTCGGGGGCTTCAGGGACCCCTTGTCTTGTGGCTCCCTCTGTCCCATCTCAGCCTCCACCTTTAGGAGGCTTCTCCTCCGTGTCCTCTTTAGTCTCTTATAAGCACTCTGTCAGTGGGATTCAAGGTCACCCGAACCCTAGATGACTTTACCTTGAGTTCCTAACTACATCTACAAAGGCCCTTTCCCCAGATATGGCCCTGTTCCTGTGTTCTGGGGGGACACATCTTTTGAGGCCACCATTCACCCCATCTCTGTGTATAAAATAACCCTCATTTTAGGAGATCACCACAGGCCCATATAGACTGGCATAGACAGTGGCCATGTGAGTGGGGTCTGGAGAGAATGAGAACCTTGGAATCACATGGAATGGATCAAGGCCTGGATTCATCAAGTGAGGGGAATCACACAGAGGAGAGAGTCGCACTCTTGTTTTGGCTTCAGAAAGACCACTTTGGGGTGGGATGTGAGATGCACCGTGGGGGCAGGGAGCTTCATCAGGGCCTGATGGAGGGGTTAGGCTTGGGCTGGGGCTGTGGGTATCGAGGGTAATTAGTGTAGGGAATGGCCATTGGCTCTGGAGGAGAAGCTCACAGTCACTGGGCACAAGGAAGTGGGAGCCTGGGAGGCCCCCGAGCTACTGAAATAAACTTGGGTCCACATTCCCGAATGCAGTAAAGCCAGTCTCTGAAACCAGTTACGATGAAGGAAATGCTTTTACATTAACTGTAAAAGCTTTAACTGTAATGCTTTTACATTAACTGTAAAAGCACCAGCACATGGAGGACAGGTGGCTTGTGCTCTAAACCCTGAACCCTGAAGAGTCTCAGCAAAGCAATCGTACAGGACACATGAGGGAGAGGGTCACAGAGCATGTGATTATCTGGTGCACAGCTCTCTGCTTGATGAGGTAACAGGTGGCTAAACTCACGAATTTCCAGGCACTAGGAGCTCTGGGGTCTTTGTGTTCATTCTCATCGAGTAGTTAACTTCTTCCATTGGGTGGGGGTTTGCTGCTGCTGCTGCTGCTAAGTCACTTCAGTCGTGTCCAACTCTGTGTGACCCCATAGACGGAAGCCCACCAGGCTCCCCTGTCCCTGGGATTCTCCAGGCAAGAACACTGGAGTGGGTTGCCATTTCCTCCTCCAATGTGTGAAAGTGAAAAGTGAAAGTGAAGTCGCTCAGAAGTGTCCGAACCTTAACGACCCCACGGACTGCAGCCTACCAGGCTCCTCCATCCATGGGATTTTCCAGGCAAGAGTACTGGAGTGGCTTGTCATTGCCTTCTCCGGACTTCAGAGAGGAGCTACAGCAGAGGACATAGGGTGGGGTCTGTCCTGGGACGACCCCATAGGCTTCTGCTGGTTACACCATTTGTCTGAGTTCAGCAGCCAGGGAAGGTGGGGCTGCTTCCTGGGCGTGAGGAGCAGCAGGATCGCAATCCTCTAAAGTGCCTATTAGCTCCCAAGTGAGATGGGGAGGCAGTGGATGGACCGATGCATCTGGCCTGGGGGAGAGATCCAAGCTGGAAATGTCACTGGAATCATCACTGGGAGGAAGAGGAAAGTCAAGGTGGTAGTGGGGACTGGTTGGTCACAGCACCTACATGCAGGTGACTGTAATCCTGACAGGAGCAACCTGGAGCCAGAAGGTGTGGTTGTCCAGGGCTCAGCTTCATTCTCTAGTTCTTTGCTTATCTGTAACTTCCCACTCCTAAAGCAAGGAGCCTGTCTCCCACCATCTACCATTTATCAGTTCATTTCTTCTCTTCAGATTACATGCACAGTGGTTTCAGAATTTTACCTCACCCTGGAAAGAACTCCATAAAATAGTCTGCTTATATACAGTCTATTTCATCTATTTCCAAAGTTAACTTAGGTCATCATATTTTGCCCCATCTCCTAGAGTGAGTTTTTTTCCCCATGCATTTCTAATATGGTTAGATTCTGTCACATTGTGTATTCCATCTTGCGACACTCCTACACTCTAAATAACTAAGCTTGATTAGATGATGTTTGATCCCTTGGTCTATACAAATTGATGAGCGTAGATAGATGGATAGTGACAGTATCACATCCTAAAGTATCACAGAATATTTCACCCCCCTTCAGCAGATGATCTGCTTAACATCCATGTAGCTTTGCTTTCCCTAGAATGTCTTAAGTGGGGTGATACTGTGTGCTGCCTTTTCAGACTGGATTCTTTCACTTAGCAATATGCATGTGAAATTTAAACATATATATCAAGGTTTGATGGTTTACTTCTTTCTACTGTTGACTAATATTCCATTGCATGTATATGAGAGGAAATACAATTTTCATCTGCCTTTCTAGGTTTTTGGCCCCCCTGACCCTCTTTAATAAAAGACAGATTGCCAGGAGAAAAACAGAAGCTTAGTAACATGTATGCCCCCTCTATTCTTCCCTGGTGGCTTAGTGGTAAAGAATCCGCCTGCCATGCAGGAGACATAAGAAGGGGACCTGACATACATGAAGTAACTCGAGTGAGTTACTGAAGTCCCCCTCGCAACTCGAGAAGTACCCACTGATTCCTGCTGCAACTCGAGAAACACCACAAAATTATCCCTCAATGCGAGATGAGGTAATTTTGCGCTGCAGAATCTCAAGAGAAACCCCACATTCCCGCTTGAAAGGCAAAAGGGTACTTGAAACACTTTGCTACTCAGAATGTTCCCTAACATCCGTCCTCAGTGGAGAGGAGAACACACTTTATGGACTCAAATTGAGAAGAAGCTATAGTCCGATTTAATGGCTCAAGAGTAATCCGGAAGTTCCCCTTCCAGCACAAAAGGGGACCTGACTTCCCTGAAGTAACTTGAGAGAGTTCCTGAGATCCCCGTCACAACTCGAGGAGTACCCCCAGCTTCCCTCCGCAATTATAGAAACACCATAAAATCATCCCCTCAATGCGAGATGAGGAAATTTTGCGCTGCAGACTCAAGAGAAATCCCACATTCCTGCTTGAAAGGCAAAAGGGTACTTGACTCCCTTTTTGCGACTCAGAATGTTCCCTAACATCCGTCCCCATTGGAGAGGAGAACCCACTTTATGGACTCAACTGGAAAAGAGGCCCTATTCCCGTTAAAGTGCTCGAGAGTAATCTGGATGTTCCCCTTCCAGCACAAAAGGGGACCTGACTTCCCTGAAGTAACTCGAGTGAGTTCCTGAGGTCCCCCTCGCAACTCAAGAAGTACTCCCAAATTCCCGCCGCAATTCGAGAAACACCAAAAATTATCCCCTCAATGCGAGATGAGGAAATTTTGCGCTGCAGAATCTCAGGAGAAATCCCACATTCCCGCTTGAAAGGCAAAGGGTACTTGACTCCCTTTATGCGACTCAGAATGTTCCCTAACATCCGTCCTCAATGGAAAGCAGAACAAACTTTATGGACTCAAATCGAGAAAAGGCCCTGTTCCCATTAAAGGGCTCCAGAGTAATCCGGAAATTCCCCGTCCAGCAAAAAAGTGAACCTGACTTCCCTGAAGCAACCCGAGTGAGTTCCTGAGGTCCCATTCGAAGCCCTAGAAGTACCACCAGCTTCCCGATGCAACTCGAGAAACACCACAAAATTATCCCCTCAATGCACAATGAGGAAATTTTAACTGCATAATCTCAAGAGTAATCCCACATACCCTCTTGAAAGGCAAAAGGGTACTTGACACCCTTTATGCGACTCAGAAAGTTCCCTTACACAGCCGTCCCCACTGGAGAGGAGAACACATTTTATGGACTCAATCCGAGATGAGGCTCTATTCCCATTTAACGGCTCACGGGTAAATCGGAAGTTCCCTTTCAAACACAAAAGGGGACCTGACTTCCCTGAAGCAACGTGAGTGAGTTGCTGAGGTCCCCATCGCAACTCGAGAATTTCCCCAGCTTCCCACCACAAATCGAGAAACACCACAAAACTATTCCCTCAATGCGAGATGAGGAAATTTTGCGCTGCAGAATCTCAAGAGAAATCCCACATTCCCTCTTCAAAGGAAACAGGGTACTTGACACACATTATGCTACTCAGAAAGTTCCCTAACACAGCAGGCCCACTGGAGAGGAGAACACACTTTATGGACTCAATTCGAGATGAGGCCCTATTCCCATTTAACGGCTCGAGGGTAAACTGGAAGTTCCCCTACCATCACAAAAGGGGACCTGACTTCCCTGAAGCAACCCGAATGAGTTCCTGAGGTCCCCGTCGCAACTGGAGAAGTACCCCCAGCTTCAGGCCGCAACATGAGATAAACCACAAAATTATCCCCTCAATGCGAGATGAGGAATTTTGAGCTGCAGAATCTCCAGAAAAATACCACCTTCCATATTAAAAATCAAAAGGGTACTTGACACCCTTTATGCAACTCAGAAATTTCACTAACATCAGTCCAGAGTGGAGAGGAGAACACACTTTATGGACTCAATTCGAGACGAGGCCCTATTCCCATTTAATGGCTCAAGAGTAAACCGAAAGTTCCCCTTCGAACACAAAAGGGGACCTGACTTCCTAGTAGCAACCCGAGCGAGTTCCTGAGGTCCCCGTCGCAACTTAAGAAGTACGCCAGATTCCAACCGCAACTCGAGAAACACCACAAAATTATCCACTCAATGCGAGATGAGGAAATTTTGCGCTGCATATTCTCAAGAGTAATCCCACATTCCCTCTTGAAAGGCAAAAAGGTATTTAACAACCTTTATGCGACTCAGAAAGTTCCCTTGCACAGCCGTCCCTATTGGAGAGGAGAACACACTTTATTGACTCAATTCGTGATGAGGCCCTATTCCCATTTAACGGCTCGAGAGTAAATCGGAAGTTCCCCTTCCAACACAAAAGGGGACCTGACTTCCCAGTAGCAACCCGAGCGAGTTCCTGAGGTCCCCGTCGCAACTTAAGAAGTACGCCAGATTCCAACCGCAACTCGAGAAACACCATAAAATCATCCCCTCAATGCGAGATGAGGAAATTTTCGCTGCATCATCTCAAGAGTAATCCCACTTTCCTGCTTGAAAGGCAAAAGGGTATTTGACACCCTTTATGCGACTCACAAATTTCCCTCACACAGCCGTCCCCATTGGAGAGGAGAACACACTATATGGACTCAATTCGAGATGAGGCCCTATTCCCATTTAACGGCTCGAGAGTAAACCTGAAGTTCCCCTTCCAATAAAAAAGGGGACCTGACTTCCCTGAAGCAACCCGAGCGAGATCCTGAGGTCCCCGTCACAACTCGAGAAGTACCCCCAGCTTCCCGCCAGAACTCGAGAAACACCACAAAATTATCCCCTCAATGCGAGATGAGGTAATTTTGCGCTGCAGAATCTCAAGAGAAATCCCATATTCCCGCTTGAAAGGCAAAAGGGTACTTGACACACTTGTGCCACTCAGAAAGTTCCCTAACATCTGTCCCCATCGGAGAGGAGAACACAATTTATGGACTCAACTTTAGATGAGGCCGTATTCCCATTCCACGCCTCGAGAGTAATCCCGATGTTCCCTTACCAAAACGAAAGGAAATTTGACTTCCCAGGGATTACCCGAGCGAGTTTCTGAGGTCCCTATCGCATGTCGAGATGGACCCCAATCTTCCCACCACAACGCGACAAAAGCAAGAAGATTTTGCACTCAAAGAGAGATGAGGAAAATTTCACCTGCAGAGTCTCAAGAGATATCCCACATTCCCGCTTGAAATGGGAATGGGTACTTGACACCCTTGATGCTACTCAAGACATTCACTGACGTACTGTCCCCACTTGAGGGGAGAACACAATTTATGGACTCAACTTTAGATGTGGCCCTATTCAAATTCCATGTCTCAAGAATAAACCCGATGTTCCCCTACCGAAACGAAAGGAGACCTGACTTCCCAGGGACTACACGAGAGAGTCACTGATGTCCATGTCGCAAATCGAGAAGGACACCAATCTTCCCACCGCAGCTCGAGAAAAACCACAAGATTCTGCACTCAAGGTGAGATGAGTAAAATTTCCCCTGCAGAGTTTCAAGAGAAATCCCAAATTGCCGCTTGACACGTGAACGGGTTCTTGACACCCTTTTTGTGACTCAGGACATACCCTGACTAAGCTGTGCCAACTTGACTGGAGAACGCAGTTTATGGACTCAACTTTAGATGAGGCCCTATTCCCATTCCACGCCTCGAGAGTAATCCTGATGTTCCCCTTCCAAAACGAAAGGAGATTTGACTTCCCAGGAGATTTGACACGAGCGAGTTAATGAGGTCTGTGTCGCAACTCGAGTAGGACCCTAAGCTTCCCGCTGCAACTAGAGAAAAACCACAAAATTCTGCACTCAAGTAGAGATGAGGAAAATTTTTCTCAAGAGAAATCCCACACCCCGCTTGAAACTCGAACGGGTACTTGACACTTTTGATGCGACTCAAGACATTCCCTGACATAGCTGTCCCCACTTAAGGGGAGAACACAATTTATGGACTCAACTTTAGATGAGGCCCTATTCCCATTCCATGCCTCGAGAGTAATCCCGATGTTCCCCTACCAAATCGAAAGGTAATTTGACTTCCCAGGGACTACCCAAGCGAGTTCCTGAGGTCCCTATTGCATGTCGAGATGGACCCCAACCTTCCCGCCGCAATGCGAGAAAAACAAGAGGATTCTGCAGTCAATGAGAAATGAGGAAAATTTCACCTGCAGAGTCTCAAGAGATATCCCACATTCCCGCTTGAAATGGGAATGGGTACTTGACACCCTTGATGCGACTCAAGACATTCACTGACATAGCTGTCACCACTTGAGAGGAGAACACAATTTATGGACTCAACTTTTGATGAGGCCCTATTCCCATTCCACGCCTCGAGAGTAATCACAATGTTCCCCTACAAAAAACAAAAGGAGACCTGATTTCGCAGGGACTACACGAGCGAGTTCCTGAGGTCCCTGTGGAAATTAGAGAAGGATCCCAAGCTTCCCGCCTCAACTCGATAAAACCACAAGATTCTGCACTTAAAGTAAGATGAGGAAAATTTCCCCTGCAGAGTCACAAGAGAAATCCCACATTCCTGCTTGAAACGGGAATGGGCACTTGTCACCCTTGACGCTACTCAAGACATTTGTGACGTAGCTGTCCCCACTTGAGAGGAAAACACAGCTTATGGATTCTACTTTAGATGAGGCCTATTCCCATTCTACGCCTTGACAGTAATCCTGGTGTTCCCCTATCCAAACAGAAGTAGACCTGACTTCCCAGGGACTACACGAGCGAGTTCCTGAGGTTCCTGTTGCAACTCAAGTAGGAAACCAAACTACTCAGCCCAAATCGAGAAAAACCACAACATTCTGCACTCAAGTTGAGAGGAGAAAAATTTCCCCTGCAGATTCTCCAGAGAAATCCCACATTCCCGCTTGAAACGCAAATGGGAATTTGACACAGTTGATGCGACTCAAGACATTCCCTGACATAGCTGTCCCCACTTGAGGGAAGAACACAATTTATGGACACAATTTTAGATGAGACCCTATTCCCATTCCACACCTTGAGAGTAATCCAAATGTTCCCATACCAAAATGAAAGGAGACTTGATTTCGCAGGGACTACACGAGCTAGTTCCTGAGGTCCATGTCGCATCTCGAGCAGGACCCCAAGCTTCCTGCCCCAACTCGAGAAATACCACAAGATTGTGCACTCAAGGAGAGATGAGGAAAATTTCTCCTGCAGAGTCTCAAGAGAAATCCCACATTCCCTCTTGAAAGGCGAAGGTGTACTTGACACCCTTGAGCGACTCAAGACATTCCCTACATACCTGTCCCCACTTGAGAGGAGAACACCATTTATGGACTCAACTTCAGATGAGGCCCTATTCCCATTTCATGCCTCAAGAGAAATCCCGATGTTCCCCTACAAAAACGAAAGGAGACCTGACTTCCCAGGGAATATAGGAGCGAGTTTCTGAGGTCTCTGTCACACCTCGAGAAGGACTCCAAGCTTCCAGCCTCAACTCGAGATAAACCACAAATTTTCCAATATGAGGAAAATTTCCCCTGCAGAGTCTCAAGAGAAATCACATATTCCCGCTCTAAACGTGAAATGGTACTTGACAACCTTGATGTTATTAAAGACATTCACTTATTCAGCTGTCCCCACTTGAGAGGAGATCACAGTTTATGGAATCAACTTTAGTTGAGGCCGTTTTCCCATTCCTCGCCTCGAGAGTAATCCTGATGCTCCCCTACCAAAACAAAAGGAGACCTGACTTCCCAGGGACTACACGAGCGAGTTCCTGAGGTCCCTGTCGCATCTGGAGAAGGACCCCAAGCTTCCCGCCGCAACTCGAGAAAAACCACATTATTCTTCACTCAAGGTGAGATGAGGAAAATTTCTCTTGCAGAGTCTCAAAAGAAATCCCACATTCCCGCTTGAAACATGAGGGGCTATTGACAGATTTGATCCGACTCAATGTATTCCCTGACGTAGCTGTACCCACTTGAGGGGAGAACACAATTTATGGGCTCAACTTTAAATGAGGCCTTATTCCCATTCCACGCCTCGAGAGAAATCCCAATGTTCCCCTACCAAACGAAAGTAGACCTGACTTCCCAGGGACTACATGAGCGAATTTTTGAGGTCCCTGACGCAACTCGAGAAGGACCATAAGCTTTCCGCGCAACTCGATAAAAACCACAAGATTCTGCACTCCAAGTGAGATGAGGAATATATCTCCTGCAGAATCTCAAGAGAAATCCCACATACCCTCTTGAAACATGAACGGGTAATTGACACATTGATGAGACACAAGACATTCCCTGTTATAGCTGACCCCACTTGAGAGGAGAACACAGTTTATGGACTCAGCTTTAGATGAGGACCTATTCCCAATCCACTCCTCGAGAGTAATCCCGATGATCCCCTAGGAAAAAGAAAGGGGAGACCTGACTTCCCAGGGACTACACGAGCGAGTTCCTGAGTTCCCTGTAGAAACTTGAGAAGGACCCCAAGCTTCCTGCCGCAACTCGAGAAAAACTACAAGATTCTGCACTCAAGGTGAGATGAGGAAATTTTCCCTGCAGAGTCTCAAGAGAAATCCCACATTCCCGCTTGAAATGCGAACGGGTACTTCAAACCCTTGATGCAACTCAAGACATTCCCTGACGTAGCTGTAGCCATTTGAGAGGAGCACACAATTTATGGACTCAGATTTAGATGAGGCCCTATTCCCATTCCATGCCTCGAGAGTAATCCCGATGTTCCCCTAGCAAAAAGAAAGGAGACCTGACTTACTAGGGACTACAGGAGTGCGTGTATGAGGTCCCTGTCACAACTCAAGAAGGACCCCAAGTTTTGCGCCACCACTTGAGAAAAACCACAATATTCTTCACTCAAGGTGAAATGAGGAAATTTTCCCCTGCAGAGTCTCAAGAGAAATACCACATTCCCGCTGGAAACGCGAACGTGTACTTGAGAGCCTTGATGCGACTCAAGACATACCCTGACATAGCTGTCCCGACTTGAGAGGAGAATACTATTTAAGGACTCAACTTTTGATGAGGGCCTGTTCCCATTCCACGCCTCGAGAGTAATCCCTATATTCCCCTACAAAAACGAAAGGAGACCTGACTTCGCAGGGACTACATGAGTGAGTTCCTGAGGTCCCTGTGGAAATTAGAGAAGGATCCCAAGCTTCCCGCCACAACTCGATAAAACCACAAGATTCTGCACTTAAAGTGAGATGAGGAAAATTTCCTCTGCAGAGTTTCAAAAGAAATCCCACATTCCCGCTTGAAACGCGAACGGGTATTGACACCCTTGATGCGACTCAAGACATTCCCTGAAATAGCTGTCCCGACTTGAGAGGAGAACAGAATTAATGGACTCAAGTTTAGATGAGGCCCTGTTCCCATTCCATGCCTCGAGAGTAATCCCGATGATCCCGTAGCGTAAAGAAAGGAGACCTGACTTCCCAGGGACTACACGAGCGAGTTCCTGTCGTTCCTGTCGCAAAGAAAGAAGGACTCCAAGCTTCTCAGCCCAAATCGTGAAAAACCACATTTTGTACTCAAGGTGAGAGGAGGAAAATTTCCCTTGCAGAGTATCAAGGGAAATCCCACATTCCCGCTTCAAACTCGAACGGGTACTTGACACCCTTGATGCGACTCAATACATTCCCTGACATAACTGTCACACTTGAGTGGAAAACATAATTTATGGACTCAACTTTAGATGAGGAACTATTCCCATTCCGTGCCTCGAGAGTAATCCCGATGTTCCCCTTCCAAAATGAAAGTAGACTTGAGTTCCCAGCGTCTACACGAGCGAGTTAATGAGGTCTCTGTCGCACTCGAGAAGGACACCAAGTTTCCCGCCGCAAACCGAGAAAAACCACAAGATTCTGCACTCAAGGTGAGATGAGGGAAATTTAACCTGCAGAGTCTCCAGAGAAATCCCACATTCGCGCTTGAAACACAAATGTATACTTGACACCCTTTATGCGACTCAGGACATTCCCTGACATAGCTATCCCCACTTGAGAGGAGAACACAATTTATGGACTCAACTTTAGATGAGGTCCTTTTCCCATTCCACGCCTCAAGTGTAATCCCGATATTCCCCTACCAAAAAGAAAGGAGAACTGACTTTTCAGGGACTACATGATCGAGCTCCTGAGGTCCCTGTCGCAACTCGAAAGGACCCAAGCTTCCTGAAGCAACTTGAGAAATACCACAAGATTCTGCACTCAAGGAGAGATGAGGAAAATTTCCCCTGCAGTGTCTCCAGAGAAGTCGCACATTCCTGCTTGAAACTCAAAAGGGCACTTGACATCTTTTATGCGACTCAAGACATTCCCTAACATAGCTGTCCCCACATGAGTGGAGAACACAATTTATGGACTCAACTTTAGATGACGCCCTATACCCATTCCACGCCTCGAGAGTAATCCCAATGTTCCCCTACCAAAAGCCAAAGGAGACCTAACTTCCCATGAACTACACGAACGAGTTCCTGAGATCCTGTCGCTATTCGAGAAGGACCCCAAGCTTCCCGCCGCAACTCGAGAAAAACCACAAGATTCTGCACTCAAGGTGAGATGAGGAAAATTTCCCCTGCAGAATCTCAAGAGAAATCCCACCTTCCTGCTTGAAACTCGAATGGGTACTTGATACACTTTATGTTACTCACGACATTCCCTGACATAGCTGTCACCACTTGAGAGGAGAACACAATTTATGGACTCAACTTTAGATGAGGCCCTATTCCCATTCCACGCCTCGAGAGTAATCATGATGTTCCCCTACAAAAAACAAAAGGAGACCTGATTTCGCAGGGACTACACGAGCGAGTTCCTGAGGTCCCTGTGGAAATTAGAGAAGGATCCCAAGCTTCCCGCCTCAACTCGATAAAACCACAAGATTCTGCACTTAAAGTAAGATGAGGAAAATTTCCCCTGCAGAGTCACAAGAGAAATCCCACATTCCCACTTGAAATGGGACTGGGTACTTGTCACCCTTGACGCTACTCAAGACATTCGTGACGTAGCTGTCCCCACTTGAGAGGAGAACACAACTTATGGATTCTACTTTAGATGAGGCCTATTCCCATTCTACGCCTTGACAGTAATCCTGGTGTTCCCCTACCCAAACAGAAGTAGACCTGACTTCCCAGGGACTACACGAGCGAGTTCCTGAGGTTCCTGTTGCAACTCAAGAAGGAAACCAAGCTACTCAGCCCAAATCGAGAAAAACCACAACATTCTGCACTCAAGTTGGGAGGAGAAAAATTTCCCCTGCAGATTCTCCAAAGAAATCCCACATTCCCGCTTGAAACGCAAACGGGAATTTGACATATTTGATGCGACTCAAGACATTCCCTGACATAACTATGCCCACTTGAGGGGAGAACACAATTTATGGACTCAACTTTAGATGAGACCCTATTCCCATTCCACACCTCGAGAGTTATCCAAATGTTCCCATACCAAAATGAAAGGAGACCTGATTTCGCAGGGACTACACGAGCTAGTTCCTGAGGTCTCTGTCGCATCTCGAGCAGGATCCCAAGCTTCCCGCCCCAACTCGAGAAATACCACAAGATTGAGCACTCAAGGAGAGATGAGGAAAATTTCTCCTGCAGAGTCTCAAGAGAAATCCCACATTTCCTCTTGAAAGGCGAAGGTGTACTTGACAACCTTGAGCGACTCAAGACATTCCCTGACATACCTGTCCCCACTTGAGAGGAGAACACAATTTATGGACTCAACTTCAGATGAGGCCCTATTCCCATTTCACTCCTGAAGAGTAATCCTGATGTTCCCCTACCAAAATGAAAGGAGACCTGACTTCGCAGGGACTATACGAGAGAGTTCCTGAGGTCCCTGTGGAAATTAGAGAAGGATCCCAAGCTTTCTGCCGCAGCGCGATAAAACCACAAAATTCTGCACTTAAAGTGAGATGAGAAAAATTTCCTCTGCAGACTTTCAAGAGAAATCCCACATTCCCGCTTGAAACGCGATCGGGTACTTGACACACTTGATGTGACTCAAGACATTCCCTGACATAGCTGTCCCCACTTGAGAGGTGAACACAATTTATTGACTCAAATTTAAATGAGGCCCTATTCCCATTCCACGCCTCAAGAGAAATCCCGATGTTCCCCTACCAAAACAAAACGAGACCTGTCTTCCCAGGGACTATAGGAGCGAGTTCCTGAAGTCTCTGTCGCACCTAGAGAAGGACTCCAAGCTTCCAGCCTCAACTCGAGAAAAACCACAAATTTTCCAATCAAGGTTACATGAGGAAATTTTCCCTTGCAGAGTCTCAAGAGAAATACCACATTCCTGCTTGAAACGCGAACGGGTACTTGAGAACCTTGATGCGACTCAAGACATACCCTGACATATCTGACCCGACTTGAGAGGAGAATACTATTTAAGGACTCAGCTTTTGATGAGGGTCTGTTCCCATTCCACGCCTCGAGAGTAATCCCTATATTCCCCTACAAAAACGAAAGGAGACCTGACTTCGCAGGGACTACACAAGCGAGTTCCTGAGGTCCTTGTGGAAATTAGAAAAGAATCCCAAGCTTCCCGCCACCACTTGATAAAACCACAAGATTCTGCATTTAAAATGAGATGAGGAAAATTTCCCCTGCAGAGTTTCAAGAGAAATCCCACATTCCCGCTTGAAACGCGAACGGGTATTGACACCCTTGATGCGACTCAAGACATTCCCTGACATAGCTGTCCCGACTTGAGAGGAGAACAGAATTAGTGGACTCAACTTTAGATGAGGCCGTGTTCCCTTTCCACGCCTCGAGAGTAATCCCAATGATCCCCTCACATAAAGAAAGGAGACCTGACTTCCCAGGGACTACACGAGCGAGTTCCTGAGGTCCTTGTGTAAATTAGAGAAGAACCCCAAGCTTTCCGCCAAAACTCGATAAAACCACAAGATTCTGCAATTAAAGTGAGATGAGGAAAATTTCCCCTGCAGAGTTTCAAGAGAAATCCCAATTCCCTTTCGAAACGCGAATGGGTACTTGACACCCTTCATGAGACTAAAGAGATTCCCTGACATAGCTCTCCATACTTGAGAGGAGAACACAGTTTTTGGACTCAACTTTAGATAAGGCCCTAATCCCATTCCATGCCTCGAAAGTAATCCCGATGTTCCCCTAGCAAAAATAAAGGAGACCTGACACCCAAGGGACTACACGATGGAGTTCCTGAGTTCCCTGTCGCAACTCAAGAAGGACCCCAAACGTCCCGCGGCAACTCGAGAAATACCAGAAGATTCTGCACTCAAGGTGAGATGAGGAAAATTTCCCCTGCAGAGTCTCAAGAGAAATCCCACATTCCCACTAGAAACACCAACGGGTACTTGACACCCTTGATGCGACTCAATACATTCCCTGACATAGCTATACCCACTTGAGGGTAGAACACAATTTATGGACTGAACTTTAGATGAGGCACTATTCGCATTCCACGCCTCGAGAGTAATGCCGATTTTCCCCTACCATAATGAACGGAGACTTGACTTCGCAAGGAGTATAAGAGCGAGTTCCTGAGGTCCCTGTGAAAATTCGGAAAGGATCCCAAGCTTCCCGCCGCAACTCGATAAAACCACATAATTCTGCACTTAAAGTGAGATGAGGAAAATTTCCCTTTCAGAGGTTCAAGAGAAATCCCACATTCCCGCTTGAAATGTGAACGGGTACTTGACACCCTTGATGCGACTCAAGACATTCCCTGACATAGCTGTCTCCACTTGAGAGGAGAACAGAATTTGTGGACTCAAGTTTTGATGAGGCCCTGTTCCCATTTCACACCTGGAGAGTAATCCCGATGTTCCCTTACCAAAGCGAAAGGAGAATTGACTTGCAAGGGAGTACACGAGTGAGTTCCTGAGGTACCCGTCGCAAATCGAGAAGAACTCCAAGCTTCCGACGCAACTGGATAAAACCACAGATTCTGCACTTATAGTGAGATGAGGATAATTTCCCTGCAGAGTCTCAAGAGAAATCCCACATTACCCCTTGAAACGCGAAAGTGTACTTCACACCCTTGATGCGATTCAAGACATTCCCTGATATCGCTGTCCCAACTTGAGAAGAAGACACAATTTATAGACTCAACTTTAGATGAGGCCTTATTCTCATTCCACGCCTCGAGAGTAATCCCGATGTTCCCCTTCCAAAACGAAAGGAGACCTAACTTCTCAGGGAGTACTAAAACGAGTTCATGAGGTCCCTGTCGCAACTCAAGAAGGACCCCAAGTTTCCCGCCGTAAATCGAGAAAAAAGACAAGATTCTGCACTCAACGTGAGATGAGGAAAATTTCCACTGCAGAGTCTCAAGAGAAATCCCACATTACCGCTTGAAACGAGAAAGGGTACTTGACACCCTTGATGTGACTCAGACTTTCCCTGACATAGCTGTCCCCACTTAAGAGGAGAACAAAATTTATGGACTCAACTTTAGATGAGGCCCTATTCCCATTCCGTGCCTCGAGAGCAATCCCAATGTACCCCTACCAAAACGAAAGGAAACCTGACTTCCCAGGGACTACACGACCGAGTTCCTGAAGTTCCTGTCACAACTCGATAAGGATCCAAAGCTTCCCACCACAACTCGAGAAAAACGACAAAATTCTGCACTCAAGGTGACATGAGGAAAATTTCCCCTGCAGATTCTCAAGAGAAATCCCACATTCCCACTTGAAACGCGAACGGGTACTTGACACCCTTTATGCGACTCAAGACATTCACTGACATAACTGTCCAAACTTGAGAAGAGAACACAATTTATGGACTCAACTTTAGATGAGGCCCTATTCCCAATCCACCCCTCGAAGGTAATCCCTTTGTTCCCCTACCAAAAGGAAAGGAGACCTGACTTCCCAGGGACTACACGAGTGAGTTCTTGACGTCCCTGTCGCAACTCGTGAAGGATCCCAAGCTTCCCGCCTGAACTCGAGAAAAACGACATGATTCTGCACTCAAGGTGAGATGAGGAAAATTTCCCCTGCAGAGTCTCAAGAGAAATCACACATTCCCCCTTGAAACGCGAACGGGTACTTGACACCCTTTATGCGACTCAAGACATTCCCTGACATACCTATCCACACTAAGAGGAGAACACAATTAATGGACTCAAATTAGATAAGAACCGATTCCCATTCCACACCTGGAATGTAATCGCGATGTTCACCAACCAAAAGGAAAGGAGATGTGACTTCCCAGGCATTACACGAGCAAGTTCCTGAGGTCCCTGTTGCAACTCGAGAAGGACCCCAAGCTTCCCGCCGCAACTCGAGGAAAACCACAAGATTCTGCACTCAAGGTGAGAGGAGGAAAATTTCCCCTGCAGAGTCTCAAAAGATATCCCACATTTCCGCATGAGACGCGAACATGTTCATGACAACCTTTATGCGACTCAAGACATTCACTGACAAAGCTGTCCACACTTAAGAGGCGAAAACAATTTATGAACTCAAGTTTAGATGAGGCCCTATTGCCATTCCACGCCTTGAGAGTAATACCAATATTCCCCTACCAAAATGAAACGAGACCTGATTTCCCAGGGAATACTAGAGCGAGTTCCTGAGGTCCCTGTCGCAACTCGAGAAGGACCCCAAGCTTCCCGCCGCAACTCCAGAAATAACACAAGATTTTGCACTCCAGGTGAGATGAGGAAAATTTCCCCTGCAGAGTCTCAAGAGAAATCCCACATTTCCGCTTGAAACGCTATGGGTATTTGACACCCTTTATGCGAATCAAGACATTCCCTGAAAAAGTTGTCCCAACTTGAGAGGTGAACACACTTTATGGACTCAACTTTAGATGAGGACCTATTCCCATTCCACACCTCGAGAGTAATCCCGATGTTCCCCTACCAAAATGAAAGGAGACCTGATTTCCCTGGGACGACACGAGCGAGTTCCTGAGGTCCCTGTCGCAACTCATGAAGGACCCCAAGCTTCCCGCAGCATCCTGAGAAAAACCACAAGATTTTGTACTCCAGATGTGATGAGGAAAATTTCCCCTGCAGAGGCTCAATAGAAATCCCACATTCTCGTTTGAACACGACCAGGGGTACTTGACAATCTTTATGCGACTCAAGACATTCCCTGACATAACTATCCCCACTAAGAGCAGAACAAAATTTATGGACTCAACTTTAGATGAGGCCCTATTCCCATTCCCGGCCTCGAGAGTAATCCCTATGTTGGCCTAACAAAACGAAAGGAGACCTGACTTCCCAGGGAGTACACGAGCGAGTTCCTGAGGTCCCTGTAGCAACTCAAGAAGGACCCCAAGCTTCCAGCCACAACTGGGGAGAAATCACAAGATTCTTCACTCAAGGTGTAATGAGGAAGTTTTCCCTGCAGAGTCTCAAGAGAAATCCCACATTCCCGCTTGAAACGCGAACAGGTCCTTATCACCCTTTATGCGACTCAAGACATTCCCTGACATAGCTGTCCCCACGTGAGAGGAGAACACAGTTTCTGGACTCAACTTTAGATGAGGCCCGATTCCCATTTCACGCCTTGAGAGTAATCCTTATGTGCCCCTACCGAAAAGAAAGCAGACCTGACTTCCATGGGACTACACGAGCGAGTTCCTGAGGTCCCTGTCGCAAGCCAAGAAGGACCACAAGCTTCCCGCCGCAACTCGAGAAAAACCTCAAGATTCTGCATTCAAGGTGAGATGACGAAATTTTCTCCTGCAGAGTCTCAAAAGAAATCCCACATTCCCGCCTGAACCGCGACCAGGTACTTGACACCCTTCATGCGAATCAAGACATTCCCTGACATAGCTATCCATACTTGAGAGGAGAACACAATTTATGGACAGAACTTTAGATGAAGCCCTATTCCCTTTTTATGTATTGAGAGTAATCCCGATGTTCCTCTACCAAAACGAAAGGAGACCTGACTTCCCAGGGTCTACACGAGCGAATTCCTGAGGCTATGTCGCAACTCGAGAAGGACCCCAAGCTTCCCGCACTATCCTGAAAAAAATCACAAGATTCTACACTCAAGATGAGATGAGGAATATTTCCCCTGCAGCGTCTCAAGAGAAATCCCACATTCCCGCTGGAAACGCGAACGGGTACTTGACACCATTTATGCGACTCAAGACATTCCCTGACATAGTTGTCCCCATTTGAGAGGAGAACACATTTTATGCACACCACTTTAGATGAGGCCCTATTCCCATTCCATGCCTCGAGAGTAATCCCGATGTTCCCCTATCAAAACGAAAGCAGACCTGACTTCCCAGGGACTACACAAGCGAGTTCCTGAGGTCCCTGTCGCAACTCGAGAAGGACCCCAAGCTTCCCGCCGCAACTCGAGAAAAACCACAAGATTCTGCACTCAAGGTGAGATGAGGAAAATTGCCCCTGCAGAGTCACAAGAGAAATCCCACATTCCCGCTTGAAACGCGAACAGGTACTTGACAACCTTGATACGACTCAAGACATTCCCTGACATATCTGTCACCACTTGAGCGGAGAACACAGTTTATGGACTCAACTTTAGATGAGGCCCTATTCCCATTTCATGCCTTGAGAGTAATCCCTATGTGCCCCTACCAAAAAGAAAGCAGACCTGACTTCCATGGGACTACATGAGCAGTTCCTGAGGTCCCTGTCGCAAGCCAAGAAGGACCACAAGCTTCCCGCCGCAACTCGAGAAAAACCTCAAAATTCTGCATTCAAGGTGAGATGACGAAATTTTCTCCTGCAGAGTCTCAAGAGAAATCCCACATTCTCGCCTGAACCGCGACCGGGTACTTGACACCCTTCATGCGAATCAAGACATTCCTTGACATAGCTGTCCATACTTGAGAGGAGAACACAATTTATGGACACAACTTTAGATGAAGCCCTATTCCCTTTTTACGTATTGAGAGTAATCCCGATGTTCCTCTACCAAAACGAAAGGAGACCTGACTTCCCAGGGACTACACGTGCGAATTCCTGAGGCTATGTCGCAACTCGAGAAGGACCCCAAGCTTCCCTCCCTATCCTGAAAATAACCACAAGATTTTGCACTCAAGGTGAGATGAGGAATATTTCCCCTGCAGAGTCTCAAGAGAAATCCCACATTCCCACTGGAAACGCGAACGGGTGCTTGACACCCTTTATGCGACTCAAGACATTCCCTGACATAGCTGTCCCCATTTGAGAGGAGAACACATTTTATGCACACCACTTTAGATGAGGCCCTATTCTCATTCCATGCCTCGAGAGTAATCCCGATGTTCCCCTATCAAAACGAAAGGAGACCTGACTTCCCAGGGACTACACGAGCGAGTTCCTGATGTCCCCATTGCAAATCGAGAAGTCACCCAAGTTTTCCGCCGCAACTCGATAAATAACACAAGCTTCTGCAGTCAAGGTGAGTTGAGGAAATTTTCCCTGCAGAGTCTCAGGAGAAATCCCACATTCCAGCTTAAACTTGAACGGGTATTTGACACAATTTCTGCCTCACAAAAAGGACCCTTACTAAGCCGTCCCCACTGGAGAGGAGCACACAATTAACGGACTCAACACAAGATAGACACAAATAACATTCCACGCCATGAGTGTAATCCCGAGTTTCCCCTTCCAACACGATTTTTTAAGACCTGACGTTCCTGATAACAGCGAGTTCCTGAGGTCACCCTCTCATCTCGAGAAGGAGTCCAAGCTTCCCGCCAAAACTAGAGAAAAACCACAAGATTCTGCACTCAGGTTGAGTTGAGGAAAATTTCCCATGCAGAGTCTCAAGAGAAATCCCACATTCCCGCTTGAAACTCAAGCCAGGAATTGATACATTATATGCGACCCAAGACATTCCTTAACATAGCTGTCCCCACTGGAGAGGAGAACACAATTAATGGACTCAATTTTAGATGAGGCCCTTTTCCCATTCTACGCCTTCAGTGTAATCCCGAAGCTCTCCGGGCAGCAAGAAAGGTGACCTGACCTCCCTGAAGTAAATAGAGCTAGGTTCTGAGGTCACTGTCGCAACTCGAGAGGGACTACAAGCTTCCCCTTGCAACTCGAGAAAAACCACAAGATTTCCCCATCAATGAGAAACGATGAAATTTTCTCCTGCAGAGTCTCCAGAGTAATCCCACATTCCCGCTTCAAACCTGAACAAGTACTTGACACTGTTTCTGCCACACAAAAAGAACCCTGACTAATCCATCCCCACTGGAGAGGAGCACACAATTGACGGACTCAACACAAGATGAGACCCAAATCACATTCCACACTTCGAGAGTAATCCCGAAGTACCCTTTCCAAAAGGAAAGGAGACCTGAATTCCCTGGGGAACACGAGCGAGTTACTGAGGTCCCCGTATGAGCTCGAGAAAGACGCCAAGCTTCCTGCCACAACTCGAGAAAAACTACAAGATTCTGCACTCAAGGTGAGATGAGGAAAATTTCCTCTACAGAGTCTCAAGAGATATCCCACATTCCTGCTTGAAACTCGAATGGGTACTTGACACCCTTTATGCGACTCAAGACATTTACTGACATAGCTGTCCCTAACTTGAGAGAAGAACACAATTTATGGACTCAACTTTAGATGAGGTCCTATTCCCATTCCACGCTTCGAGAGTAATCCCGAAGTTCCCCTACCAAAAATGAAAGGAGTCCTGACTTCCCAGGGACTACACGAGTGAGTTCCTGAGATCCCTGTCGCAATCCGAAAGGGACCCCAAGCTTCCAGCCACAACTCAAGAGAAACCAAAAGATAGCTCCCGCAATGCGAGATGAGGAACATTTCTGCTGCAGAGTCTCATAGGAAATCACACATTCCAGCTTGAAACCCGGAAGGGTACTTGAAACACTTTCTGCAAGACAAAAAGATCCCTGACTAAGCAGTCCCCACTGAGAGGAGCACACAATTAACGGACTCAAGAAAAGATTAGACCCAAATCAAATTCCATGCCACCAGCAGAATCCGAGGTTAACCTTCCAACACCATTGGAGACTTGACTCACTGGGACAACACGAGTGATTTCCTGAGGTACCCGTCACAACTTGAGAAGGACTCCAAGCTTCCTGCCACAATTCGAGAAAAACCACAATATTCTGCACACAAGGTTTGATGAGGAAAATTACCCATATAGAGTCTCAAGAGAAATCCCACATTCCCGCTTGAAACACGAACTGAGACTTGACACCCTATATGCGACCCAAGACATTCCTTGACATAGCTGTCTCCACTGGAGAGGAGGACACACTTTATGGACTCAATTTTACATGAGACTCTGTTCACATTCTCCGCCTCCAGTGTAGGCCCGAAGCTCTCCTTGCAACAAGAAAGGTGACCTCTGTGAAGTAAAAAGAGCTTGGTTCTGAGGTCACTGTCGCAACTCGAGAGGGATTCCAAGCTTCCCACCACAACTCGATACAAAACACTAGATTCCCCCATCAATGCGAGATGAGGAATTTTCTGCTGCATAGTCTCAAAGCAAATCCTACATACCCGCTTGAAACTCGAACGGGTAATTGACACCATTTCTGCAACCATAAAAGTCCCCTGACTAAGCCGTCCCTACTAGAGAGGAGCACACAATTGAAGGACTCATCTCTAGATGACTTCCAATTGCCATTCCACACCTCGAGAATACTCCCGAGGTTTTCCTTCCAACACGAGTGGAGACCTGACGTCCCTGGGACAACACGAGCGAGTTCCTGAGGTCCCCGTCACAACGCAAGAAGGACCCAAACTTCCCACCTTAACTCCAGAAAAATCACAAGATTCTGCATTCAAGGTGAGATGAGGAAAATTTCCCCTGCAGAATCTCAAGAGAAATCCCACATTCACACTTGAAACTCAAACGGGTAATTGACACCCTTTCTACAACAATAAAAGTTCCCTGACTAAGCTGACCCTATTGGAAAGAAGCTCACAGTTTATAGACTCATCTCTCGAGGCTTTCCAATTCCCAGTCTACACATCGAGAATAATCCCAAATTTCCCCTACTAAAACGAAAAGAGTCCTGACTTCCCAGGGACTACACGGGCGAGTTCCTGAGATCCCCGTTGCAACTCAAGAAGGACCCAAGCTTGCCGCCGCAACTCGAGAAAAACGACAAGATTCTGCACTCAAGGTGATCTGAGGAAAATTTCCCCTGCAGAGTCTCAAGAGAAATCCCACTTTCCCGCGTGAAACACGAACGGGTATTTGACACCCTTTATGTGACTCAAAACATTCCGTGACATAGCTATCCCCACTTGAGAGGAGAACACAATTTATTGACTCAAATTTAGATGAGGCCCTATTCCCATTTACGCTTCGAGAGTAATCCCGAAGTTCCCCTACCAAAACGAAAGGAGACCTGATGTCCCTGGGACAACATGAGTGAGTTCCTGAGGTCCGGGTTGCAACTCGACAAGCACCCAAATCTTCCCGCCTCAACTCCAGAATAAACAAAAGATTCTGCACTCAAGGTGAGATGAGGAAAATTTCCCCTGCAGAATCTCAAGAGAAATCCCACATTCCCTCCTGAAACGTGAACGGGAACTTGACACCCTTTATGCGACTCAACACAAGATGAAACCCAAATCACATTCCACGCCACAAGCGGAATCCCGAGGTTCCCCTTCCAAAGCGATTGGAGACCTGAGGTCCCTGGGACAACATGAGCGAGTTCCTGAGGTCCCCGTCGAAACGCGAGAAGGTCCCAAACTTCCCGCCTCAACTCCAGAAAAACCACAAGATTCTGCATTCAAGGTGAGATGAAGAAAATTTCCCCTGCAGAATCTCAAGAGAAATCCCACATTCCCATTTGAAACCTGAACAGGTACTTGACAACATTTCTGCAACCATAAAAGTTCCCTGATTAAGCCTACTGGACAGGAGCACACAATTTACGGACTCATCACTAGATGAGTTCCAATTCCCATTCCACGCCTCGAGAATATTCCTGAAGTTTCCCTTTCAACACGAATGGAGACATCACTTCCCTGGCCAACATGAGCGAGTTCCTGATGTCCCCATCTCAACTCGATATGGACCCCAAGCTTCCTACCGCAAATCAAGAAACACCACAAGATTCTGTACTCAAAGTGAGATGAGGAATATTTCCCCTTCAGAGTCTCAAGAGAAATCCCACATTCCCGCTTAAACTCGAACGGGTACTTGACACCATTTCTGCTACACAAAAAGGACCCTTACTAAGCCATCCCCACTGGAGAGGAGCACACAATTAATGGACTCAACACAAGATAGACCCAAATCACATTCCACGCAACGAGCGGAATCCCGAGGTTCCCCTTCCAACAAGATTTGAGACCTGACATCCCTGACACGAGCGAGTTCCTGAGGTCCCAGTCGCATCTCCAGAAGGAGCCCAAGCTTCCCGCTACAACTCGAGAAAAACCACAAGCTTCTGCACTCAAGTTGAGATGAGGAAAGTTTCCCATGCAGAGTATCGAGGAAAATTTCCCATGCAGAATCTCAAGGGAAATCCCACATTCTCGCTTGAAACTCGAACCGGGACTTGATACATCATATGCGACTCAAGACATTTCTTGACATAGCTTTCCCCAATGGAGAGGAGAACACAATTTATGGACTCAGTTTTAGATGAGACCCTATTCCCATTCTACGCATCCAGTGTAATCCCGAAGTTCTCCTTGTAGCAAGAAATGTGACCTGACCTCCCTGAAGTAAAAAGAGCTAGGTTCTGAGGTCAATGTCACAAATCGAGAGGGACTACAAGCTTCCTGCCGCAACTCATGAAAAACAAAATATTACCCCATCAATGAGAGACGATGAAGTTTTCTACTGCATAGTCTCCAGAGAAATCCCATATTCCCGCCTGAAACTCGAACAGGTACTTTACACCATTTCTGCGACACAAAAAGTACCCTGACTAATCCGTCCCTACTGGAAAGGAGTACAAAATTAACAGACTCAACACAAGATGAAACCCAAATCACGTTCCACGCCATAAGCGGAATCCCAAGGTTCCCATTCCAAAACGATTGGAGACCTGACGTCCCTGGGACAACACGAGCGACTTCCTGAGGTCCCCGTCGAAACGCGAGAAGGACCCAAAGCTTCCCACCTCAACTCCAGAAAAACCACAAGATTCTGCATTCAAGGTGAGATGAGGAAAATTTCCCCTGCAGAATCTCAAGAGAAATCCCACATTCACACTTGAAACTCAAACGGGTAATTGACACCCTTTCTGCATCGATAAAAGTTCCCTGACTAACCCGACCTTATTGGAGAGAAGCACACAGTTTATGGACTCATCTCACTATGACCCCCAATTCCCATTCCACACCTCGAGAATAATCCCAAATTTCCCCTACCAAAACGAAAGGAGTCCTGACTTCCCAGGGACTACATGAGCGAGTTCCTGAGATCCCCATCACAACTCGAGAAGAACCCAAGCTTGCCGCCACAACTCGGGAAAAACCACAAGATTCTGCACTCAAGGTGAGATGAGGAAAATTTCCCCTGCAGAGTCTCAAGAGAAATCCTACTTTCCCGCTTGAAACTCGAACGGGTACTTGACACACTTTATGTGACTCAAGACATTCCCTGACATAGCTCATCCCACTTGAGAGGAGATCACAATTTATGGACTCAACTTTAGATGAGGCCCTATTCCCATTCCACGCCTCGAGAGTAATCCCAATGTTCCCCTACCAAAAGCCAAAGGAGACCTAACTTCCCATGAACTACACGAACGAGTTCCTGAGATCCTGTCGCTACTCGAGAAGGACCCCAAGCTTCCCGCCGCAACTCGAGAAAAACCACAAGATTCTGCACTCAAGGTGAGATGAGGAAAATTTCCCCTGCAGAGTCTCAAGAGAAATCCTACTTTCCCGCTTGAAACTCGAATGGGTACTTGACACAATTTATGTGACTCAAGACATTCCCTGACATAGCTCACCCCACTTGAGAGGAGATCACAATTTATGGACTCAACTTTAGATGAGGCCCTATTCCCATTCCACGCCTCGAGAGGAATCCCGAAGTTCCCCTACCAAAACGAAAGGAGACCTGACTTCCCAGGGACTACACAAGCGATTTCCTGAGATCCCCATCGCAACCCAACAGAGACCCCAAGCTTCCAGCCGCAACTCGAGAGAAACCAAAAGATTCTCCACTCAATGCAAGATGAAGAACATTTCTACATTTCTGCTGCAGAGTCTCAAAGGAAATCACACACTCCCGCTTGAAATCCGAAAGGGTACTTGAAACCCTTTCTGCGACACAAATAGATCCCTGACTAAGCAGTCCCCACTGGAGAGGAGCACACAATTAATGGAATCAAGAAAAGGTTAGACCCAAATCACATTCCATGCCATGAGCTGAATCCCGAGGTTCCCCTTCAAACACCATTGGAGAACTGACGTCACTGGGACAACACAAGCGAGTTCCTGAAGTCCCCGTCGCAACTCGAGAAGGACCCCAAGCTTCCCGGCGCAACTGGAGAAAAACCACAAGATTCTGCACTCAAGGTGAGATGAGGAAAATTTCCCCTGCAGAGTCTCAAGAGAAATCCCACATTCCCGCTTAAACTTGAACGGGTACTTCACAGCATTTCATCGACACAAAAAGGACCTGAATTCCCTGATACCAGCGAGTTCCTGAGGTCCCCATCGCATCTCGAGAAGGAGCCCAAGCTTCCCGCCACAACTCGAGAAAACCACAATATTCTGCACTCAAGGTGAGATGAGGAAAATTTCCCCTGCATAGTCTGAAGAGAAATCCCACATTCCCACTTGAAACTCGAATGGGTAATTGACACCCTTTATGTGACTCAAATTATTCCCCGTCTTAACCGTCCACATTGAAGCCAGAGCACACAATTTACGTACACAAAACTAGATGCAGAACTATTCATCCTGCGCGCCTCCTGAGGAATGCTGAGGTTCCCCTTCCAACAGCAAAAAAGAGGTAAATTCCATGGTACAACACAAGCCAGTTCCTGAATTCCCTGTCGCAACTCGAGAGCAAACCCAAGCTTTCCAACCACAACTCGAGTAAAACGACAAGGTTCTGCCATCAATGCGAGATGAGGAACATTTCTGCTGCAAAATCTTAAGAGAAATCCCACATTCCCGCTAAAACTCGAAAGGGTACTTGACACCATTTTTGCGACACAAAAAGGACACTTACTAAGCCGTCCCCACTAAAGAGGAGCACACAATTAACGGACTCATTTCTAGCTGAGGCCCAATTCCCATTCCACGCCTCAAGAGAAATCCGGAAGTGCCCTTTCCAACAGGAAAGGAGACCTGATTTCCCTGGGGCAACACGAGCGAGTTCCTGCGATCCCACTCGCAACCCAAAAGGTACCCCAAGTTTCTAGCCACAACTCGAGAAAAACAATATTCTCCCCTGAATGCGAGAAGAGGAATATTTCTGCTGCAGAGTCTCAAGAGTAATCCCTCATTCCCGCTTGAAACTCAAAATGGGACTTGACACACTATATGAGACCCAAGACATTCCTTGACATAGCTGTCCCCACTGGAGACGAGAACACATTTTATGGACTCAATTTCAGATGAGGCCCTATTCCCATTCTACGCCTCCAGTGTAATCCCGAAGCTCACCTTGCAACAAGAAAGGTGACCTGACCTCCAAGAAGGAAAAAGATCTAGGTTCTGAGGTCACTGTCGCAACTCGAGAAGGACCCAATCTTCCTGCCGCAACTCGAGAAAAACCACAAGATTCTGCCCTGAAGGTGAGATGATTAAAATTTCCCCTGCAGAGTCTCAAGAGAAATCCCAAATTCCAGCTTGAAACTCGAACGGGTACCTGACACCCATTATGTGACTCAAGTTATTCTCTGACATAGCTGTCCCCACATGAGAGGAGAAAACAATATATGTACTCAACTTTAGAAGAGGTCCTATTCCCATTCCTCGCCTCGAGAGTAATCCCGAAGTTCCCCTAACCAAAAAAAAAAAAAAAAAAAATGAGAATTGATTTCCCAGGGACTAAACGAGCGAGTTCCTGAGGTCCCCATCACAACTGGAGAAGGACCCGAAGCTTCCCGCCACAACCTGAGAAAAACCACAAGATTCTGCACTCAAGGTGAGATGAGGAAAATTTCCCCCGCAGAATCTCAAGAGAAATCCCGCATTCCTGCTTAAACTCGAACGGGTACTTCACACCATTTCATCGACAAAAAAAAAAAAAAAAACCTTGCTAAGCCGTCCCCACTGGAGAGGAGCACATAATTAACGGACTCAACGCAAGATGAGACTCAAATCACATTCCACTCCACGAGCGGAATCCCGATGTTCCCCTTCCAACACGATTGGAGACCTGACGTCCCTTACACGAGCGAGTTCCTGAGGTCCCCGTCGCATCTTGAGAAGGAGCCCAAGCATCCCGCCGCAACTCGAGAAAAACCACAAGATTCTGCACTCAAAGTGAGTTGAGGAAAATTTCCCCTGCATAGTCTGAAGAGAAATCCCACATTCCCGCTTAAACACGAACGGGTACTTGATACCATTTCTGCGACACAAAAAGGACACTTACCAAGCCGTTCTATCTGGAGAGGAGCACACAATTCACGGACTCAACTCCTGATGAGGCCCAATTCACTTTCCATGCTTTTAGAGAAAACCCGAAGTACCCTTTCCAACAGGAAAGGAGACCTGACTTCCCTGGGGCCACATGAGGGAGTTCCTGAGATCCCAGTAGCAACCTGAAAGGGACCCCAAGCTTCCAGCCGCAACACGGGAAAAACCACAAGATTCTGAACTAAAGATGAGATGAGGAAAATTTCCCATGCAGAGCCTCAAGCGAAATCCCACATTCCTGCTTGAAACTCGAACCGGGTCTTGACACACTATATGCGACCCAAGACATTCCTTGACATAGCTATCCCCACTGGAGAGGAGAACACAATTTATGGACTCAATTTTCAATGAGGCCCTATTCTCATTCTACGCCTCAAGGATAATTCCGAAGCTCTCCTTGCAACAAGTATGGTGACCTGACCTCCCTGAAGTAAAAAGAGCTAGGTTCTCAGGTCACTGTCACAACTCGAGAGGGATTACATGCTTCCCGCCGCAACTCGAGAAAAACCACAAGATTCCCCTATCAATGAGAAACGATGAAGTTTTCTGCTGCAGAGTCTCAAGAGAAATCCCACATTACCGCTTGAAACTCGAACGGGTAATTGACACCGTTTCTGTGACACAGAAAGGACCCTGACTAATCCATCCCCACGGGAGAGGAGCACACAATTATCGGACCCATCTCTAGAGGAGACCCAGTTAACATTCCACGCTTCGAGAGTAATCCAGAAGTACCCTTTCCAAGAGGAATGGAGACCTGACTTCCCTGGGGCAACACGAGCGAGTTCCTGAGGTCTCCGTCGCAACACGAGAAGGACCCAAAGCTTCCTGCCTCAACTCCAGAAAAACCACAAGATTCTTCATTTAATGTGAGATGAGGAAAATTTCCCATGCAGATTCTCAAGAGAAATCCCACATTCTCGCTTGAAACTCAAACCGGGAATTGATAAATTATGTGCGACCCAAGATATTCCTTGACATAGCTGTCCCCACTGGAGAGGAGAAAACAATTAGTGGACTCAATTTTGGATGAGGCTCTATTCCCATTCTACGCCTCCAGTGTAATCCTGAAGCTCTCCTTGCAGCAAGAAAGGTGACCTGACCTCCATGAAGTCAAAAGAGCTAGGTTCTGAGGTCACTGTCACAACTCGAGAGGGACTACAAGCTTCCACCCACAACTCGAGAAAAACCACAAGATTCCCCCATCAATGAGAAACGATGAAATTTTCTCCTGCAGAGTCTCCAGAGAAATCCCAAAATTGCTGCTTCAAACTCTAACGGGTACTTGACACCATTTCTGTCACACTGACTAATCCGTCCCCACTGGAGAGGAGTACACAATTGACAGACTCAACACAAGATGAGAACCAAATCACATTCCAAGCTTTGAGAGTCATCCCGAAGTACCCTTTCCAAAAGGAAATGACACCTGACTTCCCTGGGGAACACGAGCGAGTTACTGAGGTCTCCGTCACAACTCTAGAAGGACGCCAAGCTTCCCACCGCAAGTCGAGAAAAACAACAAGATTCTGCACTCAAGTTGAGATGAGGAAAACTCCCCCTGCAGAGTCTCAAGAGAAATCTCACATTCATGCCTGAAACTCCAACGGATACTTGACACCCTTTATGCGACTCAAGACATTCACTGACATAGCTGTCCGCACTTGAGAGGAGCACACACTTTACGGACTCAACTTTAGATGAGGCCCTATTCCCATTACACTCCTCGAGAAAAATCCCGAAGTTTTCCTTCCAACAAGAAAGGAGACCTTACTTCCCTGGAGCACCAGGAGCGAGTTACTGAGGTCCCTGTCGCAACTCGAGAAGCACCCCAAGCTTCCCACCGCAAATCGAAAAACCCCACAAGATTCTGCACTCAAGGTGAGATAAGGAAAATTTCCCCCCCAGAGACTCAAGAGAAATCCCAGATTCGCGCTTAAACTCGTGGGTACTTAACACCATTTCTGGACACAAAAAGGACCCTTACTAGGCCGTCCCGACTGGACAGGAGCACACAATTAACGGACTCATCTCTACTTGAGTCCCAATTCACATTCCACACCTCGAGAGAAATCCGAAGTACCCTTTCCAAAAGGAAAGGAAACCTGAATTCCTTGGACAATACGAGAGAATTCCTGAGATCCCCATTGCAACCCAAAAGTGAACCGAAGATTCCAGCCGCTCGAGAAAAACCACAAGGTTCTCCCCTCAATGCGAGATGAGGAAACTTTCTGCTGCAGAGTCTCAAGAGAAATCACACAATCCCGCTTGGAACTCGAAAGGGTACTTGAAACCCTTTCTCCAATACAAAAAGATCCCTGACTAAGCCCTCCCCACTGGAAAGCAGCATACAATTAACGGACTCAACATAAGATGAGACCCAAATCACATTCAACTCCACGAGCAGAATCTCAAGGTTGATATTCCAACACGATTGGAGAACTGACGTCCCTGGGACAACACGAGCGAGTTCCTGAGCTCCCCGTCACAACTCGAGAAGGAGCCCAAGCTTCCCGCCCCAACTCGAGAAAAACCTCAAGATTCTGCACTCAAGGTAAGATGAGGAAAATTTCTCCTGGATATTCTGAAGATAAATCCCACATTCCCGCTTAAATGGTACTTGACATCATTTCTGCGACAGAGAAAGGACCTTTACTAAGCCACTCCCACTGGAGAGGAGCAAACAATTAACGGATTCATCTCTAAATGAGGCCCAATTCACTTTCCACGCTTAGAGAAATCCCAAAGTACACTTTCCAACAGGAAATGAGACCTGACTTCCCTGGGGCAACAAGAACAAGTTCCTGAGGTCCCCATCGCAACATGAAAGGGACCCCAAGCTTCCAGCCGCAACTCGAGAAAAACCACAGTATTCTCCCCTCAATGCGAGTTGACGAACATTTCTGCTGCAGAGTCTCAGGAGAAATCACACATCCCTCTAGAAACTCAAAAGGGTACTTGAAACCCTTTCTGCGACATAAAAAGATCCCTGACAAAGGTGTCCCCACTGGAGAGGAGCACACAATTACCGGACTCAACACAAGATGAGACTCAAATCACATTCCAGGCCAAGAGCAGAATCCAGAGGTTCCCTTTCAAACAGGATTGTAGACTTGACGTCCCTGGTACAACACCAGCGATTTCCTGAGTTCCCCATCACAACTCAAGAAGGAGCCCACGCTTCCTGCCTCAACTCGAGAAAAACCACAAGATTCTGCACTCAAGGTGAGATGAGGAAAATTTCCCCAGCAGAGTCTCAAAAGAAATCCCACATTTCTGCTTGAAATTTGCACCCGGTCTTGACACACTATATGCGACCCAAGACATTCCTTGACATAGCTGTCCGTACTGGAGAGGAGAACACAATTTATGGAATCAATTTTAGATGAGGACCTATTCCCATTTAACGCCTCGTGTGTAATCCCGAAGCTCTCCTTGCAACAAGAAAGGTGACCTGACCTCCCTGAGGTAAAAAGAGATAGGCTCTGAGGTCACTGCCGCAGCTCGAGAGGGACTACAAGCTTCCTGCCGCAACTCGATAAAAAACACGAGATTCCCCATCAATGCGAGATGAGGAATTTTCTCCTGCAAACTCTCAAGTGAAATCCCACATTCCCGCTTGAAATTCGAACGAGTACTTGACACCACTTCTGCAACATTAAAAATTATTGACTAAGCCGTCCCTACTGGATAGGAGCACAAAATTTTTGGACTCATTTTTACATGAGTTCCAATTCCCGTTCCATGCCTCTAGAATAATCCCGAAGTTTCTCTTGCGACATGAAAGGAGACCTGACTTCCCTGGGGTAACACGGGCGAGTTCCTGAGGTCCCTTTCACAAGTGGAGAAGGACACCAAGCTTCCCGCCGCAACTCGAGAAAACCACAAGATTCTGCACTCAAGGTGAGATGAGGAAAATTTCCCCTGCAGAGTCTCAAGAGAAATCCCACATTCCCGCTTGAAACGTGAACGGGTACTTGACACCCTTTATTCGACTCAAGACATTCCCTGACATAGCTGTCCCCACCTGAGAGGAGAAGACAATTTATGGACTCAAATTTAGATGAGGCCCTATTCTCATTCCAAGCCTGGAGAGAAATCCCGATGTTCCCATACCAAAACAAAAGGAGACCTGACTTCCCTCGGGCAACAGGAGCGAGTTCCTGAGGTCCCCATTGCAACTCGAGAAGGACTCCAAGCTTCCCTCCGTAACTTGAGAAAAACCACAAGATTCTACACTCAAGGTAAGATGAGGAAAATTCCCCTGCAGAGTCTCAAGAAAAATCCCACATTCCGGCTTGAAACTCGAATGGGTACTTAACACCCTTTATGCGACTCAAGATATTCCCTGATATAGCTTTCCCTACTTGAGAGAAGAAGACAATTTATGGACTCAAATTTAGATGAGGCCCTATTCCAATTCTATGCCTCAAGAGTAATCCCGAAGTTCCCCTACCAAAACGAAAGCAGACTGACTTCCCAGGGACTACATGAGCGAGTTCCTGAGGTCCCCGTCGCAACTCGAGAAAGACACCTAGCTTCCTGCCGCAACTCGAGAAAAATCACAAGATTCTGCACTCCAGGTTAGATGAGGAAAATTTCCCCTGCAGAGTCTCAAGAGAAATCCCACATTCCCGCTTAAAATTGAATGGGTACTTGACACCATTTCTGCGACAAAAAAAATGACCCTTACTAAACCATGCCTACTGGAGAGGAACACACAATTAACGGACTCATCTCTAGATGAGGCCCAATTCACATTCCACGCCTTGAGAGAAATCCCGAAGTACCCTTTCCAACAGGAAAGTACACCTGACATCCCTGAGGCAACACGAGTGAGTGCATGAGATCCCCGTCACAACCCGAAAGAGACCCCAACCTTCCAGCTGCAACTCAAGAGAAACCACAAGATTTTTCCTTCAATGCGAGATAAGGAACATTTCTGCTGCAGAGTCTCAAGAGAAATCACACAATCCCGCTGGAAACTCGAAAGGGAACTTGAAAACCTCTCTGCTACACAAAAAGATCCCTGACTAAGCCATCGCCACTGGCGAGGAGCACACAATTAACGGACTCAACACAAGATGAGACCCAAATCACATTCCACGGAACGAGAGGAATCCCAAGGTTCCCCTTCCAACACGATTGGAGACCTGACGTCCCTGGTACAGCACTAACGAGTTCCTGAGATACCTGTCGCAACTGGAGAAGGACCCCAAGCTTCCCACTGCAACTCGAGAAAAACCACAAGATTCTGCACTCAAGGTGTAATGAGGAAAATTTTCCATGCAGAGTCTCAGGAGAAATCCCACATTCCTGCTTGAAACTCGAACCGGGTCTTGACACACTACATGCAACCAAAGACATTCTTTGACATAGCTGGCCCCACTGCAGGGGGGAACACAATTTATGGACTCAATTTTAGATGAGGTTCTATTCCCATTCTATGCCTCAAGTGTAATCCTGAAGCTCTCCTTGCAACAAGAAAGGTGACCCAACCTCTCTGAAGTAAAAAGAGCTAGTTTCTGTGGTCACTGTCACAGCTCGCGAGGTACTACAAGCTTCCCGTCGCAACTTGATAAAAACCAAGATATTCCCCCCTCAATGCGAGATGAGGAATTTTCTGCTGCAGAGTCTCAAGGGAAATCCCACATTCCCGCTTGAAATTCGAATGGGTACTTGACACCCTTTCTGCAACCATAAAAGTTCCCAGACTAAACCATCCTTACTGGAGCGGAGTACACAATTTACGGACTCATTTCTAGATGAATTCAAATTCACATTCCATGCCTCGAGAATAATCCCGAAGTTTCCCTTCCAACACAAAAGGAGACCTGACTTCCCTGGGAAACACGAGCGAGTTCCTGAGATCCGCGTCACAACTCGAGAAATACCCCAAGTTTCCCATTGCAACTCAAGAAAAACCACAAGATTCTGCAGAAAAGGTGAGAAGAGAAAAATTTCCCCTGCAGAGTCTCATGAGAAATTCCACATTACCACTTGAAACTCGAATGGGTAATTGACACCCTTTATGCGACTCAAGACATTCTCTATCATAGCTTCCCCACTTGAGAGGAGAACACAATATATGGACTCAACTTTAGATGAGGCCCTATTCCCATTTCACACCTCGAGAGAAAACCCGAGGTTCCCCTACCAAAACTAAAGGAGCCCTGACTTCCCAGGGACTACACAAGCGAGTTCCTGAGGTCCCCTTCGCAACTCGAGAAGGACCCCGAGCTTCCCGCCGCAACTCGAGAAAAAACACAGGATTCTGCACTCAAGGTGAGATGAGGAAAATTTCCCCTGCAGAGTCTCAAGAGAAATCCCACATTACCGCTTGAAACTCGAATGGGTAATTGACACCCTTTATGCGACTCAAGACATTTTCTGACATAGCTTCCCCACTTGAGAGGAGAACACAATATATGGACTCAACTTTAGATGAGGCCCTATTCCCATTTCACACCTCGAGAGAAAACCCGAGGTTCCCCTACCAAAAATAAAGGAGCCCTGACTTCCCAGGGACTAAACAGGCGAGTTCCTGAGGTCCCCTTCAAAACTCGAGACGGACCCCGAGCTTCCCGCCGCAAATCGAGAAAAACCACAAGATTCTGCACTCAAGGTGAGATGAGGAAAATTTCCCCTGCAGAGTCTCAAGAGAAATCTCACATTCCCGCTTAAACTCGAATGGGTACTTGACACCATTTCTGTGACACAAAAAGGACCCTTACTAAGCTATCCCAAATGGAGAGGAGCACACAATTAATGGACTCTTCTCTAGATTAGGTTCAATTCACATTCCACACCTCGAGAGAATTTCCGATATACCCTTTCCAACTGGAAAGTAGACCTGACTTCCCTGGGGCAACACGATCGAGTGCCTGAGATCCCTATCGCAACCCGAAAGGGACCCCAACCTTCCAGCCCCAACTCAAGTAAAACCAGAAGATTCTCCCCTCAATGCGAGATGAGGAACATTTCTGCTGCAGAGTCTCAAGAGAAATCACACAATCCTTCTTGAAATTCAAAAGGTTACTTGAAACCCTTTCTGCGACACAAAAGGATCCCTGACTAAGCCATCCCCACTGGAGAGAAGCACACAATAAACGGACTCAACACAAGATGAGACCCAAATCACATTCCACGCCACGAGCAGAATCTGGAGGTTCCCCTTCCAACACTATTGGTGACCTGACATCCCTGGGACAACACAAGCGAGTTCCTGAGGTCCCCGTCACAGCTCGAGAAGGAGCCCAAGCTTCCTGCCAAAACTCGAGAAAACCACAAGATTCTGCACTCAAGGTGTAATGAGGAAAATTTCCCATGCACAGTCAAGAGAAATCCCACAATCCCTCTTGAAACTCGAACCGCATCTTGACACTGTATATGCGACACAAGACATTCCCTGACATAGCTGTCCTCATGGGAGAGGAGAACACAATTTATGGACTCAATATTAGATGAGGCCCTATTCCCATTTTACACCTCGAGTGCAATCCCGAAACTCTCCTTGCAACAAGAAAGGTGACCTAAACTCCCTGAAGTAAAAAGAGCTAGGTTCTGAGGTCACTGTCACAGCTCTAGAGTCACTACAAGCTTCCTGCCGGAAATCGATAAAAACCACTAGATTCCCCCATCAATGCGAGATGAGGAATTTTCTGCTGCAGAGTCTCAAGGGAAATCTCACATTCCCGCTTGAAATTCCTACGTGTACTTGATACCCTTTCGGCAACCATAAAAGTTCCCTGACTAAACCGTCCCTACTGGAGAGGAGTACACAATTTACGGACTCATCTCTAGATGACTTCCAATTCCCATTCCAGGCCTCGAGAATAATCCCGAACTTTCCTTTACAACACGAAAGGAGACCTAACTTCCCTGGGGCAACACGATCGAGTTACTGAGGTCCCCGTCGCAACTCGAGAAGGATCACAAGCTTCCTGCCTCAACTAGAGAAAAACCACAAGATTCTGCAATCAAGGTGAAATGAGGAAAATTTCCCCTGCAGAGTCTCAAGAGAAATCCCTCATTCCCGCTTGAAACTCGAATGGGTACTTGACACTCTTGATGCGACTCAAGACATTCCCTGACATAACTGTCCCCACTTGAGAGGAGAACGCAATATATGGACTCATCTTTAGATGAGGCCCTATTCCCTTTCCAAGCCTCGAGAGTAATCCCAAAGTTCCTCTACCAAAACGAAAGGAGACCTGGCGTCCCTGGAACAACATGAGCGAGTTCCTGAGGTCCCGCCTCAACTCGAGAAAAACCACAAGATTCTGCCCTCAAGGTGAGATGAGGAACTTTTCCATGCAGTTTCTCAAGAGAAGTCCCACATTCCCACTTGAAACTCGAACCGGGACTTGACACACTATCTGCGACACAAGACATTCCTTGACATAGCTGTCTCCACTGGAGAGGAGAACACAATTTATGGACTCAATTTTAGATGAAGCTCTATACCCATTCTAAACCTCAAGTGTAATCCCGAAGCTCTCCTTGCAACAGGAAAAGTGACCTGACCTCACTGAAGAAGAAAGAGCTAGGTTTTGAAGTCATTGTTGCAACTCAAGAGGGACTACAAGCTTCCTGCTGCAACTCGATAAAAACCACGAGATTCCCCCATCAATGCGAGATGAGGAATTTTCTGCTGCAGAGTCTCAAGGGAAATCCCACATTTCCCTTGAAATTCGAACGGGCACTTGACACCCTTTCTGCAACCATAAAAGTTCCCTGACTCAGCCGTCCCTACTGAAGAGGAGCACACAATTAACGGACTCATTTCTGAATGTCTTCCAATTCCCATTCCACGCTTCGAGAATAATCCCGAAGTTTCCGTTACAGCACGAAAGGAGACCTGACATCCTTGGGGCAACACGAGTGAGTTCCTGAGGTCCCTGTTGCAACTCGAGAGGGACCCCAATCTTCCCGCCGCAACTCGTGTAAAACCACAAGATTCTGCCCTCAAGGCCAGATGAGGAACTTTTCGTTGCAGATTCTCAAGAGAAATCACACATTCCCGTTTGAAACTCGACAGGTTATTTTACATCCTTTATGCGACTCAGAAATTACACTGATATACCCAGCCCCAATCATGAAGAACACCGAGTTTCCTGTCCCGACTGACCAAATGCCCCGTTTTCCAGTCCTCTTTTCCGGAAGGGAGTAGATTCCTCTGCTTTCTCTGGAATGGATTATGGATATCCCGGGCGCACAGTACGAGGAGGCCGGTACCACCTTGAAACTCAGTAGAATCCCCGGGTTTTCAAAACCCAAATGGAAAAGGTACGGATGTCCCCACCCACTCGAGATATTGTCTGATTCCACTGCACCGATTCAAATGTATGTATCCTTGAGTATCAACTCAGGAGACGAGTGGAGACCTGACTCCCCGAGCATCCTCGATACAATCTCCAGGTACAAATTAAAGTCATCTGTGGCCTAAAACACCTTTTACAACTCGACAGACAGCGGAGATCCATGTCTGGATAATAGACGAGGCCTGACTCCCCAGGTGAATTTTGAGAGCAACCGCGAGATCACTGACTCGACTGGAGAAGAACAAACAGTTGACCGACTCAATTTTAGATGTGGCCCTATGACTCTGCTGCTCCTTATAGAGGAACCCCTAGATTCCCCTTCCAAGAATATAGGAGACCTGTCTTCCCTGAGGCAACAAGAGTGAGTTCCTGAGGTCCCCGTCACAACTCGAGAAGAACCCCAAGCTTCCCGCCTAAACTCGAGAAACTCCACAAAATTATCCCCTCAATGCTAGATGAGGAAATTTTCCGCTGCATTGTCACAAGAGAAATCCCACATTCCCGCTTGAAACTAGGACGGGTACTTGACACCCTTTATGCGACCCAAAAATTTCACCGACATAGCTGATCACATTGAAGAGGAGCACACAATTTACATACACAACACTGGATGCGGACCCATTCCTCTACCGCGCTTCGAGAGGAAACCTGAGGTTCCCCTTCTAACACTAAAGGATACCTAACATCCCTGGGACAATGCTAGCGAGTTCCTGAGGTCCCCATCACAACTCAAGAGGAACCCCAAGCTTTCTGCCACAAATCGAGAAAAACGACAACACTCCTGCATCAATGCGAGATGAGGAACTTTTCTGCTGCAGAATCTCAAGAGAAATCCCACATTCCCGCTGAAACTCGAACGGGTACTTGACACGCTTAATGCAACTCAAAAAGTTCCCTAACATAGAAGTCCCCTCTGGAGAGGAGCACACAATTTACGGACTCAACTCGAGATGAATACCTATTCCCATTTAAAGGCTCGAGAATAATCCTGAAGTTCCCCTTCCAACACAAAAGGGGACCTGACTTCCCTGAAGCAACACGAGAAAATGTTTGAGGTCTGCCTCGCAACTCGAGAGCCATCCGAAGCTTCCCACCACAACATGAGAAAAACCACAAGATTCTGCCCTCAAGGCGAGATAAGGAACATTTCCATTGCAGATTCGCAAGAGAAATTCCACATTCCCACTTGAAACTCGACAGGTAGTAACCTGTATAACAGGTATGACATCCTTTATGCGACTCCAAAATTAAACCAACATACACAGCCCCAATCTAGAGGAACACCGAGTTTCCTGCCACACTGACAAATTGCCCCGTTTTCCAGTCCTCTTTTCCAGATGAGAGTATTTCCTCTGCTTTCTCTGGAATGTAATCCGGAAGTTCCAGTCGCACAGAACGAGGAGGCGGGTACCACCTTGAAACTCGGGACGATACACTGGTTTTCAAAACACAAATGGAAAACGTATGGATGACACCACCCACTCGAGATTTTGTCTAATTCTACTGCACAGATTCAAATCTATCCTCGAGTATCAACTCACAAGACTAGTGGAGACCTGACTCCACGAGCATACTGGATACAATCTCTAAGTATCAATTCAAATCTAATGTGGCCTAACACCCGTTTTACAACTCGAGAAGAAAGTGCATTCCATGTCTGATCATGAGACGAGACCTGATTCCCCCGGTAAATTTTGAAAGCAACCCCGAGATCCCTGACGCCACTGGCAAGGAACACACAGTTGACCGACTCTTTGCTAGATGCCACCGTATTCCTCTGCTGCACCTCGAGAGGAATCCGGAGGTTCCCCTTCCAACATGATAGGAGACCTGCCTTCCCTGGGGCAACAAGAGTGAGTTCCTGAGGTCCCCGTCACAACTCAAGAAAAACCCCAAGCTTCATGCTGCAACTCGAGAGAAACCACAAGAACATGCCCTCAATCCTAGATGAGAAAATTTTCTGCGGCAGTGTCTCAAGAGAAATTCAACATTCTTGCTTAAAGCTCAAAAGGGTATTTGACACCCTTTATGTGACTCAGAAAATTCCCTGAAATACCCATCCCCAGTCGAGAGGTGCACACAATTTACGTACTCGACTCCAGATGAGGCCCTATTCCCATTTAATGGCTCGAGAGTAATCCTGAATTTCCCCTTCCAACACAAAAGGAGACCTGACTTCCCTGCAGCAACACGAGCGAGTTTCTGAGGTCCCCGTAGCAACTCGAGAGAGACCACAAGCTTCCCTTTGCAACTCGAGAAAAAACACAAGATTCTGCCCTCAAAGCGAGATGAGGAACATATCCGTGGCAGTTTTTCAAGAGAAGTCCCACATTGCCGCTTGCAACACAACAGGATGCTTAACATCCTATATGCGACTCAAAAATTACACCGACATACCCAGCCCCAATCGACAGGAACACCGAGTTTCCTGCCACAACTGACAATTGCCCCGTTTTCCAGACCTCTTTCCCAGATAACAGTCCATTCCTCTGCTTTATCTGGAATGGAATCTGGACATTCCTTCATAAGATAGGAGGAGGCCGGTACCACCTTGATTCTTGGGAGGGTCCCTGAGGTTTCAAAACACAATTGGTAAAGGTACGGATGTCCCCACCCACTCGAGTTATTGTCTGATTCCACTGCACTGATCCAAACGTATCCTCGATAATCAACTCACAAGACAACTGGTGTCCAGACTCCCAGAGCATTTTCGATAAAATCTCCAGGTACACATTCAATTCAACTGTGGAGTAAACAAAATTTACAACTAGAGAAGAAAGCGGAATTCCATGTCTGAACACGAGACGAGGCCTGACTCCCCAGGTGTATTTCGAGGGCAACCCCGAGATCCCTGTCGCCACTGGCAAGGAACACAGAGTTGACCGACCCAAAGCTAATGACGTCCTATTCGTCTGCTGAGCCTCGAGAGGAATCCCGAGGTTCTCCTTCCAACACGATAGGAGACCTGACTTCCCTGCGGCAACATGAGCGAGTTCCTGAGGTCCCTGTCACAACTCAGGAAGAACCCCAAGCTTCCCGCAACAACTCGAGAAGCACCACAAAATTATCCCCTCAATGCAAGATGAGGAATTTTTCTGCTGCAGAGTCTCAATAGAAATCACACATTCCCGCTTGAAATTCAAACGGGTTCTTGAAACCATTTATGTGACCTAAAAACTTCCCCAACATAGCCGTCCACATTGAAGAGGAGCACAGAATTTACGTACACAACACTAGACACAGCCCTATTCCTCTCCCGTGCCTCGAGAGGAATCCCGAGGTTCCCCATTCAACAAGATTAGAGACATGACTTCCCAGGGACTACACGAGCGAGTTCCTGATGTCCCCATCGCAACTCGAGAAGGACCCCAATCTTCCCGCCGCAACTCGGAAAAAAAAAAAAAAACAGATTCTGCACTCAAGGTGAGATGAGGAAATTTTCCCATGCAGAGTCTGAAGAGAAATCCCACATTCCCTCTTGAAACTCGAACCGGATCTTGACACACTATATGCGACCCAAGACATTCCTTGAAATAGCTGTCCCCACTGGAGATGAGAACACAATTTAGGGACTCAATTTTAGATGAGGTCCTATTCCCATTCTACACCTCGAGTGTAATCCCGAAGCTCTCCTTGCAAGAAGAAAGGTGACCTGACCTCCCTGAAGTAAAAAGAGCTAGGTTCTGAGGTCACTGTCGCAACTCAAAGGGACTACATGCTTCCTGATAAAACTCGAGAAAGACCACACTCTTTTCCCTCAAGGAGAGAAGAGGAACATTTCAGTGCAAAGTCTCAAGAGAAATCACAAGTTCCGGCTTGAAACTTGAAAGGGTACCTGAAACCCTTTCTGATACACAAAAAGATACCTGACTAAGCCATCGCCACTGGAGAGGAGCACACGATTAATGGACTCAACACAAGATGAGACCCAAATCACATTCCACACCACGAGCGGAATCCCGAGGTTCCCCTTCCAACACGATTGGAGACCTGACGTCCCTGGAACAACACGAGCGTTTTACTGAGATCCCCGTCGCAACTCGAGAAGGAGCCCAAGCTTCCCACCGCAACTCAAGAAAAACCACAAGATTCTACACTCAAGGTGAGATGACGAAAATTTCCCATGCAGAGTCTCAAGAGAAATCCCACATTCACGCTTGAAACTAGAACCGGGCCTTGACACACTATATGCGATCCAAGACATTCCTTGACATAACTTTCCCACTGGAGAGGAGAACACCATTTATGGACTCAATTTAGATTAGGCCCTATTCCCATTCTACGACTCGAGTGCAATCCCAAAGCTCTCTTTGCAACAAGAAAGGTAACCTTACCTCCCTGAAGTAAAAAGACCTAGTTTCCCAGGTCACTGTTGCAACTTGAGAGGGACTACAAGCTTCCCGCCCCAACTCGATAAAAACCACAAGATTCCCCTATCTATGTGAGATGAGGAATTTTCTGCTGAAGAGTCTCAAGGGAAATCCCACATGCCCGCTTGAAATTCGAACGGGTACTTGACACCCTTTCTGCACCATAAAAGTTCCCTGACTAAGCCATTCCTACTGGAGAGGAGCACACAATTTAAGGACTCATCTCTAGATGATTTCCAATTCTCACTCCACGCCTAGAGAATAATCCCGAAGTTTTCCTTCCAACACAAAAGGAGACCTGAGTTACCTGGGGCAACACGAGTGAGTTACTGAGGTCCCCGTCCCAACTCAAGATGGAGTCCAAGCTTCCCACCACAACTCGAGGAAAAAAAAAAGATTCTGCAATCAAGGTGAGATGAGGAAAGTTTCCCCTGCAGTGTCTCAAGAGAAATCCCACATTCCCTCTTAAACTCCATCGGGTACTTGACACCATTTCTGCGACACAAAAAGGACACTTACTAAGCCGTCCCCATTGGAGAGGAGCACACAATTAATGGACTCATTTCGAGATGAGGCCCAATTCACATTCCATGCCTCAAGAGAAATCCGTAAGTACCCTTTCCAACAGGAAAGGAGACCTGACTTCCCTGAAGCAACACGGGCGAGTTCATCACTTCACCTTCGCAAATCCAGTGGGACCCCGAGCTTCCCGCCGCAACTCGAGAAAATCCACAAGATTTTCCCCTCATGGGGAGATGAGGAACATTTCAGTTGCAGATTCTCAGAGAAATCCCTCATTCCTCCTTGAAACTCACAGGTTATTTCACATCCTTTATGCGACTCAAAAATTACACCGACATACCCAGCCCCAGTCGAGAGGAACACCGACTTTCCTGCCACAACTGACAAAGTGCCCCGTTTTCCAGTCCTATATTACAGATGACACTCTATTCCCCTGCTTTGTCTGAAATGGAAACCGGACGTTCCATCGCAAGGTAGGAGGTGGCCGGTAACACCTTGATTCCTGGGAGGGTTCCAGGGGTTTCAAAACACAATTGAAAAAGGTACGGATATCCCCACTCCCTCGACATATTGTCTGATTCCACTGCACAGCCCCAGATGTATCCTCGAGTATCAACTCCCAAGACGAGTGGAGACCGGACTCCCCGAGCCTTCTCGATACAATCTCCAGGTACAAATTCAAGTCAACTGTGGCCTAAAACACCTTTTACTGCTCGAGATGAAAGCGGAGTTCCATGTCTGAACACGAGATGAGGCCTGACTCACCAGGTGAATATTGAAAGCAAACCCAAAATCCCTGTCGCCACTGGAGAAGAACACACAGTTGACCAACTCAACCCTAGATGCCACTCTATTCCTCTGCTGCACCTTTAGTGGAACCCCGAGGTTCCCCTTCCAACATGATAGGAGACCTTATTTCCCTGGAGCAACACAAGCGAGATCCTAAAGTCCCCGTTGCTACTCAAGAGGAACCCCAAGCTATCCGCCGCAACTAGAGAAAAACAAAAAGGTTCCCACATCAATGCGAGATGCGGAACTTTTCTGCTGCAGTATCTCAAAGGAGATCCCACATTTCTGCTTTAAACTCTAACGGGAACTTGACCCCCTTTATGCGACTCAGAAAGTTCCCTAACTTAGCCGTCCGCACTAGAGAGGAGCACACAATTGACGGACTCAACTCGAGATGAGGCCCTATTCCCAATTAATGGCTTGAGAGTAATCCTGAAGTTCCCCTTCCAACGAAAAGGGGACCTGACTTCCCTGAAGCAACACTAGCAAGTTCCTGAGGTCCCCGTCGCAATTCGACTGGGACCCCAAGCTTCCCGCCGCAACTCGAGAAAAACGACAAGTTCTGCCCTCAAGGCGAGATGAGGAATATTTCCGTTGCATATTCTCGAGAGAAATCCCACATTCTCGCTTGAAACTCAATTGATGGACTCAATTTTAGATGAGGCCCTATTCCCATTCTACGCCTTGAGTGTAATCCCGAAGCTCTCCTTGCAACAAGAAATGAGACCTCACCTCCCTGAAGTAAAAGAGCTAGGTTCTGAGGTCAGTGTCGCAACTCGAGAGGGAGTACAAGCTTCCTGCCGCAACTGGATAAAAAACACGAGATTCCCCCATCAATGAGAGATGAGGAATTTCTGCTGCAGAGTCTCAAGGGAAATCCAACATTCCCTCTTGAAACACAAACGGGTACTTGACACCCTTTATGGGACTCTAAAAATTAACCATCCTAGCCGGCCCCACTGAAGAAGAGCACAAAATTTACGTAAATAACGCTAGAAGCGGCACTAGTACTCTGCTGCTCCTCGAAAGGAATCCCAAGGTTCTCCATCCAACACGATAGGAGAATTGAAGAAACTGGGACAACAGGAGCGAGCTACTGATGTCCCAGTGGCAACTCGAGAAGCACCACAAGCTTCCCGCCGCAACTCGAGAAAAACCGCAAGATTCTGCACTCAAGGTGAGATGAGGAAAATTTCAAATGCAGAGTCTCAAGAGAAATCCCGCATTCCCGCTTGAACCTTGAGTGAGTACTTGACACCCTTTATGCAACTCAAGACATTCCCTGACATAGCTGTCCACACTTGAGATGAGAACACAATTTATGGACTCAACTATAGATGAGGCCCTATTTTCATTCCACGCCTTGAGAGTAATCCCGAAGTTCCCCTACCAAAACGAAAGGAGACCTGACTTGCCAGGGACTGCACAAGCGAGTTCCTGAGGTCCCCATCGCAACTCGAGAAGCACCACAAGCTTCCCCCCGCAACTCGAGAAAAACCACAAGATTCTGCACTCAAGGTGAGATGAGGAAAATTTCCCCTGCAGAGTCTCAAGAGAAATCCCACATTCCCGCATAAACTCGAACTGGTACTTGACACCATTTCTGCGACAGAAAAGGACCCTTACTAAGCCGTTTCTACTGAAGAGGAGCACACAATTAACGGACTCAACACAAGATGAGACACAAATCACATTCCACGCCACGAGCGGAATCCCGAGGTTCCCCTTCCAACATGATTGGAGACCTGACATCCCTGGGACAACACGAGCGATTTCCTGAGATCCCTGTAGCACCACGAAAGGGACCCAAAGCTTCCAGCCGCACCTCCAGAAAAACCACAAGATTCTCCCCTCTATGCGAGATGAGGAAATATTCTTCTGCAGAATCTCAAGAGAAATCAAACATTTCCTCTTGAAACTAGAAAGGGTACTTGAAACCCTTTCTGCCACACAAAAAATCCCTGACTAAGTCGTCCCCACTGGAGAGGAGCACACAATTAACGGACTCAACACAAGATGAGACCCAAGTCACATTCCATGCCACGAGCGGAATGTCGAGTTTCTCCTTCCAACACAATTGGAGACCTGACTTCCCTGGGACAACACGAGAGAGTTCGTGAGGTTCGCGTCACAACTTGAAAGGAGCCCAAGTTTCCCACCACAACTCAAGAAAAACCACAAGATTCTGAAGTCAAGGTGAGATGAGGAAAATTTCCCCTGCAGAGTCTCAAGGGAAATACCCCATTCCCGCTTGAAGCTCGAACCAGTACTTGACACCCTTTATTGGATTCTAAAATGTCCCCATCCTAGCCGGCCCCACTGAAGAAAAGCAAAAATTTACCTAAATAACGTTAGATGCGACACTATTCCTCTGCTGCCCCTTGAGCAGAATCCCAAGATTCCCCAAACAACACGATAGGAGAATTGAAGAAACTGGGACAACATGAGCTAGTTACTGATGTCCCCGTCTCAATTCGAGAAGGTCCCCAAGCTTCCCGCTGAAACTCGAGAAAAACCACTATATTCTGCCCTCAAGGTGAGATGAGGAAAATTTCCCATGCAGAATCTCAAGGGAAATCCCACTTTCCCGCTTGAAGCTCGAAATGGGACTTGACATACTATATGCAACCCAAGACATTATTTGACATAGCTGTCCCCACTGGAGAGGAGAACACAATTTATGGACTCAAATTTAGATGAGGTTCTATTCCCATTCTACGACTCAAGTGTAATCTCGAAGCTCTCCTTGCAACAAGAAATGAGACCTCACTTCCCTGAAGTAATAGAGCTAGGTTCCTAAATCACTGTCCCAACTCGAGAGGGACTACAAGCTTCGTGCCGCAACTAGATAAAAACCACGAGATTCCCCTATCAATGCGAGATGAAGAATTTTCTGCTGAAGAGTCTCAAGGGAAATCCCACATTCCCGCTTTAAATTCGAACAGGTACTTGACACCGCTCCTGCAACCATATAATTTCCCTGACGAAGTCATCCCTGTTGGAGAGGAGCACAGAATTTACGGACTCATTTCTAGTGACTTTCAATACCCATTCCACGCCTTGAGAATGATCCCGAAGTTTCCCTTCCAACACGAGAGGAGACCTGACTTCCCACAGACTACACAAGCGAGTTCCTGAGGTCCCCATAGCAACTCGAGAAGGACCCCAAACTTCCCGCCGCAAATCGAGAAAAACCACAAGATTCTGCACTCAAGGTGAGAGGAGAAAAATTTCCCCTGCAGAGTCTCAAGAGAAATCCCAAATTCCTGCTTGAAACTCGAACCGTGACTTGAAACCCTTTATGCAACTCAATACATTCCCTGACATAGCTGTCCCCACTTGAGAGGAGAACACAATTTATGGACTCAATTTTAGATGAGGCCCTTTTCCCATTATACGCCTCGAATGTAATTCCGAAGCTCTCCTTGCAACAAGAAAGGTGACCTGACTTCCTTGAAGTAAAAAGAACTAGGTTCTGAGATCACTGTCGCAACTCGATAGGGACGACAAGCTTCCCGCCGCAACTCGAGAAAACCACAAGATTCTCCCCTCAATGCGAGATGAGGGACATATCTGCTGCAGATTCTCAAGAGAAATCCTACATTCCCGCTTGAAACTGAATGGGTACTTGACACCCTTTATGCGACTCAAGACATTCCCTGACATAGCTGTCCCCACTTGAGAGGAGAACACAATTTATGGACTCAACTTTAGATGAGGCCCTTTTCCCATCCACGCCTCCAGACAAAACCTGATGTTCCCATACCAAAACGGAAGGAGACCTGACTTCCAGGGACTACACCAGCGGGTTCCTGAGGTTCCCGTCACAACTCGAAAAGGACCCTAAGCTTCCCACCGCAACTCGAGAAAAACCACAAGATTCTGACTCAAGGTGAGATGAGGAAAATTTCCCATGCAGAGTCTCAAGAGAAATCCCACATTCCCGCTTGAAACTTGAACCAGGACTTGACACACTATATGCGACCCAAGACATTCCTTGACATAGCTGTCCCCACTGGAGAGGAGAACACAATTTATGGACTCAATTTTAGATGAGGCCCTATTCACATTCTACACTTCGAGTGTAATCCCGAAGCTCTCCTTGCAAAAAGAAAGGTGACCTGACCTCCCTGATGTAAAAAGGGCTATTTTCTGAGGTCACTGTCGCAACTCGAGAGGTCCTGCAAGCTTCCCGCCGCAACTCGAGAAAAACCACTAGATTCCCCCATCAATGTAAGATGAGTAATTTTCTGCTGCAGAGTCTCAAGGGAAATCCCACATTCCTGCTGGCAATTCGAATGGGTAATTGACACTCTTTATGCGACTCAAGATATTCCCTAACATAGAAATCCCCACTTGAGAGGAGAAAACAATTTATGGACTCAACTTTAGATGATTTCCTATTCCCTTTCCACGCTTCAAGAGTAATCCTGAAGTTCCCCTACCAAAACGAAAGGAGACCTGCCTCCCCAGGGACTATATGAGAGAGTTCCTGAGGTCCCTGTTGCAACTAGAGAAGGACCCCAAGCTTCCCGCTGCATCTCGAGCAAACCACAAGATTCTGCACTCAAGGTGAGATGAGGAAAATTTCCCCTGCAAAGTCTCAAGAGAAATCCCACATTCCCGCTTTAACTCGAACGGGTACTTGACCCCATTTCTATGACAAATACATGACCCTTACTAAGCTGTCCCCACTGGAGAGGAGCACACAATTAACGGACTCATTCCTAGATGAGGCTCAATTCACATTCCACGCCTAGAGAGAAATTCTGAAGTACCCTTTCCAACAGCAAAGGAGACCTGATTTCCCTTGGGCAACACGAGTGAGTTCCGGTGATCCCCTACGCAAGCCGAAAGGGACCCCAACTTCCGGCCGAAACTCGAAAAAAACCACAAGATTGTCCCCTCAATGCGAGATGAGGAATATTTCTGTTGTAGAGACTCAAGAGAAATCACACATTGCCGCTGAAAACTCTAACCGGGACTTGACACACTATCTGTGACACAAGACATCCCTTGATATAGCTGACCCCACTGGAGAGGAGAACACAATTTATGGACTCAATTTTATATGAGTCCCTATTCCCTTTCTACCCCTCGAGTGTAATCCTGAAGCTCTCCTTGCAACAAGAAAGGTGACCTGACTTCGCTGAAGTAAAAAGAGCTAGGTTCTCTGGTCACTGTCGCAACTCGAGAAGGACTACAAGCTTCCCCCCGCAACACGAGAAAAAACACAAGATTCCCCCATCAATGCGAAATGAGGAATTTTCTGCTATAAAGTCTCAAGGGAAATCCCACATTCCCGCTGGACATTCGAACTTTTACTTGACACCCTTTTGGCAACAAAAATTTCCCTGACTACACCGTCCCTACTGGAGAGAAGCACACACTTTACTGACTCATCTCTAGATGACTTCCAATTCTCATTCCACTCCTCGAGAATGAAACCGAAGTTCCCCTTCCAAAACGAAGGGAGACCTGCCTTCCCTTGGGCAGCACGAGCGAGTTACTGAAGTCCCCTCGTAACTCAAGAAGGATCCCAACCTTCCCACCGCAACTCGAGAAAAACCACAAGATTCTGCACTCAAGGTGAGATGAGAAAAATTTCCCCTGCAGTGTCTCAAGAGAAATCCCACATTCCCGCTTGAAACACGAATGGATAGATGACACCCTTTATGCGACTCAAGACATTCCCTGACATAGCTGTCCCCTCTTGAGAAGAGAACACAATTTATGGACTCAAATTTAGATGAGGCCCTATTCCCATTCCACGTCTCGAGAGGAATGCCAAATTTCCCCTACCAAAACGAAAGGAGACTTTACTTCGGGGGACTACACGAGTGAGTTCCTGAGGTCCCCGTCGACACTCGAGAAGGACCCCAAGCTTCCCGCTGCAACTCGAGAAAAACCACAAGATTCTGCACTCAAGGTGAGATGAAAATTTCCCCTGCAGAGTCTCAACGAGAAATCCCACATTTCCGCTTAATCTCGAACGGGTACTTGACACCATTTCTGCAAAACAAAAAGGACCGTTACTAGGCCGTCCCCACTGGAGAGGAACACACAATTGACGGACTCATCCCAAGATGAGGCCCAATTCACATTCCACACCTCGAGAGAAATTCTGAAGTACCCTTTCCAACAGGAAAGGAGACCTGATTTCCCTTGGACAACACGAGCGAATTCCTGTGATCCCCGACGCAAGCGGAAAGGCACCCAAATTACCAGCCGCAACTCGAAAAAAACCACAAGATTCTCCGCTCAATGTGAGATGAGGAACAATTCTGCTGCAGAGAATCACGAGAAATCACACATTCCCGCTTGAAAATAGAAAGGTTACTTGAAACCCTTTCTGCAACACAAAAAGATCCCTGACTAAGCCGTCCCCATGGAGAGGAGGACACAATTAACAGACTCAACACAAGATGAGACCCAAATCACATTCCACGCCATGAGAGCAATCCCGAGGTTTCCCTTCCAACACGATTGGAGAACTGATGAACCTGAGACAATACAAGCAAGTTCCTGAGGTCCCCTTCGCAACTCGAGATGGACCACAATCTTCCGCCGCAACTGGAGAAAAACCACGAGTCTCAAGGGAAATCCCACATTCCTGCTTGAAATTGAACGGATACTTGACAACCTTTCTGCAACCATAAAAGTGTCCTGACTAAAAGGTCCGTACTGGAGAGGAGCACACAATTGACGGACACAAAACGAGATGAGGCCCTATTCCCATTTAATGGTTCGAGAGTAATCCCAAAGTATCCTTCCAACAAGAAGGGGGGCCTGACTTCCCTGAAGCAACAGGAGCAATTTCCTGAGATCCCCGTCGCAATTTGAGGGGGACACCAAGCTTCCCGCCGCAACTCGATGAAAACCACAAAAGCATCCCCTCAATGCGAGATGAGGAACATTTCGGTTGCAGAATCTCAGGAGAAATCCCACATTCCCTTTGAAACTCGACAGGTTACTTAGCATCTTTTATGCGACTCAAAAATTACACCGGTATCCCCAGGACCCATCAAGAGGAACACCGAGTTTCCTGACACAACTTACAAAGTGCCCCGTTTTAAATTCTATACTCCGCATGAGAGTCTATTCCCCTATTTTGTCTGAAATGGAAACCGGACCATCCATCACAATATAGGAGAAGACCGGTACGACCTTGATCCCTGGGAGGGTCCCCGGCATTTCAAAACACAATTGGACAATGCACGGATGTCCCCAATCCCTCGAGATATTGTTTGATTCCACTGCACAGATCCAAATGTTTCCTCGAGTATCAGATCACAAGACGAGTGGAGACCTGACTCCCCGAGCATTCTCAAGACAATCTCCAGGTACAAATTCAAGTCAACTGTGGCCGAAAACCCCTTTTACAACTAGAGAAGAAAGCGATGTTCCATGTCTGAACACCAGACGAGGTCTTACTCCCCAGGTGAATTTTGAGATCAACCCCGAGATCCCTGTGGCAACTGGCAAGGAATGCGCATTTGTCTGACTCCACACTAGATGCGGCCCTATTCCTCCCCTGCGCCGCGAGAGGAATCCCGAGGTGCCCATTCCAACATGATAGGAGACATGATATTCCTGGGGCAACACAAAGGAGTTCCAGAGGACCCCTTCGCAACTCGAGAAGGACCCCAAGCTTCCCGCCGCAACTCGAAAAACACCAAAAAATTATCCCTTAAATGCGAGATGAGGAAATTTTCTGCTGGAGAATAACAAGAGAAAACCCACATTCTCACTTGAAACTAAAACGGATACTTGACACCCACTATACGACCCAAAAACTTCCTCGACATAGCCGTCCACATGGAAGAGGAGCAAACACTTTACCTACACAACACTAGATGTGGCCCCATTCCTCTACAGCACTTCGAGAGGAATCCCGAGGATCTCCTTCCAACACGAAAGGAGACCTAACTTCCCTGGGACAAGGTGAGCGAGTTCCTGAGCTCCCCGTCTCAATTCGACAGGAACTCCAACTTTCCGCTGCAACTCGAGAAAAACTACCATGTTCCACCATCAATGCGAGATGAGGAATTTTCTGCTGCAGAATCTCAAGAGAAATCCCACATTCCCGCTTGAAACTCCAAAGGGTACTTGACACCATTTATGTGACTCAAAAAGTTCCCTATCATAACCCTCCCCATCAGAGAGGAGCACACAATTGACGGACTCAAATCGAGAAGAGGGCCTATTCCCATTTAATGGCTCGAGAGTAATCCCAAAGTTACCCTTCCAACACAAAAGGGGACCTGACTTCCCTGAAGCAACATGAGCAATTTCCTGAGGTCCCCATCGCAACTCGAGTGGGACCCCAAGCTTCCTGCTGCGACTCGAGAAAAACCAGAAAATTATCCCCTCAATGCATGATGAGGAACATTTCCGTTGCAGATTCTCAAGATACATCCAACATTCCCCCTTGAAACTCGACAGGTTACTTAGCATCCTTTATGTGACTCAAATTTGCACAAGCATACCCAGCCCCTAGTGAGAGGAACACTGAGTTTCCTGCCACACCTGACAAATTGCCCCGTTTTCCAGTTCTATATTCTGGAGGAGAGTCTATTCCCCTGAATTGTTTGAAATGAAAACCGGACCTTCCATCACAATGTAGGAGGAGGCCCGAACAACCTTGATTCCTGGGAGGGTCCCCGGGGTTTCAAAACACAAGTTGACAATGCACGGATGTCCCCAGTCACTTGAGACATTGTTTGATTCCACTGCACAGATCCAAATGTATCTTCGAGTATCAAGTCACAAGACGAGTGGAGACCTGTATCCCCGAGCATTCTCGAGACAGTCTGCAGGTACAAATTCAAGTCGACTGTGGCCTATAACACTTCTTACAACTCGAGAAGAAAGCGATGTTCCATGTCTGAACACCAGACGAGGTCTTACTCCCCTGGTGAATTTTGAGAGCAACACGGAGATCCCTGTGCAACTCACAAGGAATGCACAGTTGACACACTCCACACTAGATGCGGCTCTATTCCTCTGCTGTACCGCGATAGGAATCCCGAGGTGCCCCTTCCAACACGATAGGAGACATGACTTCCCTGGACAAAAAGAGGAAGTTTCAGTTGTCCCCGTCGAAACTCGAGAAGAACCCGAAGCTTCCCGCCACAACTCGCAAAACACCACAAAATTATCCCCTCAATGCGAGTCGAGCAATTTTTCTGCTGGAGTGTCACAAGAGAGAGCCCACATTCCCGCTTGAAACTTGAACGTGTAATAAACACCCATTATTGCGACCCAAAAACTTCCTAGACATAGCTGTCCACATGGAAGAGGAGCACACAATTTACCTACACAACACTAGATGCGGCCCTATTCCTCTACCGCACGTCGAGAGGAATCCCGAAGTTCTCCTTCCAACACAAAATGAGACCTAACTTCCCTGGGATTGTGAGAGCGAGTTCCTGAGTTCCCCGTCGCAACTCGAGAGGAACCCCAAGCTTTCCGCGGCAAGTCGAGAAAACTCCCAAGTTCCACCATCAATGCGCGATGAGGAACTCTTCTGCTGCAGAATCTCAAGAGAAATCCCACATTTCCACTTGAATTTCGAACGGGTACTTGACACCCTTCATGGCACTCAAAAATTTCCCTAAATAGATGTCCCCACTGGAGAGGAGCACACAATTGATGGACTCAAATCGAGATGAGGCCCTCTTCCAATTTAATGGATTGAGAGTAATCCCAAAGTTCCCCTTTCAACACAAAAGGGGATCTGACTTCCCTGAAGCAACAGGAGCGATTTCATGAGGTCCTCATCGCAACTCGAGGGGGACCCCAAGCTTCCCGCCGCAACTCGGGAAAACCACAAAATTATCCCCTCAATGCTAGATGAGGAACATTTCTGATGCAGATTCTCAAGAGAAATCACACATTCCCCCTTGAAACTCGACAGGTTACTTAGCATCCTTTATGCGACTCAAAAATTACACCAGCATACCCAGTCCCAATCAAGAGGAACACCGAGTTTCCTGCCACAACTGACAAAGTGCCCCTTTTTCCAGTTCTATAATCCAGGTGAGAGTCTACTACCCTGAATTCTCTGAAATGTAAACCGGAACTTCCATCTCAATATAGGAAGAGGCCGGTACCACCTTTATATCTGGGGAGGTCCCCAGGGTTTCAAAACACAATTGGATAAGGCACGGATGTCCCCAGTCACTCGAGTTATTGTTTGATTCCACTGCACAGATCCAAATGTATCCTCGAGTACCAACTCGCAAGACGAGTGGAGAACTGACTCCCTAAGCATTCTCTATACAAACTCCAGGTACAAATTCCAGTCGACTGTAACCTAAAACCCTTTTTACAACTCGAGAAGAAAGCGATATTCCAAGTCTGAACAAGAGACGAGGTCTTACTCCTCAGGTGAATTTTGAGAGCAACCATGAGATCCCTGTGGCAACTGACAAGGAACCCACAGTTGACTGACTGCACACTAAATGAGGCACTATTCCTCTGCTGCCCCTCGAGAGCAATCCAGAGGTGCCCCTTCAAGCACAATAGAAGACATGATTTCCCTGGCGCAACACGAGGGTGTTCCGTAGGTCACAGTCGCAACTGGAGAAGTACCCCATGCTTCCCGCCGCAACTCGAGAAATACCACAAAATTATCCCCTCAATGCGAGATAAGGAAATTATCTGCTGGAGAGTCAAAAGAGAAACCCCACATTCCCGCTTGAAACTCTAACGGGCACTTGACACTCATTATGCGACCCAAAAACTTCCTCAACATAGACGTCCACATGGAAGAGGAGCACAAAATTTACATACACAACACTTGATTTGGCCCTATTCATCTACCGCAACTCGAGAGGAATCCTGAGGTTATCCTTCCAACACGAAAGGAGACCTAACATCCCTGGCACTACGTGAGCGAGTTCCTGAGTTCCCCGTCACAACTCGAGAGGAACCCCAAGCTTTCCACCGCACCTCGAGAAAAACTACCAGGTTCCACCATCAATGCGAGATGAGGAACTTTTCTGCTGCAGAATCTCAAGAGAAATCCCACATTCCCGCTTGAAACTCCAACGGGTACTTGACACCCTATATATGACACAAAAACTTCCCTAACATAGCCGTCCCCACTGGAGAGGAGCACACAATTGACGGACTCAACTCGAGATGAAGCCCTATTCGCATTTAATGGCTCGAGAGTAATCCCAAAGTTCCCCTGCCAACACAAAAGGGGGCCTGACTTCCCTGAAGCAACACGAGCAATTTCCTGAGGTCCCCCATGCAATTCGAGTGAGATCCGAAGCTTCCTGCCGCAACTCGAGAAACACCACAAAATTATCCCCTCATTGCGAGATGAGGAAATTATCTGCTGGAGAGTCAAAAGATAAAGCCCACATTCCTGCTTGAAACTCGAACGGGTACTTGACATCCATTATGCTACCCAAAAACTTCCTCGACATAGCCGTCCACATGGATGTGGAGCACACAATATACGTACACAACACTAGATGCAGCCCTATTCCTCTACCGCACCTCGAAAGGAAACCCGAGGTTCTCCTTCCAACACAAAAGGAGACCTAACTACCCTGGGAAAACGCAAGCGAGTTCCTGAGTTCCACTGTCAACTCCAGAGGAACCCCAAGCTATCCGCCGCAATTCGAGAAAAACTACCAGGTTCCACAATCAATGCGAGATGAGGAAGTTTTTTGCTGCAGAATCTCAAGAGAAATCCCACATTCCCGCTTGAAACGTGAACGGGTACTTGACACCCTTTATGCGACTCAAAAGTTCCCTAACATAGCCGTCCCCACTGAAGAAGAGCACACAATTGATGGACTCAAAACGAGATGAGGCCCTATTCCCTTTTAACGGCTCGAGAGTAATCCCGAAGTTTCCCTTCCAAAAAGAAGGGGGCCCTGACTTCCCTGAAGCAACATGAGTGATTTCCTGAGATCCCCGTCACAATTCAAGTGGTCCCCAAGCTTCCCGCTGCAACTCGATGAAAACCACAAAATCATCCCCTCATTGCGAGATGAGGAACATTTCCGTTGCAGAATCTCAAGAGAAATCCCACATTCCCTTTGAAACTCGACAGGTTACTTAGCATCCTTTATGCGATTCAAAAATTACACCAGTATCCCCAGGCCCCATAGAGAGGAACACCGAGTTTCCTGCAACAACTTACAAACTACCCCGTTTTAAATTCTATATTCCGGATGAGAGTCTATTCCCTTATTTTGTCTGAAATGGAATCCGGACCTCCCATCACAATGTAGGAGGAGACCGGTACCACCTAGATCCCTGGGAGGGTCTCCAGCATTTCAAAACAGAATTGGACATGGCACGGATGTCCCCAATCCCTCGAGATATTGTTTGATTCCACTGCACAGATCCAAATCTTTCCTCGAGTATCAGATCACAAGACAAGTGGAGACCTGACTCCCCGAGCATTCTCGAGACAATCTCCAGGTACAAATTCAAGTCGACTGTGGCCTAAAACACTTTTTAAAATTGGAGAAGAAAGCGATTTTCAATGTCTGAACACGAGACGAGGTTTTACTCCCCAGGTAAATTTGAAAGCAACCTCGAGATCCCTGTGGCAACTGGCAAGGAACGCTCAATTGACCGACTCTACACTAGATGCGGCCCTATTCCTCTTCCATGCGTCGAGAGGAATCCCGAGGTTCCCCTTCCAACATGAAAGGAGACTTGACTTCCCTGAGGCAACACTAGTGAGTCACAGAGGTCCCCGTCTTTACTCGAGAAGACTTCCAAGCTTCAAGACAAAACTCGATAAAAACCATTAAATTCTCCCCTCCACGCGCCAGGACGTCCCTTTTCCGCTGCAGTGTCTCAAGAGAAATCCCACATTCCCTCTTCAAACTCGAAAGTTTTCTCAGCACCCTATACGCAACTCAAGAAGTTCCCTGAGACACCCGGCCAACTTGAGAGGAGCAGCGAGCTTCCTGCCACAGCTCAGAACATTTCCACCACTACAAGGATCCTGTGTGAGTCCTTTTTTTTTTTTTTATACAACACGGAGAACTGTAATATCTTCCAATGACTTGAAACTCAACATTCAGAAAACAAAGATCATGGCATCTGGTCCCATCACTTCATGGGAAATAGATGGGGAAACAGTGGAAACAGTGTCAGATTTTATTTTTTGTTCCCCAAATCAGTGCAGATGCTGATTGCAGACAGGAAATTAAAAGACGTTTACTCCTTGGAAGGAAAGTTATGAAAAACCTAGACAGTATATTAAAAAGCAGAGACATTACTTTGCCAACAAATGTCTGTCTAGTCAAGGCTATGGTTTTTCCTGTGGTCATGTATGGATGTGAGAGTTTGACTGTGAAGAAAGCTGATCGCCAAAGAATTGATGCTTTTGAACTGTGGTGCTGGAGAAGACTCTTGAGAGTCCCTTGGACTGCAAGGAGATCCAACCTGTCCATTCTAAAGGAGATCGATCCTGGGTGTTCTTTGGAAAGACTGATGCTAAACCTGAAACCCCAATACTTTGACCACCTCATGCGACGAATTGACTCACTGGAGAAGAGTCTAATGCTGGGAAGGATTGGGGGCGGGAGGAGAAGGGAAGGACAGAGAATGAGATGGCTGGATGGTATCACCGACTCAATGAACATGACTTTGTGTGAACTCCGGGAGTTGGTGATGGACAGGGAGGCCTAGCGTGCTGTGATTCATGGGGTCGCAAAGAGTCAGTCACGACTGAGCGACTGAAATGAACTGAACTGAATTGAATCACTGCAGATGTTGACTGAAGCCAAGAAATCAGAAGACATTTCCTTCTTAGCAGGAAAGCTATAACAATCATAAACCGTGTGTTGAAAAGCCGAGAGAGATATTACTCTGTTGACAAACGTCCGTACCGTCTAGGCAATTGTCTTCCCAGTCGTCACATATGGTTGTGAGAGCTGGACCATAAAGAAGGCAGAGTGCTGAAGAATTGATGCCTTCAAACTGTGTGCTGAAGAAGACTCCTAAAGAGTCTGTTGGGCAGCAAGGAGATCAAACCTGTCAATCTCAAAAGAACTCAACCCTAAATACATGTTGGAAGGACTGATGCTGAAGCTGAAACTTCACTACTTTTGGAATCTGATGCAAACATTAGAGAAATCCCTGATGCTGGGAAAGATTGAGGGCAGAGGAAAAGAGAGAGTCAAAGGATGAGATGGCTGGATGCCATCACCAATGCAATGGATATGAACTTGGGCAAACTTCAGGAGATGGTCAGGGCTGCAGTTCATGGGTTTGCAAGAGTTGGATTGGCGACTGAACAATAACATCAAGAACAACAAATAGCCTATAAGGGGCTTCCCAGGTGGCGCTAGTGGTAACGAATCCACCTGCCAATACAGGAGACGCAAGATATATGGGTCCAATCCCTGGGTTGGGACAATCCCCAGGAGGAGAGCACAACAGCTCACTCCAGTATTCCTGTCTTGGAAATCCCTTGGACGGAGGACCCTGTTGGGCTACAATCAAAGGAATAATCATGGGGTCACAGGAGTCAAACATGTCTGAAGTAACTGACTATGCATGCTTTAAGCTATATTTGAAAAGAATACATAGATAGGGGCTTCCCTTGTGGCTCAGACAGTAAGGAATCCACCTGCAGTGTAGGAGACTCAGGTTCCATTCCTGGGTCAGGAAGATCCCCTGGAGAAGGGAATGGATGCCCACTCTAGTATTTTTGCCTGGAGAGTTCCATGGACAGAGGAGCCTGGTGGGCTACAGTCCATGGGGTGATGAAAGAGTCAGATATGACTTAGTGACTAAACAACAATGATGACATATATATGTGTATACATACAAAAAGGAATCACCCTGTTGTCCAACTCCAACCAACACATTTATATCGATACTTAAAAAACAATTTTTTAAATATGATTCTCTAATTAATATTTCTAAGTGGATCAATAAAAAAAAAAAGAAAAAAAGAAAAGCCCCGTTTTCCACTCGTCATGTCGAGATGAGGATCGATTCCCCTGCTTCATCTGGAAAGAAATTCCGATGTTCCCGTCGAATCTGAAGAGGAGACCAATCTCTCCTTGAAACTCGAGAGGACCCCGGGGAGTCATGCCACAATTCAAAAAGACACCAATTTCCCCATCCTCTCGATATAAGGCCTGATTCCATTGTACCAATTCAAATGGAACCCCACGATCAACTAACACCTCGAAGGGAAGCCTGACTTCCAAGGTGCATCACTGAGAAAAAGCCCAGGACAGAAATACAATTCAAAATGTGGCTTCCCACACCTTTAACAGCTCGAAAAGATAGCGGAGTTGCATGCCTCTACAAGAGGCGTAGCATGATTCTCCTGTTGAAATTTCATAGGAACACTGAGATCCATGTCAGAACTGGAGAGGCACCCTGAGGTTAGCGCCTCAAATCCAGATGAGACCCTATCCACATACACTGAGTCAAAAGGCATCCCAGAGGCTCCTCACACCTCAAAAGGATTCCAGACTTCCCAGAGACAACTAGAGAGGCTCTGAGAGGGCCCTGTTGCAACTCGAGGGATCCGAAAGATTCCAGCCCGAACTCAAGAAACACTCTGTATTTATCCCTTTCAAAGCGAATTGAAACCCAATTCCTCTGCAGTGACTCGAGAGTAATCACAAGCTTCCCCTCACAACTTGACTTCTCTGAGGCAACACAAGAGTCTCCGTGAGTTCCTCATTGTAACTCGAAAGGAAAGCAAACGTCCTTCCACAACTGGCAAAAAACCACGAGATGACCCAGGCAGTGTCACATGAGGGCTTGTTTTTCCTGCAGTGCCTGGAAAGCAACGCCGAGTTCTCTATCAAGATTCGATAGGAGGCTTGAATCCCTATTTACATATCAAGGGGCTCCCAGAATACCCTTCTTCAATCGAGAGAAAACAGGAGTTTCCATCCACACCTCTAGAAGAGCTCCAGATTACCCACCTCCTCATGATATGAGCATTCATTCCCTGCTTCAACTCAAGATGTATCCTTCCTTCTTCTCCCACCACAAGAGTAGCCCTCTGTCTCCTATTGAAATCAAGTGCTCTCCCGCAGATCCTGCTGCATGGATAAAGTACTCTGAGTCCCCGCGCTAATCGAGGTATGTCCTGATGATTTAGCAAAGCTGCAATGGAACACCGAGTATCCCCTTACAACATGATAGGAGACCTAACACCCAGGCTGAGCATATAGAAAAAGTCCTATTGAACCGCCTGTTCACAACACGAGGACTGACACTCCTTTTACAACTCGAAGTTCAGTTCAGTTCAGTTCAGTCACTCAGTCGTGTCCGACTCTCTGCGACCCCATGAATTACAGCACGCCAGGCCTCCCTGTCCATCACCAACTCCTGGAGTACACTCAAACCCATGTCCACAGAGTCGATGATGCCATCCAGCCATCTCATTCTCCGTCGTCCCCTTCTCCTCCCGCCCCCAACCTTTCCCAGCATCTGAGTCTTTTCCAGTGAGTCAACTCGTCGCATGAGGTGGCCAAAGTATTGCAGTTTCAGCTTTAGCATCAGTCCCTCCAATGAACATCCAGGATTGATCTCCTTTAGAATGGACTGGTTGGATCTAGTTGCAGTATAAGTGACTCTCAAGAGTCTTCTCCAACACCACAGTTCAAAAGCATCGATTCTTCGGCGATCAGCTTTCTTCACAGTCCAATTCTCACATCTATACATGACCATGGGAAAAACCATTGCCTTGACTAGACGGATCTTGGTTGGAAAAGTAATGTCTCTGCTTTTTAATATACTATCAAGGTTGGTCATAATTTTCCTTCCAAGGAGCAAGCGTCTTTTAATTTCATGGCTGCAATCAGCATCTGCAGTGATTTTGGAGCCCCCGAAAATAAAGTATGACACTGTTTCCACTATTTTCCCATCTATTTCCCATGAAGTGATGGAACCAGAAGCCATGATCTTTGTTTTCTAAATGTTTACCTTCAAGCCAACCTTTTCACTCTCCTCTTTCACTTTCATCAAGAGGATTTTGAGTTCCTCTTCACTTTCTGCCATAAGGGTAGTGTCATCTGCATATCTGAGGTTATTGATATTTCTCCCAGCAATCTTGATTCCAGCTTGTGCTTCTTCCAGCCCACCGTTCCTCATGATGTACTCTGCATATAAGTTGAATAAGCAAGGTGACAATATACAACCTTGACGTACACATTTTCCTATTTGGAACCAGTCTGTTGTTCCATGTCCAGTTCGAACTGTTGCTTCCTGACATGCATACAGGTTTCTCAAGAGGCAGGTCAGGTGGTCTGGGATTCCCATCTCTTTCAGAATTGTCCACAGTTTATTGTGATCGACACAGTCAAAGGCTTTGGCATAGTCAATGAAGCAGAAATAGATGCTCTTCTGGAACTCTCTTGTTTTCTCCATGATCCAGCGGATGTTGGCAATTTGATCTCTGGTGCCTCTGCCTTTTCTAAAACCTGCTTGAACATCTGGGAGTTCACTGTTTACATACTGCTGAAGCCTTGCTTGGAGAATTTTGAGCATGACTTCACTAGCGTGTGAGATGAGTGCAATTGTGTGGTAGTTTGAGCATTCTTTGGCATTGCCTTTCTTTGGGATTGGAATGAAGACTGACCTTTTCCAGTCCTGTGGCCACTGCTGAGTTTTCCAAATCTGCTGGCATATTGAGTGCAGCACTTTCACAGCATCATCTTTCAAGACTTGAAATAGCTCAACTGAAATTCCATCACCTCCACTAGCTTTGTTAGTAGTGAAGCTTTCTAAGGCCCACTTGACTTCACATTCCAAGAGGTCTGGCTCTAGGTCAGTGATCACGTTATCATGACTATCTGGGTCATGAAAATCTTTTTTGTACAGTTCTTCTGTGTATTCCTGCCACCTCTTCTTAATATCTTCTGCTTCTGTTAGGTCCATACCATTTCTGTCTTTTATCAAGCCCATCTTTGCATGAAATGTTCCCTTGGAATCTCTAATTTTCTTGAAGAGGTCTCTTGTTTTTCCTATTCTGTTGTTTTCCTCTATTTCTTTGCATTGATCACTGAGGAAATCTTTCTTATCTCTCCTTGCTATTCTTTGGAACTCTGCATTCAGATGCTTATATCTTTCCTTTTCTCCTTTGCTTTTCGCCTTTCTTCTTTTCACAGCTATTTGTAAGGCCTCCTCAGACAGCCATTTCGATCTTCTGCATTTTTTTTCCATGTGGATGGTCTTGGTCCCTGTCTCCTGTACAATGTCACGAACCTCCGTCTAGATTTCATCAGGCAGTCTATCAATCAGATCTAGTCCCTTAAATCTATTTCTCACTTCCACTGTATAATCATAAGGGATTTGATTGAGGTCATATCTGAATGGTCTACTGGTTTTCCCTACTTTCTTCAATTTAAGTCTGAATTTCACAATAAGGAGTTCATGATCTGAGCCACAGTCAGCTCCTGGTCTTGTTTTCGCTAACTGTATAGAGCTTCTCCATCTTTGGTTGCAAAGAATATAATCAATCTGATTTCGGTGTTGACCATCTGGTGATGTCCATGTGTAGAGTCTTCTCTTGTGTTGTTGGAAGAGGGTATTTGCTATGACCAGTGCATTCTCTTGACAATACTCTATTAGCCTTTGCCCTGCTTCATTCCGTTCTCCAAGGCCAAATTTGCCAGTTACTCCACGTGTTTCTTGACTTCCTACTTTTGCATTCCAGTCCCCTATAATGAAAAGGACATCTTTTTTGGGTGTTAGTTCTAAAAGGTCTTGTAGGTCTTCATAGAACCGATTAACTTCGGCTTCTTCAGCATTACTGGTTGGGACTAGGCCTGGATTACTGTAATATTGAATGGTTTGCCTTGGAAACGAACAGAAATCATTCTGTCATTTTTAAGATTGCATCCAAGTACTGCATTTCGGAGTCTTTTGTTGACCATGATGGCCACTCCATTTCTTCTCAGGGTTACCTGCCCACAGTAGTAGATATAATGGTCATCTGAGTTAAATTCTCCCATTCCAGTCCATTTTAATTCACTGATCCCTAGAATGTCGACGTTCACTCTTGCCATCTCCTGTTTGACCACTTTCACCTTGCCTTGATTCATGGACCTAACATTCCAGGTTCCTATGCAATATTGCTCTTTACAGCACCGGACCTTGCTTCTATCACTGGTCACATCCACAGCTGAGTATTGGTTTTGCTTTTGCTCCATCCCTTTATTCCTTCTATAGTTATTTGTCCATTGAGCTCCAGTAGCATACTGGGCACCTACCGACCTGGGGAATTCCTCATTCAGTATCCTATCATTTTGCCCTTTGTTACTGTTCATGGGGTTCTCAAGGCAAGTATACTGAAGTGGTTTGCCATTCCTTTCTCCAGTGGACCACATTCGGCTGTGGTCCATGTGATCAGATTGACTAGTTTCCTGTGATTATGATTTCAGTGTGTCTGCCCTCTGATGCCCCCTAGCAATACCTACTGTCTTATTTGGGTTTCTCTTACCGTGGTCGTGGAAAATCTCTTCACAGCCGCTCCAGCAAAGTGCAGCCGCTGTACCTTACCTTGGAAGAGGGGTATCTCCTCAAGGCCGCCCCCCCTGACCTTGAACGTGGAGTAGCTCCTCTCGGCCCTCCTGTGCCCGTGCAGCCACTGCCTGTTGGACGTGGGGTAGCTCTTCTCGGCCGCCGGCCCTGGCCTCAGGCGTGGGGTAGCTCCTCACGGCTGCACCTCTTTGCGTGGTTCGTTGCGCCGGGGCCGGCGTCTCTCGGAAAGGAAAGCACAATTCCATGTCTCAAATGGAGATGAGTTCTGATTTCCCAAGAAAACCTTCATAGCAACCCCGAGATCCCAGTCGCCAATGGAGAGTGACACAGAGTTGACCGACGCAATGCTAGATGTGGCCCTATTCCTCTGCTGCCACTAGAGAGGAATCTAAAGTTTCCCCTTCCAACACGATAGGAGACCTGACTTCCCTGGGGCAACACGGCCGAGCTCCTGAGGTCCTCGTTGCAACTTGAGAGGAACCCCAAGCTTCCCGCAGCAACTTGAGAAGAACCACAAGATTACCCCTCAATGCGAAATGGGGAAATTTTCCTCTACAGAGTCTCAAGAGAAATCCCACATCCCACGCTTGAAACACGAACGGGTATTTGACACCATTTATGCGACTCAAAATGTTCCCTGTCATAGCCATCCATACGGGAGAGGAGCACACAATATAGGGGACAAAACTAGAGGAGGCCCTATTCCGCTGCCGCACCTAGAGAGAAATCCCGAAGTTCCCCTTCTAACATGAAAGGAGACCTGACTTCCCTGAAACAACACGAGCAAGTTCGTGAGGTCCCCGTAGCAACTCGAGTGGGATCCCAAGCTTCACGCCACAACTTGAGAAAAACCACAAGATTCTCCCCTCAAGGCGAGATGAGGAACATTTCTGCTGCTGAATCTCAACAGAAATCCCACATTCCAGCTTGAAACTCGAACGGGTCTTGACATGCTTTATGCCACTAAAGAGTTCCCCAACATAGCCGTCCCCACTGTATATGATCACACAATTTAAAGCCTCAACTCTAGATGAGAACATATTCCCATTCCATGCCTCGAGAATAATCCCGAAGAATCGCTTCCAACAAGAATGGAGACAAGACTTCCCTGAAGCAACATTAGTGATTTCCAGAGAACCCCGTCTCATCTCGAGAGGGACCCCAAGCTTTCTGCCGCACCTCGAGTGAAAACAGAAGTTTCTCCACTCAAGGCGATATGAGGAACATTTCCGCTGCAGATTCTCAAGAGAAATCCCACATTCCTGCTTGAAACTCCAAAGGATACCTAACATCCTTTATGCTACTCAAAAATTACCCCTACATACCCGGCCCCATTCAAGAGAAACAGTGAGATTCGTGCCACAACTGACAAAGTGCCCCGTTTTACAGTACTCTTTTCCAGATGACAGTCAATTCCCCTGCTTTGTCTGGAAAGGAAACCGTACTTTCCCATCGCACAATACAATGAGGTCGATATCACGCTGAAACTCTGGAGGCTACTCGGGGTTTCAAAACAAAATTGGAAAAAACACCAATGTCCCCACCCACTCGAGATATTGTCTGATTCCACTGCACAGATTCTAATGTATCCTTAAGTATCAACTCACAAGACGAGTGGAGACCTGACTCACTGAGCATTCTCGATACAACCTACAGGTACAAATTCAACTCGTCTGCGGCCTTCCCCGCCTTTTACAACTCCAGAAGAAAGGGGAGTTCCATGTCTGAACTCGAGAAGAGGCCTGACTTTCCGGGTGAATTTTGAGCGCAATCCCGAGAACCCTGCTGCCACTGGCGAGGAATCCTGAGTTGATGGACTCGAAACTAGAAGTAGTCCTATTTCTCTGCAGCGACGCCAAAGGAATCCCAAGCTTTCCATTACAAATGAAAAGGGTTTCTGACTTCCCAAAGACAACACTGGAGGCTCCCTGATATTCCCCTCGTTACTCGAGAGGATCACCCGCAGCAACTCAAGAAAAACCTCGAGATTCCGCCTTCAAAGCAATATGAGGCCCTTTTTTTCCTTCAGCGCTGAGACAGAAGTCACGAGTTCCTTCTCAAAGTTAGATATGAGGCTTGAATACCTTGACACAACTCAAGGGTCCCTCAGAGATACCCATCCTGATGAGAGAATAACTCCGAATTTCCCACTACAAGTTAAGAGGAGCCCCTTGATCACACCTCACCTGAAGAAAACGGGCCATTCCACTTTCAACTGAAGAGGAATTCCAACTTCCCCTCACAACACTTGACGAGTACTGTCACATCTATTGACATTCTTGGGCAACCCTGTGTATCCTCAGCAAGGTCAAAGGACTTCGAGTTCACACTCAACTAGGGATGAGTCATGTTGCGCTTACACCAGCTCCAGTGAACACGGAATATCACCTCACAACCTGATTGGAGGCATGAACCACCGCTGAGCCTCTCGAAAAAGCACAAGTTTCCCGCTTGAACAGAGAGCAGATATGAAAACCCTTTTACAACTCGGGGGAAAGAAGAGGTCCTACCTCAGCAAAGACTAGGCTTTACTCCCCAGTGGAACCTAGCAACCCCAAGATACCTGTGGCCACTGGAGAGGAACACTGAGTTAACTGACTCAAGTTTAATGTGGCCCTAACAGACTGCAGCAACTCGAAACGAATCCCGAGGTTCCACTCTCAACATGAAAGATACGTGACTTCCCTAAGGCAAAACTACCGAGTGCCAGAATTGCCAGTCTTAACTCGAGAAAACCTGAAAGCATCAAGTCGCAAATTGAGAAAAACCATGAAATTCTCCCCTCCACATGACAGGATGCCGCTTTCCGCTGCATCATCTTAAGAGAAATCCCACATTCCCTCTTCAAACTCAAAAGGATACTCGGCACCCTATACGCAACTCAAGAAGTTCCCCGAGATACCCGGCCAAACTTGAGAGGAGCAAACTTCCTGCCACCGCTCAAGAAGAGCACTGTTTTCTACTCATCATCTCGAGATGAGGATCGATTCCCCTGCTTCGTCTGGGAATTAATCCCGATGTTCCCATCAAATCTGAAAAGGAAGCCAATCTCCCATTGAATCTTGAGGGGACACCGAGGGGGGGGGTTGCCACAATTCAAAAAGACACAGATTTCCCCATCCGCACGACATAACTACTGATTCCACTGTACAGATTCAAATGGAAACCGCGGGATCAAATAACACCTCGAAGGGAGGCCTGACTTCCCAGGTGCATCATAGAGAAAAAGCTCCAGGACAGAAATTCATCTCGACAGGAGGACTCCCACCCCTTTTACAACTCGAAAAGAGAGCGGAGGTCCAAGACTTAACAAGAGACGTGGCATGACTCCCCTGTTGAAACTTCTTAGGAACACTGAGATCCATGTCAGAACCGGAGAGGCACCCTGAGGTTAGCGCCTCAACTCCTGATGAGACCCTATTCCCCTGCACTGACTCAAAAGGCATCCCACAGGCTCCTCACACCTCAAAAGGATTCCGGACTTCCCAGAGACAACTTGACAGGCTCTGTGAGGCCCTGTTTCAACTCAAGGGAATGGAAAGATTCCTGCCCCAACTCAAGAAACACTTTGCGATAACTACTTTCAATGTGAATTGAAGCCCAATTCCTTTGTAGTGACTCGAGAGCAATCAGGAGCATCCACTCGCAACTTGACGTCCCTGAGACACCACGAGAGTCTCCCTGAGTTCCCCGTCATAACTCAAAAGGAAAGCCAAACTTCCCTCCGGAACTCGCCAAAAACCAAGAGATGCCACAAGCAATATCACATGAGGCCCTTTTTTTCCTGCATCGCCTTGAGTGCAATCCCGAGTCCTCTCTCAAGATTCGACAGGAGGCTTGAATCCATATTGACAATTCAAGGGGCTCCCAGAATACCTGTCTTCCTCTACAGTGGCGACAGGGATCTCGGGGTTGCTCTCAAAATTCACCTGGTGAGTCAGGCCTCATCTCGTGTTCAGACATGGAACTCCGCTTTCTTCTCGAGTTGTAAAAGGGGTGTTAGGCCACAGTCAAGTTGAATTTTACCTGGAGATTTTATCGAGAATGCTTGGGGAGTCAGGACTCCACTCGTCTAGTGAGTTGATACTCCAGGATACATTTGAATCTGTGCAGTGGAAACAGACAATATCTCGAGTGGGTGGGGACATCGGTATCTTTTCCAATTGTGTTTGAAACCCCGGGGACCCTCCTGAGATTCAAGGTGGTACCGGCTTCCTCCTACTGTGCGATTGAATGTCCGAATTCCTTTTCAGACAAAGCAGGGGAATAGACTGTCATCTGGAAAAGAGGACTGGAAAGCGGGGCACTTTGTCAGCTGTGGCAGGAAACTCGGTTGGGGCTGGGAATTTTGGTGTAATTTTTGAGTCTCATAAAGGATGTTAAGTAACCTGTGGAGTTTCAAGAGAGAATGTGGGATTTCTCTTCAGAATCTCCAACATAAATGTTTCTCATCTCGCTTTGAGGGCAAAATCTTGTGGTTTTTCTCGAGTTGCTGCGGGAAGCTTGGGGTTCCTTTCCATTTGCGACATGGACTTCAGGAACTCTCTTGTGTTGCTTCAGGGAAGTCAGGTCTCCTTTCTTGTTGAAAGGGGAACTTCGGAATTATTCTGGAGGCGAGGAATCATAATAGGGACTCATCTCGAGTTGAGTCCTTACATTGTGTGCTCCTCTCCACTGAGGACTGCTATCTTAGGGAACTTTTTGAGTCACATAATGGGTGTCAAGTACCTGTTCGAGTTTCAAGCGGGAATGTGGGATTTCTCTTGAGACTCTTCAGCGAAAAATTTTCTCATCTCGGATTGAGGGCATGTAATTGTGGATTTTCTCAAGTTGCCACGGGAAGCTTGGGGTTCTTCTCGAGTTTCGACCAGGAACTCGCTGGTGTTGTGCCAGCAAAGTCAGGTCACCTATCTGGTTGGAAGGGGAACCTCAGGATTCCTCTCGAGGCGCAGCAGAGGGATAGGGCAGCCTTTAGCGTTGAGTCGGTCAACTGTGTGTTCTTCTCCAATGGCGACAAGGATCTTGGTGTTGCTCTCAATGTTCACCTGCGGAGTCAGGCCGCTTCTCATGTTCAGACATGGATCTCCGCTTCCTTTCGAGTTGTAAGAGGGGTGTTAGGCCACAGTTGAGTTGAATTTCTACCTGGAGATTGGATCAAGAATGCTCCGGGTGTCAGGTCTCCACTCGTCTTGTGAGTTGATACTCTAGGATACATTGGAATCTGTGTAGTGGAATCAGACAATATCTCAAGTCGCTAGGGATATCGGTACCTTTTCCAATTGGGTTTGAAACCCTGAGGACTCTCTCGAGATTCTAGATGGTACCGGCCTCCTCCTACTCTGCGAAAGAACGTCCGGATTCCATTTCAAACAAAGCAGGGGAATAGACTGTCTTCTGGAAAAGAGGACTGGAAAACGGGGCACATTGTCAGTTGTGGCAGGAAACTCGGTGTTCCTCTAGATTGGGGCTGGGTATGTAGGTGTAATTTTTGAGTTACATAAAGGATGTTAAATAACCTGTTTAGTTTCAAGCGGGAATGTGGGATTTCTCTTGAGAATCATTGATGGAAATGTCCCTCGTTTTGCTTTGAGGACAGAATCTTGTGGTTTTTCTTGACTTGCGGCGGGAGGCTTGGGCTATCTCTCGAATTGCGACTGGAACCCTAGGAACTTTCTCGTGTTGCTTTAGGGAAATCAGGTCTCCTTTCGTGTTGGAAGCGGAACATCATGATTACACTCGAGATGTGGAATGGGAATAGGGCCTCATCTAGGTTTGAGTCCGTAAATGTATGCACCTCTCCAGTGGGGACGGCTATGTCAGGGACTTTTTTGAGTCGCATATTGGGTGTCAAGTATCCGTCCGAGTTTCAAGCTGGAATGTGGGATTTGTCTTGAGACTCTGCAGCAGAAACATTTCCTCATCTCTCACTGATGGGGGAATCTTGTGGTTTTTGTCGAGTTGTGGCTGTAAGCTTGGGGTTCCTCTCTAGTTGGGACGGGGACCTCAAACTCGCTCGTGTTGTCTCAAGGAAGTCAGGTTTCCTTTCATGTTGGAAGGTGAACCTCGGGATATCTCTTGAAGCTCATCAGAGGAATAGGGTCACATCTAGTGTTGTGTACGTAAATTGTGTCCTCCTGTTCAGTGGGTACGACTCTGTCAGAAAATATTTTGAGTCACATAAACGGTGTCAAGTATGCGTTCGAGTTTCAATCGTGAATGTGGGATTTCTCTTGAGACTCTGTAGTGGAAAATTTCCTAATCTCGAATGAGGGTAGAATCTTGTGGTTCTTCTCACGTTGCAGCGGGAAGCTTGGGGTCCCTCTCGAGGTGCAACGGGGACCTCAGGAACTTGCTCGTGTTGCTTCAGGGAAGTCAGGCCTCCTTTAGTGTTGAAAGGGGAATTTCGGGATTACTCTCGAGGCGTGGAATGGGAATAGGGCATCATTGTGAGTTGAGTCCGTAAATTGTGTGCTCCTCTCCAGTGGGGACAGATATGTCAGAGAACTTTTTGAGTCACATAAAGGGTGTCAAGTACCTGTTCGAGGTTCAAGTGGGAATATGGGATATCTCTTGAGACTCTGCAGCGGAAAATATCCTCATCTCGAATTGAGGGCATGTTCTTTTGGTGTTTCTCGAGTTGCAGCGGGAAGCTGGGGTTCTTCTCGAGTTGAGACGGGGACCTGAGGAAGTCACTCGTGTTGCCCCAGGGAAGACAGGTCTCCTATCGTGTTGGAAGGGGAACCTCGGGATTCCTCTCGAGGTGCGGTAGAGGAATAGGGCAGAATCTACTGTTGTGTATGTAAATTCTGTGCTCCTCTTCAATGTCGAGGAAGTCTTTGCGTTAGATAAACAGTGTCAAGTATCCATTCGAGTTTCAAGAGGGAATGTGGGATTTCTCATGAGACTCTAGTGGAAAAGTTCCTCATATCGCATTGAGGGGAGAATATTATGGTGTTTCTCGAGTTGCGGTGGGAAGCTTGGGGTTCTTCTCTAGTCGCGACGGATACCTCAGGAATTCAGTTGTGTTGCCCCAGGGAAGTCAGGTCTCCTATTGTGTTGGAAGGGGAACTTCGGGATTACTCTTGAGCTGTTAAATGGGAATAGGGCCTCATCTGATTTCAGTCCGAAAATTGTGTGCTACACTCCAGTGGGGACGGCTATCTTAGGGAATTTTTTGAGTCGAAAAAGGGTGTCAAGAACCAGTCCGAGTTTCAGGTGGGAATGTGGGATTTCTCTTGAGATTCTGTAGCGAATAATTTTCTCATTTTTTATTGAGGGGAAAATACTGTCGTGTTTCTCGAGTTGTGGCAGGAAGCTTGGGGTTCTTACCAAGTTGCGACGGGGACTTCAGGAACTCTCTCTTGTTGCTGCATGGAAGTCAGGTTTCCTATTGTGCTGGAAGGGGAACCTCGGTATTCCGCTCGCAACGCAGCAGAGGAATAGGGCTGTAACAAGCGTTGATCAGTCAAGTGTTCTTCGTAAGTGGTGACAGGGACTTTGGGGATGCTCTCAAAATTCACCTGGGGAGTCAGGCCTCGTCACGTGTTCAGACATGGATCTCCGATTCCTTCTCGAGTTGTAAAAGTGGTATTAGGCCACAGTCGATTTGAATTGGTACCTGTAGATTGTATCGAGTATTCTAGGGGAGTCAGGTTACCACTCCTATTGTGAGTTGATACTCGAGAATACATTTGACTCTGTGCAGTGGAATCAGAGAATATCTCGAGTGGGTAGGGACATCGGTATCTTATCCAATCGTGTTTTGAAAACCCGGGGACCCTCCAGAGATTCAAGGTTGTACCGGCCTCCTCCTATTTTGCCACAGAATGTCCAGATTCCATTTAAGAAAAAGCAGGTGAATAGATTGTCATCTGGAAAAGAGTACTGGAAAATTGGGAACTTTGTCAGTTGTGGCAGGAAACTCGGTGTTACTCTATTGGGGCTGGGTATGTCAGTGTAATTTTTGAGTTGTATAAAGGATGTTAAGTAACCAGTCAAGTTTCAAGCGGGAATGTGGGATTTCTCTTGAGATTCTGCAGGAGAAAATTTCCTCATCTCGCACTGATGGGTGAACCTGGTTGTTTTCCTCTAGTTGCGGCGGAAAGCTTGGGGTTTCTCTCCAGTTGCAACGGGAAACTCAGGAACACCCTCGGGTTGTCCCAGAAAGTTAGGTCTCCTTTCGTGTTGGAAGGGAACCTCAGGATAACTCTCGAGGCGCGGTAGAGGAATAGGGCTGCATCTAGTGTTGTGAATGTAAATTGTGTGCTTCTCTTCAATGTGGAAAGCTATGTCGGGTAAGATTTTGGGTTGAGTTAAGGGTGTCAAGTTCCCGTTCGAGTTTCAACCAGGCAAGTGGGATTTCTCATGAGACTCTACAGCAGAAACGTTCCTCGTCTCCCATTGAGGAGATAATTTTGTAGAGTTTCTCGAGTTGCAGTGGCATGCTTGGGGTTTTCTCGAGTTTCGACGAGGACCTCAGGAACTCACTAGTGTTGCCCCAGGGAAGTCAGGTCTCCTTTTGTGTTGGACGGGGAACCTTGGGATTCCTCTCGAGGCGCGGTAGTGGAATAGGGCCACATCTACTGTTGTGTACATAAATTGTGAGTTTCTCTTCAATGTCGTCCACTATGTCATAGGAGTTTTATTGTCGCATCAAGGGTGTCAAGTACCCGTTCTAGTTTGAAGCGGAAATTTGGGATTTCTCTTGAGACTCTGCAACGGAATAGTTTATCATTTCGGACTGAGGACATGTTCTTGGGCTTTTTCTCGAGTTGAGGCGGGAAGCTTGGGGTCCATCTCGAGTTCTTGCGGGAAGCTTTGGGTCTCTCTCAAGTTGAGACGGGGACCTCAGGAGCAGCTCGTGTTGCTTCAGGGGAGTCAGGTCCCAATTTGTGGTGGAAGGGGAATTTCAGGATGACTCTCGAGCCGTTAAATGGGAATAGGGCCTCATCTCGAGTTGAGTCCATAAATTGTGTGCTCTTCTCCAGTGCGTTCGGCTATGTTAGGAAATATTTGAATCGCATAAAGGGTGTCATGGACCTTTTTGAGTTTCAAGCGGGAATGTGGGATTTCTCTAGAGAGTCTGCAGCGGAATATTTTCTCATCTCGGATTGAGGGCATGTTCTTGTGCTTTTTCTCGAGATGCCGTGGAAAGCTTTGGGTCCCTCTCGAGTTGCGGCAGGGACCTCAGCAACTCGCTCGTGTTTCTTCAGGGAAGTCAGATCCCTTTTTTTGTTGGAAGGGGAACTTGGGAATTACTCTCCAGCCGTTAAATGGGAATTGGGCCTCATCTGGAGCTGAGTCCTAAACTGTATACTCCTCCCCAGTGGAAACAGCTATGTTAGGGAACATTTTGAATCGCATAAAGGGTGTCAAGGACCCGTTCGAGTTTCAAGCGGGAATGTGGGATTTCTCTTGAGATTCTGCAGTAGAAATATTCCTCATCTCTCTTTGATGTGGGAACCCTATCGTTTTCTCGAGTTGCGGGGGGAAGTTTGGGGTCCCTCTGAGTTGCGATGGGGAATTCAGAAACTAGCTCCTGATGCCCCAGGGAAGTCAGGTCCCCTTTTGTGTTGGAAGGGGAAATTCGGGATTACTCTCGAGACATTAATTGGGAATCGGGGCGCATCTAGCCTGGAATCAGTCAACTGTGTGTTCTTCTCTAGTGGCGACAGTGATCTCAGCATTGCTCTCAAAATGCCCCAGGGTAGTCAGGCCTTGACTCGTGTTCAGACATGGAACTCCGCTTTCCTCTCGAGTTGCTAAAGGGTTGTTAGGACACATTAGATTTGAATTTGTACCTGGAGATTGTATCACGTAATCTCAGAGAGTCAGGTCACCACTCGTCTTCTGAGTTGATACTGAGTATACATTTGAACCTGGGCAGTGGAATCAGACAATATCTCCATTGAGTTGGGACATATTTGCCTTTTCCATTTGTGTTTTGAAAACCGGGGGATCCTAACGAGTTAAAAAGTGGTACCGGACTCCTCATACTGTGCGACTGGAATGTCCGGATTCCATTCCAGAGAAAGCAAAGGAATCGATTCTCATTTGGAAAAGAGGACTGGAAAACGCAGCACTTTGTCAACTGTGGCAGGAAACTCGGTGTTCCTCTACTTTCGGTCTGGGTATATCAGTGTAGTTTTTGATTCGCAAAAAGTATGTTAAGTAACCTGTCGAGTTTCAAGCGGGAATGTGGGATTTCTCTTGAGATTCTGCAAGGGAAATGTTCCTCATCTCGCCTTGAGGGCAGAATCTTGTGGTTTTTCTCGAGTTTCGGCGGAAAGCTTCGGTCTCTCTCGAGTTGCCACAAGGAACTCAAGAACTCCCTCGCGTTGTCCCAGAGAATTTAGGTGTCCTATCCTCTTGGAAGAGGAACCTCGGGATTCCTCTCGAGGCGTGGTAGTGGAAAAGGCCGCATCTAGTGTTGTGTACATAAATTGTGTGCTCCTCTTCAATGTGGTTGGCTATGTCGTGGAAGTTTTAAGGTCACATCAAGGGTGTCAAGTACCCCTTCGAGTTTGAAGTGGAAATTTGGGATTTCGCTTGAGATTCTGCAGTAGAATATTTTTTCATTTCAGACTGAAGGCATGTTCCTGGACTTTTTCTCGAGTTGCGGCACGAAGCATCTGGCCCCTCTCGAGTTCTTGCGGGAAGTTGGTGTTCCTCTCAGGTTTTGACGGAGACTTCAGGACCAGCTTGTGTTGCTTCAGGGGAGTTAGGTCCCATTTTGTGTTGGAAGGGGAACATCGGGGTGACTCTCAATCCGTTAAATGGGAATAGGGCCTCATCTCAAGTTGAGTCCATATATTGTGTGCTCCTCTCCAGTCGGTTTGGCTATGTTAGGAAACTTTTTAAGTCACATAAAGGGTGGCATATACCCGTTCGAGTTTCAAGCGGGAATGTGGGATTTCTCTGGAGAGTCTGCAGCGGAATATTTTCTCATCTCGGATTGAGGGCATGTTCTTGGGCTTTTTCTCGAGTTGCCGTGGAAAGCTTCGGGTCCCTCTGGAGTTGCGGAGGGGACCTCTGCAACTAGCTTTTGTTCCTTCAGGAAAGTCAGGCCCTGTTTTTTGTTGGAAGGGGAAATAAGAATTACTCTCCAGCCAATAAATTGGAGATGGGCCTGATCTTGAGGTGAGTCCGTAAATTGTGTACTCCTCCCCAGTGGAAACGAATATGTTAGGGAACAATTTGAGTCGATTAAAGGGTGTCAAGTACCCTTTAGAGTTTAAAGCGGGAATGTGGGATTTCTCTTGAGAATCTGCAGGGGAATATTTTCTCATCTCGGATTGACGGCATGTTCTTGGGCTTTTTTTCGAGTTGCCGTGGAAAGATTCTTGTCCCTCTCGAGTTGCGGAGGGGAACTCAGCAACTTGCTCGTGTTTCTTCAGGGAAGTCTAGTCCCGATTTTGTTGGAAGGGGAACTTGGGAAATCGTTTCCAGCCGTTAAATGGGAACTGGGCCTCATCTAGAGTTGAGTCCGTAAATTGTGTGTTTCCCCACTGGAAACGGCTATGCTATGGAATATTTTGAGTCACATTAAGGGTGTCAAGTACCCGTTAGAGTTTCAAGCGGGAATGTGGGATTTCTCTTGAGACTCTGCAGCAGAAATTTTCCTCATCTCTCTTTGATATGGGAACATTGTCGTTTCTCTCGAGTTGAGGCGGGAAGTGTAGGGTCCCTCTCGACTTCTTGCGATAAGATTGGGGTCAATCTCAAGTTGAGACGGGGACCTCAAGAACCAGCTCTTGTTGCTTCAGGGGAGTTAGGTCCAATTTTGCCTTGGAAGGGGAACTTCGGGATGACACTCGAGCCGTTAAATGGGAATAGGGCCTCATCTCGCGTTGAGTCCATAAATTGTGTGCTCCTCTCCAGTGGGTTCGGCTATGTTAGGAAATATTTGAATCGCATAAAGGGTGTCATGGACCTTTTCGAGTTTCAAGCGGGAATGTGGGATTTCTCTGGAGAGTCTGCAGCGGAATATTTTCTCATCTCGGATTGAGGGCATGTTCTTGTGCTTTTTCTCGAGATGCCGTGGAAAGCTTTGGGTCCCTCTCGAGTTGCGGCAGGGACCTCAGCAACTCGCTCGTGTTTCTTCAGCGAAATCAGGTCCCGTTTTTTGTTGGAAGGGGAACTTGGGAATTACTCTCCATCCATTAAATGGGAATTGGGCCTCATCTGGAGCTGAGTCCTAAACTGTGTACTCCTCCCCAGTGGAAACAGCTGTGTTAGGGAACATTTTGAGTCGCATAAAGGGTGTCAAGGACCCGTTCAAGTTTCAAGCGGGAATGTGGGATTTCTCTTGAGATTCTGCAGTAGAAATGTTCCTCATCTCTCTTTGATGTGGGAACCCTGTCGTTTTCTCAAGTTGTGGCGGGAAGCTTGGGGTCCCTCTGAGTTGCAACGGGGAACTCAGAAACTAGCTCCTGATGCCCCAGGGAAGTCAGGTCCCCTGTTGTGTTGGAAGGGGAAATTCGAGATTACTCTCGAGATGTTAAATGGGAATAGGGCCGCATCTAGCCTGGAGTCGGTCAACTGTGTGTTCTTCTCTACTGGGAACAGGTTCTCAGCCTTGCTCTCAAAATGCTCCAGGGTAGTCAGTCCTCGACTCCTGTTCAGACATGGAACTCTGCTTTCCTCTCGAGTTGCAAAAGTGTTCTTAGGACTCATTAGATTTGAATTTCTACCTGGAGATTGTATCGAGTATGCTCAGGGAGTCAGGTCACCACTCGTCTTGTGAGTTGATATTGAGTACACATTTGAATCTGTGCAGTGGAATCAGAAAATGTCTCCAGTAGGTGTGGACATCCCTACCTTTTCCATTTGTGTTTTGAAAACCGGGGGATCCTCACGAGTTAAAAAGTGGTACCGGCTTCCTCGTACTTTCCGACCTGAACGTCCGGATTCCATTCCAGAGAAAGCAGAGAAATCGACTCTCATCTGGAAAAGAGGACTGGAAAATGCGGCACTTTGTCATCTGTGGCAGGAAACTAGGTGTTTCTCTCGATTGGGTCTGGGTATATCAGTGGAATTTTTCAGTCGCGAAAAGTATGTTAAGTAACCTGTCGAGTTTCAAGCGGGAATGTGGGATTTCTCTTGAGATTCTGCAAGGGAAATGTTACTCATCTCGCCTTGAGGGAAGAATCTTGTGGTTTTTCTAGAGTTTCGGTGGGAAGCTTCGGTCCCTCTCGAGTTGCGACGAGAACGTCAGGAACTCCCTCGCGTTTTCCCAGGGAAGTTAGGTCTCCTTTCCTGTTGGAAGGGGAACCTCGGGATTCCTCTCGAGGCTTGGTAGTGTAATAGGGCCGCATCTAGTGTTGTGTACACAAATTGTGTGCTCCTCCTCAATGTGGTCGTCTATTTTGTGGACCTTTTAAGGTCTCATCAAGGGTCTCAAGTACCCTTTCGAGTTTGAAGTGGAAATTTGGGATTTCTCTTGAGATTATACAGTGGAATATTTTCTCATTTCGGACTGAGGGCATGTTCTTGGGCTTTTCCTCGAGTAGGCATGGAAAGCTTGGCGTCCCTCTGAATTTGAGACGGGGACCGCAGGCACCAGCTCATGTTGTTTCCGGAAAGTCAGGTCCCATTTTGTGTTGGAAGGGGAACTTCGGAATGAGGCACTTATATCGAGTTTGGTACTTATATTGTGTGATCCTATCCAGTAGGTTCATCTATGTTAGGAAATTTTTGAGTCGCATAAAGGGTGTCATGTACCCGTTCGAGTTTCAGGCGGGAATGTGGGATTTCTCTGGAGAGCCTGCAGTGGAAGATTTTCTCATCTCGGATTGAGAGAATGTTCTTGGGCTTTTTCTCGAGTTGCCATGGAAAGCTGCGGGTCCCTCTCGAGTTGGGAGGGGACCTCAGCAACTCGCTCCTGTTTCTTCAGGGAAGTCAGGTCCCGTTTAATGTTGGAAGGGGAAGGTGGGAATTACTCTCCAGCCGTTAAATGGGAATTGGCCCTCATCTTGAGGTGAGTCCGTAAATTGTGTACTCCTCCCCATTGGAAATGTCTATGTTATGGAACATTTTGGTCGCATAAAGGTTGTCAAGTACCCATTCGAGTTTCAAGCGGGAATGTGGGATTTCTCTTTAGATTCAGCAGCAGAAAATTTCCTCATCTCTCTTTGATGTGGGAACCCTGTCGATTTTCTGGAGTTGCAGCGGGAAGCTTGGTGTCCCTCTGAATTGCGATGGGTAAATCAGGAACTAGCTCCTGTTTCCCAAGGGAACACAGGTGCCCTTTTGTGTTGGAAGGGGAAATTTGGGATTACTCTTGAGCCGTTAAATGGGAATAGGGCCGCATCGAGCCTGGAGTCGGTCAACTGTGTGTTCTTCTCCACTGGCGACAGGGATCTCAGCTTTGTGTCAAAAGCTCCAGGGTAGTCAGGCCTCGACTCGTGTTCAGACATGGAACTCTGCTTTCCTCTCGAGTTGAAAAAGGGTTGTTAGGACACATTAGACTTGAATTTGTACCTGGAGATTGTATCGAGTATGCTCGGGGATTCAGGTCACCACTCGTCTTGTGAGTTGATACTGAGTATACATTTGAATCTGCGCAGTGGAATCAGACAACATCTCGAGTGGGTGGAGACATCCGAAACTTTTCCATTTGTGTTTTGAAAATCGAGGGATCCTCACGACTTAAAAAGGGGTACCAATCTCCTCTTACTGTGCGACCAGAACGTCCGGATTCCATTCCAGAGAAAGCAGAGAAATCGACTCACATCTGGAAAAGAGGACTGGAAAACGCGGCACTTTGTCAACTGTGGCAGGAACCTCGGTGTTCCTCTCGATTGGGTCTGGGTATATCCGTATAATTTTCGAGTCGCAAAAAGTATGTTAAGCAACCTGTCGAGTTTCAAGCAGGAATGTGGGATTTCTCTTGAGAATCTGCAAGGGAAATGTTCCTCATATCGCCTTGAGGACAGAATCTTGCGGTGTTTCTCGAGTTTCGGCAGGAAGCTTCGGTCCCTATCGAGTTGCAACAAGGAATTCAGAAATTCCCTCGCATTGTCCCAGGGAAGTTAGGTCTCCTTTCCTCTTGGAAGGGGAACCTCGGGATCCTCTCGAGCCGTGGTAGTGGAATAGGGCCGCATCTACTGTTGAGTACATAAATTGTTTACTCCTCTTCAATGTTGTCGGCTATGTCATGGGAGTTTTATTGTCGCATCATGGGTGTCAAATACCAGTTCTAGTTTGAAAAGGAAATTTGGGATTTCTCTTGAGACTCGGCAGCGGAATATTTTCTCATTTCGTGCTGAGGGCATGTTCTTGGGCTTTTTCTCAAGTTGTGGCGGGAAACTTGGGCTACCTCACGAGTTCTTGCAGAAAGGTTTTGGTCCCAATCAATTTTTGACGGTGACCTCACGAACCAACTCGGGTTGCTTCAGGGTAGTCAGATCCCATTTTGTGTTGGAAGGGGAACTTCAGGATTACTCTCAAGCCGTTAAATGGGAATAGGGCCTCATCTCGTGTTGAGTCCATATATTCTGTGCTCCTCTCCAGTGGGTTCGGCAATGTTAGGAAGTTTTTGAATTGCATAAAAGCTGTCATGTACCCATTCGAGTTTCAAGCAGGAATGTGGAATTTCTCTGGAGTGTCTGAAGCGGAATATTTTCTCATCTCGGATTGAGGGCATGTTCTTGTGCTTTTTCTTCAGTTGCCGTGGAAAGCTTGAGGTCCCTCTCGAGTTGCGGCGGGGACCTCAGCAACTCGCTCCTGTTTCTTCTGGGAAGTCAGGTGCCTTTTTTTGATGGAAGGGGAACTTGGGAATTACTCTCCAGCCGCTAAATGGGACTTGGGCCTCATCTCGAGGTGAGTCCGCAAGTTGTGTAGTCCTCCCCAGTGGAAACGGCTATGTTAGGGAACATTTTGAGTTGCATAAAGGGTATCAAGTACCCGTTTGAGTTTCAAGTGGGACTGTGGGATTTCTTTTGAGATTCAGCAGTAGAAATGTTCCCCATCTCTCTTTAATGTGGGAACACTGTCGTTTTGCTCAAGTTGCTGTTGGAAGCTTGGGGTCCCTCTGAGTTGCGACAGGAAACTCAGTAACTAGCTAGTGTTGCCCCTGGGAAGTCAGGTCCCATTTTGCGTTGGAAGGGGAATGTCGGGATTTATCTCGAGCCGTTAATTGGGAATAGGGCCACATCTAGCCTTGAGTCGGTCAACTGTGTGTTCTTCTCCAGTGGCGACAGGGATCTCAACGTTGTGTCAAAAGCTCCAGGGTAGTCAGGCCTCGACTCGTGTTCAGACATGGAACTCCGCTGTCCTCTCGAGTTGCAAAAGGGTTGATAGGACACATTAGATTTGAATTTGTACCTGGAGATTGTACCAAGTATGCTCGGGGAGTCAGGTCACCACTTGTCTTATGAGTTGATACTGAGTATACATTTGAATCTGTTCAGTGGAATCAGACAAGATCTCGAGTGGGTGGGGACATCGTACCTTTTCCATTTGTGTTTTGAAAGCTGGGGGATCCTCACGAGTTAAAAAGTGGTACCGGTTTCCAAGTACTGTGCGACCAGAACGTCCGGATTCCATTTCAGAGAAAGCAGAGGCATCGATTCTCATCTGGAAAAGAGGACTGGAAAACGTGGCACTTTGTCAACTGTGGCAGGAATCTCGATGTTCCCCTCAATTGGGTCTGGGGATATCGGTGTAGTTTTTGAGTCGCAAAAAGTATGTTAAGTAACCTGTCGAGTTTCAAGCGGGAATGTGGGATTTCTCTTGAGAATCTGCAAGGGAAATGTTCCTCTTCTCGCCTTGATTGCAGAATCTTGTAGTTTTTCTGGAGTTTTGGTGGGAAGCTTCGGTCCCTCTCGAATTGCGACGAGGACCTCAGGAACACCCTCGCGTGGTCCCAGGGATGTTAGACCTCCTTTCCTTTTAGAAGGGGAACCTCGGGATTCCTTGCCAGGCGTGGTAGTGGAATAGGGCCGCATCCTGTGGTGTGTACATAAATTGTGTGCTCCACTTCTATGTGGTCGGCATGTCATGGAAGATTTAAGGTCGCATCAAGGGTGTCAAATACCCGTTCGAGTTTTGAAGCAGAATATTGCGATATCTCTTGAGACTCTGCAGTGGAATATTTTCTCATTTCTGACTGAGGGCATGTTCTTGGGCTTTTTCTCGAGTTGCGTTACGGCGGGAAGGTGGGGTCCCTCTCGAGTTCTGGCGGGAAGCTTGGGGTGCCTCTCAATTTGCGACGGGGACCTCAGGAACCAGCTCAAGTTGCTTCAGGTGAGTCAGGTCCCATTTTGTGTTGGAAGGGGAACTTCGGGATGACTCTCCAGCCGTTAAATGGGAATAGGGCCTCATCTCGAGTTCAGTCCATAAATTGTGTGCTTGTCTCCAGTGGGTTCAGCTATGTTAGGATTCTTTCTGAGTCGCATAAAGGGTGTCATGTACCCGTTCGAGTTTCAGGCGGAAATGTGGGATTTCTCTGGAGAGTCTGCAGTGGAATATTTTCTCATCTCAGATTGAGGGCTTGTTCTTGGGCATCTTGACGAGTTGTCGTGGAAAGCTTCAGCTCCCACTCGAGTTGTAGAGGGAAAGTCAGCCACTCGCTCGTGTTTATTCACGGAAGTCAGGTCCTGTTTTTTGTTGGAACGGGAACTTGGGAATTCCTCTCAAGCCGTTAAATGGGAATTGGGCCTCATCTTGAGGTGAGTCCGTAAATTGTGTACTCCTCCCCAGGGGAAATGGCTATGTTAGGGAACATTTTGAGTCGCATAAAGGGTGTCAAGTACCAGTTCGAGTTTCAAGCGGGAATGTGGGATTTCTTTTGAGATTCAGCAGCAGAAAAATGCCTCATCTCACTTTGATGTACGAACCCTGTGTTTTTCTCGAGTTGCGGTGGGAAGATTGTGGTCCCTCTGACTTGCAATGCGGAACTCAGAAATTAGCTCGTGTTGCCCCAGGGAAGACAAATACACTTCTGTGTTGAAAGGGGAGTTTAGGGATCACGCTCGAAATGTTAAATGGGAATAGGGCCGCATCTAGCGTTGAGTTGGTCAACTGTGTGTTCCTCTCCAGTGCCAACAGGGATCTCAGCGTTGCCTCAAAATGGTCCATGGTAGATAGGCCTCGACTCGTGTTCAGACATGGAACTCCGCTTTCCTCTAGAGTTGCAAAAGGGTTGTTAGGACTCATTAAATTTAAATTTTACCTGGAGATTGTATGACTATGCACAGGGAGTCAGGTCACAACTCGTCTTTTGAGTTGATCCTGAGTATACATTTGAATCTGTTCAGTGGAATCAGACAATATCTCCAGTGGGTGGGGACATCTGTACCTTTTCTTTTGTGTTTGAAAACCGGGGGATCCTCAGGAGTTTAAAAGTGGTACCGGCCTCCTCATACTGTGCGACCAGAACGTCCAGATTCCATTCCAGAGAGAGCAGAGAAATAGACTCTCATCTGAAAAGATGAGTGGAAAATTCGGTACTTTGTCAGCTGTGGCAGGAAACTCGGTGTTCCTCTCGATTGGGTATGTGTATATCAGTGTAATTTTTGAGTCGCAAAATGTTTGTTAATAACCTATTGAGTTTCAAGCGGGAATGTGGGATTTCTCTTGAGAATCTGCAAGGGAAATTTTCCTCATCTCGCCTTGAGGGCAGAATCTTGCGGTGTTTCTCGAGTTTCGGCTGGAAGCTTCGGTCCCTCTCGAGTTGCGACGAGGACCTCAGGAACTCCCTCGCATTGTCCCAGGAAAGTAAGGTCTCCTTGCCTGTTGGAAGAGGAAACTCGGGATTCCTCTAGAGGCGTGATAGTGGAATAGGGCCGCATCTAGTGTTGAGTACATAAATTGTGTGCTCCTCTTCAATGTGGTGGACAATGTCATGGGAGTTTTATGGTCGCATCATGGGTGTCAAGTACCTGTTTTAGTTTGAAGCGGAAATTTGGGATTTCTCTTGAGATTCAGCAGAGGAATATTTTCTCATTTCGGGCTGAGGACACGTTATTGGGCTTTTCTCGAGTTGCGGCGGGAAGCTTGGGCTCCTTCACGAGTTCTTTCAGGAAGCTTGGGGTCCCTCTCCAGTTGCAAGGGGGACCTCAGGAACCAGCTCGTGTTGCTTCAGGGGAGTCAGGTCCCATTTTGTGTTGGAAGGGGAACTTCGGGATGACTCTAGGGCCCTTAAATGGGAATAGGGCCTCATCTCGACATAAGCCCATAAATTGTGTGCTCCTATCCAGTGGGTTCTGCTATATTAGGAAAATCTTTGAGTCGCATAAAGGGTGTCATGTACCCATTCAAGTTTCAAGCGGGAATGTAGGATTTCTCTGGAGAGTCTGCAGCTGAATACTTTCTCATCTCAGATTGAGGGCGTGTTCTTGGGCTTCTTGCCGAGTTGCCCCGGAAAGCTTCGGGTCCCTCTCGAGTTGCGGAGGGGACCTCAGCAACTCGCCTGTCTTTCTTCGGGGAAGTCAGGTCCCATTTTTTGTTGGAAGGGGAAATTTGGAATTACTCTCCAGCTGTTAAATTGAAATTGGGCCTCATCTCGAGGTGAGTCTGTAAACTGTGTACTCCTCCCCAGTGGAAACAGCTGTGTTAGGGAACATTTTGAGTCGCATAACGGGTTTCAAGTACCCGTTTGAGTTTCAAGCGGGAATGTGGGATTTCTCTTAAGATTCAGTAGTACAAAGTTCCTCATCTCTCTTTGATGTGGGAACTCTGTCGTTTTTCTCAAGTTGCGGCGGGAAGCTTGTGGTCCCTCTGAACTAGCTCATGTTGCCCCAGAGAAGTCAGGTCCCCTTTTGTGCTGGAAGGGGAAATTCGAGATTACTCTCGAGCCGTTAATTGGGAATAGGGCCGCATTTAGCATTGAGTCGATCAACTGTGTGTTCTTCTCCAGTGGCGACAGGGATCTCAGCCTTGCTCTCAAAATGCTTTAGGGTATTCAGGCCTCGACTCCTGTTCAGACGTGGAACTCTGCTTTCCTCTCGAGTTGCAAAAGGGTTGTTAGGACACATTAGATTTGAATTTGTACATGGAGATTGTACCGCGTATGTTCGGGGAGTCACGACACCACTCGTATTGTGAGGTGATACTGAGTATACATTTGAATCTGTGCAGTGGAATCAGACAATATCTCGAGTGGGTGGGCACATCCGTACCTTTTCCGTTTGTGTTTTGAAAACCTGGGGATCCTCTCCACTTAAAATGTGGTACCAGCCTCCTTGTACTCTGCGACCAGAACGTCCGTATTCCATTCCAGAGAAAGGAGAGGAATCAACTCACATCTGGAAAAGAGGACTGGAAAACGAAACAATTTGTCAACTGTGGTAGGAAACTCGGTGTTCCTGTTAATTGGGTCTGGGTATATTGGTGTAATTTTTGAGTCTCAAAAAGTATGTTAAGTAACCTGTCGAGTTTCAAGTGGGAATGTCGGATTTCTCTTGAGAATCTGCCAGGGAAATCTTCGTATCTCTATTTGAGGGCAGAATCGTGTGGTTTTTCTCGAGTTTCGGCAGTAAGCTTCAGCCCTCTCGAGTTGCGAAAAGAACCTCAGGAACTCCCTCGCATTGTCCCAGGGAAGTTATGTCTCCTTTCCTGTTGGAAGGGGAACCTCGTGATTCCTCTCCAGGCACGGTAGTGTAATAGGGCCGCATCTAGTGTTGTGTACGTAAATTGTGTGCTCCTCTTCAATGTGGTTGGCTATGTCATGGAAGTTTTATGGTCACATCAGGGGTGTCAATTACCCTTTCGAGTTTGAAGCAGAAATTTGGGATTTTTCTTGAGATACTACAGAGGAATAATTTCTCATTTTGGACTGAGGGCATGTTCTTGGGCTTTTTCTCTAGGTGCGGCGTGAAGCTTGGGGTCCCTCTCGAGTTCCGGCGGGAAGTTTCAGTCCCTCTCAATTTTAGACGAGAACGTCAAGAAACAGCTCGTGTTGCTCCAGGGGAATCAGGTCCCATTTTGTGTTGGAAGGGGAACTTCGGGATGACTCTGGAGCCGTTAAATGGAAATAGGGCCTCATCTCGAGATGAGTCCATAAATTGTGTGCTCCTCTCCCGTGGGTTCAGCTATGTTAGGAAATTTTTGAATCGCATAGAGGGTGTCAGGTACCCGTTCGAATTTCAAGCAGGAATGTGGGATTACTATGGAGAGTCTGCAGCGGAGTATTTTCTCATCTCGGATTTAGGGCAAGTTCTTGGACTTTTTCTCGAGTTGCAATGTAAAGCATCAGGTCCCTCTCGAGTTTCGAAGCGGACGTCAGCAACTCGCTCGTGTTTCCTCAGGGAAGTCAGGTCCCGTTTTTTGTTGGAAGGGGCAATTGGGAATTACTCTCCAGCCGTTAAATGCGAATTGGGCCTCACCTGGAGGTAAGTCCGTAAATTGTGTACTCCTCCCCAGTGTAAACGGATATGTTAGGGAACATTTTGAGTCGCATAAAGGGTGTCAAGTACCCGTTCGTGTTTCAAGCGGGAATGTGGGATTTCTCTTGAGATTCAGCAGTAGAAAAGTTCCTCATCTCTCTTTGATGTGGGAACTCTGTCGTTTTTCTCGAGTTGGGGTGGGAAGCTTGGGGTCCCTCTGAGTTGCGACGGGGAACTCAGGAACTAGCTCGTGTTGCCCCAGGGAAGACAGTTCCCCTTTTGTGTTGGAAAGGGAACTTCTGGGTTACTCTAGAGCCGTTAAATGGCAATAGGGCTGCATCTAGCCTTGAGTCGGTCAACTGTGTGTTCTTCTCCAGGGGCCACAGGGATCTCAGCCTTGCTCTCAAAATGGTCCATGGTAGTCAGGCCTCGACTCGTGTTCAGACATGGAACTCCGCTTTCCTCTCGAGTTGCAAAAGGGTTGTTAGGACACATTAGATTTGAATTTGTACCTGGAGATTGTATCGAGTATGCTCAGGGAATCTGGTCACCACTCATCTTGTGAGTTGATATTGAGTATACATTTGAATCTGTGCAGTGGAATCAGACAATATCTCGAGTGGGTGGGGACATCCGTACCTTTTCCATTTGTGTTTTGAAAACCGGGGTATCCTCACGAGTTAAAAAGTGGATCCGGCCTCCTCGTACTATGTGACCGGAATGTCCGGATTCCATTCCAGAGAAAGCAGAGGAATCAACTCTCATCTGGAAAAGAGGACTGGAAAACGCGGCACTTTGTCAGCTGTGTCAGGAAACTCGGTGTTCCTCTCGATTGGGTCTGGGTATATCGGTGTATTTTTGAGTCTCAAAAAGTATGTTAAATAACCTGTCGAGTTTCAAGCGGAAATGTGGACTTTCTCTTGAGAATCTGCAAGGGAAATGTTCCTCATATCGCCTTGAGGGCAGAATCTTGTGTTTTTTCTCGAGTTTCGGCGATAAGCTTCGGTCCCTCTCGAATTGTGATGAGGACCTCGGGAACTCCCACGCGTTGTACCAGGGAATTTAGGTCTCCATTCCTGTTGGAAGGGGAACCTCAGGATTCCTCTCGAGGAAGGTTAATGGAATAGGGCCGCATCTAGTGTTGTGTACACATTTGAGTGCTCCTGTTCAAAGTGGTCGGCTATGTTGTGGAAGTTTTAAGGTCACATCAAAGGTGTCAAGTACACGTTCGTGTTAGAAGCGGAGATTTGGGATTTCTCCTGAGACTCTGCAGAGTAATATTTTCTCATTTCGGACTGAGGGCATGTTCTTGGGCTTTTTCTCAAGTTGCAGTGGGAAGCTTGGGGTCCCTCACGAGTTCTTGCGGGAAGCTTTGGGTCCCTCTCCATTTGCGATGGGGACCTCAGGAACCAGCTAGTGTTGCTTCAGGGGAGTCAGGTCCCATTTGTGTTGGAAGGGGAACTCGGGATGACTCTCAAGCAGTTAAATGGGTATAGGGCAGCATCTAACCTTGAGTCGGTCAACTGTGTGTTCTTATCCAGTGGCGACAGGGATCTCAGGTTTGCTCTCGAAATGCTTCAGGGTAGTCAGGCCTCGACTCGTGTTCAGACATGTAACTCCGCTTTCCTCCCGAGTTGCAAAAGGGTTGTTAGGACTCATTAGATTTGAATTTGTACATGGACATTGTATCGAGTATGCTTGGGGAGTCAGGTCACCACTCGTCTTGTGAGTTGATACTGAGTATACATTTGAATCTGTGCAGTGGAATCAGACAATATCTTGAGTGGGTAGGAACATCCGTACCTTTTCCATTTGTGTTTTGAAAACCAGGGGATCCTCACGGGTTAAAAAGTGGTACCGGCTTCCTCGTACTCTGTGACCAAAAAGTCCGGATTCCATTCCAGAGAAAGCAGAGGAATCGACTCTCATCTGGAAAAGAGGACTTGAAAACGCCGGAAATTGTCAGCTGTGGCAGGAAACTCGGTGTTCCTCTCGATTGGGTCTGGGTATATCAGTGTAATTTTTGAGTCTCAAAAAGTAAGTTAAGTAACCTGTCGAGTTTCAAGCGGGAATGTGGGATTTCTCTTGAGAATCTGCAAGGGAAATGTTCCTCATCTCTCCTTGAGGGTGGAATCTTATGGTTTTTCTCAAGTTTCGGCGGTAAGCTTCAGTCCCTCTCGAGTTGCGACGAGAACCTCAGGAACTCCCTCGCATTGTCCCAGGGAAGTTATGTCTCCTTTCTTGTTGGAAGGGGAACCTCGGGATACCTCTCGAGGCGCAGTAGTGGAATAGGGCCGCATCTAGTGTCATGTACATAAATTGTGTGCTCCTCTTCACTGTGGTCGGCTATGTCATGGAAATTTTATGGTCACATGAAGGGTGTCAAGTACCCATTCGAGTTTGAAGCAGAAATTTAGGATTTCTCTTGAGACTCTGCAGCGGAATAATTTCTCATTTCGGACTGAGGGCATGTTCTTGGGCTTTTTCTCGAGTTGCGGTGGGAAGCTTGGGGTCCCTCTCGAGTTCCAGCCGGATGCTATGGGTCCCTCTCAATTTGCGACAGGGATATCAAGATCCAGCTTGTGTTGCTCCAGGGTAGTTAGGTCCCATTTTGTGTTGGAAAGGGAACTTCGGGTTGACTCTGGAGCCGTTAAATGGAAATAGGGTCTCATCTCGAGTTGAGTCCATAAATTGTGTGCTCCTCTCCCGTGGGTTCGGCTATGTTATGAAATTTTTGAATCGCGTAAAGGGTGTCAGGTACCCGTTCAAGTTTCAAGCGGGAATGTGGAATTAATATGGAGAGTCTGCAGCGGAATATTTTCTCATCTCGGATTTAGGGCAAGTTCTTGGACTTTATCTCGAGTTGCAATGTAAAGCATCAGGTCCCTCTCGAGTTTCGGAGGGGACGTCAGCAACTCGCTCTTGTTTCCTCAGGCAAGTCAGGTCCCCTTTTTTGCTGGAAGAGGAACTTGGGAATTACTCTCCAGCCGTTAAATAGGAATTGGGCCTCATCTCGAGGTGAGTCTGTAAATTGTGTACTCCTCCACAGTGGAAACGGATATGTTAGGGAATATTTTGAGTCGCATGAAGGGTATCAAGTACCCGTTCGAGTTTCAAGCGGAAATGTGGGATTTCTCTTGAGATTCAGCAGTAGAAAAGTTCCTCATCTCTCTTTGATGTGGGAACTCTGTCGTTTTTCTCGAGTTGCGGCGGGAAGCTTGGGTTCCCTCTGAGTTGTGACGGGTAACTCAGGAAATAGCTCGTGTTGCCCCAAGGAATCAGGTCCCCTTTTGTGTTGGAAGGGGAACTTTGGGATTACTCTCGAGCCGTAAAATGGCAATAGGGCCGCATCTAGCCTTGAGTCGGTCAACTGTGTGTTCTTCTCCAGGGGCCACAGGGATCTCAGCCTTGCTCTCAAAATGGTCCATGGTAGTCAAGCCTCGACTCGTGTTCAGACATGAACTCCGCTTTCGTCTCGAGTTGCAAAAGGGTTGTTAGGACAATTAGATTTGTATTTGTACCTGGAGATTGTATCAAGTATGCTCGGGGAATCTGGTCTCCACTCGTCTTGTGAGTTGATACTGAGTATACATTTGAATCTGTGCAGTGGAATCAGACAATATCTCGAGTGAGTGGGGACATCCATACCTTTTCCATCTGTGTTTTGTAAACCAGGGGATCCTCATGAGTTAAAAAGTGGTACCAGCCTCTTCGTACTGTGAGACCGGAACGTCCGGATTCCATTCCAGAGAAAGCAGAGTAATCGACTCTCATCTGGAAAAGAGGACTAGAAAACGCGGCACTTTGTCAGCTGTGGCAGGAAACTCGGTGTTCCTCTCGATTGGGTCTGGGTATATCGGTGTATTTTTGAGTCTCAAAAAGTATGTTAAGTAACCTGTCGAGTTTCAAGTGGGAATGTGGACTTTCTCTTGAGAATCTGCAAGGGAAATGTTCCTCATATTGCCTTGAGGGAAGAATCTTGTGGTTTTTCTCTAATTACGGCGGGAAGCTTCGGTGCCTCTCGAGTTGCGACGAGGACCTCAGGAACTCCCTCGCGTCGTCCCAGGGAATTTAGGTTTCCTTTACTTTTGGAAGGGCAACCTCTGGATTCCTCTCAAGGCGCGGTAGTGGAATAGGGCCGTATCTAGTGTTGAGTACATAAATTGCTTGCTCCTCTTCAATGTGGTCGCCTATGTCATGGGAGTTTTATGGTGGCATCATGGGTGTCAAGTACCCGTTCTTGCTTGAAGCGGAAATTTGGGATTTCTCTTGAGACTCTGCAGAGTAATATTTTCTCATTTCGGACTGAGGGCATGCTCCTGGGCTTTTTCTCGAGTTGTGGCGGGAATCTTGGGGTCACTCACCAGTTCTTGCGGGAAGCTTTGGCTCCCTCTCCAGTTGCGTCGAACCTCAGGAACCAGCTCGTGTTGCTTCTGGGGAGTCAGGTCCCATTTTGTGTTGGAAGGTTAACTTAGGAATGACTCTCGAGCAGTTAAATGGGAATAGGGCCTCATCGCGAGTTGAGTCCATAAATTGTGTGCTCCTATCCAGTGGATTCGGCTATGTTAGGAAACTTTTTGAGTCGCATAAAGGGTGTCATGTACCCGTTTGAATTTCAAGCAGGAATGAGGTATTTTTCTGGAGAGTCTGCAGCGGAATATTTTCTCATCTCGGATTGAGGGCATGTTCTTGGGCTTCTTCACGAGTTTGCGTGCAAAGCTTCAGGTCCCTCTCTGTGGAGGGGACCTCAACAACTCTCTCGTGTTTCTTCAGGGAAGTCAGGTCCCGTTTTTTGTGGAAGGGGCACTTGGGCATTACTCTCTAGCCTTTAAATGGTAATCGGGCCTCATCTTGAGGTGAGTCCATAAATTGTGTACTCCTCCCCAGTGGAAACAGCTATGTTAGGGAACATTTTGAGTCGTATAAAAGGTGTCAAGTACCCGTTCGAGTTTCAAGCGGGAATGTGGGATTTCTCTTGAGATTCTGCAGCAGAAAAGTTCCTCATCTCTCTTTGATATGGGAACCCTGTCGTTTTTCTCGAGTTGTGGCGGGAAGCTAGGGGTCCCTCTGAGTTGGGACAGGGAACTCAGGAACTAGATTGTGTTGCCCCAGGGAAATCAGTTCCCCTTTGTTTTGGAAGAGGAACTTTGTGATTACTCTCGAGCAGTTATATTGGAATAGGGCCACATCAAGCCGTGAATCGGTCAACTGTGTGTTCTACTGCAGTGGTAACAGGGAACTCAGCGTTGCTCACAAAATGCTCCACAGTAGTCAAACCTCGACTCGTGTACAGACCTAGGACTCCGCTTTCCTCTCAAGTTGCAAAAGGGTTGTTAAGGTACATTAGATTTGATTATTTACCTGGAGATTGTATCGAGTATGTTCGGGGAGTCAGGACACCAATCGTCTTGTGAGTTGATACTAAGTATACATTTGAATCTGTGCAGCGGAATCAAACAATATCTCGAGTGGGTGTTGACATCCATACATTTTTCAATTGTGTTTTGAAAACCAGGGGATCCTCACGAGTTAAAAATTGGTACTGGCCTCCTCGTACTGTGCAACCGGAACGTCTGGATTCATTTCCAGAGAAAGCAGAGGAATCTACTCTCATCTTCAAAAGAGGACTGGAAAACGCGGCACTTTGTCAACTGTGGCAGGAAACTCGGTGTTCCTCTCCATTGGGTCTGGGTATATTGGTGTAGTTTTTGAGTCGCAAAAATTATGTTAAGTAACCTGTCGAGTTTTATTCGGGAATGTGGGATTTCTCCTGAGAATCTGCAAGGGAAATGATCCTCATCTGGCCTTGAGGGCAGAATCTTGTGGTTTTTCTCGAGTTTCAGCGGGAAGCTGCGGGCCCTCTCGAGTTGAAATGAGGACGTCAGGAACTCCCTCGCGTTGTCCCAGGGAACTTAGGTCTCCTTTCCTGTTGGAAGGGGAACCTCGGGATTCCTCTCGAGGAGTGGTAGTATAATAGGGCCGCATCCTGTGTTGTGTACAAAAATTGTGTGCTCCTCTTCAAAGTCGTCAGCTATGTCATGGAAATTTTAAGGTCACATCAAGGGTGTCAAGTACCTGTTCGAGTTAGAAGCGGAAATTTGGGATTTCTCTTGAGACTCTGCTGAGTAATATTTTCTCATTTCGGACTGAGGGCCGGTTCTTGGGCTTTTTCTCGAGTTGTGGCAGGAAGCTCGCGCTCCCTTATGAGTTCCTGTGGGAAGGTTTTGTCCCTCTCCAGTTGCGACGGGGACCTCAGGAACCAGCTCGTGTTGCTTCAGGGGACTCAGGTCTCATTTTGTGTTGGAATGGGAACTTCGGGATAACTCTGGAGCTGTTAAATGTGAATAGGGCCTCATCTCAAGTTGAGTACATATATTGTGTGCTCCTATCCAGTGGGTTGGGCTATGTTAGGAAACTTTTTGAGTTGCATAAAGGGTGTAATGTACCCATTCGAATTTCAAGCAGGAATGAGGGATTTCTCTGGAGAGTCTGCAGCGGAATATTTTCTCATCTCGGATTGAGGGCATGTTCGTGGGCTTGTTCACGAGTTGGCGTGAAAAGCTTCGGGTCCCTATCGAGTTGCGGAGGGGAACTCAGCCACTCGCTGGTGTTTATTCACGGAAGTCAGGTCCCGTTTTTTGTGGGAACGGGAACTTGGGAATTCCTCTCCAGCCATTAAATTTAATTTGGCCTCATCTCGAGGTGAGTCCATAAATTGTGTACTCCTCCCCAGGGAAACACTTATGTTAGGGAACATTTTGAGTCGCATAAAGGGTGTCAAGTACCCGTTCGAGTTTCAAGCGGGAATGTGTGATTTCTCTTGAGATTTCTGCAGCAGAAAAGTTCCTCATCTCTCTTTGATCTGGGAACCCTGTCGTTTTTCTCGAGTTGCGTCGGGAAGCTTGGGGTCTCTCTGAGTTGTAATGGGGATCTCAGGAACTAGCTAGTGTTGCCCCAGGGAAGTCAGGTCCCCTACTGTGTTGGAAGGGGAACTTCGGTATTACTCTCGAGTCATTAAATGGAAATAGGGCCGCATCTTGTCTTGAGTCGGTCAACTGTGTATTCTTCTCTAGTGGGGAGAGGGATCTTGGGGTTGATCTCAAAATGCTCCAGGGTAGTCAGGCCTTGACTCGTGTTCAGACATGGAACTCTGCTTTCCTCTCGAGTTGCAAAAGGGTTGTTAGGAAAATTTGATTTGAATTTTTACCTGGAGATTGTATCGAATATGCTCGGGGAGTCAGGTCACCACTCGTTTTTTGAGTTGATACTGAGCATACATTTGATTCTGTGCAGTGGAATCAGACAATATCTCGAGTGGGTGGGGACATCCGTACCTTTTCCATTTGTGTTTTCAAATCTGGGGGTTCCTCATGAGTTAAAAACTGGTATCAGCCTCTTCATACTGTGCGACCAGAACATCCGAATTCCATTCCAGAGAAAGCAGAGTAATCGACTCTCATCTGGAAAGGAGGACTGGAAAACGCAGCACTTTGTCAACTGTGGCAGGAAACTCGGTGTTCCTGTCGATATAGTCTGAGTATATTGGTGTAATTTTTGAGTCGCAAAAAGTATGTTAATTTACCTGTCGAGTTTCAAGCGGGAATGTGGGATTTCTCTTTAGAATCTGCAAGGGAAATTTTCCTCCTCTCGCCTTGAGGGCAGAATAGTGGTCTCTATCGAGTTTCAGCAGAAAGCTTCGGTCCCTCTCGAGTTGTGACGAGAACCTCAGGAACTCCCTCACATTGTCCCAGGGAAATTAGGTCTCCTTTCCTGTTGGAAGGGGAACCTCTGGATTCCTCTTGAGGCACGGTAGTGTAATAGGGCCGCATCTACTGTTGTGTACATAAATTGTGAGCTCCTCTTCAATGTGGACGGGTATGTCATGGAAGTTTTAAGGTCACGTCAAGGGTGTCATGTACCCGTTCGTGTTTGAAGCGGAAACTTGGGATTTCTCTTGAGAATCTGCAGCGGAATATTTTCTCATTTCAGACTGAGGGCATGTTCTTGGGCTTTTTCTCGAGTTGGTGTAGGAAGCTTGGGGTCCCTGTCAAGTTGCGACGGGGACATTAGGAACCAGCTCATGTTGCTTCAAGTGAGTCAGGTCCTATTTTCTGTTGGAAAGGCAACTTCAGGATGACTCTCAAGCCGTTAAATGGGAATAAGCCCTCATCTAGAGTTGAGTCCATAAATTTTGTGCTCTTATCCAGTGGGTAGCTGCTTTCTTGGAGCAGCTGTGAAGAGATATCCCACACCTAAGGTAAGAAAAACCCAGATAAGACAGTAGATATTGCCAGGGGACATCAGAGGGCAGACATCCTGGAATCATAATCACAGGAAACTAGCTGATCTGATCACATGGACCACAGTCGAATGTGGTCCACTGGAGAAGGGAATGGAAAATCACTTCAGTATACTTGCCTTGAGAACCCATGAACAGTATCAAGGGGCAAAATGGTAGGAAACTGAATGAGGAATTCCCCAGGTCGGTAGGTGTCCAGTATGCTACTGGAGATCAGTGGAGAAATAACTCTAGAAGGAATGAAGGGATGGAGCAAAAGCAAAACCAATAACCAGTTGTGGATGTGACCGGTGATAGAAGCAAGGTCCAGTGCTGTAAAGAGCAATATTGCATAGGAACCTGGAATGTTAGGTCCATGAACCAAGGCAAATTGGAAGTGGTCAAACAGGAGATGGCAAGAATGAACATAGGCATTCTACGAATCAGTGAATTAAATTGGACTGGAATGGGTGAATTTAACTCAGATGACCACTATATCTACTACTGTGGGCAGGAATCCCTTAGAAGAAATGGAGTAGCCATCACAGTCAACAAAAGAGTCCGAAATGCAGTACTTGGATGCAATCTTAAAAACAACAGAATGATTTCTGTTCGTTTCCAAGGTAAAACATTCAATATTACAGTAATCCAGGCCTATGCCCCAACCAGTAACCCTGAAGAAGCCGAAGTTGAATGGTTTTATGAAGACCTACAAGATCTTTTACAACTAACACCCCCCAAAAAGATGTACTTTTCATTATACGGGACTGGAATGCAAAAGTAGGAAGTCATGAAACACCTGGAGTAACAAGCAAATTTAGCCTTGGTGTCCGGAATGAAGCAAGACCAAGGCTAATAGAGTTTTGTCAAGAAAACGCACTGGTCATAGCAAACACCCTCTTCCAACAACACAAGAGAAGACTCAACACATGGACATCACCAGATGGTCAACACCGAAATCAGATTGATTATATTCTTTGCAGCCAAAGATGGAGGAGCTCTATACAGTTAGCAAAAACAAGACCAGGAGCTGACTGTGGCTCAGATCATGAACTCCTTATTGCCAAATTCAGACTTAAGTTGAAGAAAGTAGGGAAAACCCCTAGACCATTCATATACGACCAAAATCAAATCCCTTATGATTATACAGTGGGAGTGAGAAATAGATTTAAGGGACTAGATCTGATAGATAGATTGCCTTATGAACTCTGGATGGAGGTTCGTGACATTGTACAGGAGACAGGGACCAAGACCATCCCCATGGAAAAGAAATGCATAAAAGCAAAATGGCTGTCTGAGGAGGGCTTACAAAAAGCTGTGAAAAGAAGAGAAGCGAAAAGCATAGGAGAAAAGGAAAGATATAAGCATCTGAATGCAGAGTTTCAAAGAATAGCAAGGAGAGATAAGAAAGCCTTCCTCCTCAGTGATCAATGTAAAGAAATATAGGAAAGCAACAGACTAGGAAAAACAAGATATCTCTTCAAGAAAATTAGAGATTGCAAGGGAACATGTCATCCAATGATGGGCTCGATAAAGGACAGAACTAGTATGGACCTAACAGAAGCAGAAGATGTTAAGAAGAGGTGGCAAGAATACACAGAAGAACTGTACAAAAAAGATTTTCACGACCAAGATAGTCACGATAACGTGATCACTGATCGAGAGCCAGATATCTTGGAATGTGAAGTCAAGTGGTTCTTAGAAAGCATCATCACGAACAAAGCGAGTGGAGGTGATGGAATTCCAGTTGATCTATTTCAAATCTTGAAAGATGATGCTGAGAAAGTGCTGCCCTCAATATGCCAGCAAATTTGGAAAACTCAGCAGTGGCCACAGGACTGTAAAATGTCAGTCTTCATTCCAATCCCAAAGAAAGGGAATGCCAAAGAATGCTCAAACTACCGCACAATTGCACTCATCACACACGCTAGTAAAGTCATGCTCAAAATTCTCCACTCCAGGCTTCAGCAATATGTGAACCGTGAACTCCCAGATGTTCAAGCAGGTTTTAGAAAAAACAGAGGCACCAGAGATCAAATTGCCAACATCCGCTGGATCATGGAGAAAGGAAGAGAGTTCCAGAAAAACATCTATTTCTGCTTCATTGACTATGCCAAAGCCTTTGAATGTGTGGATCACAATAAACCGTGGAAGATTCTGAAAGAGATGGGAATACCAGACCACCTGACTTGCCTCTTGAGAAACCTGTATGCAGGTCAGGAAGCAACAGTCAGAACCGTACATGGAACAACAGATTGGTTCCAAATAGGAAAAGGAGTGCGTCAAGGCTGTATATTGTCACCTTGCTTATTTAACTTATATGCAGAGTACATCATGAGAAACGCTGGGCTGGAAGAAGCACAAGCTGGAATCAAGATTGCTGGGAGAAATATCAATAACCTCAGATATGCAGATGACACCACCCTTATGGCAGAAAGTGAAGAGGAACTCAAAAGCTTCTTGATGAAAGTTAAAGAGGAGAGTGAAAAGTTTGGCTTGAAGCTCAACATTCAGAAAACAAAGATTATGGCATCTGGTCTCATCACTTCATGGGAAATAGATGGAGAAACAGTGGAAACAGTGTCAGACTTTATTTTGGGGGGCTCCAAAATCACTGCAGATGCTGATTGCAGCCATGAAATTAAAAGACGCTTACTTCTTGGAAGGAAAGCTATGACCAACCTTGATAGTATATTAAAAAGCAGAGACATTACCTTGCCAACCAAGGTCCGTCTAGTCAAGGCTACGGTTTTTCCCGTGGTCATGTATGGATGTGAGAGTTGGACTGTGAAGAAAGCTGATCGCCAAAGAATTGATGCTTTTGAACTGTGGTGTTGGAGAAGACTCTTGAGAGTCCCTTGTACTGCAAGAAGATCCAACCAGTCCATTCTAGAGGAGATCAATCCTGGGTGTTCATTGGAGGGACTGATGCTAAAGCTGAAACTGCAATACTTTGGCCACCTCATGTGACGAGTTGACTGACTGGAATAGACTCTGATGCTGGGAAAGTTTGGGGGCGGGAGGAGAAGGGGACGACAGAGAATGAGATGGCTGGATGCCATCACCGACTCTGTGGACATGATTTTGAGTGAAGTCCAGGAGTTGGTGATGAACAGGGAGGCCTGGCGTGCTGTGATTCATGGGGTCGCAGAGAGTCAGACACGACTGCGTGACTGAATTGAACTGAACTGATCCAGTGGGTTTGGCTATGTTAGGAAATTTTTTAGTCGCATAAATTGTGTCATGTAACCGTTCGAGTTTCAAGCGGGAATGTGGGATTTCTCTGGAGAGTCTGCAGCGGAATATTTTCTCATCTCGGATTGAGGGCATGTTCCTGCGCTTTTTCTCGAGTTGCCATGGAAAGCTTCGGGTCCCTCTCGAGTTGCCAAAGGGACCTCAGCAACTCTCTCTTGTTTCTTCAGGGAAGTCAGGTCCCATTTTTTTGTGGAAGGGGAACTTGGGAATTACTCTCCAGCCGATAAATGGAAATTGGGCCTCATCTCATGGTGAGCCTGTAAATTGTGTACTCCTCCCCAGTGGAAACGGATATGTTAGGGAATATTTTGAGTCGGATAAAAGGTGTCAAGTACCCGTTTGAGTTTCAAGTGGGAATGTGGAATTTCTCTTGAGATTCTGCAGCAGAACAGTTCCTCATCTCTCTTTTATGTGAGAACCCTGTTGTTTTTCTCAAGTTGCGGCGGGAAGCTTGGGGTCCCTCTGAGTTGCGACAGGGAACTCGGGAACTAGCTGGTGTTGCCCATGGAAGTCAGGTCCCCTTTTGTGTTGGAAGGGGAACTTTGGGATTACTCTGGAGCCGTTAAATGGAAATAGGGCCGCATCTAGCCTTGAGTCAGTCAACTGTGTGTTCTTCTCCAGGGGACTCAGGGATCTCTTGGGTTGCTCTCAAAATGCTCCAGGGTAGTCAGGCCTCGACTCGTGTTCAGACATTGAACTCCGCTTTCCTCTCGAGTTGCAAAAGGGTTGTTAGGACACTAGATTTGAATTTGTACATGGAGATTGTATCCGGTATGCTTGGGGAGTCAGGTCACCTCTCGTCTTGTTAGTTGATACTGAGTGTACATTTGAAACTGTGCTTGGAATCAGACAATATCTCGAGTGGGTGGGGATATCCGTACCTCTTCCATTGGTGTTTTGAAATCCGGGTGATCCTCACGAGTTAAAAAGTGGTACCAACCTCCTCGTACTGTGCGACCAGAACGTCCGGATTCCATTCCAGAGAAAGCAGAGGAATCGACTCTCATCTGGAAAAGAGGACTGGAAAACGCAGCATTTTGTCACCTGTGGCAGAAAACTCGGTGATCCTCTCTATTGGATCTGGGTATATTGGTGTAATTTTTGAGTCGCAAAAAGTATGTTAAATAACCAGTCGAGTTTCAAGTGGGAATGTGGGATTTCTCTTGAAAATCTGCAAGGGAAATGTTCCTCATCTCTCCTTGAGGGCAGAATCTTGTGGTTTGTCTCGAGTTTCGGCGGGAAGCTTCGGTCCCTCTCGAATTGCGATGAGGACCTCAGGAACTCCCTCGCGTTGTCCCAGGGAAGTTAGGTCTCCATTCCTGTTGGAAGGGGGACCTCGGGATTCATCTCGAGGCCCGGTAGTGGAATAGGGCCGCATCAAGTTTTGTCTACATAAATTGTGTGCCCCTCTTCAATGTGGTCATCTATGTCGTGGAAGTTTTAAGGTCACATCAAGGTTGTCAAGTACCCGTTCGAGTTTGAAGTGGAAATTTGGGATTCCTCTTGAGACTCTGCAGTGGAATATATTCTCATTTTGGACTGAGGTCCTGTTCTTTGGCTTTTTCTCGTGTTGCGGCTAGAAGCTTGGGGTCCCTCTCGAGTTCTTGCGGGAAGCTTGGGGTCCCTCTCAAGTTGCGACGGGGAACTCAGGAACCAGTTCATGTCACTTCAGGGGAGTCATTTCCCATTTTGTGTTGGAAGGGGGACTTCAGGATGACTCTCGAAGTGCGGTATAATAATAGGACCGCATCTAGTGTGCTTTTGGTAAATTGTGTGCTCCTCTTCAATGTAGACGGCTATGTCGGGGAAGTTCTTGGGTCGCATCCAGGGTGTCAAGTACCCGTTCGAGTTTCAAGCTGGAATGTGAAATTTCTCTTGAATCTCTGCACAGGGATAATTTCTCATCTCGGATTAGGGCATGTTCTTGGGCTTTTTCTCCAGTTGCGGTAGGAAACTTCCGGTTCTTCTTGAGTTGTGACTGGGACCTCAGGAATTGGCTCGTGTTCCCCAAGTGAAAACAGGTCTCCTATCGTGTTGGGTGGGGAAACTTGGGATTCCGCTCGGGATGCAGCAGAGTAATAGAGCCGCATCTAGCCTGGAGTCGGTCAACTGTGTGTTCCTCTCCTGTGGCTACAGGGATCTCGGGGTTGCTCTCAAAATTTTCCAGGGGAGTCAGGACTCGTCTCTAGTTCAGTCATGGAACTTTGCTTTCTTCTCGTGTTGTAAAAGGGGTGTTAGGCCACATTAGATTTGAATTTTTACCTGGAGATTGTATTCACACACAGAACTCCGTTTTCTTCTCAAGTTAGAAAATATGTTTTAAACCACAGTCGACTTGAATTTGTACCTGGAGACTGTATCGAGAATGCTCGGGGAGTCAGGGCTCCACTTGTTTTGTGAGTTGGTATTCGAGCATACATTTGGATATATGCAGTGGAATTAGACAATATCTCGAGTGGGTGGGGACATCCGTACCTTTTCCAATTGTGTTTTGAAATCCCGGAGACCCTCCCAGGAATCAAGGTGGTACCGTCCTCCTCCTACCTTGCAATGGAACATCCAGATTCCATTTCAGACAAAGCAGGGGAATAGACTGTCATCTGGAAAAGAGGACTGGAAAACACGGCACTTTGTCAGTTGTGGCAAGAAACTCAGTTATCCTCTCAATTGGGTCTGCGTATGTAGGTGTAATTCTTGAGTCGCATAAAGGATATAAAATAATCTGTCGATTTTCAAGCGGGAATGAGGGATTTCTCTTGAGAATCTGCAATGGAAATATTCCTCATCTTTCCTTGAGGGCAGAATCTTGTGGTTTTTCTCGAGTTGTGGGACCTCGGGAACTCCCTTGTGTTGCTTCAGGGCAGTCAGGGCACTTTTGTGTTGGAAGGGGAACTTTGGAATTACTCTCGAGCCATTAAAAGGGAATATGGCCTCATCTCGAGTTGAGTCTATAAATTGTATGCTCCTCTCCACTGGTGTCGGCTATGTTAGGGAACTTTTTAAGTTGCATAAGGGGTTTCAAGTACTCGTGCGGGTTTCAAGTACTCGTTTGAGTTTCAAGCGGGATTGTGGGATTGCTCTTGAGATTCTGCAGCAGAAATGTTCCTCATCTTGCATTGATGGGGTACCTTGTCGTTTTTCTCGAGTTGTGGCAGAAAGCTTGGTGTTCCTCTCGAGATGCGATGGGGACCTCAGGAACTCGGTCACGCTGTCCCAGGGAAGTGAGGTCTCCTTTCCTGCTGGACGGGGAACCTCAGGATTCCTCTCAAGGTGCTGTAGAGGAATAGGGCCCCATCTAGTGCTGTGTTCGTAAATTGTGTGCTCCTCTTCAATGTGGAAGACTATGTAGGGGAAGTTTTTGGGTTGCATAAAGGGTCTTAAGTACCCATTCGAGTTTCAAGGGGGAATGTGAGATTTCTCTGGAGACTATTCAGCGGAAAATTCTAACATCACGAATTAAGAGCATGTTCTTGGGCTTTTTCTCTAGTTGCGGCGGCACGCTTGGGGTTCCTCTCGAGTTGCGACGGGGACCTCAGGAACTCACTCGTGATGCCCCAGGGAAGTCATGTCTCCTAACGTGTTGGAAGGGGAACCTCGGGATTCCGCTCGAAACGCAGCAGAGGAATAGGGCCCCATCTAGCGTTGAGTAGGTCAACTGTGTGTTCTTCTCCAGTGGCGACAGGGATCTCGTGGTTGGTCTAAAATTTCTCGAGGCTAGTCAGGCCTGGACTCGTGTTCATACATAGAACTCTGATTTCCTCTCGAGTTTTAAAAGGGCTGTTAGGCCACATTACAATTGAATTTGTACCTGGAGATTGTATCAAGTATGCTCGGGGAGTCAGGTCACCACTCGTCTTGTGAGTTGATACTCGAGTATACATTTGAATCTGTGCAGTGGAATCAGACAATATCTTGAGTGGGTGGGACATCCGTACCTTTTCCATTTGTGTTTTGAAAACCTGGGCATCCTCATGACTTTCAAGGTGGTACTGACCTCCTCGTACTGTGCGACCATAAGGTCCGGATTCCATTCCCGAGAAAGTAGAGAAATCGACTCTCATCTGGAAAAGAGGACTGGAAAACGGGACACTTTGTCAGTTGTGGCAGGAAACTCAGTGTTCCTCTCGGTTGGGGCTGGGGATGCTGGTGTAATTTTTTAGTCGCATAAAGGATGATAAGGAATAGGGCTCCATCTAGTGTTGTGTTCATAAATTGTGTGCTCGTCTTCAATGTGGACGACTATGTTGTGGAAGTTTTAAGGTCTCAACAAGTGTGTCAAGTTCCCGTTCGAGTTTCAATCGGAAATGTGGGATTTCTCTTGAGACTCTGCAGCAGAATATTTTCTCATCTCAGATTGAGGGCATGTTCTTGGGCTTTTTCTTGAGTTGCGGCGGGAATCTTGGGGTCACTCTCGAGTTTTGGCTTGAGCTTGGGTTCCCTCTCGAGTTGTGGTGGGAAGTTGGGGTCCTTCTCGAGTTACCACGGGGACCTCAGGAACTCGATATGTTGCTTCAGGGCAGTCAGGTCCACTTTTGTGTTGGAAGTGGAACTTCGTGATTACTCTCGAGCCATTAAATTAGAACAGGGCCTCATCTCGAGTTGAGTCCCTAAATTGTGTGCACCTCTCCATTGGGGATGGCTATTAGGGAACTTTTTGAGTCGCATAAAGGGTGTCAAATACCCGTTCGAGTTTCAAGTGGGAATGTGGGATTTCTCTTGAGATTCTGCAGCAGATAAGTTCCTCATCTTGCATTGATGGGGGAACCTGTCATTTTTCTCGAGTTGCAGCAAAAAGTTTGGGGCTCTTCTTGAGTGGCGCCGGGGCCTCAGGAACTCGCTGTCATTTTCCCAGGGAATTTAGGTCTCCTGTCCTGTTGGAAGGGGCACCTCGGGAAATCTCGAGGCGCGGTAGAGGAATAGGGCCCCATCTAGTGTTGTGTTCGTAAATTGTGTGCTCCTCTTCAATGTGGACGACTATGTCAGGGAAGTTTTCGGGTCACATAAAGGATGTCAAGTACCCGTTCGAGTTTCAAGCGGGAACGTGGGATTTCTCTGGAGGCTCTGCAGAGGAAAATTTTCACATCACGGATTGAGGGCATGTTCTTGGGCTTTTACTCCAATTGAGGCGGCACATTTGGGATTCTTCTCGAGTTGCGACTGGGACCTCTGGAACTCGCTCTTGTTGCTACAGGGAAGACAGGTCTCCTATCGTGTTGAAAGGGGAACCTCGGGATTCAGCTCAAGACGCAGCAGAGGAATAGGGCCGGATCTAGCGTTGAGCCGGTCAACTGTGTTTTCTTCTCCAGTGGAGACAGGGATCTCGGGGTTGCTCTCAAAATTCTCCAGGGAAGTCATGCCTCGACTCGTGTTCAGACATAGAACTCTGCTTTCCTCTCGGGTTGTAAAAGGGTAGTTAGGCCACATTAGATTTGAATTTGTACCTGGAGATTGTATCAACTATGCTCAGGGAGTTATGTCACCACTCGTCTTGTGAGCTGATACTCGAGTCTACATTTGAATCTTTGCAGTGGAATCAGACAATATCTCGAATGGGTGGGGACATCCGTACCTGTTCCATTTGTGTTTTGAAAACCTGGGGATGCTCACTAGTTTCCAGGTGGTACAGTCCTCCTCGTACTGTGCGACTGGAACATCCAGATTCCATTCCAGAGAAAGCAGAGGAGTCGACTCTCATCTGGAAACGAGGACTGGAAAACGCGGCACTTTGTCATCTGTGGCAGGAAACTCGGTGTTCCTCTCGATTCAGTCGCGTATGTTGGTGTAATTTTTGAGTCACATAAAGGATGTTAAGAAACCTGTCGAGTTTCAAGCGGGAATTTGGGATAACCCTGTCGTTTTTCTCGAGTTGCGTTAGAAAGCTTGGGGTTCCTCTTGAGTTGCGATGGGGACCTCAGGAATTCCCTCGCGTTGTCCCAGGGAATTTAAATCTGCTTTCCTGTTGGAAGGGAAACCTCGGGATTCCTCCCAAGGCACGGTAGTGGAATAGGGCCGCCTCTTGTGTGTGTAAATTGTGTGCTCCTCTTCAATGTGGCCGGCTATTTGTGGAAGTTTGAAGTTCGCATCAATGGTGTCAAGTACCTGTTCGAGTTTCAAGAGGAAATTTGGGATTTCTCTTGAGACTCTGCAGTGGAATATTTTCTCATCTCGTATTGAGTTCATGTTCTTGGGCTTGTTCTCGAGTTGCGGCGGGAAGGTTGGGATCCCTCTCGAGTTGCGATGGGGATCACAGGAACTAGATCGTGTTGCTTCACGGCAGTCAGGTCCCCTTTGGTGTAGGGTGGGGACATCCGTACCTTTTCCATTTGTGTTTTGAAAACCGGAGGATCTTCACGAGTTTAAAGTGGTACAGGCCTCCTGGTTCAGTGCGACCGGAATGTCCGGGTTAAATTCTAGAGAATGACGAGGAATCGACTCACGACTGGAAAAGTGGACTGGAAAACGGGGCACCTTGTCAGCTGTGGCAGGAAACTCGGTGTTCCTCTTGATTGGGGCTGGTTATGTCAGTGTAATTTTTGAGTCGCATGAAGTATGTTAAGTAAACTGTCGAATTTCAAGCGGGAATGTGGGATTTCTCTTGAGATTCTGCACCAGAAAACTTCCTCATCTCTCTTTGAGGTGGGAACACTGTTGTTTTTCTCGAATTGCAGCGGGAAGCTTGGGGTCCCTCTCGAGTTGTGGCAGGAAGCTTGGGGTCTCTCTCCAGTTGCGACGGGGACCTCAGGAACTCGCTATGTTGCTTCAGGGCAGTCAGGTCCACTTTTGTGTTGGAAGTGGAACTTCGGTATTACTCTCGAGCCATTAAATAGGAACAGGGCCTCATCTTGAGTCCATAAATTGTGTGCTCCTCTCCATTGTGGATGGCTATGTTAGGGAACTTTTTAAGTCACATAAGGGTGTCAAGTACCCATTCGAGTTTCAAGCGCGTATGTGAGATTTCTCTTGAGATTCTGCAGCAGAAAATTCCTCATCTCGAATTGATGTAGGAACCCTGTCGATTTTCCTGAGTTATGGCGGAAAGGTTGGGGTTCCTCTCGAGTTGCAACAGGGACCTCAGGCCCTCGCTCGCGTTGTGCCAGGGAAGTGAGGTCTCCATTCCTATTTGAAGGGACACATCAGGATTCCTCTCGAAGTGCGGTAGAGGAATAGGGCCCCATCTAGTGTTGTGTTCATAAATTGTGTGCTTCACTTCAATGTGGACGACTATGTCGGGGAAGTCTTTGGATCGCATCAAGGGTGTCAAGTACCCATTCGAGTTTCAAGTGGGAATGTGGAATTTCTCTGGAGACTCAGCAGCGGAAAATTTTCTCATCACGGATTGAAGGCATGTTCTTGGGGTTTTTCTCGAGTAGCGGGGGGAAGCTTGGGGTCCCTCTTGAGTTGCGACGAGGATCACAGGAACTAGATTGTGTTGCTACAGGGCAGTCAGGTCCCATTTGGTGTTGGGTGGGGACATCCGTACCTTTTCCATTTGTGTTTTGAAAACTGAGGGATCCTCACGAGTTAAAAGTGCTACCGGCCTCCTGGTTCAATGCCACTGGAACGTCCGGATTAAATTCCAGAGAATGCAAAGGAATTGACTCACGACTGGTAACGAGGACTGGAAAATGGTGCACTTTGTCAGGTGTGTCAGGAATCTCGGTGTTCCTCTTGATTGGGGCTGGGTATGTCGGTGTAATTTTTAAGTCGCATAAAGAATGTTAAGTAAACTGTCGACTTTCAATCGGGAATGTGGGATTTCTCTTGAGAATTTGGAAGGGACATGTTCCTCATCTCGCCTTGAGGGCAGAATCTTGTGGTTTTTCTCGAGTTGCGGCGGGAAGCTTGGGGTTACTATCTAGTTGCGACGGGGATCTCAGTAACTCCCTCGCATTGTCCCAGGGAAGTTAGGTCTCTTTTCCTGTTGGAAGGGGAACTTCAGGATTCCTCTCTAGGTGTGGTAGTGGAATCGGACCCCATTAAGTGTTGTGTACATATATTGTGTGCTCCTCTTCAATGTGACCTGCTATCTGCTGGAAGTTTTATGTTCGCATCAAGGGTGTCAAGTTTCAAGTTTCAAGCGAGAATGTAGGATTTCTCTTGAGACTCTGCAGCGGAATATTTTCGCATCTCGGATTGAGGGCATGTCTTGGGCTTTTTCTCAAGTTCCGGGGGGAAGCTTGGGGTCCTTCTCGGGTTGCAGGGGGTAGATTGGGGTCCATCTCGATTTGCGACGGGGACCTCAGGATCTAGCTCGTGTTGCTTCAGGGCAGTCAGGTCCCCTTTTGTGTTGGGTGGGGATATCCGTACCTTTTCCAGTTGTGTTTTGAAACCCCGGGGATCCTTCCAGGAATCAAGATGATACCAGCTTCCTCCTACCTTGCGATGGAACGCCACCATTCCATTTCAGATAAAATTTGGGAATTGACTATCTTAAATATACGACTGGATAACGGGGCACTTTGTTAGTTGTGGCAGGAAACTCGGTGTTCCTCTCGATTTGGGCTGGTTCTGTTGGTGTAGTTTTTGAGTTGTATAAGGGATAATACGTAACCATTCAAGTTTCAAGCGGGAATTTGGGATTTCTCTTGAGAATCTGCAACAGAAATGTTCCTCATGTCGCATTCATGGGGGAACCTTGTCGTTTCTCTCGAGTGCGGCGGAAAGCTTGGGGTTCCTCTCGAGTTGCCATGGGGACCTCAGGAACTCGCTCGCATTGTCCCAGGGATGTTAGATCTCCTTTCGTGTTGGAAGGGGAACCTCGGGATTCCTCGCGAGGTGCGGTATAGGAATAGGGCCGCATCTAGCTTTGAGTCGGTCAACTGCTTGTTCTTCTCCAGTGGCGACAGGGATCTTGGGGTTGCTCTCAAAATTCTCCAGGGGAGTCAGGACTCCTCTCGTGTTCAGACATGGAACTCCGCTTTCTTCTCAAGTTTCAAAAGGTGTGTTAGACCACATTAGAGTTGATTTTGTACATGGAGATTGAATCGAATATGTTCAGAGAATCGGATCTCCAATCATCTTGTGATTTGATTTTCGAGGTTAAATTTGAATCTGTGCAGTGGAATCTGAAAATATCTCCTGTAGATGGGGACATCCGTACCTTTTCCATTTGTGTTTTGAAAACCGGGAGATCCTCACGAGTTTCAGGTGGTACCAGCTTCCTCGCACTGTGAGACAGAAACGTCCGGATTCCATTCCAGAGAAAGCAGAGCAATTGGCTCTCATCTGGAAAAGAGGACTGGAAAATGGGGCACTTTGTCAGTTGTGGCAGGAAACTCGGTGTTCCTCTCGATTGGGGCTGGGTATGTTGGTGTAATTTTTGAGTCGCATAAAGGATGTTAATTAACCTGTCGAGTTTCAAGCGGAAATGTGGGATTTCTCTTGAGAATCTGCAACAGAAATATTCCTCATCTCGTCTTGAGCGCAGAATCTTGTGGTTTTTCTCGAGTTGCGACAGGAACCCCAGGAACTCCCTCACGTTGTCCCAGGGAAGTTAGTTCTCCTTTCCTGTTGGAAGGGGAATTTCAGGATTCCTTCGAGGGGCAGTAGTGGAATAGGGCCGCATCTAGTGTTGTGTATGTTAATTGTGTGCTCCTCTTCAATGTGGCCGGCTATGTCCTGGAAGTTTTAAGGTGGCATCAAGGGTGCCAAGTACCCGTTCTAGTTTCAAGCGGGAATGTGGGGTTTCTCTTTCGACTCTGCAGTGGAATATTTTCTCATCTGGGATTGAGGGCATGTTCTTGGGCTTTTTCTCGAGTTTCGGCGGGGAGCTTGGGGTCCCTCTCGAGTTGCTTCAGGAAGCTTGGGGTCCCTCTCGAGTTGAGGCGGGAACCTTGAGGTCCCTCTCGAGTTGCGACGGGGACCTCAGGAACTCGCTGTGTTGCTTCAGGGCAGCCAGGTCCACTTTTGTGTTCGAAGTGGTTTTTCGAGATTACTCTCGAGCAGTAAAATGGGAACAGGGCCTCATCACGAGTTGAGTCTGTAAAATGTGTGCTCTTCTCCAGTGGGGTTGGCTGTTAGGGAACTTTTTGAGTCACAAAAAGGGTGTCAAGTACCCGTTCGAGTTTCAAGCAGGAATGTGGGATTTCTCTTGAGAATATGCAACGGAAAAGTTCCTCATCTCTCCTTGAGGGCAGAATCTTCTGGTTTTTCTCAAGTTGTGGCGGGAAGCTTGGGGTCGCTCTCGAGTTGGGACTGGGACCTCAAGCACTCGCTCGTGTTGCCTCAGGGAAGTCTGGTCCCATTTTGTGTTGGAATAGGAACTTGGGAATTACTCTCCAGCCGTTAATTGGGAATAGGACCTCATCTCAATTTGAGTCCATAAATTGTGTGCTCCTCCCCAGTGGAAACGGCTATGTTAGGGAACTTTTTGAGTCGCATAAAGGGTGTCAAGTACCCGTTCGAGTGTCAAGCGGGAATGTGGGATTTCTCTTGAGATTCTGCAGCAGAAATGTTCCTCATCTCGCATTGATGTTGGAACCCTGTCGTTTTTCTCGAGTTGCGGCGGGAAGATTGGGGTCCCTCTCAAGTTGAGACAGAAATCTCAGCATCTAGCTCGTGTTGCTTCAGGGCAGACAGGTCCCCTTTTGTGTTGGAAGTGTAACTTCGGGATTACTCTCAAGCCATTAAATTGGAATAGGGCCTCATCTCAATTTGAGTCTGTAAATTGTTTGCTCCTCTCCAATGGGGTCGGCTTAGTTAGGGAAAATTTGAGCTGCATAAAGGATGTCAAGTACTCGTTTGAGTTTCACTCGGGAATGTGGGATTGCTCTTGAGATTCTGCAGCAGAAAATATCCTTTTCTCGCATTGATGGGAGAACCTTGTCTTTTTTCTCTAGTTGCGGCAGAAAGCTTGGTGTTCCTCTCGAGTTGAGACAGGGACCTCAGGAACTCACTCCCGTTGTCCCAGGGAAGTGAGGTCTCCTTTTCTGTAGGAAAGGGAAAGCTCTGGATTCCTCTCGAGGTGCGGTGGAGGAATAGGGCCCCTTATAGTGTTGTGTTCATAAACTGTGTGCTCTTCTTCAATGTGGACGACTATGTCGGATAAGTTTTGGGGTCACATAAAGGGTGTCAAGTACCCGTTCGAGTGTCAAGCAGGAATGTGGATTTCTCTTGAGATTCTGCAGCAGAAAATTTCCTCATCCCTCTTTGATGTGGGAACCCTGTCGTTTTTCTCGAGTTGCCCCGGGAAGCTTGGGGTCCCTCTCGGGTTGCGATGGGGACCTCAAGAACTAGCTTGTGTTGCTTCGGGGTAATCAGGTCCCCTTTTGTGTTGGAAGGGGAACTTCGGGATTACTCTTGAGCCGTTAAATTGGAATACGGCCTCATCTCGAGTTGAGTCTGTAAATTCTTTGCTCCTCTCCAGTGGTTTCGGCTAAGTTAGGGAACTTTTTGAGTCACATAAAGGGTGTCAAGTACCCATTCGAGTTTCAAGCGGGAATGTGCGATTGCTCCTGAGATTCTGCAGCAGAAAAAATCCTTTTCTTGCATTGATGGGGGAACCTTGTCGTTTTTCTCGACTTGTGGCGGAAAGCTAGGGGTTCCTCTCGAGTTGAGACAGGGACCTCAGGAACTCGCTTGTGTTGCCCCAGGGAAGTCAGGTCTCCTATGGTGTTGGAAGGGGATCCTCGGGATTCCGCTCAAGATGCAGCAGAGGAATAGGGCCGCATCTAGCGCTGAGTCCGTCAACTGTGTGTTCTTTTCCAGTGGCGATAGGGATCTCAGGGTTGCTCTCAAAATTCTCCAGTGGAGTCAGGCCTTGTCTTGTGTTCAGACATAGAATTTTGCTTTCTTCTCGAGTTGTAAAAGGCATGTTATGCCACACTAGAGTTGATTTTGTACCTGGAGATTGTATCGAGTATGTTGGGGAGTCAGGTCACCACTCGTCTTGTGAGTTGATACTTGAATATATATTTGAATCTGTACAGTGGAATCAGAGAGAATCTCAAGTGGGTGGGGATATCCGTGCCTTTTCCTTCTGTGTTTTGAAAACCTGGGGATCCTAACGGGATAAAATGTTGTACCGGCCTCCTCATACTGTGCAACCGGAACGTCTGGATTTCATTCCAGAGAAAACAGAGAAATCGACTCTCATCTGGAAAAGAAGACTGGAACACGGGGCACTTTGTCACTTGTGGCAGGAAACTCAGTGTTCCTCTTGATTTGGTCTGGGTATGTCGGTGTAATTTTTGAGTCACATAAAGGATGTTAAGTAACCTGCCGAGTTTCAAGCTGTAAAGTGGGATTTCTCTGGAGAATCTGCAACTGAAAAGTTCCTCATCTCGCCTTGAGGGCAGAATCTTGTGGGTTTTCTCTAGTTGCAGCGGGAAGCTTGAGGTCCCTCTCGAGTTGTGACGGGGACCTCAGGAACTCGCTTGTGTTGCCTCAGGGAAGTCAGGTCCGGTTTTGTGTTGGAAGGGGAACTTGGTAATTACTCTCCAGCCGTAAAATGGGAATAGGGCCTCATCTCGAGTTGAGTCCAGAAATTCTGTGCTCCTCCCCAGTGGGGAGGGCTATATTAGGGAACTTTTTGAGTCACATAAAGGATGTCAAGAACCCGTTCGAATTTCAAGCGGGAATGTGGGATTTCTCCTGAGATTCTGCAGCAGAAATATTCCTCATCTCGCATTGATGTGGGAACCCTGTCATTTTTCTCGAGTTGCGGTGGAAAGCTTGGGGTTCCTCCCGAGTTGAGACGGGGACCTCAGGAACTCCCTCGCGTTGTCCCAGGGAAGTGAGGTCTCCTTTCCTGTTGGAAGGGGAACCTCGGGTTTCCTCTAGAAGCGCAGTAGTGGAATAGGGCCGCATCTAGTGTTGTGTATGTAAATTGTGTGCTCCTCTTCAATGTGGCTGGCTATGTCGTGGAAGTTTTAAGGTTGCATCAAGGGTGTCAAGTACACTTTCGAATTTTAAACGGAAATGTGGGATTTCTCTCGAGACTCTGCAGCGGAATATTTTCTCATCTTGGAATTAGGGCATGTTCTTGGGCTTTTTCTCGAGTTGAGGTAGGAAGCTTTCTGTCACTCTGAAGTTGCAACGGGGATCTCAGGAACTAGCTCGTGTTGCTTCAGGGCACTCCGGTCCCATTTTTTGTTGGAAGGGGAACTTTGGGATTAATCTCGAGCTGTTAAATATGAATAGGGCCTCATCTCGAGTTGAGTCCGTAAATTGTGTGCTACTCTCCAGTGAGGTCAGCTATGTTAGGGAACTTTTTGAGTCGCATAATGGGTGTCAAGTACCCATTTGAGGTTCAAGGGGGAATGTCGGATTGCCCTTGAGATTCTGCAGCAGAAATTTTCCTCATCAAGCATTGATGGGGAAACATTGTCTTTTTCCTTGTATTGTTACGGAAAACTTGGGGTTCCACTCGACTTGTGACGGGGGCCTCAGGAACTCGCTCGCGTTGTCCCAGGAAATTGAGGTCTCCTATCCTTTTGGAAGGGGCACCTCGGGATTCCTCTCGAGGTGCAGTAGAGGAATAGGGCCCCATCGAGTGTTGTGTTTGTAAATTGTGTGCTCTTCTTCAATGTGGACGGTTATGTCGAGGAAGTTTTTGGGGTGCATAAAGGGTGTCATTTTAAGTCTGAATTTGGCAATAAGGAGTTCATGAATGAGCACAGTCAGTTACTGTTCTTGTTTTTGCTAACTGTATACAGCTTCTCCATTTTTGGCTGCAAAGAATATAATCAATCTGATTTCGGTGTTGACCATCTGGTGATGTCCATGTGTAGAGTCTTCTTTTGTGTTGTTGGAAGAGGGTGTTTGCTATGACCAGTGCGTTCTCTTGACAAAACTCTATTAGCCTTTGCCCTGCTTCATTCCGTGCTCCAAGGCCAAATTTGCCTCTTACTCCAGGTGTTTCTTGACTTCCTACTTTTGCATGACAGACCCCTATAATGAAAAGGACATCTTTTTTGGGTGATAGTTGTAAAAGGTCTTGTAGGTCTTCATAGAACCGTTCAACTTCGGCTTCTTCACTGTTACTGGTTGGGGCATAGGCCTGGATTACTGTAATATTGAAGAGTTTGCCTTGGAAATGAACAGAAATCATTCTGTCGTTTATAAGATTGCATCCAAGTTCTGATTTCGGACTCTTTTGTTGACCATGATGGCTACTCCATTTCTTCTAAGGGATTCCTGCCCACAGTAGTAGATATAATGGTCATCTGAGTTAAATTCACCCATTCCAGCCCATTTTAATTCACTGATTCCTAGAATGCCTATGTTCACTCTTGCCATCTCCTGTTTGACCACTTCCAATTTGCCTTGATTCATGGACCTAACATTCCAGGTTCCTATGCAATATTGCCCTTACAGCACCAGACCTTGCTTCTATCACCAGTCATATTCACTTAAATTGAAGAAAGTAGGGAAAACCACTCGACCATTCAGATATGACCTAAATCAAATCTCTTATGATTATACAGTGGAAGTGAGAGATAGATTTAAGGGACTAGATCTGATATATAGAGTGCTTGATGAACTCTGCACGGAGTTTCGTGACATTGTACAGGAGACAGGGACCAAGACCATCCCCATGGAAAAGAAATGCAAAAAAGCAAAATGACTGTTTGAGGAGGCCTTACGAATAGCTGTGAAAAGAAGAGAAGCGAAAAGCAAAGGAGAAAGGGAAAGATATAAGCATTAGAATGCAGAGTTCCAAAGAATAGCACGGAGAGATAAGAAAACCTTCCTCAGTGATCAATGCAAAGAAATAGAGAAAAATAACAGAATAGGAAAAACAAGAGATCTCTTCAAGAAAATTAGAGATTCCAAGGGAACATTTCTTGAAAAGATGGGCTCGATAAAGGACAGAAATGGTATGGACATAACAGAAGCAGAAGATATTAAGAAGAGGTGGCAAGAATACACAGAAGAACTGTACAAAAAAGATCTGCACGACCAAGAGAGTCACGATAACGTGATCACTGACCTAGAGCCAGGCATCTTGGAATGTGAAGTCAAGTGGGCCTTAGAAAGAATCACTATGAACAAAGCGAGTGGAGATGATGGAATTCCAGTTGAGCTATTTCAAATCTTGAAAGATGATGTTGTGAAAGTGCTGCACTCAATTAGCCAGCAAATTTGGAAAACTCAGCAGTGGCCACAGGACTGGAAAAGGTCAGTCTTCATTCAAATCCCAAAGAAAGGCAATGCCAAAGAATGCTCAAACTACTGCACAATTGCACTCATCTCACACGCTAGTAAAGTCATGCTCAAAATTCTCCAAGCCAGGCCTCAGAAATGTGTGAACCGTGAACTCCCAGATGTTCAAGCAGGTTTTAGAAAAGGCAGAGGCACCAGAGATCAAATTGCCAACATCCGCTGGATCATGGAGAAACAAGAGAGTTCCAGAAAATCATCTATTTCTGCTTCTTTTACTATGCCAAAGCCTTTGACAGTGTGGATCACAATAAACTGTGGAAAATTCTGAAACAGATGGGAATACCAGACCACCTGACCTGCCTCTTGAGAAACCTGTGTGCAGGTCAGGAAGAAACAGTCATAACTGTACATGGAACAACAGACTGGTTCCAAATAGGAAAAAGAGTACGTCAAGGCTGTAAATTGTCACCTTGCTTAGTTAACTTTTATGCAGAGTACATCATGAGGAACACTGGGGTGGAAGACGCACAAGCTGGAATCAAGATTGCTGGGAGAAATATCAATAACCTCAGATATGCAGATGACACTACCCTTATGGTAGAAAGTGAAGAGGAACTCAAAAGCCTCTTGATGAAAGTGAAAGAGGAGAGTGAAAATGTTGGCTTGAAGTTCAACATTCAGAAAGTAAAGATCATGGCATCTGGTCCCATCACTTCATGGGAAATAGATGGAAAAACAGTGGAAACAGTGTCAGAGTGTATTATTTTGGGCTCCAAAATTACTGCATATGCTGATTGCAGCCATGAAATTAAAAGACGCTTACTCCTTGGAAGGAATGTTATGACCAACCTTGATAGTATATTAACAAGCAGAGACATTACCTTGCCAACAAAGTTCCGTCTAGTCAAATGTATGGTTTTTCCCGTGGTCATGTATGGATGTGAGAGTTGTACTGTGAAGAAGGCTGAGCACCGAAAAATTGATGCTTTTGAACTGTGGTGTTGGAGAAGACTCTTGAGAGTCCGTGTACTGCAAGGAGATTCAACCAATCCATTCTAAAGGAGATCAATCATGGGTGCTCATTGGAAGGACTGATGTTAAAGCTGAAACTGCAATACATTGGCCACCTCAAGAGACAGTTGATCACTGGGAAAGACTCTGATGCTGGGAAAGGTTGGGGGCGGCAGGAGAACGGGACAACAGAGAATGAGATGGCTGGATGGCATCACCGACTCTGTGGACATGAGTTTGAGTGAACTCTGGGAGTTGGTGATGGACAGGGAGGCCTGGCGTGCTGTGATTCATGGGGTCGCTGATAGTCAGACACGACTGAGCGACTCAAATGAACTGAAAGGGTGTCAAGTACCAGTTCGAGTTTCAAGCTGGAATGTGGGATTTCTCTGGAGTAACTGCAGCGGAAAATATTCTCATCATGAATTGAAGGCATGTTCTTGGGCTTTTTCTCTAGTTGCGGCGGCACAATTGGGCTTCTTCTCGAGTTGCGACGGGGACCTCAGGAACTCACTCGTGTTGCCCCAGGGAAGTCAGGTCTCCTATTGTGTTGGAATGGCAACTTCGGGATTCCGCTCGAGACGCAGCAGTGGAATAGGGCCGCATCTAGTGTTAAGTCGGTCAACTGTGTGTTCTTCTCCAGTGTGGACAGGGATCTCGGGGTTGCTCTCAAAATTCTCCAGGGGTGTCAGGCCTCGACTCTTGTTCAGACATGGAATTCCACTTTCCTCTCGAGTTGTAAAAGGGGTGTTAGGCCACATTAGAATTGAATTTGTACCTGGAGATTGTATCGAGTATGCTCGGGGTGTCAGGTAACCACTCATCTTGTGAGTTGATACTCGAGTATACATTTGAATCTGTGCAGTGGAATCAGACAATATCTCGAGTGGATCGGGATATCCGTACCTTTTCCATTTGTGTTTTGAAAACCTGGGGATCCTCACGAGTTTCAATGTGGTAGTGGCCTTCTCGTACTGTGTGACTGGTACTTCCAGAATCCATTCCACCGAAAGCAGAGGAATCGACTCGAATCTGGAAATGAGGACTGGAAAACAGGTCACTTTGGCACTTGTGGCAGGAAACTCGGTGTTCCCCTCCATTGGGTCTGTGTATGTCGGTGTAATTATGAGTCTCATAAAGGTTGTTAAGTAACCTGTCGAGTTTCAAGCGGGAATGTGGGATTTCTCTTGAGAATCTGCACGGAAAAGTTCCTCATCTCTCTTTGAGGGCAGAATCTTGTGGTTTTTCTTGGGTCACGGCGGGAAGCTTGGGGTCGCTCTCGAGTTGCCACAGGGACCTCAGGCACTCGCTCGCGTTGCCTCAGGGAAGTCAGGTCCCGTTTTGTGTTGGAATGGGATCTTGGGAATTACTCTCCAGCCGTCAAATGGGAATCGGGCCTCATCCTGATTTGAGTCTGTAAATTGTGTGCTCCTCCCCGGTGGGGACGGCTATGTTAGGGAACTTTTTGAGACGCATAAAGGGTGTGAAGTACCCGTTCGAGTGTCAAGCGGGAATGTGGGATTTCTCTTGAGATTCTGCAACAGAAACTTCCTCATCTCGCATTGATGTTGGAACCCTGTCTTTTTTCTCGAGTTGCCGCGGGAAGCTTGGCGTTCCTCTCGAGTGGCGATGGAGACCTCAAGAACTAGCTTGTGTTGCTTCAGTGCAGTCAGTTCCCCTTTTGTGTTGGAGGGGAACTTCGGGATTACTCTCAAACCGTTAAATGGGAATAGGGCCACATCAAGTGTTGAGTCGGGTACAACTGACTGTTCTTCTCCAGTGGTGACAGGGATCTCGGGGTTTCTCTCAAAATTCTCGTGGGTAGTCAGGCCTTGACTCATCTTCAGACATGGAACCTTGCTTTCCTCTCGAGTTGTAAAAGGGGTGTTAGGCCACATTAGATTTGAATTTGTACCTGGAGATTGTATCGAGTATGCTTGGGGAGTCAGGTCACCACTCGTCTTGTGAGGTGATACTCGAGTATACTTTTGAATCTGTGCAGTGGAATCAGACAATATCTCGAGTGGGAAAGGACATCCGTACCTTTTCCATTTGTGTTTTGAAAACCGGGGGATCCTCATGAGTTAAAAACGGGTACCAGCCTCCTCGTACTGTGCGACCACAATGTCTGGATTCCATTCTAGAGAAAGCAGAGGAACTTACTCTCATCGGGAAAAGAAGACTGGAAAATGTTGCAGTTTGTCACTTGTGGCAGAAAACTCGGTGTTCCTCTCGATTGAGTCTGGGTATATCGATGTAATTTTTGAGTCGCATAAAGTATGTTAAGTCACCTGTGGAGTTTCAAGCGGGAATGTGGGATTTCTCTTGAGAATCTGCAAGGGAAATGTTCCTGATCTCGACTTGAGGGGAGAATCTTGTAGTTTTTCTCCAGTTGTGACGGGAAATTTGGGGTTCCTCTCGAGTTGCAACGGGGACCTCATGAACTCGCCTGCATTGTCCCAGGGAAGTTAGGTCTCCTTTGCAGTTGGAAGGGGATCCTCGGGATTCCTCTCGAGGGGCGGTAGTGGAATAGGGCAGCATCTAGTGTTGTTTACATACATTGTGTGCTCCTCTTCAATGTGGCCGGCTATGTCGTGAAACTTTTAAGGGCGCATAAACGGTGTCAAGTACCCTATCAGTTTCAAGTGGAAATTTGGGATTTCTCTTGAGACTCTGCAGTGGAATATTTTCTCATCTCGGACTGAGGGCATATTTTTGGGCTTTTTCACGTGTTGAGGCCAGAAGCTTGGTGTCCCTCTCGAGTTGCGGCAGGAAGCCTGGGGTTCCTTTCAAGTTGTGACGGGGACCTCAGGAACTATCTCTTCTTGCTTCAGGGCAGTCAGGCCCCCTTTTGTGTTGGAAGGGGAACGTCAGGATTACTCATGAACCGTTAAATGGGAATAGGTCCTCATCTCAAGTTGGCTCCTCTCCAGTGGGTTCGGCTATGTTAGGAAACTTCTTGAGTTGCATAAAAGTTGTCAAGTACCCGTTCGAGTTTCAAACGGGAATGTAGGATTTCTCCTGATATTCTGCAGCAGGAAAGTTCTCATCTCGAATTGATTATGGAACCTTGTCGATTCTCTCGAGTTGTGGAGGAAAGCTTGGGGTTCCTCTCGAGTTCTGACGGAGACCTCAGGAACTCACTCGCGTTGTCCCTGGGATATTTGGTTTCCTTTCCTGTTGGAAGGGGAACCTGGGGATTCCTCTCGAGGCAAGGTATAGGAATAGGGCCACATCAAGTATTGTGTACGTAAATTGTGTGCTCCTCTTCAATGTGGACGGATAAGATGGGGAAGTTTTTGGGTGGCATAAATGGTGTCAAGTACACATTTGAGTTTCAATCGGGAATGTGGGATTTCTCTTGAGACTCTGCAGCAGAAAATTTCCTCATCTCGCATTGAGGGGATAATTTTGTGGTGTTTCTCGAGTTGCGGCAGAAAGCTTGGTGTTTTGCTGCAGTTGCGACAGGGACCTAAGGACTCGCTCGTGTTGCCCCAGGGAAGTGAAATCTCCTATCATGTTGGAAGGGGATCCTAGGGATTCCTCTTGAGACTCAACATATTAATAGGGCGGCATCTAGCATTGAGTCGGTCAACTGTGTGTTCCTTGCCAGTGTCAACAAGGATGACAGGGTAGCTCTCAAAAGTCACCTGGGGAGTCAGACCTCATCTCGTGTTCAGACATGGAACTCAGCTTTCTTCTCGAGTTGTAAAAGGTGTTTTTGGCCACAGTCGACTTGAATTTCTACCTGGAGATTGTATCTAGAATGCTCGGGGAGTTAGGTTTCTACTCGTCTTGTGAGTTGACACTCGAGGATTCATTTGGATCTGTGCAGTGGAATCAGACAATATCTCTAGTGGGTGGGGACATCCGTACCTTTTCCAATTGTGCTTTGAAACCCAGGGGACCCTCCCAGAAATAAAAGGTGGTACTGGGATCCTCCTACCTTGTGATTGAACGTCCGGATTCCATTTCAGACAAAGCAGGGGAATAGAGTGTCATCTGGAATATACGACTGGAAAACGGGGCACTTTGTCAGTTTTGACAGGAAACTCGGTATTCCTCTCAATCGGGGCTGGGCGCTGCTGCTGCTAAGTCACTTCAGTCATGTCCTATACTGTGTGACCCCATAGATGGAAGCCCACCAGGCTCCCATGTCCCTGGGATTCTCCAGGGAAGAACACTGGAGTGGGTTGCTATGCTATGTTGGAGTAATTTTTGAATATCATAAAGGATGTTAAGTAACCTGTCTTGTTTCAAGCGGGAATGTGGGATTTCTCTTGAGAATCTGCAACGGAAATGTTCCTCATCTCCTCTTGAGGGCAGAATCTTGTGCTTTTCCTTGAATTGCGGCAGGAAGCTTGGGGTCCCTCTCGAGTTGCGACGGGGACCTCAGCATCTGGCTCGTATTGCTTCAGGGCAGTCAGTTCCCCTTTGGTGTTGGAAGGGGAACTTCGGGATTCCTCTCAACCCGTTAAATGGGAACAGGCCCTCATCTCAAGTTGAATCCGTAAATTATGTGCTCCTCTCTAGTAGGGACGGCTATGTTAGGGAACTTTTTGAGTTGCATAAAGGTTGTCAAGTACCCGTTCGAGTTTCAAGTGGGAATGTCGGATTTTTCTTGAGATTCTGCAGCAGAAAATTTCCTCATCTCGTTTCGATGAGTGAAACTTGTCGTTATTCTCGAGTTTTGGCGGAAATCTTGGGGTTCCTCTCGAGTTGCCATAGAGACCTCAGGAACTCACTCACGTTGTCCCAGGGAAGTTAGGTCTCCTTTCCTGTTGGAAGGGGAACTTGGGGTTTCCTCTCGAGGCGTGGTAGAGGAATAGGGCCGCGTGTAGTGTTGTGTACGTAAATTGTGTGCTCCTCTTCAAAGTGGATGTCTAAGATGGGAAATTTTTTGGGTCTCATAAGGGGTGTGATGTACCCGTTCAAGCTTCGAGCGGGAAAGTGGGATTTCTCTTGAGACTCTGCAGCAGAAATGTTCCTCTCTTTGAGGGGATAATTTTGTGGTGTTTCTCGAGTTGCGGCGGGAAGCTTGGTGTTCAGTTCGAGTTGCAACGGGGAACTCAGGAATTCGCTCGTGCTGCCCCAGGGAACTCTTGTCTCCTATCGTGTTGGATGGGAAACCTCCGGATTCCTCTCGAGGCACAGCAGAGGAATAAGGCCGCATCTAGCGTTGAGTCAGACAACTCTGTGTTCCTTGCCGGTGGCGACAGGAATCTGTGGGTTGCTCTCAAAATTCCCTTGGGGAGTCAGGCCTCGTCTCGGGTTCAGACATGGAACTCCACTATCTTCTCGAGTTGTAAAATTGGTGTTAGGCCACAATCGAGTTGAATTTGTACCTGGAGATTATGTCAAGAATGCTCGGGAATAAGTTGTTGACTTATCTTGTGAGTTGTTACCTGAGGATACATTTGAATCAGTGCAGTGGAATCAGACAATATCTCGAGTGGGTCGGGACATCGATACCTTTGCCAATTGTGCTTTGAATCCCCGGGGACACACCTGAGACTGAAGGTGGTACCGGCCTCCTCCTACTGTGTGACGGAACCTCCGGATTCCATTTCAGAAAACGCAGGGGAATCGACTGTCATCTGGAAAAGAGGACTGGAAAATGGGGCACTTTGTCAGTTGTGGCAAGTCACTCGGTGTTCTTCTCGATTGGGGCTGGGTATGTTGGTGTCATTTTTGAGTTGCATAAAGGATGTTAAATAATCCGTCGAGATTCTAGCGGGAATGTGGGATTTCTCTTGAGAATCTGTAACGGAAATATTCCTCATCTCGCACTGAGGGCAGAATCCTGTGGTTTTTCTCGAGTTGCGGTGGGAAGCTTGGGGTCCCTCTCGAGTTGCAACGGGTACCTCACGAACTCGCTCGAGTTGCTTCAGGGAATTCAGGTCCACTTTTTCTTTGGAAGGGGAACTTCGTGATTACTCTCGAGCCCTTAAATGAGAACAGAGCCTCATCTCCAGTTGAGTCCGTAAATTGTGTGCTCTACTCCATTGGTACGGCTATGTTAGGGAAGTTTTTGATTCGTCTAAAGGGTGGCAAGTACCCGTTCAGGTTTCAAGTGGCAATGTGGTATTTCTCTTGAGATTCTGCTGCAGAAAATTTCCTAATCTCGCATGATGGGGGAATCTTGTCAATTTTTTAGAGTTGCGGCGGGAACCTTGGGGTTCCACTCGAGTTGTGACGTGGAACTCAGGACCTCGCTCGTGTTACCCCAGGGATGTCAGGTCTCCTATCGTGTTGGAAGGGGAAACTCGTGATTCCTCTCAAGGTGCAGCAGAGGAATAGGGCCACATCTAGTGGTGAATCGGTCAACTCTGTGTTCCTCTCCATTGGAGACAGGGATCTCGGGCTTGCTCTCAAAATTCACCAGGGGAGTCAGGTCTCGTCTCGTGTTCAGACATGGAACTCGCTTTCTTCTCGAGTTATAAAAGGGGTGTTAGGCCACAGTCGAGTTGAATTTGTACCTGGAGATTGTGTTGAGTATGCTCGGGGAGTCAGGTCTCCTCTCGTCTTGTAAGCTGATACTCGAGGATACATTTGAATCTGTGCAGTGGAATAAGACAATATCTGGAGCGGGTGGGGACATCCGTACCTTTTTCATTTGTGTTTTGAAACCCCGGGGTTCTTCCAGAGGTTCAAGGTGGTACCAGCCTCCTTGTACTATGCAACCGGGACGTCAGGATTCCTTTCCAGAGAAAGCAGGGTAATCGACTGTCATCTGCAAAAAAGGACTGAAAAACGGAGTACTTTGTCACTTGTGGCAGGATATCGGTGTTTCTCTCGATTGGGGCTAGGTATGTCGGTGCAAATTTTGAGTCGCATAAAGGATGTGAAGTAACTTGTCGAGTTTCAAGAGGGAATGTGGGGTTTACTTTAGAAGCTGCAGCGGAAATGTTCCTCATCTCGCCTTGAGGGTAGAATCCTGTGGTTTTTCTCGAGTTGCGGTGGGAAGCTTGGGGTCCCTCTCGAGTTTTGATGGGGACCTCAGGAACTCGCTCGAGTTCCTTCAGGGAATTCAGGTCCCGTTTTGTGTTGGAAGGGGAAATTCGGGATTACTCTCGAGCCGTTAAATGGGAATAGGGCCGCATGTCAGGTTGATTCCCTATATTGTGTGCTCCTCTCCACTGCGGAGGGCTATGTCAGGGAACCTTTTGAGTCTCATAAAGGGTGGCAAGTACCCCTTCGAGTTTTACGGAGGAATGTGGGATTTCTCTTGTTACTCTGCAGTAGAAAATTTCCTCATCTCACATTGATGGGGGAATCTTGTGGATTTTCTCAAGTTACGGCGAGATCCTTGGGATTCCGCTCAAGGTGCAACAGGGACCTCAAGAAGTCGCTCGTGTTGTCCCAAAGAAGTCCGGTCTCCTTTCTTGTTGCAAGGGGAACCTCGGGATTCCTCTCGAGGCGCAGTAGAAGAATAGGGCTGCATCTAGTGATGTGTATGTAAACTGTGTGTTCCTCTTCAATGTGGACCGATATTGGGGAAGTTTTTGGTCACATAAAATGTGTCAAGTACCCGTTCGAGTTTCAAGTGGGAATGTGGGATTTCTCTTGACACTCTGCAGCGGAAAAGTTCCTCATCTCACATTGAGGGGAGAATCCTGTGGTTTTTCTCGAGTTGCGGCGGGAATTTGGGTTTCTTCTCGACTTGTGATGATACCTCAAGAAATCGCTCGTGTTGCCCCAGGGAAGTCAGGTCTCATATCATGTTGGAAGGGTAACCTCTGGATTTCTCTCGAGACACAGAAGAGGAATAGGGCCGCATCTTGCGTTGCATCGTTCAATTGTGCCTTCCTCTCCAGTGGAGACAGGGACCTCGAGGTTGCTCTCCAAATTCACAAGGGGAGTCAGGCCTCGTCCCGTGTTCAGACATGGAACTCCGCTTTCTTCTCGAATTGTAAAAGGGGTGTTAGGCCACAGTCGAGTTGAATTTGTACCTGGAGATTGTATTGAGAATGTTCGGAGAGTCAGCTCACCACCTGTATTGTGAGTTGATACTCGAGGATACATTTGAATCTGTGCAGTGGAATCAGACAATATCTCGAGTGGGTGGGGACATCCGTACCTTTTCGAATTGTGTTTTGAAACCCTGGGGATCCTCCCGAGTTTCAAGATGGTACAGGCCTCCTCGTACTGTGCGACCAGAAAGTCCGGATTCCATACCAGAGGAATCGCCTGTCACCTGGAAAAGAGAAATGGAAAACAGGACACTATGTCATTTGTGGCAGGAATCTCAGTGTTCCTCTCGATTTTCGCTGGGTAATACTTTGTAGTTTTTGAGTTGCATAAAGGATGTTAATAAATTGATGAGTGTCAAGCGGGAATGTGGGATTTCTCTTCAGAATCTGCAGTGGAAATATTCCTCAACTCGCCTTGAGGGCAGAGTCCTGTGGTTTTTCCCTAGCTGTGGCGGGAAGCTTGGTGTTCTTCTCGACTTGCAATGGGGCCCTTAGGAACTCGGTTGTGTTGCCTCAGGGAATTCAGGTCTCCTCTCGTATTGAAAGGGGTCCTCGGGATTTCTATCGAGGCGCAGCAGAGGAACAGGGCCACATGTAGCATTGAGTCAGTCAACTGTGTGTTCCTCTCCAGTGGCAACAGGGATAGCAGGGTTGCTATGAAGGTTCTACTGAGGAGTCAGGCTTCGTCTAGATTGGAGGCATGGAATTGTGCTTTCCCTTCGAGGTGTAAAAGGGCAATCAGTTCTCTTGTAGTGATAAGGCTGTTCATTAAGGCTTTTTCTATAGGCTCAGCAAGGTTGTCAGGTTTCCCATCATGTTGTGAGGGGAGAGTCGGTGTTCCATTGGAGCTTTGCTAGATCATCAGGACCTACCTCGAGTGGAGGGGGAACTCAGAGTCCATTATCCTTGCAGCAGGATCTGCGGAAGTGCATTTGAGTTGAAATAGGAGATAGACGCCACCTCTTGTGGTTGGAGAGGATGAAAAGATTCCTCTAGAGTAGAAGCAGGGTTTGAATGCTCATATCGTGAGGAGGTGGGGAATACGGATCTCTTCGAAAGCTGTGGACTGAAACTCGGGGTTTCTCTCGATTGAAGTTGGGTATTCATGGAGCCCATTGAATTGTAAATAGGGATTCAAGCCTCCTATGCTATCTTGAGAGAGAACTCGGGATTCCTCTCCAGGTGCTACAGGAAAAAATGGGCCTCATGTGACGTTGCCTGGAGTTTCTCGTGGTTTTTGGCGAGATGCGGAGGGAACTTTGGCTTTCCTTTTGAGATACGATGGGAAACTCAGGGAGACACTCGTGTTGCTTCAGTGAAGTCAAGTTGCGAGGGGAAGGTCGTGTTTGCTCTCGAGTCAATGCAGAAGAATCGGGCTTCATTTGCATTGAAAGGGTTAATGCCAAAGTGTTTCTCGAGTTGGGGCAGGAAACTTTCGGATCCCTCGATTTGCAAAAGGGGCCTCAAGGAGCCTCTCAATGTGTCTCTGGGAAGTCTGGAATCCTTTTAGGTGTGGGGAGGCTTTGGGATGCCTTTCGAGTCAGTGAAGGGGAATAGGGTCTCATCTGGTTTTGACGCGCTAAACACAGGGTGCTTCTCCATTTCTGACATGGATGTCAGTTTTCCTATGAAGATTCAACAGGGGAGTCATGCCACGTCTCTTGTTGAGGCATGGAACTCCGCTATCTTTTCGAGTAGTCAAAGGGGTGTGAGGCCTCCTGTCGAGTTGAATTTCTGTCCTGGGGCTTTTTCTCCATGATGCACCTGGGAAGTCAAGCCTCCGTTCGTGGTGTTAGTTGATACCAGGAATTCTCTTTGAATCAGTACAGTGGAATCAGTCCTCATGTCGAGCAGATGGGGAAATCGGTGTCTTTTTGAATTGTGGCACGACTCCCCCAGGTCCTCTCGAGTTTCAAGGGGTCATCGGACTCCTCTTCAGATTCAACGGGAACATCAGGATTAATTTCCAGACGAAGCAGGGGAATCGATGCTCACCTCGAGATGACGAGTGGAAAACGTGTCTCTTTTTGAGCTCTGGCAGGAAACTCGCTGCTCCTCTCGAGTTTGGTGGGGTATCTCGTGGAACTTCTTCAGTTGCCTATAAGGTGCCGAGAATCCTTTCGAGTTTGAAAAGAGAATGTGGGATTTCTCTTAAGACTCTGCAGCGGAAAGGGGCGTCCTGTCTCGTGGAGTGGAGAATTTCATGGTTTTTCTCGTGTTGCGGCTTAAAGCTTAGAGGTCTTCTTGAGTTACGACGGGAACCACTGGGACTTGCTCATTTAGCCTCAGGGAAGTCAGGTCTCCTTTTGTGTGGAAAGTGGAACCTCAGGATTCCTTTCGAGTCGCTGCAGGGCATGAGGGCCACATTTAGCCTTGAGTGGGTAAACTCAGTGTTTCTCTCCAGTGGTACCTGGATCTTGGGGTTGCTATGAAGATTCCACTGGGGACTCAGGCCTAGTATTTGTTGAGGAGGGAACTCTGCTTTCCACCCGAGTTGTTAAAGGATTGTCAGGCCTGATACCTGTTTAAGCAGGGAAGACGGGAGGCTTTTTCGAGAGGCTCAGAGGGGGATTCATGCCTCCGATCATGTTGGGAGGTGATACTCCATGTTCCAGTGGAGCTGCTGAAAACACAACAGGACTCATCTCTAGTTGAGTGTGAACTCGGAGTCCTGTGACCTTGCTGCAGTATCTAAGGGGTTGCCCTTGAGTGTCAATATGTGTGACAGGACTCGTGAAGTGGTGTGAGGGGAAGTTGGGATTCCTCTTCAGTTGAAAGTGGAATGGCCCATTTTTTTTCAGCTGAGGTGTGATCACGGGCCTTCTCTTAAACTGTGGCGGGGAAATTCGGTTTTCTTCTCTCATTGGGATGTGTATCTCTGGGCAACCCTTAAGTTGCATTAAGGAATTCAAGCCTTATATCGAATTTGGAGAAGGAACTCGGGAGTTCTGTCTATGTGCTGCAGGACAAAAGGGACTCATCTCGCATAGAAGGAGAAATCTCGAGGTTTTTCTCGAGTTTCTGTGGGAAGTGTGCTGATCCACTCGAGTAAGGACGGGAATATCACGGAGCCTCCGGTGTGGTCTCTGGGAAGTCAGAACGTCTTTCCATTTGCACTGGAACCTCGGGATTCCTTTGAAGTCGCTGCAGTGAAATAGGTCTGCATCTAGATTCGAGTCCCTTTTACTCAGAGTTCCTCTCCAGTAGCAACAGAGTTCTCGGGTTGGCTCTCAGAATTCACCTGGGGAGTCTGGTCTCCACTCATCTTGTGATTTGATACTCGAGGGTACATTAGAATCTGGCCGTGGAATCAGACAATATCTCGAGTGGGTGGGGACATCGGCACCTTTTGCAATTGTGTTTTGAAACCCAGGGAATCCTCCAGGGTTTCAAGGTGGTACTGAACTCCTCGTTCTGTGCGACGGGAACGTCCTGATTTCATTCCATAGAAAGCAGGGAAATCGATTGTCATATGGAAAAGATGGCTGGTAAACGGGGGACATTGTCAGTTGTGGCAGGAAACTCTGTGTTCCTCTCCTTTGGGACTCTGTATATTGGTGTAGTTTTTGAATTGCATATAAGATGCTAATTAACCTGTCGAGTTTCAAACCAGAATATGGGATTTTTCTTGAGAATCTGCAATGGAAATGGTCCTCATCTCGCCTCGAGGGCAGAATCTTGTGGTTTATCTCGAGTTGAGGCGGAAAGGTTTGGGTCCCTCTCGAGTTGCGACGGGACATCAGGAATACGCTCATGTTGCTTCAGGGAAGTGAGGTCACTTTTCATGTTGGAAGGGGAACTTCGGGATTACTCTCTAGGCGTGGAATTGGAATAAGGGCTCATCTAGAGTTGAGTTCGTAAATTGTGTTCTCCTCTCCAGTGGGCACCACTATGTCAATGAACTTTTTGGCTCGCAATTAGGGTGTCAAGTACCCGTTTGAGTTTTAAGCAGGAATGTGAGAATTCTCTTGAGACTCTGCAGCTGAAACGTTCCTCATCTCGCCTTGATGGGGGAATCTTGTGGTTTTTCTCGAGTTGCAGTGGGAGCTTTGGGTTCTTTGGAGTTGCGACTGAGACCTCAGGAAATCTCTGGTGTTGTCCCTGGGAAGTCAGGTCTCCTTTCGTATTGGAAGCAGAACTTCGGGCTTCCTCTCAAAGCGCCGCAGAAGAATAGGCCAGCTTCTAGCTTTGTGTACCTAAACTGTGTGCTCCTCTTCAGTGGGGATGGCTATGTCGGGTAATATTTGAGTCACATCAAGGATGTCAAGTACCCATTCGAATTTCAAGCAGGAATGTATGATTTCTCTTAAGAGGCTGCAGCGGAAAATTCCTCATCTCCCATTGAGGGGAGAATCTTGTGGTTTTTCTCGAGTTGCAGCGGGAAGCTTGGGGTTCTTCTAGACTTGCGAACTTTAGCAACTCGTTCATGTTGCCTCAGGGAATTTAGGTCTCCTCTCGTGTTGAAAGGGGAACCTCGGATTTTGCTCGAGGCACAGCAGAGGAATAGGTCCACATCTAGCGTTGAGTCATTCAACTGTGTGTTCCTCTCCACTGGTGACAGGGATCGCGGGGTTGCCTGAAGGTTCTACTGGGGAGTCAGGCTTCGTCTCAATTAGAAGCATGGAACTTTGCTTTCCCTTCGAGTTGTAAAAGGGCAATCAGTCCTCTTGTCGTTATGAGACTGTTCATTAAGGCTTTTTCTGTAAGCGCAGCATGGGTGTCAGATTTCCCATCATGTTGTGAGGGGATAGTCGGTGTTCCATTGGAGCTTTGCTAGATCATCTGGACCTACGTCGAGGGGAGGGGGAACTCAGAGTCCATTATCCTTGCAGCAGGATCCGCGAGAGTGCACTCGAGTTTCAATAGGAGATTGCGGCCAGCTCTTGTCGTGTGAGAGGATGAAAGAATTCCTCTAGTGTTGAAGCAGAGTTTGAATGCTCATATCGTGCGGAGGTGGGTAATCCGGATCTCTTCTAGAGCTGTGGACGGAAACTCGGGATTTCTTTCGATTGAAGATTTGTATTCAGGGAGCCCCTTGAATTGTAAATAGGGATTCAAGCCTCCTATGTTAACTTGAGAGAGAACTTGGGATTGCTCTCCAGGTGCCGCAGGAAAAATGGGCCTCATGTGACGTTACCTGTGGTTTCTGGTGGTTTTTAGCGAGCTGTGGAGGGAAGTTTGGCTTTCCTTTCGAGATACGGCGGGAAACTCAGGGAGACACTCGTGTTGCCTCAGGGAAGTCAAGTTGTGAAGGGAAGGTCGTGATTGCTCTCGAGTCAATGCATTGGAATCGGGCTTCAATTAGCATTGAAAAGGTTAATGCCAAAGTGTTTCTCGAGATAGGCAGGAAACTTTCGGATCCCTCGACTTGCAAAAGTGGCGTCATGGAGCCTCTCAAGGTGTCTCTGGGAAGTCCACTGGGGAGTCAGGCCTAGTCCTTGTTGAGGAGGGAACTCTGCTTTCCCCCCGAGTTGTAAAAGGATTGTCTTTTCTGCTATCTGTTTTAGCGGGATGTTGGGCTTTTTCCAAGAGGCTCAGCGGGGGATTCATGCCTCTGCTCATGTTCGGAAGTGATACTCCGTGTTCCACTGGAGCTGCTGCAAACACAGCATGACTCATCCCTAGTTGAGTGTGAAATCGGAGTCCTGTGACCTTGCTGCAGTATCTACGGGGTTGCCCTTGAGTGTCAATATGTGTGACAGGACTCGTGAAGTGGTGCGAGGCGAAGTTGGGATTGCTCTTCAGTTGAAAGTGGAATGGCCCATTTTCTTCAGCTGAGGTGTGATCACGGGCCTTCTCTTAAACTTTGAAGGGGAAATTCGGTTTTCTTCTCTCATTGGGATGTGTATCTCTGGGAGACACTTAAGTTGCATCAAGGAATTGAAGCCTCATATTGAATTTTGAGAAGGAACTCCAGACTTCTTTCTATGTGCTGTAGGGGAAAAAATGGCCTTATCTTGCTTTGAAAGAGGAATCTCTAGGTTTTTCTCGAGTTGCTGGTGGAAGTGTGCTGATCGTCTCGAGTAACGACGGGAATATCACGACGCCGCTGGTGTGGTCTCTGGGAAGTCAGAACGCCTTTCCATTTCCAAGGGGAACCTAGGGATTCCTTTGGAGTCGCTGCAGAGAAACAGGTCTGCATCTAGACTGGAGTCCATTTAACTCAGGATTCCTCTCCAGTAGCAACAGAGTTCTCAGGGTGGCTCTCAAAATTCACCTGGGGAGTCAGGCTTCGTCTCGTCTTCAGACATGGAACTCGGCTTTCTTCTCCAGTTGAAAAGGGTGTTAGGCCACAGTCGAGTTGAATTTGCACCTGGACATTGTATTGAGAATGTTTGGGGAGTCAGGTCTCCACCCGTCTTGTGAGTTGATACGCGAGGATATATTTGAATCTGTGCAGTGGAATAAGACAATATCTCGAGTGTGTGGCAACATCTGTACCTTTCCCAATTGTGTTTTGAAACCCCGGGGATCCTCCCAGGTTTCAAGGAGGTCCGAGACTCCTCGTACTGTGCGATGGGAACATCTGCATTCCATTCTAGACAAAGCAGGGGAATCGATTGTCATCTGGAAAAGAGGACTGTTAAATGAGGCACTTTATCAGTTGTGGCAGGAAATGCGGTGTTCCTCTCAGTTGGGACTGGGTATGTTGATGTAATTTTTGAGATGTATATAGGATGTTAATTAACCTGTCAAGTTTCAGACCGGAATGTGGGGTTTTTCTTGAGAATCTGCAATGGAAACGGTCCACATCTCGCCTTGTGGGCAGAATCTTGTGGTTTTTCTCGAGTTGCGGCAGGAAGGTTCGGGTCCCTCTCTAGTTGGGACGGGACATCAGGATCTCGCTCGTGTTCCTTCAGGGAAGTCAGGTCTCTTTTCGTGTTGGAAGGGGAACTTCGGGATTACTCTCGAGGCGTGGAATTGGAATAAGAGCTCATCTAGAGTTGAGTCCGTAAATTGTGTTCTCCTCTCCAGGGACCAGCGTATCGCGTCTGTGCCACCAGGGCCAGCGTCTCCTCCGTCTGCGCCACTGGGGCTAATGTCTCTCGCAACCGACCACGCATTGAAGTGTGGCCGTGAGGAGCTACCCCACGCCTGAGGCCAGGGCCGGCGGCCAAGAGGAGTTACCCCACGTCCAATAGGCAGAGGCTTCGCGGGTGCAGGTGGGCTGAGAGGAGCTACTCCACATTCAAGGTCAGGAGGGGTGGCCTTGAGAGATACCCCTCATCCAAGGTAAGGTGCAGCGGCTGCGCTCCCATGGAGCAGGAGTGAAGAGATATCCCACCCCCAAGGTAAGAGAAAACCAAATAAGATGGTAGGTATTGTGAGGGGTTATTAGAGGGCAGACACACTGAAATCATAATCACAGGAAACTAGTCGATCTGATCACATGGACCACAGCCGAATGTGGTCCACTGGAGAAAGGAATGGCAGGCCACTTCAGTATACTTGCCTTGAGAACCCCATGAACAGTATCAAAGGGCAAAATGATAGGATACTGAATGAGGAATTTCCGAGGTCAGTAGGTGCCCAGTATGCTACTGGAGATCAGTGGAGAAATAACTCTAGAAGGAATGAAGGGATGGAGCAAAAGCAAAACCAATACCCAGTTGTGGATGTGACTGGTGATAGAAGCAAGGTCCGGTTCTGTAAAGAGCAATAGTGCATAGGAACCTGGAATGTTAGGTCCATGAGTCAAGGCAAATTGGAAGTGGTAAAACAGGAGATGGCAAGAGTGAACATAGGCATTCTATGAATCAGTGAATTAAAATGGACTGGAATGGGTGAATTTAACTCAGATGACCATTATATCTACTACTCTGTGCAGGAATCCCTTAGAAGAAATGGAGTAGACATCATGGTCAACAAAAGAGTCCGAAATACAGTACTTGGATGCAATCTTAAAAACGAAAGAATGATTTCTGTTCATTTCCAAGGCAAACCATTCAATATTACAGTAATCCAGGCCTATGCCCCAACCAGTAATGCTGAAGAAGCCGAAGTTGAACGGTTCTATGAAGACCTACAAGACCTTTTAGAACTAACACCCAAAAAAGATGTCCATTTCATTATAGGGGACTGGAATGCAAAAGTAGGAAGTAAAGAAACACCTGTAGTAACAAGCAAATTTGGCCTTGGAGCAAGAAATGAAGCAGGACAAAGGCTAATAGAGTTTTGTTAAGAGAATGCACTAGTCATAGCAAACACCTTCTTCCCAACAACACAAGAGAAGACTCTACACATGGACATCACCAGATGGTCAACACCGAAATCAGATTGATTATATTCTTTGCAGCCAAAGATGGAGGAGCTCTATACAGTCAGCAAATAAATAGACCAGGTGCTGACTGTGGCTCAGATCATGAACTCCTTATTACCAAATTCAGACTTAAATTGAAGAAAGTAGGGAAAACCACTAGACCATTCAGATATGACCTAAATAAAATCCCTTATGATTATACAGTTGAAGTGAGAAATAGATTTAAGGGACTAGATCTGATAGATAGAGTGCCTGATGAATTCTGGGCAGAGGTTTGTGACATTGTACAGGAGAGAGGGACCAAGACCTTCCCCATAGAAAATAAATGCAAAATAATCAAAATGGCTGTCTGGGAAACCTTAAAAATAGTTGTGTAAAGAAGAGAAGCGAAAAGCAAAGGAGGAAAGGAAAGATATAGGCATCTGACTGCAGAGTTCCAAACAATAACAAGGAGAGATAAGAAAGCCTTCCTCAGTGATCAATGCAAACAAATAGAGGAAAACAACAAAAAAGGAAAAACAAGAGATCTCTTCAAGAAAATTTGAGATTCCAAGGGAACATTTCATGCAAAGATGGGCTCGATAAAGGACAGAAATTGTATGGACTTAACAGAAGTGGAAGATATTAAGAAGAGGTGGCAAGAATACACAGAAGAACTGTACAAAAAAGGTCTTCAAGACCAAGATAGTCACGATAATGTGATCACTGACCTAGAGCCAGACCTCTTGGAATCTGAAGTCGCGTGGGCCTTAGAAAGCATCCCTAAGGACAAAGTTGGTGGAGGTAATGGAATTCCAGTTGAGAAATTTCAAGTCTTGAAAGATGATGCTGTGAAAGTGCTGCACTCAATATGCCAGCAAATTTGGAAAACTCAGCAGTGGCCACAGGACTGGTAAAGGTCAGTCTTCATTCCAATCCCAAAGAAAGGCAATGCCAAAGATTGCTCAAACTACCACACAATTGCACTCATCCCACACACTAGTAAAGTCATGCTCAAAATTCTCCAAAGCAGGCTTCAGTCATAGGTGAACAGTGAACTTCCAAATGTTCAATCTGGTTTTAGAAAAGGCAGAGGCACCAGAGATCAAATTGCCAACATCCACTGGATCATGGAGAAAGCAAGAGAGTTCCAGAAAAACATCTATTTCTGCTTCATCTACTATGACAAAGCCTTTGACTGTGTGGATCACAATAAACTGTGGAAAATTCTGAAACAGATGGGAATACCAGAACACCTGACCTGCCTCTTAAGAAACCTGCATGCAGGTCAGGAAGCAACAGTCAGAACTGTACATGGATCAACAGACTGGTTCCAAATCGGAAAAAGAGTACGTCAAGGCTGTATATTGTCACCTCGCTTATTTAACTTTTATGCAGAGTATATCATGAGGAACGCTGGGCTGGAAGAAGCACAAGCTGGAATAAAGATTGCTGGGAGAAATATCAATAACCTCAGATATGCAGATGACACTACCCTTATGGCAGAAAGTGAAGAGGAACTCAAAAGCCTCTTGATGAAAGTGAAAGAGGAGAGTGAAAATGTTGGCTTGAAGCTCAACATTCAGAAAATAAATATCATGGCATCTGGTCCCATCACTTCATGGCAAATAGATGCAAAAACTGTGGAAATCGTGTCAGACTTTATTTTTATGGGCTCCAAAATCGCTGCATATGTTGATTGCAGGCATGAAATTAAAAGATGCTTACTCCTTGGAAGGAAAGTTATGACCAACCTTGATAGTATATCAAAAAGCAGAGACATTACTTTGCCAACAAAGGTCCGTCTAGTCAAGGCTATGGTTTTTCCCGTGGTCATGTATGGATGTGAGAGTTGGACTGTGAAGAAAGCTGATCGCTGAAGAATTGATGCTTTTGAACTGTCGTGTTGGAGAAGACTCTTGAGAGTCCCTTGCACTACAAGGAGATCCAACCAGTCCATTCTAAAGGAGATCAATCCTGGATGTTCATTGGAAGGACTGATGCTAAGCTGAAACTGCAATATTTTGGCCACCTCATGCGACGAGTTGACTCACTGGATATGACTCTGATCCTAGGAAAGGTTTGGGGGGGGAGGAGAAGTGGACGACAGAGAATGAGAGGCTGGATGGCATCACCGACTCTGTGGACATAAGTTTGAGTGAACTCCGGGAATTGGTGATGGACAGGGAGGCCCGGCATGCTGTGATTCAAGGTGTTGCGGAGAGTCGGACACGACTGATCGACTGAACGGAACTGTTGTCAATGAAATTTTTAGTCGCATAAAGGTTGTCAAGTACCTGTTTGAATTTCAAGCAGGAATGTGGGATTTCTCTTGAGACTCTGCAGCAGAAAAGTTCCTCATCTCGCATTGATAGGGGAATCTTGTGGTTTTTCTTGAGTTTCCACGGGAGCTTGGGGTTACTCTCGAGTTGCTAGTGGGACCTCAGGAAATCCCTCGTCTTGTCCCTGGGAAGTCAAGTCTCCTTTCGTGTTGGAGGGGCAACCTCGGGATTCCTCTCGAGGCACCGCAGGGAAATAGGGCCCCATCTAGCGTTGTGTATGTAAACTGTGTGCTCCTTTTCAGTGGGGACGGATATGTCAGGTAATTTTGGAGTTATATAAAGGGTGTCAAGTACCCCTTCCAATTACAAGCGGGAATGTGGGATTTCTCTTGAGACTCTGCAGCGAAAATTTTCTGCATCTCCCATTGAGGGGAGAATCTGGTGGTTTTTCTCGAGTTGTGGTGGGAAACTTGGGGTTCTTCTCGACTTGCCCCAGGGACTTTAAGAACGCACTCCTGTTGCCCCAGGGGAAACAGGTGTCCTCTCGTGTTGAAAGGGGAAACTCGGGATTTCTCTAGAGGCACAGCAGAGGAATAGGTCCACATCTAGCATTGAATCAGTCAACTGTGTGTTCCTCTCCAGTGGCGACAGGGACCTCGGATTTGCTATGAAGGTTCTACTGGGGAGTCAGGCTTCGTCTCGATTGGAGGTATGGAATTGTGCTTTCTCTTTGAGTCGTAAATGGCAATCAGTCCTTATCATGATAAGGCTGTTCATTAGGGCTTTTTATATAGGCTCAGCATGGGTGTCAGGTTTCCCATCATGTTGTGAGGGGATAGTCAGTGTTCCATTGGAGCTTTGCTAGATCATCAGGACTAACCTCAAGTGGAGGGGAACTCAGAGTCCATTATCCTTGCAGCAGGATCTGCGGGAGTGCCCTCGAGTTTCAATAGGAGATAGAGGCCACCTCTTTTGGTGGGAGAGGATGAAAGAATTCCTCGAGAATTGAAGCAGGGTTTGATCGCTCATATCGTGAGGAGGTGGGGAATACGGATCTCTTCTAGAGCTGTGGACGGAAACTCGGGGTTTCTCTCGGTTGAAGATGGGTATTCAGGGAGCCCATTGAATTGTAAATAGGGATTCAAGCCTCCTATGTTATCTTGAGAGAGAACACGGGATTGCTCTCCAGGCGCTGCAGGAAAAAATGGGCCTCATGTGATGTTGCCTGGGGTTTCTCGTGGTTTTTGGCGAGCTGCAGAGGGAAGTTAGGTTTTCCTTTCGAGATACGATGGGAAACTCGGGGAGACACTCGTGTTCCCTCAGGGAAGTCACGTTGTGAGGGGAAAGTCGTGATTGCTCTCAAGTCAATGCAGAGAAATCGGGCTTCAATTAGCATTGAAATGGGTAATGCTAAAGTTTTTCTCGAGTTGGTGCTCGAAACTTTCTGATCCCTCGAGCTGCAAAAGGGGCCTCATGGAGCCTCTCAAGTTGTCACTGTGATGTCCGGAATCCTTTTGAGGTGTGTGTAGACTTTGGGTTGCCTTTGGAATCATTGCAGTGGAATAGTTTCTGATCTGGAGTAGAGGCGCTAACCTCCATGTGCCTTTCCATTTCTGACATGGATCTCAGTCTTCCTATGAGTTTCAACAGGGGAGTCAGGTCACGTCTCTTATTGAGGCATGGAACTCCACTAACTTTTCAAATTGTCAAAGGCGTGGGAGGCCTCCTGTCGAGTTTAATTTCTGTCCTGGGGCTTTTTCTCCATGATGCACCAGGGAAGTCAGGCCTCTGTTCGTGGTGTTAGTTGATCCCGGGAATTCTCTTTAAATCTGTACAGTGGAATCAGTCCTCATGTCGAGCGGATGGGGAAATCGGTGTCTTTTTGGATTTTGGCATGACTCCCCGGCGTCTTCTCGAGTTGAAATGGAAAATCGGCCTCGTCTTCAGATTCGACGGGGATATCGGAGTTAATTTCCGGACGAAGCAGGGGAATCGATCCTCAACTCCAGATGGCGAGTGGAAAATGGGTCTTTTTTTGAGCTCTGGCAGGAACCTCGCTGCTCGTCTCGAGTTTGTCCTGGTATCTCGTGGAACTTCTTCAGTTGTGTATAGGGTGCCGAGAATCCTTTCGAGTTTGAAGAGGGAATGTGCGATTTCTGTAAAGACGCTGCAGTGGAAAGGGACGTCCTGTTGCATCGAGTGGATAATTTAATGGTTTTTCTCGAGTTGCGGCTTGAAGCTTGGAGGTCTTCTCGAGTTACAACGGGAACCACCTGGACTCGCTCGTTTTGCCTCAGGGAAGCCTGGTCTCCTTTTGTGTTGAAAGTGGAACCTTGGGAATCCTTTCGAGTCACTGCAGGGCATGAGGGCCAGAGTTAGACTTGAGTGTGTAAACTCAGTGTTCCTCTCCAGTGGGCACAACGATCTTGGGGTGGCTATGAAGGTTCCACTGTGTAGTCAGGCCTAGTCTTTGTTGAGGAGGGAACTCTGCTTTCTCCCCGAGTTGTAAAAGGATTGTCAGGTCTGCTATCAATTTTAGCGGGAAATTTGGGCTTTTTAAATAGGCTCAGCAGGAGTTTCATGCCTCCGATCATGTTGGGAGGTGGTACTCCGTGTTCCACTAGAGCTGCTACAAACACAACACGACTCATCTCTAGTTGAGTGTGAACTTGGAGTCCTGTGACCTTGCTGTAGTATCTACGGGATTGCCCTTGAGTATCACAGATGTGACACGACTCATAAAGTGGTGCGAGGGGAAGTTGGGATTCCTCTTCAGTTGAAAGTGGAATGCCACATTTTCTTCAGTTGAGGTGTGATCATGGGCCTTTTCTTAAACAGTGTCGGGGAAATTCGGTTTCCTTCTCTCATTGGAACACGTATCGCTGGGTGACCCTTAAGTTGCATCAAGGAATTCAAGCCTCATTTCGAAACTGGAGAAGGAACTCGGGACCTCTGTCTATGTGCTGCAGGAAAAAAAGGGCCTCTTCTTGCTTTGAAATAGGAATTTCAGGGTTTTTCTTGAGTTGCTGTGGGAAGTGTGCTGATCCACTCGAGTAATGACGGGAATATCAAGGAGCCTCCCGTGTGGTCTCTAGGAAGTCAGAACGCCTTTCCATTTGCAAGGGGAATCTCGGAAAACCTTTGGAGTCGTTGCAGAGAAATAGCTCTTCATCTAGATTTGAGGCCGTTTAACTCAGGATTCGTCTCCAGTAGCAACAAAGTTCTCGGGGTTGCTCTCAGAATTCAACTGGGAAGTCAGGCCTCATCTCTTCTTCAGACATGGAACTCCGCTTTCTTCTCGAGTTGAAAAAGGGGTGTTAGGCCACAATCGAGTTGAATTTGGACCTGGAGATTGTCTTGAGAATACTCTGGGAGTCAGGTCTCCACTGGTTTTGTGAGTAGATACTCGAGGATACATTTGAATCTGTGCAGTGGAATCAGACAATATCTCCAGTGGTTGGGGACATCGGTACCTTTTCCATTGTGTTTTGAAAACCAGGGGATCTTCCCGGGTTTCAAGGTGGCACATTGTCAGTTGTGGCAGGAAATACGATGTTCCTCTCTGCTGGGACTCGGTATGTCAGTGTAATATTTGAATTGCATAAAGGATGTTAATTAACCTGTCAAGTTTCAAATCGGAATGTGGGTTTTTCATGAGAATCTGCAATGGAAATGGTCCTCATCTGGCCTTGAGGGCAGAATCTTGTGGTTTTTCTCTAGTTGCGGCGGGAAGGTTCGGGTCTCTCTCGACATATGACAGGATATCAGGATCTCGCTCGTGTTCCTTCAGTGAAGTCAGGTCCCTTTTCTTGTTGGAAGGGGAACTTCGGGATTACTCTCGAGGCGTGGAATTGGAATGATGGCTCATCTACAGTTGATTCTGTAAATTGTGTTCTCCTCTCCATTGGGGATGGCTATGTCAATGAACTTTTTGAGTCGCATAAAGGGTGTAAAGTACCCGTTCGAATTTCAAGCAGGAATGTGGGATTTCTCTTGAGACTCTGCAGCAGAAAAGTACCTCATCTCGCATTTTGGGGGAATCTTGTGGTTTTTCTCAAGTTGCAGCAGGAGTTTGGGTTCCTCTCGTGTTGCCATTGGTACCTCAAGTACTCTCTCGTCTTCTCTCAGGGAAGTCAGGTCTCTTTTCATGTTGGAAGGGGAACCTCGGGATTCTTCTCGAGGCTCCGCAGAGTAATAGGGTGGCATCTAACACTGGGTACCTAAACTGTGTGCTCCTCTTCTGTGAGGACAGATATGTCGGGGAAATTTGAGTCACATAAAGTGTGTCATGACACGTTCGAACTTCAAGTGGGAATGTAGAATTTCTATTGAGACGCTGCAGCAGAAAATTTCCTCATCTCCCTTTGAGGGGAGAATCTGGTGTTCTTTCTCGAGCTGCGGCAGGAAGCTTGGGGTTCTTCTCGACTTGCGACTGGAACATTAGGAACTCGCTCGTGTTGCCCCAGGGAAACCAGGTCTCCTCTCGAGTTGAAGGGGAACCTCGGGATTTCTCTCGAGGTGCAGCAGAGGAATAGGGCCACATCTAGCTTTGAGTCACTCAACTGTGTGTTCCTTTCCAGGGGCAACAGGGATCGTGGGGTTGCTATGAAGGTTCTACCGGGGAGTCAGGCTTCGTCTCGATTGGAGGCATGAAATTGTGCTTTCCCTTCGAGTTGTGAAAGGGCAATCAGTCCTCTTGTCGAGATAAGTCTGTTCATTAGGACTTTTTCTATAGGCTCAGCATGGGTGTCAGGTTTCCCATCGTGTTGTGAGGGAATATTCAGTGCTCCATTGGAGCTTTGCTAGATCAGCAGGACCTACATCGAGTGGAGGGGGATCTCAGAGTCCATTATCCTTGCATCAGTGTCTGCGGGTGTGCACTCGAGGTTCAATAGGAGATAGAGGCCACCTCTTGCGGTGGGAGAGGATGAGAGGATTCCTCTAGACATGAAGCATGGTTTGAACGCTCATATCGTGAGGAGGTGGGGAATACGGATCTCTTCTAGAGCTGTGGACGGAAACTCGGGGTTTCTCTCGATTGAAGATGGGTTTTCAGGGAGCCACTTGAATTGTAAATAGGGATTCAAGAATCCTATGTTATCTTAAGAGAGAACTCAGGATTGCTCTCCAGGCACTCCAGGAAAAAATGGGCCTCATGTGACGTTGCCTGCTGTTTCTCACGGTTTTATGCGCGTTGCGGGGGAAGTTTGGCTTTCCTTTCGAGATACGATGGGAAACTCAGGAGACACTCGTGTTGCCTTAGGGAAGTCAAGTTGCGAGGGGAAGGTCGTGACTGCTCTCGAGTCAATGCAGCAGAATCGGGCTTCAATTCGCATTCAGAGGGGTAATGCCAAAGTGTTTCTCGAGTTGGGAAAGGAAAGTTTCGGATCTCTCAAGTTGCAAAAGGGGCCTCACGGAGCCTCTCAAGTTGTGTCTGGGAAGTCAGGAATGCTTTTGAGGTGTGAGGAGCCTTTGGGATGCCTTTCGCGTCAGTGCAGGGGAATCGGGTCTGATCTGGAATTGAGGCGCTAATCTCAGGGTGCCTCTCCATTTCTAACATGGATCTCAGTCTTCCTATGTAGATTCAACAGGGGAGTCATGCCACGTCTCTTGTTGAGGCATTGAACTCCGCTATCTTTTCGAGTTGTCAAAGGGGTCTGAGGCCTAATGTCAAGTAGAATTTCTGTCCTGGGGCTTTTTCTCCATGATGCACCTGGGAAGTCAGGCCTCTGTTGGTGGTGTTAGTTGACTCCAGGAATTCTCTTTGAATCGGTAGAGTGGAATCAGTCCTCATATCAAGCGGATGGGGAAATCAGTGTCTTTTTGAATTGTGGCACGACTCCCCAGGGTCCTCTCGCATTTCAAGGGGACATTGGCCTCCTCTTCACATTAGATGGGAACATAGGGATTAATTTCCAGACGAAGCAGGGAAATTGATCCTCACCTCGAGATGACGAGTGGGAAACGGTCTCTTTTTGAGCTCTGGCAGAACCACGCAGCTCCTCTCGAATTTTCCAGGTACCTCGTGGAACTTTTCAGTTGCGGATAGGGTGCCGAGAATCATTTCGAGTTTGAAGAGGGAATGTGTGATTTCTGGAAAGATGCTGCAGCGGAAAGGGACGTCCTGTCGCGTCGAGTGGATAATTTCATGGTTTTTCTCCAGTTGTGGCTGGTTGAAGCTGGTTGGTCTTCTCGAGTTACGACGGGAACAACCTGGACTCACTCGTTTTGCCTCAGGGAAGTCAGGTCTCCTTTCCTGTTGAAAGTGGAACCTCGGGATTCCTTTCGAGTTGCTGCAGGGCCTGAGGGCCAGAGTTAGACTTGAGTGTGTAAACTCAGTGTTCGTCTGCAGTGGGCACAGGAATCTTGGAGTTGCTATGAAGGTTTCACTAGGGAGTCAGGCCTAGTCCTGTTGAGGAGGGAACTCTGCTTTGCCCCGAGTTGTAAAAGGATTGTCAGGTCTGCTATCAAATTTACTGGGAAAATTGGCCTTTTTAAAGAGGCTCAACGTGGGATTCATGCCTCCGATCATGTTGGGAGATGATACTCCGTGTTCCACTGGAGCTGCTGCAAACACAACACGACTCATCTCAAGTTGAGTATGAAATCGGAGTCCTGTGACCTTGCTGCAGTATCCACGGGGTAACCGTTGAGTATCAAAGATATGACAAGACTGGTGAAGTGGTGAGAGGGGAAGTTGGAATTCCTCTTCAGTTGAAAGTGGAATGGCACATTTTCTTGAGCTGTGGTGTGAACACGTGCCTTCTCTTAAAATTTGGCGGGGAAATTCGGTTTTCTTCTCTCATTGGGAAGGTTATTTCTGGGCGAACCTTAAGGTGCATCATGGAATTCAAGCCTCATATCGAATTTGGAGAAGGAACTAGTGACTTCTGTCTATGTGCTGCAGGAAAAAAAGAGCCTTATCTTGCTTTGAAATAAGAATCTCGAGGTTTTTCGCGAATTGCGGTTGTAAGTGTGCTGATCCTCTCGAGTAATGACGGGAATATCACAGAGCCTCCCGTGTGGTCTCTGGGAAGTTAGAACGTCTTTCAATTTACAAGGGGACCCTGGGCATTCCTTTGGAGTCGCTGCAGAGAAACAGGTCTGCATCTAGATTTGAGTCCATTTAACTCAGGATTCCTCTCCAGTAGCAACAGAGTTCTCGGGGTGGCTCTCAAAATTCACCTGGGAAGTCAGGCCTCGTCTCTTCTTCATATGTGGAACTCTGCTTTCTTCTCGAGTTGAGAAAAGGGTGTTAGGCCTCAATCGAGTTGAATTTGCACCTGGAGATTATATTGAGAATGTTCGGGGAGTCAGGTCTCCACTCGTCTTGTGAGTTGGTACTCGAGGATACATTTGAATCTGTGCAGTGGAATCAGACAATATCTCGAGTGGGTGGGGACATCGGTACCTTTTCCAATTGTGTTTTGAAAACCCGGGGATCTTCCCGGGTTTCAATGTGGTACTCCTGGTACTGTGCGACGGGTATGTCCGTCTTCCATTCCAGACAAAGCAGGGGAATCGATTGTCATCTGGAAAAGAGGACTGTTAAACGGGGCACTTTGTCAGTTGTGGCAGGAAATACGATGTTCCTCTCGGTTGGGACTGGGTATGTCGGTGTCATATTTGAATTGCATAAAGGATGTTAATTAACCTGTCGAGTTTCAAATCGGAATGTGGGATTTTTCTTGAGAATCTGCAACAGAAATGGTCCTCATCTCGCCTGGAGGGCAGAATCTTGTGGTTTATCTCGAGTTGAGGCTGGAAGGTTCAGGTCCTCTTGAGTTGTGACGTGACATCAGGATCTCACTCGTTTTCCTTCAGTGAAGTCAGGTCTCTTTTCGTGTTGTAAGGGGAACTTCAGGATTACTCTCGAAGCGTGGAATTGGAATGATGGCTCATCTACAGTTGATTCTGTAAATTGTGTTCTCCTCTCCAGTGAGGATGGTTATGTCAATGAACTTTTTGAGTCGCATAAAGGGTGTCAAGTACCCGTTAGAGTTTCAAGCAGGAATGTGGGATTTCTCTTGAGAATATGCAGCAGAAAAGTTCCTCATCTCGCATTGATGGGGGAATCTTGTGGTTTTTCTCGAGTTGCGGTGGGAACTTGGGGTTCCTCTCGTGTTGCCATTGGTACCTCAAGAACTCTCTCGTCTTCTTGCAGGGAAGTCAGGTCTCTTTTCGTGTTAGAAGGGGAACCTCGGGATTCCTCTCGAGGCACTGCAGAGGAATAGGGCGGCATCTAGTGTTGTGTATGTAAACTGTGTGCTCCTCTTCAGTGGGGACAGCTATGTCGGGGAATTTTTGAGTCTAATAAAGGTTGTCAAGTACCCGTTCGAATTCAAGCGGGAATGTGGGATTTCTATTGAGACGCTGCAGCGGAAAAGTACCTCATCTTCCATTGAGGGGAGAATATGTTGTTTTTTCTCAAGTTGTGGCGGTTAATTTGGGGTTCTTCTTGTCCTCCAATGGGAAGCGAAGGAACTCGCTCGTGTTGCCCCAGGGAAATCAGGTCTCCTCTCGTGTTGAAAGGGGAACCTCGGGATTTCTCTCGAGGCGCAGCAGAGGAAAAGGACCACATCTACCGTTGAGTCAGTCAATTGTGTGTTCCTCTCCAATGGTGACAGGGATCTCATGGTTGCTATGAAGGTCCTACTGTGGTGTCAGGCTTCGTCTCGATTGGAGGCATGGAATTATGCTTTCCCTTCGAGTAGTAAATGGCAATCAGTCCTCTTGTCATGATAAGGCTGTTCATTAGGGTTTTTTCTAAAGGCTCAGCAAGGGTGTCAGGTTTCCAATCATGTTGTGAGGGGATAGTCCGTGTTCCATTGGAGCTTTGCTAGATTATCAGGACCTACGTCCAGTGGAGGGGGAACTCAGAATCCATTCTCCTTGCAGCAGGATCCGCGGGAGTGCCCTTGAGTTTCAATAGGAGAAAGAGCCCACCTCTTTTGGTGGGAGAGGATGAAAGGATTCCTCAAGAGTTGAAACAGTGTTTGAACTTTCATATCATGAGGAGGTGGGGAATACAGATCTCTTCTAGAGCTGTGGACGAAAACTCGGGGTTTCTCTCAAATGAAGATTGGTATTCAGGGACCCCATTGCATTGAAAACAGGGATTCAAGCCTCCTATGTTATCTTGAGAGAGAACTCGGGATTGTTCTCCAGGCACTGCAGGAAAAAATGGGCCTCATGTGACATTGCCTGTGGTTTCTTGCGGTTTTGGTGAGTTGCGGGGGAAGTTTGGCTTTCCTTTCGAGATACGACGGGAAACTCAGGGAGACATTCATGTTCCCTCAGGGAAGTCAAGTTGCGAGGGGAAGGTCATGATGGCTCTCGAGTCAAAGCAGAGGATCGGGCTTCAATTTGCATTGAAAGGGGTAATTCCAAAGTGTTTCTCGAGGTGGGGCAGGAAACTTTCAGATCCCTCGAGGTACAAAAGGGACCTCACGGAGCCTCTCAAGTTGTCTCTTGGAAGTCCGGAATCCGTTTGAGGTGTGAGGAGACTTTGGGATGCCTTTTGAGTCAGTGCAGGGGATTAGGGTCTGATCTGGAATTGAGGCGCTAACCTCAGGGTGCCTCTCCATTTCTGACATGGATCTCAGTCTTCCTATGAAGATTCAACAGGGGAGTCATGCCACGTCTCTTGTTGAGGCATGGAACTCTGCTATCTTTTCGAGTTGTCAAAGGGGTGTGAGGCCTCCTGTCGAGTAGAATTTCTGTCCAGGGGCTTTTTCTCCATGATGCACCTGGGAAGTCAGGCCTCCGTTCATGGTGTTAGTTGATCCTGGGAATTCTCTCTGAATCGGTACAGTGGAATCAGTCCTCATGTTAAGTGGATGGGGAAATCGGTGTCTTTTTGAATTGTGGCACGACTCCCCGGGGTCCTGTCGAGTTTCAAGGGGACATTGGCCTCCACTCAGATTTGACAGGAACATCTGGATTAATTTCCAGTCGAAGCAAGGGAATCGATCCTCACCTCCAGATGGGGAGTGGAAAACGGGTCTCTTTTTGAACTGTGGCAGGAACCACGCTGCTCCTCTTGAGTTTGTCCCGGTATGTCTTGGAGCTTCTTCAGTTGCATATAGGGTGCCGAGGATCCTTTCGAGTTTGAAGAGGGAATGTGCAATTTCTATAAAGACGCTGCCTTTGAAAGGGACGTCCTGTCGCGTCGAGTGGATAATTTCATGGTTTTTCTCGTGTTGCGGCTTGAAGTTTGGAGGTCTCCTCGAGTTAAGACTGGAACCACCTGGACGCACTCGTTGTGCCTTAGTGAAGTCAGGTCTCCTTTCCTGTTGAAAGTGGTACCTCGGGATTCCTTTTGAGTCGCTGCAGGGCATGAAGGCCACAGTTATACTTGAGTTTGTAAACTCAGTGTTCCTCTCCAGTGGGCACAGGGATCTTGGGGTTCCTATGAATGTTCCACTACGGAGTCAGGCCTAGTCTTTTTTGAGGAGGGAACTCTGATTTCCCCCCGAGTTGTAAAAGGATTGTCAGATCTGCTCTCAAAATTAGCGGGAAATTTGGCCTTTTTAAAGAGGCTCAGCGGGGGATTCACGCCTCCAATCATGTTGGGAGATGATACTCTGTGTTCCACTGGAGCTGCTGCAAAGACAACACGACTCAAGTTGAGTGTGAGCTCGGAATCCTGTTCTTGCTGCAGTATCTACGGGGTAGCCCTTGAGTATCTTAGATGTGACAGGACTCATGAAGTGGTGCGAGGGGAAGTTGGGATTCCCCATCAGTTGAAAGTGGAATGGCCAATTTTCTTCAGCTGAGGTGTGAACACAGGCCTTCTCTAAAACATTGGCGGGGAATTCTGTTTTCTTCTCTCATTGGGGCGGCTATCTATGAGCGACCCTTAAGTTGCCTCATCGAATTCCAGCCTCATATCGAATTTGGAGAAGGAACTCGGGACTTCTGTCTATGTGCTGCAGGAAAAAAAAAGGGCCCTATCTTGCTCTGAAATAAGAATCTCGAGGTTTTTCTCAAGTTGCTGTTGGAAGTGTGCTGATCCTCTCGAGTAACGACAGGAATATCAAGGAGCCTCCCGTGTGGTCTCTGGGAAGTTAGAACGCCTTTCCATTTGTAATGGGACCCTGGGCATTCCTTTGGAGTCGCTGCAGAGAAACAGGTCTGCATCTAGATTGGAGTCCGTTTGACTCAGGATTCCTCTCCAGTAGCAACAGAGTTCTCGGGGTGGCTCTCAAAATTCACCTGGGAAGTCAGGCCTCGTCTCAACTTCAAACGTGGAACTCTGCTTTCTTCTCAAGTTGAAAAAGGGGTGTTAGGCCCCAATCGAGTTGAATTTGCACCTGGAGATTGTCTTGAGAATGTTCGGGGAGTCAGGTCTCCACTCGTCTTGTGAGTTTATACTTGAGGATATATTTGAATCTGTGCAGTGGAATCAGACAATATATTGAGTGGGTGGGGACATCGGTACCTTTTCTAATTGTGTTTTGAAACCCTGGGGATCCTTCCGGGTTTAAAGGTGGTACCGTACTCCTCATACTATGCGCCGGGAACATCCGGATTCCATTCCAGACAAAGCAGGGGAATCGATTGTCATCTGGAAAAGAAGAATGTTAAATGGGGCACTTTGTTAGTTGTGGCTGGAAATTCAGTGTTCCTCTCGGTTGGGACTGGTTATGTCGGTGTAATTTTTGAGTCGCATACAGGATATTAATTAACCTGTCTAGTTTCAAACCGGAATGTGGGAGTTTTCTTGAGAATCTGCAACGGAAATGGTCCTCTTCTCGCCTGGAGGGCAGAATCTTGTGGTTTTTCTTGAGTTGCGGCGGGAAGGTTCGGATCCCTCTCGAGTTGCGACGGGACATCAGGATCTCACTGGTCTTCAAGAAAGTCGGGTCTCTTTTGGTGTTGGAAGGGGAACTTCGGCATTACTCTCAAGGTGTAGAATTGGAATAAAGGCTCATCTAGATCTGAGTCCATAAATTGCCTTCTCCTCTCCACTGGGGATGGCTATGTCAAAGAACTTTTTGAATCGCATAAAGGGTGTCAAGTACCCGTTCAAGTTTCAAGCGGGAATGTGGGATTTCTCTTGAGACTCTGCAGCAGAAAAGTTCCTCATCGCTCATTGATGGGGAAATCTTGTGGTTTTTCTAGAGTTGCAGCGGGAGCTTGGGGATCCTCTCGAGTTGCGATTGGGACCGCAAGAACTCTCTTGTCTTCTACCAGGGAAGTCAAGTCTCCTTTCGTGTTGGAAGGGGAACATCGGGATTCTTCTCGAGGAGCCGCAGAGGAATAGGGCAGCATCTAGCGTTGCGTACCTAAACTGTGTGCTCCTCTTCTGTGGGGACAGCTATGTCGGGGAATTTTTGAGTCACATAAAGGGTGTCATGACACGTTCGAACTTCAGGCGGGAATGTGGGATTTCTATTGAGACGCTGCAGCAGAAAATTTCCTCATCTCCCATTGAGGTGAGAATCTGTTGTTCTTTCTCGAGCTGCGGCAGGAAGCTTGGGATTCTTCTCGACTTGCGACTGGAACATTAGGAACTCGCTCGTGTTGCCCCAGGGAAATCAGGTCTCCTCTCGAGTTGAAGGGGAACCTCAGGATGTCTCTCGAGGTGCAGCAGAGGAATAGGACCATACCTAGCTTTGAGTCAGTCAACTGTGTGTTCCTCCCCAGGGGCGACAGGGATCGTGGGGTTGCTATGAAGGTTCTACTGGGGAGTCAGGCTTCGTCTCGATTGGGGGCATGAAATTGTGCTTTCCCTTCGAGTTGTGAAAGGGCAATCAGTCCTCTTGTCAAGATAATTCTGTTCATTAGGGCTTTTTCTATACGCTCAGCATGGGTGTCAGGTTTCCCATCATGTTGTGAGGGGAGAGTTGGTGTTCCACTGGAGCTTTGCTAGATTAGCAGGACCTACCTTGAGTGGAGGGGGAACTCAGAGTCCATTATCCTTGCATCAGAGTCCACGGGAGTGCACTAAAGTTTCAATAGGAGATAGAGGCCACCTCTTGTGGTGGGAGAGGATGAGAGGATTCCTCTAGATGTGAAGCATTGTTTGAACACTCATATCGTGAGGAGGTGGGGAATACAGATCTATTCTAAAGCTGTGCTCAGAAACTCAGGGTTTCTCTCGATTGAATATGGGTATTCAGGGAGCCTCTTGAATTGTAAATAGGTGTTCAAGACTCCTATGTTATCTTGAGAGAGAACTCGGGATTGCTTTCCAGGCACTGCAGGAAAAAATGGGCCTCATGTGACGTTGCCTGCAGTTTCTCACTGTTTTATGCGTGTTGCAGGTGAAGTATGGCTTTCCTTTCGAGATATGATGGGAAACTCAGGAGACACTCGTGTTGCCTCAGGGAAGTCAAGTTGCGAGGGGAAGGTCGTGATTGCTTTCGAGTAAATGCAGAGGAATCGGGCTTCAATTCGCATTCAAAGGGGTAATGCCAAAGTGTTTCTCGAGTTGGGAAAGGAAAGTTTCGGATCCCTCAAGTTGCAAAAGGGGCCTCACGGAGCCTCTCAAGTTGTCTCTTGGAAGTCCGGAATCCGTTTGAGGTGTGAGGAGCCTTTGGGATGCCTTTCGAGTCAGTGCAGGGGAATAGGGTCTGATCTGGAAGTGAGGCGCTAACCTCAGGGTGCCTCTCCATGTCTAACATGGATCTCAGTCTTCCTATGAAGATTAAACAGGGGAATCATGCCACGTCACTTGTTGAAGTATTGAACTTCGCTATCTTTTCGAGTTGTCAAAGGGATGTGAGGCCTCCTGTCGATTAGAATTTCTGTCCTGGGGCTTTTTCTCCATGATGCACCTGGGAAGTCAGGCTTCCGTTCGTGGTGTTAGTTGATCCCAGGAATTCTCTTTGAATCAGTACAGTGGATCAGTCCTAATATCGAGCGGATGTGGAAATCAGTGTTTTTTGAATTATGGCATGACTCCCTGGGGTCCTCTCCCGTTTCAAGGGGACATCGGCCTCCTCTTCACAGTCGATGGGAACATCGAGATTAATTTCCAGACAAAGCAGGGGAATCGATCCTCACCTCAAGATGACGAGTGGAAAACGGGTCTCTTTTTGAGCTCTGGCAGGAACCTCTCCTCCTCTCGCAGCTCCTCTCGAATTTTCCAGGTACCTCGTGAAACTTCTTCAGTTGCATAAAGGGTGCCGAGAATCCTTTGGAGTTTGAAGAGGGAATGTGGGATTTCTCTAAAGACGCTGCAGCAGAAAGGTACTTCCTGTCACTTGGAGTGGAGAATTTCATGACTTTTCTTGAGTTGCGGCTTGGAGGTATTATCAAGTTAAGACGGGAGCCACCTGGACTCGCTCGTTTAGCCTCAGGGAAGTCAGGTCTCCTTTCGTGTTGAAAGTGGAACCTCAGGATTCCTTTCGAGTCACTGCAGGGTATGAACACCACATTTAGACTTGAGTGTGTAAACTCAGTGTTCCTCTCCAGTGGACACAGGAATCTTGGGGCTGCTATGAAGGTTCCACTGGGGAGTCAGGCCTAGTCTTTGCTGAGGAGGGAACTCTGCTTTCCCCCCGAGTTGTTAAAGGATTGTCAGGTCTGCTCTCAATTTTAGCGGGAAACTTGGGCTTTTTAAAGAGGCTCAATGGGGGATTCATGCCTCTAAACATGTTGGGAGGTGATACTCCGTGTTCCACTGGAGCTGCTACAAACACAACATGACTCATATCTAGTTGAGTGTGAACTCGGAGTCCTGTGACCTTGCTGCAGTATCTTTGGGGTTGCCATTGAGTATCATAGATGTGACTGGACTCGTGAAGTGGTGCGAGGGTAAGTTGTGATTCCTCTTCAGTTGATAGTGGAATGGCCCATTTTCTTCAGCTGAGGTGTGATCACGGGCCTTCTCTTAAACTGTGGCGGGGAAATTCGGTTTTCTTCTCTCATTGGGACAAGTATCTCTGGGCGACCCTTAAGTTGCATCACGGAATTCAAGCCTCATTTCGAATTTGCAGGACAACTCGGGAATTCTGTCTATGTGCTGCAGGACAAAAAGGGTTTCATCCTGCTTTGAAAGAGGAATCTCGAGGTTTTTCTCCAGTTGCTGTGGAAAGTGTGCTATCCTCTTGAGTACCGACGGGAATATCACGGAGCCTCCCGTGTGGTCTCTGGGAAGTCAGAACACATTTCCTTTTGCAAGGGAACCTCGGGATTCCTTTGGAGTCGCTGCAGAGAAACAGGTCTGCATCTAGATTGGAGTCCATTTAACTCAGGATTGCTCTCCAGTAGCAACAGAATTCTCGGGGTGGCTCATAATATTTACCTGGTTGTGAGGCCTCGTCTCATATTCAGACATGGAACTCCGCTTTCTTATCGAGTTGAAAAAGGGTGTTAGGCCACAGTCGAGTTGAAATTGCACCTGGAGATTGTATTGAGAATGTTCGGGGAGTCAGGTCTCCACTCATCTTGTGAGAGGATACATTTGAATCTGTGCAGAGGAATCAGACAATATCTCCAGTGGGTGGGGACATCGGTACATTTTCCAATTGTGTTTTGAGACCCCGGGGATCCTCTCAGGTTTCAAGGTGGTACCAGACTCCGCATAATGTGCGAAGCGAACTTCCGGATTCCATTCCAGACAAAGCAGGGGAATCGATTGTCATCTGGAAAAGAGGACTGCGAAACGGGGCACTTTTTCAGTTGTGTCAGGAAATGCGATGTTCCTCTCGGTTGGGACTGGGCATGTTGGTGTAATTTTTGAGTCGCATACAGGATGTTAATTAACCTATCGAGATTCAAACCGGAATCTGGGATTTTTCTTGAGAATCTGCAACGGAAATGGTCCTCATCTCGCCTGGAGGGCAGAATCTTGTGGTTTTTCTCGAGTTGCGGCGGGAATGTTCGGGTCCCTCTCGAGTTGCGATGGGACGTCAGGATCTCGCTCGTGTTCCTTCAGGGAAGTCAGGTCTCTTTTCGTGTTTGAAGGGGAACTTCTGGATTACTCTCGAGGTGTGGAATTGGTATAAGGGCTCATCTAGAGTTGAGTCTCTAAATTGTGTTCTCCTGTCCAGTGGGGAAGGCTATGTCAATGAACTTTTTGAGTCACATAAAGGGTGTCAAGTACCCGTTCGAGTTACTAGCGGGAATGTGGGATTTCTCTTGAGACTCGGCAACAGAAAATTTCCTCATCTCGCATTGATGTGGGAATCTTGTGGTTTTTCTCAAGTTGCGGCGGGAGTTTTGTTTACTCTTGAGTTGTGACTGGGACCTCAGGAACTCTCTCGTGTGGTTCCTGGGAATCAGGTCTCCTTTCTTGTTGGAAGGGGCACTTCGGGATTCTTCTCGAGGCGCTGCAGAGAAATAGGGCCGTATCTAGCGTTGTGTACCTAAACTGTGTTCTCTTCAGTGGGGACGGCTATGTCGGGAAATTTTTGAATCACATAAAAGGTGTCAAGTCCCCGTTCCAATTTCAAGCAGGAATGTGGGATTTCTCTTAAGACTCTGCAGCAAAATTTTCCTCATATCCCATTGAGGGGAGAATCTGGTGGTAATTCTCGAGTTGTGATGGGAAACTTGGGGTTCTTCTTGCTTGCAACGGGGACCTTAGGAACTCGCTTGTGTTGCCCCAAGGAAATCAGGTCTCTTCTCTTGTTGAAAGGGGAACCTCAGGATTTCTCTCGAGGCGCAGCAGAGGAATACAACCACATCTAGCGTTGAGTCAGTCAACTGTGTGTTCCTCTCCATTGGCCACAGGGATCTTGGGGTTGCTATGAAGGTTCTACTGGGGAGTCAGGCTTCGTCTCGATTGGAGGCATGGAATTGTGCTTTCCCTTTGAGTCGTAAATGGCAATCAGTCCTCTTGTCATGATAAGGCTGGTCATTAGGGCTTTTCCTATAGGCGGAGCATGGGTGTCAGGTTTCCCATCATGTTGTGAGGTGATAGTCAGTGTTCCATTGGAGCTTTGCTAGATCATCAGGACTTACGCCGAGTGGAGGGGGAACTCAGAGTACATTATCCTTGCAGCAGGAACCCCGGGAGTGCACTCGAGTTTAAATAGGAGATAAAGGCCACCTCCTGTGTTGGGAGAGGATGAAATGATTCTTCGAGAGTTGAAGCAGGCTTTGAACGTTTATACCCTGAGGAGGTGGGGAATACAGATCTCTTCTAGAGCTGTGGATGGAAACTCGGTTTTTGTCTCAATTCAAGATGGGTATTCAGGGAGCCCATTGAATTTTAAATAGGGATTCAAGCCTCCTATATTATCTTGAGAGAGAACTCGGGTTGCTCTGCAGGCGCTGCAGTAAAATATGTGCCTCATGTGACGTTGCCTGATGTTTCTCGCGGCTTTGGGGGCTTTGCGAGGGAAGTTTGACTTTCCTTTCGAGATACGACGGGAATCTCATGGAGACACTCGTGTTGCCTCAGGGAAGTCAAGTTAAGGGGAGGTCATGATTGCTATCGAGTCAATTCAGAGGAATCGGGCTTCAATTCACATTGAAATGGGTAATGCCAAAGTGTTTCTCGAGTTGGGGCAGGAAAATTTCAGATCCCTCGAGTTGCAAAAGGGGCCTCAGGGGGCCTCTCAAGTTGTTTCTGGGAAGTCCGCAATCCTTTTGATGTGTGAGGAGCGTTTGGGATGCCTTTTGTTTCAGTGCAGGGGATTAGGGTCTGATCTGGAATTGAGGCGCTAACCTCAGAGTGCCTCTCCATTTCTGACATGGATCTCAGTCTTCCTATGAAGATTCAACAGGGGAGTCATGCCACGTCTCTTGTTGAGGCATGAAACTCCGCTATCTTTTCGAGTTGTCAAGGGGTGTGAGGCCTCCTGTCGAGTTGAATTTCTGTCCAGGGGCTTTTTCTCCATGATGCACCTGGAAAGTCAGTCCTCTGTGGTGTTACTTGATCCCGGGAATTCTCTTTTAATCCATACAGTGGAATCAGTACTTATGTCGAGTGGTTGGGGAAATAGGTGTCTCTTTGAATTGTGGCACGCCTCCCCAGCGTCCTCTTGAGTTTCAAGGGGACATCAGCCTCATCTCAGTTTCGACGGGAACATCGGGATTAATTTCCAGATGAAGCAGGGGAATCAATTCTCACCTCGAGATGACAAGTGGAAAACGGGTCTCTTTTTGAGCTGTGGCAGGAACCACGCTGCTTGTCTCGAGTTTGGCCAGTATCTCGTGGAACTTCTTCAGTTGCATATAGGATGCTGAGAATCCTTTCGAGTTTGAAGAGAGAATGTGGGATTTCTGTAAAGACGCTGCAGCGGAAAGGGACATCCTATCGCGTCGAGTGGAGAATTTCATGGTTTTTCTCGAGTTGCGGCTTGATGCTTGGGGGTCTTCTCGATTTACAATCGGAACCACCTGGACTCTCTTGTTTTGCCTCAGTGAAGTCAGGTCTCCTTTCTTGTTGAAAGTGGAACCTCGGGATTCCTTTCGAGTCGCTGCAGGGCATGAGGGCCATAGTTGGAATTGAGTGTGTAAACTCAGTGTTCCTCTCCAGTGGGCACAGGGATCTTGGGGTTGCTATGAACGTTCCACTGTAGAGGCAGGTCTAGTCTTTGTTGAAGAGGGAACTCTGCTTTCCCCACGAGTTGTAAAAGGATTGTCAGGTGTGCTATCGACGTTAGTGGGAAATTTGTGCTTTTTAAGAGGCTCAGCGGGGATTCATGCCTCCGATCATGTTGGGAGATGATACTCCAGGTTCCACTGGAGCTGCTGCAAACACAACACAACTCATCTCTAGTTGAGTGTGAACTCGGAGTCCTTTGACGTTGCTGCAGTATCTGTGGGGTAGCCCTTGAGTATGATAGATGTGAAAGGACTCGTGAAGTGGTGCGAGGGGAAGCTGGGATTCCTCTTCAGTTTAAAGAGGAATGACCCATTTTCTTCAGTTGAGGTGTGATCACAGGCCTTCTCTTAAACTTTGGTGGGGAAATTCGGTATTCTTCTCTCATTGGGATGGTTATTTCTGGGCGACCCTTAAGGTGCATCATGGAATTCAAGCCTCATATCAAATTTGGAGAAGGAACCCGGGACTTCTGTCTGTGTGGTGCAGGGAAAAAATGGCCTTATCTTGCTTTGAAATAGGAATCTCGAGGTTTTTCTCGAGTTGCTGTTGGAAGTGTGCTGATCCACTCGAGTAATGACGGGAATATCACAGAGCCTCCCGTGTGGTCTCTGGGAAGTTAGAACGCCTTTCCATTTGTAAGGTGAATCTGGGGATTCCTTTGGAATCACTTCAGAGAAACAGGTCTGCATCTAGATTGGAGTCCATTTAACTCAGGATTCCTCTCAAGTAGCAACAGAGTTCCTGGGTGGCTTTCAAAATTCACCTAGGGGGTCAGGCCTCGTCACGTGTTCAGACATGGAACTCCACTTTCTTCTCGAGTTGAAAAAGGGGTGTTAGGCCACAGCTGAGTTGAACTTGCACCTGGAGATTGTATTGAGAATGCTCTGGGAGTCAGGTCTCCACTCGTCTTGTGAGTTGATACTCGAGGATACTTTTGAATCTGTGCAGTGGAATCAGGCAAAATCTCGAGTGGGTGGGAACATCGGTACCTTTTCCAACTGTGTTTTGAAACCCCGGGGATCTTTCCGGGTTTAAGGTGGTACCGGACTCCTCGTATTGTGCAACGGGTACATCTGGATTCCATTCCAGACAAAGCAGGGGAATCGATTGTCATCTGGAAAGAGGACTGGTAAATGGGACACTTTTTCAGTTGTGGCATGAAATGCGGTGTTCCTCTCGGTTGGGACTGGGTATGTCGATACAATTTTTTAGTCGCATAAAGGATGTTAATTAACCTGTAGAGTTTCAAACCGGAAGGTGGGATTTTTCTTAAGAATCTGCAACGGAAATGGTCTTCAACTCGCCTGGAGGGCAGAATCTTGTGGTTTTACTCGAGTTGCAGCGGGAAGGTTCGGGTACCTCTCGAGTTGCAACAGGACATCAGGATCTCGTTCGTGTTCTTTCAGGGAAGTCAGGTCTCTTTTCGTGTTGTAAGGGGAACTTCGGGATTACTCTCAAGGCCTGGATTGGAATAATGGTTCATCTACAGTTGATTCCATAAATTGTGTTCTCCTCTCCATTTGGAATGGCTATGTCAATAAAGTTTTTGAGTCGCATAAAGGGTGTCAAGTACCCGTTCAAGTTTCAAGCGGGAATGTGGGATTTCTCTTGAGACTCTTCAGCAGAAAAGTTCCTCATCTCGCATTGATGGGGGAATCATGTGGCTTTTCTCAAGTTGCGGTGGAATCTTGGGGCTCCTCTCGAGTTGTGATTGGGACCTCAAGAACTCTCTCATCTTCTCCCAGGGAAGTCAGATCTCCGTTCGTGTTGAAAGGGGAACCTCGGGATTTCTCTCCAGGTGCCCCAGAGGAATAGGGCCGCATCTAGCCTTGTGTACCTAAACTGTGTGCTCCTCTTCTGTGGGGACAGCTATGTCGGTGTATTTTTGAGTCACATAAAGTGTGTCATGACACATTCGAATTTCAAGCGGGAATGTGGGATTTCTCTTGAGACGCTGCAGCAGAAACTTTCCTCATCTCCCATTGAGGGGAGAATCTGGTGGTTTTTCTCAAGCTGCGGCAGGAAGCTTGGGGTTCTTCTCGACTTGCGACTGGAACCTTAGGAACTCGCTCGTGTTGCCCCAGGGAAATCAGGTCTCCTCTCGAGTTGAAGCAGAACCTCGGGATTTCTCTCAAGGCACAGCAGAGGTTAGGGCCACATCTAGCTTTGAGTCAGTCAACTGTGTGTTCCTGTCCAGTGGCGACAGGGATCCCAGGGTTGCTATGAAGGTTCTACTGGGGAGTCAGGCTTTGTCTCGATTGGAGACATGAAATTGTGCTTTCCCTTTAAATTGTGAAAGGGCAATTAGTCGTCTTTCCGAGAAAAAGTAGTTCATTAGGGCTTTTTCTATAGGCTCAGCATGGGTGTCAGGTTTCCTATCATGTTGTGAGAAGATAGTCGGTGTTCCATTGGAGCTTTGCTAGATCAACAGGACCTACCTCGCGTGGAGGGGGAACTCCATTATCCTTGCATCAGGATCCGCAGGAGTGTACTCGAGTTTCAATAGGAGATAGAGGCCACCTCTTGTGGAGAGGATGAGAGGATTCCTCTAGAGTTGAAGCAGGGTTTGAACGCTCATATCGTGAGGAGGTGGGGAATACAGATCTCTTCGAGAGCTGTGAATGGAAACTCACGGTTTCTCTCGACTGAAGATGGGTATTCAGGGAGTCACTTGAATTGTAAATAGGGGTTCAAGACTCCTATGTTATCTTGAGAGAGAACTCGGGATTGCTCTCCAGGCGCTGCAGGAAAAATGGGCCTCATGTGACGTTGCCTGCGGTTTTTTTGCGGTTTTTGGTGAGTTGTGGGGTAAGTTTGGCTTTCCTTTCGAGATACGATGGGAAACTCAGATGAAACTCGTGTTGCTTCAGGGAAGTCAAGTTGCGAGGGGAAGGTCGTGATTGCTTTCGAGTAAATGCAGAGGAATCGGGCTTCCATTTGCATTGAAAGGGGTAATGCCAAAATGTTTCTCGAGTTGGGGAAGGAAATTTTGGACCCCTAAGTTGCAAAAGGGGCCTCACAGAGACTCTCAAGTTGTCTTTAGGAAGTCAGGAATGGTTGTGAGGTGTGAGGAGCCTTTGGGATGCCTTTCGAGTCAGTGCAGGGGAATAGGGTCTGATCTGGAGTTGAGGTGCTGACCTCAGTGTGCCTCTCCATTTCTAACATGGATCTCAGTCTTCCTATGAAGTTTCAACAGGGGAGTCATTCCATGCCACGTCTCTTGTTGAGGCATGGAACTCCGTTATCTTTTCGAGGTGTCAAAGGGGTGTGAGGCCTCTTGTTGAATTAATTTCCAGATGAAGAAGGGGAATCGATCCTCACCTCGAGATGACAAGTGGATAACGGGTCTCTTTTTGAGCTCTGGCAGGAACCACGCAGCTCCTCTCGAATTTGGCCAGGTACCTCATGGAACTTCTTCAGTTGTCAATAGGTTGCTGAGAATCCTTTAGAGTTTGAAGAGCGAATGTGGGATTTCTCTAAAGACGCTGCAGCGGAAAGGTCCCGTGTAGTGGAGAATGTCATGGTTTTCCTCGAGTTGTGGCTTGAAGCTTGGAAGTCTTCTCGAGTTACGACGGGAGCCACCTGGACTTGCTCGTTTAGCCTCAGGGAAGTCAGGTCTCCTTTCCTGTTGAAAGTGGAACCTTGGGATTCCTTTACAGTCACTGCAGGGCATGAGGGCCACATTTAGACTTGAGTGGGTAAACTCAGTGTTTACCCACTTGGGGATCTTGGGGTTGTTATGAAGGTTCCACTGGGGAGTCAGGCCTAGTCTTTGTTGAGGAGGGAACTCTGCTTTCCCCCCGAGTTGTAAAAGGATTCTCAGGTTTGCTATCAATTGTAGCAGGAAATTTGGGCTTTTTAAAGAGTCTCAGCAGGGGATTCATGCCTCCGATCATGTTGGGAGGTGATAATCCATTTTCCACTGGAGCTGCTGCAAAGACAACATGACTCATCTCTAGTTGAGTGTGAACTCGGAGTCCTGTGACCTTGCTGCAGTATATACGGGGTTGCCCTTGAGTGTCAATAGATGTGACAGGACTCTTGAAGTGGTGCGAGGGGAAGTTGGGATTCCTCTTCAGTTGAAAGTGGAATGCCCCATTTTCTTCAGCTGAGGTGTGATCACGTGCCTTCTCTTAAGCTATGGCGGAGAAATTCGGTTTTCTTCTCTCATTGGGATGGGTATCTCTGGGCGACCCTTAAGTTGCATCAAGGAATTCAAGCCTCATTTTGAATTTGGAGAAGAAACTCGGGACTTCTGTCTATGTTTTGCAGGAAGAAAAGGGCCTCATCTTGCTTTGAAGGAGAAATCTTGAGGTTTTCCTCGAGTTGCTGTAGGAAGTGTGCTGATCCACTCGAGTAATGACGGGAATATCACGGAGCCTCCCGTGTTGTCTCTGGGAAGTCAGAACACCTTTACATTTGCAAGGGGAACCTCGGAATTTCTTTGGAGTTGCTGCAGAGAAATAGGTCTGCATCTAGATTCGAGGCCGTTTAACACAGGATTTCTCTGCAGTAGCAACAGAGTTCTCGGGGTTGGTCTCAGAATTCACCTGGGAAGTCAAGCCTCTTCTCGTCTTCAGACATGGAACTCCGCTTTCTTCTTGATTTGAAAAAGGGGTGTTAGGCCACAATCGAGTTAAATTTGCACCTAGAGATTGTATTGAGAATGCTCCAGGAGTCAGGTCTCCGCTCGTATTGTGAGTTGTTACTCGAGGATACATTTGAATCTGTGCAGTGGAATCAGACAATATCTCGAGTGGGTGGGGACATTGGTACTTTGTCCAATTGTGTTTTGAAACCCCGGTGATCTTCCCGGGTTTCAAGGTGGTACCGGACTCCTAGTACTGTGTGACTGGAATATCCGGATTCCATTCCAGACAAAGCAGGGGAATCAATTGTCATCTGGAAAAGAGGAGTGTAAACGGAGCACTTTGTCAGTTGTTGCAGGATATTTGGTGTTCCTCTCGCTTGGGACTGCGAATGTCAATGTAATTTTTGAGTCGCATAAAGGATGTTAATTAACCTGTTGAGTTTCAAACCGGAACGTGGGATTTTCTTGAGAATCTGCAATGGAAGTGGTCCTCATCTGGCCTTGAGGGCAGAATCTTGTGGTTTTTCTCGAGTTGCGGTGGGAAGGTTCGGGTCCTTCTTGAGTTGCAACAGGACATCAGGATCTTGCTCGTGTTCCTTCAGGCGAGTCAGGTCTCTTTTCGTGTTGGAAGGGGAACTTCGGGATTACTCTTGAGGTGTGGAATTGGAATAACGTCTCATCTACAGTTGATTCCGTAAATTGTGTCCTCCTCTCCAGTGGGGATGGCTATGTCAATGAAGTTTTTGAGTCGCATAAAGGGTGTCAAGTAACCGTTCGAGTTTCAAGCGGGAATGTGGGATTTCTCTTGAGACTCTGCAGGAGAAAATTATCTCATCTCACTTTGATGGGGGAATCTTGTGGTTTTTCTCAAATTGCCGCGGGATTGTTGAGTTCCTCTCGAGTTGCGATTGTGACGTCAAGAACTCTCTCGTGTTGGCCAAGGGAAGTCAGGTCTCCTTTCGTGTTGAAAGGGGAACATTGGGATTCCTCTCAAGGCGCCCCAGAGGAATAGGTCCGCATCTAGCGTTGTGTACCTAAACTGTGTACTCCTCTTCTGTGGGGACACCTATGTCAGGGAATTTTTGAGTCACATAAAGGGTGTCAAGTAACCGTTCGAGTTTCAAGCGGGAATGTGGAATTTCTCTAGACGCTGCAACAGAAAATTTCCTCATCTCTTATTGAGGCAAGAATCTGGTGGCTTTTCTAGAGTTGGGGCAGGAAGCTGGGATTCTTCTCGATGTGCGACTGGAACCTTAGAAACTCATGTTGCCCCATGGAAATCAGGTCTCCTCTCGATTTGAAGGGGAACATCGGGATTTCTCTCGAGGCACAGCAGAGGAATAGGGCCAAAACTAGCATTGAGTCAGTCAACTGTGTGTTACTCTCCAGTGGCGACAAGGATTCCGGGGTTGCTATGAAGGTTCTACTGGGGAGTCAGGCTTCGTCTCGATTGGAGGCATGGAATTGTGCTTTCCCATTGAGTTGTGAAAGGGCAATCAGTCCTCTTGTCGAGATAACGCAGTTCATTAAGGCTTTTTCTATGGGCTCAGCATGGATGTCAGGCTTCCCATCATGTTGTGAGGGGATAGTCGGTGTTCCATTGGAGCTTTGCTAGATAATCAGTACTACCTCGAGTAGAGGGGGAACTCAGAGTCCATTATCCTTGCAGGAGGATCTGCGGGTGTGCTCTTGAGTTTCAATACGAATAGAGGCCACCTCTTGTGGTGGGGGAGGATGAGAGGATTCCTCTAGAGTTGAAGCAGGGCTTTTGAATGCACATATCGTGAGGAGGTGGGGAATACGGATCTCTTTTGAGCTGTGGATGGAAACTCGGGGTATCTCTCGATTGAAGATGGGGATTCAGGGAGCCACTTGAATTGTAAATAGGGGTTCAAGACTCCTATGTTATCTTGAGAGAGAATTCGGGTTTGCCCTCCAGGCGCTGCAGGAAAAAATGGGCCTCATGTGACGTTGCCTGTGTTTTCTTGCTCTTTTTGGCGAGTTGCGGGGGAAGTTTGGTTTTCCTTTCGAGATACGATGGGAAACTCAGGAGACAGTCGTGTTGCCTCAGGGAAGTCAAGTTGCGAGGGGAAGGTCGTGACTGCTTTCGAGTCAATGCAGGGGAATCGGGCTTCAATTCGTATTGAAAGGGGTAATGCTTGAGTGTTTCTCCAGTTGGGGCAGGAAACTTTCTGATCCCTGGAGTTGCAAAAGGGGCCTCACGGAGCCTCTCAAGTTGTCCCTGGGAAGTCCGGAATGCTTTTGAAGTGTGAGGAGCCTTTGGGATTCCTTTCGAGTCAGTGCAGGGGAATAGGGTCTGATCTGGAATTGAGGCGCTAACCTCAGGGTGCCTCTCCATTTCTAACATGGATCTCAGTCTTCCTATGAAGATTCAACAGGGGAGTCATGCCATGTCTCTTCTTGAGGCATGGAATTCCGCTATCTTTTCGAGTTGTCAAAGGGGTGTGAGGCCTCCAGTCGATTAGAATTTCTTTCCTGGGGCTTTTTCTCCATGATGCACCTGGGAAGTCAGGTCTCCGTTCGTCTTGTTAGTTGATCCCGGGAATTCTCTTTGAATCGGTACAGTGGAAATAGTCCTCATGTTAAGTGGATGGGGAAATCTTTGTCTTTTTGAATTTTGGCATGACTCTCCGGGGTTCTTTCGAGTTTCAAGGGGACATCAGCCTCCTCTTCAGATTCGATGGGAACATCGGGATTAATTTCCAGACGAAGCAGGGGAATCGATCCTCACCTCGAGATGACGAGTGGAAAACGGGTCTCTTTTTGAACTGTAGCAGTAACCACGCTGCTCCTCTCGAGTTTGACCGGGTATCTGGTGAAACTTCTTCAGTTGTGTATAGGGTGCTGAGAATCCTTTCGATTTTGAAGAGGGAATGTGGGATTACTCTTAAGACACTGCAACGGAACGGGGCGTCCTTTCTCATGGAGTGGAGAATTTCATGGTTTTTCTCGAGTTGCGGCTTGAAGCTTTGGAGGCCTTCTCAAGTTAGGACAGGAACCACTGGGACTCGCTCATTTTGCTTCAGGGAAATCAGGTCTCCTTTCGTGTTGACAGTGGAACTTTGGGATTCCTTTCAAGTCGCTGCAGGGCATGAGGGCCACATTTAGACTTGAGTGGGTAAACTCAGTGTTCCTCTCCAGTGGCCACAGGCATCTTGGGGTTGCTATGAAGGTTCGACTGGGGAGTCAGGCCTAGTCGTTTTTGAGCAGGGAACTCTGCTTTCCCCCTGAGTTGTAAAAGGATTGTCAGGTCTGCTATCTCTTTTAGCGGGAAATTTGGGCATTTTAAAGAAGCTCAGCCAGGGATTCATGCCTCCAATTATGTTGCGAGGTGATACTCCGTGTTCCACTGTAGCTGCTGCAAACACAACACGACTCATCTCTAGTTGAGTGTGAACTCGGAGTCCTGTGACCTTGCTGCAGTATCTTCGGGGTTGCCCTTGAGTGTCAATAGATGTGACAGGACTCTTGAAGTGGTGCGAGGGGAAGTTGGGATTCCTCTTCATTTGAAATTGTAATGCCCCATTATCCTCAACGGAGGTGTGATCACAGGCCTTCTCTTAAACTGTGGCAGGGAAATTCGGTTTTATTCTCTCATTGGGACGAGTGTATCTGGGCGACCCTTAAGTTGCATCAAGGAATTCAAGCCTCATTTCGAATTTGGAGAAGGAACTCTGGACTTCTCTCTATGTGCTGCAGGATAAAAGGGCTTCATCTTGCTTTGATAGAATAATCTCGAGGTTTCTCTCGAGTTGCTGTGGGAAGTGTGCTGATCCTCTGGAGTAACGACGGCAATATCACGGAGCCTCCAGTGTGGTCTCTGGGAAGTCAGAACGCTTTTCCATTTGCAAGCAGAACCTCGGGATTCCTTTGGAGTCGCTGCAGAGAAATAGGTCTGCATCTAGATTGGAGTCCATTTAACTCAGGGTTCCTCTCCATTAGCAACAGAGTTCTCGGGGTTGCTCTCAAAATTCACCTGGGGAGTCAGGCCTCGTCTCGTCTTCAGACATGGAATTCACCTTATTCTAGACTTGATAAAGGGGTTTTAGGCCACAGTCGAGTTGAATTTGCACCTGGAGATTGTATTCAGTTTGCTCGGGGAGTCAGGTCTCCACTCGTCTTGTGAGTTGATACTCGAGGATACATTTGAATCTGTGCAGTGAAATCAGACAGTATCTCGAGTGGGTGGGGACATTAGTACCTTTTCCAATTGTGTTTTGAAACCCCGGGGATCCTCCCGGGTTTCAAGGTGGTACCAGACTCCTCGTACTGTGTGACGGGAACGTCCAGATTCCATTCCAAACAAACCAGGGGAATCGATTTTCATCTGGAAAAGAGGACTGTTAAACGGGGCACTTTGACAGTTGTGGCAGGAAATACGGTGTTCCTTTCGGTTGGGACTGGGTATGTCAGTGTAATTTTTGAGTAGCAATAAGGATGTCAATTAACCTGTCGAGTTTCAAGCCGGAATGTGGGATTTCTCTTGAGAATCTTCAACGGAAATGGTCCTCATCTCTCCTTGGGGGCAGAATCTTCTGGTTTTCCTCGAGTTGCAGTGGGAAGGTTCGAGTCCTTCTCGAGTTGCGATGGGACATCATGATTTCGATCGTGTTCCTTCAGGGAAGTCAGCTCTCTTTTCTTGTTGGAAGGGGAACTTCGGGATTACTCTCAAGGTGTGGAATTGGAATAACGGCTCATCCAGAGTTGATTCCGAAATTGTGTTCTCCTCTCCTGTGGGTAGGCTATGTCATTGAACTTTTTGTGTTGCATACAGTGTGTCAAGTAACCGGTTTTCAAGTGAGAATGTGGGATTTCTCTTGAGACACTGCAGCAGAAAATTTCCTCATCTTGCATTGATGGGGGAATTTTTTGTTTTTTCTCGAGTTGAATCAGGAGCTTGGCGTTCCACTCAAGTTGCGATTGGGACCTCAGGAACTCTCTGTTGTTGTCCCAGGGAAGTCAGATCTCCTTTCGTGTTGAAAGGGAAACCTCGGGATTCCTCTCGAGGCACCAAAAACGAATAGGGCCGCATCTAGCCTTGTGTACTAAAGTGTGTGTTCCTCTTCAGTGGGGACGGCTATGACGGGAAAGTTTTGAGACACATAAAGGGTGTCAAGAACCCATTCGAATTTCAAGCGGGAATGTGGGATTTCTCTTGAGTGGATGCAGCGGAAAATTTCCTCATCTCCCATTGAGGGGAAAATCTGGTGGTTTTTCTCGAGTTGTGGTGGGAAGCTTGGAGTTCTTCTCGACTTGTGACGGGGACCTTAGGAACTTGTTCCTGTTGCCTCACAGAATTCAGGTCTTCTCTCGTGTTGAAAGGTTTACCTCGGGATTTCTCTCGAGGCACAGCAGAGGAATAGGGCCACATCTAGCGTTGAGTCAATCAACTGTGTGTTCCTCGCCAGTGGCGACAGGGATCGCAGGGTTGCTATGAAGGTTCTACTGGGGAGTCAAACTTCGTCTCGATTGGAGGCATGGAACTGTGCTTTCCCTTCAAGTTGTACAAGGGCAATCAGTCCTCTTGTCATGATAAGACTGTTCATTAGGGCTTTTTCTATAGGCTCAGCATGGGTGTCAGTTTTCCCATCATGTTGTGAGGGGATAGTCGGTGTTCCTTGGAGCTTTGCTAGATCATCAGGACCTACCTCGTGTGGAGGTGAAACTCAGATTCCTTTATCCTTGCAGCAGGATCCACGGGTGTGCACTCGAGTTTCAATAGGAGATAGAGGCCACCTCTTGTGGTGGCAGAGGATGAGAGGATTCCCCTAGAGTTGAAGTAGGATTTGAACACTCATATCATGAGGAGGTCGGGAATACGGATCTCTTCTAGACCTGTGACAGAAACTCTGGGTTTCTCTCGATTCAAGATTTGTATTCAGGGAGCCCTTTGAATTGTAAATAGGGCTTCAAGCCTCCTAAGTTATCTTGAGAGAGAACTCAGGATTGTTCTCCAGGTGCTGCAGGAAAAATGGGCTTCGTTTGACGTTGCCTGGGGTTTCGTGTGGTTTTTGGCGAGTTGCGGGGGGAAGTTTGGCTTTCCTTTCGAGATATGACGGGAAACTCAGGGAGACACTCGTGTTGCCTCAGGGAAGTCAAGTTGCGAGGGGAAGGTCTTGATTGATCTCGAGTCAATGCAGAGGAATCAGGCTTCAATTCGCATTGAAATGGGTAATGCCAAAGTGTTTCTCGAGTTGGGGCATGAAACTTTTGGATCCCTCGAATTGCAAACGTGGCCTCACGGAGTGTCTCAGGTTGTCTCTGGGAAGTCCGGAATCCTTTTGCGGTGTGAGGAACCTTTGGGATGCCTTTCTAGTCAATGCAGGGGAAAAGGGTCTGATCTGGTGTTGAGGGGCTAACCTCAGGGTGCCTCTCCATTTCTGACATGGATCTCAGACTTCCTATGAAATTTCAACAGGGGAGTCATGCCACGTCTCTTGTTGAGGCATGGAACTCCACTATCTTTTCGAGTTGTCAAAGGGGTGTGAGGCCTCCTGTCGAGTAGAATTTCTGTCCTGGGGCTTTTTCTCCATGATGCACCTGGAAAGTCAGGCCTCCGTTCATGGTGTTAGTTGATCCTGGGAATTCTCTTTGAATCAGTACAGTGGAATCAGTCCTCATATCTAGTGGATGGGGAAATAGGTGTCTCTTTGAATTGTGGCATGACTCTCCGAGGTCCTCTCGAGTTTCAAGGGGTCATCGGACTCCTCTTCAGATTCAACGGGAACATCGGGATTAATTTCCAGACGAAGCAGGGAATCGATCCTCACCTCGAGATGACGAGTGGAAAACGGGTCTCTTTTTGAAATGTGGCAGGAACCACGCTGCTCCTCTGGAGATTGGTCGGGTATTTCGTGGAACTTCTTCAGTTGCGTATAGGGTGCTGAGAATCCTTTTGAGTTTGATGAGGGAACGTGTGATTTCTGTAAAGACGCTGCAGCGGAAAGGGGCGTACTGTCACGTGGAGTGGAGAATTTCATGGTTTTCAAGAGTTGCGGCTTGAAACTTGGAAGTCTTCTCAAGTTACGACGGGAACCACTGGGACTGGCTAGTTTTGCCTCAGGGAAGTCAGTTCACCTTTCGTGTTGTAATTGGAACCTCTGGATTCCTTTTGAGTTGCTACAGGGCATGAGGGCCACATTTAGACTTGAGTGGGTAAACTCAGTGTTCCTCTCCAGTGGCCACAGGGATCGTGGGATTGCTATGAAGGTTCCATTGTGGAATCAGGACTAGTCTTTTTTGAGGAGGGAACTCTGCTTTTCCCCCGAGTTGTAAAAGGATTGTCCGGTCTGGTATCTCTTTTAGTGGGAAATTTGGGCTTTTTCGAGTGGCACAGCAGGGGATTTATGCCTCCGATCATGTAGGGAGGTGATACTCCATGTTCCACTGGAGCTGCTGCAAACACAACATGACTCATCTCTAGTTGAATGTGAACTCGGAGTCCTGTGAACTTGCTGCAGTATCTACGGGGTTGCCCTTGAGTGTCAATAGATGTGACAGGACTTTTGAAGTGGTGGGAGGGGAAGTTGGGATTCCTCTTCAGTTGAAAGTGGAATGCCCCATTTTCTTCAGCTGAGGTGTGATCACGTGCCTTCTCTTAAGCTATGGCGGAGAAATTCGGTTTTCTTCTCTCATTGGGATGGGTATCTCTGGGCGACCCTTAAGTTGCATCAAGGAATTCAAGCCTCATTTCGAATTTGGAGAAGGAACTCGGGACTTCTGAATATGTGCTGCAGGAAAAAAAGGGCCTCATCTTGCTTTGAAAGACGAATCTCGAGGTTTTTCTCGAGTTGCTGCGGGAAGTGTTGTGATCCTCTCGAGTAATTACGGGAATAGATGGAGCCTCCCTTGTGGTCTCTGGGAAGTCAGAATGCCTTTCCATTTTCAAGGGGAACCTCGGGATTCCTTTGGAGTCGCTGCAGAGGAATAGCTCTGCATCTAGATTCGAGGCCGTTTAACTCAGGATTCCTCTCCAGTAGCAACAGAGTTCTCAGTGTTGCTCTCAAAATTCACCTGGGATGTCAGGCCCCATCTCGTCTTCAGACATGGAACTTTCCTTTCTTCTCGAGTTGTATAACGGGTTTTAGGCCACAGTCGAGTTACATTTCCACCTGGGGATTTTATTGAGAATGCTCGGGGAGTCAGGTCTCCACTTGTCTTGGGAGTTGATACTCGAGGATACATTTAAATCTGTGCAGTGGAATCAGACAATATCTCGAGTGGGTGGGGACGTCGGTATCTTTTCCATTTGTGTTTTGAAACCCCGGGGATCCTCCCGGGTTTCAAGGTGGTTCCGGACTCCTCGTACTGTGCGATGAGAATGTCCGGATTCCATTCCAGACAAAGCAGGGGAATCGATTGTCATCTGCAAAAGAGGATGATAAACGGGGCACATTGTCAATTGTGGCAGGAAATTCGGTGTTCCTCTCGGTTGGGAATGTATATATGTCGGTGTAATTTTTGAATCACATGCTGCTGCTGCTAAGTCACTTCAGTCATGTCCGACTCTGTGTGACCCCATAGACGGCAGCCCACCAAGCTCCCCCATCCCTGGGATTCTCCAGGCAAGAATACTGGATTGGGTTGCCATTTCCTTCTCCAAAGTGTGAAAGTGAAAAGTGAAAGTTAAAAGTGAAATTGAATTCGCTCAGTGGAGTCCAACCCTTAGCGCCCCCTTGGACTGCAGCCTACCAGTCAACTCCATCCATGGGATTTTCTAGGCAAGAGTACTGGAGTGACTTGCCATTTCCTTCTCTGCATACAGGATGTTAATTAACCTGTCGAGTTTCAAACCGGGATTTGGAATTTCTCTTGAGAATCTGCAATGGAAATGGTCCTGATCTCTCCTTGAGGGCAGAATCTTCTGGTTTTTCTCGAGTTGCGGTGGGAAGGTTCGGGTCCCTTTCGAGTTGTGATGGGAAGGTTCGGTTCCCTCTCGAGTTTGACCGGACATCAGGATCTCGCTCATGTTGCTTCAGGGAAGTCAGGTCTCTTTTCGTATCTGAAGGGGAAATTCGGGATTACTCTTGATGTGTGGAATTGGAATAAGGGCTCATCTATAGCTGATTCCCTAAATTCTGTTCTCACCTCCAGTGGGGACGGCTATGTCAGTGAACTTTTTGAGTCACATAAAGGGTGCCACGTACCCGTTCGAGTTTCAAGCGGGAATGTGGGATTTCTCTTGAAACACTCTAGCAGAAAAGTTCCCCATCTCGCATTGACGGGAGAATCTTTTTGTTTTTCTCGAGTTGCGGCCAGAGCTTGAAGTTCCTCTTGAGTTGCGACTAGGACTTCAGGAATTCTCCCGTGTTGTTCCAGGGTTGACAGGTCTCCTTTGGTGTTCAAAGCGGAACCTCGGGATTCCCCTCAAGGCGCTGCAGAGGAATAGGGCCGCATCAGAGTTGTGTACGTAAACTGTGTGCTCCTCTTCAGTGGGGACGGCTATTTTTGGGAATTTTTGAGTCACATAAAGGGTGTCAAGTACCTGTTCATTTTTTAAGCGGGAATGTGGGATTTCTCTTGAGACTCTGCAACGGGAAAATTTCCTCATTCCCCATTGAGGGGACAACCTGGTGGCTCTTCTCGAGTTGTTGCGAGAAGCTTGGGGTTCTTCTCCAGTTGGGACAGGGACCTTGGGAACTCGCTCGAGTTGCCCCAGGGAAAGCAGGTCTCCTCTCATGATGAAAGGGGAACCCCGAGATTTCTCTCGAGGTGCAGCAGAGGAATAGTGCCATGTCTAGTGTTGAGTCAGTCAACTGTGTGTTCCTCTGTATTGGCGACAGGGATCACAGGGTTGCTATGAAGTTTCTACTGGGGAGTCAGTCTTGGTCTTGATTGGAGGCATGGAATTGTGCTTTCCCTTCGAGGTGTAAAAGGGCAATCAGTCCTCTTGTCATGATAAGGCTGTTCATGAGGGCTTTTTCTATGGGCTCAGTATGGGTGTCAGGTTTCCCATCGTGTTGTGAGGGGATAGTCAGTGTTCCATTGGAGCTTTGCTAGATCAGCAGGACCTACCTCGAGTGGAGGGGGAACTCAGAGTCCATTATCCTTGCAGCAGGAACCGCGAGAGTGCACTCGAGTTTCAATAAGAGATAGAGGCTTCCTCTTGTGGTGGGAGAGGATGAGAGGATTCCTCAAGTGTTGAAGCAGGGTTTGAACGCTCATATGGTGAGGAGGTGGGAAATACAGATCTCTTCTAGAGCTGTTGACGGAAACTCGGGGTTTCTCTCAATTGAAGATGAATATTCAGGGAGCCCCTTGAATTGTAAATAGGGATTCAAGCCTCCTATGCTATCTTGAGGGAGAACTCGGGATTGCTCTGCAGGCACTGCAGGAAAAAAAAAATGGGCCTTATGTGACGTTACCTGTGGTTTCTCGTGATATTTGGCGAGTTGCTGGTGGAAGTTTGGCTTTCCTTTAGAAATACCATGGAAAAGTCAAGGAGACACTCGTGTTGCCTCAGGGAAGTCAAGTTGTGTGGGGAAGGTCGTGATTGCTCTCGAGTCAATGCAGCGGAATCAGGCTTCAATTTCCTTTGAAAGGGGTAATCGCAAAGTGTTTCTCGATTTGGGCAGGAAACTTTTATATCCCTCGAGTCGCAACAGGGGCCTCACTGAGCCTCTCAAGTTGTCTCTGGGAAGTCAGTAATCCTTTTGAGTTGTAAGGAAACTTTGGGATGCCTTTTGAAGCAGTGCAGGTGAATAGGGTCTCATCTGAAGTTGAGGCGCTCACCTCAGTGTGCCTCTCCAGTTCTGACATGGATCTCAGTGTTCCTATGAAGTTTCAACAGGGGAGTCATGCCACATCTCTTGTTGAGAAATGGAACTCTGCTATCTTTTAGAGTTGTAAAAGGGATACGAGGCCCCTGTCGAGTTGAATTTCTGTCCTGGGCCTTTTTGTCTATGATGCAACTGGGAAGTCAGGGCTCCCTTAGTGGTATTAGTTGAACCCGGGGGTTGTCTTTGAATCGGTACAGTGGAATGAATCCTTATGTTGAGTGGATGGGGAAATTGGTGTCTTTTTGAATTGTGGCACTACTACCCGGGCTCCTCTAGAGTTTAAAGGGGACATTGGCCTCCTCTTCAGATTCAACGGGAACATCGGGATTAATTTCCATACGAAGCAGGGAAATCCATCCTCACCTCGTGATGACGAGTGGAAAATGAGTCTCTTCTTGAGCTGTGACATGAACATCTCTGCTCCTCTCGAGTTTGGCCGGGAATCTCCGTTAACTTCTTGAGTTCCCTATAGGGTGCCCAGTATCCTTTCGAGTTTGAAGAGGGAATGTGGTGTTTCTCTTGAGACGCTGCAGTGGAAAGGTGCATCCTGTCGTGGGGAAGGGATAATTTTATGGTTTTTATCCAGTCGCCTCTTGAAGCTTGGAGGTCTTCTCGAGTTACGATGGGAAACTCTGGACTCGCTAGTGTTCCCTCAAGGAAGTCAGGTCTCCTTTCGTGTTGAAAGTGGAACCTCAGATTCCTTTCGATCCGCTGAAGGGCATGAGGGCCACATTTAAACTTGAGTGGGTGAACTCAGTGTTCCTCTTCATTGGCCAGAGGGATCTTGGGGTTGCTATGAAGTTTATAACGGGGAGTCAGGACTGTTATTTTTGAGTATGAAACTCTGCTTTCCCCCCGAGTTGTAAAAGGGTTGTCAGGTCTGCTGTCTGCTCAAGCGGGAAATCGGGCTTTTTTGAGAGACTCTGAGGGGGATTCATGCCTCCGATCATGTTGGGAGGTGATACTCCATGTTCCACTGGGACTGCTATAAGCACAACACGACTCATCTCTATTGAGTGTGAACTCAGTGTCCTTTGACTTTCCTGCAGAATCCATGGGGTTGCCCTCGAGTGTCAATAGATGTGATAGGACTAGTCAAGTGGTGTTAGGGGAAGGTGGGATTCCTCTTCCGTTAAATGTGCAATTGCCTATTAGCTTCAGCTGAATTGTGATCACGGGGCTTCTCTTAAATTGTGGCAAGAAATTCGATTTTTTTTTTTTTCTCATCGGGATGGGTATCTCTGGGTGACCCTTAAGTTACATCAAGGAATACAAGCCTCATATCGAATTTGAGAAGGAACTCGGGACTACTTTCTATGTGCTGCAGGAAAAGAAGGGCCTCTTCTTGCATTGAAAGAGGAATCTCGAGGTTTTTCTCGAGTTGCTGCGGGAAGTGTGGTGATGCTCTCAAGTAACGACGGTAATATCAGGGAGCCAATTGTGTTGTGTTTGAGACGTTAGAACGCCTTTCCCTTAGCAAGGGGAACCTCGGGATACCTTTGGATTCTCTGCAGAGAAATAGGTCTGCATCTTGATTTGAGTCCGTTTAACTCAGGATTGCTCTCCAGTAGAATCAGGGTTCTCGGGGATCCTCTCAAAGTTCACCTGGGGAGTCAGGCCTCCTCTCGTCTTCAGACATGGAACTCCTCTTTCTTCTCGAGTTGAAAAAGGGTGTTAGGCCACAGTCGATTTGAATTTGCACCTAGAAATTGTATTGAGAATGTTTGGGGAGTCAGGTCTCCATTCGTCTTGTGAGTTGATACTCAAGGATACATTTGACTCTGTGCAGAGGAATCAGACAATATCTCGACTGGGTTGGGACATCAGTACCTTTTCCAATTGTTTTTTGAAATCCCGGGGATTCTGCTGAGTTTCAAGGTGGTACCGCCTCCTCATATTGTGCGACAGGAATGTCCGGATTCCATTCCAGAGAAAGCAAGGAAATCGACAGTTTCTGGAAAAGAGGACTGGAAAACGTGGCACTTTATCACTGCAGTTGTGGAGGGAAACTCGGTGTTCCTTTTCATTGGTGCTGGGTATGTCGGTGTAATTTTTGAGTCAAATAAAGGATGTTAATAACCTATCGAATTTTAAGCGGGAATGTGGGACTTCTCTTGAGAATATGCAGTGGAAATATTCCTCATCTCGCCTTGAGGGCAGAATCTTGTGGTTTTACTCGAGTTGGGGCGGGAAGCTAGGGGTCTCTCTCGAGTTGCGACGAGGAACTAGGAAGTTGCTCGTGTTGGTTCAGGGAAGTCAGGTCTCCTTTCATTTTGGAAGGGGTATTTTGGGATTACTGTCAAGGCGTGGAATGGGAATTTGGCCTCATCTAGGGTTGAGGCCGAAAATTGTGTGCTCCTCTCCAGGGGGGACAGCTATGTTGGGTAGTTTTTGAGTCTCATAAAGGGTGTCAAGTATCCATTCGAGTTGAAAGCGGGAACGTGGGATTTCTTGAGACTCTGCAACGTTAAATTCCTCATCTCCCATTGATTGGATTGTCTTGTGGTTTTTCTCGAATTGCAGTGGGAAGCTTGGTGTTCTTCTCAAGTTGTGACGGGGACCTCAGGAACTCTCTCATATTGCCCCAGGGAAGTCAGGTCTCCTATCGTATTGGAAAGGGAACCTCGGGATCCCATTCGAGGTGCAGCAGAGGAATAGGGCCGCATCCAGCGTTGAGTCGGTCAACTGTGTGTTCCTCTCTAGTGGCAACAGGGATCTCGGGGTTGCTATGAAGCTTATACTGGGGAGTCAGGTTTCATCTCGATTGGAACCATGGAATTCTGCTTTCTTATCGAGTTGTAAAATTGGAATCAGTCCTCCTGTCTTGATCAGGCAGTCCATTAGGGCTTTCTCTATAGGCTCAGAATCGATGTCAGGTATCCTGTCATGTTGTGATATCATAGTGGGTGTTACCTTTTAGCATTGCTAGATCATCAGGACCTACCTCAATTGAAGAGGGAACTCAGAGTCCTTTAACATTGCTGCAGGATCAGCGACAGTGCACTCAAGTTTCAGTAGGGATCAGAGGTCTCCTCTTGTTGGGAGAAGAAGAAAGGATTCCTCTTGAGTTGAAGCAGTGTTTGAACTCTCATATCGTGAGGAGGTTGGAAATACGGAGCTTTTTTAGAGGTGTGGAGAGAAACTCGGGGTTTCTTCAGATTGAAGACGGGTATTCTGGGAGCCAATTGAATTGTAAATAGGGATTCAAGCCTCCTATTGTATCTTGAGAAAGAACACGGGATTGCTCTCCAGGGGCTGCAGGGAAAAAAGGGCCTTATGTGACGTTGCCTGGGGTTTCTTGTGGTTTTGGCGAGTTGTGGAGGGAAGTTTGGATTTCCTTTCGAGTTATGACGGAGAACTCAGTTTGACACTGTGTTGCCTCGGAATTCCAGCTGCGAGGGGAAGGTCGTGATTGCTCTCGAGTCAATGCAGAGGAATCGGGCTTCAATTCGCATTGAAAGGGTTAATCCCAAAGTGTTCTCGAGTTGGGGCAGGACACGTTCAGATCCCTAGAGTTGCAACAGGGGCCTCACGGAGCCTCTCAAATTGTCTCTGGGAAGTCCGGAATCCTGTTGTGGTGTGAGGAGCCTTTGGGATGCCTTTTGAGTCAGTGCAGGGGAATAGGGTCTGATCTGGAGTTGAGGCTCTAGCCTCAGGGTGCCTCTCCAGTTCTGATATGGATCTCAGTGTTCCTATAAATTTTCAACAGGGGAGTCATGACACGTCTCTTGTTGAGGTTTGGAACTCCGCTATTTTTTGTGTTGTAAAAGGTGTGGGAGGCCTCCTGCCAAGTTGAATTTCTGTCCTGGGAATTTTCTCCGTGATGCACTTGAGAAGTCAGGCCTCCCTTCTTGGTGTTAGTTGATCCCGGGGGTTCTTTTTATCGGTACAGTGGAATCAGTCCTTATATCGAGCAGATGGGGAAATCGGTGTCTTTTTGAATTGTGGCACGACTACCCAGGTTCCACTCGAGTTTAAAGGGGACATCGGCCTCCTCTTCAGATTCAATGGGAACATGGGGATTAAATTCCAGATGAAACAGGGCAATCTATCCTCACCTGGAGATGACAAGTGGAAAACGGGTCTCTTCTTGAGCTGTGGCAGGAACCTCGCTGCTCCTCTCGAGTTTGGTCAGGTATCTCTGGGAACTTCTTGAGTTGTGTATAGGGTGCCGAGTATCCTTTCGAGTTTTAAGAGGGAATGTGGGATTTCTCTTAAGATGCTGCAGTGGTAAGGGGCATCCTGTGGCATGGAGTGGAGAAATTCATGGTTTTTCTCAAGGTGCGTCCTGAAGCTTGGAGGTCTTCTCGAGTTACTGCGGGAACCACTGGGACTCGCTAGTTTTGATTCAGAGAAGTCACGTCTGCTTTCCTGTTGAAAGTGGAACCTCGGGATTCCCTTTGAGTCGCTGCAGGGCATGAGGGCCACATTTAGACTTGAGTGGGTAAACTCAGTGTTCCTCTTCAGTGGCCACAGGGATCTTGGGGTTGCTATGAAGATTCCACTAGGTATTCAGGCCTAATCTTTGTTGAGGATGGAACTCTGCTTTCCCCCCGAATTTAAAAGGATTGTCAGGTCTGCTGTCTGTTCAAGCGGGAAATTTGGGCTTTTTCATGAGGCTTTGCAGGGGATTCATGCCTCAGATCATGCTGGGAGGTGATGCTCCGTGTTCCACTGGCGCTACTTTAAGCGAAATATGACTCATCTCTAGTTGAGTTTGAATTCGGAGTCATTTGACCTTGTTGCACGATCCATCGGGTTGCCCTCGAGTGTCAATAGATGTGAAAGGACTCTACAAATGGTGCGAGAGGAATTTGGGATTCCTCTTCAGCTGAAATTGGAATGGCCTACTATTTTCACCTGAGTTGTGATCACGGGTTTTCTCTTACATTGTGTCGAGAAATTCGGTTTTCCTCTCTCATTGGGACTGGTATCTCTGGGCGACCCTTAAGTTGCATCAAGGAATTCAAGCCTCATGTCGAATTTGGAGAAGGAACTCGGGACTTCTGTCTATGTGCTGCAGGAAAAAAAGGGCCTCATCTTCTTTGAAAGAGGAATCTCGAGGTTTTTCTCAAGTTGCTGCAGGATGTGTGGTGATCCTCTATAGTAACGACGGGAATGTCAAGGAGGTTAATGTGTTGTGTTTGAGACGTTAGAACACATTTCAATTTGTAAGGGGTACCTCGGGATTCCTTTGGAGTCGCTACAGAGAAATAGGTCTGCATCTAGATTCGAGTCCATTTAACTCAGGATTCCTCTCAAGTAGCAAAAGGGTTCTCGGGGTTGATCTGAATATTCACCTGGGGAGTCAGACCTCGTCTCGTGTTCAGACATGGAATTCCACTTTCTTCTCAAGTTGAATAAGGGGTGTTAGGACACAGTAGAGTTGAATTTGCACCTGGAAATTGTATTGAGAATGCTCGGGGAGTCAGGTGTCCACTCGTCATGTGAGTGATACTCCAAGATACATTTGAATCTGTGCCGTGGAATCATACAATATCTCGAAAGTGTGGGGACATCGGTACCTTTTCCAATTTTGTTTTGAAATGCCGAGGATTCTGCCGATTTTTATGGTGGTACCGGGCTTCTCATACTTTGCGACAGGAACGTCCAGATTCCATTCCAGGCAAAGCAGTGGAATCGACTGTCATCTGGAAAAGAGGGCTGGAAAACGGGGCACTTTGTCAGTTGTGGCGGGAAACTCGGTGTTCTTCTCGATTGGGGCTGGGTATGTCGGTGTAATCTTTGAGTCACATAAAGGATGTTAAGTAACTTATCGAGTTTCAAACGGGAATGTAGGACTTCTCTTGAGAATCTGCAAGGGAAGTGTTCCTCATCTCTCCTTGAGTGCAGAATTTTGTGGTTTTCCTCTAGTTGGGAGGGAAGCTTAGGGTCCCTCTCGAGTTGCATCGGGGCACTCAGGAACTCTCTCATGTTGCTTCAGGGAAGTTATGTCTCCTTTCGAATTGGAAGGGGAACATGGGGATTAATCTCGAGGCGTGGAATGGGAATAGGGCCTCATCTAGAATTGAGTTTGTAAGTTGTGTGCTTCAGTGCAGTGGGAATGGCTATGTTAGGGAACTTTTTGAGTCGCAAAAAGAGTGTCAAGTACCGTTTGAGTTTTAAGTGGGAATGTGCGGTTTCTCTTAAGACTCTGAACAGAAAAATTCCTCATCTCGCATTGATGGGCAAAACTTGAGGTATTTTTCGAGTTGCAGTGGGAAGATTGGGGTTCCTCTAGAGTTGGGACGGGGACCTCAGGAACTCACTCGTGTTGCCCCAGGGAAGTCAGGTCTCCTATTGTGTTGGAAGACGAACCTCAGAATTCCTCTCGAGCCGCAGCAGAGGAATAGGGCCATACCTAGCATTGAGTTGGTCAACTGTGTGTTCCTCGCCAGCGGTGACAGGGATCTCGGGGATGCTTTCAAAATTCCCCTGGGGAGTAGGCCTCGACTCATGTTCAGACATGGAACTCTGCTTTCTTCTCATGTTGCAAAAGGGGTGTTAGGCCTTAGTTGAGTTGAATTTGTACCTGGAGATTGTATCGAGAATGCTCCGGGAATCAGGTTTCCACTCGTTTTGTGAGTTGATACTCGAGGATACATTGAATCTGTTCTGTGAAATCAGACAATATCTCGAGGGGGTAGAACATCGGTACCTTTTCCAATTGTGTTTTGAAACCACGGCGATTTTCCTGAGTTTCAAGTTGTTTCCGGCATCCTTGTACTTTGCGACAGGAATGTCCAGTTTACATTCCAGACAAAGAAGGGGAATCGACTGTCATCTGGAAAAGGGGACTGGAAAACGGGGCACTTTGTCAGTTGTGGCAGGAAACTCGGTGCTCCTCTCGATTGGGGCTGGGTATGTCAGTGTAAATTTTGAGTCACATAAAGAATGTTAAGTAACTTGTCGAGTTTCAAGCAGGAATGTGGGATTCCTCAAGTTTCTCAATGTTCCTCATCTCGCCTTGAGAGCAGAATCTTGTGGTTTATCTGGAGTTGAGGCGGGAAGTTTGGGGTCCCTCTCAAGTTGCAATGGGGAACTCAGGAACTTGCTCGTTTGCTTCAGGGAAGTCTGGTCCCCTTTTGTGTTGGAAGGGGAACTTCGGGATTACTCTCGAGTCATTAAGTAGGAATAGGGCCTCATCTCGAGTTGAGTCCAAAAATTGTGTGCTCTTCTCCAGTGGGGAAGGCTAAGTTAGGGAACTTTTCAAGTCCCATAAATGGTGTCAAGTACCCGTTCGACTTTCAAGTGGGAGTATGGGAGTTCTCTTGAGACTCTTCAATGGAACCTCCCTCATCTCGCATTGATGGGAAATCTTGTGGTGTTTCTCGAGTTGCGAGGGAAAAATTGGGATTCTTCTCGAGTTGTGACGGGGACCTCAGAAACTAGCTCGTGTTGCTTCAGGGATGTCAGTTCTCCTTTCTTGTTGGAAGGGGAACTTTGGGTTTACTCTCAAGGCGTGGGATGGGAATGGGGCCTCATCTCGAGTTAAGTCCATAAATTGTGTGCTCCTCTCCACTGGGGATGGCTATATCAGAGTACTTTTTGTGTCACATAAAGGGTGTCAAGTACCCATTCGAGTTTCAAGCGGGAATGTGGGATTACTCTTGAGACTCTGCAGCGGAAAATTTTCTCATCTCGAATTGAGGGCACGTTATTGTGGTTTTTCTCGAGTTGCGGTTGGAAGGTTGTGGTTCTTCTCGAGTTGTGACAGATACCTCAGAAACTCGCTCGAGTTGCTTCAGGGAAGTCATGTCCCCTTTTGTGTTGGAAGGGGAACTTCGGGATTATTCTCGATCCATTAAAAGGGAATAGGGCCCCATCACGAGTTGACTATGTAAACTGTGTGTTCCTCTCCACTGGGGATGGCTATGTCAAGGAACTTTTTGAGTTGCATAAAGGGTGTCAAGAAACCATTCGATTTTCAAAGGGGAATGTGGGATTTCTCTTCAGACTCTGCAGCAGAAAATTTTCTCATCTCGGATTGAGTGCAAGTTTCTCTGGTTTTTCTCGAGTTGCAGCGGGAAAACTGGGGTTCTTCTCGAGTTACGACAGCTAACTCAGGAACTCACTTGCGTTGCCTCAGGGAATTCAGGTCTCCTGTAGTGTTGGAAGGGGAACCTCGTGATTCCTCTCGAGGCGTGGTAGAGAAATAGGGCTGCATCTAGTGTTGTGAAAGTAAATTGTGGACTCCTATATAGTGTGGATGGCAGTATCGGGGACATTTTTGAGTCACATAAAGGGTGTGAAGTCCCTGATCGAACTTCAAGCGGGAATATGGGATTTCACTTGAGACTCTGCAGCGTTAAAGTTCCTCATCACGCATCGAGGGGAGAATTGTGTGGTGTTTCTCGAGTTGCGGCAGGAAGATTGAGGTTCTTCTCGAAATGCGATGGGAACCTCAAGATCTTGCTCGTGTTGCCCCAAGGTAGTAAGGTCTCCTATCGTGTTGGGAGGGGAACCTTGGGATTCCTCTCGAGGTACATCAGAGGAATAGGGCCGCATCTATCATTGAGTCGGACAATTGTGTGTTCCTAGCCAGTGGCGACAGGGATCTCGGGGTTGCTCTTAAAATTCACCAGTGGAGTCAAGCCTCGTTTCGTGTTCAGACATGGAATCCGCTTTCTTATCGAGTTGTAAAAGGGGTGTTATGCCACACTCGAGTTGAATTTGTACCTGGAGATTGTATCGAGAATGTGTGTGGAGTCAGGTCTCCACTCGTCTTGTGAGTTGATACTCAAGGATACATTTCAATCTGTGCAGTGTAATCAGTCAATATCTCGAGTGGGTGAGTAATCAGTACCTTTTCCAATTGCATTTTGAAATCCCGGGGACCTTACCGAGAGTCAAGTTGGTACTGGCCTCCTTGTACTGCGCATCAGGAACATCCGGATTCCATTCCAGACAATGCAGGGGAATCGACTGTCATCTGAAAAGAGGACTGGCAAACAGTACACTTTATCAGTTGTGGCAGGAAACTCTGTGTTACTCTCGATTGGGGCTGGGTTTGTTGGTGCAATTTTTGAGTCGCATAAATGATGTTAAGTAATCTGTCGAGTTTCAAGTGGAAATGTGGGATTGCTCTTCAGAATCTGCAACGGAAATGTTCCTCATCTCGACTTGAGTTTTTTTTCGAGTTGTGATGGCTACCTCAGGAAATGGCTCGAGTAGCTTCAGGGAAGTCACGTCCCCTTTTGTGTTGGAAGGGGAACTTCGGGATTACTCTCGATCCGTTAAAAGGGAATAAGGCCTCATCTCGAGATGACTCCGTAAATTGTGTGCTCCTCTCCACTGGGGACAGCTATTCAATGAAGATTTTGAGTCGCATTAACGGTGTCAAGTACCTGTTCGAGTGGGAAGCGGGAATGTGGGATTTCTCTTGAGACTCTGCAGGGGAAATTTTTCTCATCTCGGATTGAGGGCATTTTCTTGTGGCACTGCTCACGTTGCAGCGAGAAGCTTGGGGTTCTTCTTCAGTTGGGATGGGGACCTCAGGAACTCGCTCGATTTGCCCCAGGGAAGTCACGTCTAATATCGTGTTGGAAGGGGATACTCGGGATTCCTCTTGAGACCAAGTAGAGGAATAAGGCCTCATCTAGCGTTGAGTCAGTCAACAGTGTGTTCCTCTCCAAGGGTGAAAGGGATCTCGGGATTGCTCTCAAAATTGACTAGGGGAGTCAGGACTCTTCTCGTGTTCAGACATGGAATTCTGCTTTCTTCTCGAGCTGTATAAGGGGTCTTAGGCCACAGTCGAGTTGAATTTGTACCTGGAGATTGCATCGAGTTTGCTCGGTGAGTCAGGTCTCCACTAGTCTTGAGGGCAGAATCTTGTGGTTTTTCTCGAGTTGCAGCGGGAAGCTTGGGGTCCCTTTCAAGTTGCAATGGGGACCTCAAAACTCGCTCGTGTTGCTTCAGTGATGTCAGGCCTCCGTTCGTGTTGGAAGGGGAACGTTGGGATTACTCGCAAGGCATGGAATGGGAATGGGTCCTGATCTCGAGTTGAGTCCCTAAAATGGGTGCTCTTCTCCACTGGGGACAGCTATGTCAGGGAACATTTTGTGTTGCATAAAGTGTGTCAAGTACCCGTTCGAGTTTCAAGCGGGAATGTGGGGTTTCTCCTGAGATTCTGCAGCGGAAATTTCTTCATCTCGCATTGAGAGCAGAGTCTTGTGTTTTTTATCAAGTTTGGGCGGGAAGCTTGGGGTCCCTCTCCAGTTGCAGCAGGGAACTCAGGAACTCTCTCGAGTTTCTTCAGGGAAGTCAGGTCTCCTTTCGTATTGGAAGGGAAACTTTGTGATTCCTCTCAAGGCGTGGCAGAGGAATAGGACCGCATCTAAGGTTGTTTACATAAATTGTGTGCTCCTCTACATTGGGGACGGCTATGTCGGGGAAGTTTTTGAGTCGCATAAATTTTGTCAAGTACCTGTTTGAGTTGGAAAGGGGAATGTGGGATTTCTCTTGAGACTCTGCAGGGGAAACTTTCCTCATCTAGCATTGAGGGGAGAATCTTGTGTTGTTTCTCGAGTTGAGGCGGTAAAGTTGGGATTCTTCTCCAGGTGCGACATGGACCTCAGGAACTTTCTTGTGTTACGCAGGGAAGTCAGATCTCCTACCTTGTTGGAAGGGGAACCTCAGGATTCCTCTCGAGGCACAGCAGCGATATAGGGCCCCATCTAGAGTTGAGTCGGTCAACTGTGTGTTCCTCGCCAGTGCTGACAGGGACCTCGGGGTTGCTCTCAAAATTCACCATGGGAGCAGGCCTAGTCTCCTGTTCAGACATGGAACCTTGCTTTCTTCTCGAGTTGTCAAAGGGGTGTTAGGCCACAGTCGAGTTTAATTTGTACCTGGAGATTGTATCGAGAATGCTCATGGAGTTAGGTCTCCACTCGTTTTGTGAGTTGATACTCGAGGATACATTTGAATCTGTGCAGTGGAATCAGGCACTATCTCGAGTGGGTGGGGACATCTGTACCTTTTCCAATTGTGTTTTGAAACCCCGGTGATCCTCCAGGGTTTCAGGGTAGTATGGGCACGCTCGTACTGTGCGATGGGAACGTCCATATTCCATTCCAGTCAAAGCAGGGAAATCAACTGTTATCTGGAAAAGAGGACTGGAAACGGGGCACTTTGTCAGTTGTGGCAGGAAACTCAATGCTCTCTCAATTTGGGCTGGGTACGTCGCTGTAACTTTTGAGTCGCATAAAGGATGTAAGTAACCCATCGAGTTTCAATTGGGAATGTGAAATTTCACTTGATAATCGGCAACGGAAATGTTCCTCATCTCGCCTACTCCCCTGGAGGAAACTCGGTGTTCCTCTCGATTGGGGCTGGATATGTCACTGTAAGTATTGAGTCGCATAAAGGGCATAAGGAACCCATCGAGTTTCAAGCGGGAATGTGAGATTTCACTTGAGAATCGGCAACGGAAATGTTCCTCATCTCACCTTGAGGGAAGAATCTTGTGATTTTATTCGAGTTGACTCGGGAAGCTGGTGTCTCTCTCAAGTTGCAACGAGGACATCAGGAACTCCTTCGAGTTTCTTCAGGGAAGTCAGGTCTCCTTTCATGTCGGAAGGGGAACTTTGGATTACTCTCAAGGCGTGGAATGAGAATAGGACCTCATCTGCATTTGAGTCCGTAAATTGTGTGCTCCTGTGCAGTGGGGATGGCTAAGTCAGGGAAAGTTTTGAGTCGCATAAAGGGTGTCAAGTACCCGTTCGAGATTCACCAGGAATATAGGATTTCTCTTGAGACTTTGCAGCCGAAAATTAACTCAGCTCTCACTGAGGGGAAAATCTTGTGGTGTTTATCGACTTGCACGGGAAGCTTCAGCTTCCTGTTGAGTTGCAACGGGGACTTCAGGAACTAGCTCGTGTTGTCACAGGGAAGTCAAGTCTCCTTTCGTTTCAGCAGGGGAACCTCGAGATTCCTGTGGAAGCATGGCCGAAGAATAGGGCCGAATCTAGCGCTGTGTAGGTAAATTCTGTTCTCCTCTTCGGTGGGGAAGGCAATGTCGTGGAAGTTTTTGAGTTGCATAAAAGGTGTCAACTAATCGTTCTAGTTTCATGCGGAAATGTGGGATTTCTCTTGAGACTCTGCAGCAGAAATGTTCCTCATCTTGCAAATAGGGGAGAATCTCGTTGTGTTTCTCGAGTTATGGCGGGAATCTTGGGGTTCTTCTTGAGGTGCGAAGGGGAACTCAGGAACTCACTCGAGTTGCCCCAGGGAAGTCAGGTCTCCTATTGTTTTGGAAGACAAACCTCAGAATTCCTCTCGAGGCTCAGCAAAGGAATAGGACACATCTAGCGTTGAGTTGGTCAACTGTGTGTTCCTCGCCAGTGGTGACAGGGATCTTGGGGTTCCTCTCAAAATTCCCCTGGGAAGTAGGCCTCGTCGTGTTCAAACATGGAACTCCGCTTTCTTCTCGAGTTGTAAAAGGGGTGTTAGGCCACCGTCGAGCTGAATTTGTACCTGGAGATTTTATTGAGAATGCTCGGGGAGTCAGGTCTCCACTCGTCTTGTGAGTTGATACTCGAGGATACATTTGAATCTGTGCAGTGGAATCAGACAATATCTCGAGTGGGTGGGGACATCCGTACCTTTTCCAGTTGTATTTTGAAACCCCGAGGACCCTCCCAAGATTCAAGGTGGTACCGGCCTCCTCCTACTGTGTGACCAAACATCTGTATTCCATTTCAGGCAAAGCAGAGGAATAGACTGTCATCTGGAAAATGGAGCACTTTGTAATATTGAGGCAGGAAACTCGGTGTTCCTCTCGATTGGGGCTGGGTATGTCAGTGTAATTTTTGAGTTGCATAAAGGATGTTAAGTAACCTGTCTAGTTTCAAGCTGGAATGTGGATTTCTCTTGAGAATTTGCAACGGAAGTATTCCTCATCTAGGCTTGAGGGCAAAATCTGTGGTTTTTCTCGAGTTGCATCGGGAAGTTTGGGGACCCTTTCAAGTTGCGGCAGGGACATCAGGAACTCGCACGTGTTGCTTCAGGTAAGTCAGGTTTCTTTTCATGTTGGAAGGGGAATTTCGGGATTACTCTCGAGGCGTGGAATGGAAAGAGGGCCTCATCTCGAGTTGAGTTCGTAAATTGTGTGCTCCTATCCAGTGGGGAACAACAGACTGGTTCCAAATAGGAAAAGGAGTACGTCAAGGCTGTATATTGTCACCTTGCTTATTTAACTTATATGCAGAGTACATCATAAGGAATGCTGGGTTGGAAGAAGCACAAGCTGGAATCAAGACTGCTGGGCGAAATATCAGTAACCTCAGATATGCAAATGACACTACCCTTATGGCAGAAAGTGAAGAGGAACTCAAAAGCCTCTTGATGAAAGTGAAAGAGGAGAGTGAAAAGGTTGGCTTCAAGCTCAACATTCAGAAAACAAAGATCATGGCATCTGGTCCCATCACTTCATGGGAAATAGATGGAAAAACAGTGGAAACAGTGTCAGACTTTTTTGGGGGGGCTCCAAATTACTGCAGATGTTGATTCCAGGCATGAAATTATAAGACGCTTACTCCTTGGAAGGAAAGTTATGACCAACCTTGATAGTATATTAAAAAGCAGAGACCTTGCCAACAAAGGTCCGTCTAGTCAAATCTTTGGTTTTTCCCGTGGTCATGCATGGATGTGAGAGTTGGACTGTGAAGAAGGCTGAGCGCGGAAAAATTGATGCTTTTGAACTGTGGTGTTGGAGAAGACTCTTGAGAGTCCCATGTACTGCAAGGAGATCCAACCAATCCATTCTAAAGGAGATCAATCCTGGGTGTTCATTGGAAGGATTGATGCTAAAGCTGAAACTGCAATACTTTGGCCACTTCATGCGTCGAGTTGACTCACTGGAAAAGACTCTGATGCTGGGAAGGATTGGGGGCGGGAGGAGAAGGGGACGACAGAGAATGAGATGCCTGGATGGCATCACCGACTCTGGACATGAGTCTGAGGGAACTCTGGGAGTTGGTGATGGACAGGGAGGCCTGGCATGCTGTGATTCATGGGGTCTCAGAGGGTCGGACACGTTTGAGCGACTGAACTGAACTGAACTGATCCAGTGGGGACGGCTATGTCAGGGAACTTTTTAAGTCGCATAAAGAGTGTCAAGTACCTGATCGAGTTTCAAGCGGGAATGAGGGATTTCTCTTGAGACTCTGCAGCAGAAAATTTTCTCATCTTGGATTGAGGGCATGTTCTTGTGGTATTGCTCGTGTTGCAGCGAGAAGCCTGGGGTTCTTCTTGACTTGGGACGGGGACCTCAGGTACTCGCTCGTGTTGCCCCAAGGAAATCACGTCTCCTATTGTGTTGGAAGACGAACCTCGGGATTCCTCTTGAGACCAAGTAGAGGAATAAAGCCGCATCTAGCATTGAGTCGGTCAACAGTGTGTTCTTCTCCAAGGGCGAATGGGATCTCGGGATCGATCTCAAAATTGACCAGAGGAGTCAGGCCTCTTTTCCTGTTCAGACATGGAATTCGGTTTCTTCTTGAGTTGGAAAAGGGGTGTTAGGCCACCGTCGAGTTGAATTTGTACCTGGAGATTGCATCGAGTATGCTCGGTGAGTCAGGTCTCCACTCGTCTTGTGAGCTGATACTTGAGGATACATTTGAATCTGTGTGGTGAAATCAGACAATATCTCGAGTGGGTGGGAAATCCATACCTTTTCCATTTGTGTATTGAAACCCCGGGGATCCTCCCGAGTTTCAAGGCGCTACCGGACTCCTCGTACTTTGCCACCGGAACATCTGGATTCCATTCCAGAGAATGTAGGGGAATCAACTGTCTTCTGGAAAAGAGGACTGGAAATGGGGCACTTTGTCAGTTGTGGCAGGAAACTCCGTGTTCCTCTCCATTGGGGCTGGATATGTCAGTGTAATTTTTGAGTTGCATGAAGGATGTGAAGTAACCTGTCGAGTTTCAAGCGGGAATGTGGGATTTCTCTTGAGAATCTGCAACAGAATTTTTCTTCATCTCACTTTGAGGACAGAATCTTGTGGTTTTTCTCAAGCTGCGGCAGGAAGCTTGAAGTCTCTCTCGAGTTGCCACGTGGACCTCAGGAACTCGCTCGCATTGCCTCAGGGAAGTCAGGTCTCCTGTCGTGTTGGAAGGGGAACCTCTGGATTCCTCTCTAGGCGTTGTAGAGAAATAGGGCCGCATCTAGTGTTGTGAAAGTAAATTGTGTGTTCCTCTTCAGTGTGGAGGGCAATGTCGGGGACGATTTTGGATCGCATAAAGGGTGTCAAGTACCCGTTCGTGTTTCAAGCGGGAATATGGGATTTCTCTTGAGACTCTGCAGCGTTAAAGTTCCTCAACTCCCATGTGGGGAGAAACTTGTGGTGTTTCTCGAGTTGCGGCGGGAAACTTGAGGTTCTTCTCGAATTGCGACACTGACCTCAAGAACTTGTTCGTGTTGCCCCAAGGTAGTTAAGTCTCCTATCGTGTTAGAAGTGGAACCTCGGGATTCCTCTCGAGGCGCAGCAGAGGAATAGGGCCGCATCTATCATTGAGTCGGACAACTGTGTGTTCCTCGCCAGTGGCGACAGGGATCTCGGGGTTTCTCTGAAAATTCACCGGGAAGTCAAGCCTCGTCTCGTGTTCAGACATCGAACTCCGCTTTCTTCTCGAGTTGTCCAAGGGGTGTTAGGACACAGTCGAGTTGAATTTGTACCTGGAGACTGTACGGAGAATTTTTGTGGAATCAGGTCTCCACTCGTCTTGTGAGTTGATACTCAAGGATACATTTGAATCTGTGCAGTGTAATCAGTTCATATCTCGAGTGGGTGGGGACATCGGTACCTTTTCCAATTGTATTTTGAAACCCCGGGGACCCTACCGAGAGTCAATGTGGTACCGGCCTCCTCATACTGTGCGACGTGAGCGTCTGGATTCCATTCCAGAGAATGCAGGGGAATCGACTGTCATCTGGAAAAGAGGACTGGCAAATGGGGCACTTTGTCAGTTGTGGCAGGAACCTCGGTGTTCCTCTCCATTGGGGATGGGCTTGTTGCTGTAATTTTTGAGTCGTATAAAGGATGTTAAGTAACCTGTCGAGTTTCAAGCGGAAATGTTGGATTGCTCTTAAGAATCTGCAACGGAAATGTTCCTCATCTCGGCTTGAGGGCAGAATCTGCAGTTTTTCTCGAGTTGCGGTGGGAAGCTTGGGTTTCCTTTCGAGTAGCGACTGGGACCTCAGGAACTCGCTCGTGTTGCTTCAGTGATGTCAGTTCTCCATTTGTTTTGGAAGGGGAATATCGGGATTACTCGCAAGGCCTGGAATTGGAATGGGGCCTCATCTCGAGTTGAGTCCGTAAAATGCATGCTCCTCTCCACTGGGGACAGCTATTTCAGGGAACTTTTTGAGTCGCATAAAGGGTGTCAAGTACCCGTTCGAGTTTCAAGCGGGAAATTTGGGGTTTCTTTTGAGATTCTGCAGCGGGAAATTTCCTCATCTCACATTGAGGGCAGAATCTTGTGGATTTTATCAAGTTTGGGCGGGAAGGTTGGGGTCCCTCTCAACTTGCAATGGGGACCTCAGGAACTCCCTCGAGTTTCTTCAGGGAAGTCAGGTCTCCTTTAGTATTAGAATGGGAACTTTGGGATTACTCTTGAGGCATGGAATGGGAATAGGGCCTCATCTAGATTTGAGTTTGTAAATTGTTTGCTCCTGTGCAGTGGAGACTTTTATGTCAGGAAACTTTTGAGTCGCGTTAAGGGTGTCAAGTATCCATTCGAGTTTCAAGCGGGAATGTGGGATTTCTCTTGAGACTGTGCAGCAGAAAATTTCCTCATCTCGCCTTGATGGAGGAATCTTGTGGTATTTCTCGAATTGCAGCAGGAAACTGGTTGTTCCTCTCTAGTTGCGATGGGGACCTCAGGCACTCGCTGGTGTTGTTCCAGAGAATTTAGGTCTCTTTCGTGATGAAAGGGGAACCTCGCGATTCCTCTCTTGAGGCGTGGTAGAGTAGTAGGGCCGCATCTAGAGTTGAGTATATAATTTGTGTGCTACTCTATATTGGGGACGGCTATGTTGTGGAAGTGTTTGAGTCGCATAAAGGGTGTCATGTACCTTTTGGAGTTGGAAGCGGGAATGTGGGATTTCTCTTGAGATTCTGCAGGGGAAATTTTCCTCCTCTAGCATTGAGGGGAGAATCTTGTGTGGTTTCTCGTGTTGCGGCAGTAAGGTTGGGATTCTTCTCGAGGTGCGACAGGGACCTCAAGAACTCTCTCTTGTTACGCAGGGAAGTCAGGTCTCCTATCTTTTTGGAACGAGAACCTCAGGATTCCTCTGGAGGCGCAGCAGAGGTATAAGGCCCCAGCTAGCGTTGGGTGGGTCAACTGTGTGTTCCTCGCCAGTGGTGTCAGAGACCTCAGGGTTGCTCTCAAAATTCACCAGGGGAGTAGGCCTCGTCTCCTGTTCAGACATGGAACCTCGCTTTCTTCTTGAGTTGTCAATGGGGTGTTAGGCCACACTCGATTTGAATTTGTACCTGGAGATTGTATCGAGAATGCTTGGGGAGTTAGCTCTCCACTCGTTTTGTGAGTTGATACTCGATCATACATTTGAATCTGTGCAGTGGAATCAGACAATATCTCGAGTGGGTGGGGACATCAGTACCTTTTCCAATTGTGTTTTGAAACCACAGGGATCCTCCCAAGTTTTAGGATGGTACGGGCCTGCTTGTACTGTATGATGGAAATATCCAGATTCCATTCCAGACAAAGCAGGGAAATTGAATGTCCTCTGGAGAAGAGGACTGGAAAACGGTACACTCTGTCAGTTGTGGCAGGAAACTCGGTGTTCCTCTCGAGTGGAGCTGCGTAATGTCGCTGTAAGTTTTGAGTCGTATAAACGATGTTAAGTAAAATGTCGAGTTTCAAGCTGGAATATGGGATTTCTCTTGAGAATCTGCAACGGAAATGTTCCTCATCTGGCCTCGAGGGAAGAATCTTGTGGTTTTTAACGAGTTTGGGCCAGAAGCTTGGGGTCCCTCTCAAGTTGCGACGGAGAACTAACAAACTCGCTCGAGTTGCTTAAGGGTAGTCAGGTCTCCTTTCCTGTTGGAGGGGAACTTCGGGATTACTCCCAAGGCCTGGAATGGGAATGGGGCCTCATCTCGAGTTGACTCCGTAAAATGGGTGCTCCTCTCCACTGTGGATGGCAATGTCAGGGAACTTTTTGAGTTGCATAAAGGGTGTCAAGTACCCTTTGGAGTTTCAAGCGGGAATGTGAGATTTCTCTTGAGAATCTGCAGCAGAAAATTTCCTCATCTCGCCTTGATGGAGGAATCTTGTGGTATTTCTCGAGTTGTAGCAGGAAACTTGGGGTTCCTCTCGAGTTGCGACGGGGACCTCAGGAACTCGCTTGTGTTGTCTCAGAGAAGTTAGGTCTCCTTTCGTGTTGGATTTGGAACCCCGTGATTCCTTTCGAGGCAAGGCAGAGAAATAGGGCCGCATCTAGAATTGTGTATGTAAATTGTGTGCTCCTCTTCATTGGGGAGGCTATGCCGGGGAAGTTCTTGAGTTGTATAAAGGGTGTCAAGTACCTGTTCGAGTTGGAAGCGGGAATGTGGGATTTCTCTTGAAACTCTGCAGTGGAAAATTTCCTCATCTAGCATTGAGGGGAGAATCTTGTGTTGTTTCTCGAGTTGCGGCGGTAAGGTTGGGATTCTTCTCGAGGTGTGACGGGGACCTCAGGAACTCGCTCGTGTTGCCTCAGGGAAGTCTGGTCTTCTATTGTGTTGGAAGACGAACCTCGGAATTCTTCTCGAGGTGCAGCAGAGGAATAGGGAGGCATCTAGCTTTGAGTCTGTCAACTGTGTGTTCCTCACCAATGGCGACAGGGATCTCGGGGTTGCTCTCAAAATTCCCCTGGGAATTAGGCCTCGACTCATGTTCAGACATGAAACTCCGCTTTCTTCTCGAGTTGTAAAAGGGGTGTTAGGCCACACTCGAGTTGAATTTGTACCTGGAGATTGTATCGAGAATGTGTGTGGAGTCAGGTCTCCACTAGTCTTGTGAGTTGATACTCAAGGATACATTTGAATCTGTGCAGTGGTAATCAGGCAATATCTCGAGTGGGTGAGGACATTGGTACCTTTTCCAATTTTATTTTGAAACCCCAGGGACCCTATCGAGAGTCAATGTGGTACCGGCTTCCTCGTACTGTGCAACCGGAACGTCCGGATTCCATTCCAGAGAATGCAGGGGAATCGACTGTCATCTGGAAAAGGGGACTGACAAATGGGGCACTTTGTCAGTTGTGGCAGGAACCTCGGTGTTCCTCTCCATTGGGGCTGGGTTTGTTGCTGTAATTTTTGAGTCGCATAAAGGATGTTAAGTAACCTGTCGAGTTTCAAGCTGGAATGTGGATTTCTCTTGAGAATCTGCAACGGAAGTATTCCTCATCTCGCATTGAGAGCAGGATCTTGTGGTTTTTATCGAGTTTGGGTGGGAAGCTTGGGGACCCTCTCAAGTTGCGACGGGGACCTCAGGAACTCTCTAGAGTTTCTGCAGGGAAGTCAGGTCTCCTTTCTTGTTGTAAGGGGAACTTCGGTATTACTCTCGATGCGTGGAATGTGAATAGGGTCTCATCTAGAGTTGAGTTTGTAAATTTTGTGCTGCTGTGCAGTGGAGACTGCTATGTCAGGGAACTATTTGCGTTGCATAAAGGGTGTCAAGTACCTGTTTGAGTTTCAAGCGGGAATGTGGGATTTCTCTTGAGACTCTGCAGCAGAAAATTTCCTCATCTCGCCTAGATGGAGGAATCTTGTTGTATTTCTCGAGGTGCAACATGAAGCATGGGGTTCCTCTTGAGATGTGACGGGGACTTCAGGCACTCACTTGTGTAGTCCCAGAGAAGTTAGGTCTCCTTTCGTGTTGGAAGTGGAACCTGGCAATTCTTGTCAAAGCACGGCAGTGGAATAGGGCTGCATTAGAGTTGTGTACATAAATTGTGTGCTCCTCTACATTTGGGACGGCTATGTTGGGGAAGTTTTTCAGTGGCATAAAGGGTGTCAAGTACCTGTTCGAGTTGGAAGCGGAAATGTGGGATTTCTCTTGAGATGCTGCAGGGGAAAATTTCTTCATCTCGCATTGAGGGGAGAATCCTGTGTTGTTTCTCCAGTTGCGGCGGTAAGGTTGGGATTCTTCTCGAAGTGCGGCAGGGAACTCAGGAAATCTCTCGTGTTATGCAGGGAAGTCATGTCTCCTATCTTGTTGGAAATGGAACCTAAGGATTGCTCTCGAGGCACAGCAGAGGTTTAGGGCCCCAGCTAGCATTGAGTCGGTCAACTGTGTGTTCCTCACCTGTGGCAACAGGGACCTTGGGGTTGCTCTCAAAATTCACCAGGGGAGTAGGCTTAGACTCCTGTTCAGAGGTGAAACCTCACTTTCTTCTCGAGTTTTAAAAGGGGTGTTAGGCCACAGTCGAGTTGAATTTGTACCTGGAGATTGTATCGAGAATGCTCGGGGAGTTAGGTCTCCACTCGTTTTGTGAATTGATACTTGAGGATACATTTGAACTTGTACAGTGGAATCAGGCAATAACTCGAGTGGGTGGGGACATCAGTACCTTTTCTAATTGTGTTTTGAGACCACAGGGATCCTCCCGAGTTTCAGGATGGTACGGGCCTGCTCACACTGTGCGATGGGAACGTCCGGATTCCATTCCAGACAAAGCAGGGAAATCGACTGTCATCTGAAAAAGAGGACTGGAAACGGGGCACTTCGTCAGTTGTGGCAGTAAACTCAGTGTTCCTCTCGATTGGGGCTGAGTATGTCACCATAATTATTGAGTCACATAAAGGATGTAAGTTACCCATCGAGTTTCAAGTGGGAATGTGAGATTTCCCTTGAGAATCTGCAACGGAAGTGTTCCTCATCTTGCCTTGAGGGAAGAATCTTGTGATTTTACTCGAGTTGCCTCGGGAATCTTGGGGTCCCTCTCTAGTTGTGACGGGGAACTCAGGAACTCTTTCGAGTTTCTTCAGAGAAGTCAGGTCTCATTTCGTGTTGGAAGGGGAACTTCGGATTACTCTCCAGGCATGGATTGACAATAGGGCCTCATCTATATTTGAGTCCGTAAATTGTGTGTTCCTGCACAGTTGGGAGGGCTAAGTCAGGAAAACTTTTGAGTGGCATAAAGTGTGTCAAGTACCCGTTCGAGATTCACCAGGAATATGGGATTTCTCTTGAGACTCTGCAGCAGGAAAGTCCTCATCTCTCATTGAGGGGAAAATCTTGTGGTGTTTATCGACTTGCCCGGGAAACATCAGCTTCCTGTCGAGTTGTAACTGAGACCTCAGGAACTTGCTCGTGTTGTCCCAGGGAAGTCAGGTCTCCTTTCGTGTTGGCAGGGGAACCTCGAGATTCCTCTCAAAGCGCGGCAGAGAGATAGGGCGGCATCTAGAGCTCTGTACATACATTGTGTACTGCTCTTCAGTGGGGACGAATATGTTGTGAAGTTTTTGAGTCGAATAAAAGGTGTCAAGTTTCGAGTGTTCGAGTTTCATGCAGAAATGTGGGATTTCTCTTGACACTCTGCAGCGGAAAAGTTCCTCATCTCATAAATAGGGGAGAATCTCGTGGTGTTTCTCGAGTTATGGTGGGATGCTTGGGGTTCTTCTCGAGGTGCGATGGGGCCTCAGCCACTGGCTCGAGTTGCCCCAGGGAAGTCAGGTCTCCTATCGTGTTGGAAGACAAACCTCGTAATTAATCTCGAGGTGCAGCAGAGGAATAGGGACGCATCTAGCATGGACTCGGTCAACTGTGTGTTCCTCGCCAGTGGTGACAGGGATCTCGGGGTTGCCTTCAAAATTCCCCTGGGAAGTAGGACACGTCTCGTGTTCAGACACGGAACTCTGCTTTCTTCTCAAATTGTAAAAAGGGTGTTAGCCCACAGTCGATTTGCATTTGTACCTGGAGATTGTATCGAGAATGCTGCAGGAGTCAAGTTTCCACTCATCTTGTGAGTTGATACTCGAGGATACATTTGAATATGTGCAGTGGTATCAGGCAGTGTCTCTAGTGGTTGTGGACATCGGTACATTTTCCAATTGTGTTTTGAAACACCGGGGAGCCTCCCGAATTTCAAGGTGGTACCGGCCTCCTCGTACTATGAGACTGGAACTTCCAGATTCCATTCCAGAGAAAGCAGTGGAGTCGACTGTCTTCTGGAAAAGAGGACTGGAAACGGGGCAATTTGTCAGTTGTGGCAGGAAACACAGTGTTCCTCTCCTTTGGGGCTGGATATGTTGGTGTAATTTTTGAGTTGCATAAAGGATGTTTAGTAACCTGTCGAGTTTCAAGCGGGAATGTGGGATTTCTCTTAAGAATCTGCAATGGAATTTTTTCTCATCTCGCCTTGAGGGCAGAATCTTGTGGTTTTTCTCGAGTTGCGACTGGAAACTTGAAGTCTCTCTCGAGTTGCGACGGGGACCTCAGGAACTTGCTCGTGTTGCTTCAGGGATGTCAGGTCCCCTTTCTTGTTGGAAGGGGAACTTTGGCTTTACTCTCGAGGCGGGGAATTTGAATGTGGCCTCATCTCGAGTTGAGTCCATAAATTGTGTGCTCCTCTCCACTGGAGATGGCTATATCAGGGTATGTTTTGAGTCGCATAAAAGGTGTCAAGTACCTGTTCGAGTTTCAAGCGGGAATGTGGGATTGCTCTTGAGACTCTGCAGCGGAAAATTTTCTCATCTCGAATTGAGGGCATGTTATTGTGGTTTATCTCGATTTGTGGTGGGAAGCTATTGGTTCTTCTCGAGTTGTGAAGGGTAACTCAGGAACTCGCTCGAGTTGCTTCAGGGAAGTCATGTCCCCTTTTGTGTTGGAAGGGGAATTTCAGGATTACTCTCGATCTGTTAAAAAGGAATAGGGCCTCATCTCGAGTGGACTCCGTAAACTGTGTGCTCCTCTCCAGTGGGGACGGCTATGTCAAGGAACTTTTTGAGTTGCATAAAGGTTGTCAAGAACCCATTCGTGTTCCAAGGGGGAATGTGGGATTTCTCATGAGATTCTGCAGCGGAAAACTTTCTCATCTCGGATTGAGGGCATGTTCTTGTGGTTTTCCTCAAGTTCCAGCGGGAAAAATGGGGATCTTCTCGAATTGTGAAGGCGACCTCAGGAACTCGTTCGTGTTGCCTCAGGGATGTCAGGTCTCCTGTCGTGTCGGAAGGGGAACCTCAGGATTCCTCTCGAGGCCTGGTAGAGAAATAGGGCCACATCTAGTGTTGTGAACGTAAATTATGTGCTCTTCTTCCTTGTGGATGGCAATGTCTGGGAAGTTTTTGGATCGCATAAAGGGTATCAAGTACCCGTTCGAGTTTCAAGCGGGAATATGGGATTTCACTTGAGACTCTGCAGCGTTAAAGTTCCTCATCTCGCATTGAGGGGAGAATCTTGTGGTCTTTCTCGCGTTGCAGCAGGAAGCTTGAGGTTCTTCTCGAATTGTGACGGGGACTTCAAGAACTTACTCGTGTTGCCGCAAGTTATCAGGTCTCCTATCGTGTTGGAAGGTTAACTTCGCGATTCCTCTCGAGGCGCAGCAGAGGAATAGGGCCGCATCTATCGTTGAGTAGGACAACTGTGTGATCCTCGGCAGTGGCAACAGGGATCTCGGGGTTGCTCTCAAAATTCACCTGGGGAGTCAGACCCCGTCTCGTCTTCAGACATGTAACTCCGCTTTCTTCTCGAGTTGTAAAAGGTGTGTTCGGCCACACTCGAGTTGAATTTGTACCTGGAGATTGTATCGAGAATGCATGTGGAGTCAGGTCTCCACTCTTCTTGTGAGTTAATACTCAAGGATACATTTGAATCTGTGCAGTGTAATCAGGAAATCAGTAGAGAAATAACTATAGAAGGAATGAAGTCCTGGAGCAAAAGCAAAACCAATACCCAGTTGTGGATGTGACTGGTGATAGAAGCAAGTTCCGATGCTGTAAAGAGCAATATTGCATAGGAACCTGGAATGTTAGGTCCATGAATCAAGGCAAATTGGAACTGGTCAAACAGGAGATGGCGAGAGTGAACATAGACATTCTAAGAATCAGTGAATTAAAATGGACTGGAATGGGTCAATTTAACTCAGATGACCATTATATCTACTACTGTGGGCAGGAATCCCTTAGAAGAAATGGAGTAGCCATCATGGTCAACAAAAGAGTCCAAAATGCAGAACTTCGATGCAATCTTAAAAGCAACAGAATGATTTCTGTTTGTTCCCAAGGCAAACCATTCAATATTACAGTAATCCAGGCCTATGCCCCAACCAGTAACGATGAAGAAGCTGAAGTTGAATGGTTCTATGAAGACCTACAAGACCTTTTAGAACTAACACCCAAAAAAGATTTCCTTCTCATTATAGGGGACTGGAATGCAAAAGTAGGAAGTCAAGAGACACCTGGATTAACAGGCAAATTTGGCCTTGCAGCATGGAATTAAGAAGTGCAAAGGCTAATAGAGTTTTGCCAAGAGAACACACTGGTCATAGCAAGCACCCTCTTACAACAACACAAGAGAAGATTCTACACATGGACATCACCAGATGGTCAACACCGAAATAATATTGATTATATTCTTTGCAGCCAAAGATGGAGAAGCTGTATACAGTTAGCAAAAACAAGACCAGGAGATGACTGTGGCTCAGATCATGAACTCCTTATTGCCAAATTCAGACTTAAATTGAAGAAAGTAGGGGAAACCACTAGAATATTCAGATATGACCTAAATCAAATCCCTTATGATTATACAGTGGAAGTGAGAAATAGATTTAAGGGACTAGATCTGATATATACAGTGCCTGAAGAACTCCGGACTGAGGTTCGTGACATTGTACAGGAGACAGGGACCAAGCACATCCCCTTGGAAAAGAAATGCAAAAAAGCAAACTGGCTGTCTGAGGAGGCCTTACAAATAGCTGTGAAAAAAAAGAGAAGTGAAAAGCAAAGGATTAAAGGAAAGATATAAGCATCTTTATGCAGAGTTCCAAAGAATAGCAAGGAGAGATAAGAAAGCTTTCCTCACTGATCAATGCAAAGAAATAGAGGAAAACAACAAAAAAGGAAAAACAAGAGATCTCTTCAAGAAAATTAGAAATTCCAAGGGAACATTTCATGCAAATATGGGCTCGATAAAGGACAGAAATGGTATGGACCTAACAGAAGCAGAAGATATTAAGAAGAGGTGGCAAGAATACACAGAATAACTGTACAAAAAAGATCTTCACGACAAAGATAGTCATGATAACATGATCACTGACCTAGCGCCAGACATCTTGGAATGTGAAGTCAAGTGGGCCTTAGAAAGCATCACGACGAACAAAGCTAGTGGAGGTGATGGAATTCCAGTTGAGCAATTTCAAATCTTGAAAGATGATGCTGTGAAAGTGCTGCACTCAATATGCCAGCAAATTTGGAAAACTCAGCAGTGGCCACAGGACTGGTAAAGGTCAGTCTTCATTCCAATTCCAAAAAAACGCCATGCCAAAGAAGGCTCAAACTACACAATTGCACTCATCTCACACGCTAGTAAAGTCATGCTCAAAATTCTCCAAGCCAGGTTTCAGCAATATGTGAACCGTGAACTCCCAGATGTTCAAGCAGGTTTTAGAAAAGGCAGAGGCACCAGAGATCAAATTGCCAACATCCGCTGGATCATGAAGAAAGCAAGAGAGTTCCAGAAAAACATCTATTTCTGCTTCATTGACTATGCCAAAGTTTTTGACTTTGTGGATCACAATAACCTGTGGAAAAATCTGAAAGAGATGGGAATAACAGACCACCTGACCTGCCTCTTGAGAAACCTGTAGGCAGGCCAGGAAGAAACAGTCAGAACTGTACATGGAACAACAGACTGGTTCCAAATAGGAAAAGGAGTACGTCAAGGCTGTGTATTGTCACCTTGCTTATTTAACTTATATGCAGAGTACATCATGAGGAACGCTGGGCTGGAAGAAGCACAAGCTGGAATCAAGATTGCTGGGAGAAATATCAATAACCTCAGATATGCAGATGACACTACCCTTATGGCAGAAAGTGAAGAGGAACTCAAAAGCCTCTTGATGAAAGTGAAAGAGGAGAGTGAAAAGGTTGGCTTGAAGCTCAACCTTCAGAAAACGAAGATCACGGCATCTGGTCCCATCACTTCATGGGAAATAGATGGGAAAACAGTGGAAACAGTGTCAGACTTTATTTTGGGGGGCTCCAAAATCACTGCAGATGCTGATTGCAGCCATGAAATTAAACACGCTTACTCCTTGGGAGGAAAGTTATGAACAACCTTGATAGTATATTAAAAAGCAGATACATTACTTTGCCAACAAAGGTCCGTCTAGTCAAGGCTATGGTTTTTCCTGTGGTCATGTCTGGATGTGAGAGTTGGACTGTGAAGAAAGCTGAGAGCCGAAGAATTGATGCTTTTGAACTGTGGTGCTCGAGAAGACTCTTGAGAGTCCCTTATACTGCAAGGAGATCCAACCAGTCCATTCTAAAGGAGATCGATCCTGGGTGTTCATTGGAAGGACTGATGTTAAAGCTGAAACTGCAATACTTTGGGCACCTCATGTGACGAGTTGACTCACTGGAAAAGACTCTGATGTTGGGAAAGGTTGGGGGCGGGAGTAGAAGGGGACGACCAAGAATGACATGGCTGGATGGCATCACCGACTCTGTGGACATTAGTTTGAGTGAACTCCGGGGGTTGGTGATGGACAGGGAGGCCTGGCATGCCGTGATTCTTGGGTTTGCGGAGAATCGGACACAACTGAGCGACTTACCTGAACTGAGTGTAATCAGGCCATATCTCGAGTGGGTGGGGACATTGGTACCTTTTCCAATTGTATTTTGAAACCCCGGGGACCCTACGGAGAGTCAATGTGGTACCGGCCTCCTCGTACTGTGAGACGGGAACATCCGGATTCCATTCCAGAGAATTCAGGGGAATCGACTGTCATCTGGAAAAGAGGACTGGCAAACAGAGCACTTTATCAGTTGTGGCAGGAAACTCGGTGTTCCTCTCCATTGGTGCTGGGTTTGTTGGTGTATTTTTTGAATCATATAAAGGATGTTAAGTAACCTGTCGAGTTTCAAGCAGAAATGTGGGATTGTTCTTGAGAATTTCTGCAACTAAATTGTTCCTCATCTTGGCTTGAGGGTAGAATCTTGTGGTTTTTCTCGAGTTGCGGCGAGAAGTTTAGGATCCCTTTCGAGTTGCGATGGGGACCTCAGGCACTCACTCGTGTTGCTTCACTGATGTCAGGTCTCTTTAATTTTGGAAGGGGAACGTCGGGATTACTAGCAAGGCCTGGAACGGGAATGGGGCCTCATCTCGAGTTGAGTCCGTAAAATGGGTGCTCTTCTCCACTGGGGAAGGCAATGTCAGGGAACTTTTTGAGTCGCATTAAGGGTTTCAAGAACCCGTTCGAGTTTCAAGCGGAAATGTGGGATTTCTCTTGAGAATCTGCAGCAGAAAATTTCCTCATCTCGACTTGATAGAGGAATCTTGTGGTATATCTCGAGTTGCAGCAGGACACTTGGGGTTCCTCTCGAGTTGTAACGGACACCTCAGGAACTCGCTCGTGTTGTCCCAAAGAAGTTATGTCTACTTTCGTGTTGGAAGGGGAACCTCACAATTCCTCTCCAGGCGCGGCAGAGGAATAGGGCCTCATCTAGAGTTGTGTTTGCAAAATGTGTGTTCCTCTTCTTTGGGGACGGCTATGTCGGAGAAGTTTTTGAGTCCCATAAAAGGTGTCAAGTACCTGTTCGTGTTGGAAGCGGGAATGTGGGATTTCTTTTGAGACTCTGCAGGGGAAAATTTCCTCATCTAGCATTGAGGGGAGAATCTTCTGTTGTTTCTCCAGTTGCGGCGGTAAGGTTGGGATTCTTCTCGAGGTGCAATGGGGACATCAGGAACTCTCTCGTGTTACGGCAGGGAGGTCAGGTCTCCTACCTTGTTGAAAAGGCAACCTCAGATTTCCTCTCGAGGTGCAGCAGAGGAACAGGGCCCCATCTAGCGCTGAGTCGGTCAACTGTGTGTTCCTCGCCAGTGGCGACAGGGACCACAGGGTTGCTCTCAAAATTCACCAGGGTAGTAGGCCTCGTCTCCTGTTCAGACATGGAACCTCGCTTTCTTCTCTAGTTGTAAAAGGGGTGTTAGGCCACAGTCGAGTTTCATTTGTACCTGGAGATTGTATCGAGAATGCTCGGGGAGTTAGGTCTCTGCTCATTTTGTGAGTTGATACATTTCGCCTTGAGGGCAAAATCTTGTGGTTTTCCTCGAGTTTCGGCAGGAAGCTTCGGTCCCTCTCGAGTTGCGACAAGGACGTCAGGAACTCCGTCGTGTTGTCCCAGGGAAGTTAGGTCTCCTTTCCTGTTGGAAGGGGAACCTCGGGATTCCTCTCGAAGCTTGGTAGTGTAATAGGGCCGCATCTAGTGTTGTGTACATAAATTGTGTGCTCCTCCTCAATGTGGTCGGCTATTTTGTGGACCTTTTAAGGTCTCATCAAGGGTGTCAAGTACCCGTTCGAGTTTGAAGCAGAAATTTGGGATTTCTTTTGAGATTATGCAGTGGAATATTTTCTCATTTCGGACTGAGGGCATGTTCTTAGGCTTTTTCTCGAGTAGCCGTGGAAAGCTTGGGGTACCTCTCAAGTTGCGACGGGGACCGCAGGAACCAGCTCGTGTTGTTTCAGGAGAGTCAGGTCCCATTTTGTGTTGGAAGGGGAACTTCGGGATGATCTTTGAGCCGTTAAATGGGAATAGGGCCTCATCTCTAGTTTGGTACTTATATTGTGTGCTCCTATCCAGTAGGTTCATCTATGTTAGGAAATTTTTGAATCATATAAAGGGTGTCATGTACCCGTTCGAGTTTCAAGCGGGAATGTGGGATTTATCTGGAGAGTCTGCAGCGGAATATTTTCTCATCTCGGATTGAGGGCATGTTCTTTGGTTTTTTCTCGAATTTCCCTGGAAAGCTTCAGGTCCCTCTCAAGTTGAGGCAGGGACCTCAGCAACTCACTCGTGTTTATTCAGGGAAGTCAGGTTCCATTTTTTGTTGGAAGGGGAACTTGGTTATTCCTCTAAAGGCCTTAAATGGGAACTGGGCCTCATCTCGAGGTGAGTCCGTAAATTGTGTACTCCTCCACAGTGGAAACGGGTATGTTAGGGAACATTTTGCGTGGCATAAAGGGTGTCAAGTACCCGTTTGAGTTTCAAGCGGGAATGTGGGATTTCACTTGAGATTTTGCAGCAGAAATATTCCCCCTCTCTCTTTCATGTGGGAACCCTGTCGTTTTTCCCGAGTTGCAGTGGGAAGCTTGAGGTCCCTCTGAGTTGCGACGGGGAACTCAGGAACTAGCTCAGTTGCCCCAGGGAAGACAGGTCCCCTTTTGTGTTGGGAGGGGAAATTCGGGATTACTCTCGAGACGTTATAAGGGAATAGGGACTCATCTAACCTTGAGTCAGTCAACTGTGTGTTCTTCTCCAGTGGCGACAGGGATCTCAGCGTTGCTCTCAAAATGCTACAGGGTAGTCAGGCCTCGACGCGTGTTCAGACATGGAACTCCGCTTTCCACTCGAGTTTCAAAAGGGTTGTTAGGAAACATTAGATTTGAATTTGTACCTGGAGATTGTATCGAGCATGCTCGGGGAGTCAGGTCAACACTCGTCTTCTGAGTTGATACTGAGTATACATTTGAACCTGGGCAGTGGAATCAGACAATACCTCGATTGGGTCGGGACATATTTGCTTTTTCGATTTGTGTTTTGAAAACCGGGGGATCCTAACTAGTTAAAAAGTGGTACCAGACTCGTACTGTGCGACCGGAATGTCCAGATTCCATTCCAGAAAAGCAAAGGAAGCGATTCTCATTTGGAAAAGAGGACTGGAAAATGCGGCACTTTGTCAACTGTGGCAGGAAACTTGGTGTTCCTCTCCTTTGGGTCTGGGTATATCGGTTGAGTTTTTGAGTTGCAAAAAGTATGTTAAGTAACCTGTCGAGTTTCAAGCGGGAATGTGGGATTTCTCTTAAGAATCTGCAAGGGAAATGTTCCTCATCTCGCCTTGAGGGCAGAATCTTGTGGTTTTTCTCGACTTTCGGTGGGAAGCTTCGGTCCCTCTCGAGTAGCCACGAGGAACTCAGGAACTCCCTCGCATTGTCCCAGGGAAGTTAGGTCTCATTTCCTTTTGGAAGAGGAACCTTGGGATTCCTCTCGAGGTGTGGTAGTGGAAAAGACCGCATCTAGTGTTGTGTACATAAATTGTGTGCTCCTCTTCAATGTGGTCGGCTATGTCGTGGAAGTTTTAAGGTCACATCATGGGTGTCAAGTACCTGTTTGAGTTTGAAGCGGAAATTTGGGATTTCTCTTGAAATTCTGCAGCAGAATATTTTCTCATTTCAGACTGAGGGCATGTTCCTGGACTTTTTCTCGAGTTGCGAGGCGAAGCATCTGGCTCCTCTCGAGTTCTTGCGGGAAGCTTGGTGTCCCTCTCAGGTTGCGACGGGGACCTCAGGATCAGCTCTTGTTGCTTCAGGGGAGTTAGATCCCATTTTGTTTTGGAAGGGGAACTTCGGGATAATTCTCCAGCCGTTAAATGGGAATAGGGCCTCATCTCCAGTTGAGTCCATAAATTTTATGCTCGTCTCCAGTGGGTTCGGCTATGTTAAGAAAATTTTTGAGTCGCATGAAGGGTGTCATATACCCTTTCGAGTTTCAAGCGGGAATGTGGGATTTCTCTGGAGTGTATGCAGTGGAATATTTTCTCATCTCAGATTGAGGGCATGTTCTTGGGCTTTTTCTCGAGTTTCCGTGGAAAGCTTCGGGTCCCTCTCGAGTTGTGGAGGGGACCTCTGCAACTCGCTCGTGTTTCTTCAGGAAAGTCAGGCCCCGTTTTTTGTTGGAAGGGGAACTAAGAATTACTCTCCAGCCGATAATTTGGAGATGGGCCTGATCTCGAGGTGAGTCCGTAAATTGTGTACTCCTCCCCAGTGGAAACGACTATGTTAGTGAACATTTTGAGTTGCATAAAGGGTGTCTAGTACCCGTTCGAGTTTCAAGTGGGAATGTGGGATTTCTCTTGAGAATCTGCAGCGGAATATTTTCTCATCTCGGATTGACGGCATTTTCTTGGGCTTTTTCTCGAGTTGCCGTGGAAAGATTCTTGTTTCTCTCAAGTTGTGGAGGGGAACTCAGCAACTCGCTCGTGTTTCCTCAGGGAAGTCTGGTCCCGATTTTTTTGGAAGGGGAACTTGGGAAATCCTCTCCAGCCATTAAATGGGAACTGGGCCTCATCTCGAGTTGAGTCCGTAAATTGTGTACTCCTCCCCACTGGAAACGGCTATGCTATGGAACATTTTGAGTCATATTAAGGGTGTCAAGTACCCGTTCGAGTTTAAGTGTGAATGTGGGATTTCTCTTGAGATATTTCTCAGAAAGTTTCCTCATCTCTCTTTGATATGGGAACATTGTCGTTTCTCTCGAGTTGCGGCGGGAAGTGCAAGGTCCCTCTCGACTTCTTGCGGTAAGCTTGGGGTCAATCTCAAGATGAGACGGGGACCTCAAGAACCAGTTCGTGTTGCTTCAGGGGAGTTAGGTCCAATTTTGTGTTGGAAGGGGAACTTCGGGATGACACTAGAGCCGTTAAATGGGAATAGGGCCTCATTTCGAGTTGAGTCCATAAATTGTGTGCTCCTCTCCAGTGGGTTCGGCTATGTTAGGAAACTTTTTGAGTCGCATAAAGGGTGTCATGTACCCCTTCGACTTTCAAGTGGGAATGTGGGAATAGTCTGGAGAGTCTGCAACGGAATATTTTCTCATCTCGATTTGAGGGCATGTTCTTGGGCTTTCCCTTGAGTTTCCGTGGAAAGATTCTGGTCCCTCACGAGTTGCGGAGGGGACCTCAGCAATGGGAATTGGGCCTCATCTCGAGTTGAGTTCGTAAATTGTGTACTCCTCCCCATTGGAAACGGCTATGTTAGGAAACTTTTTGAGTCACATAAAGGGTGTCAAGTACCCGTTCGAGTTTCAAGCGGGAATGTGGGATTTCTCTTTAGATTCTGCAGCAAAAATGTTCCTCATCTTTCTTTGATGTGGGAACCCTGTCTTTTTTCTCGAGTTGTGGCGGGAAGTATTGGGTCCCTCTGAGTTGCGACGGGGAACTCAGGAACTAGATCATGTTGCCCCAGAGAAGTCAGGTCCCTTTTTGTGTTGGAAGGGGAAATTCGGGATTACTCTCGAAATGTTAAATGGCAATAGGGCCGCATCTAGCCTTGAGTCGGTCAACTGTGTGTTCTTATCCAGTGGCGACAGGTATCTAAGCCTTGCTGTCAAAATGCTCCAGGGTAGTCAGTCCTCGACTTGTGTTCAAACATGGAACTCCGCTTTCCACTCAAGTTGCAAAAGTGTTGTTAGGACACATTAGATTTGAATTTGCACCTGGAGATTGTATCGAGTATGCTCGGGGAGTCAGGTCACCTCTTGTCTTGTGACTTGATACTGAGTATACATTTGAATCTGTGCAGTGGAATCAGACAATATCTTGAGTGGGTGGGGACATCCGTGCCTTTTCCATTTGTGTTTTGAAAACCGGGGGATCCTCAAGAGATAAAAGTGGCACCTCCCTCCTCTTACTGTGTGACCAGAACATCCGGATTCCATTCCAGAGAAAGCAGAGGAATTGACTCTCATCTGGAAAAGAGTACTGGAAAACGCGGCACTTTGTCAGCTGTGGCAGGCAACTCAGTGTTCCCCTCCATTGGGTCTTGGTATATCGGTGTAGTTTTTGAGTTGCAAAAAGTATGTTAAGTAACCTGTCGAGTTTCAAGCGGGAATGTGGGATTTCTCTTAAGAATCTGCAAGGGAAATGTTCCTCATCTCGCCTTGAGGGCAGAATCTTGTGGTTTTTCTCGACTTTCGGCGGGAAGCTTCGGTCCCTCTCGAGTAGCCACGAGGAACTCAGGAACTCCCTCGCATTGTCCCAGGGAAGTTAGGTCTCATTTCCTTTTGGAAGAGGAACCTCGGGATTCCTCTCGAGGTGTGGTAGTGAAAAGACCGCATCTAGTGTTGTGTACATAAATTGTGTGCTCCTCTTCAATGTGGTCGGCTATGTCGTGGAAGTTTTAAGGTCACATCAAGGGTGTCAAGTACCCGTTCGAGTTAGAAGCGGAAATTTGGGATTTCACTTGAGACTCTGCAGCGAAATATTTTCTCATTTCGGACTGAGGGCATGTTCTTGGGCTTTTTCGCGAGTTGCGGCGGGAAGCTTGGGCTCCCTCACAAGTTCTTGCGGGAAGCTTTGGGTCCCTTCCAGTTGCGAATGGGACCTCAGGAACCAGCTCGTGTTGCTTCAGGGGACTCAGGTCCAATATTGTGTTGGAAGGGGAAATTCGGGATTACTCTCGAGCCGTTAAATTGGAATAGGAACTCATCTCGAGTTGAGTACATATATTTTGTGCTCCTATCCAGGAGGTTGGGCTATGTTAGGAAACTTTTTGAGTCGCATAAAGGGTGTCATGTACCCGTTAGAGTTTCAAGCGGGAATGTGGGAATTCTCTGGAGAGTCTGCAGCAGAATATTTTCTCATCTCGGATTGAGGACATGTTCTTGGGCTTGTTCTCTAGTTTCCGTGGAAAGCTTCGGATCCCTCTCGAGTTGCGGAGGGGACCTCAGCAACTCGCTGGTTTTTCTTCAGGGAAGTCAGGTCCCGTTTTTTGTTGGAAGGGGAACTTGCAAATTCTTCTCCAGCCGTTAAATGAGAATTGGGGCTCATCTCGATGTGAGTCCATAAATTCTTACTCCTCCCCAGTGGAAACGGCTATGTTAGGGAACATTTTGAATCACATAAAGGGTGTCAAGTACACGTTCGAGTTTCAAGCGGGAATGTGGGTTTTCTCTTGAGATTCTGCAGCAAAAAAATTCCCCATCTCTCTTTGATGTGGGAACCCCGGCATTTTTCCCGAGTTGCAGCAGGAATTTGGGGTCCCTCTGAGTTGCTAAGGGAACTCACGAACTAGCTCTTGTTTCCCCAGGGAAGTCAGGACCCTTTTGTGTTGGAAGGGGAAATTCGGGATTACTCTCGAGCCATTAAATGGGTATAGGGTCGCATTTAGCCTTGAGTCGGTCAACTGTATGTTGTTCTCCAGTGGCGACTGGGATCTCAGCGTTGCTCTCAAAATGCTTCAGGGTAGTCAGTCCTCGACTCGTGTACAGACATGGAACTCCGCTTTCCTCTCGAGTTGCAAAAGGGTTGTTAGGAAACATTAGATTGGAATTTTTACATGGAGATTGTATCGAGTATTCTCGGGGAGTCAGGTCACCACTCGTCTTGTGTCGTGATACTGAGTATATATTTGAATCTGTGCAGTGGAATCAGACAATGTCTTGAGTGGGTGGGGACATCCGTTCCTTTTCCATTTGTGTTTTGAAAACTGGGGGATCCTCACGACTTTAATAGTGGTACCAGCCTCCTCGTACTGTGCGATCGGAACGTCCGGATTCCTTTCCAGAGAAAGGAGAGGAATTGATTTTCATCTGGAAAAGAGGACTGGAAAACGCAGCACTTTGTCAGCTGTGGCAGGAAACCTCGATTTTCCTCTCGATTGGGTCTGGGACTATCGGTGTAGTTTTTGAGTCGCAAAAAGTATGTTAAGGAACCTGTCGAGTTTCAAGCAGCAATGTGGGATTTCTCTTGAGAATCTGCAAGGGAAATGTTCCTCATCTCGCCTTGAGGGCAGAATCTTGTGTTTTTTCTCTAGTTTCCGCGGGAAGCTTCGGTCCCTCTCCAGTTGGAACGAGGACCTCAGGATATCCCTCCAGTTGTCCCAGGGAAGTTAGGTCTCCTTTCCTGTTGGAAGAGGAACCTAGGGATTCCTCTGGAGGTGCGGTAGTGGAATAGGGTCTCATCTAGTGTTGTGTACAAAAATTGTGTGCTCCTCTTCAATGTGGTCGGCTAGGGCAGTGAAATTTTAAGGTCACATCAAGGGTGTCAAGTACCCCTTCAATTTTGAAGCGGAAAGTTGGGATTTCACTTGAGATTCTGCAAACGGAATATTTTCTCATTTCGGACTGAGGGCATGTTCTTGGGCTTTTTCTCGAGTTGCGGCGGGAAGCATTGTGTCACTCTCAAGTTGTGACGGGGACCTGAAGAACCAGCTCCTGTTGCATCAGTGGAGTCAGGTCACATTTTGTGTTGGAAGGGGAATTGCGGGATAACTCTCAAGCCGTTAAATGGGAATAGGGCCTCATCTCGAGTTGAATCCATAAATTGTGTGCTCCTCTCCAGTGGGTTCGGCTATGTTACGAAATTTTTGAATCGCATAACGGGTGTCCTGTACCCGTTCAAGTTTCAAGCGGGAATGTGGGATTTCTCTGGAGAGTCTGCAGCGTAATATTTTCTCATCACAGATTGAGGGCATGTGTTTGGGCTTTTTCTCCAGTTGCCGTGGAAAGCTTCGGGTCACTCTTGAGTTGCAGAGGGAACCTCTGCAACTCGCTCTTGTTTCTTCAGGGAAGTCACGTCCCGTTTTTTGTTGGAAGGGGAACTTGGGAATTACTCTCCAGCCGTTAAATGACAATTGGGTCTCATCTCGAGGTGAGTCGGTAAATTGTGTAGTCCTCCCCAGTGGAAACGGCTATGTTAGGGAACATTTTGAGTCGCATAAATGGTGTCAAGTACCCGTTCGAGTTTCAAGCGGGAATGTGGGATTTCTCTTTAGATTCAGCAGCAGAAATGTTCCTAATCTCTTTAATGTAGGAACACTGCCGTTTTCCTTGAGTTGCGGCAGGAAGCTTTGTGTCCCTCTGAGTTGATATGGGGAACTCTGGAACTAGCTCCTGTTGCCCCAGGGAAGTCAGGTCCCCTTTTGTGTTGGAAGGGGAACTTCGGGGTTACTCTTGAGCTGTTAAATGGGAAGAGGGCCGTATCTAGCCTTGAGTCGGTCAACTGTGTGTTCTTCTCCAGTGGCGACAGGGATCTCAGGGTTGCTCTCAAAATGCTCCAGGGATGTCAGGCCTCGACTTGTGTACAGGCATAGAACTCAGCTTTTCTCTCGAGTTGAAAAAGGGTTGTTAGGACACATTATATTTGAATTTGGACCTGGAGATTGTATCGAGTATGCTCGGTGGGTCAGGTCACCACTCGTCTTGTGAGTTAATACTGAGAATACATGTGAAGCTGTGCAGTGGAATCAGACATTATCTCGAGTGCGTGGGACATCTGTATATTTTCCATTTGTGTTTTGAAAACCGGGGGATCCTCAGGAGTTAAAAGTGGTACTGGCTTCCTTGTACTGTATGACCGGAACTTCCGGATTCCATTCCAGAGAAAGCAGAGGAATCAACTCTCACCTGAAAAGAGGACTGGAAAATGCGGCACTTTGTCAGCTGTGGCAGGAAACTCGGTGTTCCTCTCGATTGGGTCTGGGTATATCGGTGTAGTTTTTGAGTAGCAAAAAGTATGTTAAGTAACCTGTCGGGTTTCAAGCGGCAATGTGGGATTTCTCTTGAGAATCTGTATGGGAAATTGTTCCTCATCTCACCTTGAGGGCAGAATTTTGTGGTTTTTCTCTAGTTTCTGTGGGAATCTTCGGTCCCTCTGGAGTTGCGATGAGAATCTCAGGAAATCCCTCTCGTTTTCCCAGGGAAGTTAGGTCTCTTTCCTGTTGGAAATGGAACCTTGGGATTCCTCTCGAGGCGCAGTAGTGGAATAGGGCCGCATCTAGTGTTGTGTACATAAATTGTGTGCTCCTCTTCAATGTGGTCGGCTACGTCATGGGAGTTTTATGGTCGCATCATGGGTAGCAAGTACCTGTTCTAGTTTGAAGCGGAACTTTGGGATTTCTGTTGAGACTCTGCAGGGGATTATTTTCTCATTTAGGGCTGAGGGCATGTTTTTGAGCTTTTTCTCGTGTTGCGGCGGGAAGCTTGGGTCCCTCACGTGTTCTTGCGGGAAGCTTGGGGTCCCTCTCCAGTTGCAAAGCGGACCTGAGGAACCAGCTCGTGTTACTTCAGGGGAGTCAGGTCACATTTTGTTTTGGAAGGGGAACTTCAGGATGATTCTCTAGCCATTTAACGGGAATAGGACCTCATCTCGATTTGAGTCCATAAATTGTGTGCTCCTATCCAGTGGGTTCGGCTATGATAGGCAAATTTTTGAGTCGCATAATGTGTGTCATATACCAGTTCAAATTTCAAGCGGGAATGTGTGATTTCTCTGGAGAGTCTTCAGAAGAAAAGTTCCCCATCTCTCTTTGATGTGTGAACACTGTCGTTTTTCTCAAGTTGCAGCAGGAAGCTTGGGGTCCCTCTGAGTTGCGACGGAACTCAGGAAATAGCTCGCGTTGTCACAGGGAAGTCAGGTCCCCTTTTGTGTTGGATGGGGAACTTCGGGATTACTCTCGAGCCATTAAATGGGAATAGGGCCGCATCATACCTTGAGTCGATCAACTGTGTGTTCTTCTCCAGTGGCGACAGAGATCTCAGTGAAGCTCTCTAAATGCTCCAGGGTAGACAGGCTTTGACTCATGTTCAGATATGGAATTCCGCTTTCCTCTCGGGTTTCCAAAGGGTTGTTAGGACACATTAGATTTGAATTTGCACCTGGAGATTGTATTGAGTATGCTCAGGGAGTCAGGTCACCTCTCATCTTGTGAGTTGATACTGAGTATACATTTGAATCTGTGCAGTGGAATCAGATACTCGAGTGGGTAGGGACATCCATACCTTTTCCATTTGTGTTTTGAAAACCGGGGGATCCTCACGAGTTAAAAAGTGGCACCAGTCTCCTCTGGTGGCTCAGAGGTTAAGGCGTCTGCCTCCAATGAGGGACTCCTGGGTTCGATAACTGGGTAGGGAAGATCTCCTGGAGAAGGAAATGGTAACCCACTCCAGTATTCTTCCTGGAGAATCCCATGGTTGGAGAAGCCTGGTTAGGCTACAGTGCATGGGGTGGCAAAGAGTGGGACACGACTGAGTGACGTAAGGGAAAGAAACGGAACCGGCCTCCTCGTACTGTGTGACCAGAATGTCCGGATTCCATTCCAGAGAGAGCAGAGGAATCGACTCACATCTGGAAAAGTGGACTGGAAAACGTGGCACTTTTTTCAACTGTGGCAGGAAACTCGGTGTTCCTCTCGATTGTGTCTGGATATATCGGTGTAATTTTTGAGTCGCAAAAAGTATGTTAAGTAACCTGTCGAGTTTCAAGTGGGAATGTGGGATTTCTTTTGAGAATCTGCAAGGGAAATGTTCCTCATCTCACCTTGAGGGCAGAATCTTGTGGTTTTTATCGAGTTTTGGCGGGAAGCTTCGGTCCTTCTCCAGTTGTGACGAGGAACTCAGGACCTCCCTCGCTTTGTCCCAAGGAAGTTTGGTCCCCTTTCCTGTTTTAGTACAAGGAGTCCGGTACCACATTGAAACTCGGGAGGATCCCCGGGTTTTCAAAACACAAGTGGAAAACGTACCGATGTCCCCACCCACTAGAGATATTGTCTGATTCCACTGGACAGATTGAAAACTATCCGCGAGTATCAACTCATAAGATAAGTGGAGACCTGACTCCCCAAGCATACTCGATTCAATCTCCAGGTACAAATTCAACACGACTGTGGCCAAAAACACCTTTTAAACTCGAGAAGAAAGCGGAGTTGCATGTCTGAACATGAGACGAGGACTGACTCTCCAGGTGAATTTTAAAAGCAACCCTAAGATCCCTGTCGCCACTGGCAAGAAACGCATAGTTGACCGACTCAACTTTAGATGCGGCCCTATTCCTCTGTTGCTCCTCGAGAAGAATCCTGAGGTTCCCATTCCAACACGATAGGAAATGTGACTTCCCTGGTGCAACACTAGCGAGTTCCTAAGGTCCCTGTCGCAACTCGAGAAGAACCACAAGCTTCCCGCCGCAACTCGAGAAAAACCACAAGATTCTACCCTCACGGCGAGATGAGGAACATTTCCGTTGCAGATCTCAAGAGAAATCCCACATTCCCGCAATAAACTCTTCAGGTTATTTAACACCCTTATGAGACTCAAAAATTACAACTAAATACTCAGTCCCACCCAAGAGGAACACCGAATTTCCTGCCACAACTGACACAGTGTCCCATTTTCCAGTCCTCATTTCCAGATGACAGTCGATTCCCCTGCTTTGTCTGGAATGGAATCCGGACGTTCCTATCACACAGTATGAGGAGACTGGCACCACCTTGAAGCTTGGGAGAATCCCGGGGTTTCAAAACACAATTCGAAAAGTTACCAAGGTCCCCACCCACACGAGATTATGTCTGATTCCACTGCACAGATTCAAATGACCTCGAGTATCAACTCACAAGATGAGTGGAGACCTGACTCCCCGTGCATTCTCAATACAATCTCCAGGTACAAATTCAACTCGACTGTGGCCTCACACCCCTTTTACAAATCGAGTAGAAAGCGGAGTTCCTTGTCTAAACACGAGACGAAGCCTGACTCCCCATGTGAATTTTGAGAGCAACCTGAGAACTCTGTGGCTACTGGAGAGGAATCCTGAATTAAACGGACTCGAAACTAGATGCAGACCTATTTCTCTGCAGTGACTCCAAAGGAAACCCGAGGTTCCCCTTGGAAACGGAAAGGCGTTCTCACATCCCAGAGACAACACGGGAGGCTCCCTGATATTCCCGTCGTTACTCGAGAGGATCACCGCACGTCCCACAGCAATTCACGAAAAACCTTGAGAATCCTCTTTCAAAGCAAGATGAGGCCCTTTTTTTCCTGCAGTACATAGACAGAAGTCCCTAGTTCCTTCTCCAAATTCGATATGAGGCTTGAGTTTCTTGATGCAACTTAAGGGTTGCCCAGAGATACCCGTCCCGATGAGAGAAGAAAACCGAATTTCCCCTCCACAATTGAAGAGAAGGCCCGTGATCACACCTCAGCTGAAGATAATGGGCCATTCCACTTTCAACTGAAGAGGAATCCCAACTTCCCCTCGCACCACTTGACGAGTCCTGTCACATCTATTGACACTCGAGGGCAACCCCGTAGATACTGCAACAAGGTCAAAGGACTCCGAGTTCACACTCAACTAGAGATGAGTCCTGTTGTGTTTGCAGCAGCTCCAATAGAAAATGGAGTATCACCTCCCAACATGATCGGAGGCATGAATCACCCCCTGAGCCTCTGGAAAAAGCCCAAATTTCCCGCTAAAACAGATAGCAGATCTGACAATCCTTTTACAAATCATAGGGAAAGCAGAGTTCCCTCCTCAATAAAGACTCGGCCTGACTCCCCAGTGGAACCTTCATAGCAACCCCAAGATCCCTGTGGCCACTGGAGAGGAGCACTGAGTTTACCCACTCAAGTCTAAATGTGGACCTCATGCCCTGCAGCGACTCGAAAGGAATCCAGAGGTTTCACTTTCAACAAGAAAGGAGACCTGACTTCCCTGAGGCAAAACTAGTGAGTCCCCCAGATTCCCATGTAACTCGATGAGATCTCCAAGCTATAAGCCGCAACTCGAGAAAACCCATGAAATTCTCCACTCCTTGCGACAGAGCGCCCCTTTCCACTGCAACCTCTTAGGAGAAATCCCACATTCCCTCTTCAAACTTGAAAGGATACTCGGCACCCTATATGCTACTCAAGAAGTTCCCCGAGATATCCGGCCAAACTCGAGAGGAGCAGCGAGGTTCCGGCCACAGCTCAAGAAGAGTACCACTTTCCACTCGTCATCTCGAAGTGAGGATCGATTCCCTTGCTTCGTCTGGAAATTAATCCAGATGTTCCCGTCGAATGTGAAGAGGGGGCGATGTCCCCTTTAAACTCGAGAGGACCCCGGGGAGTCGTGCCACAATTCAAAAAGACACCAATTTCCCCTTTCGCTCAACATAAGGACTGATTCCCCTGTACCGATTCAAAGAAAACTCCCAGAATCATCTACTACCACGAAGGGAGGCCTGACTACTCAGGTGTATCATGGAGAAAAAGCCACAGGACAGACATTCAACTCGACAGGAGGCCTCCCACCCCTTTTACAACTCGAAAAGATAGCGGAGTTCCATGCCTCAACAAGAGACATGGCATGACTCCCCAGCTGAAAGTTCATAGATACACTGAGATCCATGTCAGAACTGGAGAGGCACCCTGAGGTTAGCGCCTCAACTCCAGATCAGACCCTATTCCCCTGCATGATTCAAAAGGCATCCCAAAAATTCCTCACCCCTTGAAAGGATTCCGAACTTCCCAGAGACAACTTGAGAGGCTCCCTGAGGCCCCTTTTGCAACAGGAGGCATTCAAAAGATTCCTGCCCGAACTCGAGAAACGCTTTGGGATTACCCCTTTCAATGCGATTTGAAGCCCGATTCCTCGGCATTGACTCGAGAGCAAACACGACCTTCCCCTCGCAACTTGACTTTCCTGAGGCAACACGAGTGTCTCACTGAGTTCCCCGTCAAAACTCAAATGGAAAGACAAAATTCCCTTCGCAACTCGCCACAAACCACGAGATGTCCTAGGCAACGTCACATGAGGCCCATTTTTTCCTGCAGCGCCTGGAGTGCAATCCCGAGTTGTTTCTCAAGATACCTTAGGAGGCATGAATCCCTATTAACAATTCAGGGGCTACCAGGATACCCATTTTCAATCGAGAGAAACCCCGAGTTTCCATCCACAGCTCTAGAAGAGTTCCATATTCCCCACCTCCTCAAGATATGAGCGGTCAAACACTTCTTCAAACCTAGAGGGATCCTTTCTTCTTGTCCCGCTACAAGAGGAGGCCTTTGTCTAATATTGAAACTCGAGGACACTCCCGTGGATCCTGCTGCAAAGATAAAGAACTCTGAGTTCCCTCTCCAAACGAGGCAAGTCCTGAAGATTTAGCAAAGCTCCAATGGAACACCGACTATACACGCACAACATGATGGGAAAGCTGACAACCATTGTGAGCCTGTAGAAAAGCACTAATGTACGTCCTGATAATGACACAAGGACTGATTCACCTTTTACAACTCGAAATGCAAGCTGAATTCCATGCCTCAAATCTAGACGAAAACTGACTCCCCAGTAGAACTTTCATAGCAAAAATGAGATCCCTGTCGCCACTTCAGAGGAACACACAGTTACTGACTCAACGCTAGAGTGCCCTGATTCCTCTGATGCACCTACATAGAAATCCCAAGGTTCCCCTTTCAACACGAGAGGAGACCTGACCTCCCTGGGCAACACGAGGGAGTTCTGAGGTACCCATCACAAGTCGAGAGGGACCCCAAGCTTCCCACCGCAACTCGTGAAAAACCACAAGATTCTGTCCTCTAGGTGAGAAGAGGAACATTTCCGTTGCAGATTCTCAAGAGAAATCCCACATTCCCGCTTGAAACTCCAACGGGTACTTGACAACATTTGAGCGACTCAAACTTTACCTGACCTAGCAGTCCCAACTGGAGAGGAGAAAGCAATAAAAGGACTCAACTCTAGATGAGACCCTATTCCAATTCCACGCCTCGAGAGCAAACCCAAAGTTTCCCTTCCAACAGGAAAGGAGACCTGACTTCCTTGGGAAAATATGAGCAAGTTCCTGAGTTCCTTGTCGCAACTCGTTAGGAACCCCAAGCTTCCAGCCGCAACTCGAGAAAAACCACTAGATGGGTAAATTTTCTGCTTCAGAGTCTCAGAAAAATCCCACATTCCCTCGTGAAACTCGAACGTGTACTTCACACCTATTATGTGACACAAAATCTTCCCTGACATAGCATTCCCCCTGGAGAAGAGCACACAATTTATGGACTCATCTGTAGATGAAGCCTTATTACGATTCCACGCCTCGAGAATAAACCCTAAGATCCCCTTCCAACATGAAATGAGAACTGACTTCCCTTAAGCAACACAAGCGAGTTCCTGAGGTCCCCGTCCCAACTCGAGAGGGACACCAAACTTCCTGCTGCAACTTAGAAAAACTACAATTCTGCCCTGAATGCAAGATGAGGAATTTTCCATTGTAGAGTCTCAAGAGAAATCTCCCATTCTCCCTTGACACAGGAAAGGGCACTTGACACACTTGAGGCGACTCAAAAATTTCACCGACATAGCCGACCCCACTGAAGAGGGGCCCACAATTTATGTACCAAACCCTAGATGTGGCTCTACTCTTCTTTCCAAAGATTCCCCTTCCAACACGAAAGGAGACCTGAATTCCCTGGGAAAACACAAGGGAGTTACTCAGGTCCCCGCTGTTACTCGTTATGAACCCCAAGCTTCCAGCCGCAACTCGAGACAAACCACAAATTCCCACATCAAAGCGAGGTGAGGAAATTTTCTGCTGTAGAGTCTCAGGATAATAGCAAACTCCCACTTGAAACTCGAACGGGTACTTGGCACCCATTATGCGACATAAAAATTCCTTGACATAGCATTTCCCCTGGAAAGGAACACACAATTTACGGACTCAACTCTAGATGAAGCCCTATTTTCATTCCATGGCTCAAGAGTAATCCCGTAGTTCCCCGTCCAACACGAAACAAGACCTGACTTCCCTGAAGCTACACGAGAGAGTTCCTGAGGGCCCCGTCGTAACTCGAGAAAATCCACAAAATTCTCCCCTCAATGCGTGATAAGGATATTTTCCAGTGCGGAGTCTAAAGAGAAATCCCCCATTCCCGCTTGACAAATGAAGGGGTCCTGGACAAAATTAATGCAGTCAAAAACTTCCACCACATATCCAGCCCTACTGAAGAGTGGCACACTATTTATGTACCGAAGGAGACCTGACTTCCCTGAAGCAACACGAGTGAGTTCCTTAGGTCCCCGTCGCAACTCGAGAGGGACCCCAAGCTTCCCACCGCAACTCGTGAAGAACCACAAGATTTTGCCATCAAGGCGAGATGAAGAACATTTCCGTTGCAGATTCTCAAGAGAAGTCCCACATTCCTGCTTGAAACTCGACAGGTTACTTAACATTCTTTATGCAACTCAAAACTTACACTGACAATCGAGAGGAACACGAGTTTCCTGCCACAACTGACAAAGTGCCCCGTTTTCCAGTCCTCTTTTCCAGATCACAGTCGGTTCCCCTGCTTTGTCTGTCATGGAGTCCGGACATTTCCATTGCACAGTAAGATGAGGCCTGTAAAACCTTGAAACTTGGGAGGATTCCCTGCGTTTGAGAACACAATTGGAAAAGGTACTGATGTCCCCACCCACTCGAGATATTATCTGATTCCATTGCACAGATTCAAATCTATCCTCGAGTATCAACTCACAAGACGAGTGCAGACATGACAACCTGACATTCTCGGTAAAATTTCCAGATACAAATTCAACTCCACTGTGGCCAAACACCCCTGTAACAACTCGAGAAGAAAGCGGAGTTCCATGTCTGAACACGAGACGAGGCCTGAGTCCCCAGGTGAATACTGAGAGCAACATCAAGATCCCCATCGTCATTGGAGAGGAACACAAAGCTGACCAACTGAACATTAAATGCGACCCTATTCTGCTGCACCTCGAGACGAATTCTGAGGGTCCCCTTCCAACACGATAGGAGAACTGACTTCCCTGGGGCAACACGCGTGAGTTCCTGAAGTCCCCGTTGCAAATCGAGAATAACCCCAACGTTTCCACCCCAACTCGAGAAAAAACAAAAGATTCCCCCAGTTCAGTTCAGTTCAGTTCAGTCGCTCAGTCGTGTCTGACTCTCCCCAACCCCATGAATCACAGCACGCCAGGCCTCCCTGTCCATCACCAACTCCCGGAGTTCACTCAAACTCATGTCCACAGAGTCGGTGATGCCATCCAGCCATCTCATCCTCTGTCACCTCCTTCTCCTCCCGCCCCCAACCTTTCCCAGCATCAGAGTCTTTTCCAGTGAGTCAACTCGTTGCATGAGGTGGCCAAAGTATTGCAGTTTCAGCTTTAGCATCAGTCCTTCCAATGAACACCCAGGATTGATCTCCTTTAGAATGGACTGGTTGGATCTCCTTGTATTATAAGGGACTCTCAAGAGTCTTCTCCAACACCACAGTTCAAAAGCATCAATTCTTCGGCGATCAGCTTTCTTCACAGTCCAACTCTCACATCCATACATGACCATGGGAAAAACCATTGCCTTGACTAGACGGACCTTGGTTGGCAAAGTAATGTCTCTGCTTTTTAATATACTATCAAGGCTGGTCATAACTTCCTTTCCAAGGAGCAAGCGTCTTTTAATTTCATGGCTGCAATCAGCATCTGCAGTGATTTTGGAGCCCAAAAAAATGAAGTCTGACACTGTTTCCACTGTTTTTCCATCTATTTCCCATGAAGTGATGGGACCAGATGCCATGATCTTTGTTTTCTGAATGTTGAGCTTCAAGCCAACATTTTCACTCTCCTCTTTCACTTTCCCCCATCAATGTTCAAAAAGGAACTTTTCTGCTACAGACTCTCGAGGGAAATCCCACATTCCAAAGGGTACTTGACAAAATTTTTGCGACTCAAAAACTTCCCTGACATAGCAGTCTCCACAGGAGAGGAACAGACAATATACGGACTCAAATCTAGATGAAACCCTATTCCCATTGCATGCCTGGAGGGTAATCCCAAAGTTCCCCTTCCAACATGAAACAAGACCTGACTTCGCTGGGAAAACACAAACGTGTTTCTGAGGTCCCCGTCGCAACTCGAGAGGGACCTCAACTTCCCGCCACAACTCAAGAAAAACCACAAGATTCTGCCCTCAGTGCGAAATGAGCAACTTTTCCATTGTAGAGTATGAAGAGAAATCCCCCATTCCCACATTACACAGGAAAGGGTACTTGACACATTTTAGGCCACTCAAAAACTTCCCCGACATAGCCGCCAACACTGAAGAAAGGCACACAATTTATGTACCGAACCTTAGATGCAGCCCTACTCTTCTGTGTCTCCTCGAGATGAAACCCAAGATTCCCCTTCCAACAAGAAAGGAGACCTGCCTTCCCTGGGCAAGTACGAGCGAGTTCCTGAGGTCTGTGTTGCATCTCGTTAGGAAGTCCAAGTTTCCAGCTGCAACTCGAGAGAAACCACAAGATTCCCCCATTAATGCGAGATGAGGATATTTTCTGCTTCAGAGTCTCAGGAATATCCCACATTCCCGCTTGAAACTCGAACGGGTATTTTACATCATTTATTTCCTGTGGTCATGTATGGATGTGAGAGTTGGACTGTGAAGAAAGCTGATCGCCGAAGAATTGATGCCTTTAAACTGTGGTGTTGGAGAAGACTCTTGAGAGTCCATTGAACTGCAAGGAGATCCAACCAGTCCATTCTAAATGAGATCAATCCTGGGTGTTCATTAGAACGACTGATGCTAAAGCTGAAACTGAAATACTTTGGCCACCTCATGCGATGACTTGACTCAATGGAAAGGACACTTATGCTTGGAAAGGTTTGGGGCGGGAGGAGAAGGGGGCGACAGAGAATGAGATGGCTGGATGGCATCACAGACTCTGTGGACATGAGTTTGAGTGAACTCCAGGAGTTGGTGATGGACAGGGAGGCCTGGCGTGCTGTGATTCATGGGGTCGGGGAGAGTCAGACACGACTGAGTGACTGAACTGAACTGAACTGATGCGACTCAAAAATTTCCCTGAAATAGCCGTCCAAACTGGAGAGGAGCAGACAATTTATGGATTCAAATCTAAATGGGGCCCTATTCCCATTAAACGCCTCGAGAATAATTCCGAAGTTGCCCGCCAACACGAAAGGAGAACTGACTTCCCTTCAGCAACAGGAGTGAGTTCTTGAGGTTCCCATCCCAACTCAAGAGGGACCCCAAGCTTCCCGCCACAACTCTATGAAAACGAAAAGATTTTCCCCTCAACGCGAGATGAGGAATTTTCTACTGCAGATTCTCAAGAAAATACCACCTTCCCTCGTGATACTTGAATGACTACTTCGCACCCATTATGCGACACAAAAATTCCCTGACATATTCTTTCCCCTGGGGAGGAGCACACAATTTATGGAGTGAAATCTAGATGAGGCCCTATTCCCAATCCACGGCTCTAGAGAAATCTCAAAGTTCCCCTTCCAACATGAAAGGAGACCTGAATTCCCTGAAGCAACATGAGCGAGTTTCTGAGGTCCCCGTCGCAACTCGAGAGGGACCCCAAGCTTCCCACCGCAACTTGTGAGGAACCACAAGATTCTGTCCTCAAGGCGAGATGAGGAACATTTCCGTTGCAGATTCTCAAGAGAAATCCCACATTCCTGCTTGAAACTCGACAGGTTTCTTAACATCCTTTATGCAACTGAAAAATTACACTGAAATACACAGCCCCAGTAGAGAGTAACACCAGTTTCCTGCCTCAACTGACAAAGTGGCCCATTTTCCAGTACTTTTATCCAGATGACGGTCAATTCCCCTGCTCTGTCTGGAATGGAATTCGGACATTCCAGTCGGAAAGTATGAGAAGGCTGGTAAGACCTTGAAACTCGGCATTATCCTTGGAGTTTCAAAACACAATTGGAAAAGATACCGATATTTCCACCCACTCGAGATATTGTCTGATTGCACTGCACAGATTCAAATGATTCTAGGGTATCAACTCACAAGACGAGTTTAGACCTGACTCCCCGAGCATACTTGATATAATCTCCAGGTACAAATTCAAATCGACTATGGCATAACACCCCGTTTACAACTGGAAAAGAAAGGTAATTCCATGTATGTACATGAGACGAGGCCTGACTCCCCAGGTGAATTTTGAGAGCAACACTGAGATCCCTATCGCCACTGGAGAGGAACACACAGTTGACCGACTCAACGAAAGATGTGGCCCTATTCCCCTGTTGTGCCTCGAGAGGAATCCCGAGGTTCTGCTTCCAACAAGATAGGAGACCTGACTTCCCGGGGACAACACGAGCGAGTTCCTGAGGTCCCCGTCGCAACTCGTTAGGAACCCCAAGCTTCAGCCGCAACTCGAGAAATTCCACAAGATTCCCCCATCAATGCGAATGAGGAAGATTTCTGTTTCAGAGTTGCAAGAGAAATCGCACATTCCCGCTTGAACCTCGAAAGGGTACTTGACACCCATTATGCAACTCAAAAAGTTGCATGACATAACCATCCCCCTGGAGTGGAGAACACAATTTATAGACTCAACTCTATATGAGGCCCTATTCCCATTCCACGGCTCAAGAGTATCCCAATTTCGGCTTCCAACATGAAAGGAGACCTGACTTCCATGAAGCAACACGAGCAAGTTCCTGAGGTACCCATCACCACTCAAGAGTGACGCCAAGCTTCCAGCCGCAACTTGAGAAAAAACACAAGATTCTGCCCTCAAGGCAAGATGAGGAACATTTCCGTTACAGATTCTCAAAACAAATCCCACATTCCCGCTTGAAACTGAACAGGTTATTTAACATCCTATATGCGACTCAAAAATTATACGGACATACCCATTCCCATTTGAGAGGAACACTGAGTTTCCTGCCACAACTGACAAAGTGCCCTGATTTCCAGTCCTCTTTTCCAGATGACAACTGGTTCCCCTGCTTTGTCTCTAATGGAGTCCAGATGATCCCGTTGCACAGTAAAAGGAGGCCTGTACCACCTTGAAACTCATGAGGACTCCCGGGGTTTCAATACACAATTGGAAAAGGTACAGATGTACCCACCCACTCGAGATATTATCTGATTATATTGCACAGAATCAAATGTATCCTCGAGTTCAACTCACAGGACGAGTGGAGACCTGACAACCCAAGCATTCTCAATAAAATACCCAGGTACAAATTCAACTCGGCTGTGGCCTACCGCCCCATTTACAACTCGAGACGAATGCGGAGTTCCATGTCAGAACAAGAGACGAGGACTAAATCCCCAGGTAAATTTTGAGAGCAACCTCGAAATCCCTGTCTTCATTGGAGAGGAACAAACACTTGACTGACTCAATGCTAGATGCGGCCCTATTCCTCTGCTGCTACTTGAGAGGAATCCCGAGGTTCCACTTCCAACACTATAGAAATTATTTCCCTGGGGCAACATGAGTGAGTTCCTGAAGTCCGTGTCGTGACTCGAGAAGAATACAAACCCTCCCGCCCCAACTCAAGAAAAACCACAAAATTCCCCCATCAATGTGAGAAAATGAAATTTTATTCTGCAAACTCTCAACAGAAATCCCACATTCCCGCTTGAAACTCCAACGGGTACTTGACACCATTTGTGCAACTCAAAAAGTTCCCTGATTTAGCAGTCCCCACTGGAGAGGAGCAGACTATAAATGTGCTCAACTCTAGATGAGGCCCTATTAAAATTCCATGGCTAGAGAGAAATCCTAAAGTTCAACTTCCAAGAGGAAAGGAGACCTGACTTCCCTGAAGCAACACGAGCGAGTTCCTGCAGTGCCCGTCCCAACTCGAGAGGGACCCCAAGCTTCCCACCACAACTCGAGAAAAACCGGAAGATTTTCCCCTCAATGCGAGATAAGGAACTTTTCCATTGCATAGTCTCAGGAGAAATCCCCCATTCCAGCTTGACACAGGAAAGGGTACTTGACACACATTCAGCTCAGTTCAGTTCAGTTCAGTCACTCAGTCGTGTCCGACTCTCCGCGATCCCATGAATCGCAGCACGCCAGGCCTCCCTGTCCATCACCAGCTCCCGGAGTTTACTCAAACTCATGGCCACAGAGTCGGTGATGCCATCCAGCCATCTCATTCTGCGTCGTCCCTTTCTCCTCCTGCCCCCAAACTTTCCCAGCATCAGAGTCTTTTCCAGTGAGTCAACTCATCGCATGAGGTGGCCAAAGTATTGCAGTTTCAGCTTTAGCATCAGTCCTTCCAATGAACACCCAGGATTGATCTCCTTTAGAATGGACTGGTTGGATCTCCTTGCAGTACAATGGACTCTCAAGAGTCTTCTCCAACACAACAGTTGAAAAGCATCAATTCTTCGGCGATCAGCTTTCTTCACAGTCCAACTCTCACATCCATACATGACCACGGGAAAAACAATAGCCTTGACTAGACAGACCTTTGTTGGCAAAGTAATGTCTCTGCTTTTTAATATACTATCAAGGTTGGTCATAACTTTCCTTCCAAGGAGTAAGCATCTTTTAATTTCATGGCTGCAATGAAACTTCCCCAACAAAGCAGTCCCCACTGAAAAGGGGCAAACAATTTATGTACTGAACAGTAGATGTGGCCCTATTCTTCTGTGCCTCCTTGAGATGAATCAAGAGATTCCCCTTCCAACACGAAAGGACACCTGACTTCGCAGGGACAACAGGAGCGAGTTCCTGAGGTCCCCGTTGCAGTTGTTAGGAACCTCAAGTTTCCAGCCGCAACTCGAGAAAAACCACAAGATTCCACAATCAATGCTAGATGAGGAAATTATCTGTTTCAGAGTCTCAAGAAAATCCCACATTTCAGCGTGAAACTCGAACAGGTACTTCGCACCTATTATGCGAAACAAAACGTTTCCTGACATAGCCTTCTTCCGGAGAGGAGCACACAGTTTATGGATTCAAATATAGATGAGGCCCTATTGCCATTCCACGTCTCGAGAGAAATCCCAAAGTTCCCCTTCGAACAAGAAAGTAGAACTGACTTCCCTAAAGCAACACGAGCGAGTTCCTGAGATCTTCATTAAAACTCGAGAGGGACCCCAAGCTTCCCACTGCAACTCGTGAAAAAGACAAGATTCTGTCCTCAAGGCGAGATTACGAACATTTCCGTTGCAGATTCTCAAGAGAAATCCCACATTCCCGCTTGATACTCAACAGGTTACTTAACATCCTTTATGCGACTGAAAAATTATACCGACATACCCAGCCACAATTGAGAGGAACACCGAGTTTCCTGCCGCAAGGACAAAGTGCCCCGTTTTCCAGTCCTCTTTTCCAGATGACAGTCGTTTCCACTGCTTTGTGTAGAATGGAGTCTGGAAGTTACCGTTGCACAGTACGAGGAGGCCTGTACCACCTTGAAACTCGGAAGGATTTCCGGGGTTTCAAAACACAATTGGAAATGGTACCGACGTCCCCACCCACTCGAGATGTTATCTGATTCCACTACACAGATTCAAATGAATCCTCGAGTATCAACTCACAAGACGAGTGGAGACCTGACAACACGAGCATTCTCGATACAATCCCCAGGTACAAATTCAACCCGACTGTGGCCTACCACCCATTTTACAACTCGAGAAGAAAGCGGAGTTCCATGTCTGAACACGAGACGAGGCCTGACTCCCCAGGTGAATTTTGAGAGCAACCCTGAGTTCCCTGTCCTCACTGGAGAGAAACACGCAGTTGACTGACTCAATGCTTGCTGCGGCCCTATTCCTCTGCTGCGCCTTGCAAGGAATCCCAAGGTTCCCCTTCTAACACGATAGGAGAACTGAATTCCCTGGGGCAACACGAGCGAGTTCTTGAGGTCCCTGTCCCAACTAGAGAAGAACCCCAACCTTCCCGCCCCAACTCGAGAAAAACCACAAGATTCCCCCATCAAAGTGAGAAAACGAAATTTTCTTCCCGCTTGAAACTCCAACGGGTACTTGACACCATTTGTGCGACTCAAAAAGTTCCCTGACCTAGAAGTCCCCACTGGAAAGGAGCAAGCAATATAAGGACTCAAATCCAGATGAGGCTTTATTCCGATCCATGCCTCAAGAGTAAACCCGATGTTCCCCTTCCAACTCTAAAGGAGACCTGCCTTCGCTGAAGCAAAAAGAGAGAGATCCTGAGGTCCCCATCGCAACTTGATAAGGATCCCAAGCTTCCCGCTGCAACTCGAGAAAAATCACAAGATTCTGCACTCAAGACGTAAAGAGGAACATTTCCATTGCAAATTCTCAAGAGAAATCTCACATTCCTGCTTGAAACTCGACAGGTTACTTAATATCCTTTTGGTGATACAAATATTACACTGACATACGCAGCCCCAATCCAGAGGAACACCGAGTTTCATGCCACAACTGACAAAGTGGCCCATTTTCCAATACTTTTTTCCACATGACAGTCGATTCCCCTGCTCTGTCTGGAATGGAATCCGGACATTCCAGTCCCACAGTATAAGGCCGGTACCACCTTGAAACTCGGCATTATCCCCGACGTTTCAAAACTCAATTGGAAAAGATACCGATGTTTCCACCCACTCGAGATATTGTCTGATTGCACTGCACAGATTCCAATGATCCTCGTGTATCAACTCACAAGACGAGTGGAGACCTGACTCCCTGAGCACACTCGATATAACATCCAGGTACAAATTCAACTCGACTGAGGCCTAATATCCAATTTACAACTGGAGAAGAAAGGTAATTCCATGTCTGAATATGAGACGAGGCCTGACTCCCCAGGTGAATTTTGAGAGCAACCCCGAGATCCATGTGGCGACTGGAGTGGAGCACACAATTGACTGACTCTACGCTAGATACAGCCCTATTTCTCTGCTGGGCCTCGAGAGGTATCCTGAGGTTCTGCCTCCAACAGGATAGGAGACCTGACTTCCCTGGGGCAACATGAGCGATTTCCTGAGGTCCTCAACACAACTCGAGAGCGCCAAGATTCCCGCTGCAACTAGAGAAATACTACAAGATTCCCCCATCAATGTGAGAAAAGGAAATTTTCTGCTGCAGACTCTCAACAGAAATACCCCATTCCCGCTTGACACACGAAAGGGTACTTGACACCCTTTATGCAACTCAAAAAGTTCCCTGACATAGCCGTCTTCACTTGAGACGAGGACATAATTTATGGACTCAACTCTAGATGAGGTCCTATTCCCATTCCATGGTTCAAGAGTGAACCCGATGTTCCCCTTCCAATGAAAGGAGACCAGACTTCCCTGAAGCAACACGAGAGAGTTCCTGAGTTCCCCGTCACAACTCGAGAGAGACCCCAAGCTTCCAGCCGCAATTCGAGAATAACCACAAGATTCTGCCCTCAAGGCGAAATGAGGCACATTTCCGTTGCAGATTCTCAAGAGAAACCCACATTCCTGCTTGAGACTCGACAGGTTACTTAACATCCTTGATGCAACTCAAAAATTATACCTATATACCCAGCCCCAACTGAGAGGAACACTGAGTTTCCTGTCACAACTAACACAGTGGTCCGTTTTCCAGTCCTCTTTTCCTGATGACAGTCGGTTCTCCTACTATGTTGGGAATGGAATTCAACGTTTCCTTTGCATGGTACGAGGAGTCCTGTACCACCTTGAAACTCGGGAGGATTGCCGGGGCTTCAAAACACAATTGGAAAAAGTACCAAGTTCCCATCCACTCGAGATATTATCTGATTCCACTGCACAGATTCAAATGAATCCTCGAGTATCAACTCACAAGACGAGTGGAGCCCTGACTCCCCAAGCATTCTCGATACAATCTCCAGGTACTAATTCAACTCGACTGTAGCCTAACACCCCTTTTAGAACTTGAGAAGAAATCAGAGTTCCATGTCTGAACACGAGACGAGGCCTGAATCCCCAGGTGAATTTTGAGAGCGACACCGAGATCCCTGTCGCCACTGGAGAGGAACACTCGGTTGACTGACTCAACGCTAAGATGCCGAAATAATCCTCTGCAGCACCTAGAGAGGAATCCCGTGCTTCCCATTCCAAAATGATTGGAGACCTGACTTCCCTTAATCTACATGAGCGAGTAACTCCAGTTCCGGTAGCAACTCGAGAGGGACCTCAAGCTTCCCACCGCAACTTGAGAAAAACCAAAAGATTTCCCCCTCAATGAGAGATGAGGAAAATTTCTACTGCAGAGTCTGAAGAGAAATCCCCCATTACCGCTTGAAATTCGATAGGGTACTTGACACCCTTTATGCGACTCAAAATATTCCCCGACATAGAAGTCTCCACTGAAGAGGTGCATACAATTTATGTACCGAATGGAAGATGAGGACCTATTCTTCTACTGCTACTCGAGAAGAATCACGAGGTTCCAGTTCCAACACGAAAGGAGACCTGATCCCTGGGAAAACACGAGTGAGTTCCTGAGGTCCCCATCGCACCTCATTAGGAACTCCAAGCTTCCCACCACAACTCGAGAAAAACCACAAGCTTCTCCCTTCAATGCGAGATGATGAAATTTTCCCTGGAGAGTATCAAAAGAAGTCCCACATTCCCGCTTGAAATTCGAACGGAAACTTGAAGCCATTGATGTGACTCAGAATGTTACATGACATAGCATGACTGGAGAGGAGCAGACAGTTTCCAGACTCAAATCTACATGATATCAGATTCCCATTCCACGCCTCGAGAGTAATCCCGAGGTTGTCCTTCCAACACGAAAGGAGAACTGACTTCCCTGAAGCTACACGAGTGAGTTCCTGAGGTCCCCATCACAATGCAAGAAAAACCACAAGATTCTGCCCTCATTGCGAGATGAGGAACTTTTCCATTGTAGAGTCTCAAGAGAAATCCCCATTCCCACTTGACACAGGAAAGGGTACTTGACACACTTTAGCCGACTCAAAAACTTCCCCTACATCAGTTCAGTTCAGTTCAGTCGCTCAGTCGTTTCCGACTATTTGCAACCCCATGAACCACAGCACGCCAGGCCTCCCTGTCCAACACCAACTCCCGGAGTTCACTCAAACTCATGTCCATCGAGTCGGTGATGCCATCCAGCCATCTCATTCTCTGTCGTCCCCTTCTCCTCCTACCCCCAATCCCTCCTAGCATCAGACTATTTTCCAGTGAGTCAACTGGTTGCATGAGGTGGCCAAAGTATTGCACTTTCAACTTTAGCATAAGTCCTTCCAATGAACACCCACGATTGATCTCCTTTAGAATGAACTGGTTGGATCTCCTTGCAGTCCAAGGGACTCTCAAGAGTCTTCCCCAACATATCCAATTAAATGGGGCATACAATTTATGTACTGAACTCTAGATGTGGCCCTATTGCTCTGTGGCGCCTCGAGATGAATCCCGAGGTTCCCCTTCCAACATGAAAGGATACCTGATTTCACAGAGACAACACGAGCGAGTTCCTGAAGTCCCCTTCACAACACGAGAAGGACCCCAAGCTTCCCACCGCAACTCGAGAAAAAGCACAAGATTCTGCCCTCAATGCGAGATGAGGAAAATTTCCATAGTAGAGTCTCAAGAGAAATCCTCCATCCCCCCTTGAAAAAGGAGAGGGTACTTGACACACATTAGGCGAGTCAAAAACTTTCTCAATATAGCCGTCTCCACTGAAGATGGGCAAACAATTTATGTACCGAACCCTAGATGCGGCCCTATTCCTCTATGGCACCTCGAGATAAATCCCAATATTCCCCTTCCAACAAGAAAGGATTCCTGACTTTCCCTGGGAAAACACGAGCGAGTTCCTGAGTCCCCCATCGCACCTCGTTAGGAACCCCAAGCATCCAGCCGCAACTCGAGAGAAACCACAAGATTCCCCCATCAATGAGAGATGAGGAAATTTTCTGCTGCAGACACTCAAGAGAAATCCCACATTCCCACTTGAAACTCCAACCGGTACCTGACAAAATTCGTGAGACTCAAAATTTCCCTGACCTAGCACTGTCCACTGGAGAGGAGCAAACAAAATACGTACTCAACACTAGATGAGGCACTATTCCTATTACACGCCTCGAGGGTAATCCCAAAGTTCCCTTTCCAACAAAAAAGGAGACCTGACTTCCCTTAAGCAACACGAGCGAGTTCCTGAGGTCCCCGTTCCAGCTCGAGGGGGACCCCCTGCTTCCAGCCGTAACTCGAGAAAAACCATAAGATTCTCCCCTCAATGCAAGATGAGGAACTTTTCCACTGCGGAGTCTCAAGAGAAATACCCCAGGACTGCTTGACACACGAAAGGGTACTTGACACCTTTTATTAGACTCAAATACTTTCCCGACATAGCCGTCCCCACTGAAGAGGGGCACACAATTTATGTACCGAAAGCTAGATGAGGACCAATACCTCAGCCGCGACTCAAGAAGAATTCCGAGGTTCCAGTTCCAACAGGAAAGGAGACCTGACATCCCTGGGAAAACACGAACGAGTATCTGAAGTCCCCGTCTCAACTGGAGAAGAACCCGAAGCTTCCTGACACAACTCGAGAAAAACCAGAAGCTTCTCCCTTCAATGTGAGATGATGAAATATTCTGCTGGAGAGTATCAAGAAAATTCCCACATACCTGCTTGAAACTCAAATGGGTACTTGACACCCTTTATGCGACTCAAAAAATTCCCTGACATAGCCGTCCCCACTGGAGAAGAGCATAAAATTTATGGACTCAAATCTAGATGAGGGCCGATCCCATTCCAACCCTCGAGAGTAAACCCGAAGTTCCCCTTCCAACATGAAAGGAGACCTGCCTTCCCTGAAGTAACACGAGCGAGTTCCTGTAGTCCCAATCCCAACTCTAGAGGGACCCCAAGCTTCCCGCCGAAAATTGAGAAAAATTGCAAGATTCTGCCCTCAAGACGGGTTGAGGAACATTTCCGTTGCAGATTCTCAAGAGAAGTCTCACATTCCTGCTTGAAACTCGACAGGTTACTTAATACTTTTTATGCAATCCAAAAATTACACAGACATAAACCGCCCCACTCGAGAGGATCACGGAGTTTCCTGCCACAACAGACAAAGTGGCCTGTTTTCAGTCCTCTTTTCCAGATGACAGTTGGTTCCCCTGCTTTGTCCTGAATGGGGTCCGGACATTCCCGTTGCACAGTACGAGGAGGCCTGTACCACCATGAAACTCCTGGGGTTTAAAAACACAATTGGAAAAGGTACCGAGGTACCCACCCACTCGAGACATTATCTGATGACACTGCACAGATTCAAAGGTATCCTCGAGTATCAACTCACAAGACGAGTGGAGACCAGACTCCCCGAACATTCTCGATACAATCTCCAGTTACAAACTCAACTCGACTGTGGCTTAACAACCCTTTTACAACTCGAAAAGAAAGCGGAGTTCCATGTCTGAACATGAGACAAGGTCTAATTCCCCAAGAGAATTTTGAGAGCAACCCGGAGACCCATGTCATCACTGGAGAGGAACACACAGTTGACAGAGTGAATGCTAGATGCGGCCCTATTCCTCTGCTGTGCCTCGAGAGGAATCCCGAGGTTCCCCTTCCAACACAAAAGAAGACCTGACTTCCCTGGGAAAATATGTGCGACTTCCTGAGGTCCCCGTAGCAAATAGTTAGGAACCCGAATCTTCCAGCCACAACTCGAGAAAAACCACAAGATTCCTCCATCAATACTAGATGAGGAAATTTTCTGTTTCAGAGTCTCAAGAAAATCCCACATTCCCGAGTGAAATTCGAATGGGTACTTCACACCTATTATGGGACACATATAGTTCCCTTACAGAGCCTTCCCCCTGGAGAGGAGCACACAATTTATGGACTCATATTTAGATGAAGCCTTATTATGATTCCACGCCTTGAGAATAAACCCAAGTTCCCCTTTCAACCCAAAATGAGACCTGACTCCCCTTAAGCACACAATCGAGTTTCTGAGGTCCCCATCCGAACTCGAGTGGGACCCCAAGCTTCCTGCCGCAACATAGAAAAGCTACAAGATTCTGCCCTCAATGCGAGATGAGGAAAATTTCCATTGTAGATTCTCAAGAGAAATCACCCATTCAACCTTGACACAGGAAAGGGTACTTGACACATTTTAGGCGACTCAAAAACTTCCCCGACATAGCCGTCCCCACTGAAGAGGGGCCCACAATTTATGTACCAAACCATAGATGTGGCCCTATTCTTCTGTGGCGCCTCGAGAAGAATCCCAAGATTCCTCTTTCAACACTAAAGGAGACCTGACTTCCCTGGGAAAACACGAGCGAGATCCTCAGTTCCCCGTAGGAACTCGTTAGGAACTCCAAGCTTCCAGTCCCAACTCGAGCAAAATCACAAGCTAGATGAGGAAATTTTCTGCTGCAGAGTTTCAGGAGAATAAAAATCTCCTGCTTGAAACTCGAACGGGTAATTGGCACCCATTACGTGACATAAAAATACCCTGACATAGCATTCCCCTTGAAAAGGAGCACACAATTTACAGACTCAACTCTAGATGAGGCCCTAATCCCATTCCACAGCTCGAGAGTAATCCCGAAGTTCCCCGTCCAACACAGAAGGATGACCTGACTTCCCTGAAGCAACATGAGCAAGTTCCTGAGGTCCAGGCCGGAACTCAACTGGGACCCCAATCTTTTTTTCGTAACTAGAGAACCAGAACATTCTGCCCTCAAGGCGACATGCGGAACATTTCTGTTGCAGATTCTCAAGAGAAATCCCATATTCCTGCTTGAAACTCGACAGGTACTAAATATCCTTTATGGGATTCCAAAATTCTACCGACATACCAACCCCAATTGAGAAAAACACCGAGATTCCTGTCACAACTAAAAAAGTGGCCAGTTTTCCATTCCTCTTTTCATGATGACTGTCGGTTCTCCTACTATGTCTGGAATGGAATCCGGACGTTCCCGTTGCACAGTACGAGGAAGCCTGTACCACCATGAAACTCGGGAGGATACCCGGGGTTTCAAAACACAATTGGAAACAGTACCGAGGTCCCCATCCACTCGAGATGTTATCTGATTCCACTGCACAGATTCAAATGAATCCTCAAGTATCAACTCAGAAGACGAGTGCAGACCTGACTCCCCGAGAATTCTCGATACAATCTCCAGGTACAAATTCAAGTCGACTGTGGCCTAACACCCCTTTTACAACTCGAGAAGAAAGTGGTGTCCCATGTCTGAACAGGAGACGAGGCCTGACTCCCCAGGTGAATTTTGGGAGCAATCCCAAAATCCCTGTCGTCACTGGAGAGGAATACACAGTTGAGCGACTCAACAGTAGATGAGGCACTATTAATCTGCTGCGCCTCGAGAGGAATCCCGAGGTTCCCCTTCCAAAACAATTGAATACCTGACTTCCCTTGAGCAACACAAGCGATTTCCTCTGGTTCCCGTGGCAACTCGAGAAGGACACCAAGCTTCTTGCCACAATTCGAGAAAAATCACAAACTTACCCCTCAATGCGAGATGATGAAATTTTCTGCTGGAGAGTATCAAGAGAAATCCCACATTCCCGCGTGATACTCGAATGGGAACTTGTCACCATTTATGCGATGCAAAAAGTTCCCTGACATAGCCGTCCCCACTGGAGAGGAGCAGACATTTTCCGGACTCAAATCTTGATGATGCTCAATTCCCATTCCACCCCTCAAGAGTAATCCTGAAGTTGCCCTTCGAACATGAAAGGAGACCTGACTTCCCTGAAGCTACACGAGCGAGTTCCTGAGGTGCCCGTCACAAATCGAGAAAATCCACAAAATTCTCCCCTCAATGTAAGATGAGGAAATTTTCCACTGCGGAGTCTCAAGAAAAATCCCCCATTCCCGCTTGACAAATGAAGGGGTTCTGGACACACATTATGTGACTCAAAAACATCCCCCACATATCCGGCCCTACTGAAGAGGGGCAAAATATTCATGTACCCAATGCTACAAATGTTCCTTTTCTTCTGCGCACCTCGAGATGAATCCCAAGTTTCCCCTTCCAATACAAAAGGAGACCTGACTTCCCAGGGACAACACGAGCGAGTTCCTGAGGTACCCGTAGCAACTCGTTATGAACCCCACGCTTCCAGCCCCAACTCGAGAAAAACCACAGGATGCCCCCATCAATGCGAATGAGGAAGATTTGTGCTTCAGAGTCGCAAGAGAAATCCAACATTCTCACTTGAAACTCGAACGGGTATTGACACCCATTATACAACTCAAAAAGTTCCCTGACATAACCATCCCCATGGATAGGAGCACACAATTTACGGACTCAACTCTATTTGAGGCCCTATTCCCATTCCACGGCTTGAGAGTAATCCCAAGATCGCCTTCCAACACGAATGAAGACCTGAATTTCCTGAAGCAACACGAGTGAGTTCCTGAGGTCCCCGTCACCACTCAAGAGAGATGCCAAGCTTCCCGCCACAACTTGAGAAAAGCCACAAGATTCTGCCCTCAAGACAAGATGAGGAACATTTCCGTTACAGATTCTCAAAAAAAATCCCACATTCTCTCTTGAAACACGACAGGTTACTTAACATCCTTTATGCAAATCAAAACTTACACCAACATACCCAGCCCTAATCGAGAGGATCACCGAGTTTCCTGTTACAACTGACAAAGTGCCCCGATTTCCTGTCCACTTTTCCAGATGACAGTCGGTTCCCCTGCTTTGTCTGGACTGGAGATTGGACGAACCCTTCACACAATAAGAGTAGGACTGTACCACCTTGAAACAAGGGAGGATTCCCGGGGTTTCAAAACACAATTGGAAAATGTACCGATGTCCCCACCCATTCAAGATATTATCTGATTCCATTGCACAGATTCAAATGTATCCTCGAGCATCAACGTTAAAGACGAGTGGATACCTGACAACCCGAGCATTCTCCATACGATCTCCAGGTACAAATTCAACTCGACTGTGGCCTAACATCCCTTTTAAAACTCCGTTTTTCATGTCTGAACACAAGACGAGGCCTGACTACCTAGGTTAATTTTTAGAGCAACCCTGAGATCCCTGTTGTCACTGAAGAGGAACACAAATTTGACTGACTAAAAGCTAAATGCGGCCCTATTCCTCTGCTGCGCCTGGAGAGGAATCCTGAGGGTCCCCTTCCAACACAGTAGGAGACCTGACTTCCCTGGGAAAAGGCAAGAGAGTTTCTGAGGTCCCCGTCGCACCTCGTGAGGGAACCCAAGCTTCCCACCGCAATACAAGATAAAACACAAGATTCGGCCCTCATTGCGAGATGAGGAAATTTTCCATTGTAGAGTCTCATGAGAAATCCCCCATTCCCTCTTGACACAGGAAAGGGTACTTGACACACTTTAGGCGACTCAGAAACTTCCCCGACATAGCCATCCCCACTGAAGAGGGGCACACAATTTATGTACCGAAAACTAGTTGAAGCCCTATTCTTCTATGTCTCCTCAAGATGAAACCTAACATATCCCTTCCAACACGAAAGGAGACCTGACTTCCTGGGATAACACGAGCGAGTTCCTGAGGTCACCGTCACACTTCATTAGGAACCACAAGCTTCCAGCCGCAACTCGAGAGAAACCATAATATTCCCCCATCAATGCGAGATGTGGAAATTTTCTGCCTCAGAGTCTCAAGAAAATCCCACATTCCCACTTGAAACGCTAATGTGTACTTGACACCGTTTATGCGACTCAAAAAGTCCCCTGACATAGCCGTCCATACTGGAGAGGAGCAGATAATTGACCGACTCGTCTCTATATGCGGCCCTATTCCCATTAAACGCCTCGAGAGTAATTCCGAAGTCCCCTCCAACACAGAAGGAGGACTAACTTTCCTTAAGCAACATGAGCGAGTTCCTGAGGTTCCCGTTGACACTAGAGAGGGAGCCGAAGCTTCCCGCCACAACTCGAGAAAAACCACAAGCTTTTCCCTTCAATGCGATATGATGACATTTTCTGCAGGAGAGTATCAAGAGAAATCCCACATTCCCGCTTGAAATTCGAACGGAAACTTGAAAACATTTATGTGTCTCAACAAGTTCCATGACATAGCTGTCCCCACTGGAGAGGAGCAGATAGTTTCTGGATTCAAATCCAGATGATAGCAGATTTCCATTCCACGCCTCGAGAGTAATCCCGAGGTTGTCCTTCCAACACGAAAGGAGAACTGACTTTCCTGAAGCTACACGAGCGAGTTCCTGAGGTCCCCGTCGCAACTCAAGAAAAACCACAAGATTCTGCCCTCATTGCGAGATGAGGAACTTTTCCATTGTACAGTCTCAAGAGAAATCCCCCATTCCCACCTGACACAGGAAAGGGTACTTGACACACTTTACGCGACTCAAAAACTTCCCCGACATCAGTTCAGTTCAGTTCAGTCACTCATTTGTATCCGACTCTTTGCGACCCCATGAACGACAGCACACCAGGCCTCCCTGTCCATCACCAACTCCCGGAGTTCCCTCAAACTCATGTCTATCGAGTCGGTGATGCCATCCAGCCATCTCATTCTCAGTTGTCCTCGTCTCCTCCTACCCTCAATCCCTCCCAGCATCAGAGAATTTTACAGTGAGTCAACTCTTCGCATCTTGTGGCCATAGTATTGCAGTTTGAGCTTTAGCATAAGTCCTTCCAATGAACATCCAGGATTGAGCTCCTTTAGAATGGACTGGTTGGCTCTCCTTGCAGTCCAAGGGACTCTTAAGAGTCTTCCCCGACATAGCCATCCCCAATGAAATGGGGTACACAATTTATGTACCGAAAGTTAGATGCAGCCCAATTACTCTGTGGCGCCTCCAGATGAATCCCGAGGTTCCCCTTACAACACGAAAGAAGAACTGACTTCCCTGGGACAACACGAGCGAGTTCCTGAGTTCCCCGTCACAACTCTAGAAAAACCACAAGATTCTGACCTCAATGCGAGATGAGGACCTTTTGCATTTTAGAGTCTTAAGAGAAATACCCCATTCCCACTTGACACACGAAAGGGTACTTGACACACTTTAGGCTCCTGAAAAACTTGCCCAAGATAACCGTCCCCATTGTAAGGGGGCACACAATTTATGTACCGAATGCGAGATGAGGTCCTATTCCTCTGTGGTGCCTTGAGATGAATCCAGAGGTTCCCCTTCCAACACGAAAGGACATCTGATTTCACGAGGACAACAGGAGCTAGGTTCTGAGGTCGCCATCGCAACACGAGAAGGACCCCAAGGTTCCCGCCTCAATTCGAGAAAAAGCACAAGATTTTGCCCTCAATGCGAGATGAGGAAAATTTCCATAGTAGAGACTCAAGAGACGTCCTCCATAGCCCCTTAGAACTAGAAAGGGTACTTGACACACATTAGGAGACTCAAAAATTTCCCCAACATAGCCGTCTCCACTGAAGAGGGGCACCCAATTTATATACCAAAACCTAGATGCGGCCCTATTCCTCTGTGGCGTCTCAAAATGAATCCCAAGATTCCCCTTCCAACATGAAAGGAGACCTGACTTCCCTGGGAAAACACGAGCGAATTCCGGAGGTCCCTGTCGCACCTCGTTAGGAACCCCAAGCATCCAGCCGCAACTCGAGAGAAACCACAAGATTCCCCCAGCAATGAGAGAGGAGGAAATTTTCTGCTGCAGACTCTCAAGAGAAATCCCACATTCCCACTTGAAACTCCAATGGGTACTTGACAAAATTTGTGCGACTCAAAATTTCCCTGACCTAGCACTCTCCACTGGAGAGGAGCAGACAACTCTAGGGACTCAACACTAGATGAGGCACTATTCCGAATACACGCCTCGACGGTAATCCCAAAGTTCCACTTCCAACAAGTAAGGAGACCTGACTTCCCTTAAGCAACACGAGAGAGTTCCTGAGGTCCCCGTTCCAATTCGAGAGGGAACCCTGCTTCCCGCCGCAACTCGAGAAAAACCAGAAGATTCTCCCCTCAATGCGAGATGAGGAAATTTTCCACTGCAGAGTCTCAAGTGAAATACACCTCTCTCGCTTGACATATGAAAGGGTTCTTGACAAACTATATGTGACTCAAATACTTTCCCGACATAGCCGTCCCCACTGAAGAGGGGAACACCATTTATGTACCGAATGCTAAATGAGGACCTATTCCTCAGCCGCGACTCGAAAAGAATTCCGAGCTTCCAGTTCCAACAGAAAGGAGACCTGACTTCCCTGGGAAAACACGAACGAGGCTCTGAACTCCCCGTTGCAACAGGAGAAGAACCCGCATCTTCCAGACACAACTCAAGAAAAACCAGGAGCTTCTCCCTTTAATGCGAGATGGTGAAATTTTCTGCTGGAGAGTATCAAGAGAATTCCCACATTCCCGCTTGAAGTTCGAACGGGTACTTGACACCCTTATGCGACTCAAAAAATTCCCTGACATAGCGGTCCCCACTGGAGACGAGCACAAATTTATAGACTCAAATCTAGACGAGGCCCGACCCAATTCCAAGCCTCGAGAGTAAGCCCGAAGTTCCCCTTCCAACATGAAAGAGACCTGCTTTCCCTGAAGTAATATGAGCGAGTTTCTGAGTCCCCATCGCAACTCTAGAGGGACCCCAAGCTTCCCGCCGAAACTGGAGAAAATTCGCAAGATTCTTCCCTCAAGACGGGATGAGGAAAAATTCCCTTGCAGATTCTCAAGAGAAATCTCACATTCCCGCTTGAAACTTAACAGGTAACTTAACATCTTTTATGCGATCCAAAACTTACACCGACATACCCAGCCCCAATCAAGAGGATCATCGAGGTTCCTGCCATAACTGACAAAGTGGCCCGTTTTCCAGTACTCTTTTCCAGATGACGGTCGATTCCCCTGCTTTGTCTGGAATGGAATTCGGACGTTCCCGTCGCACAGTACGAGAAGTCTGGTACCAACTTGAAACTCGGGAGGATTCCTGGTGTTTCAAAACACAACTGGAAAAGGTACTGATGTCCCCACCCAGTCGAGATATTATCTGATTCCATTGCACAGATTCAAATGTATCCTCAAGTATGAACTTAGAAGACCAGTGGTGACCTGAGAACCCGAGCATTCTCGATACAATCTCCAGTTACAAATTTAACTCGACTGTGGCCTAACACCCCTTTTACAACTCAAGAAGATAGCGGAGTTCCATGTCTGACCAAGAGACAAGGCCTGACTCAACAGGGGAATTTTGAGAGCAACCCCGAGATCCCTGTCGTCACTGTAGAGGAACACAAATTTGACCGACTCAGCGCTCGATGCCCTATCCCTCGGCTGCGCCTTGAGAGGAAACATAATAGGAGAACTGACTTCCCTGGGGCAACACGAGCAAGTTCCCTGTCGCAACTCGAGAAGAACTGCAGCCTTCCCGTCCCAACTCGAGAAAAAACACAAGATTCCCCCATCAATGTGAGATAAGAAAATTTTCTGCTGCAGACTCTGAAGAGAAATCCACCATTCCGCTTGAAACTGCAACGGGTACTTGACACCATTTGTGCGATTCAAAAAGTTCCCTGACCTAGCAGTCCGCACTGGAGAGGAGCAAGAAATATGAGCACTCAATTTTAGATGAGGCCCTATTCCGATTCCACGCCTTGAGGGTAAACCTGAAGTTTCCCTTCCAACACAAAAGGAGACCTCCTTCGCTGAAGTAACAGGAGTGAGTTCCTGAGGTCCCCAGCACAACTCGAGAGGGACACCAATCTTCCTGCTGCAACTTGAGGAAAATCACAAGATTCTGCCCTCAATGAGAGATTAGGAAATTTTCCATTGTAGAGTCTCAAAGGAAATTCCCCATTCCCCCTTGAAACAGGAAAGGGTACTTGAAATGCTTCAGGCAACTCAAAAACTTCCTCGACATAGCTGTCCCCACTAAAGAGGGGCACACAGTTTATGTACCGAACCCTAGATGCGGTCCTATTCCTCTGTGGTACCTCGAGATGAATCCCGAGGTTCCCCTTCCAACACGAAAGGAGACCTGACTTCCCTGGGAAAACACGAGCGAATTCCTGAGGTCCTCGTTGCAACTCTTTAGGAAAACCAAGCTTCTAGCCTCAACTCGAGAAAAATCACAAGATACCCCCTTCAATGCTAGATGAGGAAATTTTCTGCTTCAGAGTCTCAAGGAAATCACACATTCCCGCTTGAAAATCACATGGTTACTTGACACCATTTATGCAACTCAAAAAATTCCCTGACATGGCCGTCCCCACTGGAGAGGAGCAGTAATGTTACAGACTCAACTCTAGATGGGGCCCTATTCCCATTCATGCTGTAAGAGTAATCCAGAAGTTGCCCATTCAACACAAAAAGAGACCTGTCTTCCCAAAAGCAACTTGAGCATGTTCTTGAGTTTCCCGTCGCTACTCAGAGGGACCCCAAGATTCCCACTGCAATTCAAGAAGAACCAGAAGATTCTGCCCTCAAGGCCAGATGAGGAACATTTCCGTTGCAGATTCTCAAGAGAAATCCCACATTCCTGCTTGAAACTCGACAAAGTACTTAACATCCATGATGCCACTGAAAAATTACACTGACGTACGCAGCCACAATTGGGAGGTACACCGAGTTTCCTGCCACCACTGACAAAGTGACCCATTTTCAGTCCTCTTTTCCAGATGACAATTGATTCCCCTGCTTTGTCCTGAATGGAGTCCGGACCTTCCTGTTACAAAGTACGAGGGGGCCTGTACCACCATGAAACTCGTGAGGAATCCCGGAGTTTAAAAACACAATTGGAAAAGGTTCCGAGGTACCCACCTAATCGAGATATTATCTGATGCCACTGCATAGATTCAAATGTATCCTCGAGTACCAACTCACAAGACGAGTGGAGACTTGACTCCCCAAACATTCTCGATACAATCTTCAGGTACATACTCAACTCGACTGTGGCCTAACACCCCTAATACAACTCGAGAATAAAGCGGATTTCCATGTCTGAACACGAGACAAGGTCTAATTCCCCAAGAGAATTTTGAGAGCAACCCGGAGATCCATGTCGTCACTGGAGAGGAACACACAGTTGACAGAGTGAATGCTAAATGCGGCCCTATTCCTCTGCTGCACGTTGAGAGGAATCCCGAGGTTCCCCTTCCAACAAAAAAGAAGACCTGACTTCCCTGGCAAAATACAAGCGAGTTCCTGAGGTCCCCGTCGCAACTCGTTAGGAACCCCAGGCTTCCAGCCACAACTAGAGAAAAACCACAAAATTCCCCCATCAATGCTAGATGAGGAAATTTTCTGCTTCAGAGTCTCAACCAAATCTCACATTCCCACGTGAAACTCGAACGGGTACTTCACACCTATTATGTGACACAAATAGTTCCCTGACATAGCCTTCCCCCTGGAGAGGAGCTCACAATATACGGACTCAACTCTACATGAGACCTTATTACGATTCCACACCTCGAGAGTAATGCCGAAGTTCCCTTCCAACACGAAATGAGACCTAACTTCCCTTAAGCAACACAAGCGAGTTCCTGAGTTCCCCATCCCAGCTCGAGAGAGACCCCAAGCATCCTGCCGCAACTTAGAAAAACTATAAGATTCTGCCCTCAATGCGAGATGAGGAAATTTTCCATTGTATATCCTCAAGAGAAATCCCTCATTCCCCCTTGACACAGGAAAGTGTACTTGACACATTTTAGGCGACTCAAAAACTTCCTCAACTTAGCCGTCCCCAATGAAGTGGGGCCCACAATTTTTTACCAAAACCTAGATGCGGCCCTATTGTTCTGTTTCGCCTCGAGATGAACCCCAAGATTCCCCTTCTAACACGAAAGGAGACCTGACTTCCCTGGGAAAACAGGAGCGAGTTCCACAGGTCCCTGTCGCACCTCTTTAGGAACCCCAAGCATCTAGCCGCAACTCGAGGGAAACCATAAGATTCCCCCATCAATGCGAGATGAGGAAATTTTCTGCCTCAGAGTCTCAAGAAAATCCTACATTCCCGCTTGAAACTCTAACGTATACTTGACACCGTTTATGCGACTGAAAAAGTTCCCTGACATAGCCGTCCATACTGGAGAGGAGCAGATAATTAACGGACTCAAATCTAGATGGGGCCCTATTCCCATTAAACGCCTCGAGAGTAATTCCAAAGTCCCCTCCAACAAGAAAGGAGAAATGACTTCCCTTAAGCAACACGAGCGAGTTCCTCAGGTTCCCGTCACTACGCAAGAAAAACCACAAGATTCTGCCCTCATTGCGAGATGAGGATCTTTTCCATTGTAGAGTCTCGAGAGAAATCCCCCATTCCCACTTGACACAGGAAAGCATACTTGACACACTTTCAGTTCAGTTCAGTTCAGTCGCTCAGTCGTGTCCGACTCTCCGCGACCCCATGAATCACAGCACGCCAGGCCTCCCTGTCCATCACCAACTCCCGGAGTACACTCAAACTCATGTCCACAGAGTCGGTGATGCCATCCAGCCATCTCATTCTCCATCGTCCCCTTCTCCTCCCGCCCCCAACCTTTCCCAGCATCAGAGTCTTTTCCAGTGAGTCAACTCGTCTCATGAGGTGGCCAAAGTATTGGAGTTTCAGCTTTAGCATCAGTCCCTCCAATGAACATCCAGGATTGATCTCCTTTAGAATGGACTGGTTGGATCTCCTTGCAGTATAAGGGACTCTCAAGAGTCTTCTCCAACACCACAGTTCAAAAGCATCGATTCTTCGGCGATCAGCTTTCTTCACAGTCCAACTCTCACATCCATACATGACCACAGGAAAAACCATTGCCTTGACTAGACGGACCTTGGTCGGCAAAGTAATGTCTCTGCTTTTTAATATACTATCAAGGTTGGTCATAACTTTCCTTCCAAGGAGCAAGCGTCTTTTAATTTCATGGCTGCAATCAGCATCTGCAGTGATTTTGGAGCCCAAAAAAACAAAGTCTGACACTGTTTCCACTGTTTTTCCATCTATTTCCCATGAAGTGATGGGACCAGATGCCATGATCTTTGTTTTCTGAATGTTGAGCTTCAAGCCAACCTTTTCACTCTCCTCTTTCACTTTCATCAAGAGGCTTTTGAGTTCCTCTTCACTTTCTGCCATAAGGGTAGTGTCATCTGCATATCTGAGGTTATTGATATTTCTCCCAGCAATCTTGATTCCAGCTTGTGCTTCTTCCAGCCCAGCGTTCCTCATGATGTACTCTGCATATAAGTTAAATAAGCAAGGTGACAATATACAACCTTGACGCACTCCTTTTCCTATTTGGAACCAGTCTGTTGTTCCATGACCGGTTCTAACTGTTGCTTCCTGACCTGCATACAGGTTTCTCAAGAGGCAGGTCAGGTGGTCTGGGATTCCCATCTCTTTCAGAATGTTCCACAGTTTATTGTGATCCACACAGTCAAAGGCTTTGGCATAGTCAATGAAGCAGAAATAGATGTTTTTCTGAAACTCTCTTGCTTTCTCCATGATCCAGCGGATGTTGGCAATTTGATCTCTGGTGCCTCTGCCTTTTCTAAAACCTGCTTGAACATCTGGGAGTTCACGGTTTACATACTGCTGACACACTTTAGGCGACTCAAAAACTTTCCCGACATCAGTTCAGTTCAGTTCAGTTGCTCAGTCCTGTCCGACTCTGCGACGCCATGAACCACAGCACACCAGACCCCACTGTCCATCACCAACTCCCGGAGTTCACTCAAACTCATGTCCATCGAGTCGGTGATGCCATCCAGCCATATCATTCTCTGTCGTCACCTTCTCCTCCTACCCCCAATCCCTCCCAGCATCAGTCTTTTCCAGTGAGTCAACTCTTCGCATGAGTTGGCCATAGTATTTCAGTTTCAGCTTTAGCAAAAGGCCTTCCAATGAACACCCAGGATTGATCTCCTTTAGAATGGACTGGTAGGATCTCCTTGCAGTCCAAGGGACTCTCAAGAGTCTTCTCTGACATAGCCATCCCCAATGAAATGGGGCACACAATTTATGTACCGAACACTAGATGTGGCCCTATTCCTCTGTGGCTCCTCGAGATAAATCCCAAGGTTCCCCTTACAACAGGAAAGGAGAACTGACTTCCCTGGGACAACACGTGCGAGTTCCTGAGTTCCCTGTCACAACTCGAGTAAAACCACAAGATTCTGACCTCAATGGGAGATGAAGACGTTTTCAATTTTAGAGTATCAAGAGAAATACCCCATTCCCACTTGACACATGAAAGGGTACTTGACACACTTTCAGTTCAGTTCACTCAGTCATGTCCAACTCTCCACGACCCCATGAATCACAGCACAGTAGGCCTCCCTGTCCAACACCAACTCCCGGAGTTCACTCAAACTCCTGTCCACAGAGTCGGTGATGCCATCCAGCCATCTCATTCTCGGTTGTCCCCTTCTCCTCCCACCCCCAACCTTTCCCAACATCAAAGTATATTCCAGTGAGTAAACTGGTTGCATGAGGTGGCCAAATTATTGCAGCTTCAGCTTTTTAATCAGCCCTTCCAATGACACACTTTAGGCGATTGAAAAACTTGCCCAACATAGCCATCCCCACTGTAAAGGGGCACACAATTTATGTACCGAATGCTAGATGCGGCCCTATTCCTCGGTGGTGCCTCGAGATGAATCCAGAGGTTCCCCTTCCTACACGAAAGGAGATCTGACCTCCCTGGGAAAACAAGAGCGAGTTCCTGAGGTCCCGTCATACCTCGTTAGGAACTCCAAGCATCCAGCTGCAACTCGAGAGAAACCACAGGATTCCCCATCAATGAGAGATGAGGAAATTTTCTGCTGCAGACTCTCAAGAGAAATCCCACATTCCCACTTGAAACTCCAACGGGTACCTGACAAAATTTTTGCGACTCAAAATTTCCCTGACCTAGCACTCTCCCCTGGAGAGGAGAAGAAAATATATGTACTCAACTCTAGATGAAGCCCTATTACGATTACACGCCCCGAGAGTAATCCCAAAGTTCCCTTTCCAACACGAATGGAGAACTGCCTTCCCTGTGAAAACACGAGCAGGGCTCTGAAGTCCCCATCACAACTGGAGAATAACAAGCTTCCCGACACAACTCGAGAAAAATCAGAAGTTTCTCCCTTTAATGCATGATGGTGAAATTTTCTGATGGAGAGTATCAAGACAATTCCCACATTCCCGCTTGAAACTCGAACAGGTACTGGACACCCTTTATGCGACTCAAAAAATTCCCTGACAAAGCCATCCCCACTGGAGAGGAGCACAAAATTTATGGACTCAAATCTAGATGAGGCCCGATCCCATCCCAAGCCTCGAGAATAAACCCGAGGTTCCCCTACCAACATGAAAGAGACCTGCCTTCCCTGAAGTAACACGAGAGAGTTCCTCAGGTCCCCATCGCAACTCAAGAGGGACCCCAAGTTTCCCACAAAAACTCGAGAAAATCGCAAGATTCTGCCCTCAAGACGGGATGAGGAACATTTCCGATGCAGATTCTCAAGAGAAATCTCACATTCCCGCTAGAAACTTGATGGGTTACTTAACATCTTTTATGCGATTCAAAAATTACACCGACATATGCAGCCCCAGTCGAGAGGATCACCGAGTTTCCTGTCACAACTGACAAAGTGGCCCGTTTTCCAGTACTCTTTACCAGATGACGGTGGATTCCCCTGCTTTGTCTGGAATGGAATTCGGACGTTCCCGTTGCACAGTATGAGAAGGCCGGTACCACCTTGAAACTCGGGAGGATTCCCGGGGTTTCAAAACACAATTGGAAAAGGTACCAATGTCCCCACCCAGTCGAGATATTATCTGACTCTATTGCACAGATTCAAATGTATCCTCGAGTATCAACTCACAAGACGAGTGGAGACCTGACTCCCCGAGCATTCTCGATACAGTCTCCAGGTACAAATTAAACTCTACTGTGGCCTAAAACCCCTTTTACAACCCAAGAAGATAGCGGAGTTCCATGTCTGACCACGAGAGGAGGCCTGAATCCCCAGGTGAATTTTGAGAGCAACCTGAGATCTCTGTGGCTACTGTAGAGGAAACCTGAATTAAACGGACTCGAAACTAGATGCAGACCTATTTCTCTGTAGTGACTCCAAGGGAATCCCGAGATTCCCCTTGGAAATGGAAAGGCGTTCTCACTTCCCAGAGACAACACGGGAGGCTCCCTGATAATCCCGTCGTTATTCGAGAGGATCATCACATGTCCCACAGCAACTCACGCAAAACCTCAAGATTCCTCTTTCAAAGCAAGATGAGGCCCGTTTTTTCCTGCAGTACATAGACAGAAGTCCCTAGTTGCTTCTTCAAATTCGATATGAGGCTTGAGTTTCTTGATGCAACTTAAGGGTCGCCCAGAGATATCCTTCCCGATGAGAGAAGAAAACCGAATTTCCCCTCCACAATTGAAGAGAAGGCCCGTGATCACACCTCAGCTGAAGATAATGGGCCATTCCACTTTCAACTGAAGAGGAATCCCAACTTCCCCTCGCACCACTTGACGAGTCCTGTCACATCTATTAACACTCGAGGGCAACCCTGTAGATACTGCAGCAAGGTCAAAGGACTCCGAGTTCACACTCAACTAGAGATGAGTCCTGTTGTGTGTGCAGCAGCTCCAGTGGAAAATGGAATATCACCTCCCAACATGATTGGAGGCATGAATCGCCCCCTGAGCCTCTGGAAAAAGCCCATATTTCCTGCTAAAACAGATAGCAGACCTGACAATCCTTTTACAAATTAGAGGGAAAGCAGAGTTCCCTCCTCAACAAAGACTCGGCCTGACTCCCCAGTGGAACCTTCATAGCAACCTCAAGATCCTTGTGGCCACTGGAGAGGAACACTGAGTTTACCCACTCAAGTCTAAATGTGGACCTCATGCCCTGCAGCGACTCGAAAGGAATCCAGAGGTTTCACTTTCAACAAGAAAGGAGACCTGACTTCCCTGAGGCAAAACTAGTGAGTCCCCCAGGTTCCCATGTAACTCGATGAGATCTCCAAGCTTCAAGCCACAACTTGAGAAAAACCATGAAATTCTCCACTCCTCGTGACAGGACGCCCCTGTCCACTACAGGTTCTTAGGAGAAATCCCACATTCCCTCTTCAAACTCGAAAGGATACTCGGCACCCTATACGCTACTCAAGAATTTCCCCGAGATATCCGGCCAAACTGAGAGGAAATGCGAGGTTCCGGCCACAGCTCAAGAAGAGTACCACTTTCCACTCATCATCTCGAAGTGAGGATCGATTCCCATGCTTTGTCTGTAAATTAATCCAGATGTTCCTGTCGAATGTGAAGAGGGGGCCGATGTCCCCTTTAAACTCGAGAGGACCCCGGGGAGTCGTGCCACAATTCAAAAAGACACCAATTTCCCCTTTCGCTCAACATAAGGACTGATTCCCCTGTACCGATTCAAAGAAAACTCCCAGAATCATCTACTACCACGAAGGGAGGCCTGACTACTCAGGTGTATCATGGAGAAAAAGCCACAGGACAGACATTCAACAAGACAGGAGGCCTCCCACCCCTTTTACAACTCGAAAAGATAGCGGAGTTCCATGCCTCAACAAGAGACATGGCATGACTCCCCAGCTGAAAGTTCATAGATACACTGAGATCCATGTCAGAACTGGAGAGGCACCCTGAGCTTAGCGCCTCAACTCCAGATCAGACCCTATTCCCCTGCATGACACAAAAGGCATCCCAAAAATTCGTCACCCCTTGAAAGGATTCCGAACTTCCCAGAGACAACTTGAGAGGCTCCCTGAGGCCCCTTTTGCAACAGGAGGCATCCAAAAGATTCCTGCCCGAACTCGAGAAACGCTTTGGGATTACCCCTTTCAATGCGATTTGAAGCCCGATTCCTCGGCATTGACTCGAGAGCAAACACGACCTTCCCCTCGCAACTTGACTTCCCTGAGGCAACACGAGTGTCTCACTGAGTTCCCTGTCAAAACTCGAATGGGAAGACATAATTCCCTTCACAACTCGCCACAAACCACGAGATGTCCTAGGCAACGTCACATGAGGCCCATTTTTTCCTGCAGCGCCTGGAGTGCAATCCCGAGTTGTTTCTCAAGATACCTTAGGAGGCTTGAATCCCTATTAACAATTCAGAGGCTACCAGGATACCCATTTTCAATCGAGAGAAACCCCGAATTTCCGTCCACAGCTCTAGAAGAGCTCCATATTCCCCACCTCCTCATGATATGAGCGGTCAAACACTTCTTCAAACCCAGAGGTATCTTTTCTTCTTGTCCCACCACAAAGAGGGGGCCTCTGTCTAATATTGAAACTCAAGGGCACTCCGGTGGATCCTGCTGCTAGGATAAAGGACTCTGAGTTCCCACTCCAAACGAGGTAAGTCCTGAAGATTTAGCAAAGCTCCCATGGAACACAACTATACACTCAAAACATGATGGGAAAGCTGACACCCATCCTGAGCCTGTAGAAAAGCACTAATGAACATCCTGATAACGACACAAAGAGTGATTCGCCTTTTACAACTCGAAATGCAAGCTGAATTCCATGCCTCAAATCGAGACGAAACCTAACTCCCAAGTAGAACTTTCATAGCAAAAATGAGATACCTGTCGACACTGCAGAGGAGCACACAGTTACCGACTCAATGCTAGATGTGCCCCAATTCCCTTGCTGCCCCGACATAGAAATCCCGAGGTTCCCCTTTCAACACGAGAGGAGACCTGACCTTCCTGGGCAACACGAGGGAGTTCTGAGGTACCGATCACAAGTCGAGAGGGACCCCAAGCTTCCCACCACAACTCATGAAAAACCACAAGATTCTGTCCTCTAGGCAAGAAGAGGAACATTTTCGTTGCAGATTCTCGAGAGAAATCCCACATTCCTGCTTGAAACTCCAACGGTACTTGACACCATTTCAGCGACTCAAACTTTACCTGACCTAGCAGTCCCAACTGGAGAGGAGCAAGCAATATAAGGACTCAACTCTAGATGAGACCCTATTCTGATTCCACGCCTCGAGGCAAACCCGAAGTTTCCCTTCCAATAGGAAAGGAGACCTGACTTCCTTGGGAAAATACGAGCAAGTTCCTGAGTTCCTTGTCGCAACTCGTTAGGAACCCCAAGCTTCCAGCCGCAACTTGAGAAAAACCACAAGATTCCCTCATCAATGCTAGATGAGGAAATTTTCTGCTTCAGAGTCTCAAGAAAATCCCACATTCCCCCGTGAAACTCGAACGGATACTTGACACCCATTATACAACTCTAAAAGTTACCTGACATAGCCATCCCCTTGGAGAGGAGCACACAATTTCCGGACTCAATTCTATTTGAGGCCCTATTCCCATTCTCCGGCTGGAGAGTAATCCCAAGTTCCCCTTCCAACACGAAAGGAGACCTGACTTCCCTGGAAAACACAAGCGAGTTTCTGAGGTCAGCGTCCCAACTCGAGAAGGACCCCAAGCTTCCTGCTGCAACTCAAGATCAACAATGCGAGATGAGGAACTTTTCCATTGTAGAGTATGAAGAGAAATCCCCCATTCCCCCTTGACACAGGAAAGGGTACTAGACACAATTTCAGTTCATTTCAGTTCAGTTCAGTTGCTCAGTCATGTCCGACTCTCCACGACCCCATGAAAAACAGCACGCCAGGCCTCCCTGTCCATCACTAACTCCTGGAGTTCACTCAAACTCATGTCTACAGAGTCGGTGATGCCATTCAGTCATCTCATTCTCAGTCTTCCCCTTCTCCTCCCGCCCCAAACCTTTCCCAGCATCAGACTCTTTTCCAGTGAGTCAACTCGTCGCATGAGGTGGCCAAAGTATTGCAGTTTCAGCTTTAGAATCAGTCCTTCCAATGAACACCCAAGATTGATCTCCCTTAGAATGGACTGGTTGGATATCCTTGCGGTACAAGGGACTCTCAAGAGTCTTCTCCAACACCACAGTTCAAAAGCATCAATTCTTCGGCTATCAGCTTTCTTCACAGTCCAACTCTCACACCCATACATGACCATGGGAAAAAACATAGCCTTGACTAGACGGACCTTTGTTGGCAAAGTAATGTCTCTGCTTTTTAATATATTATCAAGGTAGGTTGTAACTTTCCTTCCAAGGAGTAAGCGTCTTTTAATTTCATGGCTGCAATCAGCATCTAAAGTGATTTTGGAGCCTAAAAAAATAAAGTCTGACACTGTTTCCACTGTTTTTCCATCTATTTCCCATAAAGTGTTGGGACCAGATGCCATGATCTTTGTTTTCTGAATGCTGAGCTTCAAGCCAACCTTTTCACTCTCCTCTTTCACTTTCATCAAGAGGCTTTTGAGTTCCTCTTCACTTTCTGTCATAAGGGTAGTGTCAACTGCATATGTGAGATTATTGATATGTCTCCCGGAAATCTTGATTCCAGCTTGTGCTTCTTCCAGCCCAGCGTTCCTCATGAAAGATGATGCTGTGAAAGTGCTGCACTCAATATGCCAGCAAATTTGGAAAACTCAGCAGTAGCCACAGGACTGGAAAAGATTAGTCTTCATTCCAATCCCAAAGAAAGGGAATGCCAAAGAATGCTCAAACTACCACACAATTGCACTCATCTCACACGCTAGTAAAGTCATGCTCAAAATTCTCCAAGCCAGGCTTCAGCAATATTTGAACCGTGAACTCCCAGATGTTCAAGCAGGTTTTAGAAAAGGCAGAAGCAGCAGAGATCAAATTGCCAACATCTGCTGGATCATGGAGAATGCAAGAGAGTTCCAGACAAACATCTATTTCTGCTTCATTGACTATGCCAAAGCCTTTCACTGTGTGGATCACAATGAACTGTGGAAAATTCTGAAAGAGATGGGAATACCAGACCATCTGACCTGCCTCTTGAAAAACCTGTATGCAGGGCAGGAAGCAACAGTCAGAACTGGATATGGAACAACAGACTGGTTCCAAATAGGAAAAAGGAGTGCGTCAAGGCTGTATATTGACACACTTTAGGCGACTCAAAAACTTCCCTGACAAAGCCGTCCCCACTGAAGAGGGGCATACAATTTATGTACCAAACCCTAAATGAGGCCCTATTCTTCTGTGTCTCTTCGAGATGAATCCCAAGATTCCCCTTCCAACACGATAAGAGACTTGGCTTCCCTGGGAAAACACGAGAGAGTTCCTGAGGTTCCCGTCGCACCTCATTAGGAACCCCAAGATTTCAGCCACAACTCTAGAGAAACCACAAGATTCCCCCATCAATGCGAGATGAAGAAATATAATGCTACAGAGTATCAAGAAAATCCCACATTCCCGCTAAAATCTCGAAAGTGTACTTGACACCATTTATGCGACTCAAAAAGTTCCCTGACATAGCCGTCCATACTGGAGAGGAGCAGACAATTTATGGATTCAAATCTAAATGGGGCCCTATTCCTATTAAATGCCTCGAGTTTAATTCCGAAGTTGCCCTCCAACACGAATGGAGAACTAACTTCCCTTAAGCAACAGGAGCGAGTTCCTGAGGTTATTGTCGCAACTCGAGAGGGACCCTAAGCTTCCTGCCGCAACTCCAGAAAAAACAAAAGATTTTCCCCTTAATGCGAGATGAGGAATTTTCTAATGCAGAGTCTCAAGAAAATCACACCTTCCCATGTGAAACTTGAACGGCTACTTCGCACCCAATATGCCAAACAAAAAATTCCCTGACATAGCCTTCCCCCTGGAGATGAGCACACTATTTATGGACTCAAATATAGATAAGGCACTATTGCCATTCCACAGTACTAGAGAAATCCCAAATTTCCCCTTCCAACACTTAAGGAGACCTCACTTCCCTGAAGCAACACGAGCGAGTTCCTGAGGTCCCCGTCACAACTTGAGAGCAATCCCAAGCTTCCCACCGCAACTCTTGAAGAACCACAAGATTCTGTCCTCAAGGTGAGATGAGGAACACTTCTGGTGCAGATATCAAGAGAAGTCCCACATTCCTGCTTGAAACTCGACAGGTTACTTAACATTCTTTATGCAACTCAAAACTTACACTGACAATCGAGAGGAACACCGAGTTTCCTGCCACAACTGAGAAAGTGCCCCGTTTTCCAGTCCTCTTTTCCAGATGACAGTCGGTCCCCCTGCTCTGTCTGTAAAGGAGTCCGGACGTTTCCATTGCACAGTACGATGAGGCCTGTACAACCTTGAAACTCGGGAAGATTCCTGGCTTTTAAAAACACAATTGGAAAAGGTACCGATGTCCCGACCCACTCGAGATATTATCTGATTCCATTGCACATTTTCAAATGTATCCTCGAGTATCAACTCACAAGACTAGGATACATTCAAATGTATTCTCGAGTATCATCTCACAAGACTACTTAACATCCTTTATGCAACTGAAAAATTACACCGACATACCCAGCCAAAATTGAGAGGAACACTGAGTTTCCTGCCACAACTGACAAAGTGCCCCATTTTCCAGTCCTTTTGTCCAGATGACAGTCGGTTCCCCTGCTTTATCTGGAATGGATTCTGGACGTTCCCATTGCACAGTATGAGGAGGCCTGTACCAACTTGCAACTCGGGAGGATTCCCAGGGTTTGAAAACACATTTGGAAAAGGTACCAATGTCCCCACTCCCTCGAGATATTATCTGATTCCACTGCACAGATTCAAATGTATCCTCGAGTATGAACTCACAAGACGTGTGGAGACCTGACAACCCGAGCATTCTCGATACAATCTCCAGGTACAAATTCAACTCGACTCTGACCTTACATCCCCTTTACAACTCGAGAAGACTGTGAAGTTCCATGTCTGAACACGAGAAGAGGCCTGACTCCCAGGGGAATTTTGAGAGCAACACCGAGATCCCTGTCGTCACTGGAGAGGAACAGAAAGTTGATCGACTGATGCTAAGTGCGGTCCTATTCCTCTACTGCGCCTTGGGAGGCATCCCGCAGGTCCCCTTCCAACATGATAGGAGAACTGACTTCCCTGGGGCAACACAAGCGAGTTCCTGAGGTCCCCGTTGCAACTCGAATAGAACCCCAACCTTCCCGCCCCAACTAGAGAAAAAACACAAAATTCCCCCATCAATGTGAGAAAAGGAATTTTCTGCTGCAGGCTCTCAAGAGAAATCCCACATTCCCGCTTGAAACTCCAACGGTAAATGACAAAATTTTTGTGACTCAAAAAGTTCCCAGATGAACAGTCTCCACTGGAGAGGAGCAGACAATATACGGACTCAACACTAGATGAGGCCCTATTCCGATTCCCTGCCTGGAGGGTAATCCCAAACTTCCCCTTTCAACACGAAAGGAGACCTGACTCCCCTGGGAAAACACAAGTGAATTTCTGAAGTCCCCGACGCGAACTTGAGAGGGACCCCAAGTTTCTTGCCGCAACTCAAGATAAACCACAAGATTCTGCCCTCAATTCGAGATGAGGAACTTTTCCATTGTAGAGTATGAAGAGAAATCCCCCATTCCCCCTTGAAACAAGAAAGGGTACTTGACACAATTTAAGCGACTCAAAAACTTCCCCAACAAAGCCGTCCCCACTGAAAACGGGCACACAATTTATGTACCGAAACCTAGATGCGTCCCTATTCTTCTCTGTCGCCTCGAGGTGAATCAAAAGATTCCCCTTCCAACACGAAAGGAGACCTGACTTCCCTGGGAAAGCCGAGTGAGTTCCTGAGGTCCCCATCGCACCTCATTAGGAACCACAAGCTTTCAGCTGTAACTCGAGAGAAACCACAAGATTCCCCCATCAATGTGGAATGAGGAAATTTAATGCTTCAGAGTATCAAGAAAATCCCACATTCCAGCTTGAAATTAGAACAGGTACTTGGCACCTTTTATGCGATGCAAAATGTTCCCTGACATAGCTGTCCATACTGGAGAGGAGCAGACAATTTACGGACTCAAATCTAAATGGGGCCCTATTCCCATTAAACTCCTCGAGTTTAATTCCGAAGTTGCCCTCCAACACAAAAGGACAACTGACTTCCCTTATCAACATGAGCGAGTTCCTGAGGTTATCGTCGCAACTCGAGAGGGACCCCAAGCTTCCAGCCGCAACTCGAGAAAAACTAAAAGATATTCCCCTTAATGCAAGATGAGGAATTTTCTACTGCTGAGTCTCAAGAAATCCCACCTTCTCACGTGAAACTCTAACGGGTATTTCGCACCCATTAAGTGACTCAAAAAATTCCCTGACATAGCCTTCCCCCTGGAAAGGAGCACAAAATTTACGGACCCAAATCTAGATGAGGGCCTATTCCCATTCCACGGCTCGAGAGAAATACCAAAGTTCCCCTTCCAACACGAAAGGAGACCTGACTTCCCTAAAGCAGCACGAGCGAGTTCCTGAGGTCCCCATCACAACTCGAGAGGGACCTGAAGCTTCCCACCGCAACTCGTGGAGAACCACAGGATACTCTCCTCAAGGCAAGATGAGGATCATTTAGTTGGAGATTCTCAAGAGAAATCCCACATTCCTACTTGAAACTTGACAGATTACTTAACATCCTTTATATGACTCAAAAATTACACCAACATATGCAGTCCCAATCGAGAGGAACACCGAGTTTCCTGCCTCAACTGTCAAAGTGGCCTGTTTTCCAGTACTTTTTCCAGATGACGGTCAATTCCCCTGCTCTGTCTGGAATGGAATTCGGACATTCCAGTCTCACAGTATGAGAAGGCCGGTACGACTTTGAAACTCGGCATTATCCCTGGCATTTCAAAACACAAGTGGAAAAGATACCGATGTTTCCACCCACTCGAGATATTATCTGATTCCACTGCACAGATTCAAATGAATCCTCGGGTATCAACTCACAAGACGAGTGGAGCCCCGATTCCCAGAGAATTTTCGATAAATATCTCCAGGTACTAATTCAACTCGACTGTGATCTAACACTCCTTGTAGAACTCGAAAATAAAGCGGTCTTCCATGTCTGAACACGAGACGAGGCCCGAATCCCCTGGTGAATTTTGAGAGCAACACCGAGATCCCTGTCGCCACTGGAGAGGAACACACGGTTGACCGACTCAACGCTAGATGTGGAAATATTCCTCTGCTGCGCCTCAAGAGGAATCCCGAGGTTACCCTTCCAAAACGTTTGGAGACCTGACTTCCCTTAAGCAACACGAGCGAGTTCCTCTGGTTCCCGTCGTAATTTGAGAAGGACCTCAAGTTTCCTGCCACAACTTAAAAAAAACCACAAGATTCTCCCCTCAATGCTAGATGAGGAACTTTTCCAATGCAGAGTCTCAAGAGAAATCCCGCATTCCCACTTGAAATTCGAAAGGGTACATGACACCCTTTTTGCGAATCAAAACCTTCTGAGACATAGCAGTCCCCACTGAAGAGGGCCATACAATTTATGTACCGAACGCTAGATGAGGACCTATTTCTCTGCTGTGACTCGAGAAGTATCCCGAGGTTCCAGTTCCAACACGAGAGGAGACCTGATTCCCTGGGAATACAAGAGCTATTTCATGAGGTCCCGGTCACAACTCATTAGGAACGTTAAGCTTCCCGCCAGAACTCGAGAAAAACCACCAGCTTCTCCCTTCAATGTGAGATGATGAAATTTTCTGCTACACAGTATCAAGAGAAATCCCACATTCCCGCGTGAAACTCGAACAGAAACTTGAAACTATTTATGCGACTCAAAAAGTTCAATGACATAGCCGTCCCCACTGAAGAGGAACAGATAGTTTCCGGACTCAATTCGAGATGATAACCGATTCCCATTCCACGCCTCGAGAGCAAACCTGAAGTTGCCCTTCCAACGCGAAAGGAGAACTGACTTCCCTCAAGCTACATGAGCGAGTTCCTGAGGTCCCTGTTGTAACTCAAGAAAAACCACAAGATTCTGCACTCATTGCGAGATGAGGAACTTTTCCATTGTAGAGTCTCAAGAGAAATCTCCCATTCCCATTTGACACAGGAAAGGGTACTTGACACACTTTAGGCGACTCAAAAACTTCCCTGACATAGTCATCCCCACTGAAATGGGGCACACAATTTATGTACCAAATTCTAGATGCAGCCCTATTCCTCTGTGGCGCCTCGAGATGAATCCCGAAGTTCCCCTTCCAACAGAAAGGGGAACTTACTTCCCTGTGACAAGACGAGCGAGTTCCTGAGTTCTCCGTCGCAACTCGAGAAAAGTCACAATATTCTGCCCTCAATGGGAGATGAGGAGCATTTCCATTTTAGAGTTTCAAGAGAAATACACCATTCCCGCTTGACGCACGAAAGGATACTTGACACACTTTAGGCAACACAAAAACTTCCCCAACATAGCCGTCTCCACTGTAAAGGGGCACACAATTTATGTACCGAACGCTAGATGAGACCCTATTACTTTGTAGCGCCTCGAGATGAATCCCGAGGTTCCCCTTCCAACACGAATGGACACCTGACTTCACGAGGACAACACGAGCGACTTCCTCAGGTCCCAGTCGCAACACGAGAATAACCCCAAGCTTCCCACCGCAACTCGAGAAAAACCACAAGATTATGCTCTCAATGTGGAAATTTTCCATAGTAGACTCTCAAGAGTAATCCTCCATACCCCCTTGAAACAGGAAAGGGTACTTGACACACTTTAGGCGACTCAAAAACTTCCCTGATATAGCAGTTTCCACTGAAGAGGGGCACACAATTTATGTACCAAATGCTAGATGCGGCCCTATTCCTCTGTGGTGCCAAAAGATGAATCTCAAGGTTCCCTTTCCAACACCAAAGGAGAACTGACTTCCCGGGGAAAACACGAGCTAGATCCTGAGGTCCACGTCACAACTCGTTAGGAACCCCAAGCTTCCAGCTGCAACTCGAGAGAAACAACAAGATTCCCCCATCAATGCGAGATGAGGAAAATTTCTGCTTCAGAGACTCAAGAAAATCCCACATTCCCGCTTGAAACTCGATTGGGTACTAGACACCATTTATGCGACTCAAAAAGTTCCCTGACATAGCCGTCCCCACTGCAGAGGAACAGACAATTTACCGACTCATATCTAGATGGGCCCTATTTGCATTACACACCTCTGGAGTAATCCCTAAGTTGAACTTCCAACACGAAAGGAGACCTGACTTCCCTTAAGCAACACGAGGGAGTTCCTGAGGTTCCCGATTCAACTCGAGAGGGACCCCAAGCTTCACGCCGCATCTCGAGAAAAACCACAAGATTTTCCCCTCAATGCGAGATGAAGAATTTTTCAACTGTAGAGTCTCAAGAGAAATCCCCCATTCCCACTTGACACATGAAAGGGAACTTGACACACTTTAGGCGACTCAAAATGTTGCCTGATATAGCACTCCCCACTGAAATGGGGCACAGAGTTCATGTACCGAATGCTAGATGCGGCCCTATTCCTCTTTGGCGCCTCGAGATGAATCCCAAGCTTCCCCTTCCAACACGAAAGGACACCTGACTTCCCAGGGGAAACACGAGCAAATTCCTCAGGTCCCTGTCGAAACTCGTTTGGAACCCCAAGCTTCCAGCTGCAACACGAGAGAAACCACAAGATTCCCGCATCAATGAGTGATGAGGAAATTTTCTGCTGCAGAGTCTCAGGAGAATCCCACACTCCCGCTAGAATCTCTAACGGGTACTTGGCACCCATTGCTGCTAAGTCACTTCAGTCGTGTCCGACTCTGTGTGACCCCATAGACTGAAGCCCACAAGGCTCTCCCATCCCTGAGATTCTCCAGGCAAGAACACTGGAGTGGGTTGCCATTTCCTTCTCCAATGTGTGAAAGTGAAAGTGAAGTCGCTCAGTCGCATCCGACCTTTAGCGACCCCATGGACTTCAGCCCACCAGGCTCTTCCATCCATGGGATTTTCTAGGCAAGAGTACTGGAGTGGCTTGCCATTGCCTTCTCCAACAATGGCACCCATTATGCGACTTAAAATTTCCCTGACATAGTATTCTCTCTGGAAAGGAGAACACAATTTACGGACTCAACTCTAGATGAGGCCCTATTCCCATTTGACAGCTCGAGAGTAATCCCGAAGGTCCCTGTCCAACACGAAAGGAGACCTGACTTCCCTGAAGCAACACGAATGAGTTCCTGAGGTCTAGGTCACAACTCGAGTGGGTCCCTAGCTTCCCACCGCAACTCGAGAAGAACCACAAGATTCTACCTCAAGGCGAGATGAGGAACATTTCCGTTGCAGATTCTTAAAAGAAATCTCACATTCCTGCTTGAAACTCGACAGGTTACTTAGCATCCTTTAGGCAATTCAAAAATTATACCGACAAACCAAGCCCCAATTGAGAGGAACACCGAGATTTCTGTCACAACTAAAAAAGTGGCCTGTTTTCCAGGCCTCTTTTCCTGATGACAGTCGGTTCCAGTACTATGTCTGGATTGGAATCCGGATGTTCCCGTTGCACAGTACGAGGAGGCCTAAACCACCTTGAAAGTCGGGAGGATTCCCGGGGTTTCAAAACACAATTGGAAAAGGAACCGAGGTCCCCATCCACTCGAGATCTTATCTGATTCCACTGCACAGATTCAAATGAATCCTCGAGTATCAACTCACAAGTTTAGTGGAGACCTGACTCCCTGAACATACTAGATACAATCTCCAGGTACAAATTCAACTCGACTGTAGTCTAACACCCCTTTTAACTTGAGAAAAAAGCGGAGTTCCATTTCTGAACACGAGACGATGCCTGAATCCCCAGGTGAATTTTGAGAGCAACACCGAGATCCCTGTCGTCACTGGAAAGTAACACACAGTTGACCGACTCAACACTTGATGTGGCCCTTTTCCTCTGCTGTGCCTCGAGGGGAATCCCGAGGTTCCCCTTTCAAAACGATAGGAGACCTGACTTCCCTTAAGTAACAAGAGCGAGTTCCTTTGGTTCCCTTCGCTACTCGAGAGGGAACCCAAGCTTTCCGCCGCATCTCCAGAAAAACCAAAAGATTCTCCCCTCAGTGCGAGTTGAGGAACTTTTACACTGCAGAGTCTCAAGAGATATCCCCCATTCCCACTTGAAATTCGAAAGGGTACTTGACACCCTTTATGCGACTGAAAATTTTCCCTGACATATCTGTCCCCACTGAAGAGGGGCATACAATTTATGTACCGAACGCTAGATGAGGACCTAATCCTCTGCAACAACTCTAGAAGAATCCCAAGGTTCCAGTTCCAACACGAAAGGAGACCTGACTTCCCTGGGAAAACATGAGGGAGTTCCTGAGGTCCCCATCGCAACTCCTTAGGAACCCCAAGCTTCCCGCCACAACTCGAGAAAAACCACAAGCTTATCCCTACAATGAGAGATGATAAAATTTTCTGCTAGAGCGTATCAGGAGAAATCCCACATTCCGGTGTGAAATTCGAACGGGAACTTGTCACCATTTATGCGACGCAAAAAGTTCCCTGACATAGCCGTCCCCAATGGAGTGGAGCAGACAGTTTCCGGACTCAAATCTAGATGATGCCCGATTCCCATTCCACGCCTCAAGAGTAATCCCGAAGTTGCCGTTTGAACATGAGAGGAGACTTGACTTCCCTCAAGCTACACGAGCGAGTTCTTGAGGTCCCCATCGCAACTGGAGAAAATCCACAAAATTCTACCCTCAATGCGAGATGAGGAATTTTTCCACTGCGGAGTCTCAAGAGAAATCTCCCATTCCCACTTGACAAATGAATGGGTAGTGGACACAATTTTTGCGATTCAAAAACTTCCCCCACATAACCGGCCCCACTGAAGAGGGGCACACAATGTATGTATTGAAAGCCAAATGCGGCCCTTTTCCTCTGTGGCACCTCAAGATGAATCCAAAGGATCCCCTTCTAACACGAAAGGAGACCTGACTTCCCTAAAGCAACATGAGCAAGTTCCTCAGGCCCCCATCACAACTCCAGAGGGACCCCGATCTTCCCATCACAAATCATGAAGAACCTCAAGATTCTGTCCTCAAGGTGAGAAGAGGAACATTTCCATTGCAGATTCTCAAGAGAAATCCCACATCACTGCTTCAAACTTGACAGGTTACTTAACATCCTTTATGCGACTGAAAAATTACACTGACATGCTGCTACTGTTGCTAAGTCACTTCAGTCGTGTCCGACTCTGTGTGACCCCATAGACGGAAGCCCACCAGGCTCCCCCGTCCCTGGGATTCTCCAGGCAAGAACACTGGAGTGGGTTGCCATTTCCTTCTCCAATGTGTGAAAGTGAAAAGTGAAAGTGAAGTTCCTCAGTTGTGTCCGACTCTTAGCGACCCCATGGACTGAAGCCTACCAGGCGCCTCCATCCATGGGATTTTCTAGGCAAGAGTACTGGAGTAGCTTGCCATTGCCTTCTCCGACACTGACATACCCAGACACAATTGAGAAGAACACCGAATTTTCTGTCACAAATGACAAAGTGCCCCGTTTTCCAGTCCTCTTTTCCAGATTATGGTCCATTCCCCTGATTTTTCTGGAATGGAGTCCGCTAGTTCCCGTTGCACAGTACGAGGAGGCCTGTACCACCTTGAAACTCGGGAGGATTCCCGGGATTTCTAAACACAATTGGAAAAGGTACTGATGTCCCTACCCACTCGAGATATTATCTGATTACACTGCACAGAATCAAATGTGACCTCGAATATCAACTCACAAGACGAGTGAAGACCTGACAACCTGAGCATTCTCGATACAATCCCCAGGTACAAATTCAACTCGACTGTGGACTAACACCCCTTTTACAACTCAAGAAGAAAGCGGAGTTCCATGTCTGAACACGAGACGAGGCCTGACTGTCCAGGTGAATTTTGAGAGCAACCCTGAGATCCCTGTCGTCACTGGAGAGGAACACACAGTTGACCGACTCAATGCTTGATGACGCCCGATTCCTCTGCTGTGCCTTGAGAGAAATCCCGAGGTTCCACTTCCATCACGATAGGAGAACTGTCTTCCCTGGGGCAACAAGGTTGAATTCCTGATGTCCCCATCGCAACTCGAGAAGAACCCCAAACTTCCCGCTCTACCTCGAGAAAAACCACAAGATTCCACCATCAATGTGAGTAAAGGAAATTTTCTGCTGCAGACTCTCAAAAGAAATCCCACATTCCCCCTTGAAACTCCAAGGGGTACTTGACACCATTTGTGCGACTCAAAAAGTTCCCCAACCTAGCAGTCCTCATTGGAGATGAGCAAGCAATATAAGGACTCAAATCTAGATGAGACCCTCTTCCGATTCCACGCCTTGAGAGTAAACCCGATGATTCCCTTCCAACACGAAAGGAGACCTGACTTCCCTTAAGCAACAGGAACGAGTTCCTGGGATCCCCGTCCCAACTCGAGAGGGACCACAAGCTTCCAGCCGCAACTCGAGAAAAACCACAACATTATGCCCTCAATGGGAGATGAGGAACTTTTCCATTTTAGAGTCTCAAGAGAAATACCCCATTCCTGCTTGATACACGAAAGGGTATTTGACACACTTTAGGACACTCAAAAACTTCCCCAACATAGCCGTCCCCACTGTAATGGGGCACACAATTTATGTACCGAACGCTAGATGCGGCACTATTCCTCTGTGGTGCCTCGAGATGAATCCCGAGGTTCCCCTTCCAACACGAAAGAAGAACTGACTTCCCTGGGAAAACACGAGCGAGTTCCTGAGGTCCCAGTCGCAACTTGTTAGCAACCCCAAGCTTCCAGCTGCAACACGAGAAAAGCAAGATTCCCCCATCAATGCGAGATGAGGAAATTTTCTGCTTCAGAGACTCAAGAAAATCCCACATTCCCACTTGAAACTCGATCGGGTACTAGACACCATTTATGCAACTCAAAAAGTTCCCTGACATAGCCGTCCCCACTCTAGAGGAACAGACAATTTACAGACTCAAATCTAGATGGGGCCCTACTCGCATTACATGCCTCGAGAGTAATCCCTAAGTTGAACTTCCAACACGAAAGGAGACCTGACTTCCCTTAAGCAACACGAGGGAGTTCCTGAGGTTCCCGTTGCAACTTGAGAGGGACGCCATGCTACCCGCCGCAACTCGAGAAAAACCACAAGATTTTCCCCTCAATGCGAGATGAGGAATTTTTCAACTGTAGAGTCTCAAGAGAAATTCCCCATTCCCACTTGACACATGAAAGGGAACTTGACACACTTTCAGTTCAGTTCAGTTCAGTCGCTGAGTTGTGTCTGACTCTCTGTGACCCCATGAATCACAGCACGCCAGGCCTCCCTGTCCATCACCAACTCCCGGAGTTCCCTCAAACTCATGTCCACAGAGTCAGTGATGCCATCCAGCCATCTCAATCATGGTCGTCCCCTTCTCCTACTGCCCCCAACCTTTCCGAGCATCAGAGTCTTTTCCAGTGAGTCAACTCGTTGCATGAGGTGGCCAAAGTATTGTAGTTTCAGCTTTAGCATCAGTCCTTCAAATAAACACCCAGGATCGATCTCCCTTAGAAAGGACTGGTTGGATCTCCTTGTGGTTTTGAACTGACACACTTTAGGTGACTCAAAAATTTCCCTGACATAGCGTTCCCCTCTGAAATGGACAAAGAATTTATGTACTGAACGCTAGATGTGGCCCTATTCCTCTGCTGCGCCTCGAGGCGAATCCAGAGGTTCCCCTTCCAAAATGATTGGAAACCTGACTTTCCTTAAGCAACACAAGCGAGTTCCTGATGTCCCCGCTGCAAATCGAGAGGGACCCCAAGCTTCCCGGCGCAACTCAAGATAAACCACATTATTCTGCCCTCAATTCGAGATGAGGAAATTTTCCATTGTAGAGTCTCAAGAGAAAATCACCATTACCCCTTGACAGAAAAAGTTACTTGATACACTTTAGGCGACTCAAAAACTTCCCAGACATAGCCATCCCCACTGGAGAGAGGCCCACAATTTATATACCAACACAAAGATGTGGCCATATTCTTCTGTGGCTCCTCGAGATGAATCACAAGATTCCCCTTCCAACACTTAAGGAGACCTGAATTCCCTGGGAAAACACGAGCGGGTTCCTGAGGTCCCCATCGCAACTCGTTAGGAACCCCAAGTTGCGAGCCGTAACTCGAAAGAAACCACAAGATTCCCCCATCAATGCGAGACGAGGAATTTTCTGCTTCAGAGTCTCAAGAAATTCCCACATTCCCGCTTGAAATTCGAATGAGAACTTGACACCATTTATGCGAATCAATAAGTTCCCTGACATAGCCGTCCATACTGGAGAGGAGCAGACAGTTTACGGACTCAAATCTAAATGGGGCCCTATTCCCATTAAACGCCTCCAGAGTAATTCCGAAGCTCCCCTCCAACACGAAAGGAGAACTGACTTCCCTTAAGCAACACGAGCGAGTTCCTAACGTTCCCGCCGCAACTCGAGAAAAACCAAAAGATTTTCCCCTCAGTGCAAGATGAGGAATTTTCTACTTCAGAGTCTCTAGAAAATCCCACGTTCTGGCGTGAAACTTGAACCGGTACTTTGCACCCATTATACTACACAAAAAGTTCCCTGACATAGCCTTCCCCCTGGAGAAGAGCACACAATTTAAGGACTCAATCTAGATGAGGGGCTATTCCCATTACACGGTTTGAGAGAAATCCCAAAGTTACCCTTCCAACATGAAAGGAAACAACATGAGTGAGTTACTGAGGTCCCCGTCCCAACTCAAGAGGGACCCCAAGCTTCCCGCCGCAACTCGAGAAAAAGCACAAGATTTTCCCCTCAATGGGAGATGAGGAGCTTTTCCATTGCAGAGTCTCAAGAGAAATCCCTGATTCCCGCTTGACACAGGAAGGGATACTTGACACCCATTAAGCAAATCAAAAATTTCCCTGACAAAGCAGTCCCCACTGAAAAGGGGCAAACAATTTATGTACCGAACGCTATATACATCCCTATTCCTTTGTGCCTCCTCTTGATGAAATCCGAGGTTCTGCTTCCAACACCAAAGGACACCTGACTTCCCGGGGACAACACGAGCGAGTTCCTGAGGTCCCCGTCGCAACTCGTTAAGAATCCCAAGCTTCCAGCCGCAATTCGAGGAAAACCACAAGATTCCCCCATCAATGCTAGAGGAGGAAATTTTCTGCTTCAGAGTCTCAAGAAAATCCCACATTCCCGCATGAAATTTGAACGGGTACTTCACAGCTATTTTGCGACACAAAAAGTTCACTGAAATAGCCTTCCTTCTGGGGAGGATCACACAATTTGCGAACTCAAATCTAGATGAGGCCCTATTCCCATTCCATGGCTCGAGAGAAATGTCAATGTTTGCCTTCCAACACGAAAGGAGACCTGACATCCCTAAAGAAACACGAGCGAGTTCTGAGGTACCCATCACAACTCAAGAGGAACCCCAAGCCTCCCACCGAAACTCATGAATAACCACAAGATTCTGTCCTCAAGCCGAGATGAGGGATATTTCCATTCCAGATTCTCAAGAGAAATCACACATTCCTGCTTGAAACTCGACAGGTTACTTAACATACTTTATTCGACTGAAAAATTACACCAACATACCAAGCCACAATTGAGAGGAACACCGAGTTTCCTGCCACAACTGGCAAAGTGCCCCGTTTTCCAGTCCTCTTTTCCAGATGACACTCGATTCCCCTGCTTTGTCTGGAATGGAGTCCCGTCGATTCCGTTGCACAGTGTGAGGAAGCCTGTACCACACTGAAACTTGGGAGGATTCCCGGTGTTTGAAAACACAATTGGAAAAGGTACCAATGTCCCCACCCACTCGAGATGTTATCTGATTCCATTGCACAGATTCAAATGTGACCTCGAGTATCGACTCACAAGGCGAGTGGAGACCTGACAACCTGAGCATTTTCGATACAATCCCCAGGTACAAATTCAACTCGACTGTGGCCTAACAACTCTTTTAGTACTCGAGAACAAAGCGGAGTTCCATGTCTGAACACGAGACGAGGCCTAACTCTCCAGGTTAATTTTGAGAGCAACCCCGAGATCCCTGTCATCACTGGAGAGGAACACAGTTGACCGACTCAACACTTGATGCGGCCCTATTCCTCTGCTGGGCTTTGAGAGGAATCCCGAGGTTCTTCTTCCAACACGATAGGAGAATTGACTTTCCTGGGGCAGCACGAGCGAGTTCCTGAGCTCCCAGTCGTGACTCGAGAAGAACCCCAACCTTCCCACCCCAACTCGAGAAAAACCACAATATTCCCCCATCAATGAGAGAAAAGGAAATTTTCTGCTGCAGACTCTCAAGAGAAATCCCACCTTCCTGCTTGAAACTCCAACCATTACTTGACACCATTTGAGCGACTCAAACTTTCCCTGACCTAGCAGTCCTCACTGGAGAGGAGCAAGCAATATAAGGACTCAAATCTAGATGAGGCCTTATTCCAATTCCACCCCTCGAGAGCAAACCCGAAGTTTCCCTTCCAACAGGAAAGGAGACCTGACTTCCCTGGGCAAACACGAGCGAGTTCCTGAGGTCCCTGTTGCACCTGGTTAGGAACCCCAAGCTTCCAGCTGCAACAACATAGAAACCACAAGATTTCCTTATCAATGCGTGATGAGGAAATTGTCTGCTTCAGGGTCTCAGGAGAATCCCACACTCCCGCTAGAAACTCTAACGGGTACTTGGCACCCATTATGCGACTTAAAATTTCCTTGACATAGCATTCCCCCTGGAAGGAGCAGACAATTTACGGACTCAACTCTAGACGAGGCCCTATTCCCATTTAACGGCTCGAGAGTAATCCCGAAGTTCCCTGTCCAACACGAAAGGAGAAATGACTTTCCTGAAGCAACACAAGCGAGTACCTGAGGTCCAGTTCACAACTCGAGTGGGATTCCAAGCTTCAAACCGCAACTCGAGAAAAACCACAAGATTCTGCCCTCAAGGCGAGATGAGGAACATTTCCGTTGCAGATTCTCAAAAGAAATCCAGCATTCCTGCTTGAGAATCGACAGGTTACATAACATCCTTTATGCAATTCAAAAATTATACCGACATGCGAAGCCCCAATTGAGAGGAACACCGAGATTTCTGTCACAACTAAAAAAGTGGCCCATTTACCAGTCCTCTTTTCCTGATGACAGTCGGTTCCAGTACTATGTCTGGAATGGAATCCGGATGTTCCCATTGCACAGTATGAGGAGGCCTGTACCACCTTGAAACTCGGGAGGATTCCTGGGGTTTCAAAAAACAATTGGGAAATGTACCGAGGTCCCCATCCACTCGAGATCTTATCTGATTCCACTGCACAGATTCAAATGAATCCTTGGGTAGCAACACACAAGACAAGTGGAGACCTGACTCCCCAAGCAATCTCGATAGAATCACCAGGTAAAAATTCAACTCGACTGTTGCCTAACACCCCTTTTAGAACTCGAGAAGAAAGCGGAGTTCCATGTCTGAATATGAGACGAGGCCGGACTCCCCAGGAGAATTTGGAGGGAAACCCCGAGATCCCTGTCGTCACTGGAAAGGAACACACATTTGACCAACTCAACAATAGATGTGGACCTATTCCTCTGCTGTTCCTCGAGACGAATCCTGAGGTTCCACTTCCAAAATGATAGGAGACCTGACTTCCCTTAAGGTACAAGAGCGAGTTTTTTGCTTCCCTTCACTACTCGAGAGGGACCCCAAGTTTTCCACCAAAACTTCAGAAAAACCACAAGATTCTCCCCTCAATGCGAGTTGAGGAAATTTTCCACTGCAGAGTTTCAAGAGAAATCTCCAATTCCTGCTTGAAATTCGAAAGGGAACTTGACACCCTTTTTGCGACTCAAAATTTTCCCCGACACGAGCTTTCCCCACTGGAGAGGGGCAAACAATTTATGTAATGAACTCTAGATGAGGACCTAATCCTCTGCAGTGACTCGAGAAGAATCCCGAGGTTCCACTTCCAACACGAAAGGAGACCTGACTTCCCTGGGAAGACACAAGCGAGTTCCTGAGGTCCCTGTCGCTACTCCTTAGGAACCCCAAGCTTCCCGCCACAACTCGAGAAAAACCACAAGCTTATCACTACAATGAGAGATGCTAAAATTTTCTGCTGGAGAGTATCAAGAGAAATCCCACATTCCTGCGTGAAATTCGAACGGGAACTTGTCACCATTTATGCGACACAAAAAGTTCCCTGACATAGCCGTCCCCAATGGAGTGGAGCAGACAGTTTCCGGACTCAAATCTAGATGATGCCCGATTCCCATTCCACGCCTCAAGAGTAACCCCGAAGTTGCCCTTCGAACATGAAAGGAGACCTGACTTCCCTGAAGCTACACGAGTGAGTTCCTTAGGTCCTCGTCACAACTCGAGAAAATCCACAAATTCTACCCTCAATGCGAGATGAGGAACTTTTCCACTGCGGAGTCTCAAGAGAAATTCCCCATTCCCGCTTGACAAATGAATGGATACTGGACACAATTTGTGCGACTCAAAATCTTCCCCTACATAGCTGGCCCCAAGGAAGAGGGGCACACAATTTATGTGCCAAATGCTAGACGCGGCCCCATTCTTCTGTGGCACCTCAAGATGAATCCAAAGGTTCCCATTCCAACACAAAAGGAGACTTGACTTGCCTAAAGTAACACAAGAAAGTTCCTCAGTTCCCCATCACAGCTCCAGAGGTACCCCAAGCTTCCCACTGAAACTCGTTAAAAACCACAAGATTCTGACCTCAAGGCGAGATGAGGAACATTTCCGTTGCAGATTCTCAAGAGAAATCCCACATTCCTGCTTCAAACTCAACAGGTTACTTAACATCCTTTATGCGACTGAAAAATTACACCGACATACCCAGCCACAATTGAGAAGAACACCGTATTTCCTGCCAAAACTGACAAAGTGCTCCGTTTTTCAGTCCTCTTTTGAAGATTACGGACGGTTCCTTTGAATTTTCAGGAATGGAGTCCAGATGTTACTGTTGCACAGTACGAGGAGGCCTGTACCACCTTAAAACTTGGGAGGATTCCCGGGCTTTCAAAACAAAATTTGAAAAAGTACCGATGTCGCCACCCACTCGAGATATTATCTGGTTCCACTGCACAGATTCAAATGCGTCCTCGAGTATCAAATCACAAGACGAATGAAGACCTGACAACCCGAGCATTCAGGATACAATCCCCAGGTACAAATTCAACTCGACTGTGGCCTAACACCCCTTTTACAACTCCAGAAGAAAGCGGAGTTCCATGTCTGAACACGAGACGAGGCCTGACTGTCCAGGTGAATTTTGAGAGCAACCCCGAAATCCCTATCGTCTTTGGAGAGGAACACGCAGTTGACCGACTCAACGCTTGATGCGGCCGTATTCTTCTGCTACGCCTTGAGAGGAATCCCGAGGTTTCCCTTCCAAAAAAAAGAAGACCTGACTTCCCTGGCAAAATACAAGCGAGTTCCTGAAGTCCCCGTCACAACTCCTTAGGAACCCCAGGCTTCCAGCCGCAACTCGAGAAAACCACAAGATTCCCCCATTAATACTAGATGAGGAAATTTTCTGCTTCAGAGTTTCAAGAAAATCCCACATTCCCATGTGAAACTCGAACGGGTACTTCGCACTTATTATGCGACACAAATAGTTCCCTGACAGAGCCTTCCCCCTGGAGAGGAGCTCACAATTTACGGACTCAACTCTATATGAGGTCTTATTACGATTGCACCCCTCGAGAGTAAAGCCGAAGTTCTCCTTCTAACACGAAGTGAGACCTGACTTCCCTTAAGCAACACAAGAGAGTACCTGAGGTCCCCATACCAACTCAAGAGGGACCCCAAGCTTCCTGCCACAACTTAGAAAAGCTACAAGATTCTGCCCTCAATGCGAGATGAGGAAATTGTCCATTGTAGATCCTCAAGAGAAATCCCCCCCTTCCCCCTTGACACAGGAAATGGTACTTGACACACTTTAGGAAACTCCAAAAGTTCCCTGACATAGCCGTCCCCAATGAAGAGGGCCCCACAATTTATGTACCGAACACTAGATGCGGCCCTATTCTTCTGTGGCGCCTCGAGATGAATCCCAAGATTCCCCTTCCAACACAAAAGGAGACCTGACTTCCCTGGGAAAACACGAGCGAGTTCCTCAGGTCCCCGTCACAACTCCTTAGGAACCACAAGCTTCCAGCCTCAACTCGAGAGAAACCACAAGATTCCCCCATCAATGTGAGATGAGGAAATTTTCTGCTGCAGAGTCTCAGGAAAATCCCACACTCCCGCTTGCAACTGGAATGGGTAATTGGCAACCATTATGCGACATAAAAAGTTCCCTGACATAGCATTCCCCCTGGAATCGAGCACACAATTTACAGACTCAACTCTAGATGTGGCCCTATTCCCATTTCACGGCTCGAGAGTAATCCCGAAGTTCCTTGTCCAACAGGAAAGGAGACCTGACTTTCCAGAAGCAACACGAGCGAGTTCCGGAGGTCCAGGTCCCAACTCGAGAACGACAAGTTTCTGACCTCAAGGCTAGATGAGGAACATTTCCTTTGCAGATTCTCAAGAGAAATCCCACATTCCTGCTTGAAACTCGACAGGTTACTTAACAGTCTTTATGCAATACCAAAATTATACCAACATATCAAGCCCCAATTGAGAGGAACACCGATATTCCTGTCACAACTAAAAAAGTAGCCAGTTTTCCATTCCTCTTTTCCTGATGACTGTCGTTTCTACTATGGCTGGAATGGAATCCGGACGTTCCCGTTGCACAGTCTGAGGAAGCCTGTACTACTATGAGACTCGGGAGGATTCCCGGGGTTTCAAAACACAATTGGAACAATTACTGAAGTTCCCATCCACTCGAGATATTATCTGATTCCACTGCATAGATTCAAATGAATCCTCGATTATCAACTCACAAGATGAGTGGAGACCTGACTCCCCGAGCATTCTCGATACAATCTCCAGGTACACATTCAACTCGACTGTGGGCTAACAACCCTTTTACAATTCAAGAATAAAGCAGTGTTCCATGTCTGAACACAAGACGTGGCCTGACTCCCCAGGTGAATTTTGAGAGCAACCCCGAGATCCCTGTAGTCACTGGACAGGAACACACAGTTGACCAACTCAACACTGGATGTGGCCCTATTCCTCTGCTGCCCCTCGAGAGGAATCCCGCAGTTCCCCTTCCAAAACGATTGGAGACCTGACTTCCCTTAAGCAATAGGAGCAATTTCCTCTTGTTCACGTCACAACTCGAGAGGGACCCCAAGCTTCCCACCACAATTCGAGAAAAACCACAAGCTTCTCCCTAAATGCGAGATGATGAAATTTTCTGCAGGAAAGTATCAAGAGAAATCCCGCATTCCCGCTTGAAATTCGAAAGGGCACTTGACACCCTTTATAGACTCAAAATCTTTCTCGATATAGTTGTCCCCACTGAAGAGGGGCACACAATTTATGTACCGAACCCTAGATGCAGCCCTATTCTTATATGTCGCCTCGAGATGGAATCCAACATACCCCTTCCAACACTAAAGGACACCTGACTTCCCTGGGAAAACATGAGCGAGTTTCTGAGATCTCCGTCTCAACTCTTTAGGAATCCCAAGCTTCCCACAACAACTCGAGAAAAACCACAAGCTTATCCCTTCAGTGCGAGATGATGAAATTTTCTTCTGGAGAGTATCAAGAGAAATCCCACACTCCCGCGTGAAACTCAAACAGGAACTTGTCACCATTTATGCGATTCAAAAATTACCCTGACATAGCCGTCCCCACTGGAGAGTGGCAGACAGTTTCCGGACTCAAATCTAGATCATGCCCGATTCCCATTCCATCCCTCAAGAGTAATCCCGAAGTTGCCCTTCAAACATGAAAGGAGACCTGACTTCCCTGAAACTACTCGAGCGAGTTGCTGAGGTGCCGGTCGCAACTCGAGAAAATCCACATAGTTCTCCCCTCAATGCGAGATGAAGAAATTTTCCACTGCGGAGTCTCAAGAGAAATCCCCCATTCCTGCTTGACAAATGAAGGGGTACTGGCCACACATTATGCGACTCAAAAACTTCCCCATATATCCGGCCCTACTGAAGAGGGGCAAACAATTTATGTACCGAATGCTAGATGTGGTCCTTTCTTTCCTCCGTGCCTCGAGATGAATCCCAAGGTTCCCCTTCCAACACAAAAGGAGACCTGACTTCCCAGGGACAGCACGAGCGAGTTCCTGAGGTGCCCATTGCAACTCGTTAGGAAACCCAAGCTTCCAGCCGCAACTAGAGAAAAACCACAAGATTCCCCCATCAATGCGAATGAGGAAGATTTCTGCTTCAGAGTCGCAAGAGAAATCCCACATTCCCGCCTGAAACTCGAACGGGTACTTGACACCCATTATACAACTCAAAAAGTGCCCTGACAAAACAGTCCCCCTAGAGAGGAGCACACAATTTATGGACTCAACAATATTTGAGGCACTATTCCCATTCCATGGCTCGTGAGTAATCCCAAGTTCCCCTTCCAACACAAAAGGAAACCTGAATTCCCTGAAGCAACACCAGCGAGTTCCTAAGGTCCCCGTCACCACTCAAGAGGGACAGAAAGCTTCCCGCCACAACTCGAGAAAAACCACAAGATTCTGCCCTCAAGGCAAGATGAGGAACATTTCCGTTACAGATTCTCAAAACAAATCCCTCATTCCCGCTTGAAACTTGACAGGTTACTTAATATCCTATATGCAACTCAAAACTTTCACCGATATACCCAGCCCCAATCGAGAAGAACACCGAGTTTCCTGTCACAACTGACAAAGTGCCCCGTTTTCCAGTCCTCTTTTACAGATGACACTCGGTTCCCCTGCTTTGTCTGGAATGGAGTCCAGACTATCCCTTTGCACAGTAAGAGGAGGCCTGTACCACCTTGAAACTTGGGAGGATTCCCGGGGTTTCAAAACACAATTGGAAAAGGTACCAATGCCCCCACCCAGTTGAGATATTATCTGATTCCATTGCACAGATTCAAATGTATCCTCGAGTATCAACTCACAAGAGGAGTGGAGACCTGACAACCCAAGCATTCTCGATAAAATCTCCAGGTACAAATTCAACTCAACTGTGGCCTAACACCTCATTTACAACTCAAGAAGAAAGCGGAGTTCCATGTCTGAACACGAGATGAGGCCTGACTCCCCAGGTTAATTTTGAGAGCAACCCCAAGATCCCTGTCGTCACTGGAGAGGAAAACAAAGTTGACCGACTGAACGCTAAATGCGACCCTATTCCTCTGCTGTACCTCGAGAGAAATCCTGAGGGACCCCTTCCAACACGATAGGAGACATGACTTCCTGGGATAACACGAGCGAGTTCCTGCAGTCCCCGTCGCACCTCGTTAGGAACCCCAAGCTTCCAGCTACAACTCCAGAGAAACCATAAGTTTTCCCCATCAATGCGAGATGAGGAAATGTTCTGCCTCAGAGTCTCAAGAAAATCCCACATTCCTGCTTGAAACGCTAATGTATATTTGACACCATTTATGAGACTCAATAAGTTCCCTGACATAGCCATCCATACTGGAGAGGAGCAGATAATTTATGGACTCAAATCTAGATGGGGCCCTATTCCCATTAAACGCCTCGAGAGTAATTCTGAAGTCCCCTCCAAGACGAAAGGAGAACTGACTTCCCTTAAGCAACACGAGCGAGTTCCTGAGGTTCCCGTCGCAACTCGAGAGGGACCCCAAGCTTCCCCCCATAACTCTATAAAAAGCAAAAGATTTTCCCCTCAATGCGAGACGAGGAATTTTCTACTACAGTTTCTCAAGAAAATATCACACTTCCGCGTGTAACTCAAACGGTTACATCACACCTATTATGTGACACAAAAAATTCCCTGGCATAGCCTTCTTCCTGTAGAGGAGCACATAATTTACCGACTCAAAACTATATGAGGCCCTGTTCCCATTCCACGGCACCAGAGAAATACCAAAGTTCCCCTTCCAAGAGGAAGGGAGACCTGACTTCCCTGAAGCAACACCAGCGAGTTCCTGAGCTCCCAGTCCCAACTCGAGAGGGACCCAAAGCTTCCCACTGCAATTCCTGAAGAACAACAAGATTCTGTCCTCAAGGGGAGATGAGGAGCATTTCCGTTGCAGATTCTCAACAGAAATCCCACAATCCTGCTTGAAACTCGACAGGTTATTAACATCCTTTATGCGACTGAAGAATTACACTGACATACCCAGCCACATAGAGAGGAACACGGAGTTTCCTGCCACACTGACAAAATGCCCCGTTTTCTAGTTCTATTTTCCAGATGATAGTCGTTTCCCCTACATTGTCGGGAATGGAGTCCGGAAGTTCCCGTTGCACAGTACGAGGAGGCCTGTACCACCTTGAAACTCGGGAGGATTCCTGGGGTTTCAAAACACAATTGGAAAAGGTACCGAGGTCCCCACCCACTTGAGATATTATCTGATTCCACTGCACAGATTCAAATGAATCCTCGAGTATCAACTCACAAGACGAGTGGAGACCTGACAACCCAAGCATTCTCGATAAAATCCCCAGGTGCAAATTCAACTCTACTGTGGCAAACACACCTTTTACAACTCGCGAAGATAGCGGAGTTCCAAGTCTGAACACGAGACGAGGCCTGACTCCCAAGGTGAATTTTGAGAGCAGCCCCCAGATCCCTGTCCTCACTGGAGAAGAACACACAATTGACCAACTAAACACTAGATGCAGCCCTATTCTTCTGATGCGCCTCAAGAGGAATCCCGAGGTTCCCCTTCCAAAACGATTGGAGACCTGACTTCCCTTAAGCAACACGAGCGATTTCCTCTGGATCCCATTGCAACTCGAGAGGGACCCGTATCTTCCCACCGCAACTCGAGAAAAACCACAAGATTACCCCATCAATGTGAGAAAAGGAACTTTTCTGCTACAGACTCTCAACAGAAATCCCACATTCCCGCTTGAAACTCCAATGGTTACTTGACACCATTTCTGCGACTCTAAAAGTTCCCTAACCTAGCTGTCCCCACTGGAGAGGAGCAGACAATATAAGGACTCAAGACTAGATGAGGCGAGGCCCTATTCCTATTCCACAGCTTGAAGTAATCCCAAACTTCCCCTTCCAACCGAAAAGGAGACCTGACTTCCCTGAAGCAACACGAGCGAGTTCCTGAGGTCCCCGTCGCAACTCGAGAGGGACCCCAAGCTTCCCGCCGCAACTCAAGAAAAACCACAAGATTTTCCCCTCAATGCGTGATGAGGAATTTTCTACTGCAGAGTCTCAAGAAAATCCCACCTTCCCGCATGAAACTCGAACAGGTACATCACACCCATTATGTGACACAAAAAATTCCCTTACATAGCCTTCCCCCTGGAGAGGAGCACACAATTTACCAACTCAAATCTAGATGAGGGCCTAGTCCCATTCCATGGCTCGAGAGAAACCCAAAGTTCCCCTTCCAACAAGAAAGTAGAACTGACTTCCATGAAGCAACATGAGCAAGTTCCTGAGGTTCCCGTCATCACTCGAGAGGGACGCCAAGCTTCCCGCCGCAACTCGAGAAAAACCACAAAATTCTGTCCTCAAGGCGAGATGAGGAACATTTCCGTTGCAGATTCTCAAGAGAAATCCCACATTCCTGCTTGAAACTCGACAGGTTACTTAACCTCCTTTATGCAACTGAAGAATTACACCGACATATCCAGCCACAATTGAGAGGAACACCGAGTTTCCTGCCACAACTCTCAAAGTGCCCCATTTTCCAGTCCTCTTTTCCAGATGACAGTGGGTTCCCCTGCATGTCTGGAATGTAGTCCGGACGTTCCCGTTGCACAGTACCAGGAGGCCTGTACCACCTTGCAACTCGGGAGGATTCCCGGGGTTTCAAAACACAATTGGAAAAGGTACGGATGTCCCCACCTAGTCGAGATATTATGTGATACCACTGAACAGATTCAAATGTTTCCTCGACTATCAACTCACAAGACAAGTAGAGACCTGACTCCTCGAGCATTCTCGATACAATCCCCAGGTACAAATTCAACCCGACTGTGGCCTACCATCCCTTTTACAACTCAAGAAGAATGCGGAGTTCCATGTCTGAATATGAGACAAGGCCGGACTCCCCAGGTAAATTTTGAGGGCAACCCAGAGATCCCTGTCGTCACTGGAGACGAACACACATTTGACTGACTCGATGCTAGATGCGGCCCTATTTTTCTGCTGCGATTTGAGAGGAATCCCAAGGTTCCACTTCCAAAACAATAGGAGAACTGACTTCACTGGGGCAACACTAGCCAGTTCCTGAGGTCCATGTCGCAACCGAGAAGAATCCCAACCTTCCCGCCCCAACTCGAGAAAAACCACAAGATTCCCCCATCAAAGTGAGAAAACGAAATTTTCTTCTGCAGACTCTCAAGAGAAATCCCACATTCCCGCTTGAAACTCCAACGGGTACTTGACACCAATTGTGTGACTCTAAAAGTTCCCTAACCTAGCAGTCCCCACTGGAGAGGAGCAGACAATGTAAGGACTCAACTCTAGATGAGGCCCTGTTCCAATTCCACGGTGAGAAGTAATCCCAAACTTCCACTTCCAACACGAAAGGAGACCTGACTTCCCTGAAGCAACAGGAGTCAGTCAACTGTGTTGAGTGTTGAGTCTGTCAACTGTGTGTTGAGTCTGTCAATTGTGTGTTCCTCTCCAGTGACGGCAGGGATTTCGGGGTTGCTCTCAAAATTCACCTGGGGAGTCAGGCCACGTCTCGTGTTCAGACATGGAACTCCGCTTTCTTTTCGAGTTGTAAAAGGGGTGTTAGGCCACAGTCGAGTTGAATTTGTACCTGGAGATTGTATCGAGAATGCTCGGGGAGTCAGGTCTCCATTCGTCTTGTGAGTTGATACCCGAGGATACATTTGAATCTGTGCAGTGGAATCAGATAATATCTCGAGTGGATGGGGACATCAGTACTTTTTTCCAATCGTGTTTTGAAACCCTGGGAATCCTCCCGAGTTTCATGGTGGTACAGGCCTCCTGTTACTGTGCAACGGGAACGTCAGGATTCCATTCCAGACATAGTAGGAGAACCGACACTCATCAGGAAAAGAGGACTGGAAAACTGGCCACTTTTTTAGTTGTGACAGGAATCTCCGTGTTCCTCTCAATTGGGGTTGGTATGTCGGTAGAATTTTGGAATCCCATAAAGGATATTTAGTACCTGTCGAGTTTCAAGCAGGAATGTGGGATTTCTCTCAAGAATCTGCAAAGGAAATATTCCTCATCTTGCCTTGGCGAACAGAAACTTGTGGTTCTCGAGTTGTGGAGGGAAAATTGGGGTCCCACTCGAGTTGCAACCTGGACCTCAGTAACTCGCTCTTGTCGCTTCAGGGAAGTCAGGTCTCCTTTCGTGTTGGACGGGGAACTTCAGAATTACTCTCGAGCCGTGAAATGGGAATACGGTCTCATCTAGAGTTGAGTCTGTAAATTTTGTGCTCCTTTCCAGGGGGAATGCTCTGTCAGGGAACTTTTTCTTTCACATAATGGGTGCCAGTTACCCGTTCGAATTTCAAGCAGGAGTGTGGGATTCTCCTGAGACTCTGAAGCAGAAAGTTTCTTCATCTCGCATTGATGGGGGAATCTTGTGGTTTCTCTCGAGTTGAGGCTGGAAGCTTGTGGTTCCTAACGAGTTGTGACGGGGACCTGAGGAATTCGTTCGTGTTTTCCCAGGGAAGTCAGGTCTCCTTTCCTGTTGGAAGGGGAATCTTGGGATTCATCTCGAGGCACCACAGAAGAATAGGGCCGCATCTAGGGTTCGGTACATAAATTGTGGGGCCCTCTTCATTGGGGACAGTTATGTCGGGGAAGTTTTTGAGTCCTCTAAAATGTGTCAAGTACCCTTTCCTGTGTCAATGGGGAATGGGGGATTTCTCTTGAGGATCTACAATGGAAAATTTCCTCATCTTGCATTGAGGGCAGAATCTTGTAGTTTTTCTAAGTTGTGGAGGGAAGCTTGGGGTCCCTCTCGAGGTGGGACGGGGACCTCAGGAACTCGCTTGTGTTGCTTAAGGGAAGTCAGGTCTCCTTTCATGTTGGATGGGTAACATCTGCTTTACTCTCATGGCGTGGAATCATAATAAGGCCTCATTTATAGTTGAGTCCGTAAATTGTAAGCTCCTCTCGAGGGGGATAGCTATGTCAGGGAACTCTTTGTGTCGCATAAGTGTTCTTCGCACAGTACTCGTTCGAGTTTCACTTGGGAATGTGGGATTTTCTTGAGACTCTGAAGCAGAAAATTTCCTCATCTAGCATTGATGGGAGAATCTTGTGGTTTTTCTCAAGCTGCAGCTGGAAGCCTGGGGTTCCTAACGAGTTGTGAAGGGGACCTCTGGAACTCGCTCCTATTTTCCCAGCGAAGTCAGTTCTTCTTTTGTGTTGGAAGGGGAACTTCGAGATTCCTCTCGAGGCACAGCAGAGGAATAGGGCCCCATCTAGCGTTCAGTCTGTCAACTGTGTGTTCCTCTCCACTGACAACATGGATCTCGGGGTTGCTCTCAAAATTCTCTTGGGGAGTCAGGCCTTGTCTCGTGTTCATACATGGCACTCCGCTTTCTTCTCAAGTTGTAAAAGGGTTGTTAGGCAACAGTCGATTTGAGTTTGTATCTGGAGATTGTATCGAGTATGTTCGGGGAGTCAGGTCTCCACTCGTCTTGTGAGTTGATACTCGAGGATACATTTGAATCTGTTCAGTGGCATCACATAATATCTCGACTGGGTGGGTACCTCGGAACCTTTTCCAATTGTGTTTTTAAACCCCGGGAATCGTCACGAGTTTCAAGGTGGGACAGGCCTCCTCATACTATGAAACGGGAACGTCCGAACTCCATTCAGGAAAAAGCAGGGGAACCAACTGTCATCTGGAAAAGAGGACTGAAAAAGGGCCACTTTGTCAGTTGTGGCAGGAGACTCGGTGTTCCTCCCAATTGTGTCTGGGTACGTCAGTGTAACTTTTCAGTGGCACAAAGGATGTTAAGTAACCTGTCGAGTTTCAAGCAGGGATGTGGGATTTCCCTTGAGAAACTGCAACGGAAATCTTCCTCATCTCACCTTGAGGGGCAGAATCTTCTGGTTCTTCTGGAGTTGTGATGGGAATCTTAGGGTCCCTCTCGAGTTCCGACGGGAACCTCAGGAACTTGCTCCTGTTGCTTTTGGGAAGTCAGGTCTCTTTTTGTGTTGGATGGGCAACTTCTGGATTACTCTTGTGGCAGGGAATGGGAATAGGGCCCCATCTAGAGTTCAGTCCTTAAATTGACTGTTCCTCTCCAGTGGGGACGGCAATGTCAGGGGACTTTTTGCGTCACATAAATGGTGTCAAGTAGCCATTCGAATTTCAAGCGGGAATGTGGGATTTTTGTGAGACTCTGAAGCAGAAAATTTCCTCATCTAGCATTGATGGGGGAATCTTGCGGTATTTCTCCAGTTGCGGCTGGAAGCTTGGGGTTCCTAACGAGTTGCGACAGGCACCTCAGGAACTCGCTCGTGTTTTCCCAGGGAAGTTAGGTCTCCTTTCATGTTGGAAGGGGAACCTCGGGATTCATCTCGAGGTGCCACAGAGGAATAGGACCGCATCTAGGGTTCGGTACATAAATTGTGTGCCCCTCTTCAGTGGGGACGGCTATGTCGGGGAAGTTTTGGAGTCGCCTGAAGTGTGTCAAGTACCCTTTCCTGTGTCAAGGGAGAATATGGGATTTCTCTTGAGACTCTACATTGGAAAATTTCCTCATCTCGCATTGAGGAAATAATCTTGTGGTTTTTCTCTAGTTGCAGCTGGAAGCTTGGGGTCCCTCTCGAATTGGGCCTGGGACTTCATTAACTTGTTCCTGTTGCTTCAGCCAAGGCAGGTCTGCTTTCGTGTTGGAAGGGAAACTTCAGGTTTACCCTTGAGGCGTGGAATCGGAATTGGGCCTCATCTAAAGTTGAGTGCTTATATTGCTTGCTCCTCTCCAGTGGGGACTGCTAGGTCAGGGAATTTTTGAGTCGCACAAATGGTGTCAAGTACCCCTTGGAGTTTCAAGCGGGAAAGTGGGATTTCTCCTGAGAGTGTGCAGCAGGAAAGTTCCTTTTCTCACATGGAAGGGGGAATCTTGTGGTTTTTCTCATGTTGGGTTGGGAAGGCTGGGGTTCTTCTCGAGAGTTGCGACGGGGACTCAGGAACTCACTTGTGTTGCCCCACGGAAGTCAGTTCTCCTGTCATGTTTGAAGGGGACCCTCGGTTTCCTCTCAAGGTGCAGCAGAGAAATAGGGCCGCATCAAGCTCTGAGTCGGTCAACTGTGTGTTCCTCTCCAGTGATGACAGGGATCTCGGGGTTGCTCTAAAAATTAACCTAGGGAGTCAGGCCTCATCTCGTGTTCAGACATGGAACTCCACTTTCTTCTCGGGTTGTAAAAGGGATGTTAGGCCACAGTTGAGTTGAATTTGTACCTGGAGATTGTATCGATAATGCTCGGGTTGTCAGGTATCCACTCGTCTTTTACGTTGATACTCGAGGATACATTTGAATCTGTGCAATGGAATCAGATAATATCTCGACTGGGTGGGGACATCAGTACCTTTTCCAATTGTGTTTTGAAACCCCGGGAATCCTCCCTTTTTTCCAGGTGGTAAAGGCCTCCTTTTATTGTGCAACGGGTTCATCCAAACTCCATTCCAGACAAAGCAGGGGAACCAAATGTCATCTGGAAAACAGGACTGGAAAACGGGGCACTTTGTCAGTTGTGACAGGAAACTCAGTGTTCCTCTCGATTAGGGCTGGGTATGTTGGTGTAAGTTTTGAGTTGCATAAAGGATGTTAAGTAATCTGTGAGTTTCAAGCGGGAATGTGGGATTTGTTTTGGGAATCTGTAACGGAAATGTTCCTCATCTTGCCTTGAGGGCCGAATCTTGTGGCTTTTCTCGAGTTGTGGCTGGAAGCTTGGCATCTGTCTTGAGTGGTGACGGAGACCTCAGGAACTCGCTCGTGTTGCTTCAGGAAAGTCAGGTCTCCTTTTGTGTTGGAAGGGGAACTTGGGATTACTCTCAAGCCGTGGAATGGGAATAGGGCCTCAAATAGAGTTGAGTCCGTAAATTGTGTGCTCCTCTCCAGGGGGATAGTTATGTCAGGGAAGTTTTTGTGTTGTATAAAGGTTGTCAAGTACCCGTTCAAGTTTCAAGCGGAAATGTGGGATTTCTCTTGCGACTCTGAAGCAGAAATCTTCCTCATTCGCATTGATGGGGGAATCCTGTGGTTTTTCTCGAGTTGGTGCTGGAAGCTTGGAGTTCCTAATGACTTGCGACAGGGAACTCAGGAACTCGCTCATGTTGTCACTGGGAAGTCAGGTCTCCTTTTGTATTGGAAGGGGAACCTTGGGATTCATCTCGAGGTGCGGCAGAAGAAAAGGACCGCTTCTACACTGAGTACAGGAATTGTTTGCCCCTCTTCAGTACGGCAGGATATGTGGGGGATGTTTTTGAGTCGCATAATGTGTGTCCAGTACCCCTTCATTTGTCAAGCGAGAATGGGGGATTTCTCTTGAGACTCCGCAGTGGAAAATTTCCTCATCTTGTATTGAGGGAGAATTTTGTGGATTTTCTCGAATTGCAACGGGCACCTCAGGAACTCGCTCGTGTAGCTTCAGGAAAGTCAGGTCTCCTTTCATGTTCAAAGGGCAACTTCGGGATTACTCTTGAAGGGTGGAATGGGAATTGGGCATCATCTAGATTTGAATACGGAAACTGCTCCTCTCCAGTGGGGACGGCTATGTCACGGAACTTTTTGCGTCGCTAAATGGTGACAAGTTCCCATTCGAGTTTCATGCGGGAATGTGGGATTTCTCTTGATACTCTCCAGCAGAAAATTTCATCATTTCACATTGAAGGGATAAGCTTGTGGTTTTTCTCGAATTGTGGTGGGAAGCTTGGTGTCCCTCTCGACTTGCAATGGGAACCACAGGAAATCGCTCGTGTTGCTCAAGGGAAGTCAGGTATTCAATCGTTTTGGAAGGGGAACCTCAGGATTCCTCTCAAGGCACAGCAGAGGAATAGGGACACATCTAGTGTTGAGTCGGTCAACTGTGTGTTCCTCTCCAGTGACGACAGGGATCTCGGGGTTGCTCCCAAAATTCACCTGGGGAGTCAGGCCTCGTCTCGTGTTCAGACATAGAACTCCGCTTTCTTCTCGAGTTTTAAAAGGAGTGTTAGGCCACAGTCGAGTTGAATTTGTACCTGGATATTGTATCGAGAATGCTCAGGGAGTCAGGTCTCCACTCGTCTTGTGAGTTGATACTCTAAGATTCATTTGATTCTGTGCAGTGGAATCAGATAATATCTCGAGTGGATGGGGACCTCGGTACTTTTTCCAATTGTGTTTTGATACCCTGGGAATCCTCCCGAGTTTCATGGTGGTACAGGCCTCCTCGTACTGTGCAACGGGAATGTCCGGATTCCATTCTAGACATAGTAGGAGAACCGACAGTCATAAGGAAAAGAGGAATGGAAAACTGGCCACTTTTTTATTGTTACAGGAATCTCAGTGTTCCTCTCAATTGGGGTTGGTATATCGGTAGAATTTTGGAATCGCATAAAGGATGTTTAGCAACCTGTCGAGTTTCAAGCAGGAATGTGGGATTTCTCTTGAGAATCTGCAACAGTTCCACATGTCGCCTTGAGGGCAGAATGTTGTGGTTCTCGAGTTGCGGAAGGAAGATTGGGGTCCCACTTGAGTTGCGAACTGGACCTCAGGAACTCGCTCCTGTTGCTTCAGGGAAGTCAGTTCATCCTTCCATGTTGGACAGGGAACTTTGGGATTACTCTCGAGCCGTGAATTGGGAATAGGGCCTCATCTAGAGTTCAGTCTGTAAATTGTGTGCTCCTTCCTAAGGGGAATGCTATGTCAGGGAACTTTTTATGTCACATAATGGGAGCCAATTACCCGTTCGAGTTTCAAGCGGGAGATGATTCTCCTGAGATTCTGCTGCAGAAAATTTCCTCATTTCGCATTGATGGGTTAATCTTGTGGTTTCTCTCGAGTTGAGACTGGAAGCTTGGAGTTCCTAACGAGTTCCTATGGGGAACTGAGGATCTCGCTCGTGTTTTCCCAGGGAAGTCAGGTCTCCTTTCGTGTTGAAAGCGGAATCCTGGGATTCATCTCAAGGCGCCAGAGAATAATAGGGCCGCATCTAGGGTTCGGTACATAAATTGTGGGCCCCTCTTCAGTTGGGACGGCTATGTCGGGGAAGTTTTTGAGTCACCTAAAATGTGTCAAGTACCCTTTCCTGTGTCAAGGGGGAAAGGGGGATTTCTCTTGAGAATGCACAACGGAAAAATTCCTCATCTCGCATTGAGGGCAGAATCTTGTTGTTTTTCTAAGTTGCGGCGGGAAGCTTGGAGGTCCCACTCGAGTTCAGATGGGGACCTCAGGAACTCGCTTGTGTTGCTTACGGGAAGTCAGGTCTCATTTCGTGTTGGAAGGGGAACTTCAGCGTTACTCTCGAGGCATGGAATCGTAATAAGGCCTCATCTAAATATGAGTCCATAAATTGTGTGCTCCTCGCCAGGGGGAAGGCTATGTTAGGGAACTATTTGTGTCGCATAATAGGTGCGAAGTACCCATTCGAATTTCACGCAGGAATGTGGGATTTTCTTGAGACTCTGAAGCAGAAAATTTCCTCATCTTGTATTGATGGGGGAATCTTGTGGTTTTTCTCGAGTTGGGGAGGGAAGATTGGGGTTCCTAACTATTTGCAACGGGGACCTCAGGAACTCGCTCCTATTTTGCCAGGGAAGTCAGGTCTTCTTTTCTGTTGGAAGGGGAACCTCGGGACAACTCTAGAGGCGCAGCAGAGGAATAGGGCCGCATCAAGTATTCAGTCTGTCATCTGTGTGTTCCTCTCCAGTGAAGACATGGATCTCGGGGTTGCTCTCAAAATTCACCTCTGGAGTCAGGCCTTGTCTCGTGTTCAGACATTGAACTCCGCTTTCTTCTCAAGTTGTAAAAAGGGTGTTAGGCCACAGTCGAGTTGAATTTGTACCTGGGGATTGTATCGAGAATGCTCGGGTTGTCATGTCTCCACTTGTCTTCTGAGTTGATACTCGAGGATTCATTTGAATGTGTGCAGTGGAATCAGATAACATCTCGAGTGGGTGGGGACCTTGGTACCTTTTCCAATTTTGTTTTGAAACCCCGGGAATCCATCCGAGTTTCAAGGTGGTACACGCAACCTCGTACTGTGCAACGGGAACTTCCAGACTCCATTCCAGACAAAGCAGGGGAAACGACTGTCATCTGGAAAAGAGGACTGGAAAACGGGGCACTTTGTCCTTGCGGCAGGAAATTCGGTGTTCTTCTCAATTGGGGCTGGGTATGTCAGTGTAATTTTTCACTCACATAAAGGATGTTAAATAACCTGTCGAGTTTCAAGCAGGAATGTTTGATTTCTCTTGAGAATCTGCAAAGGAAATGTTCCTCATCTTGCCTTGAGGACAGAATCTTGTCTTTTTCACGAGTTGCGGTGGGAAGCTTGAGGTCCTTCTTGAGTTTTGATGGGGACCTCAGTAACTAGCTCGTGGTGCTTTAGGGAAGTCAGGTGTCCTTTCTTGTTGGAAGGGGATCTTTGGGATTTCTCTTGAGATGTGGAATGGGAATAGGGCCTCATCTAGATTTGAGTCCATAAACTGTGTGCTCCTCTCCAAAAGAAGGCTATGTCAGGAAACGTTTTGTGTCGCATAATAGGTGCGAATTACCCGTTCGAGTTTCACGCCGAAATGTGGGATTTTCTTGAGACTCTGAAGCAGAAAATTTCCTCATCTAGCATTGATAGTTTAATCTTGTAGTTTTTCTCAAGTTACGGCTGGAAGCTTGGGGTTCCTAACGAGTTGCGACGGGCACCTCAGGAACTCGTTCGTGTTGTCCCCGGGAAGTCAGGTGTCCTTTCGTGTTGGAAGGGGAACTTCGGAATTCATCTCAAGGAGGCACGGAAGAATAGGGCTGCATCTAGTGTTTGGTACATAAATTGTTTGCCCCTTTTCAGTGGGGACTGCTTTGTAGGGGAAGTTTGATTGTAGCCATGAATTTAAAAGACGCTTACTCCTTGGAAGGAAAGTTATGACCAACCTTGATAGTATATTAAAAAGCAGAGACATTACTTTGCCAACAAAGGTCCATCTAGTCAAGGCTATGGTTTTTCCCGTGGTCATGTATGGATGTGAGATTTGGACTGTGAAGAAAGCTGATCGCCGAAGAATTGATGCTTTTGAACTGTGGTGTTGGAGAAGACTCTTGAGAGTCCCTTGTACTGCAAGGAGATCCAACCAGTCCATTCTAAAGGAGATCAATCCTGGGTGTTCATTGGAAGGACTGATGCTAAAGCTGAAACTGCAATACTTTGGCCACCTCATGCGAAGAGCTGACTCACTGGAAAAGACTCTGATGCTAGGAAAGGTTGGGGGCGGGAGAAGAAGGGGACGACAGAGAATGAGATGGCTGGATGGCATTACTGACTCTATGGACATGAGTTTGAGTGAATTCCGGAAGTTGGTGATGGACAGGGAGGCCTGGAGTGCTGTGGTTCCTGGGGTAGCGGAGAGTCAGACACGACTGAGCAACTGAACTGAACTGAACTGAACTGAATGTGTGTCAAGTACCCTTTCCTGTGTCAAGCTGGAATGGGGGATTTCTCCTGCAACTCTGCAATGGAAAAGTTCCTCATCTCGCATTGAGAGGAAAATCTTTTGGTTTTTCTCGAGTTGCTGCGGGAAGCTTGGGGTCCCTCTCGAGTTGGGATGGGGACCGCAGGAACTCACTCATGTTGCTTCAGGGAAGTCAGGTCTCCTTTCCTTTTGGAAGGGGAACTTTGGGATATTTCTCTAGCCGTGGAATTGGAATAGGGCCTCATCTAGAGTTGAGTCCTTTTATAGTCTGCTCCTCTCTAGTGGGGATTGCTAAGTCAGGGAACTTTTTGAGTTACACAAATGTTGTCAAGTAACCGTTGGAGTTTCAGGTGGGAATGTGGGATTTCTCTTGAGAGTCTGCAGAAGAAAATTTCGTTTTCTCACATTGATGGGGGAATTTTGTGGTTTTTCTTGAGTTGGGGCAGGAAAGTTTGGATTCTTCTTGAGTTGTGACATGGACTTCAGGAACTCGCTCATGTTGCCCCAGGGAAATCAGTTCTCCTTTCGTGTTGGAAGTGGAACCTTGGGATTCCTTTCAAGTCGCAGCAGAGGAATAGGGCCGCATCTAGCATTCAGTCGGTCAAGTGTTCGTTCCTCTCCAGTGATGACAGGGATCTCGAGGTTGCTCTCAAAATTTACCTGGGAAGTCAGTCCTCGTCTCGTGTTCTTACATGAAACTCCGCATTCTTCTCGAGTTGAAAAAGGGGTGGTAGGCCACAGTCGAGTTGAATTTGTACCTGGGGATTTTATCGAGAATGCTTGGGTTGTCATGTCTCCACTCGTCTTGTGAGTTGAACTCGAGGATACATTTGATTCTGTGCAATGGAATCAGATAATATCTCGAGTGGGTGGGGACATCTGAACATTTTCCAATTGTGTATTGAAACCCAGGGAATCCTCCCGATTTCAAGGTGGTACAGGCCTCCTCCTATTGTGCAATGGGATCATCTGGACTCCATTAGAGACAAAGCAGGGGAATCGACTGTCATCTGGAAAAGAGGACTGGAAAATGGGGCACTTTGTCAGTTGTGGCAGGAAACTCAGTGTTCCTCTCAATTGGGGCTGGGTATGTCGGTATAATTTTTGAGTCACATAAAGGATGGTAAATAACCTGTTGAATTTCAAGCGGGAATGTGGGATTTGTTTTGAGAATCTGTAACGGAAATGTTCCTCATCTTGCCTTGAGGGCAGAATCTTTTGTTTTTTCTCGAGTTGCAACGGGAAGCTGGGCGTCCCTCTCAAGTGGTGACGGATACCTCAGGAACTCCGTCGTGTTGCTTCAGGGATGTCAGGTCTCCTTTCGTGTTGGAAGCCGAACTTGGGATTACTCTCGAGCCGTGGAATGGCAATAGGGCCTCATATAGAGTTGAGTCCATAATTGTGTTCTCCACTCCAGGGGGATGGTTATGTCATGGAATTTTTTGAGTTGTATAATGGGTGTCAATTACCTTTTTGAGTTTCAAGTGGGAGTGTGGGATTTCTCTTGCGACTCTGAAACAAATCTTCCTCATTCGCATTGATGGGAGAATCTTGTGGTTTTTCTCGAGCTGAGGCTGGAAGCTTGGGGTTCCTAACGATTTGGGACGGGGACCTCAGGAACTCTCTTGTGTTGTCCCCGGGAAGTCAGGTCTCCTTTTTTATTGGAAGGAGAACTTTGGGATTCATCTCAAGGCATGACAGAACAAAAGGGCCGCATCTAGCATTCAGTACATAAATTGTTTGCCCCTCTTCATTACGGCCGGATATGTGGGGGAAGATTTTGAGTCGCGTAAAGTGTGTCCAGTACCGCTTCATTTGTCAAGCGGGAATGGGGGATTTCTCTTGGGACTCCGTAATGGAAAACTTCCTCATCTCGCATTGAGGGGAGAATTTTGTGGATTTTCTCGAGTTGCGACGGGCACCACAGGAACTCGCTCGGGTAGCTTCAGGGTAGTCCGGTCTCCTATCATGTTCGAAGGGCAACTTCAGGTTTAATCTTGAGGGGTGGAATGGGAAACGGGCATCATCTATATTTCAGTCCGGAAACTGTCTGCTCTTCTCCATTGTGGACGGCTATGTCAGGGAACTTTTTGTGTCGCATAAATGGTGACAAGTTCCCATTCGAGTTTCACGTGGGAATGTGGGATTTCTCTTGATACTCTCCAGGAGAAAATTTCATCATATCGCACTGAAGGGATAAGCTTGTGGTTTTTCTTGAGTTGTGGCGGGAAGCTTGGGGTTGCTAACGAGTTGCAATGGGAACATCAGGAACTAACTCATGTTTTCCCAGGGAAGTCAGGTCTCCCTTTGTGTTGGAACTGGAACCTCTGGATTCTTCTCGAGTCGCGGCAGAAGATTAGGTGCTCATCTATGGTTCGGTACATAAATTGTATGCCCCTGTTCAGTGGGGACAGCTTTGTCGAGGAAGATTTTGAGTGGCATAAGTGTTGTCAATTACCCTTTCGAATTTCAAGTGGGAATGGGGCATTTCTCTTGACACTTTGCAGTTGAAAAATTCCTCAACTCGCATTGAGGGGAGATTTCTTGTGTTGTTTCTCGAGTTGCAGCAGGAATCTTGGGGTCCCTCTCGAGTTGAGACGGGAACTGGAGGAACTCGCTCGTGTTGCTTAAGTGAAGTCAGGTCTCCAATTGTTTTGGAAGAGGAACCTCGGGATTCCTCTCCAGGAGCAGCAGAGGAATAGGGCTGCATCTAGTGTTGAGTCGGTCAACTGTGTGTTTCTCTCCAGTGATGAAAGGGATCACGGCGTTGCTCTCAAAATTCACCTGGGGAGTCAGGCCTCATCTCGTGTTCAGACATGGAACACCGCTTTATTCTCGAGTTGTAAAAGGGGTGTTAGGCCACAGTATAGTTGAATTTGTACCTGGAGATTGTATCGAGAATGCTCGGGGAGTCAGGTCTCCACTCATCTTGTGGGTTGATACTCGAGGATTCATTTGAATCTGTGCAGTGGAATCAGATAATAAATATCTCGAGTGGATGGGGACCTCGGTACTCTTTCCAATTGTGTTTTGAAACCCCGGGAATCCTCCCGTGTTTCAAGGTGGTACAGTCCTCCTGGTACTGTGCAACGGGAATGTCCGGATTCCATTCCAGACATAGTAGGGGAAACGCCGGTCATCAGGAAAAGAGGACTGGAAAACTGGCCACTTTTTTAGTTGTGACAGGAATCTCAGTGTTCCTCTCAATTGGGGCTTGGAATGACGGTATAATTTTTAAATCGCATAAAGGATGTTAAGTAACCTGTCGAGTTTCAAGCAGGAATGTGGGATTTCTCTTGAGAATCTGCAACGGAGATGTTTCTCATCTCTCCTTGAGGGTAGAATCTTGTGGTTCTTCCCTAGTTGCGGTGGGAAGCTTGGGGTCCCACTCGAGTTGCGACCTGGACCTCAGGTACTCGCTCGTGTTGCTTCAGGGAAATCAGGTTTCCTTTCATGTTTGACGGGGAATTTCGGGATTACTCTGGAGCAGTGGAATGGGAATGGGACCTCATCTAGAGTTGAGTCCGTAAATTGTTTGCTCCATTCCAGGGAGAATGCTATGTCAGGTAACTTTTTATGTAGCATAATGGGTGCCAAGTACCTGTTCAAGTTTCAAGCGGGAGTGTGGGATTCTCCTGAGACTCTGCAACAAAAATTTACTCATCTCGCATTGATGGGGGAATCTTGTGGTTTGTCTCGAGTTGCGGCTGGAATATTGGGGTTCCTAATGAGTGGCGACAGGGACCTGAGGAAGTCACTAGTGTTTTCCAGGGAATTCAGGTTTCCTTTCTTGTTGGAAGGGGAATCTTGGGATTCATCTCAAGGCACCACAGAAGAATAGGGGTGCATCTAGGTATCGGTACATAAATTGTGGGCTCCACTTCAGTGGGGAAGGCTATGTCGGGGAAGTTTTGTAGTCACCTAAAGTGTGTCAAGTACCCTTTCCTGTGTCAAGTGGGAATGGGGGATTTCTCTTGAGACTGTACAATGAAAAAGTTCCTCATCTCGCATTGAAGCCAAAATCTTGTAGTTTTTCTAAGTTGCGGCGGGAAGCTTAGCATTCCTCTCGAGTTGGGCAGGAACCTTAGGAACTCGATTGTGTTGCTTAAGGGAAGTCAGGTCTCATTTCGAGATGGAAGGGGAACTTCTTGTTTACTCTCGAGGCGTGGGAAAGGAATAGTGCCTCATCCAGAGTTGAGTCCATAAATTGTGTGCTCCTCTCCATGGGAAGGCTTTGTCAGGGAACTTTTTGTGTCGCATAATAGGTGCAAAGTACCCGTTCGAGTTTCACGCGGGAATGTGGGATTTTCTTGAGACTCTGCAGCAGGAAATTTCCTCATCACGCATTGATGGGGGAATCTTGTGGTTTTTCTCGAGTTGCGGCTGGAAGCTTGGGGTTCCTAACGAGTTGCGACGGGGACCTCAGGAACTCTCTCGTATTTTCCCAGGGAAGTTAGGTCTCCTTTCGTGTTGGAAGGGGAACCTCGGAATTCCTCTCGAGGAGCAGCAGAGGAATAGGCCCACATCTAGCGTTGAGTCTTTCAACCGTCTGTTCCTCTCCAGGGACGACAGGGATCTCGGGTTTCTCTCAAAATTCTCTTGTAGATTCAGGCCTCGTCTCGTGTTCAAACATGAAACTCCGCTTACTTCTCGAGTTGTAAAAGCGGTGTTAGGCCCCAGTCGAGTTGAATTTGTACCTGGAGATTGTATCGAGAATGCTAGGGTTGTCAGATCTCCACTTGTCTTGTGAGTTGATACTCGAGGATACATTTAATTCTGTGCAATAGAATCAGATAATATCTCGAGTGGGTCGGGACATCTGTACTTTTTTCAATTGTGTTTTTAAACCCAGGGAATCCTCACGAGTTTCAAGTTGGTACAGTCCTCCTAGTACTGTGCAACGGAATCGACCGGACTCCATTCAGGACAAAGCAGGGGAACCGACTGTCATATGGAAAAGAGGACTGAAAATGGGGCACTTTGTCAGTTGTGGCAGGAAACTCGGTGTTCCTCCCACTTGTGGCTGGTTATGTAAGTGTAATTTTTCAGTGGCATAAAGGATGTTAAGTAACCTGTCGAGTTGCAAGCAGGAATGTGGGATTACTCTTGAGAATCTGCTACGGAAATGTTTCTCATCTCGGCTTGAGTGCAGAATTTCTGGTTCTTCTCGAGTTGTGGTGGGAAATTTGGGATCCCTCTCAAGTTGCGACGGGAACCTCAGGAACTCACTCATGTTGCTTAAGGGAAGTCTGGTCTCTTTTTGTGTTGCAAGGGTAACTTCTGGATTTCTCTTGAGTCATGGAATGGGAATAAAGCTCCATCTAGATTTGAGTCCGTAAATTGTGTGCTCCTCTCCAGGGGGAAGGCTATATCAGGGAACTATTTGAGTCACATAATAGGTACTAAGTCGCCGTTCGAATTTCACGTGAGAATATGGAAGTTTCTTGAGACACTGAAGCAGAAGATTTCCTCAACTCGCATTGATGGGGGAATCTTATGGTTTTTCTGGAGTTGCAGCTGGAAGCTTGGGGTTCCTAACGAGCTGGGACGGGGACCTCAGGAACTCGCTCGTGTTGTCCCTGGGAAGTCAGGTGTCCTTTCGGGTTAGAAGGTGAACCTCGGGTTTCATCACGAGGAGGCACAAAGGAATAGGGCCGCATCTAGCGTTCGGTACATAAAATGTTTGCACCTTTTCAGTGGGGACTGCTTTGTTGGGGAAGTTTTTGAGTAGCCTAATGTGTGTCAATTACCCCTTCTTGTGTCAAGTGGGAATAGGGGATTTCTCTTGAGACTCTGCAATGGAAAATATCCTCCTCTTGTATTGAGGGGAAAATCTTGTGATTTTTCTCGAGTTGCAGCAGGAAGCTTGGGGTCCCTCTCCAGCTGGGACGGGGACCTCACGAATTCACTCGTGTTGCTTCAGGGAAGTCAGGTCTCCTTTCGTGCTGGAAGAGGAACTTTGGCATTTCTCTCGAGCCGTGGAATGGGAATAGGGCCTCAAGTAGATTTGAGTCGGTAAATTGTGTGCTCCTCTCCAGGGGGAAGGCTATGTCAGGGAATTTTTGTGTCACATAATGGGTGCGAAGTACCCGTTCGAGTTTCACGTGGTTATGTGGGATTTTCTTGAGACTCTGAAACAGAATATTTACTCATCTCGCATTGATGGGAGAATCTTCTGGTTTCTCTCGAGTTGCGGCTGGTGCGACGGGGACCTCAGGAGCTTGCTCATGTTTTCCCAGGGAAGTCAGGTCTCCTTTCGTGTTGTAAGAGGAATCTTGGGATTCATCTCGAGGCGCCAAGGAAGAATAGGGCCACATCTAGGGTTTGGAACATAAATTGTGGGCCTCTCTTCAGTGGGGACGGCTATGTTGAGGAAGTTTTGGAGTCGCCTAAAGTGTGTCAAGTACCCTTTCTTGTGTCAAGGGGGAATGGGGATTTCTCTTGAGAGTCTGCAGCAGAAAAGATCCTTTTCTAACATTGATGGTGGAATCTTGTGTTTTTTTCTCGAGTTGGGGCAGGAAATTTGGGGATCTTCTCGAGTTGCGACAGGGACTTCAGGAACTCTCTCGTGTTGCCCCAGGGAAGTCAGTTCTCCTATCATGTTGGAAGGGGACCCTCGGGATACCTCCTGAGGTGCAGCAGAGGAATAGGGCCGCATTCAGCGTTCAGTCGGTCAACTTTGTGTTCCTCTCCAGTGACGATAGGGATTACCGGGTTGCTCTCAAAATTCACCTGGGGATTCAGGCCTCGTCTCCTGTTCAGAAATGGAACTCCGCTTTCTTCTCCAGTTGTAAAAGGGGTGTTAGGCCCCAGTCGAGTTGAATTTGTACCTGGAGATTGTATGGAGAATGCTCGGGTTGTTAGGTCTCCACTCGTCTTGTGAGTTGATACTCAAGGATACATTAGATTCTGTGCAATGGAATCAGATAATATCTCAAGTGGGCCGGGATATCTGTAACCTTTCCAATTGTGTTTAGAAACCCCGGGAATCCTCCCGAGTTTCAAGGTGGTACAGGCCTCCTCATACAGTGCAACGGGATCATCCGGACTCCATTAGAGATACAGCAGGGGAACCGACTGTCACCTAGAAAAGAGGACTGGAAAACGGGACACTTTGTCAGTTGTGTCAGGAAACTCGGTGTTCCTCTCGATTAGGGCTGGGTATGTTGGTGTGTTTCGAGTTACATTAATGGTGTTAAGTAACCTGTCGAGTTTGAAGCGGGAATGTGGGATTTGTTTTGAGAATCTGTAACAGAAATGTTCCTCATCTTGCCTTCAGGGCAGAATCTTGTGTTTTTTCTCGAGTTGCTGCAGGAAGCTTGGTGTCCCTCTCAAGTGGTGACGGGGACCTCAGGAACTTGCTCGTGTTGCTTCAGGGAAGTCAGGTCTCCTTTCATGTTGGAAGGGGAACTTGGGATTACTCTCAAGCCGTGGAATGGGAATCGGGTGTCATATAGAGTTGAGTCCGTAAATTGTGTGCTCCTTTCCAGGGGCATGTCTAGGTCAAGGAACTTTTTGGGTCGCATAAATGGTGACAAGTTCCCGTTCGAGTTTCAAGCAGGAATGTGGGATTTCTCTTGCGACTCTGAAGCAGAAATCTTCCTCATTCGCATTGATGGGGGAATCTTGTGGTTTTTCTTGAGTTGCGCCTAAGCTTGGGGTTCCTAACGAGTTTCAACGGGGACCTCAGGAAATTGCTGGTGTTGTCTCCGGGAAGTCAGGTCTCCTTTTCTGTTAGAAGGGGAACCTTGGGATTCATCTCGAGGCATGACAGAAGAAAAGGGCCTCATCTAGAATTTGGTACATTGTTTGTTTTCCCCTCTTCAGTAGGGCCGGATGTGTGGGGGAAGTTATTGAGTCGCATTAAGTGTGTCCAGTATGCCTTCATTTCTCAAGCGGGAATGGGGGATTTTTCTTCAGACTCCACAGTGGAAAATTCCTCATCTCGCACTGAGGGGAGAATTTTGTGAATTTTCCCGATTTTCGACAGGGACCTCAGGAACTCATTAGTGTAGCTTCAGGGAAGTCAGATCTCCTTTCATGTTCGAAGGGCAATTTCAGGATTAATATTGAGGTGTGGAATGGGAATCGGGCATCATCTAGATTTCATCCGGACACTGTCTGCTCTTCTCCATTGGGGACGGCTATGTCAGGGAACTTTTTGGGTCGCATAAATTGTGACTTGATATTCGAGGATACATTTGAATCTGTGCAGTGGAATCAGATAATATTTCGATTGGGTGGGGACCTCGATACCTTTTCCAATTGTATTTTGAAACCCCGGGAATCCTCCCAACTTTCAAAGTGGTACAGGCCTCCTCGTACTGTGCAATGGCACCGTGTGGACTCCATTCCAGTGAAAGCTGGGTAACCGACTGTCATCTGGAAAAGAGGACTGGAAAACGGGGCACTTTGTCAGTTGTGGCAGGAAACTCGGTTTTCCTCTCAATTGTGGCTGGGTATGTAGGTGGAATTTTTCAGTCGCATAAAGGATGTTAAGTAACATGTCGAGTTTCAAGTAGGAATGTTTGATTTCTCTTGAGAATCTGCAACGGAAATGTTCCTCATCTCACCTTGAAGGCAGAATCTTGTGGTTCTTCACGAGTTGCCATGGGAAGCTTGGGTTCCCTCTCGAGTTGCGACGGGAACCTCAGGAACTCGCTCGTGTTGCTTAAGGGAAGTCAGTTCTCCTTTCGTCTTGGGGGGCAGCCTGGGAATTACTCTTGAGTCGTTTAATGGGAATAAAGCCCCATTTAGATTTGAGTCCGTAAATTGTCTGCTCCTCTCCAGTATCGACGGCTATGTCAGGGAACATTTTGAGTCGCATAAATGGTGTCAAGTACCCGTTCGAGATTCAAGCGGGACTGTGGGATTTTCTTGAGACTCTGAAGCAGAAATTTTCCTCATTTCACATTGATGGGGGAATCTTGTGGTTTCTTTCGAGTTGCGGCGGGAAACTTGGGGTTCCTAATAAGTGCGCCGGGGAACTTAGGAACTTGCTCGTGTTTTCCCAGGGAAGTCAGGTCTATTTTCGTGTTGGAAGGGGAATCTTGGGATTCATCTCAATGTGCCACCGAAGAATAGGGCCACATCTAGTGTTCAGTACATAAATTATGGGCCCCTCTTCAGTGGGGACGGCTATGTCTTGGAAGTTTTTGACTCGCCTAAAGTGTGTCAAGTACCCTTTCCTGTGTCAAGGGGGAATGGGGGATTTCTCTTGAGACTGTACAATGGAAAATTTCCTCATCTCGCATTGAGGGCAGAATCTTGTGGTTTATCTTGAGTTGCGGCAGGAAGCTTGGGGTCCCTCTCGAGTTGTGACGGGGACCTCAGGAACTCTCTCGTGTTTTCCCAGGGAAGTCAGGTCTCCTTTCGTGTTGGAAGGAGAAATTTGGGATTACCCTCGAGGTGTGGAATCGGAATAGGGCCTCATCTAGAGTTGAGTCCATATATTGTCTGCTCTTCTCTAGTGGAGACTGCTAGGTCAGAGAACTTTTTGAGTCGCACAAATTTTGTCAAGTACCCGTTGGAGTTTCAAGCGGGAATGTGGGATTTCTCTTGAGAGTCTGCAGCAGAAAAGTTCCTTTTCTCACATTGATGGGGGAATCTAGTGTTTTTTCTCGAGTTTGGGTGGGAGGGTTGGGGTTCTTCTCGAGTTGCGACGGGGACTTCAGGAACTCGCTCGTGTTGCCCCGTGGAAGTCAGTTCTCCTATCGTGTTGGAAGGGGACCCTCGGGATTCCTCTCGAGGTGCAGCAGAGGAATAGGGCCGCATTTAACGTTCAGTCGATCAAGTATTTTTCCCTCTCCAGTGACAATAGGGATCACCGGGTTGCTCTCAAAATTCACGTGGGGAGTCAGACCTCGTCTCGTGTTCAGAAATGGAACTCCACTTTCTTCTCGAGTTGTAAATGGGGTGTTAGGCCACAGTCGAGTTGAATTTGTAACTGGAGATTTTATTGATAATGCTTGGGTTGTCAGTTCTCCACTCCTCCTGTGAGTTGATACTCGAGAATACATTTGAATCTGTGCAATGGAATCAGATAATATACCGAGTGGGTCGGGACATCGGTACCTTTTCCAAATGTGTTTTGAAACCCTAGGTATCCTCCCGAGTTTCAAGGTGGTACAGGCCTCCTGGTACTGTGCAACAGAAACGTCAAGACTCCATTCCAGACAAAGCAGGGGAACCGACATTCATCTGGAAATGAGGACTGGAAAACAGGCCACTTTATCATTTGTGGCAGGAAACTCTGTTCCTCTCGATTGGGGCTGGCTATCTCGGTGTTAGTTTTGAGTTGCATAAATGATGTTAAGTAACCTGTCGAGTTTCAAGCTGGAATGTGGGATTTGTTTTGAGAATCTGTAACGGAAATGTTCCTCATCTTGCCTTGAAGGCAGAATCTTGTTTTTTTTCTCGTTTTGCAGCATGAAGCTTGGTGTCCCCCTTTAATGGTGGCAGGGACCTCAGGAACTCGCTCGTGTTGCTTCAGGGAAGTTAGGTCTCCTTTGGTGTTGGAAGGGGAACTTGGGATTACTCTTGAGCCGTGGAATGGGAATTGGGCCTCATATTGAGTTGAGTCCGTAAATTGTGTGCTCCTCTTCAGGTGGATGGCTATGTCAGGGAGCTTTTCAGTCGTATAATGAATGTCAAGTATCCACTCGAATTTCAAGCCGGAATGTGAGATTTAACTTGCGACTCTGAAGCAGAAATCTTCCTCATTCGCATTGATGGGGGAATCTTGTGGTTTTCCTCGAGCTGCGACTGGAAGCTTGGGGTTCCTAATGAGTTGCGAAGGGGATCTCAGGAACTCACTCATGTTTTCCCCGGGATATCAGGTCTCCTTTCGTGTTGGAAGGGGGACCTTGGGATTGATCTCGAGGAGTGGCAGAGGAATAGGGCCGCATTTAGCATTCGGTACATAAATTGTGTGCCCCTCTTCAGTGGGGCTGGCTATGTGGGGGAAGTCTTTGAGTCACATAATATGTGTCCAATATCCCTTCATTTGTCAAGCGGGAATGGGGGATTTCTCTTGAGACTCCGCAATGGAAAAGTTCCTCATCTCGCATTGAAGGGAGAATTTTTCGGATTTTCTCGAGTTGAGACAGGAAATTCCATAACTCACTCGTGTAGCTTCAGTGAAGTCAGGTCTCCTTTCACGTTCGAAGGGCAACTTCGGGATTACTCTCGTGGCGTGGAATGGGAATCAGGGATCATCTAGATTTGAGTCCCGAAAATGACTACTCCTCTCCTGTGGGGACAGTTCTGTCAGGGAACTTTTTGCGTCGCATAAATGGTGTCAAGTTCCCCTTCGTGTTTCATGCGGGAATGTGGGATTTCTCTTGATACTCTCCAGCAGAAAATTTCATCATCTCGCACTGAAGGGATAAGCTTGTGGTTTTTCTCGAGTTGTGGTGGGAAGATTGGGGTTGCTGAAGAGTTGCAACTGTGAAGTCAGGAACTCACTCGTGTTTTCCCAGGGAAGTCAGGTCTCCTTTCCTGTTGGAAATGGAACCTTGGGATTCTTCGCGAGTCACAGCAGAGGATTAGGTCCTCATCTAGCGTTCCGTACATAAATTGTATGCCCCTCTTCAGTGGGGACAGCTATTTCGGGGAAGACTTTGAGTCGCATAAAGGGTGTCAATTACCCTTCGAATTTCAAGCGGGAATGGGGGATTTCTCTTGAGACTCTGCAGTGGAAAAATTCGTAAACTCGCAATGAGGGGAGAATCTTGTGTTTTTTTTTTTTTTATCGAGTTGCAGCAGGAAACTTGGGGTCCCTCTCGAGTTGAGACGGGAACCAGAGAAACTCGCTTGTGTTGCTTAAGGGAAGTCAGGTCTCCAATCATTTTGGAAGGGAAACTGCGGGATTCCTCTTGAGGTGTAGCAGAGGAATAGGGCAGCATCCAGTGTTAAGTCGGTCAACTGTGTGTTCCTCTCCAGTGACAAAAGGGACCTCGGCGTTGCTCTCAAAATTCACCTTGGGAGTCACGCCTCATCTCGTGTTCAGACATTGAACACCACTTTATTCTTGAATTGTAAAAGGGGTGTTAGGCCACAGTTGAGGTGAATTTATACCTGGAGATTGTATTGAGAATGCTCGGGGAGTCAGGTCTCCACTCGTCTTGTGAGTTGATACTCAATGATTCATTTGAATCTGTTCAATGGAATCAGATTAGATCTCGAGTGGATGGGGACCTCGGTACTTTTTCCAATTTTGTTTTGAAACCCTGGGAATCCTCCCATGTTTCAGGGAGGTACAGGCCTCCTCGTACTGTGCATCGGAAACGTTCGGATTCCATTCCAGACATAATAGGGGAACCGACTGTCATCAGGAAAAGAGGACTTGAAAACTGGACACTTTTTAGTTGTGACAGGAATCTCGGTGTTCCTCTCAATTGGGGCTTGGAATGTCGGTATAATTTTTGAATCACACAAAGGATGTTATGTGAAACCTGTCGAGTTTCAAGAAGGAATGTGGGATTTCTCTTGAGAATCTGCAAAGGAAATGTTCCTTATCTCGCCTTGAGGGCAGAATCTTGTGGTTCTTCTCGAGTTGCGGTGGGAAGCTTGGGGTCCAACTCGAGTTGCAACCTGGACCTCAGGAACTCGCTCGTGTTGCTTCAGGGAAGTCAGGTCTCCTTTCGTGTTGGACGGGAAACTTCGGCATTACTCTGGAGCCGTGGAATGGGAATAGGGCCTCATTGAGTGTTGAGTCCATAAATTGTCTTCTCCTTTCCAGGGGGAATGCTATGTCAGGGAACTTTTTATGTCACATAATGGGTGCCAAGTACCCGTTCGAGTTTCAAGCGGGAGTATGGGATTCTCCGGAGACTCTGCAGCTGAAAATTTCCTCATCTAGCATTGATGCGGGAATCTTGTTGTTTCTCTCGTGTTGCGGCTGGAAGTTTGGAATTCCTAATGAGTTGTGACAGGGACCTGAGGAACTCGTTCATGTTTTCCCAAGGAAGTCAGGTCTCCTTTTGTGTTGGAAACGGAATCTTGGGATTCATCTCGAGGCGCCACAGAAGAATAGGGCTGCATCTAAGGTTCAGTACATAAATTATGGACCCCTCTTCAGTGGGGACGGCTATGTCGGGGAAGTTTTGGAGTCACCTAAAGTGTGTCAAGTACCTTATCCTGTGTCAAGGAGGAATGGGGGATTTCTCTTGAGACTCTACAATGGAAAATTTCCTCATCTCGCATTGAAGGTAGAATATTGTAGTTTTTCTACGTTGTGGCGGGAAACTTAGGGTCCCTCTAGAGTTGGGATGGGGATGTCAGGAACTCGATTTTGTTGCTTATGGGAAGTCAGGTCTCATTTCGTGTTGGAAGGGTAACTTCAGGTTTACTCTCAAGGCGTGGAAATGGAATAGGGCCTCATTCAGAGCTGATTCCATAAATTGTGTGCTCCTCTCCAGGGGTAAGGCTATGTCAGGGAACTATTTGTGTCGCATAATAGGTGCGAAGTCCCGGTTCGAGTTTCACGTGGGAATGTGGAATTTTTTTGAGACTCTGAAGCAGAAAATTTCCTCATCCTGCATTGATGGGGGAATCTTGTGGTTTTTCTCGAGTTGCAGCTGGAAGCTTGGGGTTCTTAATGAGTTGCGACGGGCACCTCAGGAACTCGCTCGCATTTTCCCAAGGGAAGTCAGGTCTCCTTTCTTGTTGGAAGGGGAAACTCGGGATTTCTCTCTAAGCGCAGCAGAGGAATAGGGCCGCATTTATCGTTGAGTCGGTCAACTGTGTGTTCCTCTCCAGTGACGACAGGGATCTCTGGGCTGCTCTCAAAATTCTCCTGGGGAATGAGGCCTCCTCTCGTGTTCAAACATGGAACTCTGCTTACTTCTCGAGTTGTATAGGGGTGTTAGGCTACAGTCTAGTTGAGTTTGTACCTGGAGATTGTATCGAGAATGTTCCACTCGTCTTGTGAGTTGATACTCGAAGATACATTTGAATCTGTGCAGTGGCATCAGATAATGTCTTGAGTGGGTGGGTACCTTGGAACTTTGTCCAAGTGTGTTTTGAAACCCCGGGAATCTTCACAAGTTTCAAGTTGGTACAGTCCTCCTTGTACTGTGAAACGGGAACTTCCAGACTCCATTCAGGACAGAGCAGGGGAACCGACTGTCATCTGGAAAAGAGAACTGAAGGCGGGGCACTTTGTCAGTTGTGGCAGGAAACTCAGTGTTCTTCCCAATGGTGGCTGGGTATATCAGTGTAATTTTTCAGTGTCATAAAGGAAGTTAAGTAAACTGTCGAGTTTCAAACAGGGATTTGCGATTTCTCTTGAGAATCTGCTACATAAACGTTCTCATCTCACCCTGAGGGCAGAATCTCCTGGTTCTACTCGAGTTGTGTTGGGAAATTTGGGGTCCCTCTCTGGTTGTGAAGGGAACCTCAGGAAATCGCTCATGTTGAAGGAAGTCAGGTCTGTTTTCCTGTTGCAAGGGCAACTTCAGGATTTCTCTCGACCCGTGGAATGGGAAAAGGGTCCCATCTAGAGTTGAGTCCGTAAATTGCCTGCTCCTACCCAGTGGGGACGGCCATGTCAGGGAACTTTTTGAGTCGCATAAATGGTGTCAAGTACCCATTCGAATTTCAAGCGGGAATGTGGGATTTTCTTGACACTCTGAAGCAGAAAATTTCCTCTTCCCGCATTGATGGGGGAATCTTGTGGTTTCTCTCAAGTTGGTGCTGGACGCTTGGGGTTCCTAATGAGTTGCGATGGAGACCTCAGGAACTCTCTCGCTTTTTCCCAGGGAAGTCAGGTCTCCATTCATTTTGGAAGGGGAATCTCGGGATTCATCTCGAGGTGCCACACAGGAATAGGGCCGCATCTAGGTTTCAGTACATAAATTGTGTGCCCCTCTTCAGTGGGTACGGCTATGTCGGGGAAGATTTGAGTCGCCTAAAATGTGTCAAGTACCCTTTCCTGTGTCAAGGGGGAATAGGGGATTTCCTTTGAGAATTTACAATGGAAAATTTCCTCATCTCGCGTTGAAGGCAGAATTTTGTGTTTTTTCTCGAGTTGCGGCAGGAAGCGTGGGGTCCCTCTCGAGTTAGGACGGTGACCTCAGGAACTCGTTCCTGTTGCTTAAGGGAAGTCAACTCTCCTTTCGTGTTGGAAGGGAGTCTTCGGTTTACTCTCGAGGAGTGGAATCGGAATAGGATCTCGTCTAGAATTAAGTCCTTATAATGTTTGCTCCTCTCCAATGGGTACTGCTAGGTCAGGGAACTTTTTGAGTCGCACAAATGGTGTCAAGTACCTGTTGGAGTTTCAAGCGGGAATGTGGGATTTCTCTTGAGAGTCTGCCACAAAAATGTTCCAGTACTCACATTGATGGTGGAATCTTGTGGTTTTTCTCGAGGTGGGGCGGGAAGGTTGTGGTTCTTCTCGAATTGCGGGGGAACCTCGGGATTCCTCTCAAGGAGCCTCAGAGGAATAGGGCCGCATCAAGCGTTGAGTCGGTCAACTGCGTGTTCCTCTACAGTGACGACAGGGATCTCGGGGTTGCTCTCAAAATCCACCTGGGGAGTCAGGCCTCGTCTCGTGTTCAGACATGGAACTCCGCTTTCTTCTCGAGTTGTAAAAGGGGTGGTAGGCCACAGTAGAGTTGAAGTTGTACCTGGGGAATGTATCGAGAATGGTCGGGTTGTCAGGTCTCCACTCGTCTTGTGATCTGATACTCGAGGACACATTTGAATCTGTGCAGTGGAATCAGATTATATCTCGAGTGGGTGGGAACATCGGTACCTTTCCAATTTTGTTTTGAAACCCCCGGAATCCTCCCGAGTATCAAGGTGGGACAGGCCTCCTCGTACTGTGCAACGGGAATGTCCGGACTCCATTCCAGAAAAATCAGGGGAACCGACCGTCATCTGCAAAAGAGGACTGGAAAACGGGGTACTTTGTCAGTGGTGGCAGGAAACTCAGTGTTCCTCTCAATTGCGGCTTGGGATGTTGGTGTAATTTTTCAGTAACATAAAGGATGTTAAGTAACCTGTCGAGTTTCAAGCAGGAATGTGTGATTTCTCTTGAGACTCTGCAACGGAAACGTTCCTCATCTCCCCTTGAGGACAGAATCTTGTGGTTCTTAACGAGTTGCGGTGGGAAGTTTGGGGTCACTCTGGAATTGTGATGGGAACTTGAGGAACTTGCTGGTGTTGCTTCAGGGAAGTCAGGTCTCCTTTCGTGTTGGAAGAGGAACTTTGGGCTTTCTCTCGAGTCGTGGAATAGGAATAGGGCCTCATCTAGATTGAGTCGGTAAATTATGTGCTAATCTCCAGGGGGAAGTCTATTTCAGGAAACATTTTGTGTCCATAATAGGTGCGAAGTGCCCGTTCGAGTTTCAGGCGAGAATGTGAGATTTTCTTGAGACTCTGAAGCAGAAAATTTACTCATCTCGCATTGATGGGGGAATCTTGTTGTTTCTCTCAAGTTGCGGTTGGAAGCTTGGGATTCCTAAATAGTTGCGACGGGGACCTCAGGAACTTGCTCGTGTTGTCCCCGGGAAGTCAGGTCTCCTTTCGTCTTGGAAGCTGTACCCTGGGATTAACCTCGAAGTGCCAAAGAGGAACAGGGCCACATCTAGCATTCGGTACATAAATTGTGTGCCCCTCTTCTTGGGGCCGGCTATGTGGGGGAAGTTTTTGAGTAGCAGAAATTGTGTCCAGTACCCGTTCATTTGTCAAGCGGGAATGGGGGATTTCTCTTGAGACTCCGCAGTGGAAAAGTTCCTCATCTCACATTGAGGGTAGAATTTTGTGGATTTTCTCGAGTTGTGACGGGGACCTCAGAAACTCTCTCGTGTAGTTTCAGGGAAGTCAGGTCTCCTTTCATGTTCGAAGGGCAACTTCGGGATTACTCTTGAGGCGTGGAATGGGAATCGGGCATGATCTAGATTTAAGTCCAGGAACTGTCTGCTCCTCTCCACTGGGGACAGCTATGTCAGGGAACTTTTTGCGTCCCAGAAATTGTGACAAGTTCCCGTTCGAATTTCACGCGGGAATGTGGGATTACTCTTGATACTCTCCAGCAGAAAATTTCATCATCTCGCATTGAAAGGATAAGTTTGTGGTTTTTCTCGAGTTGTGGCCGGAAGCTTGGGGTTCCTAATGAGTTGCGACGGTACGTTAGGAACTCATTCGCGTTTTCCCAGGGAAGTCAGGTCTCCTTCCGTGTTGGAACTGCAACCTCGGTATTCTTCTCAGGTCGCGGAAGATGATTAGGTCCTCATCTAGCGTTCCATACATAAATTGTATGCCCCTCTTCACTGGGGACAGCTATGTTGGGGAAGATTTTGAGTCACATAAAGGGTGTCAAGTACCCTTTCGAATTTCAAGCCGGAATGGGGGATGAGAGTCTGATGTGGAAAATTTCCTCAACTTGCATTGAGGGGAGAATCTTGTGGTTTTTCTCCAGTTGCAGGGGAAATTTTGGGGTCCCTCTCGAGTAGCGATGGAAACCAGAGGAACTTGCTCGTGTTGCTTAAGGGAAGTCAGGTCTCCTATCGTTTTGGAAGGGGAACCTCGTGATTCCTCTTGAGGTGCAGCAAAGGAATAGGGCCCCATCTAGTGTTGAGTCAGTCAACTGTGTGTTCCTCTCCAGTGAAAACAAGCATCTCGGGGTTGCTCCCAAAATTCACCTGGGGAGTCAGGCCTCGTCTCATGTTCAGACATAGAACTCCGCTTTCTTCTCGAGTTGTAAAAGGGGTGTTAGGCTACAGTCGAGTTGAATTTGTACCTGGAGATTGTATCGAGAATGCTCGAGGAGTCAGGTCTCCACTCGTCTTGTGATTTGATACTCGAGGATTCATTTGAATCTGTGCATTGGAATCAGATAATATCTTGAGTGGATGGGGACCTCGGTACCTTTTCTAATTATATTTTGAAACCCCGGGAATCCTCCCAAGTTTCAAGGTGGTACAGGCCTCCTCATACTGTGCAATGGAATCGACCGGACTCCATTCCAGACAAAGCAGGGGAATTGAGTGTCATCTGCAAAAGAGGACTGGAAAACGGGGCACTTTTTTAGTTGTGACAGAAATCTCGGTGTTCCTCTCAACTGGGGCTTGGTGTGTCGGTATAATTTTTGAATTGCCTAAAGGATGTTAAGTAACCTGTAGAGTTTCAAGCAGGAATGTTGGATTTCTTTTGAGAATCTGTAACGGAAATGTTCCTCATCTCGCCTTGAGGGCAGAATCTTGTGGTTCTTCTCGAGTTTTGGTGGGAAGCTTGGGATTCCACTCGAGTTGCGAACTGGACCTCAGGAACTCGCTCATGTTGCTTTAGGGAAGTCAGGTCTCCTTTCGTGTTGGACGGGTAACTTCGGGATTACTCTCGAGCTGTGAAATGGGAATAGGGCCTCATCTAGAGTTGAGTCCGTAAATTGTGTGCTCCTTTAAGGCGGAATGCTATGTCAGGGAAGTTTTGAGTCGCATAATGGGTGCCAAGTACCCGTTAGAGATTCTAACGGGAGTGTGGGATTCTCCTGAGACTCTGCAGCAGAAAATTTCCTCATCACGCATTGATGCGGGAGTCTTGTGGTTTCTCTCGAGTTGCGGCTGGAAGTTTGGGGTTACAAACGAGTTGTGATGGGGACCTGAGGAACTCATTCGTGTTGTCCCTGGGAAGTCAGGTGTCCTTTCGTGTTGGAAGGGGAACCTTGGGATTCTTCTCAAGGCGCCAAACAGAAATAGGGCAGCATCTACCATTCAGTACATAAATTCTGTGCCACATTTCAGTGGGGAACGTTATGTCAGAAAACTTTTCGAGTCTCCTAAAGTGTGCCAAGTTCCCTTTCATGTGTCAAGTGGGAATGGGGGATTTCTCTTGAGACTTTACAGTTGAAAAATTCCTCATCTCACATTGAGGGGAAAATCTTGTGGTTTTTCAGTCACACAATTGGTGTATAGTACCCGTTAGAGTTTCAAGCGGGAATGTGGGATTTTCTTGAATCTCTGAAGCAGAAATTTTCCTCATCTCATATTGATGGGGGAATCATGTTGTTTCTCTCGAGTTGCAGCTGGAAGCTTGGGATTCCTAACGAGTTGCGACGGGTACCTCAGCAACTCGCTCGTGTTGTCCCAGGGAAGTCAGTGCTCTCTCCAGTGACGACAGGGATCTCGGGGTTGCTCTCAAAATTCACCTGGGGAGTCAGGCCTTGTCTCGTGTTCAGATATGGAACTCCGCTTTCTTCTCGAGTTGTAAAAGGGATGCTAGACCACAGTCGAGTTGAATTTGTACCTGGAGATTATATTGACAATTCTGGGGTTGTCAGGTCTCCACTCGTCTTTTACGTTGATACGCGAGGATACTTTTGAATCTGTGCAATGGAATCAGATAATATCTCGAGTGAGTGGGGACATTGGTGCCTTTTCCAATTGTGTTTTGAAACCCCAGGAATCCTCCCGAGTTTCAAGGTGGTACAGGCCTCCTCTTATTGTGCAATGGGATCCTCCAAACTCCTTTCCAGAAAAAGCAGGGGAACCAACATTCATCTGGAAAAGAGGACTTTAAAACGGGGCACTTTGTCAGTTTTGGCAGGAAACTCGGTGTTCCTCTCAATTGGGGCTGGGTATGTTGGTGTAAGTTTTGAGTTGCATAAAGGATGTTAAGTAACCTGTTGACTTGCAAGCGGGAATGTGAGTTGTTTTGAGAATCTGTAACGGAAATGTTCCTCATCTTGCCTTGAGGGCAGAATCTTGTGGTTTTTCTCGAGTTGCGGTGGGAAGCTTGGCGTCCCCCTTGAGTGTTGATGGGGACCTCAGGAACTCACTCGTGTTGGGGACCTCAGGAACTCACTCGTGTTGCTTCAGGGAAGTCAGGTCTCCTTTCATGTTGGAAGGGGACCTTGGGATTACTCTCGAGCCATGGAATGGGAGTAGGTCCTCAAATAGAGTTCAGTCCGTAAATTGTGTGCTCCTCTCCAGGGGGATGTTTATATAAGGGAACTTTTTGAGTTATATAATGGGTGTCAAGTACCTGTTCGAGTTTCAGGCGGGAATGTGGGATTTAACTTGCAACTCTGAAGCAGAAATCTTCCTCATTCGCATTGATGGGGGAATCTTGTCGTTTTTCTCGAGTTGGGGCTGGAAGCTTGGGGTTCCTAACAAGTTGCGACGGGGACCTCAGGAACTCGCTCGTGTTGTCACTGGGAAGTCAGGTCTCCTTTTGTGTTGGAAGGGGAACCTTGGAATTCATCTCGAGGTGCGGCAGAAGAAAAGGACCGCATCTAGCATCCGGTGCATAAATTCTGTGCCCCTCTTCAGTAGGGCCAGATATTTTGGGGGATGTTTTTGATTCACATAATGTGTGTCCAGTACCCCTTCATTTGACAAGCGGGAATGGGGGATTTCTCTGAAGACTCCACAGTGGAAAATTTCCTCATTTCGCATTGAAGGTAGAATTTTGTGGATTTTCTCGAGTTGCGATGGGCACCTCAGGGAAGTCAGGTCTCCTATCATGTTCGAAGGGCAACTACATGATTACTCTTGAGGGGTGGAATGGGAATCGGGCATCATCTAGATTTGAGTCCGGAAACTGTCTGCTCCTCTCCAGTGGGGACGTCAATGTCAGGGAAATTTTTGCGTCGCATAAATGGTGATAAGCTCCCTTTCGAGTTTCACGCGGGAATTTGGTATTTCTCTTGATACTCTCCAGCAGAAAATTTCACCATCTCGCATTGAAGGGATAAGCTTGTGGTTTTTCTCGAATTGTGGCGGGAAGCTTGGGGTTCCTCTAGAGTTAAAACGGGAATCCGAGGAAATCGCTCGTATTGCTTAAGGGAAGTCAGGTCTCCAATCGTTTTGGAAGGTGAACCTCAGGATTCCTCTTGAGGCTCAGCAGAGGAATAGGGCCACATCTAGTGTTGAGTTGGTCAAATGTGTGTTCCTCTCCAGTGACGACAGGGATTTCAGGGTTGCTCTCAAAATTCACCTGGGGAGTCAGGCCACATCTCGTGTTCAGACATGGAACACCGCTTTATTCTTGAGTTGTAAAAGGCGTGTTATGCCACAGTCGAGTTGAATTTGTACCTGGAGATTGTATCGAGAATGCTCGGGGAGTCAGGTCTCCACTTATCTTGTGATTTGACACTCGAGGATTCATTTGAATCTGTGCAGTGGAATCAGATAAGATCTCGAGTGGATGGGGACCTCGGTACTTTTTCCAATTGTGTTTTGAATCCCCGGGAATCCTCCCGAGTTTCATGGTGGTACAGGCCTCCTCGTACTATGCAACAGGATCTTCCGGATTCCATTCCAGCCATAGTAGAAGAACCGACAGTCATCAGGAAAAAAGGAATGGAAAACTGGCCACTTCTTTAGTTGTTAGAGGAATCTCGGTGTTCCTCTCAATTGGGGCTTAGTATTTCGGTAGAATTTTGGAATCTCATAAAGGATGTTTAGTAACTTGTCGAGTTTCAAGCAGGAATGCGGGATTTCGCTTGAGAATCTGCAACAGAAATGTTCCTCATCTGACCTTGAGGGCAGAATCTTGTGGTTCTCGAGTTGCGGAAGGAAGATTGGGGTCCCACTCCAGTTGCCACCTTGACCTCAGGAACTCGCTTGTGTTGCTTCAGCGAAGTCAGGTCATCCTTCCGTGTTGGACGGGGAACTTCGGGATTACTCTCGAGCCGTGTTATGGGAATAGGGACTCATCTAGAGTTGAGTCTGTAAATTGTGTGCTCGTTTCCATGGTGAATGCTATGTCAAGGAAATTTTTATGTTGCATAATGGGAGCCAATTACCCGTTCGAGTTTCAAGTGAGAGATTTTGATTCTCCTGAGACTCTGCAGCAGAAAATTTCCTCATCTCCCATTGATGGGGGAATCTTGTGGTTTCTCTCGAGTTGAGGCTGGAAGCTTGGAGTTCCTAACGAGTTCCTACGGGGACCTGAGGATGGATCTCGCTCGTGTTTTCCCAGGGAAGTCAGGTCTCCTTTCGTGTGGGAAGGGGAATCTTGGGGTTCATCTCGAGGTGCCACCGAAGAATAGGTCCACATCTAGTGTTCAGTACATAAATTGTGGGTCCCTCTTCAGTGGGGACTCCTATGTCGGGTGAGTTTTTGAGTCACCTAAAATATGTCAAGTACCCTTTCCTGTGTCAAGGGGGAATGGGGGATTTCTCTTGAGAATGTACAATGGAAAATTTCCTCATCTCGCATTGAGGGCAGAATCTTGTAGATTTTCTAAGTTGCGGCAGGAAGCTTCGAGTCCCACACGAGTTGGGACGGGGACCTCAGGAACTTGCTGTGTTGCTTAAGGAAAGTCAGGTCTCCTTTCATGTTGGATGGGGAACTTCAGATTTACCCTCGAGGCATGGAATCGTAAAAAGACCTCATCTAAATATGAGTCCATAAATTGTGTGCTCCTCTCCAGGGTGAAAGGTATGTCAGGGAACTATTTGTGTCGCATAATAGGTGCGAAGTACCCGTTCGAGTTTCACGCGGGGATGTGGGATTTTCTTGAGACTCTGAAGCAGAAAATTTCCTCATTTATTATTGATGGGGGAATCTTGTGGTTTTTCTCGAGTTGTGGCTGGAAGATTGGGATTCCTAACTATTTGCGACGGGGACCTCAGTAACTCGCTCGTATTTTCCCAGGGAAGTCAGGTCTTCTTTTTTTTTGAAGGGGAACCTCGAGATACCTCTCGAGGCGCAGCAGAGGAATAGGGCCGCATTTAGCGTTGAGTCGGTCAACTGTGTGTTCCTCTCCAGTGATGACAGGGATCTCAGGGTTGTTCTCAAAATTCTCTTGTAGAGTCAGGCCTTGTCTCTTGTTCAGACATGGAACTCCGCTTTCTTCTCGAGTTGTTAAAGGGGTGTAGGCTACAGTTGAGTTGCGTTTGTACCTGGAGATTGTATCGAGAATGTTCGGGGAGTCAGGTCTCTACTCGTCTTGTGAGTTGATACTCGAGGATACCTTTGAATCTGTGCAGTGGCATCAGATAATGCCTCGAGTGGGTGGGTACCTTGGAACATTTTCCAATTGTGTTTTTAAACCCCAGGAATCCTCACTAGTTTCATGGTGGTACAGGCCTCTTCGTACTGTGCAACGGGAATATTGGGACTCCATTCAGGTAAAGCAGTGGAACCGACTGTCTTCTGGAAAGGAGGACTGATAATGGGCCACTTTGTCAGTTGTGGCAGGAAACTCCATGATCCTCTCTCGATAGGGGCTGCATATGTCTGTGTAATTTTTTGATCGCATAAAAGATGTTAAGTAACCTGTCGAGTTTCAAGCAGGAATGTGAGATTTCTCTTGAGAATCTGCAACAGAAATGTTCCTCACCCCGTCCTGAGGGAATAATCTTGCGATTTTTCTCGAGTTTCGGCGGGAAGTTTGGGGTCCCTCTCGAGTTGCGATGGGGACCTCAGGAACTCGCTCCTGTTACTTCAGGGAAGGCAGGTCTCTTTCATGCTGTAAGGGGAACTTTGGGATTACCCTCGAGGCGTGTAATCGGAATAGGGCCTCATCTAGTGTTGACTCCGTATATTGTCTGCTCCTCTCCAGTGGAGAGTGCTAGGTCAGGGAAATTTTGAGTCGCACAAATTTTGTCAAATACCCGTTGAAGTTTCAAGTGGGAATGTGGGATTTCTCTTGAGAGTCTGCAGCAGAAAATTTCCTCATTTCTCATTGATGGGGCATTCTTGTGGTTTCCCTCCAGTTGCGGCTGGATGCTTGGGGTTCTTGACTAGGTGTGACAGGGAACTCAGGAACTCGCTCGTGTTTTCCTAGGGAAGTCAAGTCCCTTTTGTGTTGGAAGGGGAATCATGGGATTCATCTCGAGGCGCCACAAAGTAATGGGCCCGCATCTAGTGTTCGGTACATAAATTCTGTGCCCCTCTTCAGTGGAGTTGGCTATGTCGGGGAAGTTTTTGAGTCTCCTAATGTGTGTCAAGTACCCTTTCCTTTTTCAAGGGGGTACGGTGGATTTCTCTTGAGACTCTATTATGGAAAATTTCCGCATTGAGTGCAGAATCTTGTGCTTTTTCTCAAGTTGCGGCGGGAAGCTTCTGTTTCTTCTCCAGTTGCGATGGGGACTTCAGAGCCTCGCTCGTGTTATCCCAGGAAGTCAGGCCTCCTTTCGTGTTGCAACTAGAACCTCGGAATTCTTCTTGAGTCACGGCTGAGGAATAAGTCCTCATCTAGCATTTGGTACATAAATTCTGTGCCCCTCTTCAGAGGGGACGGCTATGTTGGGAAAGTATTTAAGTCGCATAAAGTATGTCAAGTACCCTTTCCTGTGTCAAGCGGGACAGGGGTATTTTTCTTGAGACTCTTCAGTGGAAAAATTCCTCATCTCGCATTGAGGGGAGAATCTTGTGGTTTTTCTCGAGTTGCGGCGGGAAGCTGGGGGTCAACCTCGAGTTGGGACGTGTCCTCAGGAACTCGCTCGTGTTGCTTAAGGGAAGTTAGGTCTCCTTTCTTGTTGGAAGGGAAACTTTGGAATTACCCTCGAGGCATGTAATTGGAATAGTGCCTCATCTAGTGTTGAGTCCGTATATTGTCTACTCCTCTCCAGTGTAGAGTGCTATGTCAGGGAAATTTTGATTCGCACAAATTTTGTCAAGTACCCGTTGGAGTTTCAAGTGGGAATGTGGGATTTCTCTTGAGAGTCTGCAGTAGAAAAATTCCTCATCTCTCATTGATGGGGGAATCTTGTGGTTTCTCTCAAGTTGTGGCTGGATGCTTGGAGTTCCCAACGAGGTGCGACAGGGACCTGAGGAACTCGCTCGTGTTTTCCCAGGGAAAGTCAGGTCTCCTTTCGTGTTGGAAGTGGAATCTTGGGATTCATCTTGAGGCGCCACTGAGGAATAGGTCCTCATCTAGGGTTCCGTACATAAATTGTGTGCCCCTCTTCAGTGGAGACGTCTATGTCGGGGAAGTTTTTGAGTCGCTTAAAGTGTGTCAAGTACCCTTTCCTGTTTCAAGGGGGCATGGAGGATTTCTCTTGAGACTCTACAATGGAAAAGTTCCTCATCTCGCAATGATGGCAGAATCTTGTGGTTTTTCTTGAGTTGCAATGGGGACCTCAGGAACTTCCTCGTATAGCTTCAGGGAAGTCAGTTCTCCTTTCGTTTTGGAAGGGCAACCTCAGGATTACTCTTGAGGCATGGAATGGGAATCGGATATCATCTAGAGTTGAGTCTGGAAACTGTCTGCTCCTCTCCAGTGGGGACGGCTATGTCATGGAACTTTCTGAGTCGCATAAATGGTTTCAAGTTTCCATTTGAATTTCAAGCGGGAATGTGGGATTTCTCTTGATACTCTCAAGCAGAAATTTTCATCATCTCGCATTGAAGGGAGAAGTTTGTGGTTTTTCTCGAGTTGTGTCGGGAAACCTGGAGTTCCTAACGAGGTGCAACGGAGACCTCAGGAACTCGCTCGTGTTTTCCCAGGGAATCAGGTCTCCTTTCGTGTTGAAACTGGAACCTCGGGATTCTTCTCGAGTCGCAGCAGAGGAATAGGTCCTCATGTAGCGTTTGGTACATAAATTGTATGCCCCTCTTCAGTGGGGACTACTATGTTGGGGAATATTTTGCGTCCCATAAAGGGTGTCAAGTACCCTATCGAATTTCAAGCGGGAATGGGGGATTTCTCTTCAGACTCTGCAGTGGAAAATTTCCTCATCTCGCATTTTTAGGAAAATCTTGTGGTTTTTCACAAGTTGCGGCGGGAAGCTTGATGTCCCTCTCGAGTTGTGACGTAAACCGAAGGAACTCACTCTTGTAGATTAAGGGAAGTCAGGTCTCCAATCATTTTGGAAGGGGAAGCACGGAATTCCTCTCGAGGTTCAGCAGAGGAATATTTTGGCATCTAGCATTGAGTTGGTCGATTGTGTGTTCCTCTCCAGTGGCGACAGGGATCTTGGTGTTGCTCTCAAAATTCACCTGGAGATTCAGGCCTTGTTTCATGTTCAGACATGGAACACAGCTGTATTCTCGAGTTGTAAAAGGGGTGTTAGTTCACAGTCGAGGTGAATTAGTACCTGAGATTGTATCGAGAATGCTCGAGGAGTCAGGGCTCCACTCGTTTTGTGAGTTGATACTCGAGGATTCATTTGAATCTGTGCAGTGGAATCAGATAATATCTCGAGTGGATGGGAACTTGGTACTTTTTCCAATTGTGTTTTGAAACTCCAGCAATCCTCCCGAGTTTCAAGGTGGTACAGGCCTCCTCGTACTGTGCAAACGGAACATTGGATTCCATTCCCGACATAGTAGGGGAACCGACTGTCATCAGGAAAAGAGGACTAGAAAACGGGCCACTGTGTTAGTTGTGACAGGATACTCGGTGTTCCTCTCAATTGGGGCTGGGTATGTCGGTATAATTTTTGAGTTGCATCAAGGATGTTAAGTAACCTGTCGAGGCTCAAGCAGGAATGTGGGATTTCTCTAGAGAATCTGCAACGGAAACGTGCCTCATTTCACCTTGAGGGCAGAATCTTGTGGTTATTGAATTGCGGCGGGAAGCTTGGGGTCTCTCTCGAGTTGTGACGGGGAACACAGGAACTCTCTCGTGTTGCTTCAGGGAAGTCTGGTCTCCTTTCGTTGGAAGGGAAACTTCAGGTTTACTCTTGAACCGTGGACTGGGAATAGGTCCTCATCTAGAGTTGAGTCCATAATTTTGTCCTCGTCTCAAGTGAAGACGGCTATGTCAGGAAACTTTTTAAGTTGCATAAAGAGTGTCAAGCACCCTTTCGTGTGTCAAGTGGGAATGGGGTATTTCTGTTGAGAGTCTGCAGCAGAAAATTTCCTTTTCTCACATTGATGTTGGAATCTTGTGGTATTTCTCTAGTTGCAGTGGGAAACTTGGGGTTCTCCTCGAGTTGTGTTGGGGACCTCAGGAAATCGCTCATGTTTCCCCAGGGAAGTCACGTCTCCTATCCTGTTGGAAGCAGAACCTCAGGATTTCTCTCGAGGCCCAGCAGAGAAATAAGGCTGCATCTAGCGTAGAGTCAGCTAATTGTGTGTTCCACTCCAGTGGCCACATGGATCTCGGGGTTGCTCTCAAAATTCACCTGGGAAGTCAGGCCTCGTCTCATATTCAGACATGGAATTACCTTTCTTCTCCAGTTGTAAACAGGGTGTTAGGCCTCAGTCGAGTTGAATTTGTACCTGGATATTATATCGAGTATGCTCAGGGAATCAGGTCTCCACTCATCTTGTGAGTTGGTAATCGAGGATCATTGGAATCTGTGCAGTGCAATCAGACAATATCTCGAGTGGGTGGAAACATCGGTATCTTTTCCAATTGAGTTTTGAAACGTCGGGGATAATGCTGAGTTTCAAGGTGGTACCAGCCTTCCCATACTGTGCGATGGGAATGTCCGGATTCCATTCCAGACAAAGCAGGGGAATCGACTGTCATGTGGAAAAAAGTACTGGAAAACGGGCCACATTGTCAGTTGTGGCATGAAACTCGGTGTTCCTCTGGATAGGGGCTGCGTATGTCATTGTAATATTTGGATGGCAAAAAGGATATTAAGTAACCTGTTGAGTTTCAAGAGGGAATGTGAGATTTCTCTTGAGAATCTGTAATGGAAATGTTCCTCTTTCCGTCTTGAGTGCAGAATCTTGTGATTTTTCTCGATTTGCAGCGGGAAGCTTGGGATCCTTTTCAAGTTGCAATGGGGATCTCAGGATCTCTCTCTTTTTGCTTCAGCGAAGGCAGGTCTCCTTTAGTGTTGGAAGGGGAACTTCAGGTTTACTCTCGAGGCATGGATCGGAATAGGGCCTCATCTGGATTTGAGTCCTTATATTGCTTGCTCCTCTCCAGTGGGGACTGCTAGGTCAGGGAATTTTTTGAGTCGCACAAATGGTGTCAAGTACCCATTGGAGTTTCAAGCGGGAATGTGGGATTTCTCTTGAGAGTCTGCAGAAGAAAATTTCGTTTTCTCACATTGATGGGGGAATCTTGTGGTTTTTCTCAAGTTGCGGCGGGAAGGTTGGGGTTCTATTCGAGTTGGGAAGGGGACCTCAGGAACTCGCTCATGTTGCCCCAGGGAAGTCAGTTCTCCTATCGTGTTAGAAGGGGAACCTCGGGATTCCTTGCAATGCACAGCAGAAGAATAGGGCAGCATCAAGCTTTGAGTCGGTCAACTGCGTGTTCCTCTCCAGTGAGGACAGGGATCTCAGGTTTGCTCTCAAAATTCACCTGGGGAGTCAGGCCTCGTCTCGTGTTCACACATGGAACTCCGCTTTCTTCTCGAGTTGTAAAAGGGGTGTTAGGCCACAGTCGAGTTGAATTTGTACCTGGAGATTCTGTTGACAATGCTCAGGGTGTCAGGTCTCCACTCATCTTGTGAGTCAATACTCGACGATACGTTTGAATCGGTGCATCAGAATCAGACAATATCTCAAGTGCGTGGGGGTATCGGTACTGTTTCAAATTGTGTTTTGAACTCTGAGGATCCCCCCGAGTTTCAAGGTGATACTGGCCTCCTTGTAATGTGCGACTGTAACGTTGGAATTTCATTCCATTGAAAGTAGAGGAATCGACTCTTATCTGGAAAAGAGGACTGGAAAAGAGGGCACATTGTCAGTTGTGGCAGGAAACTCAGTGTTCCTCTCCAGTGGGGCCAATATGTCACTGTTATATTTGAATCACATAAAGGGTGTCAATTACCCTTTTGGGTTTCAAGCGGGAATGTGGGATTTCTCTGGAGACTCTGTAGCGGAAAATTTCCAAATCTCGTATTGAGGGTAGAATCTCGTGTTTTTTCTCGAGTTGTGGTGGTAGGCTTGGGGTTCTTCTCGAGTTGCAACAAGGACCTCAGGAACTTGGTCGTGTTCCCAATGGGAAATCAGGTCTCCTTTAGTGTAGGAAGGGGAACGTTGGGATTCCTCTCTAGGCGCAGCAGAGGAATAGGGCCACAACTAGCGTTGATTCGGTAAACTCTGTGTTCTTCTCCAGTGGCGACAGAGATCTCGGGGTTGCTATGATGGCTATACTGGGGAGTCAGGCCTCGTCTCAATTTGTGGCATGGAATTCTGCTTTCCTTTCGACTTGGAAAAGGGGAGTCATTCCTCATTTCCTGATCAGGCAGTTTAATAGTGCTTTTTCTATAGGCTCAGCGTGGGTGTCATGTCTCCCATCATGTGGAGAGGGGATACTCAGTGTTCCATTGGAACTGTTTCAAGACATCAGTACCTACTTCTATTGGAGGAGGAACTCAGAGTCCTTTATTTTTGCAGCAGGATCCGGGGTAGTTCACTCGAGATTCAGTAGGAGACAAAGGCTTCCTATTGTGGTGGCATAAGAAGGAAGGTTTCCTCTTGAGTTGAAGCAGGGTTTGAACGCTCATATCATGAGTAGTTGGGGAATACGGAGCTCTTCTGGAGGTGTGGATGGAACCTCGGGCTTTCCCTCGAATGAAGACGGATATTCTGGTAGCCCTTTGATTTCTAAATAGGGATTCAAGCCTCCTAACAAATTTTGAAAGAGAACTCGGGATTGCTCACCAGGCGCTGCAGGAAAACAAGGGACTGCTGTGACGTTACCTGGGACATCTGGTGATTTCTGGTGAGTTGCAGAAGGAAGTTTGGCTTTCCTTTTGAGTTACAACGGGGAACTCAAAAAGATTCTCTTGTTGCCTCAGGGAAGTCAAGTTGCCAGGTGAAGCTTGTGATTGCTGTCGAATCACTGCAGAGGAATCGGACTTCAATTTGCATTGAAAGTGTTAATCACAGTGTTTCTCGAGTTGGGGCAGGAATTTTTTGGATCCCTCGAGTTGGAACACGGGATTCAAGGAGGCTCTCAAGATGTCTCTGGGAAGTCCGGAATCCTTTTGAGGTGTGAGGAGCCTTTGCGATGCCTTTCGCAAAAATGCAGGGGACTAGGGTCTCATGTGGAATTGAGGCGCTAACTTCAATTGAGTGTGCCTCTACAGTCCTAACATGGATCTCAGTGTTCCTATGAAATTTCACCAGGGGAGTCATGCCAAGTCTCTTGTTGAGGCATGGAACTCCGCTATCTTTTCGAATTGTAAAAGTGGTGGGAGGCCTTCGGTCGAGTTGAATTTCTGTCCTGGGGCTTTTTCTCAATGCTGGACCTGGGAATTCAGGCCTCCATTCATTTTGTTTTGGATCCCGGGGGTTGCATTTGAATCGGTACAGTGGAATCAGTCCTTCTCTCCAGTGGATGAGGTAATCGGTGTCTTTTTTAATTATGGCATGACTCCCCGGGGTCCTCTCGAGTTTCGAGGGGAGATTGGCCTCCTCTTCAGATTCAACGGTAACATTGGGATTAATTTCCAGACGAAGCAGGGGAATCGATCCTCACCTCGAGATGACGAGTGGAAAACAGGTCTCTTTTTGAGCTTTGTCAGAAACATTGCTGCTCCTCTCAAGTTTGGCCGGGTATCTCGGTTAACTTCTTGATTTGTGTATGGGGTGCCGAGTATCCTTTCAAGTTTGAACAGGGAATGTGGGATTTCTCTTAAGACACTGCAGCGGAAAGTGGCGTCCTGTCGCGTGGAGTAGAGAATTTTATGGTTTTTCTCGAGTTGCGGCTTGAAGCTTGGAGGCCTTCTCGAGTGACAACGGGAACCACTTGGACCCACTAATTTTGCTCAGGGAAGTCAAGTCGCCTTTTGTGTTGTAAGTGGAACCTCGGGATTCCTTTCGAATCGCTGTGGGGCATGAGGTCCACATTTAGACTTGACTGGGTAAATTCAGTGTTCCTCTCCAGTGGCCACTGGGATCTTGGGCTTGCTATGAGGTTCCACTGCGGAGTCAGGCCTAGTCTTGGTTGAGGATTGAACTCTGCTTTACCGCTGAGCTGTAAAAGGATTGTCAGGTCTACTGTCTGTTCAATCGGGAAATTTAGGCTTTGTCGAGAGGCTCAGCAGGGATTCATGCCTTCAATCATGTTGGGAGGTGATACTCCGTGTTCCACTGGTGCTGCTGTAAGCGCAACATGACTCATCTCCAGTTGAGTATGAACTCTGAGTCCTTTGACCTTGCTGCAGTATCCACGGGGTTGCCCTCGAGTGTCAATAAATGTGACAGGACTCGTCAATTGGTGCGAGGGAAAGTTGGGATTCCTCTTCAGTTGAAAGTGGATTGGCCCATTATGTTCTGCTGAGGTGTGATCACTGGTCTTCTCTTAAATTGTGTCAGGATATTTGGTTTTCTTCTCTCCTCGGGAAGGGTATCTCTGGGCGACCCTTAAGTTGCATCAAGGAATTCAAGCCTCATATCGAATTTGGAGAAGGAACTTGGGACTTCTGTCTATGTGCTGCAGGAAAAGAAGGGCCTCATAGTTCTTTGCAAGAGGAATCTCGAGTTTTTCTCGAGTTGCTCTAGGACATGTGGTGATCCTCTCGAGTAACCACGGGAATATCTGGGAGCCCCCCGTGTTGTCTCTGGGAAGTCAGAATGCCTTTCCATTTGCAAGGGAAACCTGGGGATTCCTGTGGAGTCGCTGCAGAGAAATAGGTCTGCATCTAGATTCGAGTCCGTTCAACTCAGGATTCCTTGCCAGTAGCAACAGGGTTCTCGGAGTTGCCCTCAAAATTCACCTGTGGAGTCAGGCCTCATCTCGTGTTCAGACAAGGATCTCCGCTTTCTTCCCGAGTTGTAAAAGGGGTGTTAGGCCACAGTCGAGTTGAATTTGTATCTGGAGATTTTACTGAGAATGCTCAGGGAGTCATGTTTCCACTCGTCTTGTGTATTGATACTCGAGGATACATTTGAATTTGTGCAGTGGAAATAGACAATATCTCGAGTGGGTGAGGACATCGGCTCCTTTTCAAATTGTGTTTTTACCCCCGGGCATCCTCCTCAGTTTCAAAGTGATACCAGCCTCCTCATAATGTGCGACAGGAACGTCTGTATTCCATCCCAGACAAAGCAGCAAAAGAGGACTGGAAAACAGGGAACTTTGTCAGTTGTGGCAGGAAACTTGTTGTTCCTCTGGAGTGGGGCCGGGTATGTTGGGGTAATTTTTGAGTCGCATAAAGGATGTTAAGTAACCTTGTGAGTTTCCAGTCGGAATGTGGGATTTCTCTTGAGAATCTACAGTGGAAATGTTCCTCATTTCACCTTGAGGGGAGAATCTTGTGGATTTTCTCAAGTTGTAGTGGAAGCTTGGGGTCCCTATCGATTTGCGTTGGAAACCTCAAGAACTCGCTCCTGTTGCTTCAGGTAAGTCTGGTCTCCTTTTCTGTTGGAAGGGGAATTTCGGGATTCCTTTCGAGGCCTGGAAGAGGAATAGGGCCACGTCTAGCGTTGTGTCCATAAATTGTGTGCTCCTCTCCAGTGGGGAGGGCCATGTTGGAGAACTTTTTGAGTCGTATAAATAGTGTCAAGTACCTGTTCGAGTTTCAAGCGGGAATGTGAGATTTCTCCAGAAACTCTTCAGCAGAAAAGTTCCTCATCTCTCAATGATTTTTGAATCTTGTGGTTTTCTCGACTTGTGGCGCTAATATTGGGTTTCCTCTCGAATTGCGAGGGGGAAATCAGGAAATCGCTCTTGTTGCTCCAGCGAAGCCAGGTCTCCTTTAGTGTTGAAAGGGCAACCTTGGGATTCCTCTCGAGGCGTGGCAGAGGAATAGGGCTGCATCTAGCGTTGAATCAGTTAACTGTGTATTCCTCTCCAGTGGTGACAGGTTTGAAGGGGTTGCTATGAAGGTTCTACTGGGGAGTCAGTCCTCGTTTCGATTTGAGGTATGGAATTTTGCTTTCCTTTTGAGATTTAAGCGAGGAGTCAGTCCTCGGGTCATGATCAGGCAGATTATAAGTCTTTCTGTATAGGCTCAGAATATGTGTCAGGTCTCCCAATATGTTGTAAGAGGATACTCGGTGTTCCATTGGAGCTGTGCTAGGACATCAGGACCTACCTCATTTGGAGGAGGAACTCAGAGTCCTTTATTCGTGCAGCAGGATCCGCAGGAGAGCACTCGAATTTCAATAGGAGACAGGGGCCTCCTCTTGATGTGGGAGTAGAAAGAAGGATTCTTCTTATGTTGAAGCAGGGATTGAATGCTCATGTCTTGCGGAGGAGAGGAAAACGGAGCTCTTCTAGAGGTGTGGACGGAAAATCGGGGTTTCTCTCAATTGAAGACGGGTATTCTCGGAGCCCCTTGAATTGTAAATAGGGATTCAAGCCTCCTATCGAATCTTGAGAGAGAACTCTGGATTGCTCCCCAGGTACTACAAGAAAAAAAGGGCCTCATGTGACGTTGCCTGGGGTATCTAGTGGTTTTTGGCGTGTTGCCGAGGGAAATTTGGCTTTCATTTCAAACTGCGATGGGGAACTCAGGGAGACACTCGTTTTGCCTCAGGGAAGTCAACTTTTCAAGGGAAGCTTGTGATTACTCTCGAGTCACTGCAGAGGAATCAGGCTTCAATTCGCATTGAAGCGGGTAAAAACAAAATGTTTCTCATGTTGGGGCAGGAATATTTCGGATCCCTCAAATTCCAACAGGGGCCTCACGGAGCCTCTCAAGTTGTCTCTGGGAAGTCAGGAACACTTCTTTTGTGTGAGGAGCATTTGGGATACCTCTCGAATCAGTGCAAGGGACTAGGGTCTCATGTGGAGTCAAGGCGCTCACTCAGGGTGTTTTCCAGTCCGGACGTGGATGTCAGTGTTCCTATGAAGTATCAACAGGGGAGCCATGCTACGTCTCTTGTTGAGGCATGGAACTCCGCTATCTTTTCGAGTTGTAAAAGGCCTAGGAGGCCTCCTATAGAGTTGAATTTCTGTCCTGGGGCTTTTTCTCCATGATGCACTTGGGAAGTAAAACCTTCCTTTGTGGTGTTTGTTGATCTCGGGGGTTCCATTTGAATTGGTACAGTGGAATCAGTCCTTATGTCGAAAGGATGGGGAAATCGGTGTCTTTTTTAATTGTGGCATGACACCCCGGGGTCCTCTCCAGTTTCAAGGGGAGTTCTGCCTCCTTTTCAACTTCGACGGGAACATCGGGATTCCATTCCAGATGAAGCAGGGGAAACGATCCTCATGTAGAGATGATGAGTGGAGAACGGGGCTCTTCTTGAGTTGTGGCAGGAACATCGCTGCTCCTCGCGTTTGCCCGGGTATCTCATGGAACTTCTTGTGTTGCGTATAGGGTGCCTAATATCCTTTCGAGTTTTAGATAGAATGTGGGATTTCTCTTGAGAATCTGCACCAGAAATGTTCCTCATCTCGCCTTGAGGGCAGAACCTTAGGGTTTTTCTCGAGTTGTGGCGGGAAGCTTGGGGTCCCTCTCGAGTTGCGATGGGGACCTCAAGAACGTGCTCTTGTGGCTTCAGGGAAGTCAGGTCTCCTTTTGTGGTGGAAGGGGAACTTCGGGATTACTCTCAAGACGTGGAATGGGAATAGGACCTCATCTAGAGTAGAGTCCTTAAATTGTGTGCTCCTCTCCAGTGGGGACGGCTATGTCGGGGAATTTTTTGTGTCGCCTCACTTCAGTTCAGTTCAGTCACTCAGTCATGTCCGACTCTTTGCGACCCCATGAATCACAGCACGCAGGTCTCCCTGTCCATGAGCAACTCCCGGAGTTCCCTCAAACTCATGTCCATCAATTCGGTGATGCCATCTAGCCATCCTATTCTCTGTCATCCTCCTTCTCCTTCTGCCCCCAATTACGCCCAGCATCAGAGTCTTTTCCAGTGAGTCAACTAGTAGCATGAGGTGGCCAAAGTATTGAAGTTTCAGCTTTATCATCAGTTCTTCCCATGAACACCCAGGATAGATCTTTTTTTAGAATGCAGTGGTTGGGTATCCTTGCATTCCAATGGACTGCATCAGTTCAATTCAATTCAGTCTCTCAGTCGTGACTGACTCTTGCGACCCCATGAATCACAGCACGCAAGGCTTCCCTGTCCATCATCAAATCCCGGAGTTCCTTCAACCTCATGTCCTTCGAGTCGGTGATGCCATCCAGCCATCTCATTCTCTGTTATACCCTTCTCCTTCTGACCCCAATCACTTCCAGCTTCAGAGTCTTTTCCAGTGAGTCAACTCGTAGCATGAGGTGGCCAAAGTATTGGAGTTTCAGCTTTAGCTTCAATCCTTCCCATGAACACCCAGGATTTATCTCCTTTAGAATGGACTGGTTGGTTCTCCTTGCAGTCCAAGGCACTCTCAAGAGTCTTTTCCAGCACCACAGTTCAAAAGCATCAATTCTTCTTGGATCAGCTTTCTTCACAGTTCAACCCACATCCATACATGACAACTGGAAAGCCTTGACTAGATGGACCTTGGTTGGCAAAGTAATGTTTATGCTTTTTAATATACTATCTAGTTTGGTCATAACTTTCCTTCCAAGAAGCAAGCGTCTTTTAACTTCATGGCTGCAATCAGCATCTGCAGTGATTTTGAAGCCCCCCCCAAAATGTAGTCTGACACGTTTCCACTGTTTCCCCATCTATTTCCAATGAAGTGATGGGACCAGATGCCATGATCTTTGTTTTCTTGAATATTGAGCTTCAAGCCAACTTTTTCACTCTCCTCTTTCACTTTCATAAAAAGGCTTTTTAGCCCCTCTTCATTTTCTGTCATAAGGGTGGTGTCATCTTCATATCTGAGGTTATTGATATTTCTCCTGGCAATCTTGATTCCAACCTGTGCTTCTTGCAGCCCAGCGTTGCTCATGATGTACTCTGCATATAAATTAAATAAGCAGGGTGGCAATATACAACCTTGATGTACTCCTTTTCCTATTTGGAACCAGTCTGTTGTTCCATTCCCAGTTCTAACCGTAGTTTCCTGACCTGGATACAGGTTTCTCAAGTGGCAGTTCAGGTTGTCTGGTATTCCCAATCTCTTTCAGAATTTTCCACAGTTCATGGTGATCTATACAATCAAAAGCTTTGGCATAGTCAATGAAGCAGATATAGATGTTTCTCTGGAACTCTCTTGCTTTCTCCATGATCCATCGGTTGTTGGCAATTTGATCTCTGGTGCCTCTGCCTTTTCTAAAACCTGCTTGAACATCTGGAAGTTCAGGGTTCACATATTGCTGAAGCCTGGCTTGGAGAATTTTAAGCATGACTTTATTAGCGTGTGAGATGAGTGCAATTGTGAGGTAGTTTGAGCATTCTTTGGCATTGCATTTCTTTGGGATTGGAATGAAAACTGACGTTTTCCAATCCTGTGGCCACTGCTGAGTTTTCCAAATTTGCTGGCATATGGAGTGCAGCACGTTCATAGCATCATCTTTCAGGATTTAAAATAACTCAACTGGAATTCCATCACCTCCACTAGCTTTGTTCGTAGTGATGCTTTCTAAGGCCCACTTGACTTCACATTCCAAGATGTCTGGCTCTTGGTGAGTGATCACGCCATCATGATCATCTTGGTCGTGAATGTCTTTTTTGTACAGTTCTTCTGTGTATTCTTGCCACCTCTTCTTAACATCTTCTGCTTCTGTTAGGTCCACACAATTTAGGTCTGTTATCAAGCCTATCTTTGCATGAAATGTTCCCTTGGTATCTCTAATCTTCATGAAGAGATCTCTTGTTTTTCCCATTCTGTTGTTTTCTTTTATCTCTTTGCACTGATTGCTGAGGAAAATTTTCCTATCTCTCCTTGCTAGTCTTTGGAGCTCTGCATTCAGATGCTTATATCTTTCCTTTTCTCCTTTGCTTTTTGCTTCTCTTCTTTTCACAGCTATTTGTAAGGCCTCCTCAGACAGCCATTTTGCTTTTTTGCGTTTCTTTTCCATGGGGATGGTCTTGGTCCCTGTCTCCTGTACAACGTCACGAAACACCGTCCATAGTTCATCAGGCATTCTATCTATCAGATCTAGATTCTTAAATCTATTTCTCACTCCCACTTTATAATCATAAGGTATTTGATTTAGGTCATATCTAAATTGTCTAGTAGCTTTCCATACTTTCTTCAACTGAAGTCAGAATTTGGCAATAAGGAGTTCATGATTTGAGCCACAGTCAGCTCCTGGTCGTGTTTTTTGCTGACTCTAAAGAGCTTCTCCATCTTTGGCTGCAAAAATATAATGAATCTGATTTCGGTGTTGACCATTTGGTGATGTCCATGTGTAGAGTCTTCTCCTGTGTTGTTGGAAGAGGGTGTTTGCTATGAACAGTGCATTCTCTTGGCAAAACTCAATTAGCCTTTGCCCTGCTTCATTCTGTGACCTAAGGACGAATTTGCCTGTTACTCCAGGTGTTTCTTGACTTCCTACTTTTGCATTCCAGTCACTTATAATGAAAATTACACCTTTTTTTTGTATTAGTTCTAAAAGGTCTTGTAGGTCTTCATAGAACCGTTCAACTTCAGCTTCTTCAGCATTACTGGTTGGGGCATAGGCTTGGATTACTGTAATATTGAATGGTTTGCCTTGGAAACGAACATAAATCATTCTGCCGTTTTTAAAATTGCATGCAAGTTCTGCATTTCGGACTTTTTTGTTGACCATGATGGCTACTCTATTTCTTCTAAGGGATTTCTGCCACAGTAGTAGATATAATGGTCATCAGAGTTAAATTCACCCATTCCAGTCCATTTTAGCTCACTGATTCCTAGAATGTCGATGTTCACCCTTGTCATTTCCTGTTTGAGCACTTCCAATTTGCCTTGATTCATGGACCTAACATTTCAGGTTCCTATGCAATATTGCTCTTTACAGCAACGTACCTTTCTTCTATCACTGGTCACATCCACAAGTGGGTATTGGTTTTGCTTTGGCTCCATCCCTTCATTCTTTTTGGAGTTATTTCTCCACTGACATCCTGTAGCATACTGGGCTCCTACTTACCTGGGGAATTCTCATTCAGTATCCTATAATTTTGCCTTTTGATACTGTTCATGGGGTTCTCAAGGCAAATATACTGAAGTTGTTTGCCATTCCCTTGTCCAGTGGACCACATTCTGTCAGACCTCTCCACCATGACCTGCCCGTCTTGTGTGGCCCCACACAGCATGGCTTAGTTTCAATGAGTTAGACAGGGCTGAGGGTGTCAAATACCTGTTCGAGTTTCAAGCCTGAATATGGGATTTCTCTTGAGACTCTGCAGCAGATAAGTTCCTCATCTCGCAACTATGGGAGAATGTTGTGGTTTTTCTCAAGTTGCGGCAGGAAACTTTGGGTTCCACTCTAGTTGCGTTGGGTACCTCAGGAACTCACTTGCGTTGTCCCAGGGAAGTTAGGTCTTCTTTCGTGTTGGAAGCGGAACCTTGGAATTCCTCTCGAGTCGTGGCAGAGAAATAAGGCCGTATCTAACGTTGAGTCGGTCAACTGTGTATTCCTCTAAAGTGGCGACAGGGATCTCGGGGTTTCTATGAAGGTTCTATTGGGGAGTCAGGCCTCATCTCGATTTGAGGCATGGTATTCTGCTTTCCTTCGAGTTGGAAAAAAGTAGTTACTCCTCCGGTCATGATCAGGCGGTTCAGTAGGGCTTTTTCCATAGGCTCAGCATGTGTGTCAGGTCTCCCATCATGTTGTGAGGGGATACTCGGTGTTCCATTAGAGCTATGCTAGAATATCAGGACCTACCTTGATGGGAGGAGCAACTCAGAGTCCTTTAACCTTGCAGCAGGATCCACGGGAGAACACTCGAGATTCAATAGGAGAAAGAGGCCTCCTCTTGGGGTGGGAGAAGAAGGAAAGATTCCTCTTGAGCTGAAACAGGGATTGAACGCTCATATCGTGAGGAGGTGGGGAATATGGACTCTTCGAGAGTTGTGGACACAAACTTGGGTTTTCTTTCGATTGAAGACGGGTGTTCTGGGAGCCCTTTGAGTTGTAATTAGAGATTCAAACCTCCAATCCAATCTAGAGAGAGAACTCGGTATTGCTCTCCAGGCACTGCAGGAAAAAAAGGGCCTCATGTGACTTTGGTTTGATTCGAGGTTTTTGGTGAGTTGCAGAGGGAAGTTTGGCTTTACATTCCAGTTACGACGGGGGAACTCAGGGAGACACTATTGTTGCTTCAGGCATTTCAAATTGTGAAGGGAAGGTCGTGATTGCTCTCGAGTCAATGCAGAGGAATTCAATTCACCTTGAAAGGGGTAATCCCAAAGTGTATCTCGACTTGGGGCAGGAAAGTTTCGTATCCCTCGAGTTGCAACAGGGGCCTAATGGAGCCTCTTAAGTTGTCTATGGGAAGTCCGGAATCCTTTGTAGGTGAGAGGAGCCTTTGGGATGCCTTTCGAGTCAGTGCAGAGGTAGAGGGTCTGATCTGGAGTTGAGGCGCTAACCTCAGGTTGCCTCTCCAGTTCTGACATGGATCTCAGTGTTCCTATAAAGTTTCAACAGGGAAGTCATGCCATGTCTCTTACAGAGGCATTGAATTCCGCTCTCTTTTGGAGATGTAAAATGGGTGGGAGGCCTCCTGTCGAGTTGAATTTCTGTCCTGGGGCTTTTTCTCCATGATGCACCTGGGAAGTCACTCCTCCGTTCGTGCTGTTAGTTGGTCCCAGGGGTTCAATTTGAATTGGTAAAGTAGAATCAATCCTTATGTCGAAAGGATGGGGAAGTCGATGTCTTTTTGAATTGTGGCACCAACCCGCCCCCCCGATCCTCTCGAGTTTAGAGGTGAGACCGGCCTGCTCTTCAGATTCCACGGGAACATCGGCATTCCTTTCCAGACAAAGCAAGGTAATTGATCCTCACCTTGAGGTCACGAGTGAAAAACAGGGCTCTTCTTGAGCTGTGGCAGCAATATCACTGCTCCTCTCGAGTTTGACCGGGTATCTCAGGGAACTTCTTGAGTTGCATATAGGGTGCTGAGTATCCTTTCGAGTTTGAAGAGGGAATGTGTTATTTCTCTTAAGACGCTGCAGCTGAAAGGGGCATCCTGTCGAGTGGAGGGGAGAATTTCATGGTTTTTCTTGAGTTGTGGCTTGAAGCTTGGAGGTCTTCTCGAGTTCCAGCGGGGACCTCTGTAACTCCCTAGTGTTGCCTCATGGAAGTCAGGTTTCCATTCCTGTTGAAAGTGGAACCTCGGGATTCCTTTAGAGTTGCTGCAGGGCATGAAGCCCGCATTTAGAGTTGAATGGGTAAACTTAGTGTTCTTCTCCAGTGGCCACAGGGAACTTGGGTTTGCTATGAAGGTTCCACTAGGAAGCCAGGCCTAGTCTTTGTTAAGGATGGAACTCTGCTTTCCCCCCCGAGTTGTAAAAGGGTTGTCAGGGCTGCTGTCTTTTCAAGCGGGAAACTTGGGCTTTTTCGAGAGACTCAACTGGTGATTCATGCCTCCGATCATGTTGGGAGGTGATACTACGTGTTCCACTTGAGCTGGTGTAAGCGCAACATGAGTCACCTCTACTTGAGTGTGAACTCGGAGTCCTTTGACCTTGCTGCATGATCCACGAGATTGTCCTCAAGTGTCAATAGATGTGAAAGGACTCGTCAAGTGGTGTGAGGGGAAGTTGGGATTCCTCTTCAATTGAAAGTAGAATGGCCCATTATTTTCAGGTAAGGTGTGATCATGCAGATCCTCTTAAATTGTGGCGGGAAATTCGGAGTTCTTCTCTCATCGGGACAGGTATCTCTGGGTGACCCTTGAGTTGCATCAAGGAATTCAAGCCTCATTTCGAATTTTGAGAAGGAACTCGTGTCTTCTCTCTAGGTGCTGCAGGGGAAAAAAAGGCCTCATCTCTCTTTGAAGGAGGAATCTCAAGGTTTTTCTCAAGTTGCTCTGGGAAGTTTGGTGATCATCTCGAGTAATGATGAAATCATAATCACAGGAAACTAGCTGATCTGTTCACATGGACCACAGCCGAATGTGGTCCACTAGAGAAGGGAATGGCAAACCACTTCAGTATACTTGCCTTGAGAACCCCATGAACAGTAACAAAGGGCAAAATGATAGGATACTGAATGAGGAATTCCCCAGGTCGGTAAGTGCCCAGTATGCTACTGGAGCTCAGTAGAGAAATAACTATAGAAGGAATAAAGGGATGGAGCAAAAGCAAAACCAATACCCAGTTGTGGATGTGACCAGTGATAGAAGCAAGGTCCGGTGCTGTAAAGAGCAATATTGCATAGGAACCTGGAATGTTAGGTCCATGAATCAAGGCAAATTGGAAGTGGTCAAACAGGAGATGGCAAGAGTGAACGTCGACATTCTAGGAATCAGTGAATTAAAATGGACTGGAATGGGTGAATTTAACTCAGATGACTATATCTACTACTGTGGGCAGGAATCCCTTAGAAGAAATGGAGTAGCCATCATGGTCAACAAAAGAGTCCGAAATGCAGTCCTTGGATGCAATCTTAAAAACGACAGAATGATTTCTGTTTGTTTCCAAGGCAAACCATTCAATATTACAGTAATCCAGGCCTATGCCCCAACCAGTAATGCTGAAGAAGCCGAAGTTAATCGGTTCTATGAAGACCTACAAGACCTTTTAGAACTAACACCCAAAAGAGATGTCCTTTTCATTATAGGGGACTGGAATGCAAAAGTAGGAAGTCAAGAAACACCTGGAGTAACAGGCAAATTTGGCCTTGGAGCACGGAATGAAGTAGGGCAAAGGCTAATAGAGTTTTGTCAAGAGAATGCACTGTTCATAGCAAACACCCTCTTCCAACAACACAAGAGAAGACTCTACACATGGACATCACCAGATGGTCAACACCGAAATCAGATTGATTATATTCTTTGCAACCAAAGATGGAGAAGCTGTATACAGTTAGCGAAAACAAGACCAGGAGCTGACTGTGGCTCAGATCATTAACTCCTTATTGCAAAATTCAGACTTAAATTGAAGAAAGTAGGGAAAACCACTAGACCATTCAGATATGACCTCAATCAAATCCCTTATGATTATACAGTGGAAGTGAGAAATAGATTTAAGGGATTAGATCTGATTGATAGAGTGCCTGATGAACTCTGGACGGAGGTTCGTTACATTGTACAGGAGACATGGACCAAGACCATCCCCATGGAAAAGAAAGGCAAAAGAGCGAAATGGCTGTCTGAGGAGGCCTCACAAATAGCTGTGAAAAGAAGAGAGGCGAAAAGCAAAGGAGAAAAGGAAAGATATAAGCATCTGAATGCAGATTTCCAAAGAATAGCAAGGAGAGATAAGAAAGCCTTCCTCAGTGATCAATGCAAAGAAATAGAGGAAAACAACAGAATAGGAAAAACAAGAGACCTCTTCAAGAAAATTAGAGATTCCAAGGGAACATTTCATGCAAAGATGGGCTCGATAAAGGATAGAAATGGTATGGACCTAACAGAAGCAGAAGATATTAAGAAGAGGTGGCAGGAATACACAGAAGAACTGTACAAAAAAGATCTTCACGACCAAGATAGTCACAATAACGTGATCACTGACCTAGAGCCAGACATCTTGGAATATGAAGTCAAGTGGGCCTTAGAAAGCATCACAACGAACAAAGCTAGTGGAGGTGATGGAATTCCAGTTGAGCTATTTCAAATCTTGAAAGATGATGCTGTGAAAGTGCTGCACTCAATATGCCAGCAGATATGGAAAACTCAGCAGTGGCCACAGGACTGGAAAAGATCAGTCTTCATTCCAATCCCAAAGAAAGGCAATGCCAAAGAATGCTCAAACTACCGCACAATTGCACTCATCTCACACGCTAGTAAAGTCATGCTCAAAATTCTCCAAGCCAGACTTCAGTAGTATGTAAACCGTGAACTCCCAGATGTTCAAGCAGGTTTTAGAAAAGGCAGAGGCACCAGAGATCAAATTGCCAACATCCGCTGGATCATGGAGAAAGCAAGAGAGTTCCAGAAAAACATCTACTTCTGCTTCATTGACTATGCCAAAGCCTTTGACTGTGTCGATCACAATAAACTGTGGAAAATTCTGAAAGGGATGGGAATCCCAGACCACCTGACTTGCCTCTTGAGAAACCTATATGCAGGTCAGGAAGCAACAGTTAGAACTGGACATGGAACAACAGACTGGTTCCAAGTAGGAAAAGGTGTACGTCAAGGTTGTATATTGTCACCTTGCTTATTTAACTTATATGCAGAGTACATCATGAGGAACGCTGGGCTGGAAGAAGCACAAGCTGGAATCAAGATTGCTGGGAGAAATATCAATAACCTCAGATATGCAGATGACACTACCCTTATGGCAGAAAGTGAAGAGGAACTCAAAAGCCTCTTGATGAAAGTGAAAGAGGAGAGTGAAAAGGTTGGCTTGAAGCTCAACATTCAGAAAACAAAGATCATGGCATCTGGTCCCATCACTTCATGGGAAATAGATGGAAAAACAGTGGAAACAGTGTCAGACTTTGTTTTTTTTGGGCTCCAAAATCACTGCAGATGCTGATTGCAGCCGTGAAATTAAAAGACGCTTGCTCCTTGGAAGGAAAGTTATGACCAACCTTGATAGTATATTAAAAAGCAGAGACATTACTTTGCCAACCAAGGTCCGTCTAGTCAAGGCAATGGTTTTTCCCGTGGTCATGTATGGATGTGAGAGTTGGACTGTGAAGAAAGCTGATCGCCGAAGAATCGATGCTTTTGAACTGTGGTGTTGGAGAAGACTCTTGAGAGTCCCTTATACTGCAAGGAGATCCAACCAGTCCATTTTAAAGGAGATCAATCCTGGATGTTCATTGGAGGGATTGATGCTAAAGCTGAAACTGCAATACTTTGGCCACCTCATGCGGCAAGTTGACTCACTGGAAAAGACTCTGATGCTGGAATGTTTTGGGGTGGGAGGAGAAGGGGACGACAGAGAATGAGATGGCTGGATGGCATCACCGACTCTATGGACATGAATTTGAGTGTACTTCGGGAGTTGGTGATGGACAGGGAGGCCTGGCGTGCTGTGATTCATGGGGTCGTGGAGAGTCAGACACGACTGAGCGACTGAACTGAACTGAACTGAACTGAATAATGGGAATATCAGGGAGCTTCCTGTGTTATCTATGGGAAGTCAGAAAGTGTTTCCATTTGCAAGGGGTACCTCGGGACTCCTTTGGAGTCGCTGCAGAGACATAGTTCTGCATCTAGATTATAGTTCGTCAACTCAGGACTCCTCTCCAGTGGTAGCAGGGTTCTCGGGCTTGGTCTCAAAATTCACCTGGGGAGTCAGGCCTCATCTCGTGTTCAGACATGGAACTCCGCTTTCTTCTCGAGTTGTAAAAGGGGTTTAAGGCCACAGTCAAATTGAATTTGAATCTGGAGATTGTATCGAGATTGCTCAAGGAGTCAGGTCTCCACTCGTCTTGTGAGTTGATACACGAGGAACATTTGAATCGGTGCAGTGGAATCAGACAATATCTCTAGTGGGTGGGGACATCAGTACCTTTTCTAATTGAGTTTTGACCGCCAGGGATCTTCCCGTGTTTCACGGTAATACTGGCCTCCTCCTAATGTGCGACGGAAACCTCCGGATTCCATTCCAGACAAAGCAGGGGATTCGACTCTCATCCTGAAAAGAGGACTGAAAAACGGGGCACTTTGTCAGTTGTGGCAGGAAACTCGTAGTTTCTCTCTAGTGAGGCCAGGTATGTAGGGGTAATTTTTGAGTCTCATAAAGGATTTTAATAACATTTCAAGTTTCAAGCGGGTATGTGGGAATTCTCTTGAGACTCTGCAGCGGAAATATTCCTCATCTCGCCTTGAGGGGAGAATCTTGTGGTTTTTCTCGAGCTGCGGCGGGCAGCTTGGGATTCCTCTGGAGTTTTGACAGGGACTTAGGAGCTCTCTCCTGTTGCTTCAGGGAAGTCAGGTCTCTTTTTGTGTTGGAAGGGGAACTTCAAGATTACTGTTAAGCCATGGAATGGTAATAGGGCCTCATCTAGAGTTGAGTCCGTAAATTGTGTGCTCCTCTCCACTGGGGATGGCTACGTTGGGGAACTTTTTGTTTCACCTCAGTTCAGTTCAGTTCAGTCGCTCAGTCGTGTCCGACTTTTTGCGACCCCATGAATCACTGCAGGCCAGGCCTCCCTGTCCATCACCAACTCCCGGAGTTTTCACAAGCTCATGTCCATCGTGTCAGTGATGCCATCCAGCCATCTCATTTTCTGTCGTTACCTTCTCCTCCCGCCCCCAATTCCTCCCAGCATCAGAGTCTTTTCCAGTGAGTCAACTCATCACATGAGGTGGCCAAAGTATTGGAGTTTCACCTTTAGCATCAGTCCTTCCCATGAACACCCAGGATAGATCCCCTTTAGAATGGACTAGTTGGCTCTCCTTGCAGTCCAAGGGACTGCATCAGTTCAGTCAGTGCGTTCAGTCGCTCAGTCGTGTCCGACTTTCTGCGACCCCATGAATCACAGCACGCCAGGCCTCCCTGTCCATCACCAACTCTCGGAGTTCACCAAAATTCATGTCCATAGAGTCGATGATGCCTTCCAGCAATCTCATTCTCTGTCGTCCCCTTCTCCTCCCGCCCCCAATTCCTCCCAGCATCAGAGTCTTTTCCAGTGAATCAACTCGTCGCATGAGGGGGCCAAAGTATGGATGTTTCTTCTTTAGCATCAGTCCTTCCAATGAACACCCAGGATCGATCTCCTTTAGAATGGACTGGTTGGATCTCCTTGCAGTACAAAGGACTCTCAAGAGTCTTCTCCAGCACCACAGTTCAAAAGCATCAATTCTTCAGGGATCAGCTTTCTTCACAGTCCAACTCTCACATCCATACATGACCATGGGTAAAACCGTAGCCTTGACTAGACTGACCTTGTTTGGCAAAGTAATGTCTCTGCTTTTCAATATACTATCTAGGTTGGTCATAACTTTCCTTCCAAGGAGTAAGCATCTTTTAATTTCACGGCTGCAATCAGCATCTGCAGTGATTTTGGAGCCCAGAAAAATAAAATCTGACACTGTTTCCACTGTTTTTCCATCTATTTCCCATGAAATGATGGGACCAAATGCCATGATCTTTGTTTTCTGAATGTTGAGCTTCAAGCCAACCTTTTCACTCTCCTCTTTCACTTTCATCAAGAGGCTTTTGTGTTCCTCTTCTATTTCTGCCATAAGGGTGGTGTCATCTGCATATCTGAGGTTATTTATATTTCTCCAAGCAATCCTGATTGCATAAAGGGTGTCAAATACCCGTTCGAGTTTCAAGTGGGAATATGGGATTTCTCATGAGACTCTGCAGTGGACAAGTTCCTCATCTAGCAATTATGGGAATATCATGTGGTCTTTCTCGACTTGCAGCGGGAAGCTTGGGGTTCTTCTTGAGTTGCGATGGTGACCTGAAAACCTGCTCGTGTTGCCCCAGGGAAGTCAGGTCTTCTTTCGTGTTGGAAGGGGAACCTTGGGATTCCTCTTGAGGTGCAGCAGGGGAATAGGCCTCATCTAGCATTGAGTCGGCCAACTGTGTGATCCTCTCCAGTGGTGACAGTGGTCTCGGGGTTGCTATGAAGGTTCATCTTTGGAGAAGGCCTCGTCTCAATTTGAGTTATGGAATTCTGCTTTCCTTTCGAGTTGTAAAAGTGGAGTCAGTCCTTAGGTCGTGATCAGGCAGATTATAGGGTTTTCTTTATAGGCTCAGCATGGGTGTCAGGTCTCCCTTCATGATGTGAGGGGATACTCAATGTTCCATTGGAGCTTTGCTAGATCATCAGGACCTACCTCGATTGGAGGGGGAACTCAAGAGTCTTTTTTCCTTGCAGCAGTATCCGAAGGAGAGCACTCAAGTTTCAATAGGAGACAGGGGCCTCCACTTGTGGTGGGAGATTAAGGAAGGATTCTTCTTGAATTGAAACAGGGATTGAAAGTTCATATCATGAGGAGGTGGGGAATATGGAGCTCTTCTCGAGGTGTGGATGGAAACTAGGGGTTTCTCTTGATTGAAGACAGGTATTCTGGGAGCCTCTTGAGTTTTAAATAAGGATTTAATCCTCCTTTCGTATCTTGAGAGAGAACTCGGGATTGCTCTCTAGGTGCTACAGGGAAAAAAAAGGCCTCATGTCACGTTGCCTGGGGCATCTCGTGGTTTTTGGAGAGTTGTGGAGGAAAGTTTGGCTTTCCTTTCGAGTTACGATGGGGAAATCAGGGAGACCCTCGTGTTGTCTCAGGGAAGTCAAGCTGGGAGGGGAAGCTTTGGATTGCTCTCGAGTCACTCCAGAGGTATCGGGCTTCAATTTAATTGAAAGGGGTAATCACAATATGTTTTCAAGATGTGGCCGGAATCTTTCTGATCCCTCGAGTTGCAACAAGGGCCTCACGGAGCCTCTCAAGTTTTCTCTGGGAAGTCAGGAAATCTTTTGAGGAGTGAGGAGCCACTGGGATGCCTCTCAAGTCGCTGTGGAGGAATAGGGTCTCATCTGGCTTTGAGGCGCTAACCTCAGTGTGCCCCTCCAGTTCTGACATGGATCTCAGTGTTCCTATGGAGTTTCAACAGGGGAGTCAACTCTCTTGTTGATGCGTGGAATTCTGCTATCTTTTCAAGTTGTAAAAGGAGTGGGAGGCCTCCTGTCGAGTAGAAGTTGGGTCCTGGGGCTTTTTCTCAATGATGCACCTGGAAAGTCAGGCCTCACTTCGTGGTATTAGTTGATCCCAGGGGTTTCGTTTGGATCAGTACAGTGGAATCAGGCCTTATGTCGATCAGATTGGGAAATCAGTATCTTTTTGAATTGTGGCACAAAACCCCAGTGTCCTCGCAAATTACAAGGGGAGACCGACCTCCTTTTCAGATTAGATGGGAACATCGGGATTACTTTCCAAACAAAGCAAAGGAGTTGATCTTCATCTCGAGATGATGAGTGGAATACGGGGCTCTACTTGAATTGTGGCAGGAAACTAGCTGTTCTTCTTGATTGCAGCTGGGTAACTCGGGGAACTTCTTGAGTTGCATATAGGGTGGCGAGTATTTTGAAGAGGGATTGTTGGATTTCTCTTGAGACGCTGCAGCAGAAAGGGGCGTCCTGTTGCGTTGAGGGGAGAAGTTCATGGTTTTTCTCGAGTTGCTGCTTGAAACTTGGAGGTCTTCTCGAGTTACGACAGGGACCTCTGGGACTCGCTAGTGTTGCCTCAGGGAAGTCAGTTCCCCCTTTCCTGTTGAAACTGGAACCTCGGGATTCCTTTCGAGTTGCTGCAGGACATTAGGGCTGCATTTAGACTTGAGTTGGTAAAATCAGTGTTCCTCTCCAGTGGTGAAAGGATTTTTTGGGTTCCTATGAAGGTTCCACTGGGGAGTCAGGCCTATTCTTTGTTCAGTATGGAACTCTGTTTTCCTCCCGAGTTGTAAAAAGTTTGTCAGGCCTGCTTTCTTTTCAAGTGGGTAATTTGGGCTTTTCCAAGAGGCTCAGCCAGGGAGGGATTCATGCCTCTGATCATGTTGGGAAGTGATATTCATTGTACCACTGGAATTGGTGTAAGCTCATCATGACTCATCTCTAGGTGAGTGTGAAGTCGGAGTCCTTTTACCTTGCTGCAGGATCCACAGGATTACCCTCGAGTTTCAATAGGTGAGACAGGACTTGTCAAGTCGAGTGAGGTGAAGGTGGGATTCCTCTTCACTTGAACAGGAAATGGCTTATTATTACTTGAAGTGAGGTGTGATCACGGGGCTCCTCTTAAATTGTGGCAGGAAATTCAGAGTTCTTCTCTCATCGTGACAGGTGTCTCTTGGTGATCCTTGAGTTTCATCAAGGAATTCAATCATCATATCGAATTTTGAGAAGGAACTCGGGACTTCTGTCTAGGTGCTGCAGATTGAAAAGGTCTTCATCTCTCTTTGAAGGAGGAATCTCGAGGTTTTTCTTGAGTTGCTGTGGGAAGTTTGGTGATCCTTTCGAGTAACGACGGGAATATCAGGGAGCCTCACTTGTTGACTCTGGGAAGTCAGAAAGCCTTTCCATTTGTGAAGGGAACTTCGAGATTCCTTTGGAGTCGCTGCAGAGAAATAGGTCTGCATCTAGATTCGAGTCTGTCAACTAAGGATTCCTCTCTAGTGGCAGCAGAGTTCTCAGGCTTGCCTTCAAAATTAACCTGGGAAATCAGACCACGTCTCGTGTTCAGGCATGGAACTCGCCTTTCTTCTATAGTTGTAAAAGGGGTGTTAGCCTGCAGTCGAGTTGAGTTTGTACCTGGAGGTTTTATCGAGAATGCTCGGGGAGTCAGGTCTCCACTCGTTTTGTGAGTTGATACTCGAGGATACATTTGAATCGGTACAGTGGAATCAGACAATATCTCACGTGGGTGGGGACATCAGTACCTTTTCAAATTGTGTTTTTACTCACGGGGATCCTTCCGTGTTTCAAGGTGATAACAGCCTCCTTATAATGTGCGACGGGAATGTAGGTATTCCATTCCAGACAAAGCAGTGGAATCGACTCGCATCTGGAAAAGAGGATTTGAAAACGGAGCACTTTGTCAGTTTTGGTGGGACTCTCGGTGTTCCTCTCGATGGGGCTGGGTATGTCGGTATAATGTTTGAGTCGCATAAAGGATAAGTAACCTTTCGACTTTCAAGCGGAAATGTGGGATTTCTCTTGAGAATCTAGAGTGGAAATGGTCCTCATCTCGCCTTGACAGGAGAATCTTGTGGTGTTTCTCGAGTTGAGGCGGGAAGCTTGGGATTCCTCTCGATTTGCGATGGCGACCTCAGGGACTCGCTCATGTTGCTTCAGGAAAGTCAGGTCTCCTTTCGTGTTGAAAGGGGAACTTTGGGGTTACTCCAGAGGCTTGGGATGGGAATAGGGCCTCATCTAGAGATGAGTCCATAGATTGTGTGCTTCTCTCCAGTGGGGACGGCTATGTGGGGGAATTTTTGACTCCTATAAAGGGTGTCAAGTATCCGTTCAATTTAAGTGGGAATGTGGGACTTCTCTTGATACTCTGCAGTGGAAAAATTCCTCATCTCGCCTTGATTGGAGAATCTTGTGATTTTTCTAGAGTTGTGGCAGGAAGCTTGGGGTTCCTCTTGAGGAGCTATGGGGACCTCAGTAACTCACTCGTGTTGCCCCAGGAAAGTCAGGTCTCCTTCGTGTTGGTAGGGCAACCTCGGGATTCCTCTCGAGGCACGGTAGAGGAATAGGGCCACATCTAGCATTGCGTCAGTCAACTGTGTGTTCCTCTCCATTGGGGAAAGGGATCTCGGGGTTGCTATGAAGGATCAACAGGTTAGTCAGTCCTCCTCTGAATTTGAGGCATGGAATTCTGATTTCCTTTCGAGTTGTAAAAGGGAGGTCAGTTCTCGTGCCGTGATCAGGCAGTTTAATAGGGCTTTTTCTATAGGATCAGCATGGGTTTCAGGTCTCGCTTCATGTTGTGAGAGGATACTCGGTGATACATTGTAGCTGTGCAAGGACATCAGGAACTACCTCGTTTGGAGGGGGAACTCAGAGTCCTTTATCCTTGCAGCAGGATCCAAGAGATAACCCTCGAGGTATAACAGGAGAAAGAGGCCTCTTCTTGTGGTGGGAGAAGACCGAAGGATTCCTGTTGTGTTGAACCAGGGACTGAATGCTCATATTGTGATGAGGTGGGGAATACGGGGCTCCTCTAGAGGTGTGGATGGAAACTCAAATTTGCTCTCATTTGAAGACGGGTATTCTGGGAGCCCCTTGAATTGTAAATAGGGATTCACGCCCCCTGTCGAAACTTGAGAGAGAACTCAGGATTGCTCTCCAGGCGCTGCAAGAAAAAAGCCTCATGTGACGTTCCCTGGGGCGTCTCGTGGTTTTTGTCGAATTGCGGAGGGAAGTTTGGTTTTCTATTCGAGTTATGACGGAAAACACAGGGAGACTCTCTTGTTGCCACAGGGATGTCAAGTTGCGAGGGGAAGCTCGGGATTGCTGTCGAGTCTTCAGAGGAATCAGGCTTCAATTCATATTGAATGGGGGTAATCACAAAGTGTTTCTCTAATTGGGTCAGGAATTTTTCAGATCCCTCGAGTTGCAACAGGGGCCTCACGGAGCCTCTCAAGTTGTCTCTGGGAAGTCAGGAATCCTTTTGAGGAGTGAGGAGCCTTTGGGATGCCTCTCGAGTCAGTGCAGGGGAATAGGGTCTCATCTGGATTTGAAGCGCTCATCTCAGGGTGCCTTTCCAGTTCTGACATGGATCTCAGTGTACCTATGGAGTTTCAATAGGTGAGTCATGCCACGTCTCTTGTTGATACATGGGATTCCGCTATCCTTTCGAGTTGTAAAAGTGCTGGGAGGCCTCCTGTTGATTTGAAATTGGGTCTTGGGGCTTATTCTCAATGATGCATCTGGGAAGTCAAGCCTCCCTTCGAGGTGTTAGTTGATCCCGGGTGTTCCATTTGAATCAGTATAGTGGAATCAGGCCTTATGTCGACCGGATGGGGATATCAGGGTCTTTTGAATTGTGGAACGACTCCCCAGGGTCCTCTCGAGTTACAAGGGGAGATCAGCCTCCTTTTCTGATTCGCTGTGAACATCATTATTCCTTTCCAGATGAAGCAGTGGAATCGATCCTCATCTCGAGATGACGTGTGGAAAATGGGGCTCTTTTTGAGCTGTGGCAGGAAACTCGCTGCACCTCTCAAGTGAGGCCGGGTATCACAGGTAACATCTTGAATTGTGTATAGGGTGTCAAGTATCCCTTTGAGTTTGAAGAGGGAATGTGGGATTTCTCTTGAGATGCTGCAGTGGAAAGGGGCGTCTTGTCACCTTGAGGGGAGAATTTCATGGTTTTTCTCGAGTTGCGGCTTGAAGCTTGAAGGTCTACTCGAGTTATGACGGAGACCTCTAGGACTCACTAGTGTTGCCTCAGGGAAGTCAGGTCTCCTTTTGTGTTCATAGTGGAACCTCGGGATTCATTTCGAGTCACTCTAGGGCATTAGGGCCACCTTTATACTTGAGTCGGTAAACTCAGTGTTCCTCTCCTGTGGAGACAGGGATCTCGGGGTTTCTATGAAGGTTCCACTGGGGAGTCAGGCCTAGTCTTTGTTGAGGATGGAACTCTGCTTTCCTCCCGAGTTGTAAAAGGGTTGTCAGGCCTGCTGTATGTTCAAGCAGGGAATTTTAGCTTTTTCGAGAGGCTCAGCCAGAGATTCATGCCTCCGAACATGTTGGGAGGTGATACTCCCTGTTCCACTGGAACTGGTTTAAGCGCATCATGACTTATCTCTAATTGAGTGTGAACTTGGAATCCTTGCTGCAGGATCCATGGGGTTGCCCTCGAGACAGGACTCGTCAAGTGGTATGAGGGGTAGTTGGGATTCCTCTTCAGTTGAAAAGGGAATGGCCCATTATCTTGATGTGAGGTGTGATCAAGGGGCTCCTCTTAAATTGTGATGGGAAATTCTGAGTTCTTCTCTCATCGTGACGGGTATCTCTGGGCAACATTTGAGTTGCATCAAGGAATTCTAGCCACATATCGAATTTTCAGAAGGAACTCCAGATTTCTGTCTAGAGGCTGCAGGAAAAAAAAAAAAAAAGGGCCCCGTGTGTGACGTTGCCTGGGGCATCTCATGGATTTTGTCAAGTTGTGGAGGGAAGTTTGGCTTTCCTTTCGAGTTACGATGGGGAACTCTCGTGTTGCCTCAGGGAAATCAAGTTGTGAGGAGGAGTTTTGGATTGCTCTCCAGTCACTTCAGAAGAATCTGACTTCAATTTGCATTGAAGGGGGTAATCACAAAGTGTTTCTCAAATTGGGGCAGGAATCTTTCAGATCCCTCGTGTTGCAACAGGGGCCTCACAGAGCCTCTCAAGTTTACTCTGGGAAGTCAGGAATCCTTTTGTGGTGTGAGGAGACTTGGCGATGCCTCTCGAGCCAGTATAAGGGAATAGGGTCTCCTCTGGAATTGAGGCACTCACCTCCAGGTGCCTCTCCAGTTCTGACATGGATCTCAGTGTTCCTATGGAGTTTCAACACGGACTCATGCCACTTCTCTTGTTGAGGCAAGTGCCGCCGCTATCCTTTCGAGTTGTAAAAGGGGTGGGAGTCCTCCTGTTGAGTAGAATTTCAGTCCTGGAGCTTTTTCTCAATGATGCAACTGAAACTCAGGCCTCCCTTCGTGGTGTTAGTTGTTCCCGAGTGTTCTCTTTGAATCAGTACAGTGGAATCAGGCCTTATGTTGAGCGGATGGGGAAATCAGTGTCTTTTTGAATTGTGGCGCAACCCCCCGAGGTCCTCTAGACTTTCAAGGAGAGACAAACCACCTCTACATATTCGATGGGAACATTGGGGTTCCTTTCCAGACAAAGCAGCGGAATCGATCCTCATCTCGAGATGATGAGTGGAAAACGGGGCTCTTCTTGACCTGTGGCAGGAACCTAGATGTTCTGCTTGAGTGCGGCCGGAGATCTCGGGGAACTTCTTGAGTTGAATGTAGGGTTTCGAGTATCCTTTTGAGATTGAAGAGTGTATGTGGAATTACTCTTGAGACGCTGCAGAAGGAAGAGGCGTCCTGTCGCGTTGAGAGGAGAATTTCATGGTTTTCTCAAGGTGTGGCTTGAAGTTTAGAGGTCTTCTCAACTTAGGACGGGGACCTCTGGGACTTGCTAGTGTTGCCTCTGGGAATTCAGGTCTCATTTCCTGTTGAAAGTAGAACCTCGGGATTCGATTCGAGTCCCTGCAGGGAATTAGGACCACATTTAGACTTGAGTCGTTAAACTCAGTGTTCCTCTCCAGTGGCCACAGGGATATTGAGGTTGCTATGATGATTCCACTGGGGAGTCAGGCCTTGTCTTTGTTGAAGATGGAACTCTGCTTTCCTCCCGTGTTGTAAAACAGTTGTCAGGCCTGCTGTCTTTTCAGACGTGGAATTTGGGCTTTTTCGAAAGGCTCAGCCGGGGATTCATGCTTCTTATCATGTTGGGAAGTGATATTCAGTGTTCCATTGGAGCTGGTGTAAGCGCATCACAGTTCATCTCTTGTTGAGTGTGAACTCGGAGTACTTTTACCTTGCTCCAGGATGCATGGGGTTGCCCTAGAGTTTCAAAAGGTGAGACATCACTCGTCAAGTGGTGCAAGGAGAAGTTAGGATTCCTCTTCAGTTGAAAAGGAAATGGCCCATTCCTTTAGGTGAGGTGTGAACACGGGGCTCTTCTTAAATTGTGGTGGGAAATTCGGCATTTCTCTCATCATGATGGGTATCTCAGGGCTACCCTTAAGTTGCATCAACGAATTCAAGCCTCATATCGAATTATGAGAAGGAACTTGGGATTTCTGTCTAGGCGCTGCAGGATAAAAAAGGCCTCATGTTGCTTTGAAGGAGGAATTTCGAGGTATTTCTCGAGTTGCTGCGGCAAGTTTGGTAATCCTCTCGAGTAACAACGAGAATATCAGGGAGCCTCCCGTGTTGTCTCTGGGAAGTCAGAAAGCCTTTCCATTTGCAAGGGGAACCTCTGGATTCCTTTGGAGTCACTGCAGAGAAATAGGGCTGCATCTTGGTTAGAGTCTGTCAACTCAGGATTCCTCTCCAGTGGCAACAGGGTTCTCGGGGTTGCTCTCAAAATTCACCTGAGGAGTCATACCTCGTGTTCAGGCATGGAACTCCCCTTTCTTCTCGAATTTTAAAAGTGGTGTTAGGCTGCAGTCGAGTTGAATTTGTACCTGGATAGTCTATTGAGACGGAGAAGGCAATGGCAAGCCACTCCAGTACTCTTGCCTAGAAAATCCCATGGATGGAGGAGCCTGGTAGGCGGCAGTCCGTGGGGTCACTAAGGATTGGACACGACTGAGCAACTTCACTTTCACTTTTCCCTTTCACACATTGGAGAAGGAAATGGCAACCCACTCCACTGTTCTTGCCTGGAGAATCCCAGGGACAGGGGAGCCTGGTGGGCTTCCGTCTGTGGGGTCACACAGAGTCGGACATGACTGAAGTGACGTAGCAGCAGCAGCAGTCTATTGAGAATGCTCGGGGAGTCAGGTCTCCATTTGTCTTGAGAGTTGATACTCGAGGATACATTGGAATCTTTGCAGTGGAATCAGACAATATCGTGAGTTGGTGGGGATATTGGCACATTTTCGTATTGTGGTTTTCCTTCTGGGGATCCTCCCGAGTTTTAAGGTGATACAGGACTCCTCGTAATGTGCAACGAGAACGTCCTGATTCCATTTCAGACAATGCAGGGGAATCGACTCTCACCTGGAAAAGGGAACTGTAAATGGGTCACTTTGTCAGTTGTGGCGGGAAACTCAGTGTTCCTCTCGAGTGAGGACGGGTATTTCAGGGTAAATTTTTAGTAGCATAAATGATGTTAAGCAACCTCTTGAGTTTCAAGCGGGAATGTGGGATTTCTCTTCAGAATCTGCAACGGAAAAATTCATCATCTCGCATTGAGAATCTTGTGGTTTTTCTCGAGTTGCGGCACGAAGCTTGGGGTCCCTGTGGAATTGCTGCGGGGACCTCAGTATCTTGCTCGTGTTCCTTCAGGGAAGTCAGGTCTCCTTTCTTGTTGGAAGCGGAACTTTGAGATTACTCTGGAGGAGCGGAATGGGAAAAAAGCCTGTTCTAGAGTTGAGTCTGTAATTGTGTGCTCTTCTCCAGTGTGGATGGCTATGTCGGGGAACTTTTTGAGTAGCATAAGGGTGTCAAGTACCCTTTAGAGTTCAAGTGGGAATGTAGGATTCTCTTGAGACTCTGCAGCGGAAACGTTCCTCATCTCTCATTGAGGCGAGAATCCTGTGGTTTTTCTCCAGTTGTGGCTGGAAGCTTGGGTCCCTCTCGATTTGTGACAGGGACCTCAGGAACTTGCTCGTGTTGCCCCAGGGAAGTCAGGTCTCCTTTCGTGTTGGAAGGGGAACTTTGGGATTCCTCTCGAGCTGCAGCAGAGGAATAGCATCGCAAATAGCATTGAGTTGGTCAACTGTGTTCCTCTCCAGGGGCAACAGGGATATCGGGGTTGCTGTTAAAGTTCAACTGGTGAGTCAGGCCTTGTCTCGATTTGAGGCATGTCATTCTGCTTTCCTTTCCAGTTGTAAAAGGGGAGTCAGTCCTTGTGACATGATCAGGTGGTTCAATAAGGGTTTTTCTATAGGCTCAGCATGGGTGACAGGTATCCCATCATGCTGTGAAGGGATCCTCGGTATTCCATTGGAGCTGTGCTAGGACATCACGACCTACCTCGATTGGAAGAGGAATTCAGAATCCTTAATCTTTGCAGCAGGATCTGCGGGAGTGCACTCGAGTTTCAATAGGAGACAGAGGCCTCCTCTTGTGGTGGGAGCAGAAGGAAGGATTCCTCTTGAGTTGAAGCAGAGATTGAACGTTCATATCATGAGAAGGTGGGGAATATGGGGATCTTCTAGAGATGTGGATGGAAACTCGGGGTTTCTCTCGATTGAAGACGGGTATTCTGGGAGCCCCTATTTGTAAATAGGGATTCAATCTCCTATTGAATCTTGAGAGAGAACTCGGGATTGCTCTCCAGGCGCTGCAGGAAATAAAGGGCCTCATGTGACGTTGCCTGGCGAATCTCGTGGGTTTTTTCGAGTTGTGGAGGGAAGTTTGGCTTTCCTTTCGAGTTACAACGGGGAACTCAGGAGACACTCGTGTTGCCTCAGGGAAGTCAAGTTACGAGGGGGAGCTCTGTATTGCTCTCGAGTCACTACAGAGAAGTCGGGCTTCAATTTGCACTGAAGTGAGTAATCACAAAGTGTTTCTCCATTGGGGCAGGAAAGTTTTGGATTCCTCGAGTTGCAACAGGGACCTCAAGGAGCCTCTCATGTTGTCTCCTGGAAGTCCAGAATCCTTTTGAGGTGTGAGGATCCTTTGGGATGCCTGTTGAGTCAGTGGAGGGGAATATGTTCTCATCTGGATTTGAAGCGCTCACCTCAGATTGCCTCTCCAGTTCTGATACAGATCTCAGTGTTCCTATGGAGGTTCACGAGAGGAGTCATGCCACGTCTCTTCATGAGGCATGGAACTCCGCTATCCTTTCGAGTTTTAAAAGGTGTGGGGGGCCTCCTGTCGAGTTGAAGTTGGGTCCTGGGGCTTTTTCTCAATGATGCACCTGGGATGTCAGGCCTCCCTTCGTGGTGTTATTTCATCCCGGATGTGCCGTTTGAATCGGTACAGTAGAATCAGACCTTATGTCGAGCGGATGGGAGGCCGGTGTCTTTTCAAATTGTGTCACGTCTCCCCGGGATCCTTCGAGTTTCAAGGGGAGACATGCCTCCTCTTCAGATTCGATGGGAACATCAAGATACCTTTCCAGATGAAGCAGGGGAATCGATCCTCATCTCAAGATAACGAATGGAAAATGGTGCTCTGCTTGATCTGTGGCAGGAACCTCGCAGCTCCGCTTGAGTGCTGCCGCGTATCTCTGGGAACTTATTGAGTTACTTAAGGGTTTTGAGTATCCTTTTGGGTTTGAAGAGGGAATGTGGTATTTCTCTTGAGACGCTGCAGCAGAAAGGGGCGTCCTGTCGCATGGAGGAGAGAATTTCATGGTTTTTCTCGAGTTGCGGCTTGAAGCTTGGAGGTCTTCTCGAGTTATGGTGGGCACTTCTTGGACTCGCTAGTGTTGCCTCAGGGAAGTCAGGTCTCATTTCGTGTCGAAACTGGAACCTCGGGATTCCTTTTGAGTCGCTGCAGGGCATTAGGGCCACATTTAGACTTGAGTCGGTAAACTCAGTGTTCCTCTCCAGTGGCCACAGGGATCTTGGGGTTGCTATGAAGGTTCCACTGGGAAGTCAGGCCTAGTCTTTGTTGAGGATGGAACTCTGCTTTACTCCTGAGTTTTAAAATTGTTGTCAAGCCTGCTGTCTCTTGAAGCAGGGAATTTGAGCTTTTTCGAGAGGCTCAGCTGGGAATTCGTGCCTCCGATCATGTTGAGAGGTGATTCTCAGTGTTCCCCTGGAGTTGGTGTAAGCACCTCACAACTCATCTCTACTTGAGTGAGAACTCGGAGTCCTTTACCTTGCTGCAGGATCCACGGGGTTGCCCTCGACATTCAATAGGTTAGACAGGATTCGTCATGTTGTGAGAGGGGAAGTTGGGATTCCTCCTCAGTTGAAAGGGGATGGCCCATTATCTTGAGGTGTGGTGTGATCACGGGGCTCCTCTTATATTGTGGCGGAAAATTTGGAGTTCTTTTCTCTTCCGGTCGGTTAGCTCTGGGCGACCCTGGAGTTACATCAAGGAATTCAAGCCTCTTATCAAATTCTGAGAAGGAACTCGTTATTTCTGTCTGGGTGCCATGATAAAAAGGGCCTCATCTCACTTTGAAGGATGAATCTCGAGGTTTTTCTCGAATTGCTGCGGGATGTTTGGTGATCCTCTCGAGTAACAATGGGAATATAAGGGAGCCTCCCGTGTTGTGTCTGGGAAGTGAGAAAGCCTTTTCATTTGCGAGAGGAAATTGGGGATTCCTTTCAAGTAGCTTCAGAGAAATAGGGCTGTATCTATATTTGAGTCAGTCAACTCAGGATTCCTCTCCAGTGGGAACAGGGTTCTCGGGGTGCTCTCAAAATTCACCTGGGCAGTTAGGCCTCGTCTCGTGTTCACGCATGGAGCTCCGCTTTTCTCAATAGTTGTAAAAGGTGTGATAGGCCTCAGTCGAATAGAATTTTACCTGGAGATACTCTGGAGAATGCTCAGGGAGTCAGATCTCCACTTGTCTTGTGAGTTGATACTCGAGGATACATTTGAATCAGTGTAGTGGAATCAGACAATGTCACAAGTTGTTGGGGATTTTGGTACCTTTTTGAATTGTGTTTTGACCCCCGGGGTTCCTCCCGACTTTCAAGGTGATACCAGCCTCCTCGTAATGTGAGATGTTAACGTCGGGATTGCATTCCAGACAATGCCGGGAAATTGACTCTCAACTGGAAATGAGGACTGGAAAATGGGGCACTTTGTCAGTTCTGGTGGGAAAATCAGTGTTCCTCTCAAGTGGAGAAGGATATGTTGGGGTAATTTTTGTGTTGCATAAAGGATGTTAAGTAACCTTTTGAGTTTCAATCGGGAATGTGGGATATCTCTTGAGACATTGCAGCGAAAAAGTTCCTTATCTTCCATTGAGGGGAGAATCTTGTGGTTTTCCTTGTGTTGCGGCGAGAAGCTTGGGGTTCCTCTCGAGTTGCCACGGGGACCTCAGGAACTCACTTGTGTTGCCTTAGAGAAGTCAGGTCTCCCTTCATGTTGGAAGGGGAACCTCGGGATTCCTCTCGAAGCGCAGCAGGGGAATAGGGCTGCATCTAGCGTTGATTTGATTCTGTCAACTGTGTGTTCCTCCCCAGAGTGACAGGGATCTGGGGTTGCTATGAAGGTTCATCTGGGGAGTCGGGCCTCACCTCAATTTGAGGCATGACATTCTGCTTTCCTTTTGAGTTGTAAAATGGGAGTCAGTCCTCCTGTCATGATCCAGCAGTTCAATATGGCTTTTTCAATAGGCTCTGTATGGGTGTCAGGTCTCAAATCATGTTGTGAGGGGGTATTTGGTGTTCCATTGGAGGAGCTGTGCTAGGACATCAGGACCTGCTTCAATTAGAGGGGGAATGCAGAGTCCTTTATCCTTGCACTAGAATCTTCGGGATAGCCCTCGAGTTTCAATAGGATACAGAGGCCTCCACCTGTGGTGGGAGAAGGAAATATTCCTCCTGAGTTGAAGCCGGGATTGAAAGCTCATATCATTATGAGATGGGGAATACCGGGCTATTCTAGAGGTGTGGACTGAAACTCGGGTTTTCTCTCGATTGAAGATGGGTATTCTGGGAGCCCCTTGAGTTATAAATAGAGAATCAAGCCTCCTATCGAATCTTGAGAGAGAACCCAGATTGCTCTCCAGGCGCTGAAGGAAAAAAAAGACCTCATGTGACATTGCCTGGGGAATATCGTGGTTTTTGCCAAGTTGCAGAGGAAAGTTTGACTTTCCTTTCGAGGTACGATGGGGAACTCTCGTGTTGCCTCAGGAAAGTCAAGTTGAGAGTGGAAGGTCGTGATTGCTCTCGAGTCACTGCAGAGGAATCGGGCTTCAATTTGCATTGAAGAGAGTAATCAAAAAGTGTTTCTCGAGTTGGGGCAGGAATGTTTTGGATCCCTCGAGTTGCAACAGGGGCCACAATGAGCCTCTCAATTTGTCTCTGGGAAGTCAGGAATCCTTTTGAGGTGTGAGGAGCCTTTGGGATACCTGTCAAGTCAGTGCAGAGGAAAAGGGTCTCATCTGGATTTTAGGAGCTCCCCTCAGGGTGCCTCTCAAGTTCTGACATGGATCTCAGTATTCCTATGGAATTTCAACAGGAGAGTCATGCCACGTCTCTTGTTGATCCATGGAACTCCACTATCCTTTCGAGTTTTAAAAGGTGTGGGGGGCCTCTGGTCGAGTTGAAGTTGGGTCCTGCGGCTTTTTCTCAATGATTCACCTGGGAAGTCAGGCCTCCCTTCGTGGTGTTAATTGATCCCCGGGGTTCCATTTGAATCGGTACAGTGGAATCAGGCCTTATGTCGAGCGGATGGGGAAATCAGTGTCTTTGTGAATTGTGTTCATGACCCCCCGGTGTCTTCTCGAGTTTCAAGGGGAGACCCGGCCACCTCTTCAGATTTGACGGGAACATCGGGATTCCTTTCCAGACGAAGCAGGGGAATCGATTCTCATTTGGAGATGAAGAATGGAAAATGGGGCTGTTCTTGAGCTGTGGCAGAACCTCGCAGCTCTGCTCCAGTGTTGCTGGATATTTCGAGGAACTTCTTTAGTTACTTATAGGCTTTCGAGGATATTTCAGGTTGGAAAAATGAATGTTGGATTTCTCTTGAAATGCTGCAGGGAAAGGGACATCCTGTTGCGTTGAGGGGAGAATTTCATGGTTTTCCTCGAATTGCAGCTTAAAGCTTGGATGTCTTCTCGAGTTACAATGGGGACCGCTGGGACTCGCTAGTGTTGCCTCAGGGAAGTCAGGTCTCCTTTCGTGTCGAAAGTGGAACCTAGAGATTCCTTTCTAGTCGCTGCAGGCCATTAGGGCCGCATTTAGACTTGAGTAGGTACATTTGAAAAAAAAAGATCTTCACGACCAAGATAGTCACGATAACATGATCACTGACCTAGAGCCAGATATCTTGGAATGTGAAGTCAAGTGGGCCTTAGAAAGCATCACTACTAGCAAAGCTAGTGGAGGTGATGGAATTCCAGTTGAGCTATTTCAAGTCTTGAAAGATGATGCTGTGAAAGTGCTACACTCAATATGCCAGCAGATTTGGAAAACTCAGCGCTGGCCACAGGACTGGAAGAGGTCAGTCTTCATTCCAATCCCAAAGAAAGGCAATGCCAAAGAATGCTCAAACTACCGCACAATTGCACTCATCTCACACGCTAGTAAAGTCATGCTCAAAATTCTCCAAGCCAGGCTTCAGCAGTATGTAAACCGTGAACTCCCAGATGTTCAAGCAGGTTTTAGAAAAGGCAGAGGCACCAGAGATCAAATTTCCAACATCCTCTGGATCATGGAGAAAGCAAGAGAGTTCCAGAAAAACATCTATTTCTGCTTCATTGACTATGCCAAAGCCATTGACTGTGTGGATCACGATAAACTGTGGAACATTCTGAAAGAGATGGGAATCCCAGACCACCTGACCTGCCTCTTGAGAAACCTGTATGCAGGTCAGGAAGCAACAGTTAGAACTGGACATGGAACAACAGACTGGTTCCAAGTAGGAAAAGGTGTACGTCAAGGTTGTATATTGTCACCTTGCTTATTTAACTTATATGCAGAGTACATCATGAGGAACGCTGGGCTGGAAGAAGCACAAGCTGGAATCAAGATTGCTGGGAGAAATATCAATAACCTCAGATATGCAGATGACACTACTCTTATGGCAGAAAGTGAAGAGGAACTCAAAAGCCTCTTGATGAAAGTGAAAGAGGAGAGTGAAAAGGTTGGCTTGAAGCTCAACATTCAGAAAACAAAGATCATGGCATCTGGTCCCATCACTTCATGGGAAATAGATGGAAAAACAGTGGAAACAGTGTCAGACTTTATTTTTTGGGGCTCCAAAATCACTGCAGATGCTGATTGCAGCCATGAAATTAAAAGACGCTTGCTCCTTGGAAGGAAAGTTATGACCAACCTTGATAGTATATTAAAAAGCAGAGACATTACTTTGCCGACCAAGGTCCGTCTAGTCAAGGCAATGGTTTTTCCCGTGGTCATGTATGGATGTGAGAGTTGGACTGTGAAGAAAGCTGATCGCCGAAGAATCGATGCTTTTGAACTGTGGTGTTGGAGAAGACTCTTGAGAGTCCCTTATACTGCAAGGAGATCCAACCAGTCCATTCTAAAGGAGATCAATCCTGGATGTTCATTGGAGGGACTGATGCTAAAGCTGAAACTGCAATACTTTGGCCACCTCCTGTGACGAGCTGACTCACTGGAAAAGACTCAGATGCTGGGAAAGGTTGGGGGCGGGAGGAGAAGGGGACGACGGAGAATGAGATGGCTGGATGCCATCAACGACTCTGTGGACATGAGTTTGAGTGTACTCCGGGAGTTGGTGATGGACAGGGAGGCCTGGCGTGCTGTGATTCATGGGGTCGCAGAGAGTCGGACACGACTGAGCGACTGAACTGAACTGAACTGAACTGAGGTACATTTGAATCTGTACAGTGAAAACAGGCCTTATGTCGAGCTGATGGGGAAATCGGTGTCTTTTTTATTTGTGGCATGACCACTAAGGCTCCTCTCGAGTTTCAAGGGGAGACTGGACTCCTCTTCATTTTGGACGGGAACGTCGGAATTCCTTTCCAGACGAAGCAGGGAATTGGTCTTCATCTCGAGATGATGGGTGGAAAACCTGCCTCTTCTTGAGCTGCAGATGGAAATTCGCTGTTCTTCTCGAATGTGGCCGGGTATCTAGGGGAACTTTTTGAGTTGCGTAAAGCGTTTTTAGCACCCTTTCGAGTTTGAAAAGGGAAAGTGGGATTTCTCTCGAGACGCTGCATCAGAATGGGGCATCATGTCACATTGAGGGGAGAATTTCATGGTTTTTCTCGATTTGCGGCATGAAGCTTTGAGGTCTTCTTGAGTTACGACGGGTACCTCTGGGACTGGCTAGTGATGCCTCAGGAATTTAGGTGTCCTTTCATGTTGATAATGGAACCTCGGGATTCCTTTTGAGTCACTGCATGGGAATATGGCCGCATCTAGACTTGAGTCGGTCAACTTAGTGTTCCTCTCCAGTGGCGACAGGGTTCTTGGTGTTGTTATGAAAGTTCCACTGGGGAGTGGAACTAGTATTTGTTGAGGGTGGAACTCTTCTTTCCTTCCGAGTTGTCAGAGTATTGACAGGCCTGCTGTCTCTTCAAGCGGGGAATTTGTGCTTTCTCGAGTCGCTCTGCCAGGGATTCAGGCCTTCGATCATGTTGGGAGGGAATACTCGGTGTTCCACTGGAGCTGGTGTAAGAGCATCACAACTCATCTCTAGTTGAATGTGAACTCGGAGTCCTTTGACCTTGCTGCAGGATCTGCGGGGTTGCACTCGAGTTTCAATAGGTGAGACAGGACTGGTCAAGTGGTGCAAGGGGTAGTTGGGATTCCTCTTCAGTTGAAAAGGAATGTCCCATCATCTTGAGATGAGGTGAGAACACCGGGTTCTTCTTAAATTGTGGCGGGAAATTCAGGGTTCTTCAATCTTCGTGAATGGGTATCTCTTGGAGACCCTTGAGTTGCATCAAGGAATTCAAACCTCTTATCGAATTTGGTGAAGGAACTCGGGGTTTCTGTCTAGGCACTGCAAGCTAAAAAGGTCCTCATGTAGCTTTGAAGGAGGAATCTCGTGGTTTTTCTCAAGTTGCTGCGGGAAGTTTGTTGATCCTCTCGAGTAATGACGGGAATATCAGGGAGGCTCCTGTGTTGTCTCTGGGAAGACAGAAATCCTGGGAACCTCGGGATTTCTTGGGAGTCGCTGCAGAGAAATAGGGCTGCATCTAGATTTGAGTCCCTTAACTCAGGATTCCTCACCAATGGCGACAGGGTTCTCGGGGTTGCTCTCAAAGTTGACCTGGAGAGTATGGCCTTGTCTTGTTTTCAGGAATGGAACTCCACTTTCTTCTCAAGTTGTAGGGCACAGTCGAGTTGAAGTTGGTACCTGGAGCATTTGATAGAGGATGCTCGGGGCGCCAAATATCCCCTCGTCTTGTGAGTTGATACTCAAGGATACATTTGAATCGGTGCAGTGGAATCAGTCAATATCTCGAGTGGATGGGGTTATCGGTACATTTTCAAATTGTGTTTTGTCCCCCGGGGTTCCTCCCAAGTTTCAAGGTGATACCAGCTTCCTTGTAATGTGCTACAGGAAAGTGGGGATTCCATTCCAGACAAAGCAGGGGAGTCGACTCTCATCTGGAAAAGAGGACTGGAAAACGGGGCACTTTTTCTGTTGTGGCAGGAAATTCATTGTTCCTCTCGACTGGGGATGTGTATGTCAGGAAATTTTTTGAGTTGCATAAAGGGTGTTAAATACCCTTTCTAGTTTCAAGTGGGAATGTGCGATTTCTCTGAGACTCTGCAGCGGAAAGTTCCTCATCTCGCATTGAGGGGAAAATCTTGTAGTTTTTCTCGAGTTGCAGCGGGAAGCTTGTGGTTCCTCTCGAGTTGCCACGGGGACCTCAGGAACTCGCTCGTGTTGCCTCAGAGAAGTCAGGTCTCCTTTTGTGTTTGAAGGGGAACCTTGGGATTCCTCTCGAGGTGCAGCATAATAATAGATCCGCACACTGTATATATGTAGCACTTTTTCTTATCCATTTCTCTGTTGATGGACATTTAGGTTGATTCCATGTTCTGCTGCTGCTCCCGCTAAGTCACTTCAGTCATGTCCGATTCTGTTCAACCCCACAGATGGCACCCCACCAAACTCCTCTGTCCCTGGGATTCTCCAGGCAAGAATACTGGAGTTGGTTCTTATTTACTTCTCCAATGCATGAATGTGAAAAGTGAAAGTGAAGTCGCTCAGTCATGGCTGACTCTTCATGACCCCATGAACTGTAATCTACCAGGCTCCTCCATCCATGGGATTTTCTACAGAAGAGTACTGAAGTGGGTGGCCGTTTCCTTCTCCAGATTCCATGTCCTAGTTATTGTAAATACGGCTGCAATAAACATGAGCGTGCATATGTCTTTTTCAATTATGGTAGTCTCAGCAAGCCCAGTGGGATTGCTGGGTGTTATGGTAGTTCTATTTTCAGTTTTTAAGGAACATGCATACTGCCCTCCATAGAGGCTATATCAGTTTACGTTCCCACCAACAGTGCAACAGGGGTCTCTCTTCTCTACACCCTCTCCAGCATTGTTTGCAGATATTTTGATGATAGGTATTGTGACTGATGTGAGGTAATATCTCATTTGCAGTTTTGATTTGCTTTTTTCTACTAGTGATAGAATAGTCAGTGATGTTGAGATTCTGTTGTGTTTGGTATTTCATCCTATGACCTACTTATACAATACATAAGTACATTTGAATACATTATGATTGACCCTTTATGCTATATAAAGTAATACACTCAGACAAATGCATATTGACAGTTATCTGTCCTAAAAGATCACTTCCAATTCTCCACTCCATGATCTGCTTATCATATATGTAGCTTTACCTTTCCAAGAATTTCACAATGGGGTCATACTGGGTGCAGCCTTTTCAACTGGATTCTTTCACTTAGCCATATGCATCTAAGATTTATCCCTGTCTTTCAAGGGTTAATGTTTCGTTCCTTTCCACTGTTGTGTATTATTACTTTGCATGTATATAGGAGGGGAAAAAATTTCCCTCTCCCCTTCCAGGTTCTTGGTTGAGCTCTCCTTCTCCATCACTGAACACAAATTATCAGGAAAAATACAGAAGTTTAATGAACATGTATAACTTTTGCATAGAGAGATGCCAAGAAAAATTGAGTCACTCCCTGAAATGACTGAAGACTTCACCTTAAATAGCTCTTCAGCCCCAAACAGAAAGAATACCTTGAAGGGAAGGCAGAGGCCATTTATGGCAAGGTATCATGCAAAGCACAGTAAATAAACAGATTATTCTTTGCAGATTTATGTCCTGACTTCTTCACTGATAATTGTTCCTTCCTTGAGATCTGATCCTTATCCTATGTTCAAAGAGAGACATCCGTACAGATGAAGAATTCCTGAATAAATGTAAATTTACCTCACAGAATGGCAACCTCAGTCTTCCCTGTTGAGTTAGCTGCTAAGAATCTGCCTGCTAATGAGGTGAACACAGGTTCTATCCCTGATTCAGGAGTATCTCACATGCCTCAGAGCAGCTGAACTCATGCACCACAACTACTGAGTCAGTGCTCTAAAGCTGGGGAGCCACAACCACTAAATGCATGCACCACAACTCCTGAAGCCTGCACACCTAGAGCCGTGCTCTGCAACAAGAGCAGAAGCAGCTCTCCACAGCTAGAGAAAGCCCTCTCAAAGCAACAAAGACACAGCAGGACCATAAAGAAATTAATAAATCTTTAAAAAAAAAACAGGGGGCCACCTCTATTCAGTTATTTTTTTTTAATTATTGTTATTTTAAATTAATCAAACTAAAATAACTTGTGTCAAACGGACATAATTTGGGTGGTGTGTTCTGGTCCCCTTGATGTCTGTGTACACCAACTTGCTTGCACATTCATCTACTGAAGGATATCCTAATTTCTTCAAATTTGTAGCCATTGTGAATAGAACTGCTGTGCAAAATTGCATTCTCATTTTCATTTGGACGTAGAATTTCAGAGCAACTGCCTAAATACTGAAAGCATGATTGCTGGATCCCAAGGTGAGACCTGTTGAGCTTCAGGGAAAACTACCAGACTGTCTTTCCTGGGTGCTCTCACGCATCCCACTGGCAATGGGGAATGGTTTCTGTTTTTCCTCACCCTCCAGAAATTAATATTATCTTATATTTGGAGTTTAGCAGTCCCAAGAGGTGTGGTGTAATACATCATGATTTTAATTTGTAATTCATTGATTGTACATGATGGTGAGCCTATGTGCTATTTATTTTTAACAACTAAGGAAATCCTGACATGTGTTGCAAAGTGAGCAAAGTTTGAAGTCATATATGCCAAGTTAGACAAGCTAAACAGAAATTGACAAATAATCTATGATTCCACTGTGAGATGTCCAGATAAGTCCATTACAAAGACAAAGTAGAATAAGGCTGCCAGGGGATAAGGGGTGTTGGACCTGTTGGACTTGGACAAGGGCCAGTGACCATGCATGATGATGGTGGTGGTCAGTCAGTCAGTCAGTTCAGTCGCTCAGTCATGTCAGACTCTTTGAAATCCCATGAATCGCAGCACACCAGGCCTCCCTGTCCATCACCAACTCCTGGAGTTTACCCAAACTCAGGCCCATTGAGTCGGTGATGCCATCTAACCATCTTATCCTCTGTTGTCCCTTTCTCCTCCAGCCCTCAATCTTTCCCAACATCAGGGTCTTTTCGAATGAGTCAGCTCTTCGCATCAGGTGGCCAAAATATTGGAGTTTCAGCTTCAACATCAGTCCTTCCAGTGAACACCCAGAACTGATTTCTTTTAGGATGGACTATTTGGATCTCCTTGCAGTCCAAAGGACTCTCAAGAGTCTTCTACAAGACCACCAAAAGCATCAGTTTTTCTACGCTCAGCATGAGACACAGAACACCGCCAGCAGCAACACCTTCTCACACAGATTTCCAGTCAGCTCCTGTCTGCCGGAGCCAGCCGGCAAAGAGAACAGGTCCAGATCGCGATGACGCAGAAGCCTGAGAAAAGAATTAAGGAGTAAAGAATGGGGTCGAGAGGACTGAATGCGCTTGAAGCAAATCAGTGACTTTATTGAAAAAGGCTAGGGTTTATATACCAAGTGAGACAGGGAACAGGGTACATAAAAATACCAAGTGGTTTAAATCCTTTACCAGGTTAATTATTACATCTATATAAGATTACAAAGGCTTGTTTGCTTTCTAAGACAAGCTTGGCATTTAGACTAATGCTCAGGAGATAAGGAAAACAAGTCCGCAGGCTATAAAAATTAGGGAGTACATTCTTAATCTATTTTCAGAGATAAGGAAAACATACCTACATAAATCTGGGGGAAAAAACAAGAAACCAAGCAAAGGGTTATTTGCTCTGTTTTTCTCAAGGAAGAACAAATAAGGCCTGGTAAACGTTTTATGACTTTTTTAAGGGGTGGCGCTTCAGGGAACAGCACTTACAAGGCGTTCCCAGGGCCAACATTTGGGGCCTTGTTCAGGCCGGCTCCCCGCACCTGTCAACTTTCTACACCCTTGGTTTCTCTCCTTTGGGCCTGAGAGCTCAAGGCTTCATGACATTGAGGTGTTCTCCTTCTCAGAAAATGGATCCTAGCACACATCCCAATGCCTCATTCTGCCAGCCAGCTACTCTTACCAAAGAGCCATGTGTCACACGTGTCCTATATAAGTCCTCAAATTAGCAACACCAATGCCAACAAGAAGACCCTGGGTGGGGGAGGGCTGAGCTTAATGAAATTATCACCAGATGCACCAGACTGCCAGCTGCTAAGGTGTGTGGCATCAACTTCCCACTGGCCTGATATCTTGGAGGTCATGTCCTCAAACTGGTGACGAGACACCTATGAGGGACACTCTGGCAACACGATCAGCAGGTTGTCAGACCTGGAGAGAAAAGTGGAAGTGGACAGAATGTGGATCCTGCAGCAAGAGCAGATTCTCCGAGTTGCTGTGCTTGGCATGTGCTCTGCTTAATTGCTCAGTCATGTCTGACTCTTTGCGATCTCATGAACTGTAGCCCTCCAGGCTCCTCCACCCATGGGGATTCTCCAGGCAAGAATACTGGAGTGGGGGATCTTCCCAAGCCAGGGATTGAACCCATGTATCCCGCATTGCAGGCAGATTCTTTTACCGTCCGAGCCTCCCCAGAAGAGAGATTGTAAATGGAACTGAGTAAAGGTCAGGTTATTTAACCAGAGACAAAGCCCTTCGCCTCTGTAAGCTCTTGAATTTTTATTTGCTTTGCTCTCACTACTGTTTCCTGACTTTCCAAGAACTTCAGAAGTTTAAGGGGTAGGGAGAGGAAAGGAGAGAATGATCAAGGAGAATTGTAGTCCTACATCTAAACTATGATCTTAAGATACTGTCAGTTATAAAAAGACATGCACCTCCAAGAACCCAACTCAGGAGATATTCAGAGTTTGAACAATGCCAAAGAAATTTTCATTTGCTTCTTCCATATTGCATAATGCACCCTCCTTAATTTTCAGTCTCTAAAATCTAAGTGAATGGGGACATCTGCTTCTAGCAAATGCAGTCATTGTTGTCTTGCCACTACCAGTATGCAATCATAAAACCAAAGGAAGAAAAAGAAGAGTAATAAAGGACAACACGGTACAGGTTCCAGAAACCAGACCCTTTCCCATATCACCCCCTTTCCATACCCATCTTATTTCCTCCCACATGTCTCAATCTGCTGTCATAATTCAACTGCAAATACACTTGTGTGCTCAGTCTCTTCAGTCATGTCTGCCTCAGTGCATCCCCATGGACTGCATCCCACCAGGATTCTCTGTTCATGGGATTCTCCAGGCAAGAATACTGGAGTGAGTTTTCTTGCCCTCCTCCAGCCGACCTTCCTGACCTAGGGATCAAACTTTTATCCCTAGTCTTCTCTGTGTCCTAAATTGGCAGATGGGTTCTATGCTACCAGAGTCACCTGGGAGGTACCCTGCTACAAATACACTTAACAGGAAATGCACTCCAGGCCTGTTTGGTCTGCCATCAATTAAAAACCACCAAGATTTGGTCAGAACTGAAAAATTCAAACAGTAAGAACTTTGTAAATACAAACTACACTCAAGGATTTTGTATGCCCCCGACCAGTCCAGCCACAGATGACTCCAAAGAGGACAGTCTAACACTTTCTGGGTAGAGGGGTGCCCCACGCTCAGCCTGATGGTTTTTATGTCCCCTAACATGGCTTTTGCTCTAGGCCAAAGTTGTCCTGTGAAGCGTACTATGGACTACAAATTCAAGATCCATATAAAACCTTAAATTTTCTAGTAACCCCATTTAAAAAAAAAAAAGAAGCAGATGAAATTAATTTTCAAATTATATTTTAATCCAGTAAACAAAAAATATTATCATTTCACCATGTGATCAATATGTCACAAGTATTGGCTGGTGTGCAGATAAGTCTGACTTTATCTTGATGACTAAATACATTGCTTTCTAAGACAAAGTGCCACTCCTAGGATGGGAAGTTAAAATGGGAACCCCTTTACCTTGGGAGTAAGCCTTCAGGTAAAATACAAGGCATCTACTTAAATTCAGTTTTCAGTGAATAATTTTTTAGTTTAAATACATCCCAAGTATTGCAGAAGATGGGCTTCTACCAAAAAAAAAAAAAAAAAAAGTTTTCATTGTTTCCCTAAAATTCAAAGTTAACTGGAATTCCTGTATTTCTGTTTGGTAAATCCAGCCACCTAAAAGCAATGATTAGAACGGATTCATTCTTTAGATAAAAGAGAGTACATCAGTGGTGAGTGAACATAGCTTCTCTCGCATCAGGGACAGAGTTATGATCATGGGAGGATGATGTGTTATCAGGTGGCCAGTAGATTTCAGAAGTGCAAAGGTGTGTCCTCCTTGGCCCAGCACAGACCACAAGGTACTGGCAACCCCACAAAAGAGGAGGAGATAAAGGCAGAGGAGAGGAAGGCAGAGGGAGAAAACGTGGCCAGTTCAGGAAGCAGCAGAAAGTGATGGTTCCCAGGAGGTCACAGGCAAGCCTGCTGTGGAGCCTCACAGTTCAAGGTGTGAAGCACTGTTCCCAGGGTCCAGTGGTGATCACACCTGCAGGAAGGTGCACAGCTAAGCAGTAGGGAGTCACTGAAGCCCAGTGGCTACTCTGCTCCACCCTTGTTTCTTTTTCATGAAGTTACAAAATAGCCATACATCCTGTACTCCCATGAACCTTGTGCAAGACCTTGATCTTTGTGTGGCATCTGCACCTTTCCAACCTGCTGTAGGATTTTCTTTACCAATAAAATTGTCCTTTAGTTTTATTTTATGTACTAAGAACTCTCACAATGGATGAAGAGAGAGAAGTATCGTGTCCAACTTATTAGATATCCCTTAGTGTCTTCCAAGTGAGAGTGGTGAAACATGCCCCCCAAATTCCTAAAAGTCCTCAAAATTCCAAAACAGTAGTACCTAATTAAAGCTAAGGGGCACGGTGGTCCCAGAACCTTGGGGAAGATGTGTTTCAGGTTGATCTAGTGTTGAGCATATGTAAGGCTTGGAGGAATGAGTCAGAGTGTCTCATAAAGTAGACACCACTTCCCAGGTGATGCTAACACTGCTGGCCCAGTGATGACCACTTTGAGAACCACTGACTTACACAAGGAGAGAGCTTCCACAGAAATTGAAACAGCACTTTTTGAGACATTTACTCTATTCTATTCTGAGAGCTTCCTCACACAGAAAACCCAGATGCCAACCTGAAAATTAATGGAGTAGCTCTTTCACAACTAAGGATGTAAAGAAAAAACCACATGGAGATGCATTGGAACGGCAGAGATGCAGTCTAGTCAGGATCCATACTCCTGATGTGTGGTCCATAATTAGGAGGGGACATTTCCAAATTGGTATCTTCCCTGGGGGGACATGCTGAGCACCTGAGCCGTGGTAACCTGAATGAGGAAGACGAGCCCCCATAATATCTTGATTTGAAGTCAGCAGAGCTACATCTGGGAGAGAGCTGGGGGCTGTGGTAAACCAAGACCCCATACTTAATAGGTTAGTGGCAAACTTACTGACGCTGAATGCTGGCACAGGTCACATGGGAAGGAGAATTTTGTACTAATTTTAGGACACATTCCAAAGGGGCAAAGATTTCTTGAAACTTTCTACAGGGATGAAATCACTGATTGATGACATTTTAAAAAATCCTCCTTGTACCCAGCTGGCCCAGTGCTAGCGAGACATTTCTGATATTCCCTACTTACCATGCTAACACTGCTTGCCCTGCTAGTCTCTGTGTTCCCTGTGGAATAGACATATCCAACCCAGCACACCTGCAACATTCCTCCAAAATGGCTTCGCCCCCAAGGGCCTGGATTCCCCCACAATAGCCTCCTTTCCTACCACTCACAGTGGGTGGACTCAGCCATGACTTGCATCCCCTCAAGGTGATTTCCACTTCAGTTCACCTCCAGCCAGAAGTACATCTTCAACTGTTGAGGTAGGGCTCATATTCAGCTGCACTGGGGGCCAGCCAGACCCACCAGCATGCCCAAAGCAACGCGGGTACATCTAACAGGACACCACACTCAGCCTATAGAGGAGAAATCCTGGATTTCCTGTCTCTGGTGACCTGGGGAAACTGTTCCTTTGAGCTGCACAGGAGACACTCTACATAAATTCGCTTATTCAACATGGAGACATAGTTCATCTACCTAATATTAGTGCATAGAAACAGAAAGGCAAAATAAAGAGACAAAGAATCTATGCTAAATGAACAGCTAAGACATAAACTCAGAAAAAGAACTAAACAAGATGGAGATAATTAATCTACATCAAGTGACTACAAAGTAAGGGTCATAAAGATATTTACTGGGTCTTCCCTGCTGGTTTATTTGTTAAGATTTTACTGAAAATGTAGGCAGCAAGGGTTCAACCTTTGGTCTGGGAACTAAGATTCCAGGCTGCCGGGCAAGTAAAGCTGCATGTCACAGCTATTGAACTCATGCACCCTAGAGCCTGTGATCCACAACAAGAGAAGACAGAACAATGGGAAGCCCACACACCAAAACTAGAGTGTAGAGAAAGCCAATGACACAGTAAGACCCAGTGGACCCATTAAATCAATGAATAAAGGATGTTTACTTCTATCAGGGGAAGCATGAAAGAACGGAGTGAGAACCTCCACAGAGAGGCAATAAGTATAAAAAAGGACTGATTTTAATGGAAGAATACAATAACAGACATGAAAAATACAGCATGAGTCAGCAGATTAGATGATTCAGAAAGACAGATCAGTAAGCTGAAACACAGAGTCGTGAGCATCAAAAAGAAAAAAACAAAAGTCAAAAAACTGAGGATAGTTTAAGGCATTTGGTGGATAATATCAAGCATACTAACATTCATGTTATAGGGATTCAGGAGAAGAGAGAGAGAAAGATAAAATCTCACTTGAAGAAACAATGGCTGAACATTTCCCTATGTCGTTGAAGGAAACATACCCAGGTCCAAGAAGCACAGAGAGTCCAACACAGGGTAAATTAAAGGAGAAACATACCAAGGCATATATGAATCAAACTAAGAGAAATTTAACAAAAGCAGAAAGGGCAAAGCAACAAATAACAAGGGAATCCCCATAAGGTTAACAGCAGATCTTTCAGAAGAAATGCTGCAGACCAGAAGGATGTTGCATGATATACTTAAAGTTATGAAAGGAAAAAACTTACCAGCAAGATTACTCCAACCAGCTACGATCCCACTCAGATTCAAAGAACTCAGTACTTCTCAGTTCAGTTCAGTTCAGTCACTCAGTCTTGTCCGACTCTTTGCGACCCCATGAATCACAGCACGCCAGGCCACCCTGTCCATCACCAACCCCCGGAGTTCACTCAAACTCATGTCCATCGAGTTGGTGATGCCATCCAGCCATCTCATTCTCTGTCGTCCCCTTCTCCGCCCACCCCCAATCCCTCCCAGCATCAGACTCTTTTCAAGCAAAAGTTAAGAAATTCAGCATCACCAAAGTGGCTTTACAACAAATATTAAAGGACGTTGTCTAGGCAGGAAATAGAAGGGAGTGAATAGACAAGGAAAAAAAAAAACACAGAATAAAGGAGATAATAATAGTATAATGCATATCAATAATTATCTCAAATATAAATGGATTAAATGGCCCAATTGTAACACAGACTGGCTGAATGGAAACAAAAACAAGCCCCATATAAATGTTGTTGATAATAAATCCACCTCAGACCTAGGGACACACACAGACTAAAACTGAGGGCCTGGAAAAATATTCCATACAAACGGAAATCAAAAGAAAGCTAGAATAGCAATTCTCATATCAGATAAAATAGACTTTTAAATAAAGACTATTACAAGAGACAAGGAAGGACACTACATAATGATAAAGAGATCAATCCAGAAAGAAGATTTTGCAATAATAATACACACGCATCCAACACAGGAGCACATAAATACATTAGACAAATGCAAACAACCATAAAAGGGGAAATCAACAGTAAGAAAATAATACTAGGGGATTTTAACACCCCACTTATACCAATGGACAGATCATCCACAAAGAAAATTAATATAGAAACATATACCTTAAATCACACATTAGACTAGATGGACCTTATTGATTTATTTAGCATATTCCATCACCAAACAGCAGAATGCATTTTTTTTCTCAAGTGCACATAAAACTCTCTGGAATGGACCACACCATTGGTCACAAGTCAAGCCTTGGCAAATTTACAAACTGAAATTCTAGGAAGCATCTTTTGTGATCACACTGATTAAGGATCATTTATAGGAAATTTTTGTAAAAACCACAAACACATGGAGAACTCAAACAGGTAACGAAAGAAGTAAAAGAGGAAATTTTAAAATACCTATAAACAAATGGCAATAAATAAATGACAACCCAAAAAACTATGTGATGCAGTAAAAGCAATGCGAAGAGGGAAGTTTAGAGCAATACGAGAAGCCTACCTCAAGAAATGAAAAGATCATCAAATAAACAACCTAATCTAACACTAAAGAACCTAGAAAAAGAAGAAAAAGGGCCACAAAATGTCCAAAGTTAGCAGAACAAAAGAAATCATAAAGATCATAGCAGAAATAAATGGAAATGAAGGAAACACTAGCAGAGATCCATAAAACAATAAGATACGTCTTGGAGAACATAAACAACATTGACAAATCATTAGCCAGAGTCATCAAGAAAAATAGAGAGAAGACTCAATTCAACTCGAAATGAAATAGGAGACGTTACACAGACGACACAGAAAGATAAAGGATCATAAGGGACAATGAGAAACAACTGCATGACAATAAAATGGATAACCTGGAACAAATGGACAGATTCTTAGACAAGTACAATCTTCTGAGACTGAACCAGGAGAAATAGAAAATGTGAATAAATCAAACACCAACACCAATCACAAGCTCTAACTATGAACACATCAATCACAAGCACTACTAACTGTGATCAAAATCTCCAACAAACAATTACCCAGGACTTCACAGGTGAATGCTCTCAAATGGTAGAGATGTGATAATACCTATGCTGGTCAAACTTCCAGATAAATGTGGTAGGAGGAGTATCCCAACCCATTCTGTGAACCAAAATGAAGCAGGAATGCCACCCAGGAAAGAAAACTACAGGCGAGCAGCACTGATGAGCCCCAACGCAACAATCCCGAGGAATACGCGAGCAAAAACAAAACAAAACACATGAAAAGGATCATGCACCACGTTCAAGTGGGGTTTATCCCAGGGATGCAAGGATTCTTCACTATGTGAAAATCAATGTGATACACTATATTAACAAATGGAAAGATAAAAACCATAAGATTATCTCCATCGATGCAGAGAAAGGTTTTGACAAAATTAAACACCAGTTTATGATTTTAAAAAGCCCCATAATTGGGCATGGAAGAAATCTACTTCAACATAATAAAGGTCATATAGTAAAATCTCTCAGCACATTTTCCTCAATGGTGTCAAAATTTAAGCATTTTCTCTAAGATCAGGATCAAGACCATGGTGCCCACTCTCCTTCCTATTATTCAATATAGTTTTGTAAGTCATAGACACAGCAATCAGAGAAGAAAACGAAAAAGAATGCCTATTGGATAAGAAAAATCCATCTCTCATTGAATGCAGGGGGCCTGTTTCTATTCACAGAAGACCCTAAAGATAGAACCAAAAAATTACTAGAGCTAATCAGTGAATTTAGTAAAGCACGGGATACAAAATTAATACACAGAAATCATTTGCATACGTATAGCACAACAAGAAAAATCAGAAACAGAAACTAAGGAAACAGTGCCATTCCCAACCGCAACAAGAAGAACAGCATAGCTAGGAACGCTGCTGCTGCTGCTAAGTTGCTTCAGTTGTGTCTGACTCTGTGCGACCCCATAGATGTCAGCCCACCAGGCTCACCAGTCCCTGGAATTCTCCAGGCAAGAACACTAGAGTGGGTTGCCATTTCCTTCTCCAATGCATGAAAGTGAAGTCACTCAGTCCTGTCCAACACTTCGGGGCCCCATGGACTGTACCCTACCAGGCTCCTCTGTCCATGGGATTTACCAGACAAGAGTACTGGAATGGGTTGCCATTTTCTTCTCCAATTGCTAGGAATAAACCTACCTAAACAGACAAAACACATATATGCAGAAAGACAGACTGTATGATGAAAGATAGCAAAGATGAAACAAACAGATAGAAAGATATGCCATGTTCTTGAATTGAAAGAAATCAATGTTGTGAAAATGACTATACTACCCAAAACAATCTGCAGATTCAATTCATCCTTATCAAACAAACAATGACATTTTTTTAAAAAAACTAGGACTAATAATTTTACAATTTATATGGGGGAAAACAGACCCAGAAGGGCCAAAGCAATCTTGGAAAGAAATGTGGGGCTGGAGGAATCAAACTTTATGACTTCAGACTATACTACCAAGACACTGTGGTACAGGCACAAAAACAGAAACATAGAGCAATGGAACGAGATACGAAGCTGAGAGATAAACCTTGACTCCTATAGGCACGTTTTGTTTGACACGGGAGGCAAGAATGTACAATGGAGAAAGGACAGAAAAGAGAGACCCTTCAGTAAGTGGTGCTGGGAAACTGTACAACTACATGTAAAATAATGAAATTAGAATAATTAACAATGGATTAAAGACAAAAAGTAAGGCCAGAAACTATAAAATTCTTAGGGGAAAACATAGGCAGAACACTCTCTTTTTCTTTTACCTTATTTATTTATTTTGAAATTTATTTTAATTGGAGGCTAATTACTTTATATTATTGTATTGTTTTGCCATACATTGACATGAATCTGCCCCGGGTATACAAGTGTTCCCCCATTTGAAGCCCCCTTCCAGCTCCCTCCCCATCCCGTCCCTCTGGTTCATCCCAGTACACGAGCCCCGAGCATCCTGTATCTTTGACATTTCTCACAGCAAGATCCTCTTTGATCCACCTCCTAGAATGACTGAAATAAAAGCAAACAAAAAAAATGGCATATAGAGAAACTTCAAAGTATTTAAACTGCAAAGAAAACTATAGACAACATGAAAAGACAATCCTCAGAATAGGAGAAAATAATTGTAAACGAAGCAACTGACAAAAGATTATCTACAAAGTACACAAGTAGATCATCGAGCCTAATATTAGGAAAAAAGCAACCAATTGAAAAGTGAGCAGATGACATGATCAAATTTCTCGAAAGAAGACATAAAGAAGGCCAACAAACACTCATTATTAACACTCATTATTAAGGAAATGCTATACAGTTAGCAAAAGCAAGACCTGGAGCTGACTGTGGCTTAGATCATGAACTCCTTATTGCCAAATTCAGACTTAAATTGAAGAAAGTAGGGAAAATCACTAGACCATTCGATATTACCTAAATCAAATTGCTTATGATTATACAGTGGAAGTAAGAAATAGGTTTAAGGGACTAGATCTGATAGATAGAGTGCCTGATGAACTATGGACGGAGGTTCGTCACATTGTACAGGAGACAGGGACCAAGACCATCCCCATGGAAAAGAAATGCAAAAAGCAAAATGGCTGTCTGAGGAGGTAGTACAAATAGCTGTGAAAAGAAGAGAAGTGAAAAGCAAAGGAGAAAAGGAAAGATATAAGCATCTGAATGCAGAGTTCCAAAGAATAGCAAGGAGAGATAAGAAAGCATTCCTCAGCGATCAATGCAAAGAAATAGAGGAAAACAACAGAATAGGAAAAACAAGAGACCTCTTCAAGAAAATTAGAGATTCCAAGGGAACATTTCATGCAAAGATGGGCTCGATAAAGGACAGAAATGGTTTGGACCTAACAGAAGCCGAAAATATTAAGAAGAGGTGGCAAGAATATACAGAAGAACTGGACAAAAATGATCTTCACGGCCAAGATAATCATGATAACGTGATCACTGACCTAAAGCCAGACATCTTGGAATGTGAAGTCAAGTGGGCCTTAGAAAGCATCACTACTAACAAAGCTAGTGGAGGTGATGGAATTCCAGTTGAGCTATTTCAAATCCTGAAAGATGATGCTGTGAAAGTGCTGAATTCAATATGCCAGCAAATTGGGAAAACTCAGCAGGCACAGGACTGGAAAAGGTCAGTCTTCATTCAGTTGAGCCAAAGAATGCTCAAACTACCGCACAATTGTACTCATCTCACACGCTAGTAAAGTCATGCTCAAAATTCTCCAAAAAAGGCTTCAGCAATATGTGAACTGTGAACCTCCAGATGTTCAAGCAGGTTTTAGAAAATGCAGAGGCACCAGAGATCAAATTGCCAACATCAACTGGATCATGAAAAAAGCAAGAGAGTTCCAGAAAACCATCTATTTCTGCTTCATTGACTATGCCAAAGCCTTTGACTGTGTGGATCACAATAAACTGTGGAAAATTCTGAAAGAGATGGGAATGCCAGACCCCCTGACCTGCCTATTGACAAACCTGTATGCAGGTCAAGAAGCAACAGTAAGAACTGGAAATGGAACAGACTGCTTCCAATTAGGAAAAGGAGTAAGTCAAGGTTGTATACTATCACCCTGCTTTTTTAACTTATATGCAGAGCACATCATGAGGAATGCTGGGCTATAAGTAGCACAAGCTGGAATCAAGATTGCTGGGAGAAATATCCATAACCTCAGATATGCAGATGACACCATCCTTATGGCAGAAAGTGAAGGGTAACTCAAAAGCCTCTTGATGAAAGTGAAAGAGGAGAGTGAAAAGGTTGGCTTGAAGCTCAACATTCAGAAAACAAAGATCATGGCATCTGGCCCCATCACTTCATGGGAAATATATGGGGAAACAGTGGAAACAGTGTCAAACTTTATTTATTTATTTATTTTTGGCTCCAAAATCACTGCGGATGCTGATTGTAGCCATGAAATTAAAAGACGCTTACTCCTTGGAAGGAAAGTTACGACCAACTTAGATAGTATATTAAAACGCCGAGACATTACTTTGCCAACAAATGTCCATCTAGTCAAGGCTATGGTTCTTCCAGTGGCCATGTACGGATGTGAGAGTTCGACTGTGAAGAAAGCTGAACGTTGAAGAATGATGCTTTGGAACTGTGGTGTTGGAGAAGTCTCTTGAGGGTCCCTTGGACTGGAAGGAGATACAATCTAAAGGAGATCCATTCTAAAGGAGATCAATCCTGGGTGTTCATTGGAAGGACTGATGCCAAAGCTGAGACTCCAATACTTTGGCTACCTCATGCAACGAGTTGACTCACTGGAAAAGACTCTGATGCTGGGAAGGATTGGGGGTGGGAGGAGAAGGGGAAGACAGAGAATGAGATGGCTGGATGGTATCAGCGACTCGAAGGATATGAGTTTGAGTGAACTTTGGCCGTTGGTGATGGACAGGGAGGCCTGGCGTGCTGTGATTCATGTGATCGCAAAGAGTCAGACACGACTGAGCGACTGAACTGAACTGAATGAAAACTCCATGAGGTATCACCTCACACCAGTCAGAATGGCCATCATCAACAAGTCTACAAATAATAAATGCTGGACAGGACATGGAAGAAAGGGAACACTCTTGTAGTGTTGGTAGACACGTAAAGGGTTACAGCCACTGTGGAGAAGGAATGTAGGTTTCTTTAAAAAGTAGGAATAAATCTAACTTATGATGCAACAAATCCCCTACTGGCCATATACCCTGTGAAAACCATACCTCTAAAAAGACATATGTACACCAATGACCATTGCAACACTATTTAAAATAGCCAGGGCATGGAAGCAACCTAATTTCTATCAAGAGAACAATGGATAAAGAAGTTGTGGAACTTATACACTATGAAATATTACTCAGCCATGAAAAGGAACAAATACGAGTCAGATTAACTGAATTGGATGAACCTAGAAACTGTGATAAAAACTCAGTGAAGTAAGTCAGAAAGAGAAAAGCAAATATAGTATATTAATGCATACACATGAAATCTTGTAAAATGGTACTGCTGAATATTTGAAGGGCAGAAATAGATTCACAGATGTAGAGGAAGGACTTGTGAACTCAGCTGGAGAAGGAGAGGGTGGGACGAATTGAGAGAGTAGCATTGAAACATTGCCACTACCATACGGAAAATGGCTAGCTGGTGGGAAGTTGCTATATAATATAGGGAGCCCAGCATGGTGCTCTGTCATGACCTAGAGGGTGGGATGGTGGGAAATGGCAGGCAGGCTCACCAAAGAGTGTATAATATACTTATGGCCTTTTCGTGTTGTTGTATGAGGACACCTAACCAAACACTGTAAATATATTCAGTTCACTTTAGTTCAGTCACTCAGTCGTGTCCGACTCTCTGCGACCCCATGAATCACAGCACGCCAGGCCTCCCTGTCCATCGCCAACACCCAGAGTTCACTCAAACTCATGTCCACAGAGTTGGTGATGCCATCCAGCCATCTCATTCTCGGTCGTCCCCCTCTCCTCCCGCCCCCAACCATTCCCAACATCAGAGACTTTTCCAGTGAGTCAACTTGTCGCATGAGGTGGCCAAAATATTGCAGTTTCAGCTTTAGCATCACTCCTTCCAATGAACACCCAGGATTGATCTCCTCTAGAATGGACCGGTTGGAACTTCTTGCAGTACAAGGGACTCTCAAGAGTCTTCGCCAACACCACAGTTCAAAAGCATTGATTCTTCGGCGATCAGCTTTCTTCACAGTCCAACTCTCACATCCATACATGACCACGGGTAAAACCATAGCATTGGCTAGACGAACCTTTGTTGGCAAAGTAATGTCTCTGCTTTTGAATATACTATCAAGGTTTGTCATAACTTTCCTTCCAAGGAGTAAGCGTCTTTTAATTTCATGGCTACAATCAGCATCCGCAGTGATTTTGGAGCCCAGAAAAATAAGGTCTGACACTGTTTCCACTGTTTACCCATCTATTTCCCATGAAGTGATGGGACCAGATGCCATGATCTTTGTTTTCTGAAGGTTGAGCTTTAAGCCAACCTTTTCACTCTCCTCTTTCACTTTCATCAAGAGGCTTTTGAGTTCCTCTTCACTTTCTGCCATAAGAGTGGTTTTCATCTGCATATCTGAGGTTATTGATATTTCTCCCCGCAATCTTGATTCCAGCCTGTGCTTCTTCCAGCCCAGCGTTCCTCATGTTGTACTCTGCATAAAAGTTAAATAAGCAGGGTGACAATATGCAGCCTTGGCGTACTCCTTTTCCTAATTGGAAGCAGTCTGTTGTTCCATTTCCAGTTTTAACTGTTGCTTCCTGACCTGCATATAGGTTTCTCAAGAGGCAGGTCAGGTGTTCTGGTATTATCCTTTCTTTCAGAATTTTCCACAGTTTATTGTGATCCACACAGTCAAAGGCTTTGACTGGGATCCAATTCATATACTTAGAAGCTTACATACTGTAACTGATTATGTGATATTCTTAGAAAACATGAAGCTCAGCTGGAAATTTAAGTTTTGATATATAATGATACCTTATGTGGCAGTCATAATATTTCAACATCCAATAGCTACTTTACAAGGTTGTTTTAGGTGCTTAATGAGATCTTCAGTGGGCATATTTAATAGTTCCTTGGACTCAATAAAGCTTGCTAAATTTTGCAAATATATATGTATATAATTTATAAAATATATTCATATATTTACATATAGTGAGATATTATATATGTATATAAAATGGAGAAGGGCATGGCAACCCACTCCAGCATTCTTGCCTGGAGAATCCCATGTACAGAGGACCCTGGTGAGCTAGAGTCCATGGCTCTATGGAGTCACTTGGTGAGCATGTGTCCAAAGATTTGGACACAATTGAGTGACTAACACACACACACACATGTAATCATATCAGCTTACATGTCTAGCGTACACTGTCCATCCTCTACAATTGATTGTGCTTTTGTGTTTTTTACTGTACATTTCTCTGTGGAGTACAGTAGTGAAGTATTTTTATTTCAAGTGCAGGTTGGGTGGAAGCAAGCATAAAAGCAGCAGTGACGGAGCTGGTACTGCTCAGAAGAGATTCAGGAAATGGTATGGGGATTTTATTTATTGGAGGAGACACTTAATTTTTTGAGGCACAGGACCCGAATGTAGAATGGTATGTGAAAGCTGCAGCAGCCGTTCAGAATGTAATCCATTGCTAGCATGTCATCAATGACAAGAATAAAAGAGTTACTACTCAGACATCTCTGGATCGATTTTTCAAGAGGGTATTCATGGATAGAACTGAATCAGGCAAGGAACAAGAACCTGTGCATCAGCCTCAGGCCTGAGTGACACTGCAGCTTTCCCTGTTACTATCGCTGATGATCTTCAGCTCTGCCATCTCCCGGCTTCTCTCTTCCCTTCAGTCTGTAACTCTTCTTGCCTGCTCACTCAGTGCCAGCCCCTGTATGCCAGCTGTTATTCTGTAGTACTGCACTTTTCAAGGCACTGTTCTATAAGATTTAAAATGTTTTCTTTCTCTTTTGTGTTTGTTTTTTATGCATTAGTTGTGTAAAAAACTACTACAGGACAGAAGTATATATCTGATTGTGTTAACTGGGTACTTAGGCTAACTTTGTTGGACTTAATGAAAAAACTGGACTTATTAATCTGCTCTAGGAACAGAACTCGTCCACATGTGCAGGATTTATATATTAATATAAAAGGAAAGAAACATTCTGCTTATTTTACATGTTAATACTAAAATTCTCTACACATTTTTCCTATCACATAGCATTCTTTCTATTGGTAAACATTTCTAATTTGGGAACATTGTCTATGATGCAGCCAAATTGTTAGGTCTCTGTGGTTTATTTTCAACATGAAACACTTGGTTACCTACACCATTAGGCAATAGCTAATTCATTGCCAATTTCAGGATTCGACTCAATAATATGGTGCAAAGAAGCCTACAAATGGTAAAATGAATATGATTTGTTATATTTAAAACAGAAAGTTAAATATAAAATGATTTAACTAAAAATCAAATAACTTATTTGACTAGTTATATTGACAAAAACTTGTGATAAATAAGTAAAACTGAAACTGGTGTGACATTCAGTTCAGTTCAATTCAGTTCAGTTGGTCAGTCGTGTCCAACTCTGTGACCCCATGAATCACAGCACGCCAGGCCTCCCTGTCCATCACCAACTCCCGGAGTTCACTCAAACTCATGTCCGTCTAGTCGGTGATGCCATCCAGCCATTTCGTTCTCTGTCGTCCCCTTCTCCTCCTGCCCCCCATCCTTCCCAGCATCAGAGTCTTTTCCAGTGAGTCAACTCGTCGCATGAGGTGGCCAAAGTATTGCAGTTTCAGCTTCAACATCAGTCCTTCAAATGAACACCCAGGACTGATCTCCTTTAAAATGGACTGGTTGGATTTCCTTTGAGTCCAAGGGACTCTCAAGAGTCTTCTCCAGCACCACACTTCAAAAGCATCAATTCTTCAGTGATCAGCTTTCTTCACAGTCCAATTCTCACATCCATACATGACCACGGAAAAAACCATAGCCTTGACTAGACGGACCTTTTTTGGCAAAGTAATGTCTCTGCTTTTTAATATACAATCTAACTTGGTCATAACTTTCCTTCCAAGGAGTAAGCGTCTTTTAATTTCATGACTGCAATCAGCATCTGCAGTGATTTTGGAGCACAAAAAAATAAAGTCTGACACTCTTTCCACTGTTTCCCCATCTATTTCCCATGAAGTGATGGGACCAGATGCCATGATCTTTGTTTTCTGAATGTTGAGCTTCAAGCCAACCTTTTCACTTTCATCTTTCACTTTCATCAAGAGGCTTTTGAGTTCCTCTTCGCTTTCTGCCATAAGGATGGTGTCATCTGCATATCTGACGTTACTGATATTTCTCCAAGCAATCTTGATTCCAGCTTGTGCTTCTTCCAGCACAGCGTTCCTCCTGATGTACTCTGCACATAAGTTAAATAAGTAGGGTGACAATATACAACTTTGACATACTCCTTTTCCTATTTGGAACCAGTCTGTTGTTCCATGACACTTCTCACTGTTTCCTCCTGACCTTCATACAGGTTTCTCAATAGGCACGTCAGGTGGTCTGGTATTTCCATCTCTTTCAGAATTTTCCACAGTTTCTTGTGATCCACACAGTCAAAGGCTTTGGCATAGTCAATGAAGCAGAAATAGATGGTTTTCTGGAACTCTCTTGGTTTGTCCATGATCCAGCGAATGATGGCAATTTGATCTCTGATGCCTCTGCATTTTCTAAAACCTGCTTGAACATCTGGGAGTTCATGGTTCAGATACTGCTGAAGCCTGTCTTGGAGAATTTTGAGCATGACTTTACTAGTGTGTGAGATGAGTGTAATTGTGTGGTAGTTTGAGCATTCTTTGGTATTCCCTTTCAATGGGATTGGAATGAAGACCGACCTTTTCCAGTCCTGTGGCCATTGCTGAGTTTTCCCAATTTGCTGGCATATTGAGTGCAGCACTTTCACAGCATGATCTTGCAAGATTTGAAACAGCTCAACTGTAATTCCATCACCTCCACTAGCTTTGTTCGTAGTGATTCTTTCTAAGGCCCACTTGACTTCACATTCCAAGATGTCTGGCTTTAGGTCAGTGATCACGTTATCATGATTATCTTGGCCGTGAAGATCATTTTTGTCCAGTTCTTCTGTATATTCTTGCCACCTCTTCTTAATATTTTCGGCTTCTGTTAGGTCCAAACCATTTCTGTCCTTTATCGAGCCCATCTTTGCATGAAATGTTCCCTTGGAATCTCTAATTTTCTTGAAGAGATCTCTTGTTTTTCCTATTCTGTTGTTTTCCTCTGTTTCTTTGCATTGATCGCTGAGGAATGCTTTCTTATCTCTCCTTGCTATTCTTTGGAACTCTGCATTCAGATGCTTATATCTTTCCTTTTCTCCTTTGCTTTTCACTTCTCTTCTTTTCACAGCTATTTGTAAGGCCTCCTCAGACAGCCATTTTGCTTTTTGCATTTCTTTTCCATGGGGATGGTCTCGGTCCTTGTCTCCTGTACAATGTCACGAACCTCCGTCCAGAGTTCATCAGGCACTCTATCTATCAGATCTAGTCCCTTTAATCTACTTCTCACTTCCACTGTATAAGCATAAGGGAATTGATTTAGGTAATATCTGAATAGTCTAGTGGTTTTTCCTACTTTCTTCAATTTAAGTCTGAATTTGGCAATAAGGAGTTCATGATGTGAGCCACAGTCAGCTCCTGGTCTTGTTTTTGCTAACTGTATACAGCTTCTCCATCTTGGCTGCAAACAATATAATCAATCTGATTTCAGTGTTGACCATCTGGTGATTTCCATGTGTAGAGTCTTCTCTTGCGTTATTGGAAGAGGGTGTTTGCTATGACCAGTGCATTCTCTTGGCAAAACTCTATTCGTCTTTGTCTTGCTTCATTTCGTGATCCACATCCAACATTGCCTGTTACTCCAGCTTTTCTTGACTTCCTACTTTTGCATTCCAGTCCCCTATAATGAAAAGGATATGTTTTTTGGGTCTTAGTTCTAAAAGGTCTTGTATGTCTTCATAGAATGGTTCAACTTCGGCTTCTTCCGTGTTACTCATTGAGGCATAGGCCTAGATTACTGTAATATTGAATGGTTTGCCTTGGAAAGGAACAGAACTCATTCTGTCGTTTTTAAGATTGCATCCAAGTACTGCATTTCGGACTCTTTTGTTGACCATTATGGCTATTCCATTTCTTCTAAGGGATTCCTGCCAACAGTAGTAGATATAATAGTCATCTGAGTTAAATTCACCCATTCCAGTCCAGTTTAGTTCACTGATTCCTAGAATGTCGACGTTCACTCTTGCCATCTCCTGTTTGTCCACTTCCAATTTGCCTTGATTGATGGGCCTAACATTCCAGGTTCCTATGCAATATTGCTCTTTACAGCATAGGACCTTGTGATATTAAATGTGGTTTATTTCAGACATGTGGCACTCTGCTTGAGTAACCCAAAGTAATCTTGTGTTATAAAAAGTATACTTAATCCCTTAGTATCTCTCATGCTCACAGTGTCCCTATTTATTTATCCATTCATTCCTTTATTTAGCATTTAGTCAATGAAAACATCGGAGAAGGCAATGGCAAGCCACTCCAGTACTCTTGCCTGGAAAATTGCATGGACAGAAGAGCCTGGTGGGCTGCAGTCCATGGGGTCGCTACTAGTCAGACACGACTGAGCGACTTCACTTTCACACATTGGAGAAGGAAATAGCAACCCACTCCAGTGTTCTTGCCTGGAGAATCCCAGGGACGGCAGAGCCTAGTTGGCTGCCATCTGTGGGGTCGCACAGAGTCGGACACGACTGAAGCGACTTAGCAGCAGCAGCAGCAGCAGCAATGAAAACATTTTGTCTTGGCTGTCATTAAAGGCATTTTTCTTAAAGGTTACTGGAAGTTTCCCGTATATAAAAATAAAACCTGTCTCATTGTGGGAAACACACTAAACTACACAATAATGTAAAGAAGAGAGTGATAAAATTAGACTTAGCTGAGATTTAATCATCAAAAGGAAACTCCCTTTTCTTTCATGACTCTTCCAACTTTTTTAAATTTTATGATCAAGAAATAGGAAGAGAAAACATTGTGTAATACTTTCAAAATTCATCACAATTTTTGGCACATAACTATATTTGCCCCATCTATAATTCTGAACTCCGTGAACCCCCACTAAGATGGCTTGGAATTGTGGCTGTTTGAGCTGCTGCTGTGTCTGTTATCACAGAGCTCTGTTTCTGACATAATGGGCCCTAATGATATCAGGAAGTTGATGAGGAGAATGCTGGTGGTTTTGGTGACAATTATGGAAAATACGTATAGCACCTTCCAAAGACAGGATAAAATAAGAGCTAAATTAGCAAAGTGATTGTTTATTTGCATGTACCCTCTCAAGAATTCGAATCTATTTTTTAGCTCAAATTTAGATTTGTATTCAGAATTCATTTTGTCCTCAGTGTTATTTTAAAGCAGTCTCATGACAAGGATTATCTCAGAAATCTAATCTTAAACTGTCTTTTATACCAGAATCTCTCTTTAAATTCACAAATATATATCATAAAGGAATTGATCAATTAGCACCTTTGATCTCTTGAGATTTGTACTTTAATTGTACCCCAATGTTTATTTTTTATTTGCATGGGATACATCTGCAGTGAAAATGTTTGGAAATAAATAGTTCTTACTTGTGTGTATTTGTTTAAATGTCCATAGACATACTGAAAAATGCAATTTAATATAGTTTTCAAAGTATGTTTATTTTTATATTATGCATTTAGATTGTCAAACATTACATTTATAAATTTGTTTTGATTAAATACATTTTAGATTTTATGTTATTAAATTATTGTGTATTATAAAACATATATTATATTTTATATTATTTATATTATACAAATAAATGGAGAAGGAAATGGCAACCCACTCCAGTGTTCTTGCCTGGAGAATCCCAGGGATGGGGGAGCCTGGTGGGCTTCTGTCTATGGGGTCACACAGAGTCGGACACGACTGAAGTGACTTAGCAGCTAGCAGTAGCAGTAGCAGCATATTATATAAATATATATATTAACACCTTTTCTAAAATATTATGAAATGTATATGAGACACATGATATTAGAAAATATCAGATAACTACTGCCCCTGTCTAAGCTTCCCAGGTAACTCTCCCAGCAAAAAGAAGTTAGTCTTCTTATCTACTGATTTAACATTGAAATCATGTTACCACTTATGTTAATGAATCATGTATGCTTTTATAATGCAGCCATTCAGTGGTTTTTTAATTGACTTCCTCCATGGTATGTACACAAAATAATTGACTGAGAATAAGTATGCCACCTAGAAAAATAAACACAAAATCTTAAGCAAAATTACACTTTGTGCTCTGAGTTTGATGCTCAGAAGAAAGGTCAGTACTTTTAAAAAATTTAATATTATTATTATTGTTTCTTTATTTTCTAAGCAGCTTGGTAGGAAACACTCTATAAAGATTCTAGGTTAGTAAATTTGTGACTGACCCACAAAAGTGAAATTTTTAAAGTGTCTCAGGTCTATGGACTCTTTCCAATATTAGCTTAGAAGGATCTCACAGAATTGTCTAATTGTTGCTTTTCAATTGGTATCATTATATTTTATTATTTTACATACCTTTAGAAGGCATTTAGTATTACAATGATGAAACATGACAGATTTTTCATTGGGGAAGAAAAAAACCACACCTCTAATTCTACTTGTCACACTAGATATTTAAAAAGAGAAATAAAATCCATTACACATGGGCCATATCAGTTAAAAGTGGTCAGCATATTAAGATATTAGGAAGAAAGAAATGGCACTACATTTCCCCCTCCTCTAATATGTGTCTTGAAAAACTTAAACTTTGAACCAATTGACCAGTTGGTGAAATCATTAAGGGACCATAACCTGAGTCTTCTCTGATAAGGTGGGTGCTGTATCTCTCAGTTGTGTGACTTGCAATGCCATGGACTGTAGCCCTCCAGTCTCCTCCATCCATCAGATTTCACCAGCAAGGATACTGGAGTGGGTTGCCAATTCTTTTCCCTGGGGATATTCCTGACCCAGGGATTGAACTCAGGTCCCTTGCATCTCCTGCACTATCAGGAGGATTCTTTACTCTGCACTACCTGGGAAGCCTCTCTCTGATTGAAGAGCAATAAGGAAAAGTGAGAGAAAAACAGAAAACATCTTCAGAAGTTATAATGGCCTGAACAAACATAAGAATTTGCAAGTGTAATTAACAAGTTCAATTAAATGAAGCTAAATAATGGAATTATCCATGTGGAGAAAAGGGAGACAGAGCTGAGAAGGCTGAGAAAATTCAAACAAGGACATTTTCTGAGTCACTGTGACACTCAGTTTATCTCAGTCCATCCTCTCCTTGCCCCTCCATCAGAAGCTGATTTGTACTCTCCACACCTGTAGACACATGGTATACCATCTGGGCTCCAACCGTGTCTTATTCGCATTTCTAGGAAATTCCAGACTTCACCACTGCAGACCAGTCTCCTGTCCAGGCTGGGAAAAAAAAAAAAAACACCCTCTACTTCTGTCATGTCTGGTTGCTTAGGGTGAACTCTGATTTTCTCTGGCAGGAACCACAGTGATGGATGAGAGAAATCAGAGTGCTGGAATCACCTTTGTCTTGGGCTTCTCAGAATACCCACAGCTCCAGGTGCCCCTATTCTTGGTGTTCTTTGCTGTCTATACAGTCTCTGTGCTGAGAATCCTGGGTATGATTGTGATCATCAGAATAAATCCCAAACTTTACACCCCCATGTACTTCTTTCTCAGCCATCTCTCCTTTCTTGACTTTTGTTACTCTTCTATAACCAAACCTAAACTCTTAGAGATCTTGGTTGTGGACGTAAGGACCATCTCCTACGTGGGTTGCATAATGCAGTTCTTCTTTGGTTGCACACTTGTGATTATAGAAATGTCCATGCTAACAGTGATGGCCCATGACCGCTTTGTGGCTGTTTGTACCCCCTGCTGTCCAGAGTTACTGTGTCTCCTAAGCCCCGCAGCAACCTGGACACTGGGACCTACACGTGGGGTGGAACGTGTTCCCTGACAATCACATGTTCTCATTTGGAGCTGTCCTTCTGTGGTTCTAACATCATGCGTTACTTTGGCTGTGAGGATTCTGCATTGTCTCTGCCTCTTTCTCTGACCTTTACTTCAGTCAGATGACATGTTTTATCATTTCTACTCTCAATGAGGTGTGTCACCTCCTGATTATTCTCACCTCCTATGTTTTCATAGTTGTCACAATCATCAAGATGCCTTCAGCCGGGGGACTCCGAAAAGCCTTCTCCACCTGTGCCTCCCACCTGACTGCCATCACCATTTTCCATGGGGTCATCCTTCTTCTCTACTCTGTGCCGAACTCCAGAAGCTCATGGCTTTTCATCAAATAGCCACAGTGCTTTTCACAGTAGTGATCCCCATGTTAAATTCTCTATCTACAACCTTAGAAATAATGATGTGAAGGAGAGCATCAGAAAATTAATCAACACCAAAGTGTTTTCCCACCCAATGTAATTTTGAGTGAGGAGGGAGAGATAGAGCAAAGCACTTTCTTAAATGTGCTTTAAACAGTGTGTTGATGAGTATTGCATTTATCTTCAAACATGTGCTTATTCTCTTATCTGTGTCCTACTCTTTGTGACTGCATGGACTGCAGCCCACCAGGCTTCTCTGTCCATGGGGAATCTCCAATCAAGAATGCTAGTGTGGGTTGCCATGCCCTCCTCCAGGGGATCTTCCCAATCCAGGGATGGAACCCATGTTTCCCACAGTACATGTGGATTCTTCAGTAACTGAGCCACAATGGGATACAATATTGTGAGAAAATTAATTATATATATATATATATATATATATATATATACATACACATATATATGATATCTATCATATAAATATAACGTGATTTTTAAACTGCACTGTTCTTTTAAAATATCGCCTTCAGTTTAAAAGAAAAAAAAAAGAAATATAATTATGTATATGTCTCACTTTCAGAGTGTTAAAGGCTAAATTACAAATAGCTGTAAAAAGAAGAGAGGCGAAAAGCAAAGGAGAAAAGGAAAGATATAAGCATCTGAATGCAGAGTTCCAAAGAATAGCAAGGAGAGATAAGAAAGCCTTCCTCAGTGATCAATGCAAAGAAATAGAGGAAAACAACAGAATAGGAAAAACAAGAGACCTCTTCAAGAAAATTAGAGATTCCAAGGGAACTTTTCATGCAAAGATGGGCTCGATAAAGGACAGACATGGTATGGACCTAACAGAAGCAGAAGATATTAAGAAGAGGTGGCAGGAATACACAGAAGAACTGTACAAAAAAGATCTTCACGACCAAGATAGTCACGATAATGTGATCACTGACCTAGAGCCAGACATCTTGGAATGTGGAGTCAAGTGGGCCTTAGAAAGCATCACTACGAACAAAGCTAGTGGTGGTGATGGAATTCCAGTTGAGCTATTTCAAGTCTTGAAAGATGATGCTGTGAAAGTGCTGCACTCAATATGCCAGCAGATTTGGAAAACTCAGCAGTGGCCACAGGACTGGAAGAGGTCAGTCTTCATTCCAATCCCAAAGAAAGGCAATGCCAAAGAATGCTCAAACTACCGCACAATTGCACTCATCTCACACGCTAGTAAAGTCATGCTCAAAATTCTCCAAGCCAGGCTTCAGCAGTATGTAAACCGTGAACTCCCAGATGTTCAAGCAGGTTTTAGAAAAGGCAGAGGCACCAGAGATCAAATTGCCAACATCCGCTGGATCATGGAGAAAGCAAGAGAGTTTCAGAAAAACATCTATTTCTGCTCCATTGACTATGCCAAAGCCTTTGACTGTGTGGATCACAATAAACTGTGGAACATTCTGAAAGAGATGGGAATCCCAGACCACCTGACCTGCCTCTTGAGAAACCTGTATGCAGGTCAGGAAGCAACAGTTAGAACCGGTCATGGAACAACAGACTGGTTCCAAATAGGAAAAGGAGTGCGTCAAGGTTGTATATTGTCACCTTGCTTATTTAACTTATATGCAGAGTACATCATGAGGAACGCTGGGCTGGAAGAAGCACAAGCTGGAATCAAGATTGCAAGGAGAAATATCAATAACCTCAGATATGAAGATGACACTACCCTTATGGCAGAAAGTGAAGAGGAACTCAAAAGCCTCTTGATGAAAGTGAAAGAGGAGAGTGAAAATGTTGGCTTGAAGCTCAACATTCAGAAAACAAAGATCATGGCATCTGGTCCCATCACTTCATGGGAAATAGATGGAAAAACAGTGGAAACAGTGTCAGACTTTGTTTTTTTGGGCTCCAAAATCACTGCAGATGCTGATTGCAGCCATGAAATTAAAAGACGCTTGCTCCTTGGAAGGAAAGTTATGACCAACCTTGATAGTATATTAAAAAGCAGAGACATTACTTTGCCGACCAAGGTCCGTCTAGTCAAGGCAATGGTTTTTCCTGTGGTCATGTATGGATGTGAGAGTTGGACTGTGAAGAAAGCTGATCGCCGAAGAATCGATGCTTTTGAACTGTGGTGTTGGAGAAGACTCTTGAGAGTCCCTTATACTGCAAGGAGATCCAACCAGTCCATTCTAAAGGAGATCAATCCTGGATGTTCATTGGAGGGACTGATGCTAAAGCTGAAACTCCAATACTTTGGCCACCTCATGAGACGAGTTGACTCACTGGAAAAGACTCTGATGCTGGGAAAGGTTGGGGGCGGGAGGAGAAGGGGACGACGGAGAATGAGATGGCTGGATGGCATCACCGACTCTGTGGACATGAGTTTGAGTGTACTCCGGGAGTTGGTGATGGACAGGGAGGCCTGGCGTGCTGTGATTCATGGGGTCGCGGAGAGTCGGACACGACTGAGCGACTGAACTGAACTGAACTGAACGATCATCTAACACTGTCTATGGGCTTCTCTGGTAGCTCAGATGTTAAAGAATCTCCCTGCAATATGAGAGACTTGGGTTCTTTCCCTGGGTTAGGAATATCCCCTAGAAGAGGGCATGACAACCCACTGCAGTATTCTTGCCTGGAAAAAGCCCCATGGACAGAGGAGCCTTGTGGACTACAGTCCATGGGGTCCCAAAGAGTCAGATAAGACTGAAAAACTAAGCACAGCACAGCAAAAGACTGTCCACATCCTAAAATCCTCCGCATTTGCAAATAATTTCTGTTCCATGTCTTCTTTCTTTCTTTTTCTCTTCTTTTTCTTTTTCCTCTTCTCTCTCTCGAATTGTGAAATGTGATAAATAGGTAGACAAGTAATTCTGTATAATCCTCCTGTGTGTTACTTTATCTAAGAAATTAAAGACATTATCAGCTCTTTACAGCATTTCTGTAAGCATATTTCTAGTCACTGTGCCTCTCTGATGCCTCTAGGAGCAAACTTCATTGCTGTGTTCAAAACTGTTTCTTCTAACTGGAGAACAGATTATGAGAGTAGAAAACTTTGCTGCTTTTTTATTTTGTTTTATTTTTTTAGTTTATTTATTTTAATTGGAGGCTAATTACTTTACAATAGTGTATTGGTTTTGCCATACATTGACATGAATCCACCCCGAAGTGTGATTATTTTTCATACTATTTTAAATGTCATTTGTAAAATGTGTATTGTTTTGCCACTAGGATTCAATGTGTTTTGGCAACTCTAAAAATATCTCTAAATAATTTTATGATTTATTTGTAAATTTTTTTGGATTTTCAATGTGCATATCATATAATATCTAATTAAACATTTTCTCGATATGTTGTTTCCAATGTTATTCCTTTTATTTTTTTCTTGTGTTTGGTTCACTAGCTGAAAACATTCAGTTCAGTTCAGTTCAGTTCAGTTCAGTCGCTCAGTCGTGTCCGACTCTCCGCGACCCCATGATTCACAGCACGCCAGGCCTCCCTGTCCATCACCAACTCCCGGAGTACACTCAAACTCATGTCCACAGAGTCGGTGATGCCATCCAGCCATCTCATTCTCCGTCGTCCCCTTCTCCTCCCGCCCCCAACCTTTCCCAGCATCAGAGTCTTTTCCAGTGAGTCAACTCGTCGCATGAGGTGGCCAAAGTATTGCAGTTTCAGCTTTAGCATCAGTCCCTCCAATGAACATCCAGGATTGATCTCCTTTAGAATGGACTGGTTGGATCTCCTTGCAGTATAAGGGACTCTCAAGAGTCTTCTCCAACACCACAGTTCAAAAGCATCGATTCTTCGGCGATCAGCCTTCTTCACAGTCCAACTCTCACAACCATACATGACCACGGGAAAAACCATTGCCTTGACTAGACGGACCTTGGTTGGCAAAGTAATGTCTCTGCTTTTTAATATACAATCAAGGTTGGTCATAACTTTCCTTCCAAGGAGCAAGCGTCTTTTAATTTCATGGCTGCAATCAGCATCTGCAGTGATTTTGGAGCCCAAAAAAACAAAGTCTGACACTGTTTCCACTGTTTTTCCATCTATTTCCCATGAAGTGATGGGACCAGATGCCATGATCTTTGTTTTCTGAATGTTGAGCTTCAAACCAACCTTTTCACTCTCCTCTTTCACTTTCATCAAGAGGCTTTTGAGTTCCTCTTCACTTTCTGCCATAAGGGTAGTGTCATCTGCATTAGCACAGTTTTAAATAAATAGCAAAAGCGGGTATCCTTGACTTCCTCATCTAACAAGGAAAGTATCAGTACTTAACATTTCATGCTTAAAATGTTAAGTAAAGTTATCTCATGTATTTTCTTTGTATGTGTCTGTTTGTTATATTTTGCTTTTTAGTGAGTGAATGTTGAATTTATCAAGCTAACTTTCCTCATTTAACTCCTTTAATATTTTGATATGGTAACATATTTAAAAAAAATTCTGATCAAAATATGTGTTTTTTCCTGAGAAAATTACTATGAGCATTATATATTTATCTTTTTATTAATTGATTGGTTTAATATGTCAATATTTTATGTATAATTTAAAATTCTATAATCATTAATAAGATTGTTATGTAATTTTCTTTTACTGTCCTTTACTTGTTAGTTTTTGCCATCAAGATTATATTTGTCTCTTAAAACAAAAATTGTATGAGTCATCTTATTCAATTTAGTGAATATTACGTAGAAATGAAAAAGAGAGTGTGATAGGGAGATACACAAGGACAGTATTCATATAAAAAAAACTATAAGTTAATTGCTATTCAGTTCACTTCAGTTCTTCAGTAGTCTTCAACTATTTGCGACCCCATGGACTTCAGCACACCAGGCCTCCCTGTCCATCACCAATTCCTGGAGCCTACTCAGACTCATGCTCATCGCATCAGTTATGCCATCCAACCATCTCATCCTCTGTCAGCCCTTTCTCCTCCCACCCTCAATCTTTCCCAACATCAGGGTCTTTTCCAAGGAGTCATTTCTTCCAATCATGTGGCCCAAGAATTAGAGTTTCAGCACCAGTCCTTCCAATGAATATTCAGAACTGATTTCCTTTAGGATGGACTGGTTAGATCTCCTTGCAGTCCAAGGAACTTCAAGAGTCTTCTCCAACACCACAGTCCAAAAGCATCAATACTTCAGTGCTCAGCTTTCTTTACAATCCAGGTCTCACATCCATACATGACTACTGGAAAAAACATAACTTTGACTAGACCGACCTTTGTTGGCAAAGTAATGTCTCTGCTTTTTAATATGCTGTCTAGGTTGGTCATAGCTTTTTTTCCAAGGAGTAATCATCTTTTAAATTCATGACTGCAGTCACCATCTGCAGTGACTTTGGAGCCCACCCCCACACCGGAAAAAAAAAAAAAATCTCCCTCTGTATCCACTGCTTCCCCATCTATTTTCCATGAAGTGATAGGACCGGATGCCATGATCTGTTTTCTGAATGTTGAGTTTTAAGCCAATGTTTTCATTCTCCTCTCTCAATTTCATCAAGAGGCTCTTTATTTCTGAAAGGTTGGTGCAGAATGACATAAAGACATTGGGATTCCTGGCCTCCGGAGGAGAAGAATTCAATCCGGGGCCAGAGACGAGGCTTGATCACTCAGAGCTTTTTTGTAATAAAGTTTTATTAAAGTATAAAGGAGATAGAGAAAACTTCTGACATAGACATCAAAAGGGGGCAGAAAGAGTACCCCCCTTCTAGTCTTCAGCTGGATGTTATACAGTCACTACAAAGTGAAAGTGAAGTCGCTCAGTCATGTCCAACTCTTTTCAACCACATGGACTGTAGCCTACCAGGGTCCTAAGTCCATGGGATTTTCCAGGCAAGAATACTGGTTGCCATTTCCTTCTCCATATATATTCACTAGCAGTCTGTTAATGAAATAAAGGAATGTCTTAAAACTCAGAATGGCACCAGGCCCCTCACCCATAAGATGCATTTTGGGATAATCTTGGCACCAGATGATTCATCCCGTGCCATAAAATGATTAACTTGAATCTTGCAGAAGGGCAGATTGCATTACAAATGGTTTCACTTACATAGATTAGGAGAACAATATCTGATTATAACATACTGCTTTGTCAATTAGGTTCTGAGCCGTTTGGCGGAACTGACTTGAATACAGAGTTTGGGGTAAATGCATGGTACATTAACATAGCTTAAGACCAACATTTCCTTAAGAAAAATTCATTGGTTAACTCAAGATTTGAGAATAGTTAACTTCAGGTGAAACCAGGGGTCATTACGGCAACAAGGTATTTTAAGAGAAATTTCCTTTTAAATTTGTATAGAGAAGAAAAAATATTGCTAGTTTGTTTCCTCCTGCTGTTTAAGAGAGATAAAAAATGTCTGACACTTGCAGGCTATTTCCTCCATTTGGAGAACCCTGGCCTTTCTGCCTGTTACCCTCTAAGTTCTTCACTTTCTGCCATACAGGTGGTGCCATCTGCATATCTGAGGTTATTGATATTTCTCTCAGCAATCTTGATTCCACCTCAGCCTTCATCCAGTCCAGCATTTCTCACGATGTACTCTGCATATAAGCTAAATAAGCAGGGTGACAATAAACAGACTTGATGTGCTCCTTTTCCTATTTGGAACAAGTCTGATGTTCCATGTCCTGTTCTAACTGTTACTTCCTGACCTGCATACAGATTTCTCAAAAGGCAAGTCAGGTAGTCTGGTAATCCAATCTCTTTTAGAATTTTCCACAGTTGTGGTGATCCACACAGTCAAAGGCTTTGGAATAGTCAATGAAGCAGAAATAGATATTATTCTGGAACTCTCTTGCTTTTTTGATGATCCGGCAGATGTTGGCAATTTGATCTCTGGTTCTTCTGCCTTTTCTAAAACAAGCTTGAACATCTGGAAGTTCACAGTTCAAGTATTGCTGAAGCCTGGCTTGGAGAATTTTGAGCATTACTTTACTACCGTGTGACATGAGTGCTATTATGCTCTATTTCGAGCATTCTTTGGCATTGCCTTCCTTTGGGATTGGAATTAAAACTGACCTTTTCCAGTCCTGTGGCCACTGCTGAGTTTTCCATATTTGCTGGCATATTGAGTGCAGCACTTTCACAGCATCATCTTTTAGGATTTGAAATAGCTCAACTGGAATTCCATCACCTCCACTAGGTTTGTTCATAGTGATGCTTCCTAAGGCCCACTTGACTTCACATTCCAGGATGTCTGACTCTAGGTGAGTGCTCATTCCATAATGATTACCTGGGTCTTGAAAATCTTTTTTGTACAGTTCTTCTGTGTATTCTTGCCATTTCTTCTTAATAACTTCTGCTTCTGTTGCTGCTGCTGCTGCTAAGTCTCTTCAGTCGTGTCCGACTCTGTGTGACCCCACAGACTGAAGCCCACCAGGCTCCCCCGTCCCTGGGATTCTCTAGGCAAGAACACTGGAGTGGATTGCCATTTCCTTCTCCTATGTGTGAAAGTGGAAAGTGAAAATTGAAAATGAAGTCGCTCTGTCTTGTCCGACCCTTAGCAACCCCATGGACTGCAGCCTACCAGGCTCCTCCATCCATGGGATTTTCTAGGCAAGAGTACTGGTGTGGCTTCCCATTGCCTTCTCCGTCTGCTTCTGTTAGGTCCATACAGTTTCTGTCCTTTTGTTAGCTCATCTTTGCATGAAATATTCCCTTGGTATCTCTAATTTTCTTGAAGAGATCTCTAGTCTTTCCCACTCTGTTGTTTTCCTCTATTTCTTTAAACATATTAGTGAGAAAGGCTTTCTTATCACTCCTTGCTATTCTTTGGAAAATTCAAATGGGTATATCTTTCTTTTACTCCTTTGGCTTTCACTTCTCTTCTTTTCACAGCCATTTTTAAGGTCTCCTCAGACAGCCATTATTCTTTCTTGAGTTTCTTTTTCTTGGGGATGGTCTTGATCCCTTTCTCCTGTTCAATGTCTCAGACCTCTGTCTGTAGTTCATCAAGCACTCTGTCTATCAGATCTAATTCCTTGAATCTATTTGTCACTTCCACTGTATAATCACAAGGGGTTCTATTTAGGTCATACCTGAAAGGTCTAGTTGTTTTCCCTACTTTCTTCAACTCTGAATTTCACAATAAGTAGTTCATGATCTAAGCCACATTAGGCTCCTGGTCTTGTTTTTGCTGACTGTATACAGCTTCTCCATCTTGGGCTGCTAAGAATATAATCAACCTGATTCAGGTATTGACAATCTGGTGATGTCCACCTGTAGAGTCTTCTCTTGTTTTGTTGGAAGAGGGTGTTTGCAATGGCCAGTGCGTTCTCTTGGCAAAACTCTAATAGTCTTTGCCCTGCTTTATCCTGTACTGCAAGGCCAATTACTGTACTCCTACCAATTACTGTACTCAAAGCAATTACTCCAATAATGGCTATTACTGGTGTACTTAGTTGCTCAGTTGTGTGTGACTCTTTGACCCCAGAGACTGTAGCAGTCAGGATCCACTGTCCATGGTCTTCTCCAGGCAAGGATACTCGAGTGGGTTGCAATGCCCTCCTTTAGGGGCTCTTCTTTACCCAGGGATTGGATCCATTTCTTCCACCTTGCAGGCCTTTCTTTACTGTCTGAGCCACCAGGGAACCTACTGGGGGAGGAGACCCTAAAGCTACTCTAATTTTGTAGTATCGATTTATGTGAAGAAAATAGTGTTCAAACCCTGACTTCACATACCAATTTTCTGGCTTAGGAAATTAGATTTGTTATGTCTTGCTTCAGTTCAGTTCATTCACTCAGTCATGACCGACTCTTTGCGACCCCATGAATCACAGCACGCCAGATCTCCCTGTCCATCACCAACTCCCGGAGTTCACTTTAACTCATGTCGATCGAGTCGGTGATGCCATCCAGCCATCTCATTCTCTGTCATCACCTTCTCCTCCCGCCACCAATCCTTCCCAGCATCAGAGTCTTTTCCAGTGAGTCAATTCGTCGCATGAGGTGGCCAAAGTATTGGAGTTTCAGCTTTAGCATCAGTCCTTCCAATGAATACCCAGGATCGATATCCTTCAGAGTGGACTGGCTGGATCTCCTTGCAGTCCAAGGGACTCTCAAGAGTCTTCTCCAGCACCACAGTTCAAAAGCATCAATTCTTCAGTGATCAGCTTTCTTCACAGTCCAACTCTCACATCCATACATGACCACTGGAAAAACCATAGCCTTGAATAGATGGACTTTTTTGGCAAAGTAATGTCTCTGCAGACTTTTTAATATACTACCTAGGTTTGTCATAACTTTCCTTCCAAGGAGTAAGAGTCTTTTAATGTCATGGCTGTAATCAGCATCTGCAGTGATTTTGGAGCCCCCCAAATTAAAGTCTGACACTGTTTCCACTGTTTCACCATCTACTTCCCATGAAGTGATGGGACCAGATGCCAACCTTTTCACTCTCCTCTTTCACTTTCATCAAGAGGCTTTTGAGTTCCTCTTCACTTTCTGCCATAAGTGCCATCTGCATATCTGAAGTTATTGATATTTCTCCCAGCAATCTTGATTCCAGCTTGTGCTTCTTCCAGCCCAGCGTTCCTCATGATGTACTCTGCATATAAGTTAAACAAGCAGCGTGACAATATACAACCTTGACGTACTCCTTTTCCTATTTGGAACCAGTCTGTTGTTCCATGTCCAGTTCTAAGTGTAGCTTCCTGACCTGCATACAGGTTTCTCAAGGGGCAGGTCAGGTGGTGTGATATTCCCATCTCTGTCAGAATTTTCCTTCCCTCTTTATGAAATGTGTATATTGGGTTGGCCAAAAAGTTTGTTCTGGTTTTTCTGTAACATATGGAAAAACTGGCTTGAACTTTTATGGCCAGCCCAACATTATTAGGAAATTGTAAGTTTACTTTCACTAATTAGTTGTTATTTAGTTCAAAATAAGTTAAAATTATATTCCTTTCTAGCCCCCAAACTACCCCTCAACCTGGACCCAACACGCTGACTGTCACAGACAGTAAAAGCATAGTCTGGCAAATGTTGTAGCAAAATGATGCAAAGTGGGGATACTGAGAGCTACTTATTACACTTACACTTTTTCAGTTCAGAATTGATAGTATGTTGGCATAAAGCAGAGCTGGTGGTACTGTTGGAGATACAATAAAATGGACTACTAATGTGAATGATGATACTTCAAAATTAAATTATATAATTTTTAATTAAAAAATAAGTTGTAAAGATATTTCAGAATTTTCATTACACCTCACTGTACATAGTTAGTAGGAATGCAAAATGCTGTAGCTGCTATGGAAAATGGTATAGACGTTCTTTATGAGTTCAGAATTGAATTGTACATGATCCAGAAATCCTGCTTATTGGTATTATCCTAAACATTTGAGGTCAAGCGTCAAACATATGTTAGCATTCCCACACTCACTGTAGAACCATTCACAATAGCCAGGGTGTGAAACCACTGAAATGTCTATGGACAGATAGTTGGATAGAGGAATGTGGTGCACATGTAAGCAGTGGAATACAACCTGACCTTTAAAAAGAAGGAAATTGTGTAATATGTGACTACACAGATGAAACTTGAGGACATTATGCTAAATGAAAATGTCAGTCATAGAAAGATAAATACTGAAGGATTCCACTTATATGATATATTGGAGTCAAGGAGTGGAATAATAGTTACCAGAGACTAGTGGAGAGGGAAGTAGAAATTTACAAATCAATGGTCAAGAAGTTTCAGTTTAGCAAGACACACACAGTTGTACTGTACAAAATTATATGTGTAGTCAACAGTATGTATTGTACATTTAATCATCAGTCCAGGTTCGATGCATGATACAGGATGCTCAGGGATGGTGCATGGGGATGACCCAGAGTGATGGGAGGGGGAGGGAGGAGGGAGGGGGTTTCAAGATGGGGAACACATGTACACACGGTCCGGATTCATGTACACATATGGCAAAACCAATACAATGTTGTAAAGTAAAAAAAAAAAAAAAAGGAAATAAAACAATCAATAAAGGTAAAATAATATACATCTTAAAAGAGGGTAGATCTCATGTTGTGTTCTTACCGCAGGAAAATAAAATTTAAGGAAGAATAATGGTACATTATGATAACCAAAATTTAAATTTTATTTGGATTCCATCCGGTTTGTTTTTCCCCACTAATACACTCTTTTCTTTCTGAGATGTCATCCAGGGTTCTGCACTGGATTAGTTTTCTCATCTCCTCAGTATCCTCTGGCCTGAAACAGTGTTTCATTCCTTTCTTGTTTTTTCTTTACTTTGACAATTCTAAGGAATATTGTGAGGTATCCTGAAGAATGTTTCTGGATATGGATTTACCTAATGATTCTCTCACATTAAACTGGGATTGTAGATTTCAGTGTAGTTTTATCACAGAAGTGAAGCTTTTCTCATGACATCCTATCAGGGGTGAATGTTATCCACATTACATCACTGGAGAAGACCGCCTTTATCTTTTGCTTAATGCAGAGCTGGTCAAGTTTCTCTACTCTAAACTTGAAAACTAGATTTGAAATGTAGTTAAGAACAATTATTTCTATATTTTTTTTTCATATTTCAAAGTCTACATTTCATGCTTATTAGATGAATACCAATTATTTCAAAAGTTCAATATCAAAATAGTAATTAATGGGATAGATGTGGTGGTGTAATTATCTTTAATGATTGAAAAGAAAATGCATCTATTAGAATGACACAAGAGACAATGTTTCGACTAATTACATGGTTTGTGGTCCACTGAGTAATACTCCAATTATAATTCTGTGTATTTCATATATTTATGGCCATGGAGGAAAATTTAAGACCCAGGATTTGGCAGAATTTAGACTGTGAATTCAGCTTTTAAATTTTTCTTTGTATTCTTTGATATTTCTAATGTCCCTAGAAATAAAATGCCATTTTACTGTCATGCTCATTGAAATACGTTACCATTTTTGCAAGCCTAAAGTCTTTTAAGATCTTAAAGAATGTTTGAATACTGAGAATAAATATACATGAGATTCATTAATCCTAAAAATAAATTCTCAGAAATTAATCAAGACCATCTGGTTTAGGTCAGTTTATGTTTTTTTCTGTATCTTTCAAAATAAATGGAAAAGATGGAGCTACAGTTCATATGGATTATTCCACAAACTGTAGATGATCCTTTTCTATGATCAGAAACATTTTAACTTGCACTAATAAAACCTTTGACTGTGTGGATCACAAGAAACTGTGGAAAATTCTGAAAGAGATGGGAATACCAGACCACCTGACCTGCCTCTTGAGAAACCTGTATGCAAGTCAGGAAGCAACAGTCAGAACTGGACATGGAACAACAGAATGGTTCCAAATAGGAAAAGGAGTATATCAAGGCTGTATATTGTCACCTTGCTTATTTAACTTATATGCAGAGAACATCATGAGGAACGCTGGGCTGGAAGAAGCACAAGCTGGAATCAAGATTGCAAGGAGAAATATCAATAACCTCAGATATGAAGATGACACTACCCTTATGGCAGAAAGTGAAGAGGAACTCAAAAGCCTCTTGATGAAAGTGAAAGAGGAGAGTGAAAAGGTTGGCTTGAAGCTCAACATTCAGAAAACAAAGATCATGGCATCTGGTCCCATCACTTCATGGGAAATAGATGGAAAAACAGTGGAAACAGTGTCAGACTTTATTTTTTTGTGCTCCAAAATCACTGCAGATGCTGATTGTAGCCATGAAATTAAAAGACGCTTACTCCTTGGAAGGAAAGTTATGACCAACCTTGATAGTATATTAAAAAGCAGAGACATTATTTGCCAACCAAGTTCCATCTAGTCAATGCTATGGTTTTTCCCGTGGTCATGTATGGATGTGAGATTTGGACTGTGAAGAAAGCTGATCGCCGAAGAATTGATGCTTTTGAACTGTGATGTTGGCAAAGACTCTTGAGAGTCCAACGGACTGCAAGGAGATCCAACCAGTCCATTCTAAAGGAGATCAGTCCTGGGTTTTCTTTGGAAGGACTGATGCTAAAGCTGAAACTGCAATACTTTGGCCACCTCATGCGACGAGTTGACTCACTGGAAAAGACTCTGATGCTAGGAAAGATTGGGGGAGGGAGGAGAAGGGGACGACAGAGAATGAAATGGCTGAATGGCATCACCGACTCTGGACATGAGTTTGAGTGAACTTCGGGAGTTGGTGATGGACAGGGAGACCTGGCGTGCTGTGATTCATGGGGTCGCGGAGAGTCGGACACGACTGAGCGACTGAACTGAACTGAACTGAATATGGAATGAAGTGATTTTGACAATTAAGATCTGCGTTACTGAAACTGGCAACAATGACCAACAGGGAAATTGCAAAAATACACAGAATTCCGTAATTCCATAAACCCAGATCTGATTTGAGTACAAACCTACCATTAATCTACCGATTTTCTCCAAAATCATTTAAAATTGCTAAGGTTGAACACCAAATTAAATTTTCAGTCTCTTTTGTTATTGATGTGAATATTGCCTCAATAAACTAAAACAGTGGTTCCAGTCTTCCTAATATACCAGGGTGTTGCTAATATTTTCAAATGTTGAAGGGAAGCCATTTATTAAAATAGTCTGAACAATAATGGATATTTACAATGGATCTGCCCAGTCCCACTTGTTATTGGAAAAAAATATTCTGGTGGCACATTAGGGTTGTTTGTAGTGGATATCAAGTAGGCCTTCATAGAGTTGAGTTTGTACCCTGACACTTGATCCAGACAAAACTAAAATGAAAAACACCATCTATCTAATTTTACTGATGTTTTATGTCTGTATCTTGGGGCCATTCATTTTAAGGCACCGAAGTTCTTGCTTCCCCATCTTGTCCAAGTTTGCCTCATCATAGCAGAGGTTTACTCACTGGTAGAGAATATATGTAATTTTCATTGTATCTTTGAATTCATTTTGTATAAAATTTTTGTTGGTAAAGATAATTATATACTTCTGTTTTTCATAATATTATATATATATATATAATATATTTAACCACATATTGGTGACTGAGATGGTAAATAATCTCTCTGCAATAAACCTGGGTTTGATCTCTGAGTTGCGAAGATCCCCTGTAGAAGGGAATGGCAATCCACTCCAGTATTCTTACCTGGAGAATAACACGAATAGAGAAAGCCGGTGGCCTACAGTCCATGGTTTTTCAAAGAGTCAGACACGAGAAAGCAACAAACACTCAGTTATAATTTTAAATATATATCAAAGAGGTTTAGCTGCTAAGTCATACTGGATTGGGTTACCATCTCCTTCTCCAGGGCATCTTCCTGACGTAGGGATTGAACTCACATCTCCTGCATTGCAGGCGGTCTCCTGAATTGCGAGTAGATTATTTACTGACTCAGCCACCAGAGAGGCCCACAGCAATATTGGGGTGGGTTGCCATTTCCTGCTCCAGGGAATCTTCCCCACCCAGGAATTGAACCTGTGTCTCTTGTGTCTCCTACATGGAAGGTGGATTCTTTACCATTAAGCCACTGTGGAAGATTTATATTAAAATAGATGATCTAAAATCATATTGACAAATAATTAATATAAGTTAATTAGCTTCAATTAATGAATGAATCAATATTAAGCAAAATGTCACTATAAAAACCCAAAAATTATCCCAGGAGGCAGTATAACTTTAATGGAGGTTTTGATGGAAGGAACATGATTATTTAATGAATAAGATTCTATAATTAATTTAAACACAAGATGGAAGACATAAACTAGTCACAACTAAAGATTGATGCCAATTCACAAACTTTTTCGGTGCTTAATTCTTTAATGTGACAAGAATATAAAACAATTATACTGAGATTTATATGGCACTTTTACACATCATGTGATCTCCTTGATCCGCAGTGTAACTATTAGAAACATAACACAGGACGCTGCTTCATTTTGGCATCTCAACATTTTGAGATTTATAATTTCTTTTGTGTTCCAAATTTATGTTTTGGTTGTATACTAAAAATACTAACTAAGGGCCGAATTTTAAATGATAGCATGAATAGTCTGTATTTCAGTGGTTCTCATAATTTATCATGCATCAGAAATCACCGGGAGAGTTGCATAAATCAACTCTTTTCCAGAGTTTTTTATTCAGGAAGTTGGACGTGGGGCTTTAGAATTTGTATCCCTAACATATTCTTAGGTGTCCCTGCTGCTGCTGGTTTGAGGAACATATCTGGAAAATATATACCAACTCCTCAGAGACATATGAAGCTTCTGCCTTCTCTGTTTCTCTTTTCTATTCATTTCTATTTTTCAGGAATAATGTTTAGTCCTTTGTTAAACAAAAATCATGCTGCTATCAGAAGGAAATCAGAGTATCATACCCACGTTTATTCTCCCAGGTTTTCCAGAATATCCAGAACTCCTGGTCCCATTTTTTCTCGTTTCCTTCTCTATGTACACGGTCACTGTGGTAGGGAATTTAGGCCTGATCATAATCATCAAGGTCAGTTCAAAACTCCACGCGACCATGTACTTTTTCCTTGGTCACTTGTCCTTTGTTGATTTCTTTTTTTCTACTGTGCTGCTGCTACTAAGTCGCTTCAGTTGTGTCCAACTCTGTGTGACCCCATACTGTTGGAGAATGTTATTGTGGACGACAGAGCCATTTCTTTCTCTGGATGCATTGCTCAATTTTGTTTCGCTTGCCTATTTGGTGTAGCAGAAACGTTCATGTTAGCAGCAGTGGCCTATGAACGCTTTGTGGCAGTCTGCAACCCCTTGCTCTATACCTCTGCGATATCTCCGAAGCGCTGTTCTTTCTTGATGTCTGGCTCTTACTCATGGGGTGTAGAGTGCTCCATGACACACATATTTTCTTCTTGCATTATCCTATTGCAAGTCTAGTACCATAAACAGTTTTATCTGTGACCACTCTGTAACTGTTTCTGTCTCCTGTTCAGTCCGATGTTATGTTCTATTATTGCCATATTCAATGAGGTGATTATTCTGATGTCATATATGTTCATTTTTATCACTGTTATGAGGATGCCTTCTGCACGTGGGTGCTGGAAAACTTTCTCCACATGTGCTTCCCACCTAACAGCCATCAGCATCTCCCATGGAACCACCATTTTCCTTTACTGCATTCCTAATCTGAAAACTTTTTGGCTCACAGTTAAAGTGACTTCTGTGGTTTACACAGTAGTGATTCATATGCTGAACCCCTTGATCTACAGCTTGAGGAACAAAGAAGTAAAAATTACATTCATAAGATTAGTTTTCACAAAGTCACTTTGTCACACCACCTAATATTCTTAGATTTATTATTCTATTTCTAAAAAAAGCTGATTCACTATGCTACAGATTGTTCCATTCTTGTAGTGCAAGTAATGATTCAAATCTTTTAATAAATAAGCTTTTAGTGATTATACCTGTTGCAGGACAACTTTTATTGATACTTGATTATTGATTGTTACATACATCAATGTTTAGTAAAATAGCTGTAAACCACATGTAAACCAAAACAAACAAACAAAAAAAATGACTGTTTTTTTAATATTTGTAAATTGTTTTTGAGTAAATTCAAATTTATCAAAAGTTTATGGATATAGAAGGAAATAAGCTATTTTTTTCTGCCTTAGGCAGTTGGCATGAACATCATAAGAAAGGTGACTAAGGAGAAAGTTCAAGTTTCATGCAAGGAAGGCATAAAAGTGTTTATGACTCCCTTTTCAAAACACAAGTCTGGGAAAATAAAAGACAGGAGGGCAACGTGGACTTTAAGAACTAATCAACTGAACGCAGAATAGCAATAAAATATGAGTAACCAACAACACAATTATGCTAATCATAAAATGACCAAATGTCTTAGACTACAGTGTTTAGGCACGCATGACAGCAATCTAGAAAAGAAGACACCTGGAATCAGTAGGGAGAAGACAGCTTGACAAAATGTATTAGGTTTTGTTCCCACCTTGGCCCCTGGTAACACTGCTTCTTTATTATTTTCTTAGGGTTCAAACTCGTACCTTATGAAAATAATCAGGTACCATCAGTTAGAGTTCACAGCCCATGAAAAGCAATTTTACTTCATATGTTTTGCTGTCAATAATAAAAATGTCAACAATAGTAAGAGTAAGTGTTAAACAAAGCTTTTCAGTGATTGTTATTAATTAATTAATATTATTTTATTTTATCATTGGAGTACAAATGCTTTACGAATTCTTTAACATATATAGTATAATTTTATATATGTGTTTCCAAAGAAAAGTCTTCCTTTGTGGCTCAACTGGTAAAGAACCCGCCTGCAATGCTGGAGACCTATGTTTGAGCCCTGGGTTGGGAAGATCGCTTGGAGATGAAAAAGGCTACCCACTTCAATATTCTGGCCTGGAGAATTCCAAAGCGGTCACAAAGAAATGGACACAATTGAGCAACTTTCTATTCCTAAGAAAAACTGATTCTCAGCTCATGAGATATGTGATGAGCTTAAGTCAAATATAAGTCCCTAGACTAACAATCATACTCCAGAGCTGGCTTAAGGAAATGTTTCAGCATATTGTAGCTTATAATGAATCATTAGATAATCATTGCAAAATAAATGGTGGAAGTCAATTTCTACTCATGAAATGTATAGCCTGCTGACCAGCAAACAGAATTAAAATATCATTCTTCTTCCCCATGTTCATATCCTTATTTTATTACAAAAGCTTTTTCAGTAATCAAGGCAATAGTATATTAGACTAATAGGGTACCAAAATGTACTCAGTGTCTCTGGTCATTTAAATTTCAAAAATACCTGTTATTATAATTCAATAGAGAAATGATAATTTTCAATAAATAAGGCTGAGATAATTGAGTATCCACATGGAGGAATAAGCCCTAATTTTTACTTTATAACATACACAACTATTAACATGAATGAAATGAATTGTTGCTGTTGTTCAGTCTCCAAGTCGTGCCCAACTCTTTGCCACCCCATGGATGGCAGCTCACCAGGCTTCTCTAGCCTTCACCATCTCCCAGAGTTTGCTCAAACTCATGTTCACTGAGTCAGTGATGCTCTTCAACCGTCTAATTCTCTGTTTTCCCCTTCACCTGTCCTCAACCTTTCCCAACATCAGGGTCTTTTCCAATGAGTCAGCACTTTTCATCTGATGGCCAGAGTATTGGAGCTTCGGCTTCAGCATCAGTCCTTCCAACGACTATTGGCTGATCTCCTTTGGGATTGACTGGTTTGATACCCTTGCTGTCCAAGTGACTCTTAAGAGTCTTCTCTAGCACCACAATTCGAAAGCAACAATTCTTTGTCACTCATCCTTCACTATGGCCCAACCCTCACACCTGAACATGACTATTGAAAAAACCATAGCTTTGACTATACATACCTTTGTCAGCAAAGGTATGTCTGTACTTTTAAATACACTGTCTAGGTTTGTTATGGCTTTCCTTCCAAGAAGTCATAGATGAATGAATCATATATGCATACATAAAAATTAAAACTAAAAATTTAACATAAAACAAAATATCTTTCAAAGCTTGGGGTGAGAATTCTTTGAATGAACATAAAAATGATGGATCTTTAAAAAGCAATAAAAGGAACTTCATTACAATTAAAAATATTTAGTAAAAGTTTCTTAAGCATAAATGACACCATCAATAAAATGAAAATATAATCTATAGATTGTGACTAAATATTTGCAAAACTTATATTTGATAAATTATTTCTATGTAAAGCATACAGAGAAATCTTTATACTCAAAACAACAAGAAAAAAGAAACTACTTTAAGGTTTGATGAACTATCTGAGCACACATTTGACAAAACAAAACATACAAACCATCTATAAACACATGAAAAAATACTAAGCATCATTAGTCATCAATGATATTCTTATTAAAATTACAACTTAGACCACAAGGAGAAACTATTGTACCCTATTTAGAATAGCTAAAATGAGTAAGAGTTTCAAATCTTGGTGAAAATGTGGAACAAGTTGAATGCTTGTGCATTTCAAATAAGAACAAAAGGTTAAATAACTTTGAAAATAGTTTAGCAGTATCTTATAAAGTTATGCAAACACTTTCCAGACTATTATGCTACAGAAACTATTATAGCAGTTTAAGTCTCTAAGTTGGTGGCAATTTGTTGTGCAGCATGGAAAACTAGTATCCAACAAGGTTGCTAACTCTGGGTGACTAGAGTGTAGATACTGGCTCCAAAGCTAATCCAGGGTACACAGGTGTCAGCGATGAGGGGAAGATACTTTGTGGACCTAAAGCCTATCTCAGTGAAAGAATAGCCATGATGACTTGTGGGATTTTGGATCAAGATCACACATGTACAATAATTCTGTGCCTGGTGGGAAACAGCCTCTTGTGTGTTATGGCTTCCTGGTAGAGTCTGACAAGGGTTAGTCAGGTTGTCAGGAGCCTAGGGAAATCATTTGTTGATATCTAGTCACTAAGTTATGTCCAAATCTTTTGCAAATACATGGATGGCAGCCCACCAGGCTCCTCTGTCCAGTGTATTTCCCAGGCAAAAATATTGGAGGGAGTAGCCATTTCTTCTCCGGGGTTTCTCCCCTACCACAGGAATAGAACCTACATCTCCTGCATTGCAGGCAACTTGTTTTTTACCACTGAGCCACCAGGCAAGTCAGTGGATCTAATTGTGTGATATTTCAGTGTATTGAAACCAGTGGATTGATTGACACTCAGAGGTTTTAGAGACTTAAACATGTTTCCAAGATGCATTTGCCATTTTAAGAGATATTATTTAATTGTATTAATATAAGCTTGGAAGTGTGTATAGCTCATATTTAGAAGGAAACACAATTTAGTTTCCATAAAGAACATCACTGTTTCTGCAGACAATAATATTCATTTAGGTTAGGCAATAAAACCAGAGACCAAGTTATGTTGTTCATACATCTCAAAACACATGGCACTTCATACACAGAATGGGACAGAAAAATCATACAGTAAATATATATAATACATATACATATATGTACATATACATATACAGTACATATATATAATAGCCATTATTAATATCTCTGAAAGATTAGCTTATCTTTCATTTGAGGTTTTACTGGAGACACCATGCTTTCTTATTTAGTTCATGTATATTTCTATAATTACTTTTTAAAGAAATCCATGTCAATGTATGGCAAAACAAATACAATAATGTAAAGTAATAATAATAATAAAGAAATCCATGAAATAAGCTATTGAGGCCCTATCTCTAGTGATTTAGAAGAAGTTACCTTCTTGCAAATTGTCACATAGAAAAGCATTCAAGCTAATTTCTGGGTGTGGGATATAAAAAGAAATAGCTCAAGAAATACTCTTTGGGGTCTAAATCCCCAAGGTCATGGAAGCATACATAAGCCCCACATTTTGTTCATAGGAATCAGATTCAGCTTCCAAATATTTCTCTCTTCTGCTGTTTCTCTGTCTCTTCCTTTTTCTTAGTTTTTCTGTATATTAAGAAATAATTATATTCCAGTCCCATTACATTTCTGTGGGCTCCTGCTACATTGACCAACTCCTTAATATTTTACAGGATATTTGAATTCAGAGTGGGAACTCCCCTGGAGACAATAAATAGTAGAAACAGGATCTTCAGGTGAGTTGGTTTCAAGTGGGATGTTCTATCGTGTTTATTTTCTCTCCTTTGGGGAACTCTGAGATCCTGAAACCTCTAAAGCAGTGGACACTCTTGGTCAGTCTTTGTGTGGTGATGCCTCCTGAGTCCATTTTCCTGAAGGCTGAGCTTTGATCTCCTCCCCCTTCACTGGGCTATCATCTTGATTTTTGCTCTGAGGATATCCACACTGTGCTTAGCAGAATAGTCACAATGAAATTTTTAAAAATATTATAATGCCTGAGAATTCCTTAACACCTCAAAATTGAGTTGAAAGAAGGTAAGAATCATATGTATAAAATAATAAAGAACACCATAATATACAATTCCATTTTTCTGACAGTAATGTCCGCAGGTATGTCAAGGGTCTAGGAAATATGGTTAAAGTATAAAGGAAAAGTGTACTTATGAGAGCAATTTTCATGAAATGCTTTGTATATTGTTCAAGTGCTGCATCAGTAGGTAAGAAAAGAGGAAATGACAGGCATTGTATTCTGAGAATACTGACGATTAAAGAAGGTTGGAAATTGAAGAATATAACTAGGATAAGGCTTTAGGTAAAACTGAGCAGAGAAATTTAGACTTGATAAATTAGTTAATAGGGAGAAAGTAAAGTTTTTAAGAGACAGAAACTGTCATAACAGACACAGTAATTAACAAAAGAAGAAATTAATTTTCTCACAGTGGAGGGTAGCAGCACTACAGGCAAGTTGGCTGAGCCTAGGTGACCATGGATTAACATCGGATGATTAGTAAGAGTCAGATAATAATGAGAAAACAAAGGGGGAACAGAGACAATTTATTGAAGGACAGTGATTGATGAATTAACATGAACAGGGGGAAGAGGAAATTCAGAAATAAAAAGAGTTGAGCTATCCTTTGACATCACAAATTGTTCCTGCATTTTTGTTGATGCCAACTTTGGACCTTGACCTGTTTCTTAGATTGTTTAAAATAATTTGTGTTTAAAAATAATACCAATTATTCAGAGTATTAAGAATTAAAAGGGATAAGGGTGGGAAAACATATGTATTTTGAACTCCACAATTGTCAGACTTTGTGCTAATTATATTAATGTTATTTCCTAACAACATGTGTACACCTCTGAAATATTTATTATCATGTCATTATTACTGATAAAGAAGTTGAGGTTTATAAAATCTAAGTGATTCACCAAAGATCATACAGTAAATGCCAAAGCTTGGAACTGAATTTAAATTTATGTTTGCAACTCCTTCCTTCTTTTCAGTGCCAGTCTGTCTGTCATTAATTCTTTCCACTTCCCACCCATTCCCTTTTCTGCATATAGGAAATACATTTTTTGAGTGTCAATTTTGTCTGACCTTCACATGGTCAAACAAAACTAAAATTGCATCTGTGTTTGTGACAGTCGAACTAATAGTCTTTATTAATCTGAATATTTCAGATATGTGCTTGTTATTGGTTAGCTTATTTTAAAATCTTTGCTAAATAAATATATTTCTGTTGTTATAAATTGCTTACCAGTACAAAACGCTTTTACTTTCTCAAAATAATGTATGCAAATAACTGTATGACTCAAAGCAAGATTATCACCTGTAATTTTAATCAAACTCAATATTCCTGTCACCAGAAGTTTCGAGGGTGATAATATAACCACTCGTGTTTTTTTTACTGTATTCTCTGATTTTCTTGAGAAATAGAAAATGGAATAGAAAATAGAATGTGGAAGAGCTGAGCAAAATATATTTTAAGTTACTCTGTAATTCAGATATTCTATAAGCATTTAATGCTATAATATTCCTAATGCATTTATTAGATTAAAAATATTGATAGCAAGTTAAGATATACTGATCAAAGAATTTAAAAGACTATACTGAGAGCATCAGTGGCACTGCTGCTGCTGCCAAGTCACTTCAGTCGAGTCCGACTCTGTGTGACCCCATAGATGGAAGCCCACCAGGCTCCCCCGTACCTGGGATTCTCCAGGCAAGAACACCGGAGTGGGTTGCCATTTCCTTCTCCAATGTGTGAAAGTGAAAAGTGAAAGTGAAGTTGCTCAGTCGTGTCCGACCCTTAGGGACTCCACAGACTGCAGCCTACCAGGCTCCTCCATCCATGGGATTTTCTAGGCAAGAGTACTGGAGTGGCTTGCCATTGCCTTCTCTCAGTGGCACTATGTGAGACAAATGATTAATAGTCAAATAGAAAAGAAAACAAATGTGAAGGTACAACAAATTATAATACAATTTCATTACTTTACCAGGTTGCTGCATTGAACACAAAGCCAATAATTTTAGCACCAAACTGGAATCAATGGAAAACTTGAAGACAGAGCTTTATTTCCTTCAATGTCCATGTATGTTTTCCAAAATGTGAAAATTCTTGTGGTGACTCATGACCTCTGCCTTTTCGATGATCTTCAGTTTGAACATGATGATAGAAGTATTACTGCCTCTAAAAATATTACTCCTCCTGCTTTTTAAAATAAATTTGAGTGCTATGCTTTCATTTATTGTTATGTTACTCCCATTAAACAGCCCAGACCTTCAAAATGATGGAACTGTGAACAACATGCTTTTCTATGTCACTATAGAAAATATTTCTCTCTGACTCCGAACCAAATTCAATTTCAGTCACCCATGGTCACTTCAAACCTAACTCATCACCAGCAGGCTGTGTTACTTCAAACACGTTTATTTACTCCTATATGCTTCCATTTCCTTTTGTAAAATGTGACACTGCTTGCTTTGAAATTCATAGTCTTATTTAGTGGTCAAGACAAATGTACCAATATTTTAACACAATGTCTGCCACACAATAAATGTGATATCCATGGACTGTCATCATTATCATTGCTATCATTTTATTATCCCCATTTCAGATTTTCTCCAACAACAATTATGTGGTTTACTGAAGGAAATCAGAGTGCCTGGGCCACGTTCACCCTCTTGGGCTTCTCAGAATATCCCGACCTCCAGGTTCCCTTGTTCCTGGATTTCCTCACCGTCTATGAAGTTACTGTGGTGGGGAACCTGGGCATAATCACTATCATCACGATCAGTCCCAAACGCCACACCCCCATGTACTTTTTTCTCAGTCACTTGTCCTTTGTTGATTTCTGCTTTTACACCATAGTTACACCCAAACTCTTAGAGAATTTGGTTGTGGAAGACAGAACCATCTCTTTCACGGGTTGCATCATGCAATTCTTCTCGGCTTGCATGTTTGCAGTGGCAGAGACGTTCATGTTGGCAGTGATGGCCTATGACCAATTTGTGGCCATTTGTAAGCCTGTACTCTACACAGTGGTCATGTCCCCAGAGCTCCTGTCCCTACACGTGGGGTATAGTCCCCTCTCGGATACTCACCTGTTCTCTCCTGGCATTATCCTTCCGTGGGTCTAACATCATAAATAATTTCCTCTGTGAGCACTCTGTCATTGTCTCCATCTCCTGCTCTGACCCCTTCATCAGCCAAGGGCTCTGTCTTGCCATTTCCATATTCAATGAGGTGAGCAGCCTGGTAATTATCCTCACTGCTTATGTTTCCATTTTTGTCACTATGATAAAAATGCCCTCTTCTGGGACTCACTGAAAAGCCTTCTCTATTTGTGCCTTCCATCTGACTGCCATCACCACATTCCGTGGGACCGTCCTGTTCCTCTATTGTGTTCCCTGCTCTAAAATCTCAAGGTCGAAGAAGGTTCTGTATTTTATGCAGTGGTGAGTTCCATACTGAACCCTTTGATCTATAGCCTCAGGAACAAAAATGTGAAGGAGAGTGTCAGGAAATTAATGAATCACTTAATACAATTTGGTTGAAGATCTGTATGTCCAAAAGAAATTTGATCTATCACATAGTGTTGATTAAATCTTCTTGTAGAGATGATGACTCAAATTATATAGTCAACTCACTAGATCATAAATTTAGAATCATAAATTGGCTATTTGATCTTTTAGTTTCTCTTCAGTTCAATGTCAAATAGTTCAGTTCAGCTCAGTTCAGTCTCTCAGTCATGTCTGACTCTTTGTGACCACATGAACCGCAGCACGGCAGGCTTCCCTGTCCATCACCAGCTCCCACAGTCCACTCAAACCCAAGTCCATCAAGTCGGTGATGCCATCCAACCATCTCATCCTTTGTGTCCCCTTCTCCTCATGCCCTCAATCTTTCCCAGCATCAGGGTCATTTCAAATGAGTCAGTTCTCTGCATCAGGTAGCCAGAGTATTGGAGTTTCAGCTTCAACATCAGTCCTTCAAAAGAACACCCAGGACTGATCTCCTTTAAAATGGACTGGTTGGATTTCCTTTCAGTCCAAGGGACTCTCAAGAGTCTTCTCCAAAACCACAGTTCAAAAGCATCGATTCTTTGGCGATCAGCTTTCCTTAAAGTTCAACTCTCACATCCATACATGACCACTGGTAAAACCATAGCCTTGGCTAGATGGATCTTGTTGACAAAGTAATGTCTCTACTTTTTAACATGCTGCCTAGGTTGGTCATAACTTTCCTTCCAAGGAGTAAGCGTGTTTTAATTTTATGGTTACAATCAGCATCCACAGTGATTTTGGAGCCCAGAAAAATAAAGTCAGCCACTGTTTCCACTGTTTCCCCATCTATTTCCCATGAAGTGATGGGACCATATGCCATTATCTTAGTTTTCTGAATGTTGAGCTTTAAGCCAAATTTTTCACTCTCCTCTTTCACTTTCATCAAGATCCTCTTTAGTTCTTCTTCACTTTCTGACTTAAGGGTGGTGTCATCTTCATATCTGAGGTTATTGATATTTACCCCAGCAATCTTGATTCCAACTTGTGCTTCTTCCAGCCCAGTGTTTCTCATGATATACTGTGCACATAAGTTAAATAAGCAGGGTGACAATATACAGCCATGATGTTCTCCTTTCCCTATTTGGAACCAGTCTGTTGTTTCATGTCCAGTTCTAACTGTTGCTTCCTGACCTGCATACAGGTTTCTCAAGAGGCAGGTCAGGTGGTCTGGTATTCCCATCTCCTTCAGAATTTTCCATAGTTTATTGTAATCCACGTAGGCAAAGACTTTGGCAAAGTCAATAAAGCAGAAATAGATGTTTCTCTGCAATTCTCTTGCTTTTTCGATGATCCAGCAGATGTTGGCAATTTGATCTCTGGCTTCTCTGCCTTTTCTAAAACCAGCTTGAACATCTGGAAGTTCATGGCTCACGTATTGCTGAAACCTGGCTTGGAGAATTTTAAGCATGACTTTACTATCGTGTGAGATGAGTGCAATTGTGCAGTAGTTTGAGCAATCTTTTCATTGTCTTTCTTTGGGATTGGAATAAAAACTGACCTTTTCCAGTCCTGTGGCCACTGCTGAGTTTTCCATATTTGCTGGCATATTGAGTGCAGCACATTGTCAAATAAGATAGTTGTATATCATGTGCAAATTGATGTGTAATGTGGCTGTATGAAAAGTGACTATGAGTTGTTCAGTAATGTCTGACTCGTTTCCACCCATGTACTATAGTCTGCCAGGTTCCTCTGTCCATGGAACTGTCCAGGAAAGAATAATAGTATAGGTAGCCATTGCCTTCTCCAGGGGATCATCCTGACCCAGGGTTTGAACCTGGATTTCCTGCATTTCAGCGAGATTCTTTACCTTCTGAGCCACCATGGAAGCTCAGTGGGCCAATCAGTTCAGTTCAGTCGCTCAGTCGTGTCTGACTCTCCGCAACCCCATGAAGCACAGCACTCCAGGCCTCCCTGTCCATCATCAACTCCTAGAGTACACTCAAACTCATGTCCACAGAGTCGGTGATGCCATCCAGCCATCTCATTCTCGGTCGTCCCCTTCTCCTCCCGCCCCCAACCTTTCCCAGCATGAGAGTTTTTTCCAGTGAGTCAACTCGTCGCATGAGGTGGCCAAAGTATTGCAGTTTCAGCTTTAGCATCAGTCCTTCCAATGAACACCCAGGATTGATCTCCTTTAGAATGGACTGGTTGGATCTCCTTGCAGTCCAAGGGACTCTCAAAAGTCTTCTCCAACACCACAGTTCAAAAGCATCGATTCTTCGGCGATCAGCTTTCTTCACAGTCCAACTCTCACATCCATACATGACCACGGGAAAAACCATTGCCTTGACTAGATGGACCTTGGTTGGCAAAGTAATATCTCTGCTTTTTAATATACTATCAAGGTTGGTCATAACTTTCCTTCCAAGGAGTAAGCGTCTTTTAATTTCATGGCTGCAATCAGCATCTGCAGTGATTTTGGAGCCCCCCAAAATAAAGTCTGACACTGTTTCCACTGTTTTTCCATCTATTTCGCATGAAGTGATGGGACCAGATGATATGATCTTTGTTTTCTGAATGTTGAGCTTCAAGCCAACCTTTTCACTCTCCTCTTTCACTTTTATCAAGAATCAAGAGGCTTTTGAGTGGGGATATAGTGTCCCCCAAATATCCATGCCATCCAGAACTCAGAATGTCACCTTATTTGAAAATAAGATATTTGCATACATAATTAATGTAAGAGTCAAGATGAGCTTAAAGTGAACCCAAAATCCAATGACTGTCCTTATAAGAGACAGAAAAAGATACACAGAGACACAGGGGAGGAGGGTGTGTGAATTCCACTTCTTTCTCTTTCCTCCTAAACTACACACAATTCTTAAAAAAAAAAAAAGAAACTCATTTTTAGAATTATTGGTACATCACTGCTTCCTGGCTGTTTGTAAACCTGCGCTTTACACAGGTGTTGTACGCCAGAAGCTGTGTTCCTCCCTTCTGGCTGATGTTCCAGCTGAGCATAGACTGTTTCTTTTACTCATCCTTTCAGTTTTATTGCCTACTTTGAGTACATCATAGTTAACATATTTGATATGAATATTCTGTTGACCTTTTGCATCTTGTTTTACTTTAGCCAATTCAGTGAATATTATCATATGCGAAACAAATCGCCAGTCCAGGTCCAATGCATGATATAGGATGCTCGTGGCTGGTGCACTGGGATGAACCAGAGGGATGGGATGGGGAGGAAGGTGGGAGGGGGGTTAAAAATGGGGAACACATGTAAACCCGGGGCAGATTCATGTCAATGTATGGAAAAACCAATACAATAATGTAAAGTAATTAGCCTCCAATTAAAATAAATAAATTAAAAAATAGAAAGCTCAAAGTCATCATTTCTAGCTTTAATTTCTGTCACTATTTTAAAGATATTTTCTACCTGTGGGCATCACAGAGTCCTGTCTCCCTGTGCTTACTACCACATCATCATTCTTTTTCTCTATAGTATGTGCATGCTGTGTGCTAAGTCACTTCACTCGTGTCTGACTATTTGAGACCCTGAACTGTAGCCACAAGGCTCCTCTGCCTCTGGGACTCTCTACACAAGAATTTTGGAGTGGGTCTCCATGCCTTCCTCCAGGGGATCTTCTGAACGCAGGGATTGAACCCCCGAGTCGCTTATGTCTCCTCTAGGTACCTTACCACTAGCGCCACCTGGGAAGCCCGTCTATAGTATGCTCAAGTCCAAATTCTCATAAATAAATTTCAAATAGAGTCTCTTTTATACCATGCTAATCCTCATGCTGAACTCACTGACATACAGTATACATACTGATATACTCACTGACATAATACTTAAAGTGCAAAAACATGAAACACCTTGTAAGGAAGTTAATAGACTTCAAAATATTTTAGTGCTCAATCCAGCATTAATAAATATATTTCAATGAAATCATGCATGTGCCTATTCAACTATCACTTTCCAAGAAAGTTCTTTTCTGAAAACCTAACATAATGAGAAAATCACTCCTTATTCCCTCAACTTGATATATATTTTTTTCCTAGAAATAGATGATATATTTAATACATGAAGCAATTTATATATCTCTTATTTCCTTCTCCCTGTATACACTCCAAGAGAGCAGAAATTTCTGGTATTATTATTGTATCTTATATCTCATATGCCTAGAAAGTTACCTAGAAACATGTTTGGCCTTCAATGAATACTTGCCAAATGAATAAAAATGAAAAGAAATGAAAATTTCTGACTAAATTAATAATAATTAGTACTGTGCTCACATAGGTACGGGAGCTTCCCTGGTGGCTCAGATAGTGAAGAATCCTCCTGCAATGCAGAAGACCCAGGTTCGATCCCTGGATTGGGAAGATCCCCTGGAGAAGAAAATGGCAACCCACTCCAGTATGCTTATCTGGAGAATCCCATGGACAGAGTAGCCTGGCTACAATCCATGGGGTCACAAAGAGATGGATACGACTAAGTGACTAACAGTTCACCTAGGTGATGTCTCTTTGATGAATATAGTTGTCATATGAAATTTAAAATGGTAAAATAATATAAATAATACACTCAAAGACAAAAAATAACCATACTTATATAAATGCTTCTATTGCTGAGTACTGTACCCTGGAATATGTTTCTTTGTCTAATTTTAAGTATTTAGTCGTAGTTGCATATTGTATAAACATTTGAATTTTGCAGATTTCAGAACCACAGAAATGACACTTCCATTAAAAAAGTGTTTCATAATTAGGCCTTGAGTGTAGTTTATTAAAACTGGTCATGTTCAATTTTGGGATCTTGGTCTTTCTAAGCTAATACAGATTTCAGAAAATCTGAAGAGTTTATTCAGTAATGTAGTTAATAGTTTAGTTATATTAGTCCATTTGAATTACTTGAACCCAGAAATTCAAAAATGTAGCGTGCTAGATACAATTGATAAATAATATCCCTGATTAGGTTGATTGTGATCCACCACAATTGGAGAAATTTGTTTATAGCTTGGATTAAATGCCAGAATGATAGTGGATCATTCCACATATTTCTAGCTAAACTGCTTTGGGTCACCTACCAAGTGATAATTGTGCTCATTGGAAAGTTTGAAATAGTGCTACACATATTCCTGAGGTATAGCACCTCAAAAATATTTGGGTTCCAGAAAAATTATGTATGACAAACAAGAAAAAGTGTCTGAAATATGCAAAAACCCTGTAAAAAGTCTGTGAAAATCTCTCTTTAAGCAATGATAGTTAATTGTTATGCTAATGTTTCAATTAAAAATTATTATAAAAGTTGGTCTCTCTTAAGGTAATGGACAAATTATTAATTCACAGTAGGTAAATATTAAAAATCAAAATAAATGCATCATGTTAGAATTAAAGTATGTTCTACTGAATCACATGGAAACATTAAAAATAAGCCTCAGAATTAGAGCAAAAATTAAATATATTTAAGAAGCTGAAGATCAATATCTACAATCAGTACCTACTAACGATCAATATTACAATATCTATGAAAAAATAATTAGGAAAATACAGTAAAGAAGTGATAAAACTGAGAAAATATGTGAAATAAATCATCTTCAGTTTTTCCTTGTGTATCCAATATGTATTTTTTTCTGTGTATGTCATCACATGAAAAATCATGGCAAATCACTTCTCTGGAGAAACTCAAATGTATATGCACAAAAGATGTGCAAAAACATTCATCTGCATTAGATTGCAATGACAAAACATGGAAATAGCCTTAATGGACAGTAAAAAAATGGTATAGTCACACAATTAAATACTATACAAGTTAAAATTATTGTATTAGAAAAATATACCAGTTAGCATAAATATCATTCAATCACATTTATATTTAAAAGTGCAGTGAATACTATATATCTTGACTATAAATATTCACATAGGTACAAAATAATATCATGGTAGTGAAAATAATCAAATTATAGATGAAGTTAATCACCAAGGTATAAGAGGTGATTGAACTGCCATTCTAAAGGAGATCGGTCCTGGGTGTTCGTTGGAAAGTCTGATGTTGAAGCTGAAACTCCAGTACTTTGGCCACCTGATGCGAAGAGCTTACTCATTGGAAAAGACCCTGATGCTGGGAAAGATTGAGGGCAGGAGGAGAAGGGGGAGACAGAGGATGAGATGGTTGGATGGCATCACCGACTCAATGGACATGGGTTTGGGTGGACTCCAGAAGTTGGTGATGGACAGGGAGGCCTGGAGTGCTGCAGTTTCTGGGGTCTCAAAGAGTCGGACATGACTCAGCGACTGAACTGAACAGAACTGAACAGCCAAGAGGCTATGAAAAGATTTTGATCAGTGATGTAGTATTCTAAAAAAAAAAAGAAATAAACATTTTTTTTTTTTAGATCTACCTCTCAGTGCTTCAATGGGAAAGGGAACTCACAATTGAAAGTTTCAGTGTTCCTTATTTATTCCCCAAGGGAGATCATTTGCTGTGATTCATGGGGTCGCAAAGAGTCAGGCACGACTGAGCGACTGAACTGAACTGAACTGAAGGGAGATCATTAAAAGTACCAAAATATATATATTTTTTTTTTCTAGGAAGCAATTGTCTTTTGATGCTCAGGAAGTTTGGAGTAGATAAAACAACCCGTCTTCATTTAATTTTCATTTAATTTCCTTGTTTATAACCAGTGTGACATAAAGCTCTGGTGTAAATCCAAAACCATTTAGACAATTCACATATCGAAGATTTACAAGTGCTGTGAATGATAAATGGTTCTTATCCAATGACATATTTGTAAAAAGAAAGCTTGCTCTAGAAAATTAAAAGATGAAATTGTTCTTTAACTGACCTTACTATTTAGTACTCTGAAATGTTTAACTCACTGAAAAAATTAAAGTCTTGCCAAAAGGCAGAGTCATCTTTATTTACAACATAATTATAATGACATTTTTTTCCAGAAGAAAAGCAGCTTATTTCCAAAGAAAACATACACATACTGAAAAGATACATGAAGTCATATTCAACATCACTAATTTTTAGGGGAATAAAAATTAAACCCAAACTGAAATATCACCTAACACCTTTTGGAGAAGGAAGTGGCAACACACTCCAGTGTTCTTCCTGGAGAACCCCAGGGACGGAGGAACCTGGTGGGTTGCCGTCTATGGAGTCGCACAGAGTCAGACACGACTGAAATGACTCAGCAGCAGCAACACCTTTTTAAGAATGGCTATTATGCAAAAACTAAACAGAAAGACAAAAACAAAGCAAAAAAAAAGAGTAGAGAAAATGTTAGGAAGAATTTGCTACTAGCGAAGAGAAAACAGAATCTTGGTGCACTGTTAGTGACTGTATAGAAACAGGTACATCATCAGTTCAGTTCAGTTCAGTTCAGTCGCTCAGTCGTGTCCGACTCTCCGCGACCCCATGAATCACAGCACGCCAGGCCTCCCTGTCCATCACCAACTCCCGGAGTACACTCAAACTCATGTCCACAGAGTCGGTGATGCCATCCAGCCATCTCATTCTCCGTCGTCCCCTTCTCCTCCCGCCCCCAACCTTTCCCAGCATCAGAGTCTTTTCCAGTGAGTCAACTCGTCGCATGAGGTGGCCAAAGTATTGCAGTTTCAGCTTTAGCATCAGTCCCTCCAATGAACATCCAGGATTGATCTCCTTTAGAATGGACTGGTTGGATCTCCTTGCAGTATAAGGGACTCTCAAGAGTCTTCTGCAACACCACAGTTCAAAAGCATCGATTCTTCGGCGATCAGCCTTCTTCACAGTCCAACTCTCACAACCATACATGACCACGGGAAAAACCATTGCCTTGACTAGACGGACCTTGGTTGGCAAAGTAATGTCTCTGCTTTTTAATATACTATCAAGGTTGGTCATAACTTTCCTTCCAAGGAGCAAGCGTCTTTTAATTTCATGGCTGCAATCAGCATCTGCAGTGATTTTGGAGCCCAAAAAAACAAAGTCTGACACTGTTTCCACTGTTTTTCCATCTATTTCCCATGAAGTGATGGGACCAGATGCCATGATCTTTGTTTTCTGAATGTTGAGCTTCAAACCAACCTTTTCACTCTCCTCTTTCACTTTCATCAAGAGGCTTTTGAGTTCCTCTTCACTTTCTGCCATAAGGGTAGTGTCATCTGCATATCTGAGGTTATTGATATTTCTCCCAGCAATCTTGACTCCAGCTTGTGCTTCTTCCAGCCCAGCGTTCCTCATGATGTACTCTGCATATAAGTTAAATAAGCAAGGTGACAATATACAACCTTGACGTACACCTTTTTCTATTTGGAACCAGTCTGTTGTTCCATGTCCAGTTCTAACTGTTGCTTCCTGACCTGCATACAGGTTTCTCAAGAGGCAGGTACATCATAATGAACATATAATTACAGTATGATCTGGTGATCTCACTGTTGAGTACACGTCCAAAGGAAATGAAATCAAGTTTTCTTGAAGAGATATCTGCAGCCTACATTCATTGCAGCATTATTCACAATAGTCAAGACATGAAAACCATACAAGTATCATAAGTGTCCATTGACAAATGAAAGGATTAAGAATTTTATGAGTATGTATAATAATATATAATATTATTCGGGTATAGAAAAGAAGGAAATCCTGCCATTTGCAAAAACATGGATGAATCTTGAGGGCAATAGGCTAAATAAACTAAGATGAAGAAAGACAAATGCCATGTCATCTCACTTATATGTGGAATCAGAAAAAGTGAGCTCATAGAAGCAGAGTTTAATGGTGGTTTGCAAGGGTTAGGGAGTGAGGGAAGCAGGGAGATATTCGTCTAAGGGTGCAACTTCCCGTTATAAGACAATAAGTTCACCAGTCCAGGTTCGATGCATGAGACAGGGTGCTCAGGGCTGGTGCACTGGGATGACCCTGAGCGATGGGATGGGGAGGGAGGTGGGAGCGGGTTTCAGGATGGGGAATGCATGTGCATCCATGGCTGATTCATGTCAATGTATGGCAAAAACCACCACAATATTGTAAAGTAATTAGCCTTCAATTAAAATAAATAAATTAAAAATAAAAAAGCTTTTCAGAAAAAAAAGAAGACAATAATTTCTGAAGATCTAATGTAAAACATGGTAACTATATTTTAAAAATATGCAAATGTATTCTTGAAAGTTTCTAAAGAGTTGATCTTAATGCTCTCACCACACACACATTAGTAACTATGTGAGATGACAGATATGCTAACTAACTTTATTGTAGTGTTTCCCAATACATGTGTATATCAAATCATCCCATTGTACACATTAAAATTATATAGTGTTATAAGTTAATAAAGCCAGAAAGTAGTATGCCTCAATAAAGTTGGGGAAGAGAAGAAAGTAGCAAATTTCATCTCTTTATTAAACAGAGAAGATGATACAAACGGAAGACAAAATTTTCAGGTAAGTGAAGATACAGTAGACGACTATAACAACAGCAAAGTCCTGAGGGGTGGGGGTGGTTATTTTCTCATAACGAGCATCATTGTCCAATACTTTGTGTAGCTTGGTGGAAGAAGAAGATAGATATATACACGCATGAGAGTGTAAGCATTCAAATGCATACATAAAATGTCTTCTCAGGACAAAAGTAGAGAATTACTGTGAGAGACTAAATAATACCCCCCAAAGTCACTCAGGCTCTAAACTCTGGAATCTGTGAGCATAACTTTCTATTACAAGGGGACTTTACAGCTGTGATAAGGACTTTGAGATAGGAAGATTATCTGAGTACTAAATATAGTGTCTTTACAAGTGACAGGTGGGGGAGATTTGTTACAGAGGAGATGAAAATGTGACAGTGGACCAGAGACTGGAGTGAGACTGCTGCAAGTCAAGGAGTGTCAGCAGTCACCAGGAGGAGGAATAAGAGAAGGATGAATGGTCCCTGGAATCTCCAGAAGGAAAGAGCTGTGTGCATTCCTTGTCTCAAGCTCCATAAGACTCATTTTGGACTACTTGCTAGGAAGATAATAATTATGAATTGTTATAGACCACTAAGTTTGTGACAAATTTTTAGCAGTAACAATAGGAAACTAATACAGAGATCTTTCTAAATATTGAACCTTTTAAGATGCATGATCAGAGCCTAAAAAATATGACTACAACTTAATATGTTGATTAATCTCTTAACCAAAGATATGGGGCAAGAATATCATAAGAAAATCAAAAATCCAAGACATGAGTATTCTCAAAGCAGCTCTGTATTACTTAGACTGACCTCTCTCTAGGAAAATCATTGGAAAAAGGAATCATGGTATGGATGCCTCTGCAGCTTTTTCTTAACCCTATAAGGTTAATGCTATACTATACTAGAGGAGAGCAATCTAGTTATTCTGGATGAAGTTACACTAGAGGAGAATAAATTATGCTGTTTCAGAAAATTGGCAGAGGTAAACCTAAATTCCTCTCTCATTTGTCAATCAAAACTGACAAAATTTTATTGAAATGTAAGACAAAGGCCTATTTGAATGTTATTCACAAATCACCTAGACAACTCTTCACAAACTGATTTACAAATAAAAGGGGTACAGTTTCACAGAACTGGGGAATCATTGTGTGAGCTATATGGAAAATGAAATGTGTTTAATGTATTAGATATTTTATACAATCAGATGAGGGAAGAGGTCAACAGTGAGTTCAGCCACGAAGATAGAGAGGCCAGGGTAGTGTCTTTGTCTGATATCAACTGGGTGGAAATCAAATACTGATGATTCCATCATCAGTTCAGTTCAGTCACTCAGGAATGTCTAACTCTGTGACACAGTGGACTACAGCACGTCAGCCTTCCCTGTACATCATCGGGTATCCCATTATACACAGGGTCAGTTCAGTTCAGTCGCTCAGTCGTGTCTGATTTTTCTGACCCCACGAGATCCATCATGCCAGGCCTCCCTGTCCAACACCCACACCCACAGTCCACCCAAACCCATGTCCATCGAGTCGGTGATGCCATACAACCATCTTATCCTCTGTAGTCACCTTCTCCTCCTGCCCTCAATCTTTCCCAGCATCAGGGTCTTTTCAAATGAGTCAGCTGTCTGCATCAGGTGGCAAGAGTATTGGAGTTTCAGCTTCAAAATAAGTCCTACAAATGAACACCCAGGACTGATGTCCTTTAGGATGGACTGGTTAGATTTCCTTGCAGTCCAAGGCACTCTCGAGAGTGTTCTCCAACACTACAGTTAAAAAGCATCAATTCTTCGGCAATCAGCTTTCCTTACAGTCCAACTCTCACATCCATCCATGGCCACTGGAAAAACCATAGCCTTGACTAGACGGACCTTTGTTGGCAAAGTAATGTCTCTACTTTTTAATATGCTGTCTGGGTTGGTCATAACTTTCCTTCCAAGGAGTAAGCGTCTTTTAATTTCATGGCTGAAATCAGCATCTGCAGTGATTTTGGAGCCCCCAAAATAAATAAATAAATAAAGTCTGACACTGTTTCCACTGTTTTTCCATCTATTGCCCATGAAGTGATAGGACCAGATGCCATGATCTTTGTTTTCTGAATGTTGAGCTTCAAGCCAACCTTTTCACTTTCACCAAGAGGCTTTTGAGTCCCTCTTCACTTTCTGCCATAAGGGTGGTGTCATCTGCATATCTGAGGTTATTGATATTTCTCAAGGCAATCTTGATTCCAGCTTGTGCTTCTTCCAACCCAGCGTTGCTCATGATGTACTCTGCATAGAAGTTAAATAAGCAGGGTGACAATATACAGACTTGACGTACTCCTTTTCCTATTTGGAACCACTCTGTTGTTCCATGTCCAGTTCTGACTGTTGCTTCCTGACCTGCATACAGGTTTCTCAAGAGGCAGGTCAGGTGGTCTGGTATTCCCATCTCCTTCAGAATTTTTCATTGTTTATTGTGATCCACGTAGGCAAAGCCTTTGGCATAGTCAATAAAGCAGAAATAGATGTTTTTCTGGAATTCTCTTGCTTTTTCGATGATCCAGCAGATGTTGGCAATTTGATCTCTGGTTCCTCTGCCTTTTCTAAAACCAGCTTGAACATCTGGAAGTCCACGGTTCATGTATTGCTGACATAGCTGACTGCGAATTGTCTTGTGTCCTGTTCATTATGACTCAAACATGAAATATATCTCTGACAAGAGGCTTTCTAGGACAATAATTACAACACTGGGCATATCAGATGTGAAAAAAATGTTGGAAAATTATATCTGAATCTTTTAAATTTTTTGGTAAATTTTAAGTAAATAGACTCTAGATGCTAGTAAAGGGGGGGCGGGCGGGAGGAGAAGGGGACGACAGAGAGTGGGATGGTTGGATGACATCACCAACTCTGTGGACATGAGTTTGAGTGAACTCCGGTAGTTGGTGATGGACAGGGAGGCCTGGCTTACTGTGATTCATGGGGTCATGGAGAGTCGGAAACGACTGAGCGACTGACCTGAACTGAACTGAACTGAAGTAAATCCAAGAAAGAATAGAAAGTAAACATACACTCAAGAAACAGACAAACCAAACTGCAAAGAAAACTATATAAGTAAACTTCCAATTCTAGACATCATTATGTATATATATGTATATATATATATATATATATACATACATACATATGTACATACATACATGTAAGGCTCTTTTCCCTTAGCTTTAATTTAGTGCTATTTATTCCATGGGTAATTTTAATTACATGGAAACAAAGCCTAGCAGCCAATTTCAATCCACACTTTTCTGTGTAATTCCAAAACTTTCTAGCCATTAAAAATGATACGAGACCTGCCATTTGCCTTAATGATCTGTTTTGATGTCCAGGGTGTGAGTCCCAGGGCTACAGACTCAGACGTAAGAGCCTTCGTCTCCTGGTTATACTCAGCCCACTGAGAAACAGGACCTTAGAGACCTGCTTCTCTGTTGCAGGAAAGTTTTTGAAGTGGTTTATGACACAGTAAAAGTATTATTTTCTTGAAATTGTAACTCAGGTCTTCTTTTACTTTCTATGTTAAATCACTGTAAATGTTAGCCAATTCTGAGTCAATAATATTAAAGTAAGAAATTAACAATCATGCTTCAAGACCACTGACAAGTATTTCACAAAGAAGAGAGTAAGCTTGTTACTGGGAAATGGACATTTATACATAATTATTTATGTGTAGTTTAAAACGGTATATGAACTTTTACAAGAATGAGAAGCAGTTAATTCTGAGAAACTCTTACTTGATAAATCTTGAGACCTCTAAGAGACATGTATACAATGTCTACTTCAGTGATAGAAGTTAAATTATAAGCTATAAATCCTGATAAAGTGTACACTCCACTTAGAATCCACAATGAGCCATCGTCCTCGTCAGCACTGAAGCTGTCTCAGGAGAGCAGTATCCACTGCTGAACAAAACAAGCTAAAATGGAATTGCTGTGCTCTCTCCTTTTCCTTTTTTTAAAAATTTATTTATTTTAATTGGAGGCTAATTACTTTACATTATTGTATCTGTTTTGCCATACATTGACATGAATCTGCCCCGGGTGTACTTCCATCCTGAACCCCCCTACTACCTCTTTCCCGATCCCATCCCTCTGAGTCATTCCTGTGCACCAGCCCCAAGCATCCAGTATCATGCATCGAACCTGGACTGGGGATTCGTTTCACATATGATAATATACATGTTTCAATACCATTCTCCCAAATCATCCCGCCCTTGCCCTTTCACACAGAGTCCTAAAGACTGTTTTATACATCTGAGTCTCTTTTCCTGTCTCGCATACAGGGTTATTGTTATCATCTTTCTAAATTCCATATATGTGCATTAGTATACTGTGTTGGTGTTTTTCTTTCTGGCTTACTTCACTCTGTATAATAGGCTCCAGTTTCATCCACCACTTTAGAACTGATTCAAATGTATTCTTAATTGCTGAGTAATATTCCATTATGTATATGTACCACAGTTTTCTTATCCATTGGTCTGCAGATGGACATTTAGGTTGCTTCCATGTCCTGGCTATTATAAATAGTTCTGCGATGAACATTGGAGTACACATGCCTCTTTCGATTCTGGTTTCCTCGGTGTTTATGCCCAGTAGTGGGATTTCTGGGTCCTATAGCAGTTTTATTTCCAGTTTTTTAAGGAATCTCCACACTGTTCTCCACAGTGGTTGTACTAGTTTGCATTCCCACCAACAGTGTAAGGGGCTTCCCTTTTCCCCACACTCTCTCCAGCATTTATTGCTTGTAGGCTTTTGAATAGCAGCCATTCTGACTGGTGTGAAAAGGTACCTCACTGTGGTTCTGATTTGCATTTCTCTGATAATGAATGATGTTGAGCATCTTTTCATGTGTTTGTTAGCCATCTGTATGTCTTCTTTGGAGAAATGTCTGTTTAGTTCTTTGTCTCATTTTTTGGTTGGGTCGTTTATTTTTCTGGAATTGAGCTGCAGGAGTGGCTCGTATATTTTTGAGATTAATTCTTTGTCAGTTGCTTTATTTGCTATTATTTTCTCCCATTCTGAAGACTGTCTTTTCACCTTGCTTATAGTTTCCTTTGCTGTGCAGAAGCTTTTAATTTTAATTAGTTCCCATTTGTTTATTTTTGCTTTTATTTCCAATATTCTGCGAGGTGGGTCATGGAGGATCCTGCTGTGATTTATGTCCTAGAGTGTTTTGTTCTCCTCTAGGAGTTTTATAGTTTCTGGTCTTACATTTAGATCTTTAATCCACTTTGAGTTTATTTTTGTGTATGGTGTTAGGGAGTGTTCTCGGTTCATTCTATTACAAGTGGTGAAACAGTTTTTCCAGCACCACTTGTTACAGAGATTGTCTTCTCCATTTTATTTTCTTGCCTCCTTTGTCAAAGATAAGGTGTCCATAGGTGCATGGATTTATCTCTGGGCTTTCTATTTTGTTCCATTGATCTATATCTCTGTCTTTATACCAGTACCATACTGTATTGATGACTGTGGCTTTGTAGTAGAGCCTGAAGTCTGGCAGGTTGATTCCCCCTGTTCCATTCTTCTTTCTCAAGTTTGCTTTGGCTATTCAAGGTTTTTTGTATTTCCATAAAAATTGTGAAATTATTTGTTCTAGTTCTGTGAAAAATATCATTGGTATCTTGATAGGGATTGCATTGAACCTATAAATTACTTTCGGTAATATATTCATTTTCACAATATTTATTCTTCCAATTCATGAACACAGAATATTTCTCCATCTATTAGTGTCCTCTCTGATTTCTTTCACCAGTGTTTTATAATTTTCTATATATAGGTCTTTTGTTTCTTCAGGTAGATATATTCCTAAGAATATTATTTTTTTCATTGCAACGGTGAATGGAATTGTTTCCTTAATTTCTCTTTCTATTTTCTCATTATTAGTGTATAGGAATGCAAGGGATTTCTGCGTGTTGATTTTATATCCTGCAACTTTCCTATATTCATTGATTAGCTCTAGTAATTTTCTGGTAGAGTCTTTCGGGTTTTCAGTGTAGAGGATTATGTCATCTGCAGACAGTGAGATTTTTACTTCTTCCTTTCCAGTTTGGATTCCTTTTATGTCTTTTTCTGCTCTGATTGCTGTGGCCAAAACTTACAACACTATGTTGAATAGTAGTGGTGAGAGTGGGCACTCTTGTCTTGTTCTGGACTTTAGGGGAAACTCTTTCAATATTTCACCATTGAAGGTAATGTTTGCTGTGGGTTTGTCATATATAGCTTTTATTATGTTGAGGTATGTTTCTTCTATTCCCACCTTCTGGAGGGTTTTTATCATAAATGGATGTTGAATTTTGTCAAAGTATTTCTCTGCATCTATTGAGATAATCATATGGTTTTTATTTTTCATTTTGTTAATGTGCTGTATTACATTGATTGATTTGTGGATATTGAAGAATACTTGCATCCCTGGAATAAACCCCACTTGGTCACAATGTATGATCTTTTTAATGTGTTCCTGGATTCTGATTGCTAGAAATTTGTTAAGGATTTTTGCATCTATGTTCATCAGTGTTATTGGTCTGTAGTTCTTTTTGTGTGTGTGGCATCCTTGTCAAGTTTTGGTATTAGTGTGATGGTGGTCTCATAGAATTAGTTTGGAAGTTTACATTCCTCTGCAATTTTCTGGAAGAGATTGAGTAGGATAGGTGATAGCTCTTCTCTAAATTTTTGGCAGAATTCGGCTGTCAAGCCATCTGGAGTTGGGCTTTTGTTTGCTGGAAGATTTCTGATAACAGCTTCAATTTCCTTGCTTGTTATGGGTCTGTTAAGATTTTCTATTTCTTCCTGGTTCAGTTTTGGAAAGTTGTACTTTTCTAAGAATTTGTCCATTTTTTCCACCTTGTCCATTTTATTGGCATATAATTGCTGATAGTAGTCTCTTATGACCCTTTGTAGTTCTGAGGTGTTGTGATCTCTCTATTTTCAATTCTAATTTTATTGATTTTGGTTTTCTCCCTTTGTTTCTTGGTGAGGCTGGCTAGTGGTTTGTCAATTTTATTTACCCTCTCAAAGAACCAAATTTTAGGTTTGCTGATTTTTGCTATGGTCTCTTTGTTTCTTTTTCATTTATTTCTGCCCTAATTTTTAAAATTTCCTTCCACTAACCCTGGGGATCTTCATTTCTTCCTTTTCTAGTTGCTTTAGGTATAGAGTAAGGTTATTTAGTGACCTTTCTTGTTTCTTGAGTTATGGGGGTATTGCTAGGAACCTTCCCCTTAGCACTGCTTTTACTGTGTCCCAGAGGTTTTCGGTTGTTGTGTTTTCATTTTCATTTGTTTCTATGCGTATTTTGATTTCTTTTTTGATTTCTTCTGTGATTTGTTGGTTATTGAGCAGCGTGTTGTTCAGCCTCCATATGTTGGAATTTTTAATAGGTTTTCTACTGTAATTGAGATCTAGTCTTACTGAATTGTGGTCAGAAAAGATGCATGGAATGATTTCAATTTTTTTGAATTTACCAAGGCGAGAATTATTGCCCAGAATATGATCTATCCTGGAGAAGGTTCCGTGTGCACTTGAGAAGAAGGTGAAATTCATTGTTTGGGGGTGAAATGTCGTATAGATATCTATTAGGTCTAACTGGTCTATTGTATCATTTAACGTTTGTGTTTCCTTGTTAATTTTCTGTTTAGTTGATCTATCCATAGGTGTGAGTGGGGTAGCAAAGTGTCCCACTATTATTGTGTTGTTGTTAATTTCCCCTTTCATTCTTGATAGCATTTGTCTTACATATTGTGGTGCCCCTATGTTGGAAGCATATATATTTATAATTGTTATATCTTCTTCTTGGATTGATCCTTTGATCATTATGTAATGTCCTTCTTTGTCTTTTTTCACAGCCTTTGTTTTAAAGTTATTTTATCTGATATGAGCATTGCTACTCCTGTTTTCTTTTGGTCTCTATTTTGGTGGAATATCTTTTTCCAGCCCTTCACTTTTAATCTGTATGTGTCACTCGTTTTGAGGTGGGTCTCTTGTAGACAACATATATGGGGGTCTTGTTTTTGTATCCATTCAGCCAAACTTTGTCTTTTGGTTGGGGAATTCAACCCATTTACATTTAAGGTAATTATTGATAAATATGATCCCGTTGCCATTTTCTTTATTGTTTTGGGTTCGTGTTTATATGCTCTTTCGGTGTTTCCTGTCTAGAAAATATCCTTTAGCATTTGTTGGAGAGCTGGTTGGTGTTGCTGAATTGTCTCAGCTTTTGCTTGTCTGTAAAGCTTTTGGTTTCTCCTTCATATTTGAATGAGATCCTTGCTGGGTACAGTAATCTGGGATGTAGGTTACTTTCTTTCAGCACTTTAAATATGCCCTGCCATCCCCTCCTGGCCTGAAGAGTTTCTGTTGAAAGATCAGCCGTTATCCTTATGTGGATCCCCTTGTGTGTTATTTTTTGCTTTTCCCTTGCTGCTTTTAATATTTGTTCTTTGTGTTTGATCTTTGTTAATTTGATTAATATTTGTCTGGGGGTATTTCGCCTTGGGTTTATCCTGTTTGAGAGTCTCTGGGATTCTTAGATTGGATGATCATTTCCTTCCCCATTCTAGGGAAATTTTCAACTCTTATCTCCTCAAATATTTTCTCATGGTCTTCCTTTTTGTCTCTTTCTTCTGGGACTTCTATGATTCGGATGTTGGGATGTTTAACACTGTCCCAGAGTTCTCTGAGATTGTCCTCATTTCTTTTAATTCATTTTTCTTTTTTCCCCTCTGCTTCATTTATTTCTACCATTCTATCTTCTAGTTCACTTATCCTGTCTTCTACCTCCGTTATTCTACTGTTGGTTCCCTCCAGAGTGTTTTTGACCTCATCTATTGCATTATTCATTGTATACTGACTCTTTTATTTCTTCTAGATCCTTGTTAAACCTTTCTTACATCTTCTCAATCGTTGCCTCCTGGTTATTTATCTGTAACTCCAATTTGTTTTCAAGATTTTGGATCATTTTCTCTCTCATTATTCGGAATTCCTTATCAGGTCGGTTCCCTATCTCTTCCTCTTTTGTTTGGGTGCTCTCTTCTTAGATTTCTCTGTTATTTTCTTCATACTTACAAACGTATTCTCTTCAAGTTTTTAGTTGATTTCTGTGTGCACACAAAATGCAATAACTATATGTGTTGTTCGTTGAGGCAAACATTTTTCTGAGACACTTTCATTTGCTTATGCATTCATATGCAAATATTTTCTATGAGTTATGTGCATACTATGCTACTAGCTGATGAGTGAATGTACTCACTTCAATGTGTTAAGTATTCCTTAGGAAAATGCTAGCTGTAGTGGATATGCACAAACAGTTTAGAGACTCAGTTGGATTGGTAGATCCATCCACAGTAGTTTATCTATATAAGGAATGTTGTAAATGGAAAAAGTTAGAACTAATAACTGCCTTCATTTTATTTTGTCCATCATAGAGAGTCATAATATGATTTTCACTTATTTCTGTAAATCGCCTCTTTGACAAGAAAAACTCCCTTCTCCCATCCTTTCTTTTCAAAGGCATCATAGTGATGATTGCAAGAAATCTGAGTCTGAAGTCAACGTTTTCCCTCTTGGGTTTCACAGATTACCCAGAACTTCAGAGTCCTCTCTTCCTCATGTTTCTGATCATGTACATTATCACCATGGTAGGAAATCTGGGCTTGATGGTAATCATCATAATTAGCCTTAAGTTTCACACCCCCAAGTACTTTTCCCTTAGTCATCTTTCTTTTGTTGATTTTTGTTAGTCTTCCATTGTTACTCCCAAGTCGCTCGAAAACTTGGTCATGGCCGATAAGAGCATCTTCTACACTATCTGCATATTGCAGTACTTCCTGTCCTGCACTGCTATGGTGACTGAGTCCTTCCTGCTAGCAGTGATGGCCTGTGACTGCTTCGTGGCCATCTGTAACCCTCTGCTTTACACAGTGGTCATATTACAGAGGTTGTATGCCCTGCTGGTGGCTGTGTCATATCTCTGGGGCATGTTTGGCCCATTGGTACTCCATTGCTATGCTCTCTGATTTAGCTTTTCTGGACATAAGGTGATCAATCAGTTTTTCTGTGAATACACTGCACTTATTGCTGTCTCAAGTTCCAATACATACGTCCCCCACCTGCTGCTCTTTGGCTTTGCCACCTTCAATGAGGTGAGTACACTTCTGATCATCTTCACTTCCTATGTCTTTATTTTTGTCACTGTGCTAAACATCCGTTCTGCCAGTGGATGTAGCAAAGTTTTCTCCACCTGTGCTTCTCACCTGACTGCCATTACCATCTTGCATGGGACCATCCTTTCTCTCTACTGTGTGCCCAATTCCAAGAACTCTCGAAAAACTGTCAAGGTGGCTGCTGTGTTTTATACAGTGGTCAACCCCATTGAACCCTCTGATCTACAGCCTGAGGAATAAAAATGTGAAGGACACCTTCTGAAAATTAATAGACACAAAAACCTCATTTCACTGAACCAATGTCCAAAGATGTCTTCAGTCTCCATTAACAATGGGAAAACTGCCTTCCGAGATGTGTAGCATATATTTACATGAGGTTTTTATAAATGTCTAAGAGATTAATCTGTTAAACTGTTCCCCTTAAATATAAATTTTTGACAAAGGAATAGTCTTTCTTTCTTCCTACAGTACCTAAAATAGTACTTATCTCTGGGTAAGCTTATAATAAACATGTTTAAACATGAATGAATAAATGAATGAGTAATTATGTATCCTATTATGTACTTAGTATTAAGTACTGCTTATTATACAACAATTAAACATGCCTGCTATTCTTCCCGGAGAAGGCAATGGCAACACTCCAGTATTCTTGCCTGGCAAACCCCATGGACGGAGAAGTCTGGTGGCTACAGTCCATGGTGTTGTTAGGAGTTGGACACGACTGAGAGACTTCAATTTTCACTTTCATGCTTTGAAGAAGGAAATGGCAACCTACTCCAGTATTCTTTCCTGGAGGATCCCAGGGACGGGGAAGCCTGGAGGGCTGCCATCTATGGGGTTGCACAGAGTTGGACATGTTTGAAGTGACTTAGCAGCAGCAGCTATTCTTCTACATAGAATAAATTTGATGAAAATAATTGATGCATGATACAGGATGCTCAGGGCTGGTGTACTGGGATGAACAAGAGGAATGGGATGGGAGGGCAGTGGGGGGGGGTTCAAGATGGGGAACACATGGACACCCAGGGCAGATTCATGCCAATGTATCGCAAAACCAATATAATAATGTAATTAGCTTCCAATTAAAATAAAATCATGAAAAAAATTTAGCATATTGTTGATATCATTCCACCTTTCTAATATTCTTCTAAAATGTTGTTTCATGTGGTTTAAATACAGTTCATCAAACAGAACTGCATATTTATATTACTCAATTTATGACTAAAGACTATGGAATAAATGTCAATAAACTTTTATATTAAATAATTTAAAACATCTGCCATGTCTATAAGTATAAGATAAACAAACATGCAAAGCAGCTTTCCTGTGAATGTGTTTCCTGGACAAATAAAGGGTCACTGCCGATGATGCTCTTTATAGATTTTGGTTTTGTGTTTTTGTCATGAGACTCCTTTCTTCAGTTCAGTTCAGTTCAGTCCAGTCACTCAGTCATGTCCAATTCTTTGCGACCCCATGAACCACAGCATGCCAGGCCTCCCTGTCCATCACCCATGCCCAGAGTCCATCCAAACCTATGTCCATTGAGTCAGTGATGCCATCCAACCATCTCTTCCTCTGCCGTCCCCTTTTCCTCCTGCCCTCAATCTTTCCCAACTTCAGCGTCTTTTCAAATGAGTCAGCTGTTCGCATCAGGTGGCCAAAGTATTGGAGTTTCAGCTTCAACATCAGTCCTTCCAATGAACACCCAGAATTGATCTCTTTTAGCATGGACTGGTTGGATCTCCTTGCAGTCCAAGGGACTCTCAAGAGTCTTCTCCAACACCACAGTTCAAAAGCATCAATTCTTTGGCGCTCAGCTTTCTTCTCTCACATCCATACATGACCACCGGAAAAACCATAGCCTTGACTAGAAGGACCTTTGTTGGCAAAATAATGTCTCTGCTTTTTAATATGCTATCTGCTGCTGCTGCTAAGTTGCTTCAGTCATGTCCGACTCTGTGCGACCACATAGACAGCAGCCCACCAGGCTCCCCCGTCCCTGGGATTCTCGAGGCAAGAACATTGGAGTGGGTTGCCATTTCCTTCTCCAATGCATGAAAGTGAAAAGTGAAAGTGAAGTCGCTCAGTCGTATCCAACTCTTAGCGACCCCATGGACCACAGCCTACTGGGCTCCCCTGCCTATGGGATTTTCCAGGCAAGAGTACTGGAGTGGGGTGCCATTGCCTTCTCCGAATATGCAATCTAGGTTGGTCATAACTTTCCTTCCAAGGAGTAAGCGTCTTTTAATGCCATGGCTGCAATCACCATTTGCAGTGATCTTGGAGCCCAGAAAAGTAAAGTCAGCCACTGTTTCCACTGTTCCCCCATCTATTTGCCATGAAGTGATGGGACCAGATTCCATGATCTTAGTTTTCTGAATTTTGAAATTTAAGCCAACGTTTTCACTCTCATTTTTCACTTTAATCAAGAGGCTTTTTAGTTCCTCTTCACTTTCTGCCATAAGGGTGGTGTCATTTTCATATCTGAGGTTATCGATATTTCTCCCAGCAATCTTGATTCAAGCTTGTGCTTCCTCCAGCCCAGCATTTCTCATGATGTACTCTGCATATAAGTCAAATAAAAAGAGTGACAATATACAGCCTTCATCAGATGATACATTTTGTGAAAAGTTTAGGGTGTATTAAGAATTTCAAACTAAGGACAATCTATTAATATTCAATTAAAAAACATCACTGTATTGCATAAAACACATCTAATGTCATGATTTTCCATGAAAATAAATCATATATGTATAATTATGTCTATATATTTATATTTGTGTGTCATAGAAAAATAAGAAGTCAAATCATAGGTTTGAAGAGTCTCCCTTAAGGCACAGTTTAGGCTTCTTGGAAAATAATATTCCATAGTGTTCTTTTGTTTTAAGGTTTAGAAGACTGATTTTACATTTCTAATTGTGGTAGCTCACAGAGTATTACGTGAATGGAAAAGAGGAACATTTTCTTCTGAAAAAATGACGGAAAAGAAATAGTGAGAGTGCCTGATAGAAGGAAGATACAATAACACTCCTCAAACTGATAAACTTATCAGATGGATCAGTTTAGGGAAGGCCATATAAATTGTCAAGAATTTGCAAAACAATTACCTGTAACTAATTATATTCAAGGAATTCTTGAAACATTTTGTATATCCAAAGACACAAACCACAGCCTGTCCTTTGAACACTGTTGGTTTAGGGAGACATCATTCATATAGTTGGAGAAGGAGCAGACCTGGGAGAGGTACTTCAGGCAAACGCATTAAATGGTCTCTGCACTGAGCAGGAGGGATGCCATTAAGAACTGTGCAGGAACTCTGCTCTTCTGCACAGGGTCACGTGGATGGCAGAAACCCAAATGCAGTATGCAGGCTCATCCTTTCAGGGATTCCACTTATGATTTTGTGCAAGTAACAGCTGTCTTTGCCTCAGCCACCTTATTAGTAAAGGTGTATAAGTGTACTTACCTAACTTATTTTAATAAAAATCAAATGTGTTAATGGTTGTATTCAGAAGATGCAAAGTATGTGTGATCAGCTATTATTCTTCTCAGGAAAGGAGTCTCAATATTCTTACCTTTCTCTGATATTTGGCAAAACTCTGGTGTGACGTCAAACACTAAGACCTCAAGGAAGAAGATTTTGTATATGACAGGCAAAGTTTAAAAGTCCTATTATATTTCATAATGACAATGTAGGTCCTGGTGTACAGAGCAATGTTAGAATGCAGCCTACGGTGGTCTGCAGTTCATCATGACCTCTGGAGTGAATCATGTTTGATTATACTGATAATAACATGTACCCATTTGGGATAGTTTTACCCCTGTTTTATCTCGTAAAACTCATTAATAATTTGAGTCCCAAGATGATGTTGCTTTCCTGATATTCTGCTGAGGGCCTACAGAGATCAATGATTGGTTTTAGAAGCTTAAGGAATATGAGCCCCATAGACAGACACAAATAAAAACATAGAGTCTGTATCATTTTGTCATCTTCAGAAACCAAAGAAGCAATGTGTATCCCTCAGGTTGGTTGGTTGATACAATGACACTCTGACTTGGGGGGAGTTAGAGAGCAGTGGTACTGATTTATTTTTAAGCTTCTGTATTTAGTTCTCTCTAAGAACTCTGTTAGAGGGTGTTTTAAGAAATGTCATTTTGCAGACACTCTTTATGAAAGCATTAAAGTTTTGGAGGAGCAGTCTCAAAGAGAAATGACAGCAATTTAATATGCAAAACCAAATATCTTGTAATAGCTATTAGTGTAAGAGGAAAACGAGTGTGAACAAAGTGGGAAGAATGCTTGATTTCTCCCACCTTTGTACTTCCTCCTATGTCACATTAACTCCCTCCAGGGAACCTGGGATAGACCACAGGGAGATTCTCCGGACAGCCACTCAGAGGCCGAGAGTGGTAGTGAGGGGTTCTCAGGGCTGCTTTTTGTTGTTGTTGTTGTTGTTATCGTTGTTCTTTAGTCACTCAGTTGTGTCTGAGCCTTTTGAGGCTCCTTGGACTGTAGCCCTCCAAGCCCCTTTGTCCATGGGAGTCCCCAGGCAAGAATACTGAAGCGGGTTGCCATTTCCTCCCCCAGAGGATTTTCCTGGCCCAGAGATTGGACATGTGTCTTCATGTCTCCTGCATTGCAGGCAGATTTTACTGCTGAGCCACCAGTGAATTACCAGAACTGTTCTTGGAAGAACAGAAACATGAGACCAACCTCTGAAGTAGACACGAGAGGAACAGAGGTGTCTCTCCATAGCAGGTTTCTTATCCCTGGTACAAATGACATTCTGAGTTTTAGCCCAGAGCCTCTCTCATCCAGGATAAAACAACTCATGCCTCTAAAGCATTTAAAATTACAAAGGGGCAGGTGGGAGAGGAAATGATCATGTTCTTATCCTCTGTTGGAATTTTCCATGGATCATATGTCTCATCTTTTCCTTAAAAAATCCCACTTTCCTTCTCTAATGCAATCCATAACAACAGTCTCCATTGCTTTTTCGTTGTAAAAATTGTTATAAAATTGTTATGCTTCATTGATGTTGTAATGATTGGATATACAATGAAATTTATGTACATGTACAATATTTTACCTGTGCAATCTGGCTTAGCAATCGTCACTTGCCACTTTTCATGGTCATTAATAAAGTCCTTAACAATTCTTCAAAAAGCTGCATCCGTTCTGTTCCGTTCCGTCGCTCAGTCGTGTCCGACTCTATGCGACCCCGTGGACTGTAGCCTACCAGGCTTCTCCGTCCATGGGATTCTCCAGGCAAGAATACTGGAGTGGGTTACCGTTTGCTTCTCCAAATAAATATATAAATATATATATGAAAATTATGGATATATAGTATAAATATGAAACTCTAGCATATATATATATATATATATATATATATATATATATATATATATATGTCATTCAACTGTGTACAAATCTTAGCAACTCCATGAACTGTTTCCCCACAGGCTCCTATGCTCACGGAATTGTCTAGGCAAGAATACTGGAGTGGGTAGCCATTCCCTTCTCCAGGGGATCTTCACAACTCAGGGATGGAACCTGGACCTCCCATATTGCTGGCAGATTCTCTACCATCTGAGCCACCAGGGAAGTCCTGTATATAATTGTGTACCATAACTTTGATATTTCTTTGAGATCTACACCTTATTTCTAAGTTTTACTTTCATAAATAATGGTGCAGTGCAGCAGCAAGCATTTCTGTTAATTTTATATTCACATCCTTGTTGTCCCTGGTGGCTCACATGGTACAAGGTCTGACTACAATGTGGGAGACCCAGCTTAGATCTCTGAGTGGGGAAGATCCCCTGGAGAAGGGAATGGCAAACCACTCCTGCATTCTTGCCTGAAGAATCCCATAGACAGAAAACTCTAGTCCATGGGGTGGCAAAGATTCAGCCACGACTGAGCGACTAACACTTTCTCTTTCTTTGTTTAGAACTTCAAATAAATCTAAAGCAGTGAATTTGCATAGTGAATTGTATAGTGTAGTTAACAAAATCACTACACTAACATTATAGGACAGTATGCATTATCATGTCGGTTTTAAGAGAGGCAAAACTGAATCAAACATGATATAATTCAGAATAACTATTAATATTTTACTCCATATCCAGTAAATTAGGAACATGGAAAAGGAAAAAACTGCACTGCTGTGACAGACTTCATCCTCCTCGGATTCTCAGATGCCCCTGAGAATCTTCATAGCCTTCCTCTTCCTGCTGTTTCTTTCCATCTATGGAGTCACAGTTTTGGAAAACCTGGGCATGATTGCCCTGATTCAGGTCAGTTCTTTACTCCACACCCCCATGTACTTTTTCTTCAGCCACTTGTCCTTTGTGGATTTCTGTTACTCCACGATCATCACACCAAAGATACTAGCTAACAACTTGAAAGTAGACAAAGCCATTTCCTTCCTGGGATGTGCAGTGCAATTCTACCTGTTTTGCACATTTGGGGTAACTGAGGTCATTCTACTGGCAGTGATGGCCTATGACCGCTTTGTGGCCATCTGTGACCCACTGCTCTACACAGTCACCATGTCCTGAAATCTCTGCATGGAGTTGGTGTTTTATTGCTATCTCAATGCTACTGTATGTTCTGTGAATCAATTGTGTTTAGTTCTTCAGATCCCATCCTACATATCGAATGTGATCAACCATTTCTTTTGTGATCCTCCCCCTTTGCTGTCTCTTGCTTGCTCTGATGTCACTGTGATATAATTGGTGCTATACATTGTGGCCACTTTCAATGAGATCATCACAAGCATCATCATCCTTATCTCTTACCTGTTCATTCTCATCACCATCCTGAGGATGCATTCTGCAGAGGGAAGGTGCAAACCTTTTCCACTTGTGCCTCCCTACTCGCTACTATTGCTGTCTACCAAGGAACGATCCTTTTCATTTATTGCCAGCCCCACTCTGACAAGAGCAATATAGACACCGAAAAAGTGGCCACAGTGTTCCACACTCTAGTGATCCCCATGCTGAACCCCCTGATCTGCAGTCTGAAGAACAAGGATGTGAAAGAAGTGCTCAGAAAAGTGGTGAGCTCCAAAATATTTTTGAGTGGGATTCTAAGTCCCAAATCGGAGGCTGGCAGAAAGGTGAAATGGTGAACTCAGTGCTGGAAGTGGAAGAACAGTCAAGAAGAGGGTACCTTGGGGTGAGTCTTTTTGACTCACTTATCCCTGACTCAATGGACAAGCGTCTGAGCAAACTGCAGGAGTTAGGGAAGTACAGGGAAGCCTGATGTGCTGCAACCCATGCGGTCACAAATGTCGGACATGACTCAGTGACTGAACAACAATCTTTGTACCTTGTTAACTTATAAGAATAGAAATGAAAATATTTCAAAATTTGCAACCTACTTCTTTGCTTCGATTCAACCTAAAATGTTTTAACTGGGCTTTGTTAATGGGCTGTTAAGGCACACATATTTAATTTGCTGTAAAACTTTTATAAGTTTATAAAGAACTCACATTTTATTTATATATCATTATAATTATGGAAGCTTTGATTTTCAAAAACTTGAATGTGTGTTATAATATTATACAATGAAGAACACACCTTTGAGTTTATGCACGTATGAGATTCCCATATGTGTATAAATGCTATTTATTGTTTATTTATGGCTCCTTGTGTCTCAGCTGGTAAAGAATCTGCTTGCAATGTGGGAGACCTGGGTTCGATTCCTAGGTTGGGTAGATCCCCTGGAGGAGGCCATGGCAACCCACTCCAGTACTCTTCCCTGGAAAATCCCATGGGCAGAGAAGCCTGGCAGGATATAGTCCACAGGGTCACAAAGAGTGGTGTATGTGTGTGTGTGTGTGTGTGTGTGTGTGTGTGTGTGTGTTACATGCTTAGTCATATCCAACTCTTTGTAACGCCATAGACTGTAGCCCTCAATCCCCCTCTAGCCATGGGATTCTCTAGGCAAGAACACTGCAGTGGGTTGCCATTTCCTTCTCCAAAAGAAACTATAGAAAGGAAGAAAGTGAAGTGGCTCAGTTGTATCTGACTCTTTGAGGCCCCATGCACTGTAGCCTACCAGATTCCTCCATCCGTGGAATTTTCCAGGCAAGAGTGCTGGAGTGGGTTACCATTTCCTTCTCCCACAAAAGAGTGGTACACAGCTGAAATGACCTTGTATGCATGCATGTGCTTAGAATAGATCTTTCTGCCTGACCTTAAGTAATACCCTGCAATCATATCTGTATCACATTTGGTTTTATTTTTCTTTAAAAAAGAAATAAAGGACATAGTGTTTTATGAAGTTATTTAACCTCTTAGTACACAATTTTCTCTGCAAGACCCAGTGATATTATGCAAGTCTAGCATGTATACTACCTTTCTTCTAGTAGCGATTCCATATATTTTTAAAATTTATTTTAATTAGAGGCTAGTTATTTTACATTATTATACTGGTTTTGCCATACATTGACATGAATCTGCCCCTGGTGTACATGTGTTCCCCATCTTGAACCCCCCTCCCACCTTCCTCCCCATACCATCCCTCTGGTTCATCCCAGTACACCAGCCCCAAGCATCCTGTATCTTTCATCGAAACTGGACTGGAGATTTGTTTCACATATGATAATACACATGTTTCAGTGACATTCTCCCAAATCATCCCACCCTCAAGAACTGCCATACGACCCAGCAATCGCACTCCTGGGCATATACACCGAAGAAACCAGAATTGAAAGACACACATGTACTCCAATGTTCATCACAGCACCATTTATAATAGCAAGGACATGTAAAAAGCTAGATGTCCATCTGCAGGCAAATGGATAAGAAAGCAGTGGCACATATACACGTAATGGAGTATTCAGTTCAGTTCAGTTCAGTCGCTCAGTCGTGTCCGACTCTCCGCGACCCCATGAATCACAGCACGCCAGGCCTCCCTGTCCATCACCAACTCCCGGAGTACACTCAAACCCATGTCCACAGAATCGGTGATGCCATTCAGCCATCTCATTCTCCGTCGTCCCCTTCTCCTCCCGCCCCCAACCTTTCCCAGCATCAGAGTCTTTTCCAGTGAGTCAACACGTCTCATGAGGTGGCCAAAATATTGGAGTTTCAGCTTTAGCATCAGTCCCTCCAATGAACATCCAGGATTGATCTCCTTTAGAATGGACTGGTTGGATCTCCTTGCAGTATAAGGGACTCTCAAGAGTCTTCTCCAACACCACAGTTCAAAAGCATCGATTCTTCGGCGATCAGCTTTCTTCACAGTCCAACTCTCACATCCATACATGACCACGGGAAAAACCATTGCCTTGACTAGACGGACCTTGGTCGGCAAAGTAATGTCTCTGCTTTTCAATATACTATCAAGGTTGGTCATAGCTTTCCTTCCAAGGAGCAAGCGTCTTTTAATTTCATGGCTGCAATCAGCATCTGCAGTGATTTTGGAGCCCAAAAAAACAAAGTCTGACACTGTTTCCACTGTTTTTCCATCTATTTCCCATGAAGTGATGGGACCAGATGCCATGATCTTTGTTTTCTGAATGTTGAGCTTCAAGCCAACCTTTTCACTCTCCTCTTTCACTTTCATCAAGAGGCTTTTGAGTTCCTCTTCACTTTCTGCCATAAGGGTAGTGTCATCTGCATATCTGAGGTTATTGATATTTCTCCCAGCAATCTTGATTCCAGCTTGTGCTTCTTCTAGCCCAGCGTTCCTCATGATGTACTCTGCATATAAGTTAAATAAGCAAGGTGACAATATACAACCTTGACGTACACCTTTTCCTATTTGGAACCAGTCTGTTGTTCCATGACTGGTTCTAACTGTTGCTTCCTGACCTGCATACAGGTTTCTCAAGAGGCAGGTCAGGTGGTCTGGGATTCCCATCTCTTTCAGAATGTTCCACAGTTTATTGTGATCCACACAGTCAAAGGCTTTGGCATAGTCAATGAAGCAGAAATAGATGTTTTTCTGAAACTCTCTTGCTTTCTCCATGATCCAGCGGATGTTGGCAATTTGATCTCTGGTGCCTCTGCCTTTTCTAAAACCTGCTTGAACATCTGGGAGTTCACGGTTTACATACTGCTGAAGCCTGGCTTGGAGAATTTTGAGCATGACTTTACTAGCGTGTGAGATGAGTGCAATTGTGCGGTAGTTGTATTACTCAGCCATTAAAAATAATACATTTGAATCAGTTCTAAGGAGGTGAATGAAACTGGAGCCTATTATACAGAGTGAAGTAAGCCAGAACGAAAAACACCAATATAGTATACTAACGCATTGCCATATTAAAATACAGGCAGAACTATTTTGTGCCTAAGATGAGGGGATGCCATTTATCAAGAACAAAAATTAGACATCACTTTTACAACAAACTTGAGTTCTTTGCAAATGTTTTTGCTAACAGTGCATCTTCTTTAATGTTCACATTACAGGAAGTAAGTTAAATCGATGATAAGCATTTACTCCTACTGGACTAAAAGTGGCTTTTGAAAAGAATAAATCATTATCTAGCAAAGATAATGTTCAGAATTTTTTTTAATTTTTAATGAATTAAACAGTTCAAAAAATGCCTTATTTTCAAACTAGGGGAACAGTTTTCAGGTTTAAAATTGTCCATATTCTAAAATTTTGTTCCAAACCACTAACTCATTCAACTTCTTTAGAATCACTTCCAAGGTTTATGAAGTCTAAACAGAACTATCTTAAAAAAATAAAATACCTGCTGGTGGGTTGGCGGCACTTCCTTGGTGACTCAAACTGTAAAGAACCTGCCTCTAATGCAGGAGACCTGGCTTTGAGTTCTATCCCTGGGTCAGAAAGGTTCCCTGGAGAAAGAAATGGCAAACCACTCCCAGTATTCTTGCCTAGAGAATTCCATGGACAGGAGGAGGGAACAAGATGGCGGAAGAATAGGATGGCGAAACCACTTTCTCTCCCACAAATTCATCAAGAGAACATTTGAATGTGGAGTAAAGTCCACAAAACAACTGCTGAATGACGACAGAGGACATCAGGCACCCAGAAAAGCAGCCCATTGTCTTTTAAAGGAGGTAGGAAAAAACATAAAAGATAAAAAGAGAGACAAAAGAAGTAAGGACGAAGCTCCGTCCTGGGAAGGGAGACTTTAAAAAAAAAGAAGTTTTCAAACACCAGGGAACACTCTCACTGACGAGTCTGTGGCAAGCCTTGGAACTTCAGAGGGCCACATAACCTGGAGGGAAAAGAAAGAAATGATTAAAACCCACATATTACCCGCCAAACGGTAACTCCCAGCGGAGAAACAGCACAGACGCCTGCATTCGCCATTGGCAGGTGGGGGCTGGCCAGGAAGGAGCCGGATGAACTGCTTGGAGAGAGGACTGGGCATGAATGCCACGAGAACAATCTGAGAGAACTAAATGGGGATAGGAAAGCAGACTGGGATAGTTTAACCCATGAAAAAGCGGAAAGCCCTAACCTAAGACTCCACCAGCCCCATTAATAGAACAAAGGACTGAGCAGATTGAGCCGGCTGTGGTCGTCCCATCCCCCATCCCCCATCGAGACAGGCAGGGAGGACAGCCAGACCCAGAGGGGTCAACTGCGGCGCCAGAAAGGCATCCGATACCAAAGTGCAGGCAGGCATTGTTGCTAATCAAGACTTCTTGGGCTCAGGCCGGTCGATATCCGCCTGAGAAGGTGCGCCAGTTATACACCCAGAAAATCGAGAGGCAGGAACCAGGGAGGTGATAAGTTGCAGCAACTGTGCTCACCAAACACCTCGTCACCTGAGCTGCTCGGACCAGGGAAGGCACAAAACGCGGGGCCAACCAAGTCAGGGCCTTTGTGGAGTACCGGAGGACCTGAACCTTAGCCACTCAGACCTGACAAGTGCATACAAACCAGTGCCGGCCTCTGACAGTTCCCAGCAGAGCAACCTATAGCCTGTGCAGTGTAGGCTGGGACAGCACATGCGCTGTGAGTGGGGACAAACCCATTGTGGCCGAGACACTGCGAGCACTCGCCACAGACGCCAGAGATATTTGTCTACAGCGTTCCTCCCTTCTCACAACAAGACTGAAAAACTGACCCTTAAAAAGTGTCCGCCACTGCCCCCTAGTGTCAGGGTGGAAATTAGACACTGAAGAGACCAGCAAACAGAAGCTAAAACAGAGAGAACCACCTTGGAAATGACAGATAGAGAAGTCTAGAGGCTACTCCAAGAATAAGACCGAAAACCAGAGGCAAGAGGCTTAAGCCTGAATCCTGAGAACACCAGAGAACTCCTGACTCCAGGAAACATTAATCAATAGGAGCTCATCAAACGCCTGATACCTTCACTAAAACCAAGCACCACCCAAGGGTCAACAAGTTCCACAGGAAGACGTTCCACAGGAAGACATACCACGCAAATTCTCCAGCAACACAGGAAAATAGCCATGAGCTTCAATATACAGTCTGCCCAAATCACTCCCAACCTGCTGACATCTCATAACTCATTACTGGACACTTCATTACACTCCAGAGAGAAAAAATCCAGCTAATCCACCAGAACACCGACACAAGCTTCCCTAACCCATCCAACCCCCCACACAGCGAGAAAACTACATAATAAAGAGAATTCCACAAACTGCCAGAAGACGGAAAGGCCACCCCAAGCATAGAAATATAAGCAAGATGAAGAGTCAGAGAAATACCCAGCAAGTAAAGGAACAAGATAAATGCCCACCAATACAAACAAAAGAGGAAGATATTGGGAATCTACCTGATAAAGAATTTCAAATTTTGATAGTGAAAATGATTCAAAACCTTGAAAGCAAAATGGAGTTACAGATAAATAACCTGGAGAAAAGGATTGAGAAGATGCAAGAAAGGATTAATAAGGATTTAGAGGAAATAAAAAAGAGTCAATATACAATGAATAATGCAATAGATGAGATCAGAAACACTCTGGAGGGAACCAACAGTAGAATAAAGGAGGCATAAGACAGGATAAGACAGCTAGAAGATAGCATTGTAGAAATAAATGAAACAGAGAGGAAAAGAGAAAAACGATTTAAAATAAATAAGGACAATATTAGAGACCTCTGGGACAATGTTAAATGCCCCAACATTCGAATCATAGGAGTCCCAGAAAAAGAAGACAAAAAGAAACACCATGAGAGAATACTTGAGGAGATAATAGTTGAAAACTTTCTTAAAATGGGGAAAGAAATAATCACCCAAGTCCAAGAAACCCAGAGAGTTCCTAATAGGATAAACCCAAGGCAGAATACTCCAATACACATATTAATCAAATTAACAAAGATTAAACACAAAGAACAAATATTAAAAGCAACAAGGGAAAAGCAACAAATAACACACAAGGGGATTCCCATAAGGATAACAGGTGATCTTTCAACAGAAACTCTCAGGCCAGGAGGGAATGGCAAGACATACTTAAAGTGATGAAAGAAAATACCCTACAGCCCAGATTACTGTACCCAGCAAGGATCTTATTCAAATATGGAGGAGAAACCAAAAGCTATATAGACAAGCAAAAGCTGAGAGAATTCAGCATCAACAAACAAGCTCCCCAACAAATGCTAAAGGATTTTCTCTAGACAGGAAACACAGAAATGGTGTATAAACTCGAACTCAAAACAATAAATAAAATGGCAACAGTATCATACTTATCAATAATTACCTTAAATGTAAATGACTTGAATGCCCCAACCAAAAGACAAAGGCTGGCTGAATGGATACAAAAACAAGACCCCCATAAATGTTGTCTACAAGAGACCCACCTCAAAGTGAGGAACACATACAGACTGAAAGTGAATGGCTGGAAAAAGATATTCCACGCAGAGACTAAAAGAAATCAGGAGTAGCAATACTCATATCAGATAAAATAGACTTTAAAACAAAGGCTGTATAAAGAGACAAAGAAGGAAACTACATAATGATCAATGGATCAATCCAAGAAGAAGATATAACAATTATAACTATTTATGCACCCAACATAGGAGCACCGCAATATGTAAGACAATTGCTAACAAGTATGAAAGGGGAAATTAACAACAACACAATAATAGTGGGAGATTTTAATACCCCACTTACATCTATGGATAGATCAACTAAACAGAAAATTAACAAAGAAACACAAACTATAAATGATATAGAAGACCAGTTAGACCTAACAGATATCTATAGGACATTTCACCCCAAAACAATGAATTTCACCTTTTTCTCAAGCCCAAACGGATTTTCTCCAGGATAAATCACATCCTGTGCCATAAATCTAGCCTTCGTAAATTCAAAAAAATTGAAATCATTCCAAGCATCTTCTCTGACCACAATGCAGTAAGATTAGATCTCAATTATGGGAGAAAAACTATTAAAAATGCCAACAAATGGAGGCTAAACAACACGCTGCTGAATAACGAACAAATCATAGAAGAAACCAAAAAAGAAATCAAAATATGCATAGAAATGAATGAAAATGAAAACACGACAAACCAAAACCTCTGGGACACTGTAAAAGCACTGCTAAGGGGAAGGTTCATAGCAATACAGGCACACCTCAAGAAACAAGACAAAAGTCAACTAAATAACCTAACTCTACACCTAAAAAAAACTAGAAAAGGAAGAAATGAAGAACCAGAGGGTTAGTAGAAGGAAAGAAATCTTAAAATCTGGGGCAGAAATAAATGCAAAGAAACAAAAGAGGCCACAGCAAAAGTCAACAAAGCCAAAAGCTCGTTCTTTGAGAGGGTAAATAAAATTGACAAACCACTAGCCAGACTCATCAAGAAAAAAAGGGAGAAAAACCAAATCAATAAAATTAGAAATGAAAATGGAGAGATCACAGCCGACAACACAGAAATACAAAGGATTATTACAGAATACTATCAGCAATTATACAGCAATAAAATGGACAACTTGCAAGAATTGGTCAAATTCTTAGAAAAGTACAACTTTCCAAAACTGAACCAGAAAGAAAGAGAAAATCTTAACAGACCCATCACAAGCACAGAAATAGAAGCTATAATCAAAAATCTTCCAGCAAACAAAAGCCCAGGTATAGAAGGCTTCACAGCTGAATTCTACCAAAAATTTAGAGAAGAGCTAACACCTATCTACTCAAACTCTTACAGAAAATTGCTGAGGAAGGGAAACTTCCAAACTCATTCGATGAGGCCACCATCACCCTAATCACAAAACCTGGTAAGTTCAATTCAGTTCAGTCGCTCAATCGTGTCCGACTCTTTGCAACCCCATGAATCACAGCACGCCAGGTCTCCCTGTCCATCACCAACTCCCGGAGTTCACTCAGTCTATCAAGTCGGTGATGCCATCCAGCCATCTCATTCTCTGTCGTCCCCATCTCCTCCCACCCCCAATCCTTCCTAGCATCAGACTTTTCCAGTGAGTCAACTCGTCGCATGAGGTGGCCAAAGTATTGGAGCTTCAGCTTTAGCATCAGTCCTTCCAATGAACACCCAGGATTGATATACTTTAGAATGGACTGGTTGGATCTCCTTGCAGTCCAAGGGACTCTCAAGAGTCTTCTCCAGCACCACAGTTCAAAAGCATCAGTTCTTCGGGGATCAACTTTCTTCAAAGTACAACTCTCACAACCATACATGACCATGGGAAAAACCATAGAAAAACCATAGCCTTGACTAGACGGACCTTTATTGACAAAGTAATGTCTCTACTTTTTAATATGCTATCTAGGTTGGTCATAGCTTTCCTTCCAAAGAGTAAGCGTCTTTTAATTTCCTGGCTGCAATCAGCATCTGCAGTGATTTTGGAGACCAAAAAAATAAAGTCTGACACTGTTTCCACTGTTTCCCCATCTATTCCCCATGAAGTGATTGGACCAGATACCATGATCTTTGTTTTCTGAATGTCGAGCTTCAAGCCAACCTTTTCACTCTCCTCTTTCACTTTCATCAAGAGGCCTGGTAAAGATCCCCCCCAAAAAGAAAACTACAAGCCAATATCACTGATGAACATAGATGCAGAAATCCTTAACAAAATTCTAGCAATCAGAATCCAACAACACATTAAGAAGATCATACATCATGACCAAGTGGGCTTTATCCCAGGAGTGCAAGGATTCTTCAATATCCACAAATCAATCAATGTAATACACCACATTAACAAACTGAAAAATAAATATCATATGATTATCTTAATAGATGCAGAGAAAGCCTTCAACAAAATTCAAAATCCATTTATGATAAAAACCCTCCAGAAGGCGGGAATAGAAGGAACATTCTTCAACATAATAAAAGCTATATATGACAAACCCACAGCAAACATTATCCTCAATGGTGAAAAACTGAAAGTATTTCCCCTAAAGTCGGGAATAAGACAATGGTGCCCATTCTCACCAGTACTATTCAACATAGTTTTTGAAGTTTTCCCCACAGCAATCAGAGCAGAAAAAGACATAAAAGGAATACAAATTGGAAAAGAAGAAGTAAAACTTTCACTGTTTTCTGATGACATGATTCTCTACACAGAAAATCCTAAAGACTCTATCAGAAAACTACTAGAGCTAATCAATGAATACAGTAAAGTTGCAGGATATAAAATCAACACACAGAAATCCCTTGCATTCCTATACACCAATAATGAGAAAATAGAAAGAGAAATTAAGAAAACTATTCCATTCACTGTTGCAATGAAAACAATTAAATACTTAGGTATATATCTACCTAAGGAAACAAAAGACTTGTACATAGAAAACTAAAACACGGGTGAAAGTAATCAAAGAGGACACTGATAGATGGAGAAATATACAGTGTTCGTGGATTGTAAGATTAAATATTGTGAAAATGAGTATACTACTCAAAGTAATTTACACATTCAATGCAATCCCTATCAAACTACCAACGATATTTTTCACAGAGTTAGAACAAATAATCTCACAATTTTTATGGAAATACAATAAACCTCAAATAGCCAAAGCAATCTTGAAGAAGACGAATGGAACTGGGGGAATTAATCTGCCAGACTTCAGCCTCTACTGCAAATCCACAGTCATCAAGACAGTATGGTACTAGCATAAAGACAGAAATATAGATCAATGGAACAAAATAGAAAACCCAGAGATAAATCCATGCACCGATGGACACCTTATCTTTGACAAAGGAGGCAAGAATATAAAATGGAGAAAAGACAGTCTCTTTAACACGTGGTGCTGGGAAAACTGGTCAGCCAGTTGTAAAAGAATGAAACAAGAACACTTCCTAACACCATAAACAAAAATAAACACAAAATTGATTAGAGAACTAAGTGTAAGCCCAGAAACTATAAAACTCCTAGAGGAGAACATAGGCAAAACACTCTCCGACATAAATCACAGCAGGATCCTCCAAGAACCACCTCCCAGATTATTGGAAATAAAAGCAAAAATAAACGAATGGGAACTAATTAAAATCAAAATCTTCTGCACCGTAAAGGAAACAGCAAGGTGAAAAGACAGCCTTCAGAATGGGAGAAAATAATAGCAAATGAAACAACTGACAAAGAATTAATCTCCAAAATATACAAGCAGCTCCTGCAGCTCAATTCCAGAAAAATAAATGACCCAATCAAAAAATGGATCAAAGAACTAAACAAACATTTTTCCAAAGAAAACATAAAGATGGCTAACAAGCACATGAAAAAAAGCTCAACAACCCTCATAATCAGATAAATGCAAATGATAACCACAGTGAGATACCATTTCACACCAGTCAGAATGGCTGCTCTCCAAAAGTCTACATGCAATAAATGCTGGAGCGGGTGTGGAGAGAAGGGAACCCTCTTCCACTGTTGGTGGGAATGCAAACTAGTACAGCCACTATGGAGAACACTGTGGAGATTCCTCAAAAAACTGGAAATAGAACTGCCATATGACCCAGCAATCGCACTCCTGGGCATACACATTGAGGAAACCAGAATTGAAAGAGACACATGTACTCCAATGTTCATTGTATCACTGTTTATAATAGCCAGGACATGGAAGCAACCTAGATGTCCATCTGCAGACAAATGGATAAGAAAGCTGTGGTACATACACACAGTGGAGTATTACTCAGCCATTAAAAAGAATACATTTGAATCAGTTTTAATGAGGTGGATGAAACTGGAGCCTATTATACAGAGTGAAGTAAGCCAGAAAGAAAAAACACTGATACAGTATACTAACTCATATATATGGAATTTAGAAAGATGATAATGATAACCCTGTATACGAGACAGCAAAAAAGACACAGGTGTATAGAATAGTATGTTGGACTCTGTGGGAGAGGTGAGGATGGGATGACTTGGGAGAATTGCATTGAAACATGTATATTATTATCATATGTGAAATGAATCACCAGTCCAGGTTCCACGCATGATACAGGATGCTCGGGGCTGATGCACGGGGATGACCCGGAGGGAGGATCAGGAGAGGAGGGAGGTGGGAGGGGGGTTAAAGAAGGAGAACACATGTATACCTGGGGCGGATTCATGTCAATGTAGGGCAAAACCAACCAATATAATATTGTAAAGTAATTAGCCTCCAATAAAAATATAAAATAAAATAAAAATAATAAAGAATTTGTTCAGTCATTTTTGCTCTCCACAATATGTGGCAAATATATCACTTATTTAATATGGAAGCAAATGCTTTCTTTGCTTTTGTTTGCTGCTGAAAGCACAGTGATTAATTCATTAAACTGAAGGATTCTACTTCATTCAATTTTATATCAAGCTTTGATGTTTACACACTCCTTTGGCTTCCCAGATGACACTAGTGGTAAAAACCTGCCTGCCAATGCAGGAGACATAAGAAAAGTGGTTGGATCCCTGGGTCTGGAAGACTCCCTGCAGAAGGGATGGCAACTCACTCCAATCTTCTTGCCTGGAGAATCCCATGGACAGAGGTTCCTGGTGGGCTATGGTCCAAAGGGTCCCAAAGAGTCAGACATGACTGAAGAGATTTGGCCTGAGCACACATGCATATTAGCACTCAAAACGTATTAGCTTAGTTGAAAATTCTACTTCTGAATTTTTTTCAAAAACACCTCTAATTCATGTATAAAGTATGGCCTAGTGATTAGCTGATAGGTTTTTTCTCCAATTACCTTTTTTTAGTAGTTCAGTTCAGTTCAGTTCAGTTCAGTCGCTCAGTCGTGTCCGACTCTCCGCGACCCCATGAATCACAGCACGCCAGGCCTCCCTGTCCATCACCAACTCCCGGAGTACACTCAAACTCATGTCCACAGAGTCGGTGATGCCATCCAGCCATCTCATTCTCTGTTGTCCCCTTCTCCTCCCGCCCCCAACCTTTCCCAGCATCAGAGTCTTTTCCAGTGAGTCAACTCGTCGCATGAGGTGGCCAAAGTATTGCAGTTTCAGCTTTAGCATCAGTCCCTCCAATGAACATCCAGGATTGATCTCCCTTAGAATGGACTGGTTGGATCTCCTTGCAATATAAGGGACTCTCAAGAGTCTTCTCCAACACCACAGTTCAAAAGCACCGATTCTTCGGCGATCAGCTTTCTTCACAGTCCAACTCTCACATCCATACATGACCACGGGAAAAACCATTGCCTTGACTAGACGGACCTTGGTTGGCAAAGTAATGTCTCTGCTTTTTAATATACTATCAAGGTTGGTCATAACTTTCCTTCCAAGGAGCAAGCGTCTTTTAATTTCATGGCTACAATCAGAATCTGCAGTGATTTTGGAGCCCAAAAAAACAAAGTCTGACACTGTTTCCACTGTTTTTCCATCTATTTCCCATGAAGTGATGGGACCAGATGCCATGATCTTTGTTTTCTGAATGTTGAGCTTCAAGCCAATCTTTTCACTCTCCTCTTTCACTTTCATCAAGAGGCTTTTGAGTTCCTCTTCACTTTCTGCCATAAGGGTAGTGTCATCTGCATATCTGAGGTTATTGATATTTCTCCCAGCAATCTTGATTCCGGCTTGTGCTTCTTCCAGCCCAGCGTTCCTCATGATGTACTCTGCATATAAGTTAAATAAGCAAGGTGACAATATACAACCTTGACGTACACCTTTTCCTATTTGGAACCAGTCTGTTGTTCCATGTCCAGTTCTAACAGTTGCTTCCTGACCTGCATACAGGTTTCTCAAGAGGCAGGTCAGGTGGTCTGGGATTCCCATCTCTTTCAGAATGTTCCACAGTTTATTGTGATCCACACAGTCAAAGGCTTTGGCATAGTCAATGAAGCAGAAATAGATGTTTTTCTGAAACTCTCTTGCTTTCTCCATGATCCAGCGGATGTTGGCAATTTGATCTCTGGTGCCTCTGCCTTTTCTAAAACCTGCTTGAACATCTGGAAGTTCACGGTTTACATACTGCTGAAGCCTGGCTTGGAGAATTTTGAGCATGACTTTACTAGCGTGTGAGATGAGTGCAATTGTCCGGTAGTTTGAGCATTCTTTGGCATTGCCTTTCTTTGGGATTGGAATGAAGACTGACCTTTTCCAGTCCTGTGGCCACTGCTGAGTTTTCCAAATCTGCTGGCATATTGAGTGCAGCACTTTCACAGCATCATCTTTCAAGACTTGAAATAGCTCAACTGGAATTCCATCACCTCCACTAGCTTTGTTAGTAGTGATGCTTTCTAAGGCCCACTTGACTTCACATTCCAAGATGTCTGGCTCTAGGTCAGTGATCACATTATCGTGACTATCTTGGTCGTGAAGATCTTTTTTGTACAGTTCTTCTGTGTATTCCTGCCACCTCTTCTTAATATCTTCTGCTTCTGTTAGGTCCATACCATTTCTGTCCTTTATCGAGTCGGAAATGAGTGTACACAGAATTATACTTTGTTCAAATGGTTTTAAATCACTGGAGTCAACTGGGCAGGACTTATACATCATACACACACACACACAAACTCATACAGAAATAATCAGTCTTTGGTCTTGAATGTAACTGAAGACAGTTCATGATAAAGGATTTGCATGGGCACAGGTACATGTTTGGTTTTACATTTTTAATTTTCTTCTGATCTATATCACTGGCGTCTGACTCCTACAAACTTCACTTTACCATTAAATATTTTACATTATAAATCGTTGTGACAACTGACGAAACAATAGTATGCATTATTTCAAGGACTTATTGAGGCTACTGTCATTTTAAAATTAACATTTATTTATTTATTCACTTATTTTTACTGTGATGGATGCTGTAGCTGTGATGGACTTTCCTTAGCCACTCCCCATGATGAGTGGATGCTCTTCTCTGGTTGTGGTGTGAGGGATTCTGATTGCAGCGGCTTCTATTGAGGAGCACAGCCTCTACGTGCATGGACTTCAGTAGTTGCAGCTCATGTGCTCTAGAGCACGGGCTCAATAGCTGTGGCACACTCATTGGCTTAATTTCTCCCTGGCATGTGAGATCTTCCTGGACCAGGGATCAAGTCAGTGTACCCTGCATTGCAAAGCAGATTCTTAACCATTGGGCCACCAAAGAATGTTGTGGTTTTCACTCATCTTTGATTATTTTTTTAACTCATCACTCATCCACTTTATTACTCCTATATAGGATTAAATATACTACTGTTTTAACTCCTCAGTCAGTTCGGTCGCTCAGTCGTGTCCGACTCTTTGTGACCCCATGAATCACAGCACGCCAGGCCTCCCTGTCCATCACCAACTCCTGGAGTTCACTCAAACTCATGTCCATCGAGTCAGTGATGCCATCCAGCCATCTCATTCTCTGTCGTCCATATCTCCTCCCACCACCAATCCCTCCCAGTATCAGACTCTTTTCCAGTGAGCCAACTCGTCGCATGAGGTGGCCAAAGTATTGGAGTTTCAGCTTTAGCATCAGTCCTCACTTACCACTTTATTAACTTCATTAACTTTAACTCCTCACTTACCACATATTATGTATGTATGTTTTTTCCTTCTAAACACAGTATCAGATTTAGTATCTGATTCAGTTCTGATTCACAATTCAATTTTTATCATGGTCATTGAGAATAATTAAGCTAATTATATTCCCCTTTCTTTTTATCTCCACCAGGGATTTAAATTCATTCATTTTAACTATAATGCTCGTATTTTTAAAAGTGTATGAAACAAAATTACTCTGAACCTTATTCATATTTGCTGTGTTTCTAATTGTTTAATTTTCACTTGCTTTAAATATTTAGTCTACTGTAGAAAGTTACAAAGATTTATATTTATAACTAATTAATCTCCATTTATGTGTTTCAGTGTATTATTTCTATTATCTCTCATAGAGCAGAAAACATGTCACAATTTACTTGTTAATCATAAGAAGCAGAAATATGCTTTCTTTGTCCAGATTTATCATTAAATACCTGAATATAAATATATATATATATAAAATTTTAAAATTTTAATTAATTTATTTATTTTACAATATTGTATTGGTTTTGCCATACATTGACATGAATCTGCCCCGGGTGTACATGTGCTCCCCATCCTGAACTCTACGCCCAACTCCCATCCTTCTGGATCATCCTAGTGGACCAGCCCCGAGCATCATGCATCAAACCTGGAAAGGCGATTCATTTCACATATGATAATATACATGTTTCAATGCCATTTTCCCAAATCATCCTGCCCTCACCATCTCCCACAGAGTCCTAAAGACTGTTCAATACATCTGTCTCTTTTACTGTCTTGCATACAGGGTTGTTGTTATACATTCCGTATAGATATGTTAGTATACTGTATTGGTGTTTTCCTTTCTGGCTTACTTCACTCCGTATAATAGGCTCCAGTTTCATCCACCTCATGAGAACTGATTCAAATGTATTCTTTTTAATGGTTGAGTAATATTCCATTGTGTGTATGTACAACAGTTTTCTCATCCATTCATCTGCCCATGGACATCTATGTGACTTCCATGTCCTGGCTATTATGTACAGTGCTGCGATGAACATTGGAGTACATGTGTCTCTTTCAATTCTGGTTTCCTCAGTGTGCATGCCCAGAAGTGGGATTGCTGGGACATATGGCAGTTTTATTTCCAGTTTTTTGAGGAATCTCCACACTGTTCTCCATACTGGTTGTACTAGTTTGCATTCCCACTAATAGTGTAAGTGTTCCCTTTTTTCCACACCCTCTCCAGCATTTATTGTTTATAGACATTTGGATAGCAGCCATTCTGACTGATGTGAAATGGTACCTCATTGTGGTTTTGATTTTTATTTCTCTGATAATGAGTGATGTTGAGCATCTTTTCATGTGTTTGTTAGTCATCTGTATGTTTTCTTTGGAGAAATGTCTCTTTAGTTCTTTGGCCCTCTTTTTTATTGGGTCTTTTATTTTTCTGGAATTGAGCTTCAAGTGTTGCTTGTATATTTTTTAGATTAATTCTTTGCCTGTTGCTTCGTTTGTTATTATTTTCTCCCATTCTGAAGGTTATCTTTTCACCTTGCTTATAGTTTCCTTTGCTGTGCAGAAGCTTTTGATTTTAATTAGGTCCCATTTGTTTATTTTTGCTTTTATTCCCAATATTCTGGGAGGTGGGTCATAGAGGATCCTGCTGTGGTTTATGTTGGAGAGGGTTTTGCCTATGTTTTCCTCTAGAAGTTTAATAGTTTCTGGTCTTACTTTTAGATCTTAAACCATTTTGAGTTTATTTTTATGTATGGTGTTACAAACTGTTCTAGATTCATTCTTTTACAAGTGGTTGAAAAGTTTTCCCAGCATCACTTGTTAAAAGATTGTCTTTTCTCCATTGAAGATTCTTGCCTCCTTTGTCAAAGATAAAGTGTCCATAGGTGAGTGGATTTATCTCTGGGCTTCCTACTTTGTTCCATTAATCTATATTTCTGTCTTTGTGCCAGTACCATACTGTCTTGATGACTGTGGCTTTGTAGTAGAACCTGAAGTCAGGCAGGTTGATTCCTCCAGTTCCATTCTTCTTTCTCAAGATTGCTTTGGCTATTCGAGTTTTTTGTATTTCCATACATATTGTGAAATTATTTGTCCTAGTTTTCTGAAAAATACTGTTGGCAGCTTGATTGGGTTTGCATTGAATCTATAATTGCTTTTGGTAGTATACTCATTTTCACTATATTGATTCTTCCAATCCATGAACACGGTATCTTTCTCCATCTATATGTGTCCTCTTTGATTTCTTTCAACAGTGTTTTATAGTTTTCTTTTGTTTCTTTACGTAGATATATTCTGAAGTATTTTATACTTTTCATTGCAATGGTGACTGGAATTGTTTCCTTAATTTCTCGTTCTGTTTTCTCATTGTTAGTGTTTAGGAATTCAAGGAATTTCTTTGTGTTAATTTTATATCCTGCAACTTTACTATATTCATTAATTAGCTCTAGCAATTTTCTGGTGAAGTCTTTAGGGTTTTCTATGCAGAGGATCATGTTCTCTGAACGCAGTGAGAGTTTTACTTCTTCTTTTCCAGTTTGGATTACTTTTATTTCTTTTTCTGCTTTAATTTCTGTGACCAAAACTCCCAACACTATGTTGAATAGTAGTTGTGAGAGTGGGCACCCTTGTGTTGTTCCTGACTTTAGGTTAAATGCTTTCAATTTTTCACCATGGAGGATAATGTTTGCTGAGTGTCATATATAGTTTTTATTACGTTGATGTATGTTCCTTCTGGGGCTTCCCTGGTGGCTCAGAGGTTAAAGCGTCTGCCTCCAATGCGGGAGACCCGGGTTCGATCCCTGGGTCGGGAAGATCCCCTGGAGAAGGAAATGGTAACCCACTCCAGTATTCTTGCCTGGAGAATCCCATGGACGGAGAAGCCTGGTAGGCTACAGTCCATGGGGTCTCAAAGAGTCGGACACGACTGAGCGACTAAACAGAAGAGAACAGAACATGTTCCTTCTAGTCCCACCTTCTGGAGGGTTTTTTCATTAATGGATGTTGAATTTTGTCGAAGGCTTTCTCTGCATCTATTGCAATAATCATATGGTTTTTATTTTTCAATTTGTTAATGTGGTGTATTACATTGATTGATTTGCCAATATTGAAGAATCCTTGCATTCCTTGGATAAAGCCCACTTGGTCATGATATATGATCTTTTTCATATTTTGCTGTATTCTGTTTGCTAGAATTTTGTAAAGGATTTTTGCATCTATGTTCATCAGAGATATTGGCCTTTAGTTTTCTTTTTTGTGGCATCCTTGTCAGGTTTTGGTATTAGGGTGATGGTGACCTCATAGGATGAGTTTGGAAGTTTACCTTCCTCAGCAATTTTCTGGAAGAGTTTAAGTAGGATAGATGTTAATTCTTGTCTAAATTTTTTCTAGAATTCAACTTTGAACCAAATATATTTTTAAAAATGCTCTCTTTTCATCATTGTATAATAAGGATAGAAAGGAAAATATATGCATATATATTTTTTCTTCATATATATATATATCAAATACATATATCATATAGTGAAATCTGTAATATCTTAGAGAATCACACTATATTAAATCACGTTCAGTTAGTTCAGTCGCTCAGTCATGTCCAACTATTTGAAACCCCTGGACTGCACACGCCAGGCTTCCCTATCCATTGCCAACTCCCGAAGCTTGTTCAAACTCATGTCCGTCAAGTCAGTTCAGTTCAGTTCAGTCGCTCAGTCGTGTCCGACTCTCCGCGACCCCATGAATCACAGCACGCCAGGCCTCCCTGTCCATCACCAACTCCCGGAGTACACTCAAACTCATGTCCACAGAGTCCGTGATGCCTTCCAAATATCACTTCCTCTGTTGTCCTCTTCTTCCCCTGCTTTCAATCTTTCCCAGCATCAGGGTCTTTTCCAATGAGTCAGTTCTTCACATCATGTGGCCAAAGTACTGGAACTTCAACTTTAGCATCAGTCCTTCAAACGAATATTCAGAACTGATTTCCTTTAGGATGGACTGGTTGGATCTCCTTGCAGTCCAAGGAACTCTCAAGAGTATTGTCCAACACAACAGTTCAAAAGCATCAATTCTTTGGCACTCAGCTTTCTTTATGGTGATCTCTCACATCCGTACATAACTACTGGAAAAACCATAGCTTTGACTAGATGGACCTTTGTTGGTAAAGTAACAACTCTTATTTTTAATATCCTGTCTAGGTTGGTCATCCAGGTGGGTATATCTTTCCCTTTCTCCTTTGCCTTTAGCTTCTCTTTTCTCAGCTATTTGCAAGGCCTTGTCAGACAACCATTTTGCCTTTTTAGGTTTCTACTTTGGGGGGATGGTCTTGATCACTGCCTTCTGTACGATGTCATGAACCTCTGTCCTTAGTTATTCAGGCACTCAGTCTATCAGATCTAATCCCTTGAATCTATTTCTCACTTCCACTGTATAATCATAATGGATTTGATTTAGGTCATACCTGAAGGTCTACTGGTTTTCCTTACTTTCTTCAATTTGAGTCTGCATTTGCCAATAAGGAGTTCATGATCTGAAGAAAATTTTCCTCAGCAATCAATACAAAGAAATAGAGGAAAGCAATAGAATAGGAAAGACTAGCTATGTCTTCAGGAAAATTAGAGAAACCAGGGGAACATTTCACGCAAAGATGGGCTCAATAAAGTACAGAAATGGTACGGACCTAACAGAAGCAGAAGATATTAAGAAGAGGTGGAAAGAGTACACAGAAGAACTATCCAAAAAATCTTCATGACCCAGATAACCTCGATGGTGTGATCACTCACCTAGAGCCAGACATCCTGGGATGTGAAGTCAGGTGGGCATTTGGAAGCATCACTACGAACAAAGCTAGCAGGAGTGATCGAATTCCAAAGGACAAACTAGCAGGAGTGAGCTATTTCAAATCCTAAAAGATAATGCTGTGAAGATGCTGCACTAAATAAGTCAGCAAACTTGGAAAACTGAGACGTGGCCACAGGACTGTAAAAGGTCAGTTTTCAATCCAATCCCAAAGAAAGGCAATGCCAAAGAATGCTCAAACTACTGCACAATTGCACCAGTCTCACATGCTAGCAAAATAATGCACAAATTCTCGAAGCCAGGCTTCAATAGTATGTGAACTGTGAACTTGAAGATTTTCAAGCTGGATTTAGAAGAGACAGAGAAACGAGAGATCAAATTGCCACCATCCACTGGAATATCAGAACAGCAAGAGAGTTCCATAAAAATATATACTCCTGCTTTATTGACTATACCAAAACTTTTGATTGTGTGGATCACAACAGACTTTGGAAAATTTCTAAAGAGATGGGAATACCAGACCACCTGACCTGCCTCTTAAGAAATCTGTATGCAGGTCTAGAAGCAATAGAACTGTATATGGAAAAACAGACTGAATCCAAATATGAAGAGGAATACGTCAAAGCCATATATTGTCATCCTGCTTATTGAACTTGTGTGCAGAGTATATCATGAGAAATGCTGAGCTGGCTGAAGCACAAGCTGGAATCAAGATTGTCAGGAAAAAAAAATCAATAACCTTAGATGTGCAGATGACACCACCTTTATGGCAGGAAGTGAAGAAGCACTAAAGAGTCTCTTGATGAAAGTGAAAGAGGAGAGTGAAAATGTTGGCTTAAAACTCGACATTCAGAAAACTAAGATCATGGCATTTTATCCCATCATTTCATGGAAAATAGACGGAGAAACAGCCAAAACAGTGGCAGATGTTATTTTTCTGGACTCCAAATCACTGCAGATGATGACTGCAGACATGAAATTAAAAGATGGTTATTCCTTGGAAGAAAAGTTATGACCAACCTAGACAGCATATGAAAAAGCAGAGACGTTACCTCGGCAACAAAGGTCTATCTAGTCAAGGCTATGGTTTTTTTAGTAGTCATGTATGAATGTGAGAGTTGGACTATAAAGAAAGCTGAGTGCCAAAGAATTTATGCTTTTAAACTGTGGTTTTGGAGAAGGCTCTTGAGAGTTCCTTGGACTGCAAGGAGATCCAACCAAGCCATCCTAAAGGAAATCAGTCCTGAATATTCATTGGAAGAACTGATGCTGAAGCTGAAATTCCAATACTTTGGCCACCTGATGCAAAGAACTGACTTACTGGAAAAGACCCTGATGCTGATAAAGATTGATGGCAGGAGGAGAAGGGGACAACAGAGGATGAGATGGTTGTATGGCATCACTGACTCTATGGACACAAGTTTGAGTAAGTTCCCGGAGTTGATTATGGACAAGGAAGCCTGGCGCACTGCAGTCCATGGGGTCACAAAGTGTCAGACACAACTGAGTGACTGAATGAACTGAGGGTGGTCATAGCTTTTCTTCCAAGGACCAAGCCTTTTTTTTTTTTTTTTAATTTTGATGGCTGCAGTCACCATCTTCAGTGATTTTGGAGCCCAAGAAAATAAACTGTGTCACTGTTTCCCTAGTTTCCACAGCTATTTGCAATAAAGTGATGGAACTGAATGCCATGATCTTTGTTTTTTGAATGTTGAGTTTTAAGCCATGTTTTTCACTCTCTTCTTTCACTTTCATTGAAAATCCATCTTTGGTTTCTGATATGACTCAATAGATGGTATAAGAACAGGTTGAAATCAGAAATAACCCTAAAGATGAACAAAATGAATTTCATTTTGTTAAATGAATTAGTTTCATTATGTTAAATATATTAAGCAAGAAAAACTTTCTTTTATTAATTTTGCATTCATTAATAGAGTGGCTTTTTAGATGGCATTTACATTGAAAGTTACCATCAGTCTCTCATTTTAACTTCCAAAGTTACCTGTTGTCAACTAGGTTGATGCTGTCACTTCATCTACAAATAAGTCTGCATCAATGAAAAATTGATTGGTCTCTCTACGAAAGAAATGGAAATTTTTATTCAAGCCATGTTGAGGATTATAACCCAGGATGAATCTCTCATAAAGTTCTAAGAACCATTTTGCATGTTAATGGTCAAAGGAAAGTCATTTAAAATTTTAAGACAGAGAACGCTGTATTTGTTGTTGTTGTTGTTTACTTGTTAAGTCATATCTGACTCTTTGCAGCCCCATGGACTGTATCCCACCAGATTCCTGTGTCCATGAAACTTTCCCCACAAGAGTACTGGAGTGTGTTGCCATTTCCTTCTCCAGGAGATCCTTCTGATCCAGGGATCAAATGTGTGTCTTCTGTATTGGCAGGAGGCTTCTTCACCGCTTGGTTGCTAGGGAGGCCCCAAGCTAAACATTAAATGATGTATAACTGAGTGTACACAACCAGATCCAAGTAAGTGATGGGATCAGTCATCTTGGCCCCATATGGGATCAAGAACGAATCTTATCTTTTAAGGAATTGTCTTGCTGATGCTGGGAGAATGTTGCTCTTCATGGTTGAATGGTTACCTCTGCTGATGGGGGACATTTGTTTGATGTATAATATGGACAAACATTGCACAGTAAAGGGGAGAAAGGAGGTCAAAGACCAGAGAAAGATTTTTGTCTAAAATTTCTTGTCTTTCCATAAAGCGCGAATTTTATTGCACAACTGTTTTAGCAGCACAAAGTTTGCATAATAGAATTACCCTTCCAAAGTTCATCAAGAATATAAATTTGCTCTATTATCCATATCAACAAATTATCTCCTAAAATTATGGAATACTGGAAGATTTCTCTGTAAGAGTTAGCTTAAAATGTGTTAATATTGGTTAATTATCATAAATTAATAATTAATATTTCAATCTGATCTGAAGTCTATCCACTTTTAGAAATTTTCTTTGCTTCCTCATCTTGGATCAACAAGTCTCAATAAAATACTTAACATCTGATGAACACTTCTGGGGCTTGCCAGGTTCTAGGTGGTAAATAATTCACTTGCCAGTGCAGAAGACATTAAATACATGGGTTCAATCCCTGTATGAGGAAGATCCCCTGGAGAAGGGCATGCAAACTCACTCCAGCATTCTTGCCTGGAGAATGCCATGTACAAAGGAACCTGGTGGGCTACACTCCATGGGTCACAGAGAGTCGGACATGACTGAAGCAACTTAGCACACACACACAAACACTTCTAGAAGGAAGCTGGTTATGCCAGTGTCAGTCAATGTATAAAACATGAAATAACATTTATGAAAGATTAGTATAACATTAATCTTGTTATATTATAAAATTTTAGTTATAAAATGGGAATGGTTTCCTGGAGTAGGAAATGGCAAGTTGCTCCAGTATTTTTGCATGGAAAACTCCATAGACAGAGAAGCCTGGGCTATATATATATAGTCCATGGGGTCGCACAGAGAAGGCAACGGCAACCCACTCCAGTATTCTTGCCGGGAAAATCCCATGGATGGAGGAGCCTGATTGGCTGCCGTCTATGGGGTCTCACAGAGTTGGACATGACTGAAGCAACTTAGCAGCAGCAGCAGCATGGGGTCGCAAAGAGTCAGACATGACTGAGAGTGACTAACACTTTCACTTCTTCATTTAGTGACTAAACAACAGCAACATCAGAGGCATACAAATAAGCATTCTATGAACACAAATAATTGTGAAGAATTCATTAAAATGTTGCAACAGCTTTGAAATGTTTTCATATTATTCCTTGAATTTTGTTATCTCCTCAAGTTCTTTCTAATGAACATATTTACTTCATGGGAAATAGATGGAAAAACAGTGGAAACAGTGTCAGGCTTTATTTTTTGGGGCTCCAAAATCACTGCAGATGCTGATTGCAGCCATGAAATTAAAAGACGCTTGCTCCTTGGAAGGAAAGTTATGACCAACCTTGATACTATATTAAAAAGCAGAGACATTACTTTGCCAACCAAGGTCCGTCTAGTCAAGGCAATGGTTTTTCCCGTGGTCACGTATGGATGTGAGAGTTGGACTGTGAAGAAAGCTGATCGCCAAAGAATCGATGCTTTTGAAATGTGGTGTTGGAGAAGACTCTTGAGAGTCCCTTATACTGCAAGGAGATCCAACCAGTCCATTCTAAAGGAGATCAATCCTAGTTGTTCATTGGAGGGACTGATGCTAAAGCTGAAACTGCAATACTTTGGCCACCTCATGCGACGAGTTGACTCACTGAAAAAGACTCTGATGCTGGGAAAAGTTGGGGGCGGGAGGAGAAGGGGACGACGGAGAATGAGATGGCTGGATGGCATCACCGACTCTGTGGACATGAGTTTGAGTGAATTCCGGGAGTTGGTGATGGACAGGGAGGCCTGGCGTGCTGTGATTCATGGGGTCATGGAGAGTCGGACACGATTGAGCGACTGAACTGAACTGAACTGAACTCTCATAATAGTATCACACATTTATATAAAAGTTTCACTTTCAAAAATGTATAAAACTTTCCAATTCTGCCCCTGCTGGTTTCAGTTACAGAGTAATTATTTCTCTAGAAACAGTTGCTCTACCACCTTAGGCATAAATTTAGAGCATCACAAAGGAAGATCACCATGAGGCTCTTCATTGTCTAGTTCCTAAGGGAAAAGACAAGCAGCTTTTAAAAACTTACATAGCTGCATTTAGTCCTTGAACTTTTGTCCTTGGAGACATGGAAAGCAATCTTCCTTGGTAATTGGTCCACAGGGATGACCAAATGTTGCATTATCAATCCTCAGTATATGAGGTACCCTGGAGTTATCAGAATTAGAAGCAAGACTTACTTTGCCCTGCCTAAATAAATCCCTTTTACAGACATAAATTCTGGGTAAATTTTACAATTGATCAGGTCCTGGAGACAATTTATATGTAGATTTACTTTTTTTCTCAAATAAAACAAAATGATTGCATAATATTAAAAAATACCTCAAAAAAAAAAAAAAAACAAATATCATATTATAGACATTTTCAACTGAAATGGTCTTCCTATCTTATTTTTGAATAAAATGTGAGGTTGAAATACTTATAGACAGGTAATATTGGAAGAGATTGACTTTTTATTTTTTTAATTTCCCCATCAACTTTGGCTTCAGGTAAGTATTACTCAAAAAATTGGAAACTTTTGGTAAGGATGAAAAAACTGAGATCATTATCAGAAGAACGTGCTTACAGATACAATTTAGACTTTAAGTAATGCCAGGATTTATGGACTCAGAAGTAAGGAGTTGATATAATCAGGATCTGCAAGTACTATGAATATTTTAGATGCATAATTTTGGAACAAGTTTACTTTTCAATGGTCAACCTCAGAAAACATCATATCATTTGGAGATTAATACTAATATAGAGTCTATTAATTTAATATAGTCTATTAAAGTTCACTAAGGTTGAAATTTATATTTCTGTAGTATACTATTAAATAATATTGGAGAAAGAAAAGGATAGGATGTGGTACATTAAATTATTCTTTTAGATTATTATATATCTAGCATTGTTGTTCTCTGGTTTGCTAAAATTAATTATGAATAAGAATATCATGTTATGGACATTCTCTCTTGGGTCAGTGTTTCTTGGTGAAATTATTGATCTAACATTTAATATCTCTGATTCTGGATAAATTACCTAAATTATCTGTGATCCTTTTCCAAACTGAAAAATGTGGCTAATAGTATTAATACTACCAATGATATAAAAATCTCATGGAAATTAAATGCATTAACAGCAAGAAGCATTTGAAAGAGTGTCAGTCATTCTGATTATTTGATGTATAAGCTTCTATCATATTACGTTGAAAAGACAATTTACAACTATTTTTATGTTTGGCAATCATTAATATTTTTCTCTTCATATACTCTATATCCCTCATTGTTATCACTTTCTAGAAACTCTAAAGTAAGAGAAATATATCACACCATTCACAAAAAAAAAAAAAAAAAAGATTCAGAGTAATTCCTGCTAAGTATCAACTTTCATTTCTTTTTGTTAATATTTATTTTTATTGGAGGCTAATTATTTTTACAATATTATATTGGTTGGTTTTTGCCATACACTGACATGAATCCACCCCGGGTGTACATGAGTTCCCCCTCCCGAAACCCCTCCCACCTCCCTCCTCTCCTTATTCTCCCTCTGGGTCATCCCCGCATACCAGCCCCGAGCATCCTGTAACATTCATCAACCCTGAACTGGCGATTTGTTTCACATATGATAATATACATGTTTAAATGCCATTCTCCCAAACCATCCCACCCTCACCCTCTTCCACAGAGTCCCAAAGACTGTTTTATACATCTGTTTCTCTTTTACTGTCTCATATACAGGGTTATCATTTGCATCTTTCTAAATTTCATATATATGCATTAGTACATTGTATTGATGCTTTTCTTTCTGGCTTACTTCACTCTGTATAATAGGCTCTAGTTTCATCCACCTCATTAGAACTGATTCAAATGCATTCTTTTTAATGGCTGAGTAATATTCAATTGTGTATATGTACCAAAGCTTTCTTATCCATTCATCTGCAGATAGACATCTAGGTTGCTTCCATGTCCTGGCTATTATAAACAGTGACGCAATGAACATTGGAGTACATGTGTCTCTTTCAATTCTGGTTTCCTCGGTGTGTATGCCCAGGAGTGGGATTGCTGGGTCATATGGCAGTTCTATTTCCTGTTTTTTGAGGAATCTCCACACTGTTCTCCATAGTGGCTGTACTAGTTTGCATTCCCACCAACAGTGGAAGAGGGTTCCCTTCTCTCCACACCCTCTCCAGCATTTATTGCATGTAGACTTTTGGATAGCAGCCATTCTGACTGGTGTGAAATGGTATTTCATTGTGGTTTTGATTTGCATTTCTCTGATTATGAGGGATGTTGAGCATTTTTTCATGTGTTTGTTAGCCATCTGTATGTCTTCTTTGGAGAAATGTCTGTTTACTTCTTTGGCCGATTTTTTGATTGGGTCATTTACTTTTCTGGAATTGAGCTGCAGGAGCTGCTTGTATACTTTGGAGATTAATCCTTTATCAGTTGTTTAATTTGTTATTTTTTTCTCCCATTCTGAAAGCTGTCTTTCACCTTGCTTATAGTTTCCTTTGCTGTGCAGAAGCTTTTGATTTTAATTAGGTCCCATTTGTTTATTTTTGCTTTTATTTCCAATATTCTGGGAGGTGGGTCATGGAGGATCCTGCTGTGATTTATGTTGGAGTGTTTTGCCTACTTTCTCCTCTAGGAGTTTTATAGTTTCTGGTCTTACATTTAGCTCTCTAATCCATTTTGTGTAATTTTGGTGTATGGTGTTAGGAAATGTTCTAGTTTCATTCTTTTACAAGTGGCTGACCAGTTTTCCCAGCACCACTTGTTAAAGAGACTGTCTTTTCTCCATTTTATATTCTTGCCTCCTTTGTCAAAGGTAAGGTGTCCATAGGTGCACGGATTTATCTCTGGGCTTTCTATTTTGTTCCATTAATCTATACTTCTGTCTTTTTGCCAGTACCATACTGTCTTGATGACTGTGGCTTTGTAGTAGAGCCTCAAGTCCGGCAGGATAATTCCCCCAGTTCCATTTTTCTTCCTCAAGATTGCTTTGGCTATCAGAGTTTTTTGTAGTTCCATACAAATTGTGAGATTATTTGTTCGCATTTGAACACTATGGGCAGAAGGAATATCACACATGTCTCTGATTTCATCCTCATGGGACTGACAGACTCTGAAGAGATCCAGCTGGTCTTCTTCACCCTCTTCCTCCTGATCTACCTGATCACTGTGCTGGGGAATGTGAGGATAATACTGATAATCTACCGGGAACCCCAGCTTCACACACCCATGTATTTTTTCCTCAGTCACTTGTCATTTCTTGACCTCAGCTACTCAAGTGTCATCACCCCTAAAACCTTAGACAACTTATTGACTTCCAACAAGTATATCTCATACCTGGACTGCTTCATCCAGTTGAATTTTTTTTATCTTCTTGGCCGCCACTGAATGTTTCCTTCTCTCCTCCATGGCCTATGATCACTATGTAGCCATCTGCAACCCTCTGTGTTACCCTGTTGCTATGTCCACTAGGCACTGCTGCTCCCTAGTCTTTGCATCGTATTTTATTATCTTCATAGTTTCCTTCATTAATGTGCTTTGCATGTGAGGACTGCGTTTCTGTGACTACAATGTAATCTATCACTTTTTCTGTGAAGCACCCCCAATTTTAACCCTGTCCTGTACTGACACAGGGGACATCGAAATCATGATATTCATTTCTGCTGGCTCAATCTTAATGCTGTCTCTTATCACAATCTCAGTGTCCTATGCATCCTTCCTGTCTACTATCCTGAAAATTACTTCCACTTCAAGGAATCAGAAAGCCTTGTCTACTTGTGCCTCCCATATCCTGGCAGTCACCATCTTCTTTGGGACTATGATTGTCCTTTACTTAAAACAAAGTAAGTCCTACTCCTTGGGAAAGGATCAAGTGGCTTCTGTTTTTTACACTATTATCACCCCATGCTGAATCCACTCACATAGAGTCTTAGAAACAAAGAAGTGAAAAAGGCTCTCAGTAGAGTCGAGTAGAAAAGAAAGGGCTGCAAGGAATTAAAGTAGCACTGATGATAAATTTTAAGGTCATTTTTTTTTCTTTCCTATAATGTACATCTTTGTTATTTTTCCCAATCCTTTTGTTTGTTTGTTTGTTTGTTTTCTTCTATTGAACCTTCCTCTGCTTGCCCAAATATAATCTCAGGGATTTCAGGGAATACGCCTTTATAAATTCACCTTGTAATTGGAAAGCATGAAGCACATTAATATACGTGATTTTTAAGGGGGACTGATTTGCAAAATGAAAAAGCAAAGCTGTCAGCTTTTAAACTATATCATGCACACACCCATGTATAATTCACTTCAAATAATTTTTTAGTGGTGAAAGAGATCTAATTGGGAAATAATGATAACACTTTAAAAAGTTATATTATTTATTTTGTGGAGAAGTCAAACAACAGAGGGGTTTTGAGCACTTGCTTTGGAAATAATGTTCCATGATTTGCAACTCTAGGTCTGCTATCTTTTAGCTGTATAACACTTAATAAATCCCTGAAACTTTAAGCCTCATGGTTTATCAACTACATAAAATAAATAATAAGCCCAGGTCCAGAGGGGTTTCCCTGGTGGCTGAGATGGTAAATACCCTCGATGTGGGAGACCTGGGTTTGATCCCTGGGTTGGGAAGATCCCATGGACAAAGGAGCCTTGGTGGGCTATAGCCCATGGAGTCACAAAGAGTAGAATGTGATTGTGTGACTAAGTACACACATAACAGGTCCAGAGAGTTTCTGCAAATATTAAATCAGATAATAGATGCATCAAATTTAAGACTTTACTAATTAATTCTGACCATTATCACTAGACCAGTCACATTGCTGGGCATTTTTAATGCATAACGGTTATTCCTTAAATAATTCAAAATTTGGGAATTAAAATGATGTATGTTAGTATTGGAAATAATTTGAAAAAAACTGAAAAATTTAAGGAAATGGAAACTTCTTCTTAACATATATTAACAAATTGTAGGTGTTCTTCTCGACTGATAGTTATGCATGTATATATTATATACATGATAAATATTTCTGACATTTTCTATGTACCTTTTGGCAATTCTTTATGTACACTTGCAAGCTCAATCTTTGATTTTTTTCTCATATCATTTAACTCTTAAAATGAATGTGTTTGGGATACAGGAGGAAAATTGAGTCTCTTATTTTGCAATGCTTTGGATATGAAATGTTTGCAAATTTATCCAACTAAAAATCTGCATGCAGTGATATATCTTTGTTGGGCAACCTGAAGCATTCAAGATCCCTACTTTGTGTTATGTATCGACAGTTAAGTTCAGTTCACTCGCTCAGTCGTGTCCGACTCTCCACGATCCCGTGAATCACAGCACGCCAGGCCTCCCTGTCCATCACCAACTCCCGGAGTTCACTCAAACTCATGTCCACAGAGGCGGTGATGCCATCCAACCATCTCATTCTCGGTCGTCCCCTTCTCCTCCCGCCCCCAACCTTTCCTAGCATCAGAGTCTTTTCCAGTGAGTAAACTTGGATCCATACATGACCACGGGAAAAACCATTGCCTTGACTAGACAGACCTTGGTTGGCAAATTAATGTCTCTGCTTTACAATACACTATCAAGGTTGGTCATAACTTTCCTTCCAAGGAGCAAGCGTCTTTTAATTTCATGGCTGAAATAAGCATCCGCAGTGACTTTGGAGCCCAAAAAAATAAAGTCTGACACTGTTTCCACTGTTTTTCCATCTATTTCCCATGAAGTGATGGGACCAGATGCCATGATCTTCGTTTTCTGAATGTTGAGCTTCAAGCCAACATTTTCACTCTCCTCTTTCATTTTCATCAAGAGGCTTTTGAGTTTCTCTTCACTTTCTGCCATAAGGGTAGGGTCATCTGCATATCTGAGGTTATTGATATTTCTCCCGGCAATCTTGATTCCAGCTTGTGCTTCTTCCAGCCCAGCATTCCTCATGATGTACTCTGCATATAAGTTAAATAAGCAAGGTGACAATATACAGCCTTAACGTACTCCTTTTCCTATTTGGAACCAGTCTGTTGTTCCACGTACAGTTCTGACTGTGGTTTCCTGACCTGCATACAGGTTTCTCAAGAGGCAGTTCAGGTGGTCTGGTATTCCCTTCTCTTTCAGAATGTTCCACAGTTTATTGTAATCTACACAGTCAAAGGCTATGGCATAGTCAATGAAGCAGAATTAGATACTTACCTGGAACTCCCTTGCTTTCTCCATGATCCAGCGGATATTGGCAATTTGATCTCTGCTGCCTCTGCCTTTTCTAAAACCTGCTTGAACATCTGGGAGTTCATGGTTCACATATTGCTGAAGCCTGGCTTGGAGAATTTTGAGCATGACTTTACTAGCGTGTGAGATGAGTGCAATTGTGCGGTAGTTTGAGCATTCTTTGGCATTGACTTTCTTTGGGATTGGAATGAAGACTGAACTTTTCCAGTCCTGTGGCCACTGCTGAGTTTTCCAAATTAGCTGGCATATTGAGTGCAGCACTTTCACAGCATCATCTTTCAAGATTTGAAATAGCTCAACTGGAATTCCATCACCTCCACTAGCTTTGTTCGTAGAGATGCTTTCTAAGGCCCACTTGACTTCACATTCCAAGATATCTGGCTCTAGGTCAGTGTCACATTATTGTCACTATCCTGGTTGTGAAGATTTTTTTTGTACAGTCCTTCTGTGTATTCTTGCCACCTCTTCTCAATATCTTCTGCTTCTGTTAGGTCCATACCATTTCTGTCCTTTATTGAGCCCATATTTACATGAAGTGTTCCCTTGGAATCTCTAATTTTCTTGAAGAGATCTCTTGTTTTTCCTATTCTGTTGTTTTCCTCTATTTCTTTGCATTGATCGCTGAGGAAGGCTTTCTTACCTCTCCTTGCTATTCTTTGGAACTCTGCATTCAGATGCTTATATCTCTCCTTTTCTCCTCTGCTTTTCACTTCTATTCTTTTCACAGCTATTTTTAAGGCTTCCTCAGACAGCCATTTTGCTTTTTTGCATTTCTTTTCAATGGGGTTAGTCTTGGTCCCTGTCTCCTGTACAATGTCACAAACTTGCGTCCAGAGTTCATCAGGCACTCTATCTATCAGATCTAGTCCCTTACATCTATTTCTCACTTCCACTGTATAATCATAAGGAATTTGATTGAGGTCATATCTGAATGGTCTAGTGCTTTTCCCTACTTTCTTCAATTTAAGTCTGAATTTGGCAATAAGGAGTTCATGATCTGAGCCACAGTCAGCTCCTGGTCTTGTTTTGCTAACTGTATACAGCTTCTCTATCTTTGGCTGCAAAGAATATAATCAATCTGATTTTGGTATTGACCATCTGGTGATGTCCATGTGTAGAGTCTTCTCTTGTGTTGTTGGAAGAGGGTGTTTGCTATGACCAGTGCGTTCTCTTGACAAAACTCTATTAGCCTTTGCCCTGCTTCATTCTGTGCTCCAAGGCCAAATTTGCCTGTTATTCCAGGCGTTTCTTGACTGCCTACTTTTGCATTCCAGTCACCTATAATGAAAAGGACATCTTTTTTGGGTGTTAGTTCTAAAAGGTCTTGTAAGTCTTCATAGAACCGTTCAACTTCGGCTTCTTCAGCGTTAGTGTTTGGGGCATAGGCCTGGATTACTGTAATGTTGACTGGTTTGCCTTGGAAACGAACAGAAATCATTCTGTCGTTTTTAAGATTGCATCCAAGTACTGCATTTCGGACTCTTTTGTTGACCATGATGGCTACTCCATTTCTTCTAAGGGATTCCTGCCCACAGTAGTAGATATAATGGTCATCTGAGTTAAATTCACCCATTACAGTCCATTTTAATTCACTGATTCCTAGAATGTCTATGTTCACTCTTGCCATCTCCTGTTTGACCACTTCCAATTTGCCTTGATTCATGGACCTAACATTCCAGATTCCTAGGCAATAATGCTCTTTACAGCACCGGACCTTGTTTCTATCACTGGTCACATCCACAACTGGGTTTTCATTTTGCTTTTGTTCCATCCCTTCATTCCTTCTAGAGTTATTTCTCCATTGATCTCCATTAGCATACCGGGCACCTACCGACCTGGGGAATTTCTCATTCACTATCCTATCATTTTGCCCTTTGATACTGTTCATGGGGTTCTCAAGGCAAGTATACTGTAGTGTTTTGCCATTCCCTTCTCCAGTGGACCATATTCGGCTGTGGTCCATGTGATCAGATCGATTAGTTTCCGGTGATTATGATTTCAGTGTGTCTCCCCTCTGATGCTCCCGTGCAATACCTAACATCTTATTTGGGTTTCTCTTACCTTGGGCATGGGATATCTCTTCACAGCTGCTCTATGTAAGAGCAGCCACTGCACCTTACTTTGGACAAGGGATATCTCCTCAAAGCCGCCCCTCCTGACCTTGAACGTGGATTAGCTCCTCTCGGCCCTCCTGCGCCTGTGAAGCCACCGCCTATTGGATGTGGTGTAGCTCCTCTCGACCGCCGGCCCTGGCCTCATGCGTGGGGTAGCTCCTCACCGTCGCGCCTCTTTGTGTGGTCGGTTGCGCTGGGGCCGGCGTCTCTCGCATCTCCGCTGCCCAGTCCCACGTCTCTCGCGTCTGTTCCCTTTCTTTCTTGAAATTATGTGTATTTAAAAAAGCATTGCCTTTCTCCTGATTTCTATAGTTGTGTGCTGATCATTAAAATTGCATTCTTATTTGTATTCCTTTTATGTCTTTTTCTGCTCTGATTGCTGTAACCAAAACTTCCAGAACTATGTTGAATAGTAATGGTGAGAGTGGGCACCCTAGTCTTGTTCCTGACATTAGGGGAAATGCTTTCAGTTTTTCACCGTTGAGGATAATGTTTGCTGTAGGTTTGTCATATATAAGCTTTTATTATGTTGAGATATGTCTCTTCTATTCCCACTTTCTGAAGGGTTTTTATAATAAATGGATGTTGAATTTTGTCGAAGGCTTTCTCTGCATCTATTGAGATAATCATATTGTTTTTATTTTTCAGTTTGTTAATGTGGTGTATTATGTTGATTGATTTGTGGATATCGAAGAATCCTTGCATTCCTGGGATAAAGCCCACTTGGTCATGATGTATGATCTTCTTAATGTGTTGTTGGATTCTGATTGCTAGAATTTTGTTAAGGATTTTTGCATCTATGTTCATCAGTGATATTGACCTGTAGTTTTCTTTATTTGTGGGATCTTTACCAGGTTTTGTGATTAGGGTGACGGTGGCCTCATAGAACGAGTTTGGAAGTTTCCCTTCCTCAGCAATTTTCTGGAAGAGTTTGAGTAGAATAGGTGTTAGCTCTTCTCTAAATTTTTGGTAGAATTTAGCTGTGAAGCCGTCTGGACCTGGGCTTTTGTTTGCTAGAATATTTCTAATTACAGCCTCTAATTCCGTGCTTGTGATGGGTCTGTTAAGATTTTCTCTTTCTTTCTGTTTCAGTTTTGGAATGTTGTACTTTTCTAAGAATTTGTCCATTTCTTCCAAGTTATTCATTTTAACTGCCATATGATCCAGCAATCGCACTCCTGGGCGTACACACCGAGGAAACCAGAATTGAAAGAAACACATGTACTCCAATGTTCATTACAGCACTATTTATAATAGCGAGGATATGGAAGCAATCTAGATGTCCATCTGCAGACGAATGGATAAGAAAGCTTTGGTACATATACACAATGGAGTATTTTTCAGCCATCAAAAAAATGCATTTGAGTTGGTTCTAATGAGGTGGATGAAATTGGAGCCTATTACACAGAGTGAAGTCAGCCTGAAAGAAAAACATCAATACAGCATACTAACGCATATATATGGAATTTAGAAAAATGGAAACCTTAACCCTGTATACGAGACAGCAAAAGAGACATAGGTGTATAGAACAGTCTTTGGGACTCTGTGGGAGAGGGTGAAGGTGGGATGATTTGAGAGAATGGCATTGTCGCATGTATATTATCATCTGTGAAATGAATCACCAGTCCAGGTTCGACACATGATACAGGATGCTTTGGGCTGGTGCATGGGTATGACCTGGAGGGAGGATATGGGGAAGAGGGAGGTGGGAGGGGGGTTCAAGAGGGGAAACACATGTACACCCGGGGCAGATTCTTGTCAATGTATGGCAAAACCAACCAATATATTAATGTAAAGTAATTTGTCTCCAATTAAAAAAAAAGTGCATTCTAACACGTATATTATCATATGTGAAACGAATCACCAGTCCAGATTTGATGCATGATGGAGGATGCTCGGAGCTGGTGTACTGGGATGAACCAGAGGGATAGGATGGGGAGGGAGGTGGGAAGGGGTTCAAGATGGGGAACACATGTATACCCGGGGCAGATTCATGTCAATGTATGGCAAAACCAATACAATAATGTAAAGTAATTAGCCTCCAATTAAAATAAATATTTTTTAAAGTTCATTCTTGAATTAAAAGCTTCACTCATGTGTTTTAACAGTTTTTCAGAGACAAGTCATCAAGCTACATATTTGCAATGATTTCAGGTTTTGTGCCAACCCATAAACTTTAGGCAGATAGAGTGCTTAAATTCCCTTTAAAAAAAATTTTTTTCCTCTACATAATCTTAAATTGCACCTTATTATTTTATTGACTTGCTTTGTCAATTACTCAGACAGCTATTGCATATAAATTTTTATCTTGATGATTTTACAAACATTTCAAGTCAAAAACATTGTGAAATAAGTCTCAATTATTCCCATGAACCAGTGGTTCTCAATGTATGCAATTTTTCCCTGTAGAGGACATTTAATAAGCTAAAGCTGAAACTCCAATAATTTGGACACCTCGTGTGAAGAGTTGACTCACTGGAAAAGACTCTGATGCTGGGAGGGGTTGGGGTGGGAGGAGAAGGGGACGACAGAGAATGAGAAGGCTGGATGGCATCACCAACTTGATGGACATGAGTTTGAGCGAACTCTGGGAGTTGGTGATGGACAGGGAGGCCTGGCGTGCTGTAATTCATGGGGTCGCAAAGAGACACGACTGAGCGACTGAACTGAACTTAACTGAACTGAAAGATATTTGTGGCCTTTCCCATTGGCTCAGTGGGTAAAGAATCTGCTTGCAACGTTAGAGACACAGGAGACACCAGTTCAATCCCACCGGTCAGTAAGATTCCCCTGAAGGAGAAAATGGCAAACAACTCCAGTGTTATGACTAAGAGACTGGGCACATGCACAAAGAGGTATTTTTAGTTATCTTCTTTGAGGAGAACAGATGTAACTTGCATTTAATGTTGACCTGCCAAGCACATGGCAGTCTCCATAATGAAAAATTACGTGATCCCAAATGGCAATAATGCTGAAGTCCATAAGTCTTAATTTGCTTTAACAATCTTTGTTTTGGTAGGTAAAAATTGGCAGAGTTGAGTTTACATGGAGCATCTCACTTTAGATTTATGTTGTTTTCTTCTGAACTTTATTTCCTCCTTATAGTGTTTTATTCAATCAATAAAGATTACATTTTAAACTTTCTCTTATTAAATTATGTACATATTACAATTAACTATTTCATTGCTTGCTAGAGAAATTGTAACTTTTTTTCTTGTTACAATTTTTAAAAAATCAGTATTTTCTCACATTTAACACTGGAAGGAACATACAACAATCTAATTCACTTATTCCTGTTTGTCATTAATGTTATTTTCATCCCATGTTTTGCCTCTTCACATAATCTAATCCCTGTGGAAAATCACTTTTGAAATGTATTTAAGCTTGATAGTTAATAATCATTCAATATTCTTAATATTTTTCACATGTGGATATTTTTATTGTGTTCTCTATGCAGGGAAAATTTGCTTCTGCTTAAAACTTGCATTATTTCTTATTATAAATCTGGAAAATCCTCTTAACTTCTGTTTGTTGATAAAGTCATTACTATTTTTTTCTGTTCATTTTTGAAAAATTCTTTCCCTAAGAATAAAGTATTGCATATTTACTCTATTTTCTTTCATATTTAAAAATGTCAATTTGTCCTATCCCCCCACACCATGTTTTAATTTCTTTGAAAAATTTTCCCTAAATCTTACTGTTGCTACTTTGACCATGAAGAACCTACTCATGGGTTTCTCTGCATTTTTTGATTGGGGATATTCTGCTTATCTTGAATACATTTGTTGAAGATTAATCAGTTTTGATAACATTTTAAGCCCTTTGCCTTAAGTTATTTATTATTATCCCCTTTCTACTCTTTTTTTGGAGCATTAACTCCAAGTATTTCAGTTCATTCAATTGGAGCAAATATATATCCTATGATCCACTTTATCTTTTCTTTTATTCTTTTTTGTGCTTCATTTTAAATAATTTTTGTTGAAGTGTATTTGAGTTTATTATTCCTATCTTATGCTGTGTCTAATACATTTTATATTATTCCTTTGAGCTCTTATTTTCAGTATTTATTGGAATATTTTTCCACTTTAAAAAGTATTTTCTTTAATAACAATTTTTATTGAGGTATATCTGAGTTACAAAGCATCACACATATAGAAAATATATACAGAGGGAACAAGATGGCGGAAGAATAGGACGGCGAGACCACTTTCTCCCCCACAAATTCATCAAAAGAACATTTGAATGCTAAGTAAATTCCACAAAACAATTTCTGAATGCTGGCAGAGGACATCAGGCACCCAGAAAAGCAGCCCATCCATTGTCTTCAAAAGAGGTAGGAAAAAACATAAAAGATAAAAAGAAAGACAAAAGATGTAGGGACAGAGCTCCATCCGGGGAAGAGAGGCTTAAAAAAGATAGAAGTTTCCAAATACCAGGAAACACTCTCAGTCGCGAGTCTGTGGTGAGCCTTGGAACCTCAGAGGGCCACATAACCATGAGGAAAAAGAAAGAAATAATTAAAACCCACAGATTATGCGCACAATGCTAACTCCCAAAGGAGAAGCAGTGCAGACCCCTGCATCTGCCATTAACAAGCAAGGACTGGGCAGGGAGGAGCTGGCTGAACTGCTTAGAGAAAGGACTGGGCCTGAATGCCACGAGAGCAATCTGAGAGAATTAACTCTGGATAGCAAGGCAGACTGTGGGATAGCTACCCCACAAAAAGGCGAAAAGACCTAACCTAAGACTCCGCCAGTCCTGTTCACAGAACAAAGACTGAGCAGAGCTAGCCAGCTGCGGACGGCCCATCTCCCCCCAAGACAGGCCGGGGAGGGCAGCCAGAGCTGGAAGGGGGCAATCACGGCCCCAGAGAAGCATCCAATACCAAACTGCAGGCAGGCTTCGTGCTAACCAAGATTTCTTGGGTTTCTGGCCGGTCGACATCCGCCTGAGAAGGTGAGTAGGTTGTACACCCAGAAAACAGAGCGGGAGGGACCGGGGAGCCGATAAGTCGCAGTGACCATGCTCTCCAAACACCTGGTCACCTGAGGTGCTCAGACCAGGGAAGGGCACAAAACACAGGCCCAACCACATCTGCACGAGTACCTGAACCTGAGCGGCTTAGACCTGGGATGTGCATGCAACCCAGAGATGGCTTCAGACAGTTCTCGGCAGAGAAACCCAGAGCCTGTCGAGTGTAGACTGGGATAGCACACAAGCCGTGAGCAGGGTCAAATCCAGTGTTGCCGAGACACTGCGAGCACTCCCCACAGATGACAGAGATATTTGTCTGGAGGGTTTCTCCCTTCCCAGAACAGGACTGAACAAGTGAGCCTTAAAAAGTGTCCACCACCGCCCCCTAGTGTCAGGGCAGAAATTAGACACTGAAGAAACCGGCAAACAGAAGCTAAAACAGAGGGAACAACCTTGGAAGTGACAGATAGAGCAGTCTAGAGGTTACTGCAAGAATAAGACTGAAAACCAGAGGAAGGAGGCTTAAGTCCAAATCCTGAGAACACCGGAAAGTTTCTGACTCCGGGGAATATTAATCGATAGGAGCTCATCAAATGCCTCCATACCTACACTGAAACCAAGCACCACCCAAAGTTCAACAAGTTCCAGATAAAGACATACCATGCAAATTCTCTAGCAACACAGGAAAACAGCACTGAGCTTCAATACACAGGCTGACAAAGTCACTCAAAACCCACTGAAATTTCATAACTCATTACTGGACACTTCATTGCATTCCAGAGAGAAGAAATCCAGCTCCACCCACTAGAACACTGACACATGCTTCCCTAAACAGGGAACCTTGACAAGCCACCCATCCAACTTCACCCATAGCAAGGAAACTCCACAATAAAGAGAATTTCACAAACTGCCAGAAGACGGAAAGGCCACCCAAAATACAGCAATATAAGCAAGATGAAGAGGCAAAGAAATACCCAGCAAATAAAGGAACAGGATAAATGCCTACCAATCCAAACAAAAGAGGAAGAGATAGGGAACCTACCTGATAAAGAATTCTGAATAATGATAGTGAAATTGATCCAAAATCTTGAAAACAAATTAGAGTTACAGATAAATAACCTGGAGACAAGGATTGAGAAAATGTAAGAAAGGTTTAACAAGGATCTAGAAGAAATAAAAAAGAGTCAATATACAATCAATAATGCAACAGATGAGATCAAAAACACTCTGAAGGGAACCAACAGTAGAATAAGGGAGACAGGAGATAGAATAAGTGAGTTAGAAAATAGAATGGTAGAAATAAATGAAGCAGAGAGGAAAAAAGAAAAACAAATTAAAAGAAATGAGGACAATCTCAGAGAACTCTGGGACAGTATTGAACTCCCCAACATCCGAATCATAGGAGTCCCATAAGAAGAAGACATAAAGAAAGACCATGAAAGAATACTTGAAGAGATAATAGTTGAAAATTTCCCTAAAATGGGGAAGGAAATAATCACCCAATCTAAGAATCCCAGAGACTCCCAAACAGGATAAACCCAAGGCGAAATACTACAAGACGCATAGTATCAAATTAACAAAGACCAAACACAAAGAACAAATATTAAAAGCAACAAGGGAAAAGCAACAAATAACACACAAGGGAATTCCCATAAGGATAACAGCTGATCTTTCAACAGAAACTCTTCAGGCCAGGAGGGAATGGCAAGACATACTTAAAGTGATGAAGAAAATAACCTACAGCCCAGATTACTGTATCCGGCAAGGATCTCATTCAAATATGAAGGAGAAAACAAAAGCTTTACAGACAAGCAAAAGCTGATAGAGTTCAGCATCACAAACTTAACCCTCCAACAAATGCTAAAGGACCTTCTCTAGATAGGAAACACAGAATGAGTGTATAAACTCGAACCCAAAACAATAAAGTAAATGGCAACGGGATCACACTTATCAATAATTACCTTAAATGTAAATGGGGTGAATGCCCCAACCAAAAGACAAAGACTGACTGAATGGATAAAAAAACAAGACCCCTATATATGTTGTCTACAGGAGACCCACCTCAAAACGAGGGACACATACAGATTGAAAGTGAAGGGCTGGAAAAAGATATTCCACGCAAATAGAAACCAAAAGAAAGCAGGAGTAGCAATACTCATATCAGATAAAATAGACTTTAAGACAAAGGCTGTGAAAAGAGACAAAGAAGGAGAGTACATAGTGATCAAAGGATCAATCCAAGAAGAAGATATAACAATTATAAATGTATAAGCACCCAACATAGGAACACCACAATATGTAAGACAAATGCTAGCGAGTATGAAAGGGGAAATTAACAATAACACAATAATAGTGGGAGACTTTACTACCCCACTCACACCTATGGACAGATCAACTAAACAGAAAATTAACAAGGAAACACAAACGTTAAATGATACAATAGACCAGTTAGACCTAATAAATATCTATAGGACATTTCACCCGAAACAATACATTTCACCTTTTTCTCAAGCAAACACGAAACCTTCTCCACGATAGATCACATCCTGGACCATAAATCTAGTCTTGGTAAATTCAAAAAAAAACTGAAATCATGCCAAGTATCTTTTCTGACCACAATTCATTAAGATTATATCTCAATTACAGCAGAAAAATTATTAAAAATGATAACTTATGGAGGCTGAACAACAAGCTGCTGAATAAGAAACAAATCATAGAAGAAATCAAAAAAGAAATCAAAATATGCATAGAAATGAATAAAAATGAAAACACAACAACTCAAAACCTCTGGGACACTGTAAAAGCAGTGCTAAGGGGAAGGTTCATAGTAATACAGGCATACCTCAAGAAACAAGAAAAAAGCCAACTAAATAGCCTAACTCTACACCTAAAGCAAGTAGAAAAGGAAGAAATGAAGAATCCCAGGGTTAGTAGAAGGAAATAAATCATAAAAATTAGGGCGGAAATAAATGCAAAAGAAACAAAAGAGACCATAGCAAAAATCAACAAAGCCAAAAGCTGGTTCTTTGAGAGGGTAAATAAAATTGATAAAACCACTAGCCAGCCTCATCAAGAAACAAAGGGAGAAAAACCAAATAAATAAAATTAGAAATGAAAAGGGAGAGATCACAACATACAACACAGAAATACAAAGGATCACAAGAGATTACTACCAGCAATTATATGCCAGTAAAATGGACAACGTGGAAGAAATGGGTGAATTCTTAGAAAAGTAAAACTTTCCAAAACTGAACCAGGAAGAAATAGAAAATCTTAACAGACCCATCACAAGCATGGAAATTGAAACTGTAATCAGAAATCTTCCAGCAAACAAAAGCCCAGGTCCAGACGACTTCACAGCTGAATTCTACCAAAAATTTAGAGAAGCGCTAACACCTATTCTACTCAAACTCTTCCAGAAAATTGCAGAGGAAGGGAAACTTCCAAACTCATTCTATGAGGCCACCATCACCCTAATACCAAAACCTGACAAAGATGCCAGAAAAAAAAGAGAACTACAGGCCAATATCATTGATGAACATAGATGCAAAAATCCTTAACAAAATTCTAGCAATCAGAATCCAACAACACATTAAAAAGATCATACATCATGACCAAGTGGGCTTTATCCCAGGGATGCAAGGATTCTTCAATATCCACAAATCAATCAATGTAATACACCACATTAACAAAATGAAAAATAAAAACCATATGATTATCTCAATAGATGCAGAGAAAGCCTTCAACAAAATTCAACAACCATTTATGATCAAAACGCTCCAGAAGGCGGGAATAGAAGGAACATTCCTCAATATAATAAAAGCTATATATGACAAACCTACAGCAAACATATCCTCAATGGTGAAAAATTGATAGTGTTTCCCCTAAAGTCAGGAACAAGACAAGGGTGCCCACTCTCACCAAGACTATTCAACATAGTTTTGGAAGTTTTGGCCACAGCAATCAGAGCAGCAAAAGACAAATGGATAAGAAAGTTGTGGTACATTTACACAATGAAGTATTACTCAGAAATTCAAACGAATACATTTGAATCAGTTCTAATGAGGTAAGTGAAACTGGAGCCTATTATACAGAGTGAAGTAATCCAGAAAGAAAAAAACCAATAGAGTATACTAACTCATATATATGGAATTTAGAAAGATGATAACGATAACTCTGTATATGAGACAGCAAAAGAGACACAGGTATATAGAACAGTCTTTTGGACTCTGTGGGAGAGGGCGAAGGTGGGATGATTTGGGAGAATGGCACTGAAGCATGTATATTATCATATGTGACACAAATCACCAGTTCAAGTTTGATGCATGATACAGGATGCTCGGGGCTGGTGTACAGTGATGAAACAGAGGGATGGGATGGGGAGGGAGGTGGAAGGGGGGTTCAAGATGGGGAACATGTGTACACCCAGGGCAGATTCATGTCAATGTATAGCAAAACCAATACAATAATGTTAAGTAATTAGCCTCCAATTAAAATAAATATTTTTTTTAAATCACGGTAACCATAGAGATGCTATGGGATGCTCAAAAAAAAAAAAAGAAAGAAAGAAAATATAGATTTGCATGAATTTGGATATATGCATACATCCATGAAATCATTACCACAATCTAGGTGATAGATAATCTCTAAACCTCTAAAAGATTTTTCATGCATGTTTGCTTTGTTTCTCTCTTGTTGTGTGAATACATAATAAGAGATTGAATCTCATCAAATTTTTAAGTACACAAAACTGTATTGTTAACTATAAGCTGTATGTTATACAGCAAATCTCTAGAATGTCTTTACCTCATGTAACTGAAACTTTAAGTTCATTGAGTTAAGTTTCCCATTTTCCTGTTCCCCTAAGAGAGATATCTGCATTCTCATGGCCATTGTAGCATTAGTCACAACAGCCAGGATATGGAAAAACCCAGTATCCACTACCATTAAAGAGAATTTGAAGACAGTGGGGTCTAATCATAAAATGGGACATGCCTGAGCCTTAGAAAAGAGGCAAACACAGCTATTTGCATAACATAGATAATAACATGCATTTTACTGAGTGATATAAGCCAATCCCAAAAGGAAAAACACTGCATGTTTCCCATCAGTTCAGTTCTGCTCAGTTCAGTTGCTCAATCGTGTCGGAATCTTTGAAACCCCACGAATCACAGCATGCCAGGCCTCTCTGTCCATCACCAACTGCCGGAGTTCACTCAAACTCATGTCCATCGAGTCGGTAATGCCATCCAGCCATCTCATTCTCTGTCATCCCCTTCTCCTCCAGCCCCCAATCCCTCCCAGCATCAGTCTTTTCCAGTGAGTCAACTCATTGCATGAGGTGGTCAAAGTATTGGAGTTTCAGCTTTAGCATCAGTCCTTCCATTGAACACCCAGGATTGATCTCCTTTAGAATGGACTGGTTGGATCTCCTTGCAGTCCAAGGGACTCTCGAGAGTCTTATTCAGCACCACAGTTCAAAAGCATCAATTCTTAGGTGATCAGCTTTCTTCACAGTCCAACTCTCACATCCATACATGACCACTGGAAAAACCATAGCTTTGATTAGACGGACCTTTGTTGGCAAAGTAATGTCTCTGTTTTTTAATATGCTCTCTAGGTTGGTCATAACGTTCCTTCCAAGGAGTAAGCATCTTTTAATTTCATGGCTGCAATCAGCATCCACAGTGATTTTGGAGCCCCCCAAAAAATAATTCTGACACTGTTTCCACTGTTTCCCTATCTATTTCCCATGAAGTGATGGGACCAGATGTGCTTCCCCATATACACATCTAAATAGGTATCTAATATAGCAACATTCTGTTCTCAGCTTCTCTGAAGCAGCTATATTCAGTTCAGTTCAGTCGCCCAGTCATGTCCGACTCTTTGTGACCCCATGAATCACAGCACACCAGGCGTCCCTGTCCATCACCAACCCCTGGAGTTCACTCAAACTCATATCCATCGAGTCGGTGATGCCATACAGCCATCTCACTATCTGTCGTCCCCTTCTCCTCTTGCCCCCAATCCCTCCCAGCATCAGTCTTTTCCAGTGAGTCAACTCTTCACATGAGGTGGCCAAAGTATTCTAGTTTCAGCTTTAGCATCAGTGCTTCCAATGAACACCCAGGATTGATCGCCTTTAGGATGGACTGGTTGGATCTCCTTGCAGTCCAAGGGACTCTCAAGAGTCCTCTCCAGCACCACAGTTCAAAAACATCAATTCTTCGGTGATCAGAATTCTTCACAGTCCAACTCTCACATCCATACACGACCACTGGAAAAACCATAGTCTTGACTAGATGGACCTTTGTTGGCAAAGTAGTGTCTCTGCTTTTTAATATGCTATCTAGGTTGTTCATAACTTTCCTTCCAAGGAGTAAGTGTCTTTTAATTTCATGGCTGCAATCATCATCTGCAGTGAATTTGGAGGCCCAAAAAATAAAGTCTGACACTGTTTCCACTGTTTCTCCATCTATTTCCCATGAAATGATGGGACCAGGTGCCATGATCTTCATTTTCTGAATGTTGAGCTTCAAGCTAACTTTTTCACTCTCCTCTTTCACTTTCATCAAGAGGCTTTTTAGTTCCTCTTCACTTTCTGTCATAATATCCAACTAGTAATTGAGCTGGAACTGATCTGTTTGAAGTAAGACCTCATTTTTCTTCCAGTCTGTCCTTGTTTGGGAGTAGAATTCCTGTGATGTTGACTGGGAAGTGGGCCCCTCTCTCTCTCCATCTCTCTCTCTGTCTCTCTTCAGCCCTCAAACACTGCAGAAAATGCAGTTTTAGCATTTTGGATGTGTCATCTCGAGCCTCCTGCCCTACACAACTTCACATCACAGCGAATCTTGAAGTGGCTGCTGGCCTTGTGGTGATGCAGGCCTCTCGCCTCTGGTGGATGAGAGACCAAGAGAGATTCCACCTCGTCTTTCCAGCTCAGTATGAATCTACAGAGTCTGATCCCCTTATGCTTCAGAAAGAAACACCTACCACCTCTGTCCCTGACCTAAAGCAGGGTCCAATCCTGGAAACCGTTTTGGCAGGAGACTTGCACTCCCTCTGTCACTGGCTCTTCCCTCCAGGAGGACGTTTTGTCTTCTGAGCAGCACAAGACAGCAGGCGAGCCCAGTCTGCCTCTGTGGCCTAACACCGGCTCCTAGAGTTTTCTGCCCACTGGCCCATCCCATTTTCTGTGGGGAGAAACAGCTGTGTGCTTAGGCTGCCGAAGCCCAGTTCGTCTTGTCATCCCCTCTGACTGAAGAAAGCTCCACTGTTTACTCTTTTCTCCCAGAGCAGTCACAGGACACAGGTCAGAGTCAGGAGTGTTCCATTTGGTGGATTTCAGTCTTTAATATTTGCATTGTTTGGGACAATATCAAAAGTTACTCTCTGTTTCTCACAAGTTCTCCACTTAATTCTGTCAATATATGAACCATCCTAATCAGTATCTATCTCTATGCTCAGTATCTCTGTCGTGTCCAACTCTTTGTGACCACGTGAACTGTAGCCCACCAGGCTCCTCTGTTCATGGGATTTTTCCAGGCAAGAGTAATGAGGTCAGTTGCCATTTCCTCTTCTAGGGGATATCCCCGAACCAGTGATCGAAACTGTGTCTTCTGCATCCCATGGTCTCATGCATTGGATGTGGATTCTTTTCCACTGCACTACCTGAGAAGCCCCGTATCTATCTATAGATGGTGTTAGTTGCTCAGTTGTGTCTGACTCTTTGCTACCCCATGGACTGTAGCCTGTCAGTCTCCTCTGTCCATGGAATTCTCCAGGCAGGAATACTGGAGTGGATTGCCATTTCTTTCTCCAGTGGATATTCCCAACCCTGGGATCGAACCTAGGTCTCCTGCATTGCAGGTAGATCCTTTACCAGTTGAGCCAGCAGGGAAGCCTATAGATATCTATATCTATCACCTGTTTGCTGTCTGTTCATTTACTTATTTGGTCTCAGGGCTTACTCAGGCACAGAATATTGCTAATATTCCAAGAGGAAATACAACCTTGTATGGTGAAACCTTGTTCCTGCCAATGCAGATGACACAGGTCTGATCCCTGGGTCGGGATGATCCCTTGGAGAAGGAAATGGCAACCTCACTCCAGTGCTCTTGCCTGGAAAATTCCATGGACAGAGGAGCCTGGCAGGTTATCAGTCCATGGGGTCACAAAGCTGTGCATGACTGACCACACAGGCACATATGCATAGTGAAACCTGTGAAGTGTCTGCTGAAAGAACCACAGTTTTCCCTGAACACTTTTGGATCCTATCATATACCCCAGCACTGCATTTTCAAGTGTGTTTGCATCAGTCAGACAAAAAACAGCTCACCTCTCTAAAGTTACAACTCCCTGAGTTCTAAACCACTTCAGTTCTCTTTTCCTTAGTAGCTATTCACTTTTATCAAAATATAACATTTGTACCTTATCTTTGCTTTTCTGCTCATTTTTATTTAAATCCTGTTTTAATCACATCCATCCATCCAGAGGTAAAAGCTCTCTCTCATTTCATAGAAACTGTTCCCTGTGTTTTTCATTCTGAAACATGTCCAGCATACAGAAAGGATTCATGAAAAATGCATATTTGCAAAAATAGTCAATCACTCATGTATCCCTTACCTAGAAATATCAATTGCAATTGCTACATTGGTTTTACTTCTTGCTCTCTCATCTATATATAGACATAGAATTCTTATGGCATGTAGTACTTATGTCTAATTTTTTGCTCTTAGCTAATTTGTCTTGCTAATGACACAGATACAAATCTCCCATTCATGGAAATGCTTTCTTAAAAAAACATATTTTTGTAAGTTAAAAATAAATTTATACATATATTTATTTATGAATAATAAGTACAAAATATTTTATAATATGCAAGGCACATCCTTGCTTTCCCAAATTTTGAAATCTAATAATAGGTAACATTCATCTTAGTCTACAAGCTCTGTTCAGTATACTATATCACATAATTGCTTTTTTGAATATTTTGATTCATATTATTTAAAATCTGAATCCTTGAATTTGACTGAATTATACAACTTTCATATTCTTTCTCTCTTGTAGGATTTTACTTCTTAAAAATGCTAATCTGTTTATATATTTATAATTATATAACTAATAAACATATATATATGCTATATGTATATTTACATATCTATGGATGAAACTCTAAAGTGGTATGTTTATCCTCTCTTTATAAGTAAACAAATTGTGTTTAGCAAATTTAAGTATCATGTTTACTATTACAGAATTAAGACACAATATCCTTTCACGTGTATTGAAGTCTCTGTCTTGCTCCCATCACATGTTCAACTTCAGAAAGATTGTAGGTGACTGAAACAATATATACATTGTAGGTCTGGGGATGTGCCATTGTATTTTGTTTGCTTGCCCATTAAACACTTTGGATTCACCTTTGACTCCTCCATCCCACACCATCTTGCCAAGTCCCTCATCAGTATATATCTTTGATTTGTTTTCTCACAATTTTCACCCGACAGCACTCATCAAATGCGCCATCAACTCTTGGCTGAATCATTGTGCAGCCTCCTGCCTGGATTTCTGCCTTCCATTTTTTCTGAATCCTGCTGTGTCTTTTCTTCACTCAAATTCTAAGCCTGTACATATACAGACATGGTCTGGACCTCTTTTTATCTCTGGAAACATCTCCTGTTTCACATTTCTTTCCCTCTTTATTCCAGTTCTGATCTTTTTGTTATTTCTTGAACCGTCTAGGAGATCTTTTCTTCCCAGAAAATCTTCCTTTAGAAATTCTTATGCAATGAGGATCTTACATCTATTGTTTTTTTTTTTCTCTCTCTCTTTTTTTTTTAATTGGAGGCTAATTACTTACAATATTGTATTGCATGTTTCAATGTCATTCTCCCATTTATATGACTAGTGACACAGGTTCAATTCTTCCTAGTCATGTCAAACCTCTTTTTCTCAAAATAAAGAAAAACAAACCTTAATCCTTTCTCAAGCCTTGTGGGTGATTTTCATGAACTATCTCTTGAATATGTTCCCTTCTCTGTATTACTCTTATCTATTTCAGAATAGCTTTTTCCTAATTTGTTCTTTTACTTTCCAAAATGTTGGTAACAGTGATATCCTGGGAAATTTCTTGAAGAATGCTATTTGCACGTCATTGATACTCTCATTTATTAGCCATTGAGAGGGTGTAAAATATGTTACACTGTTATTAAAGGCCTTCATATATATGGCAGAAAATAGCTTTCTAGGCTTATTTTCTACAGCTTTTGCTTTAGAATTCTAGCCTAGAGCAAAATTCATATATTTATTTATATGTTAGTAGTCCTTCCCACTTACCTTAGTCCTCCGTTACCAGATCCTCTAGCAAGATTTAGTTCCATACATTGAATCTCTTTAGGTTTGGACCAAACAGAGTAACTGATACAATAAAAAGTACTCAGTAAAAATGTGTTGAATGAGCAAATTATAACTAATGAGCATTCCCTTAGCCATTTTTCTAAGCTATGTTCTTAAGATATTATAAGATATGCAATGTAAACATAAAATTGAAGATACAGTGAGACTTTACTGATGGCATTTTTAGAACAAAAGACAATGGTAATATCGAAGAAAACCACACCAATGAAACATTTCAATTTTTGTCTGCAATAGCAATGCATTTGACAAATGCCTATTGTTGGAGTTTTCTATTGATTTGAGTCAGTGACAGTTTCTTCTAAATTCATGGTGAGTTCTTTCAGAGTTTTTCCTGAGAATTTGTTAGAAAAAAAATCAGTTTTTCAAGAATGAAGACATTAAGTTGCAAAACAATGAATGGTGAAATAGAGTTATTTTTAATCTCCTTGTCAAACTCAACAATTGTGTCTCAAATTGCATGAGTCGTGATTACAGTGTTTGTTATTGTATTTGTTACACAATGTTTAAAAAACATATTTTCAGATTAATGTTAGATTGACAAAGCCACGGACAAAACTGCATCAAGTGAAGTTTTTTTTCTGCCATATTGACCGTTTTGCTGCATCTTTCACATCCTTATTCCTCAGACTATAAATCAGTGGGTTTAGCATGGGGATCACCAATGTATAAAACACAGCAGAGACCTTCTCCTGTTCCAAGGAATACTGAGAGCTTGGCTGGATGTAGCTGAAGGTCAAAGACCCATAAAACAAGGTCACAGCAGTCAGATGAGAGGCACAAGTGGAGAAGGCTTTGTGCCTTCCCTCAGCTGAGCTGATTCTCTGGATGGCAATGATGATGTGAATATAAGAGACCATGATGATAATAAAAGTGAACATTGCAATCACCCCAGAGAATATCAAAAGCAGCATTTCATTGTTATGAGCATCTGAACAAGAGAGCTTAAGAAGAGGGGGAATGTCACAGAAATAATGATTCACAATGTTAGGACCACAGAAGTCTAATTTTAGCAAACCTATTGTGTGGGTCAGGGAGTTAATGAGTCCTCCCAAGTAAGATAAAAGGACCATCTGAATACAAACCCGTTGGGTCATAATGACTGTATATAACAGGGGCTTGGCTATTGCGACATAATGGTCATAAGCCATCAGAGACAGGAGAATGACTTCTGTGGTTACATACAATGCAAAAAAGAAACTCTGTAGAACACATGCAGCAAAGGTGCTGGATTTGTGTTTTGAAAGGAAATTGACCAGCATTTTAGGAGCAAAGACAGTAGAGTAGCAGATATCACAAAAAGAGAGGTTGCCAAGGAAGAAGTACATTGGAATATGAAGCTGGGTATTTAGCCAGATCAATATGATCATCCCCAAGTTGCCTATCAGAGTGATAAAATAAATAAGGGAAAAAAGCAGAAACAGAGGGACCTGCAATTTAGAGTTTTCAGTTAAACCTACCAGAAGGAATTCCTTCACACCTGTGTGATTCCAATCTGCCATGCATTCAGGTCTGTATAGCTCTTCAGCTGCATAACAAGATGGTATCTTTCAGACAAATATATATTTGATTTCTCCATGATCTGGTGTCCATAATAACAGGAAGCATCTAGGTTTATCCTGTAATTAGATGAAAAAGAAATTAGCTGCAACACCAGACCATGTGTTTGCCAGACAATACATTTATAATGACTCACATTTTTGAAACTAGAGATTATTTTATTCCTTCCTTCTCAGTTTCCACATAGTCAACATTGCAATAAGGAAACTATCTTAGATCATGAAACTACTAACTGGTAGAACTGACATTCTAACCCATATATGGCTTATATCAACCACCTGACTTAGTCAGCGACACTTACAAGTTCTCTTCTTACGAGGGTTACAAACTCTCTAAAAGAAATGGTTTCCTTACCTGTGGCTAGCCTATTCCTATTTTTTAATACCCAGCTACCTTTTGATACTCTTTCATAATATTCAACTCCTTTCGTTTACGAATCTCAAACATCATAAACTTTTGCCTCACCTATGTTGAGATTCCCCACTTGGACAAACAATGACTGTGCCTTCCACGATAGTTGAAACAGGAGGAAGTGATAGAGCCATATTTTCATTTACTATTTAGTACTAAAGCCCATCAAAAACTAGCAGTGTAATTTAATGTGATAATTTTTATATCACACTTTTGTATTTGCCTTCCCATTTTTTAAAAATCAACATTTAAACAACAAACCCAAAAACTTCATATAAGGTGGTAAGCTGTGAGTGTGAAGTGTCAAAACTATTATCTTCACATATCTGAGATTTGTTTTGTTTTGTTATGCTTTTTTAGCATTAAAATAACTAACCCGAAAAACTTCATGTGAAGAGGCAAGGTGTGAGCGTGAAGTACCAAAATTATATTGGTCAGATAGGTGTTGCTTTTAAAAAGTGTAGACTGTCACTCAATTTCACTTGCTTTTTTGGCATGATATAATATTAACTCAGCAATATTTATGATTCAATATCAGTAAATTAACCATTTGTATATACTTTCATATATTTAATATATACTCCTTATTACATGAGACCTTCCCAAGGAGCACCACTGTAAAGAACTCTGTGTTATTGCAGGGGACACTAAAGATCCGGGTTTGATCACTGGGCTGGGAAGATCCCTTGAAGGAGGGCATGGCAACCCACTCCAGTATTCTTGCCTGGAGACTTGTGATGGACAGAAGAGCCTGGTCAGACATGACTGAAGAGACTTAGCACACATGCACTCACACTTACTACATATATATTATTACTTTCTGCCAAGAAATGTTATATTTGTTAGAGAAGAACAAGAAAAACGTCATACTCCCAAGAAGTTTGCATATTCTTAGAGAAATGAATCAAATAAGCACCTATTGATATTTAACATACAACAAGGGTGAATACTATGAAGAAAAGTAATGAAGGAGAAGGTGAATAGAAAGAGATGGTACTTACTTTACTCGGATGAGTATTAGTTTCTTATTGCTGTTGTAACAAGTTCCCAAGAATTGGTGGCTTAAACTAACAAGCATGTATTTTATGCAAGGCACTGGGTTAGTCGTTATACATCTGAGGAGGGATGTTTGAGTTGTGCTCTCAAGGAACTTGAAGTCTATGGAGGTCAGGATATGGAAAAGCCTGAGACACAAAATTCAGGTATTGTTAAACAAAACCAAAATCTTATTAGTACAGAGGTTCATTACTCACAAACTGAGATTATAAACTTGATCTTGTCTATATTTTAGATCAATGAATTTGGGAATCCAAGTCTACTATATCCAGGAAAAAGAAGAAATAATTTGTTGGAAAATATAAGTATCTTTTTTTTTCTGTTAAAATATCTAGATTGTAAAATACAGAATTGGGGTATTATAATTTGGTACTAGGTGATCAGTCATGTCCAACTGTTTGTGACCTCATGGACTATAAACCACTAAGCTCCTCTGTCCATATGATTATCCCAACAAGAATACTGGTAAGGATTGCATTTTCTCCTCCAGGGGATCTTCCAGACCCAGGAATCAAACCCTTGTGTCGTGTGTATCCTACATTTGTAGGAGAATTCTTTTACCAGTGTGCCACATGGGAAACCCAAAAGCACATTTATGTCTTTTTTAATGGGATTTTTGTTTTCCCTGCGAGGATCCTTAGTGTAATGGGGACTTCATGTCACTGGTGTGTTAGGACAAGGATTGAAACAGCCTGGAAGCTGAGACCTGGGACTCTTTGCTGCAGTGCTTGCACCTGGACAAATGTCTCCTTGAGCCACAAAATACAAAGAAATTGTGAAGGACTCAAAGATAACTCTGCGCATGCACAGTTGGGGCCACTTATGGACAAGACATAAAAAGACCAACACTGTCCCTCCTCCCCCTCTCCAAAAAATTAAAATAAAACCAAAAACACAACTGCCACTTCTAAAGAGCTGGGAGTAAAAGTATGGTGTTGGGAGCAAAACCAGGGCACTTTGCATGCCCTCTGCATTTAACACCACCAAAAGGGTAGGGAAACCATATAATTCACCCCTCCAGCCTGACGCTTGGGACCCACCTCAACTCTCACCCCATAAAAGGAACAGCTTGCCCACTTGAGGAGCAAACAAGGGAACCTATAATTGTTTTCACTGCCTGCACCCCACTGCATCAGGGTCACAATAAAGCCATGCCAGACTTTCTTGTCTAGCCTCATCAATTTCTATTGATTAAGGAGGGTCAAAATTCTGATGAGTAAGAAGATGGTTTGAGTTCCAATATAACTCTTCCTTTGACCTGTTGCATATTCTATATAATAATAAAAAGAAACAAAGAAAACATGTGTGTATAAGTTTCTCTTCATTATTCAGAGAAAGGGAGGGAAAAACGAAGTTCTGTGCCAGTTTAATTAGCATAAGTCTTCACATGGAGGATGCAATAGTGACCTGAAGCATGATACTGATAGACAAGACTCAATGCCAGGACACAGGAAAACCAGGCGAGACTCCAATAGGTTAAACAGCAATAGTTATAGCAACAGCTTTATCAATGGAACCCATAATAGAAAACTCTAGGTAGGGAAAAGTGTTACATTGCATGAAAGTATGATTTTCTCTCATGTTGTTAGAATTACAACTAGAACACAGATTCATTCTGTCATTAAATTCAAGATTTCTGATACCAACCAGTATAATTTATCTGATAAAATTAAAATCTGCTTTTGAACAGTAATAATGGTGAATATTCCCTTAGGAAAAAGAACTACTGGAAACATTTTTGCGACTGAAAGACGTACTCAAATGCAATTCTTCCAAATCACATAAAGATATCCTGAAAAGTCAAGATTACCCAGAGAAAAGTATTTGTTTAAAAAATATGAAATTCCATCACTGTAGTTTACATTTTACTTGTAACTCCAAACAGGCATTAGGAAAAACATAATCAACATTGATCAAGTCACAATAAGAAAGGTAATGGTGAGAGAAATCACAAAGTTTAAAGCATTTATCAGGATAATAAAGAAGTGATCCCAGCCAAGTATCTATCAAATCAGCCAAAACAATTTCAAAATGATGGTATAACTCACTCATGTGTACTTGCATGGAGAGTCCCAGGGACGGGGGAGCCTGGTGGGCTGCCGTCTGTGGGGTCACACAGAGTCGGACGTGACTGAAGTGACTTAGCAGCAGCAGCAGCAACCAAAACTGAACCATCTCACTATATTCTTTCATGAAACTTAGTTTCCCAAATACAATTATGTTTTTATAATATTTACAACTGAAATTGTAAAATATTATATATAAACATTGCATTTCATTTTTATGTTCATGTTGCCACAGAATATTGTATACAGGTACATATAGAATTGATTGAATGCTATATGAACTATTTGTTATTTATAAATTCATAGCTATACAAATTTATAATATAAAAATATGCATTTCCATGTTTAGCCACTCAGTCGAATCCAACCCTTTGGTGACCCCATGGACTGTAGTCCACCAGTCTTCTCTGTGCTTGGGACTTTTCAGGCAAGGACACTGGTGAGGGTTGCAGTATTTCCTTCTCCAGGAGTCTTCCTGATTCAGGAGTTGAACCTTCAACTCATGTGTCTCCTGCACTGCAGGCAGACTCTTTACCTACTGAGCCATGGAAAAGCCTGTATATAAATATACTTATAGCTTAAAGTAATATAAACTATAATTTTATGATTAAAGTTGTTTATAAAACATCAATCCACACAAACACCCATAGAAATTAAATAGCAGTTATTAATAATAATTTTAAAATAAATACTATCAACAACCACAACCTTGACATAATGAAAGACTCAAAACTACATAGATCATACTGTCTAATTTTAAAATAAGACATATTGGGAATTTCTGTGGTCCAGTGACATTCTCACTGCCAGGACTCCAGGTTGAATCTCTTGTTGGGGAGCTAAGATCCTGTAAGAAGCATGATGTGGTCAAATAAAATAAAATAATAAAAAATAATACATATTTGTTTGTAGACAACTTTATCCAGGCACACTGGATTTGCATTGAGAAGAATTAGAAGCTTGTAGCAAAAGCATTCCTGAGCTCTGGAGATCAAGTGTCTGTGTGCATGCCCAGCTTTTGTTACAGACAGGATGCAATGATAAACTTAAGAAAAGTAGAAAATAACTATTTAAATATTATTATTAGAACCATAAAACAAATGTAGAATAAAACAGTTTTTATTAATAAAATTATTGCTAATAACATTAGAAAGAAATGCTTTTTCTTGTACTATAGCTAAATAAATTAAAATTCTGAGATATAATATTCTACTTTCCATAGAATATCTCAAATTTACTGCAACTGTAAAAATGGCTTTAAGATACCATGTGTGAAAATGAAAGTGTTAAAATGTTAATCTTCAGTTGTGTCTGACTCTGCGAGTCCATGGGCTGTAGCTTGCCAGGATCCTCTGTCCATGGAATTCTCCAGGCAAGTACTGGACTGGGTTGCATGCCTTTCTCCAGGAGATCTTCCAAATCCAGGAATTGAACTAGGGACTCCCACATTGTGCGCAGATTCTTTACCATTTGAGCTCCCTGGGAAGCCCCACATTAAATACCTTAACCATATACAGATACATGAAAATATTGAACATGTGTATTAAATAAATAGCTCCCACTCTCCCAAAAAATGAGAAGAAAGCACTTAAAAGATAAATAAAATACAGATCAGGACATTGTTATCTGGCTGTTTGAGAAAAATACTGAAATCAAACAGCTGGTAACAGATTTTCAGTGTGAAGTAACAGGAAATGAGCGCCGAAGAATTGATACTTTTGAACTGTGGTGTGTGAGAAGACTCTTGAGAGTCCCTTGGACTGCAAGGAGATCCATCCAGTCCATTCTAAAGGAGGTCAGTCCTGGGTGTTCATTGGAAGGACTGATGCTAAAGCTGAAACTCCCATACTTTGGCCACCTCATGTGAAGAGTTGACTCACTGGAAAAGACTCTGATGCTGGGAGGGATTGGAGGCAGGAGGAGAAGGAGATTCCAGAGGATGAGATGGCTGGATGGCATCACCGACTCAGTGGACATGAGTTAGAGTAAACTCCGGGAGTTGGTGATGGACAGGGAGTCCTGGCATGCTGCGATTCATGGGGTCGCAAAGAGTTGGAAATGACTGCTGAACTAAATTGAACCAAACAGGAAATGTCAAAAGTTTAAATAAAACTATTGCCACTTCCTAAACATACTCACAGTTAAGCAAAGTCCAGAGCAAGCAGAAGATCTAGAAAAGACCAAGTTTTCATGATCTTAAAAGATTTATTACTGAAAGAAAAGCTTTATTACATGTGCTTCTTTTTCTTTTGGGGCCACAGTTAGTATTAATAGATTCTTGTGTAGATGTGAATCTCAGATGTCCACAGGCTAAATCATTAGCATCTTTTCTATTCTCTTGAGAATGAAACTAATCAAAACGGCAAGTTGTCTCCAGGGTTGTTCAGTAGGAGCATCTGCTCTCACTTTTTATATAAAATATATTTATTTTTTAGATGAAGCAATTTAAAAAATGTGTTCCCTAAAATTAAACATCTTGGGATAAGGTACAACACAGAGATGCAATTGCATGTAAATGTCATTGCAGAAACTAAAGATGTGTGTTTCAATGATAGACACTACTCAGACAAGTGTTCAATATTCTAATGGTGAAACAGCTACAGTTATCCTCTTTCCTGGAAAATGGAACCATTCAAACATACTTTATTTACCTCATTGATTCATTAGGAAATTGACCCAGTGACTCAATTGTAAAGAATCCACCTGCAATGCAAGCAACATGGATTAGAACCCTGGGTTGAGAAGATCCCCTGGAGTATGAAATGACAACCCACTCCAGTATTTCTGCCTGTGAAATCCCAAGGAGAGAGGAGCCTGGTGGGCTGCAGTCTATGAGATTGCAAAGAGTCGGACATGACTGAGTGACTAAACAACAACAGTGCACAATATCATATTCCAAAATTTTAACAATCATTCAGATTAAAGTTTTATGAGAGATTACACAAACACATGAAATTACTTCAATTGTATGCTCTCTTTTTGACTTATTAATATAATCGGTTCAGTTCAGTAGCTCAGTCACGTCTGACTCTTTGCAACCCCATGGACCGCAGCACACCAGGCCTCCCTGTCCCTCACCTACTCCTGGAGTTAACTCAAACTCATGTCTATCGAGTAGGAGATGTCATCCAACCATTTCATCCTCTGTTGTCATCTTCTCCTCCTGCCTCCAATCTTTCCCAGCATCAGGGTCTTTTCAAGTCAGTCAATTCTTCGCATCAGATGGCTAAAATATTGGAATTTCAGTTTCACTTCAGTCCTTCCAATGAATATTCAGAACTGAATTCCATTATGATGGACGGGTTGGATCTCCTAGCTGTCCAAAGGACTCTCAAGAGTCTTCTCCAACACCACAGTTGAAAAGCATCAATTCTTCGGTGCTCAGCTTTCTTTATAGTCCAACACTAACATCCATACATGACCACTGGAAAAACCATAGTTTTGACTAGATGGACTTTTGTTGCCAAAGTAATGTCTCTGCTTTTTAAAATGCTGTCTAGATTGGTCATAGCCTTTCTTCTAAGGAGTAAGGGTCGTTCAGTTTCATGGGTGCAGTCATCATCTGCAGTGATTTCAGAGTCCCCAAAAATAGTCTCTCACTGCTTCCATTGTTTCCCCATCTATTTGGCATGAAGTGATTGGATTGGATGCCATGATCTAGTTTTCTGAATGTTGAGTTTTAAGCCCTTCCAATGCCTCACGAACTATGGACAGAGGTTCACGCCATTGTACACGAGAAAGAGATCAAGACCACCCCCATGGAAAAGAAATGTAAAAAAGCAAAATGGCTGTCTGAGGAGGCCTTACAAAGAGCTAGGAAAAGAAGAAAAGTGAAAAACAAAGGAGAAAAGGAAAGATATAAGCATCTGAATGCAGAGTTGCAAAGGATAGCAAGGAGCGGAAAGAAAGCCTTCCTCAGCGATCAATGCAAAGAAATAGAGGAAAACAACAGAATGGGAAAGACTAGAGATCTATTCAAGAAAATTAAAGATACCAAGGGAACATTTCATGCAAAGATGGGCTCAACAAAGACAGAAATGGTATGGACCTAACAGAAGCAGAAGATATTAAGAAGGGGTGGCAAGAATACTCAGAAGAACTGTACAAAAAAGATCTTCAAGACCAGATAATCAAGATGGTGTGAGCACTCACCTAGAGCCAGAAATCCTGGAATGTGAAGTCAAGTAAGCCTTAGAAAGCATCACTACGAACAAAGCTAGTGGAGGTGATGGAATTCCAGTTAAGCTATTTCAAATCCTGAAAGCCGAAGCTTTGAAAGTGTTGCACTCAATATGCCAGAAAATTTGGAAAGCTCAGCAGTGACCACAGGACTTTAAAAGGTCAGTTTTCATTCCAATCCCAAAGAAAGGCAATGCCAAAGAATGCTCAAACTACCACACAATTGTACTCCACTCACATCTAGTAAAGTCATGATCAAAATTCTCCAAGGCAAGGTTCAGCAATACATGAACCGTGAACTTCCAGATGTTCAAGCTGGTTTAAGAAAAGGAAGAAGAAACAGAGATCAAATCGCCAACATTCTCTGGATCATGGAAAATGCCAGAGAGTTCCAGAAAAACATCTATTTCTGCTTAATTGAGTATGCCAAAGCCTTTGACTGTGTGCTTCACAATAAACTGTGGGAAATTATCAAAGAGATGGGAATCCCAGACCACCTGACCTGCCTCTTGAGAAACCTATAGGCAAGTCAGGAAGCGACAGTTAGAACTGGACATGGAACAACAGACTGGTTCCAAATAGGAAAAGGAGTATGTCAAGGCTGTATATTGTCACCCTGCTTATTTAACTTCTATGCAGAGTACATCATGAGGAACACTGGGCTTGAGGAATCACAAGCTGGAATCAAGATTGCTAAGAGAAATGTCTATAACCTCAGATGCAGATGACACCAACCATATGGAAGAAAATGAAGAGGAACTAAAAACCCTCTTGATGAAAGTGAAAGACAAGAGTGAAAAAGTTGTCTTGAAGCTCAACATTCAGAAAACAAAGATCATGGCATCTGGTCCCATCACTTCATGGGAAATAGATGGGGAACAGTGGAAACAGTGTCAGACTTTATTTTTTGGCCTCAAAATCATTGCAGATAGTGATTGCAGCCATAATATTATTTTATTTTTGTCTGTTTGTTTTGGTTTTGAATTTTTTTGTTGCTTTGTTTATTTTTTATTTCTTTTATTTTTTATTGGAGGCTAATAGGAGAGATAAGAAAGCCTTCCTCAGTGATCAATGCAAAGAAATAGAGGAAAACAATAGAATAGGAAAAACAAGAGATCACTTCAAGAAAATTAGAGATTCCAAGGGAACATTTCATGCAAAGATGGGCTCGATAAAGGACAGAAATGGTATGGACTTAACAGAAGCAGAAGGGATTAAGAAGAGGTGACAAGAATACACACAAGAACTGTATAAAAATGATCATCACGACCAAGATAGTCACGATAATGTGATCACTGACCTAGAACCAAACATCTTGGAATGTGAAATCAAGTGGGCCTTAGAAAGTATCACTATGAACAAAGCTAGTGGAAGTGATGGAATTCCAGTTGAGCTATTTCAAATCTTGAAAGTTGATGCTGTGAAAGTGCTGCACTCAATATGCCAGCAAATTTAGAAAACTCAGCAATGGCCACAGGACTGGAAAAGTCAGTCTTCATTCCAATCCCAAAGAAAGGCAATGCCAAAGAATGCTCAAACTACCGCACAATTGCACTCATCTCACAAGCTGGTAAAGTCATGCGCAAAGTTCTCCAAGCCGGGCTTCAGCAATCTGTGAACCGTGAACTCCCAGATGCTCAAGCAGGTTTTAGAAAAGGCAGAGGCACCAGAGATCAAATTGCCAACATCCGCTGGATCATGGAGAAAGCAAAAGAGTTCCAGAAAAACATATATTTCTGCTTCATTGAATGTGCCAAAGCCTTTGACTGTGTGGATCACAATAAACTGTGGAACATTCTGAAAGAGATGGGAATCCCAGACCACCTGACCTGCCTCTTGAGAAACCTGTATGCAGGTCAGGAAGCAACAGTCAGAACTGGACATGGAACAATAGACTGGTTCCAAATAGGAAAAGGAGTACGTCAAGGTAGTATATTGTCAACCTGCTTACTTAACTTCTATGCAGAGTACATCATGAGGAACGCTGGGCTGGAAGAAGCACAAGCTGGAATCAAGATTGCCGGGAGAAATATCAATAACCTCAGATATACAGATGACACTACCCTTATGGCAGAAAGTGAAGAGGAACTCAAAAGCCTCTTGATGAAAGTGAAAGAGGAGAGTGAAAAGGTTGGCTTGAAGCTCAACATTCAGAAAACAAAGATCATGGCATCTGGTCCCATCACTTCATGGAAAATAGATGGAAAAACAGTGGAAACAGTGTCAGACTTTTGGGCTCCAAAATCACTGTGGATGCTGATTGCAGCCATGAAATTAAAAGACACTTACTCCTTGGAAGGAAAGTTATGAACAACCTAGATAGTATATTAAAAAACAGAGACATTACTTTGCCAACCAAGGTTCATCTAGTCAATGCTATGGTTTTTCCCGTGGTCATGTATGGATGTGCGAGTTGGACTGTGAAGAAAGCTGATTGCTGAAGAATTGATGCTTTTGATCTGTGGTGCCGGAGAAGACTCTTGAGAGTCCCTTGGACTGCAAGGAGATCCAACCAGTCCATTCTAAAGGAGATCAATCCTGGGTGTTCATTGGAAGGACTGATGCTAAAGCTGAAACTGCAATACTTTGGCCACCTCATGCAACGAGTTGACTCACTGGAAAAGCCTCTGATGCTTGGAAAGTTTGGGGGTGGGAGGAGAAGGGGACGACAGAGAATGAGGTGGCTGGATGGAATCACTGACTCTGTAGACATGAGTTTGAGTGTACTCCGGGAGTTGGTGATGGACAGGGAGGCCTGCCGTTCTGTGATTCAGAGGGTCGCGGAGAGTCGGACACGACTGAGCGACCGAACTGAACTGAATTACTTTACAATTTTATATTGGTTGGTTTTGCCATACATTGACATGAATCCGCCCTGGGTGTACATGAGTTCCCCTTCCTGAACCCCCATCCCAGTTTCCTCCTCCCCTTTTCCTCCCTCTGGTTCATCCCCGCACACCAGCCCTGAGCATCCTGTATCATGATCGACCCTAAACTGGTGATTCGTTTCACATATGATAATATACATGTTTCAGTGCCATTCTCCAAACTCATCCCACCCTCACCCTCTCCCACAGAGTCCCAAAGACTGTTTAATACCTCTTTATCTCTTTTGCTATCTCATATACAGGGTTATCATTTCCATCTTTCTAAATTCCATATATATGCGTTAATACACTGTATTGGTGTTTTTCTTTCTGGCTTACTTCACTCTGTATAATAGGCTCTAGTTTCATCCACCTCATTAAAATTGATTCAAATGCATTCTTTTTAATGTCTGTTTAATACTCCACTGTGTATAGGTACCAAAGCTTTCTTATCCATTCATCTGCAGACGGACGTCTAGGTTGCTTCAATGTCCTTGCTATTATAAATAGTGCTGCAATGAACACTGGAGTACATGTGTCTCTTTCAATTCTGGTTTCCTTGGTGTGTATGCCCAGGAGTGCGATTGCTGGGTCATATGGCAGTCTATTTCCAGTTTTTTAAGGAGTCTCCACACTGTTCTCCATAGTGGCTGTACTAGTTTCCATTCCCACCAACAGTGTAAGACGGTTCCCTTCTCTCCACACCCTCTCCAACATTTATTGCATGTAGACTTTTGGATAGCAGCCATTCTGACGTGTGGAATGGTATCTCATTGTGGCATTTTTCTGATTATGAGGGATGTTGAGTATTTTTTCATGTGTTTGTTAGCCATCTTTATGTCTTCTTTGGAGAAATGTCTGTTTAGTTCTTTGGCCCATTTTTTGATTGGGTCATTTATTTTTCTGGAATTGAGCTGCAGGAGCTGCTTGTATATTTTGGAGATTAATCCTTTATCAGTTGCTTCATTTGCTATTATTTTCTCCCATTCTGAAGGATGTCTCTTCACCTTGCTTATAGTTTACTTTGCTGTGCAGAATTTTAATTATGTCCCATTTGTTTATTGTTGCTTTTATTTCCAATATTCTGGGAGGTGGGTCATGGAGGATTCTGCTGTGATTTATGTCAGAGAGTGTTTTGCATATGTTCTCCTCTAAGAGTTTTATAGTTTCTGGTCTTAAATTTAGATCTTTAATCCATTTTGAGGTTTTTTTTTTTGTGTGTGTGTGTATGTGTATGTGTGTGTATGATGTTAAGGAAATGTTCTAGTTTCATTCTTTTACAAGTGGTTGACCAGTTTTCTCAGCACCATTTGTTAAAGAGATTGTCTTTTCTCCATTTTATATTCTTGTCTCCTTTGCCAAAGATAAGGAGTCCATAAGTGTGTGGATTTATCTCTGGACTTTCTATTTTGTTCCATTGGTCTATATTTCTGTCTTTATGCCAGTACCATACTGTCTTGATGACTATGGCTTTGTAGTAGAGCCTGAATTCCGGCAGGTTGATTCCCCCACTTCCATTCTTCTTCCTCAAGATTGCTTTGGCTATTCGATGTTTTCTGTATTTCCATACAAATTGTCAGATTATTTGTTCTAGCTCTGTGAAAAATATCGTTGGTAGCTTAATAGGCATTGCATTGAATGTATATATTACTTTGGGTAATATACTCATTTTTACAATATTTATTCTCCCAATGAATGAACACGGTATATTTCCCCTTCTATGAGTGTCCTTTTTGATTAATTTCACCAGTTTTATAGTTCTCTATGTACAGGTCTTTTGTTTCTTTAGGTAGATACATTCCTAAGTATTTTATTCTTTTCGTTCCAACAGTGAATGGAATAGTTTCCTTAATTTCTCTTTCTATTTTCTCATTATTAGTGTATAAGAATGCAAGGGATTACTGTGTGTTGATTTTATATCCTGCAACTTTATTCATTGATTAGCTCTAGTAGTTTTATGGTAGAGTTTTTAGGGTTTTCTGTGTAGAGGATCTTGTCATTGGTGAACAGTGAAAGTTTTACTTCTTTTTTTCCAGTTTGGATTCCATTTATGTCTTTTGATACTCTGATTGCTGTGGCCAAAACCTCCAGAACTATGTTGAATAGTAGTGGTGAGAGTGGGCACCCTTGTCTCGTTCCTGACTTTAGGGGAAATGCTTTCAGTTTTTCACCTTTGAGGATATTGTTTGCTGTGGGTTTGTCTTACATAGCTTTTATTATGTTGAGGTATGTTCCTTCTATTCCCACTTTCTGGAGGATTTTTATAATAAATGGATGTTGAATTTTGTCGAAGGCTTTCTATGCATCTACTGAGATAATTATATGATTTTTATTTTTCAGTTTGTTAATGTGGTGTAGTACCTTGATTGATTTGTGGATATTGAAGAATCCTTGCATTCTTGGGATAAAACCCACTTGGTCATGATATATGATCTTCTTAATGTGTTGTTGTATTCTGATTGTTAGAAATTTGTTAAGGATTTTTTGCATCTATGTTCATCAGTGATATTGGCCTGTAGTTTTCTTATTTTGTGGGATCTTTCCCAGGTTTTGGTATTAGGGTGATGGTGGCCTCATCGAATGAGTTTGAAAGTTTCCCTTCCTCAGCAATTTTCTGGAAGAGTTTGAGTAGAATAGGTGTTAGCTCTTCTCTAAATTTTTGGTAGAATTCAACTTTGAAGCCATCTGGACCTTGGCTTTTGTTTGCTGGAAGATTTCTGATTACAGCTTCTATTTCTGTGCTTGTGATGGGTCTGTTAAGATTTTTTATTTCTTCCTGGTTCAGTTTTGGAAAGTTGTACTTTTCTAAGAATTTGTCCGTTTCTTCCAAGTTGTCCATTTTATTGTCATATAATTGCTGATAGTATTCTCTAATGATACTTTGTATTTCTGTGTTGTTGGTCGTGATCTCTCCATTTTTATTTCTAATTTTATTGATTTCGTTCTTCTCCCTTTGTTTCTTGATGAGTCTGGCTAGTGATTTTGTCAATTTTATTTACCCTCTCAAAGAACCATCTTTTGGCTTTGTTGATTTTTCCTATGGTCTCTTTTGTTTCTTTTGCATTTATTTCTGCCCTAATTTTTAAGATTTTAAGATTTCTTACCTTCTGCTAACTTTGGGGTTCTTCATTTCTTCCTTTTCTAGTTTCTTTAGGTGTAGAGTTAGGTTATTTAGTTGACTTTTTTCTTGATTCTTGAGGTGTGCCTGTATTGCTATGAACCTTCCGCTTAGCACTGCTTTTACAGTGTCCCAGAGGTTTTGGGTTGTCATGTTTTCATTTTCATTCATTTCTGTGCATATTTTTATTTCTCTTTTGATTTCTTCTATGATTGGTTCATTATTCAGCAGCGTGTTGTTCAGCCTCAGCATTTTTCATAGTTTTTCTCCCGTAATTGAAATCTAATCTTACTGCATTGTGGTCAGAAAAGAATCTTGGAATGATTTCAATTTTTTTGAATTTACCAAGGCTAGATTTATGGCCCTGTATGTGATCTATCCTGGAAAAGGTTCCGTGTGCACTTGAGAAAAAGTTGAAATTCATTGTTTTGGGGTGAAATGTCCTATAGAGATCTATTAGGTGTAATGGTTCTATTGTGTTAGTTAACGTTTCTGTTTCCTAGCTAATGTTCTGTTTAGTTGATCTATCCATAGTTGTGAGTGGGGTATTAAAATCTCCCACTATTGTTGTGTTTTTGTTAATTTCCCATTTCACACATTTTAGTAATTGGCTTACATAATGCGGTGCTCCTCTATTGGGTGCACAAATATTTATAATTTTTGTATCTTCTTCTTGGATTGATCCTTTGATCATTATGTAGTTTCCTTCTTTGTCTCTTTATACAGTCTTTGCTTTAAAGTCTATTTTATCTGATATGAGTATTGGTACTCCTGCTTTCTTTTGGTCTCTATTTGCATGGAATATCTTTTTCCAGTCGTTCACTTTCAGTCTGTATGTGTCCCTCGTTTTGAGGTGGATCTCTTGTAGACAACATACGTGGCGGTCTTGTTTTTGTATCCATTCAGCTAGCCTTTGACTTTTGGTTGGGGCATTCAACCCATTTACATTTAAGGTAATTATTGATAAGTGTGATCCCGTTGCCATTTACTTTATTGTTTTGGGTTTGAGTTTATAAACTCATTCTGCGCTTCCTGTCTAGAGAAGATACTTAGCATTTGTTGCAGAGCTGGTTTTGTGATGCTGAATTCTCTCAGCTTTTGCTTGTCTGTAAAGCATTTGATTTCTCCTTCATATTTGAATGAGATCCTTGCTGGGTACAATAATTGGGGCTCTAGGTTATGTTCTTTCATCACTTTATTTATTGCCGTTCCCTCATGGCTCAAAGAGTTTCTGTTGAAAGATCAGCTGTTATCCTTATGGGGATCCCCTTGTGTGTTATTTGCTGCTTTTCCCTTGCTGCTTATATTATTTGTTCTTTGTGTTTGATCTTTGTTAATTTGATTAATATGTGTCTTGGAGTATTTTGCCTTGGGTTTATCCTGTTGGGGACTCTCTGGGTTTCTTGGACTTAGGTGATTATTTCTTTCCCCATTTTAGAGACGTTTTCAACTATTATCTCAAGTATTCTCTCATGGTCTGTCTTTTGTCTTCTTCTGGGACTCCTATGATTCGAATGTTGGGGCATTTAACATTGTCCCAGAGGTCTCTAATATTGTCCTCATTTCTTTTAAATCGTTTTTCTTTTTTCCTCTCTATTTCATTTATTTCTACAATTCTATCTTCTAGCTCACTTATCCTGTCTTATGCCTCCGTTATTCTACTGTTGGTTCCCTCCAGAGTGTTTCTGATCTCATCTATTGCATTATTCATTGTATATTGACTCTTTTTTATTTCCTCTAAATCCTTATTAAATCTTTCTTGCATCTTCTCAATCCTTTTCTCCAGGTTATTTTTCTGTAATTCCATTTTGCTTTCAAGATTTTGAATCATTTTCACCATCAAAATTCAAAATTCTTTATCAGGTAGATTCCCTATATCTTCCTCTTTTGTTTGTATTGGTGGACATTTATCCTGTTCCTTTACTTTCTGGGTATTTCTCTGCCTCTTCGTCTTGCTTATATTGCTGTGCTTGGGGTGGTCTTTCCGTCTTCTGGCAGTTTGTGGAGTTCTCTTTATTACGTAGTTTCCTCGATGTGTGTGGTGTTGGATGGGTGACTTGTCAAGCTTTCCTGGATAGGGTAGCTTGTGTTGGTGTTCTGGTGGGTGGAGCTAGATTTCTTCTCTCTGGAGTGCAGTGAAGTGTCCAGTAATGAGTTATGCGATGTCAGTGGGTTTGGAGTGACTTTGGGCAATCTGTATATTGAAGCTCAGGGCTGTTTTCCAGTGTTGCTTGAGAATTTGCATGGTATTCCTTGCTCTGGAACTTGTTGACCTTTGGGTGGTGCTTGGTTTTAGTGTAGGTATGGAGGCGTTTGATGAGCTCCTATCGATTAATGTTCCCTGGAGTCAGGAGTTCTCTGATGTTCTCAGGTTTCGGGCTTAAGCCTCTTGCCTCTGGTTTTCGGTCTTATTCTTGGAGTAGCCTCTAGACTTCTCTATCTGTCATTTCCAAGGTGGTTTTCTCTGTTTTAGCTTCTGTATGATGGTCTCTTCAAAGTCTAATTTCTGCCCTGACACTAGGGGGCGGTGGTGGAAACTTCTTAAGGCTCACTTGTTCAGTTCTGTTGTGGGAAGGGAGGAACACTGCAGACAAATACCTCTGGCATCTGTGGAGAATACTCACAGTGTCTCGGCCACACTGGGTTGGCCACTGCTCACGGTGCATGTGCTGTCCCAGTCTACACTGCACAAGCTCTAGGTTTCTCTGCTAGGAACTGTCCAAGGCCAGTGCTTGGTGGTATGCACTTCCCAGGTCTGAGCCACTCAAGTTCAGGTTCTCGGGTACTCCACAAATGCGCAGACTTGGTTGGGCCTGCGTTTTGTGCCTTCCTCAGGCCGAGCAGCTCAGGTGACCAGGTGTTTGGCAAGCAGGGTCATTGTGACTTATTGCCTTCCTGGTCCCTGCCGCTCGGTTTTCTGGGTGTACAACCGGCAAACCTTCTCAGGCGGATATCGACCGGCCTGAACCCAAGAAGTCTTGGTTAGCAAAGAAGCCTGCCTGAAGTTTGTTATCCGATGCTTCTCTTGGTCCGCAGATCCTTCCTTCCGGCTCTGGCTGCCCTCCCCTGCCTGTCTCCGCTGGGGATTGGGAATGGGCCGACCACAGCCAGCAAGCTCTGCTCAGTCCTTTGTTCTGTGAGTGGGGCTGGCGGAGTCTTAGGTAAGGGCTTTCTGCCTTTTTGCGGGGTAGCTACTCCCCAGTCTGCTTTGCTATCCCCAATTACTTCTCTCGGATTGCTCTCCCAGCATTCAGGCCCAGTCCTCTCTCTAAGCAGGTCAGCCGGCTCCTCCTTGCCCAACCCCCGCTTGTTAATGGCAGATGTGGGCATCTGCACTGCTTCTCCGCTGGGATTTACCATTTGGCGGATAATCTGTTGGTTTTAATTATTTCTTTCTTTTTCCTCCTGGTTATGTGGCCGTCTGAGGTTCCAAGGCTCACCACAGACTGGCCAGTGAGAGTGTTTCCTGGTGTTTGGAAACTTCTTTCTTTTTAAAGCTTCTCTTCCCAGGACGGAGCTCCATTCCTACCTCTTTTGCCTCTCTTTTTATCTTTTATGTTTTTTCCTACCTCCTTTTGAAGACAGTGGGCTGCTTTTCTGGGTGCCTGATGTCCTCTGCCAGCATTTAGAAGTTGTTTTGTGGACTTTACTCTGCGTTCAAATGTTCTTTTGATTAATTTGTGGGGGAGAAAGTGGTCTCGCCATCCTATTCCTCTGCTATCTTGTCGACCTGCCTGTAGCCATGAAATTAAAAGATGCTTACTCCTTGGAAGGAAAGTTATAACCTTAGATAGCATAATGAAAAACAGAAATATTACTTTGCCAACCAAGGTCCGTCTAGTCAAGGCTATGGTTTTTCCAGTGGTCATGTATGGATGTGAGTGTTGGATTGTGAGGAAAGCTGAGCACCGAAGAATTGACGCTTTTGAAGTATGGTGCTGGAGAAGACTCTTGCGAGTCCCTTGGACTGCAAGGAGATCCAACCAGTCCATCCTAAAGGAGACCAGTCCTGGGTGTTCATTTGAAGAACTGATGCTGAGGCTGAAGCTCCAATACTTTGGCCACCTCATGTGAAGTGTTGACTCATTGGAAAAGACCCTGATGCTAGGAAGGATTGGGGGCAGGAAGAGAAGGGGATGACATAGGATGAGATGACTGGATGGTATGATCGACTGAATGCAAGTGAGTTTGGGTGAACTCCGGGAGTTGGTGGTGGACAGGGAGGCCCGGCGTGCTGCGATTCATGGGGTCGCAGAGAGTGGACATGACTAAGTGACTGAACTGAATGCAGGTCGATGTAAGCATTCAGCCCCTGCATTGGGGAGATCCCTGGACAAGGGCAGGGCAACCCACCTTAGTATTCTTGCCTGGAGAATCCCATGAACAGGGGAGACTGGCAGGCTGCAGACCATAGGGTCTCATATAATCAGATATGACTGAAGTGGCTTAGCATTTATGTAGGCAAGATATGATAAAACCATGGGTATTTTTTGTTTGTTTGTTTTTACCACACTGGTGACTATTTTTTTTTTAATAAAAATACAGTGAAGCATAGGCATATATATTTAGGACTAATAGTGATGCATCAGTTAAAAGGCTCCATGTGGTATCATACTTAACACTGTTTGCAGTCTCTCAAACAAAATATGGATTCTCAATGTTATTTCTGAAATGTCCATTCTTATCAAGGTGGCAGATGTTACTTCATGTTTTTCAAAAATATATTTTTTACTTCCTTCTGAGAAAAAATTAGTTATTGATAAATTGTTTGAATGACAAACTACCCGACAATTGCACTCACTTCACATTCTAACAATGTAATGTTCAAAATCCTTCAAGCTAGGCTTCAGTAATATTTGAATCAAGAATATGCAGATGTACATGCTGGGTTTAGAAAAGACAGAAGACCAGAGATCAAATTGCCAACATTTATTGGATCATAGAAAAGACAAGATAATTCCAGAAAAACGTCTACTTTCACTTCATTGAATACACTAAAGCCTTTGACTGTGTGGATCACAACAAACTGTGGAGAATTCTTCAAGAGATGCAAATACCAGTCCATCTTACCTGTCTCCTGAGAAACCTACGTGCAGGTCAAGAAGCAACAGTTCGAAACTTACATGAAACAATGGACTGGTTCAAAATTGGGAAAAGAGAATATCAAGGCTGTATATTGTTGCCCTGCTTATTTAACTTATATTCAGAGTACATCATGTGAAATACCAGACTGGATGAATCACAAGCTGGAGTCAAGATTGTTGAGAGAAATACCAGCAGCCTATGAGATATGCAGATGATATCACTCTAATGGCAGAAAACAAAGAGGAATTGAAAAGTCTCTTGATGAGGGTAAAAGAGGAGACTGAAAAAGCTGGTTTAAAACTCAGAAGGCAAAAAATTAAGATCATGGCACCCAGTCCCATCACTGCATGGCAATTAGAAGGAGAAAAAGTGGATACAGTGATATGCTGTTTTATTTTCTTGGGCTACAAAATCCCTGTGGATGATGACTGTAGCCATGATGTTAAAAGATGCTTGCTGCTTGGAAGGAAAAGTATGACAAATCTAGACAGTGTATTAAAAAGCAGAGACATCACTTTGCCCACAAAGGTCCGTATAATCAAAACTATGTTTTTTTCAGTAGTCATGTACAGACGTGATGGTGGTCCACAAACTACAGTTCAATTCAGTCCCTCAGTCGTGTCCGAATCTTTGTGACCCCATGAATTGCAGCACACCAGGCCTCCCTGTCCATCACCAACTCCTGGAGTTTACTCAAACTCATGTCCACTGGGTTGGTGATGCCATCCAGCCATCTCATCCTCTGGTGTCCCCTTCTCCTCCTGTCCCCAATCCCTCCCAGCAACAGGGTCTTTTCCAACGGGTCAACTCTTCTCATGAGATGGCCAAAGTATTGGAGTTTCAGCTTCAGCAGAGCATCAAATAATGATGCTTTTGAATCGTGGTGCTGGAGAAGGCTCTTGAGAGTAGCTTGGACTGCAAGGAGATCAAACTGGTCAATCCTAAAGGAAATCAACCCTGAATATTCATTGGAAGGACTGATGTTGAACCTGAATCTCCAATACTTTGGCCACTTAATGTGAAAAGTCAACTCATTGGAAAGACCCTGATGCTTGGAAAGATTGAAGGAAAGAAGGAAAGTGTGTGACAAATGAATTGGCTGGTTAACATCACCAACTCGTTGGACATGAGTTTGAGCAAACTCTGGGAGACAGTGATGGATAGGGAAGCCTGGTGTGGCTCAGTCCATGGAGTCATAAAGAGTTTGACTTGACTCATTGACTGAACAGCAGCTACAAATTCCTTTGAAGATACCTACTTTATCCTTTGAATATAATTTTTTGTCTTATGTCACTGGAAAAATTGGTATTTTTCAACTTATGCCATAAAACTAATTAGTCCCTTATCTCCAAGACTCAGTATAAGGGCAATCAAGATTAGAATTGGAACATAGATTTTAATTGTGACCTGAACTGAAGATATTCAACAAAATGCATATATTTTCTACAGAGTGAACCTGAATTTAGTATTTTAAATTTGTAACGTTACATGAACTTCTTATGAATGAAATGAAATATATCTTTTCAGTATTCTCTTTCTCTGACCATAGATAAGCATAAAAGTAAATCTAATTAGTTATAATTGTTACAAATATTCTATTTAATTCTGAAATGTGGCTTTTCATTATATATATATATATTTCTCATTTTATGTGTTTATTATAGTTGTGTGATTATTTTCTGTGTGTATATTATCAAGCCAGATATAAATTAGGGAAATATTTCAGATCAAAATAAATAAAATAACATCTGAGTTTTTCTTACCAAATTATTATTCTGACTTAAGTTCAGGCACTGACCTTGCTATTATGGGTTTCTCTTGTGTTATGGACAGAGAAATACAGTTGAGAAAGATTTTTAGTTCTCATCTAGCTATAATTTGCCTCCAGTGGGACATTGGCAAGATTTGCACACATTTTTGGTTAACCTAAATAGGGAGGATGCTACTAGTATCAAGTGAGTAGAGATCAGGTAGGCTGCTAAAACCATAAACTGTACAGGGTAAACCTCTCCTCCTCTTCTTCTCCCAAAAAAGGGGTATTGACCCAAAACGTCAATAATGCTGCTTTTAGAAACTGAGCTAATTAAACTTCTACAATTTTAATAGTTTACATGGAAATTGTAGTTTACTTATTTTAGACTTATCTATTTATTTTTTTGTGTTATAAACCCCCCTCACCACTACTATTCCACATAGTTTTGGAAGTTTTGGCCACATCAGTCAGAGCAGAAAAAGACATAAAAGGAATCCAAATTGGAAAAGGGGAAGTAAAACTCTCACTGTTTGAAGATGACATGATCCTCTACACAGAAAACCCTAGAGACTAGCAGAAAATTACTAGAGCTAACCAGTGAATATAGTAATGTTGCAGGATATAAAATCAACACACAGAAATCCCTTGCATTCCTATACACTAATAATGAGAAAACAGAAAGAGAAATTAAGGAAACAATTGCATTCACTGTTGCAACAAAAAGAATAAAATACTTAGGAATATATCTACCTAAAGAAACAAAATACCAATGTATAGAAAAATATTTTTGTAAATGAAAAATGTCTTAAATTTAACAGGTCCCTATTAAGGAAGCTGACATTCATCTTTGAGCAACCTTATGTTCATAAACACAAAAGATAGATGGTTAGAAGAAATCAGCTCATTCCATGAAAATCTCATTAACTTTTCGCAGCAGGAAGAAACACTAACATTAAAGGAACAATGCACAATAATCCCTACTTTTCAGAAACAATTTGAGAATAAGATCGAATGAATGACATTGTACTCTGTACTCTGATAAAGTTTTCATTGAGGGCAAATATTTCAACAGGATGAAGGGACACTGAGTTGAATTTTAGGTTCCAATTTTTTTTTAACCTCTTGCAGCATCTCAGAATCTCTGGAAAGCTTCATGGATATTGTTAAAATTTGTTGTTTCTTCTAAGAAATCCAACCCAGTTGCTATCTTAAAATCACATAATAATGGTGAAATAATAAACAAGTGTATGCCATTACATTGTAACAGGCAACAAAAGCTTTACATATATCCTAGGAGATTTTTACATATTTGATCATTTAATTCTCAAATTATCCATATACTAGGAAGATTACATATATTAGTTCATTTATACCTCAAAACAACCCATTTCATTGGCAATATTTTATTTTCTTTATTTTCAGAGTTGTAATCCTGCCATTTATGACTCTATAAATCCAGCCATTTATAGCTCTACAATTACTACCAAATGTACAGTATTATATATTCATATCTACAGAGTGTATTCCTTCAACTCTGTCGAGATAAAATAAAAAGGAAATTAGGACTCAAGGATTAAAAACAACCATAGAAAATGTCTGATAATTTAATCATCAAACTGATCCCAGAGAAAGGATTCATACTTCAATTGATTTACATGGTTAATTTACAGAATAGAGTGAACAAAGCAATTGTTGACCTCTTCCTGAAGATAGAGTCAGCAACTTATGTGTAAATAATTAGCAATGTATATAGTTAATAGTCTTTACGATCTTCACAAACTTATTTGATTTTCCCAGGTATCCACAGTGAATGAAAGAGTCTGTTACGTTAATCAATATAGCCTAAAGAGAAAATACATGCTATAATTTCACTCTCTCCTAATATGAATGTGACTATCACTACATGTGCTTCTATCCAATTTTCTGAGAGCCATTGTAATCACCATTATCCACCATGAGTAATGTCAAATTTCTCTGACAGTAAATGTTCATTTTTTAAAATTTTTATTGAAGGCTAATTATTTTACAATATTATATTGATTGGTTTTGCCATACATTGACAAGAATCCGCCCCGGGTGTACATGAGTTCCCCCTCTCGAACCCCCCTCCCACCTCCCTCCTCCCCTTATTCTCCCTCTGGGTCATCCCCGCATACCAGCCCCGAGCATTCTGTAATGCATCGATCCTGAACTGGCGATTCATTTCACATATGATAATATACATGTTTCAATGCCATTCTCCCAAATCATCCCATGCTCGCCCTCTCCCACAGAGTCCAAGAGACTGTTCTATACATCTGTGTTTCTTTTGCTGTCTCGTACACAGGGTTATCATTTTCATCTTTCTAAATTCCATTTATATGCGTTAGTATACTGTATTGGTGTTTTTCCTTCTGGCTTAATTCACTCTGTATAATAGGCTCTAGTAAACCAGAATTGAAAGAGACACATGTACTCCAATGTTCATTGCAGCACTGTTTATAATAGCCAGGACATGGAAGCAACCTAGAAGTCCATCTGCAGACGAATGGATAAGAAAGCTTTGGTATTACTCAGTCATTAAAAAGAATGCATTTGAACCATTTCTAATGAGGTAAATGGTCATTAAATGCAGAATCTAGCTTATTTTCTCAAACACAGAAAATAGGATTTACTCACTCATTTATCCATTCATTCATGCTATCCATTCATCCATTTATTCACTAAATATATATAATGAGGACATGCCCTACACCAAGATGAACAGGTGTTGGAAAAATCAACCAAGATACAGATTCCCAGCTGCCAAGGACTTTCTCATATGGATAGGTTGACAGACAAGTCAACAAATACCTTCAATGTTAGAT